>NC_134853.1:150993504-152288504 GCF_049852395.1 Peromyscus maniculatus bairdii
TATATATAAGAGTTCGAGGCTAGTCTGGTTTACAGAGATAGTTCCAGGGCAGCCAGGGATACAGAGAGAAACCCTGTCTTTTTTTTTTGTTTGTTTGTTTTTTTGTTTTGTTTTTCAAGACAGGGTTTCTCTTGTGTAGCTTTGCGCCTTTCCTGGAACTCACTTGGTAGCCCAGGCTGGCCTCGAACTCACAGAGATCCGTCTGGCTCTGCCTCCGGAGTGCTGGGATTAAAGGCGTGCGCCACCACTGCCCAGCCCGAGAAACCCTGTCTTTAAAAAAAAAAAAAGAAAAGAAAAAAGAAAGGCCAGGCAGGGGCTCGGGCCCTTTAAATGCGGCTTGCCGGCGGAGGCGGTCCGGGAAGGCGGTCTTGGAAGTGTCACGTGAGGCTGCGCCTGCGCAGAACGGTCACGTGCCGGCTGGCCGGGAAAATGGCGGCTTCGGGAGAGAGCGGGGCTTCGGGCGGCGGAGGCAGCACAGAGGAGGCATTTATGACCTTCTACAGTGAGGTGAGCCCGGAGTAAGGATGGTGGCCTCAGGGAGACCGCGCTCCGGCTCCGTCCGCAGCGGCCTGGTGCAGCGGGACGCCTCCCGGGACCGTTGGCCCGTGCCGTCCGGCCTGGGGACTGCGGACCGGCGGTGGGGTGCATGCGCGGCCGCCACTGTGACTCCTGGGATTCCCGGAGCGCGGCCGGGTGGCCGGGCCTGTGGACCCGGACCCGGAGAGGGGCCGGCGAGCTGCTTGTAGTGCTGCAGCAGGCAGGCCGTGGAGTCTACGACTGACCGAGGCCGGGACCTTTCCCGGCGGAGACTGAGCTGCAGCGCACCTACTTTTATTTGTAAACAGGAGGGAGGCCTTTCTCAGTCCTCTGCCGTGAATGTGTGAGTGGCAGTTTTTGCGGTTTACCAGTGATCAGCACTGTTCATCATGACACGAATGCGTTATGTGACCCCCATATTTAACATGACGAACCTTAAGAGGGTGCATACGTACTTGCTTGTGCGACTTAATAGCAGGAAACATCTTGGTGTCAGGTAGGACAGGAGTGACCTGGGTCTGAGCCTTATTTACAGTGGCACCGCCAGCGTCTAGTACACGGTGGAAGTTTAGCATATATTCAGTGAATAAAGGAACGGATAGACTTAATAAAAGCGAGCCATTTGGCGTCAGAGGCCCTCATATTGAATTCTTGCAAGGCAATTAGCCTGACGGCTATTGAAATCTTTGAAGACACCAGTTCCCACATCTGTGAAAGGAGGGAGTTAATATTACAAGTTTTCACGACGATTAAAGAATTTTAAGAAAGCAGTTGGCAAATTATAAAGTAGAAGCAAGGCAGTCGTTTGTTATTGTTTTGTTTGCTTGATTTTTTTTTTTTTTTTTTTCCTGAGACAGGGTTTCTCTGTGTAGCTTTGGAGCCTGTCCTGGAACTCATGCTGTAGCCCAGGCTGGCCTCGAACTCACAGAGATCCGCCTGACTCTGCCTCCCGAGTGCTGGGATTAAAGGCGTGCACCACCACCGCCCGACTGACTTTTTTGAGGCAGTCGTTTTTTAAGTCAGGTGTCTCCTGTTAGCCCAGTTGGGCCCTCCTGCTTCAGCCTCCGAAGTGCTGGGATTAGAGCCACCATTTATGGTGTTAATAATAGAATTGTTATGTAGTACTTTTTTTCCCCTAGTGTTGGTATTTTTGTTTTGCTCTCTGAGGGATTTCAATCCATTTTGGTGGAGAATGTGGGCAAGGCAGTGCACACCTTTTAGGCAGGAAGCAGGGAAAGAATGCCTGTGCTTTGCAGTAGTATTAAAGTTAATGTTGGGAATGAGCACATCCTCTGTAGCCCTGTCTTTTTATCTTTCTATTTGTAAGACAAGTTCTCACCGAAGTTTAGGCTGACTCACTCACTTTGCAGTGCAGACTGCCGAGAACTAGTGGTGATCCTCCTGTCTCAGCCTCTCAAATGCTAGGATTACAGGAAGGAGCCCAACACACCCAGCTTTATTCTTTTGCCAAGTATCAAACCAAGGGTTTTATGCATGCCAAGCAAGCACACTACCAACTGAGCCAATCCCAGGTCCCCCATAATGATGGTGAACGTTGCTCATAGTTCATGGTTCAGTGTACTTGAATTTTTCCTCTCAAAATGAAAAAAGATGGATTAATTGTACCCACATGCAGCTATATTGTCTTTGGTTCAAGCTCTGTGGAAGTGACTGTGTTTTACTTATTTTTCGTTTTGTTTTTTTGAGACAGGGTTTCTCTGTGTAGCCCTGGCTGTCCTGGAACACTCTCTGTAGACCAGGCTGGCCTCAAACTCACAGATCTGCCTGTCTCTGCCTCCCAAATTCTGGGATTAAAGGCGTGTGCCACCAATGCCTGGCATCTGGGAATCTTTTTGATGACTGGGATTGAAACTGTTAGGGTAAATTTCTTGGCCGGGCCGTGGTGGCGCACGCCTTTAATCCCAGCACTCGGGAGGCAGAGGCAGGCGGATCTCTGTGAGTTTGAGGCCAGCCTGGGCTACAGAGTGAGTTCCAGGACAGGCTCCAAAGCTACAGAGACACCCTGTCTCAAAACAAAAAAAAAAAAAAAAAAGAGTAGACATTCAGCTCATTTTTACTAATGGAATTGTTAATATTTTTACTTTTAGGTGAAACAAATAGAGAAGAGAGATTCTGTTCTAACATCCAAAAATCAGATTGAAAGATTGACTCGTCCTGGTTCCTCTTACTTTAATCTGAATCCATTTGAGGTGAGCGGATTGTCACTGTAGCATTCAGTGGAGAGCTTTTCATGTGTGCAAACTGTGTGTGTGTGTGTGTGTGTGTGTGTGTGTGTGTGTGTATGTGTATGTATGTATTATGTTGTCACTGCAACATCTGTGGAGAGCTTTTCATGTGTGCAGACAGTAATGTGAGTGCTTATTATGCTGTTGCTGTAGCATCTGTGGTGGATAGCTTTTCATATATGCAGGCTTATGTATGTACTTTTTTTTTTTTTTGAGACAGTCTCATGTACTCAAGGTTGGTTTGAACTCCAAGTCCTCCTGCCTCGACCTCCCAAATGCAGAGATTGTAGAAATGAACCACCACACTTGGCTATTTTTGAAACAGGATCTTACTGTAACCCACTATGGCCTGGAGCTTTCTTTATATCTCAGGTTGGCCTTAGACTCTTTTTGGTTCTCTGTGGGAGTCCGTTTTCAGGTTCCTCGCGGCTTTACCCAGCAGGTCTGCATAGAGAGGCTGATTGGACCATGGGCAGGTGTCTGAGATGTTCTGCACTTGGCTGTGCTGGGGGGGAGGTCTTTTGCTCCACCTCTTGGTGTTTCTATAAATACCTTAGGGCAGAGATAGTCAGGGCTCGTTGGAATAGGTTCCAGGCCCTCGCAAAGCTATCCTTTATTTTCTATCTGTTTATCTCCACATTCTAAATCTAAATCCTTCTATCTAATATTTCCTGCTGCTCTCACTCAGGAAAACTCTGGGGAACTGTGGGGGTGGTGAGCAAACGCCCCTCAGTTCTCCTGCCTCAGCATCTACGAGCCGGGATTATAGGTGGTGAGCCATCCGTCGTACCTGGCTTGGAGGCAGATGTATGTTACAGCATTCGCCTGAGTTCCGTTGGGAGTGAAGGAGGGGTGAAGTGGAATTTGTATGGTTGTCAGTTGTCCTTGAAGCTGGATGATTTTATTTTGAGTAGAGTTAGCAAGAGAGCTTGTTAAAGAAAAGGAGATAGACTTTGTCCTGTCAAATGTTCTCTAATACTTTTGTAGCCCGAATATACAAGGTCTCATTTTTAATACAGAGACATAGCTGAGCCTGATAAGTTTAGGGTCTGTGATTTAAAAAACCTGCATTGCCAGGTAGCCTGTACTCTTTGCACTTGGTAGACAGAGGCAGGAATATCCCTCCAAATTTGAGGCCAGCCTGGTCTGCATAGCAAGACCTGGGCCAGCCAGGGCTCCAATGAGATCCTATTTAAAATCAAAACAAAACAAAAACAAAAAACAAGCAAACAAAAAATTTGTTAAAACTGTTTTGTTATACAAAAATAAAAGATACCAAATACTCAGTAAAAACAATGAAGACCATGAGATTTTAGATAAGCTAATGCACTTTGTGTTTTTGAACATATCTCCAGTGTAGCTCAGAGTGGTTCAGCCCAGTGCTCTTCTTACCCCACCTTCCTGGGTGCCGGGAGCATAGTGTGTACCACTCACCATGCCCAGCTCTGAACATTTCTTATCATCACTAACCACTGTTCTTTCATGTGTGATAAAAAGTCAGGTCTTGCCGGGTGGTGGTGGTGCACGCCTTTAATCCCAGCACTCGGGAGGCAGAGCCAGGCGGATCTCTGTGAGTTCGAGGCCAGCCTGGTCTACCAAGTGAGTCCCAGGAAAGGCGCAAAGCTACACAGAGACATCCTGTCTCGAAAAACCAAAAAAAAAAAAAAGTCAAGTCTTCCTCAAATCACAGTAAATTGACAGCTTGTTTTCCTTTGTCTTTCTAATAAAGGGAGGCAGAGAGATTCTGGTGCTACCCTCAATGGAGCTGACAGTGTTGGATCTGTTCCTTCAACCCTCCAAATACACTGATTATTTAAAAAAAAAAAATTAAAAATATGTGTGTATGTTTTGCCTACATGTGTATGTGTGCACCATGTGCATGTCTGGTGCCCATGGACTCTAGAAGAGGGCGTCAGAACTGGAGTTCCATATGGTTGCTAGCCACTGAATGGGTGTAGACATTGAACAGTGAGCTGCTTCTCTCCCTTCTTTATTGTGCTGCATACTAGGTCGGCCCACCTCGCCTTGCTCTCCTTTCCCCTCCTTCCCTCCTTCCTTTCTTTGGTTTTTTGAAACAGAGTTTCTCTGTGCAGCCCTGGCTGTCCTGGAACTACTTTGTAGACCAGGCTGGCCTCGAACTCACAGAGATCCACCTGCCTCTACCTTCCAAGTGCTGGGACTAAAGTCATGCACCACCATGTCCAGCTAAGATTTATTTTTATTTATTTGTGTGTGTGTGTGTATATATTTATATTTTATTTTTAAATTATGTGAATGTGTATCTGTGGGTTTGTGTTCATGGGTTCAAATGCACATGGGGACGGAGGTATGAATTCCCTGGAGCTGGAGTTACAGGTGGCTTGAAACTCAACTGCCCCTCTTCTGGAACAGTGCATGCTCTTAACCTCTGAGCTGTCTCTCCAGCCCATTTTTATTTTTTCAGTCAGATCTCTCTTTATTTAGGTCAACTGGTAATTCATGACAGTTCCCCTCAACTTCCTAAATACTGAGGTTATAGATGTGAGCCGCTGTGCCAAACCCATCCCAACATCTTTACCCCACTTAGGTTCTGACATAATATGCTAGGCAGCCAACTCTGGGCTTGCCTTTGTTCTTTCTTGGCACTCCATGTCAGGCTGTTCTGTGTGGACACCCATCTCACCCCACATGGGCTCTAGCACTCTGCCTTCCTACGTGTGGTCACTCTCTTCTTTGTCCCAGGTGAGTTCTGAACTCTGACACTCTGGACTATGGAATTCAGAGTATATCACTTCATCTGGTTTTACTTAATGGATTTAGTTATATTGCTCATGACAGAAGAGGGGAACAGAAAGCTTGTGTGTGTGTGTGGATACACATGTAAATACACACACACACACACACACACACACATTCTCTCCCTCCTTTTTTTTTTTTTTTGAGACCATGTCTCAGGTAGCCCAGACGGGCATTGAATTTGTTACATAGTCAGGGATGACTTGATTCCGTTGCTCCCCTGTGGTAGGAGTCCAGGAGTGCTCCCCCACTGCCCAGTTTTATGGTTTTGTTCTGAGACTGTCGTGCCAAGGCTGACCCCGCATCACCGTCTTTCTGCCTCTGTTTTCCTAGCGTTGAGATGACGGTAAGGGTCACCGTGCCCAGCTTGACACTTTTGATCTTGGTTCTTCCAGGTTCTTCAGATAGATCCTGAAGTGACAGATGAAGAAATAAAAAAGAGGTTTCGGCAGGTACAGTGCTGTTGTTGTCGCTAGTGTGTGAGCTTTCTCTTTGTTTCTTCTAGAGGGGGCTCGTGGAGCTCGGGCTTGCCTAGAATTCCCTGTGTAACCAAGGATGATGGTCTTGAACTTGTGAGCCTCTGCTTTCTGGGGTTGTAGGCATGTGTCACACCTGGTTTATGGGGTGCTGGGCATTGAACTCAGGTTTTCATGTATAGTAAGACAAATATTCTACCAATTGAGCTACTTCTTAAACATGATGATTTTTTTTTTATAATTTATTTAACTTTATGTGCATTGGTGTGAAGGTGTTAGATCCCCTGGAACTGGACTTAGAGACAGTTGTGAGCTGCCATGTGGGTGCTGGGAATTGAACTCAGGACCTCTGGAAGAGCAGCCAGTGCTCTTAACCTCTAAGCCATCTCTCCAGCCCCTCTAGACATGATTTTTAAGGACTAGATACTTTTGGGCCAAAATTTAACCCCTTACCCCTTCCAAATTAAGGCTAGATAACTGTTCTCATGAACTTAGTAACATATATGTATAGTGATAGAAAATGTTAACTAATGTACCCAGAGTATGTTTTTCTGTGAATATAATGATTTTTATATATATCCAAATAGAGTGTCTACAGACTTATTTTTATTGAGGTAGGATCTTATGTTGTCACACTGACCCCACACTCCCTGGTTTATATGACTGTTCTACCTTAGCCTTTAAGTAGCTGGGGTTACAGGCACGTAGCCTAACCCACTCAGTTACTTCATCTCTTACAAATGGCTATAAATATTCAAGAAATACCTCGCTTAGGTTGGTATTTCTTGTGAGATGGCTAAGCAGGTAAAAGTATCTGCTGCCAAGCATGACCACCTGAGTTTGATCCCTGGGACCCACAGAGTACAAGGAGAGAGCTGAGTCCAGCAAATTGTTCTCTGATCTCCACACACATACCGTGGCATGTGTTCATGTTCCCCAACTCAGTAAATGTAAGAAGTTTTTAAAAAAGAAATACCTAACTTAAGGTAACAAGTATTTATTAAAATTTCGTCAGGAAAGTAGCTGGCTGGCCTAATTCTTGCCACTGCCTTTTTTTTTTTTTAACCTTCCTAAGTTCTTCATCTCTTCATGCTGACTGTAATCCTCCGATGCTATACAACAGTCTTATTAATATCCAGTGCTTCCTCCAGTGCAGTAGATTTCTCCACATTGCTGACTCATAGTTACCTCTGATCTCCCAGCAAGCTATATTAAGCTAACATGGTTTTTGTTTTTGCCTGCTCAGTCATTTCCCATTATATAACTTTATAGTTTTATTCTTCCTGAGCTGTGATCTGTGCTTAAACTTAGCGCTTCCCCCTATTTCCAAGGTCTTGTTTTCCAATATAGTCTATTACAGTTGTTCCCAATATAACAAGCATTTCAGTCCTTAGACTTTTCCTGTAGCCAACACACTTGTGTTACGAGTTCTGACTAACTTATTAGATGGCCTCATAGTTATGAGTACATATGACTTGAGTTTTAATTTGTTCTCTTAGGAGCAGTGTGCACTTGAACAAGTGCTTTGGACCTTTCTGTGTCTATTTTGCCTCATTTGGTAAATGTGTCCAAATATTAAAATCAGGTATTACATACAGAAGGTTTTCAGTGATGTCTTGATAATCTGTGTGTACTAACCATTGTCTATGGATGTTTGTGTGCAAATTCATTTACTTCTTTCTGTCTTTTTCTTTGGTCCCTCTCCCTCCCCCTTACCATTTTCTCTTTTCCATTTACTTTTCCCTGTCATTCCTTCCCTCCTCTCTCCTCTGTTTCCCTCTCCCTGTTTTTCTCCTCTCTTCCTAACTATCCCACAGGGTTTCCTTTATAGCCCAGGCCAGCCCTGAACTCATAATTCTCCTCAGTGTTGAGATTTCAAGAATGCTAACTACTTGCATTGTTCATTTTGTCCACACAACAGACGATTTAGATGTAGGTACTTTGTGTCTTTCCGATGATAGAGCAGGAAGCCAAAGTGAAGACGGTGCAGAGTTGCCCAAGGACTCAGCTGGCCTGTGATTAAAGTTAGAATTACAGATAGATAGGACTATGGCTCTGGTGCTTCAGGGTTGACGGGAGATTTTCTTCTCCTGACACAGTTCTTTTGGCTCCAACTAGTTTCTGTCCATCAGTGACTGCAGTCAGGAATCTTATAAATGTCTGAAAGACTCGTCTGGGGAGGTTTTCTTATAAAAAGTTCGTGTTTTGTTTCTTATTTCCCGGTGTGTTCCGTGAACTGCTGATGAGCTTGACTTTTCTCTTCCCTGCAGTTGTCTATATTGGTGCATCCTGACAAGAACCAAGATGACGCTGACCGAGCACAGAAGGCTTTTGAAGGTATTTGTAGATTGACCTGCTTTTGAGTAATTGTTAGTGCTAAGGAGGAATGGTATGGAGAAGCTGTGGCTTTCAGTAAAGCAGCCATTTAAGCAGAATGTTAAAGAAGTATCCCTTGGGGGCTGGGTGTGTATCTCAGTGCTTGCCTAGCATGCTTGAGGCCCTGGGTTCAGTCCCCAGCACTGCAAAGAAAGTGGACTTTAACTTTGTTAGTTAAAACTTACGTGTCTACCAACATACTTTCATTGCATGGAATGTCTTTTTTTCTGAGCGTAAGTAAAGTGGGAAATACTTTATCAGTGTTTTCATGTAGATGTGGTATGTTTAGCCTTGAGTGTGTATTTAATATTTTTTCCTAAGACTTTCAAGGTCATTGCTATGGTTGTATGCTTTTTAAAAAATGAGTTTAACAGTGGTAATAATGTAACAACGTAGGGAATGTTTTTAGACAGTGACAGTACAATTACACTGCCTGAGTATAGCTTTGAGACTCAGACTTTGAGAGGGTATTTGCAGAAACAGTTAACTTCAATGTTTTGCATTAGCTGTGGACAAAGCTTACAAGTTGCTACTGGATCAGGAACAAAAGAAGAGGGCCCTGGATGTAATTCAGGCAGGAAAAGAATACGTGGAACACACTGTAAGTATTTCTAGTGCTGCTGTGTTTACAGGAAGTAATAGCAAGCTATGGGCACCGTGTAGAAGGGAATATGCAACCTAGCCGAGCAGACCACATAGCTAGTGACCATGTTCATTCTCCCTACCACGTACGTGGTGCTCATGAATAGCAACAAAGCTAGCGTGCTTTCCTGAGCGAAGAGCGAGCTCAGGGTGAGGAGTGGCCAGGCCACTTCCAGAGCCACTGGCCCTGCCAGTCCTGTGTTGTACACATTGTCTCTTTGGCCTCCCAACTAAGTTGCCATGCTACCCCCAGTGAGAGTGGAGGAGCAGCGTGGCTGTGGAGGTGTCGACACCCTGGTTTTACTTTAGTGGGTATAAAAGGTTTGGAAATGAGAGAGGCTGTCAAGGAACTCTGAGTGAGTTTGAAGCAAGAGGAGGCCACGTTCCGTCAATAACAGAACTCAGAGACTCATTCGAAACATTAAATTATAGCGTTTGTTTGTTTAAAATGGGGTTGCAATTGCTGGGGGGTACAGCATAGCTTTAAACTTGCAAGATAGCCTGGACTGGCCTTAAATTCTTAATCCTCTTCCTGACCTCCTGAGCTGTGGGATTATGAGTTGTATGCCATTGCATCCAACGAAAGGACCTTTCTTCTTTTTGGTTGGATTATTTTGAAGGAGAGTCTTATGTGGTCCAGGCTGGCCTTGAATTAGCTGTCTACTTGAGGCTGATCTTAAATTCTTTTTAAATCTTTTAGATTTATTTTATGTGTATGAGTGTTTGGTCTGCATGTATGTATGTGCACCATGGGCGTGCCTGGAGCTCAAGGAGGTCAGAAGAAGGTGTCATCATCCTCTGGAACTGTAGTTTTGAATGGTTGTGAGCCTCTGTGTGGGTGCTGGGAACTGAACCTGGATCCTTGCAGGAGCAGCAAGTGCTCTTAACTGCTTAACCATGTCTCCAGCCCCTAGTCTTGTATTCCTTTATATATATATATAATGTATACAGTGTCCTTTTGACTTGAAGAGGGCACCAGATCTCATTACGGATGGTTGTGAGCCACCATGTGGTTGCTGGGCATTGAACTCAGGACCTCTGGAAGAGCAGCCAGTGCTCTTAACCTCTGAGCTATCTCTCCAGCCCCTAGTCTTGCATTCTTGATCCTTCTCCATATCCAGTTGCTAGGATTATAGGCATGCACCATGTGCCCAACTAGAAGGCCCCCCCTTCTTTTTTATTTATTTATTTATTTTTTGCCTCTTGGAGCAAGAATCTCAAGACCATTTACAAGAGTGAGTTCAACGGTGAGTGGGTTAGGAGTCTGTCTTTGTTTTGAAGAGCTTTGGAACTTGAAATGGAACTTTATAAGGCAATAGTAATAAAGACGGACCCATTTTAGATGAAGACAGTGAGGAGAAAAGTAGGAAAAGGAAAGTGTGTAACCACGTCCTGATGGTTGTGTTGCACATGGCACTTGGAGAGTCAGTCCTGTTAGAGATCAGAAAGCCCATGCCAGGGTCTTCAGTTCTGTCTTTGCTTGTAAGGAATCAGCCTTAGAATTCCTGGCCACAAGGTGGCAGTAAAGTGTTTCTGAGCCTGGTAGGCACTTGGCTGGTGATGGATGACTCATAGGTGACTTACAGAGTAGTGACAGTCTCTTGTGAATGATTATTAATTCTTCTTACTTGTAAGCTCAGTAGTGACCAGAATGACGAATGTATCCATTAGTGTGATGTGAAAATTTTGGTTTCTGGGAGTGTCACAGTGGAAATGATCAAGAATGCACTTTTAGAAATCCCTTTCATACTTACAATGCTGTACGTTTTCTAGATCCTTCTAAAGCTTGGCAAATGTGCTTTCTTTGCTATAACTATGTGACCACAAGTTAAGAAAGCTGAATGGCCATGTCTAAGGCTGTTAGCTGTGCTCAGCCTTTGTGAGTTGGGGACAGCATGTCTGGTTGCCTCTCGCTAGTGCTGGCTGGGGCACAGACCTCAGGGTAGGTTAGAGGAAGGACCCAGGTTCCCAGGCTTCTTAGTGCCTTTACAGTGTTTTCTAGTAGAAATGCTTCTTAGGTTTAAATAGAAAGGAGCAGGCTCTTTTGCCTTCATCTTGTTACCCTATGCCTATGGGAAAGTGCACAGATGTACAGCTCAGTGCTGTTCTTAAAGTATGATTGCTCATCTTTTGATGGGGAACAAATTCTTTTTAGGTTAAAGAGCGAAAGAAACAGCTAAAGAAGGAAGGAAAGCCTACAAATGTAGAGGAGGATGATCCGGAACTGGTGAGTTATTGGGAAACACTTGTCCTGTGTGATTGGGGGTGGGGTGGGGGGCTGAAGAGAAAAGCCTCACTTAAAGCATGTCATCCTGTGTGTAGGTGTGATTGGTGTTTGTCTTGTGTCTGTGTTATATGCATGGTGTGTGTATGCATGTGTGTTCATGTGTAGAAGCCGGGGAGGTATCTGTTCTAGCACTTTCCATTTATTCCCTGTAGACAGGCTCTTCACTGAACACCCTGGAGCAGGCTCCACTGCCTATGCCGTCCCTGCCCCCAAGCATTGGGTTACAGGCATGTGTAGCCAGTCAGCTTTTTACAAGATTGCTGGGGATTTGAACTCAGGCCAGCATGCTTGCACAGCAGGCACTTTTACCCACTAGCCCAGCTCCATCAGCCTTCTGCGTGGAGGGCTGCTGCTGGGATTTCTCTGTGTAACAGTCCTGGCTGTCCTGGAACTCACTCTGTAGACCAGGTTAGCCTCGAACTCCCAGAGACCCGCCTGCTTCTGCCTCCCGAATGCTGGGATTAAAGCCAAGCACCACCTGGCATCACCATTTCTTATATGTACACCTGATGGAGTTTGTGGTTGATTATTTTACAAGCCACACATGCAAAGTATTATGTATAATTATGGTTTTTAATTTTTTGAGATACATAGAAACCATAGGTACATGTTTAGGAATCTAGGGCTGCAGAGATGCTTAGCTGCCCGCAGGACTTGCTGTTCTTGCAGAGGACCTGGGTTCAGTTCCTAGCATCCCTGTGGTGTCTCACAACTTCTTGTTAAGTGTAGTTCCAGTGGATCTGATGCCAACTCTTGTCCTCTACTGGCACCTACACACATAGAAAAGCAGGCACACACACATACACGAGGTTAATTAATTAAATAAAGAACTGAGGGAAACCAGGTGTGGTGGTTCACACCTTTTAATCCCAGCACTTGGGAGATAGAGGCAGTTAGATCTCTTGGAGTTTGAGACCAGCCTGGTCTACATAATGAGTTCTAAGGACAGCCAGAGCTACATCAAAGGCAGTCAGGGCAGGAACCTGGAGTCAGGAACTGATGCAGAGGCCATGGAGCGGTGCTGTGTTTTGGCTTGCTCCTCATAGCTTGCTCAGCCTGCTTTCTTATAGAACCCAGAACCACCAGCCCAAGGATGGCCTCACCCACAATGGGTTGGCCCTCTCAAATCAAACCAAATTAAGAAAACGCTCTAAACCAGATGACGCACGCCTTTAATCCCAGCACATGGGAGGCAGAAGCAGGTGGATCTCTGTGAGTTCGAGACCAGCCTGGTCTACAGAGTGAGTCCAGGACAGGCTCCACAGGTACAGAGAAACCCTGTCTTGAAAAACCAAAAAAAAAAAAAAAAAAAGAAAGAAAGAAAGAAAATGCTCTACAGGTGGATCTTTTTTTTTTTTTTTAAAGATTTTATTTATTTATTATGTATACAGCATGTATGACAGCATGCCAGACAGACTTGAAGAGGGCACCAGATCTCATTACAGATGGTTGTGAGCCACCACGTGGTTGCTGGGAATTGAACTCAGAACCTCTGGAAGAGCAGTCAGTGCTCTTAACCGCACTTAGCCAGCATACACCTGTAGACACACACATATGCACACATAAACACATACTCATATACACACATACATATGCACACACATACACATGCATCCATATACACACATACAAAGGAACTTAGATGTTAGGGTATGGAGAGATGGCTTTTATTTATTTTTAATTTTTAAACTTTATGTGTATGGGTGTTTTGCCTGCATGCATGGATGTGTACCACGTTTGCCTGGTATCTTCAGAGGCCAGAAGAGGGCATTGGATCTCCTGGGACTGGAGTTACAGACAGTTGTGAGCTGGGTGCTAGCAATTGAACCTGGGTTCCCTGGAAGAGCAGCCAGTGTGCTATTAATCACCGAGCCATCTCTCCAGCCCACCATTTGGAGCTTTTCCCTTCCTTCCTTCCTTCCTTCCTTCCTTCCTTCCTTCCTTCCTTCCTTCCTTCCTTCCTTCCTTCCTTCCTCCCTCCCTCCCTCCCTCCCTCCCTCCCTTCTTTCTCTCTTTCTCTCTTCCTTTCTCTCTCTCTCTTTCTCTCTTTCTTTCTTCTCAAGACAGTATTTCTCTGTGTAGTCCTGGCTGTCCTGGATCTCACTCTGTAGACCAGGCTGGCCTCGAACTCACAGAGATCCACCTGCCTCTGCCTCCCGAGTGCTGGGAATAAAGGTGTGCAGCACTACCACCTGGCTCTCTTTAGAGCTTTAAAGTCACTAAAATATTTGGAGCTGGGGAATTGACTCGGTGGATCATGCACTTGCTATGCCCTTCTGAGGATCAGGGCTTGGCTCCTCAGATTCCCAACAAAACCTGGGCAAGCGTGGTGGCTGCTGTCATCTAGAGCTCTAGAGGTGTGCTATACCAGCAGGAAGTGGTGAACTTCAGGATCCCTGAAACACTGCCTCACCAAATAGAGAGCAGCTGTGGCAGACACCTGACGTCAGGCCGCCACATGCACAGTATGTGCACCTGCCTACATGTACATTCGTAGGCAAACACACCTTTATTCATGCACCTGCACCATGTACACACAAAGATACTGAAATACTTATTACATGTTCCTTTACCCAATTGACGTTGTCCTTGTTAAAGACTAGAGTTTGTCAGCATTTTTCCTGAGCAGCTCCTAGCAGCTCATAGTATTAAAGAGGTTTTGGACTCCTTCATTTCTCTTTTCCTTCTTGTAGTGTTCTTTGCTCAGTGGCTCTAATCTTAGTGCATGATCCTCTGATATACACATGATGGATTATTTTCTGTACTTGCATGTATAACAAAAGAAACTTTTTATTTGGGAAGAAAACACTCTAAACAAGAACATAACTTTGTTCTGAAAAACTCATGGTTGGTTGAGCCTACAGAGGTGGCTCACTGGTTAAGAGCATGTATTACTCAGGCAGAGGACTTGAGTTTGGTTCCTAGCACCCACACAGTGGCTCAAACTGCCTGTAACTCTAGCTCCAAGGGATGACACCCTCTTCTGGACCTGACGGACACCTGCATGCACATGTGCACCAACCTCCATGCAGCCACACACATACACACGATTATAAATCTTTAAAAAGAAAGCCAGGTGGTGGTGGTGGCACACACCTTTAGTCCCAGCACTTGGGAGGCAGAGGCAGACAGAGGCCTGGTCTATAGAGCGAGTTCCAGGACAGCCAAGGCTACACAGAGAAGCCCTGTCTCGAAAAACCAAAAAAAAAAAAAAAAGAAAAAAAAAAAAAAAGAAAAAGAAAGAAAGGGTGAGATGGCACTTGTTGCTCTTGCAGAGGATGGGGTTCAATATTCCTAATACCCATGTAGTGGCTCATGACCATCGGTAACTCCAATCAGTAATTCCAGGGGCTCCAATGCCGCCTTCTTTTTTATGGGCAGTACACACACACACACACACACACACACACACACACGATTCACACACATACTCCTACAATAAAATGGATACATTTAAAAAAAAAAAGGACATAAAGGAGGTACTTAGTCTCACTGCAACTTGATGTACCATGGCTGGCTGATAGCCATGGGAGGCCCGCCTCTGTCTGAAGAGAAACAGTGGAGAGGAATGGATGAGGGGTTGTTGGGGAGGAGCTGGGAAGAGAGGAGGGAGGGGAAACGTTGGTTGGATGTAAAGACAAAAAAAAGCATCATGAGTGTGGTGTGCTGGCACATGCCTATAATCCCAGCAGTTGGGAGCCTGAGGAAGAGCTTGAGTTTGAGCCCAGCTGGACCACATAGTTAGACTCTGTCTCCAAAAAAAATACCCCACAACTATGTAGTGGGATCCGGGTCACTTATCTTTACTTGTTTTTCTTTAATTCATATAAATTCTAATAATGACTGATGCTGTAATAACAGCTACCATAATTAAAAGGCTCTGGGTGGGTGGGGTTTAACTTGGTGGTAGAGGTCTTGCTTCCAGTGCTCAGGTTTTATTCCCCGTACTGTAAAACCAATAGAGCTTTGTATCTTTTTTCTTTTTTTAAAGATTTATTTATTTTATGTGCATTGGTATTTGGCCTGTATGTATGTTGGTGTGAGGGTGTCAGATCCCCTGAAACTGGAGTTACAGACAGTTGTGAGGGGCCATATGGGTGCTGGGACTTGAACCCAGGTCCCCTGGATGAGTAGCCATTGTTCCTACCTGCTTAGCTATCTCTCTAGCCCCGCCCTTATGTTTTCTATGCAGTGCTGTGTTATCTTTTCCCATTCATGTATCTTAGAGTGTAAGGTGAATTGGTTACAGAGACACAAAGTGCTGGATCAAGGCAGAACATGTTCTGTCCTGGGTAGTAGACCTGGGCGCGGGGTGGCTGCTGGCATGGAAGCTCGGCACCATGTCCTTCAAGGTCTTGGCTCCTCTATGGCTCTAGTAACAAGGATGTGGGCCCAATCTTCCTGGCCTGGGTGTCTCATCATCTCACTCATGTGCCAGACAACAGAATAAAGGGGGAAAAAGGAATATGCCACGCCTTCTAAGAACATCCTGGATGTCATATATGAGTATGTTGACTAAACTCTGAATCACATGGCCAACCCTATCTATAAGGAAGTCTGGGGATTATGGGCTTTTATGTTTAGTGGCTTTGTCCCTTAAGACAGGTTTGCAGTTGTGGGCGGGGACAGCTATGTAGGATTCAGCTTGGGTCTAGCCACTAAATCAAAGTTATAAAGTATTTGTGAAAATTATTTGTAGAAGTCAGTCCTGGGGAATTTTTGCAGAACACCTCCACAATCTCAGTGGCCTAAGTGCTTATATGCCTTCTCCCAGGCACAGGTTCCTAATCTGCTTGGTAGGAGAGGAAAGGCCTCCTAGGCAGGTGGCTTTCTCCCTGAAGGGACAGTGTTGTAATGGCGGCATCTCCCTGCAGACATTTCATTGCCCAGTTGTAATCTTTAGGGCTTTAATGTAATTACTTAATTTCAGCCTTGATGTGAGATGTTTACCTTTATTTTCTTTTGTCCTTAATTTTCTTGCAGTTCAAACAGGCAGTCTACAAACAGACCATGAAACTGTTTGCTGAGCTGGAAATTAAAAGGAAAGAGAGAGAAGCCAAAGAAATGCATGAAAGGTACACATCCCCGTATTCATCTTAACCTCATTTAAATGCACAGATTAGCTAATGCAGGCCTCTGGGGATTTTCCTAATGAGTTTGGTGGCACTTCATTTACGAGAAGCAGCTGGAGAGGCACAGTACAGCTCAGTGCTGGAGCTCCTGCCTAGCGTCCGTGAGACAGGCTGTCTGAGCCAGTCACCGGTAAGACATTGTCTGTAGACTTTTGGGAAATTCTGACTACACCTGTCCATAGGGAGTTCATTTCTATTGAGGAGTTGCAGTGTGTTTTCTTCCTTTCTGGAATGCAGTAGAATGTTTGAGGCCAGGATCTTTTCTGGGCCTGGTAGCTGTGGTGTGTAGGTGGGATTGCAATGGAATAGCTTTAACTTGTTCTCAAGTGTGATTTCCTCTGATTGTCACAAGTGGCGATGTTGCCAATTGTGGTGGTACACACCTCTAATCCCAGCACTTGGGAGGTGGAGGCAGGGGAAAAAAGCAGTTTGAAGACTATTTTTGGCTATATAGCAAGCCTGGGGCCAATTTAAATGACATGAGACCTTGTCTCACAAAAAAAAACAAAAGGAAATATTGAAGTCAATTTGGCTTCTGTATTTTGTGTTGTTGACTGGAGTAATTAGATTTTGCTAGTTGAGTTTGTATGAAATGTCATTTTGGGATTGGGTTTTGTGGCTGCATGTTTTAGGATGAGGTCTCAGCGTTGGCTTGGGCTCTGTGTGCCCCTGTGCAACCGGGCCTTAGCTCGTGTGGGGAACACCCTGTGAGCATTGGGTAGACTGCTCTCTTCTCCTGTGGGGAACACGCTGTGAGCGTTGGGTAGACTGCTCTCTTCTCGTGTGGGGAACACGCTGTGAGCATTGGGTGGACTGCTCTCTTCTCGTGTGGGGAACACACTGTGAGCGTTGGGTAGACTGCTCTCTTTTCCTCCTAGGAAACGACAAAGAGAAGAGGAGATTGAAGCGCAGGAAAAAGCCAAGCGAGAAAGGGAGTGGCAGAAAAACTTCGAGGTAAGTAGCTGAGGAGGTCATTCCAGAATAAGGAAGCTTAATTCCTGGGGGCTCCAGGGCTGCCTGGGGCAGACAGGGAAGCAGGATGTGTCAGTGAGAGTAGGCACTGGGGAAGCGGAGTTGGGGGTCACCTCACCTTCTAACTTTCCCTGACAAGGGCACCAACAGACACAGTTACCAGAGGAGCCCAAGAACAGTGAATTCAGAGGTACATGAAGTAGCACCCTATTTAGCTTGGAGGACAAAAATTTGTGGAAACAGGGACTTGAGGTTGAGACAAATTCTCATATAGTCCAGTCTGGCTTTGAACTCACTGTGTAGCTCATTAATGACCTTGAATTCCTGATCATCCTGCTTCAGCCTCCCAAATATTGGGATTAAGGTGTACACCATCACAGACCACTGGAAACGGTTCTTGTGACCCAGTTCTTTTTACAGAGAGACTTCGGTGTTTTGTTTTTTGGCTTTTTGAGACAGAGTCTCACTTTGTAGCCCAAGTACCTTGGAACTCACTGTGTAGCCTGGGCTGGCCTTGAACTCTTGATGACCCTCTTACCTCAGCCACTCCAGTGCTGGGATTACAGGTATGTGCCACCACACCAGCTCACCTTGTAGCTTTTTTTTTTTTTTTTTTAACTGGATTCATTGCTCTTCAAGTGCCTGATACAGTTTTGGGTTGCATTTGGTCTGTCTTTGATAGGATTTAGAATTCAGGGTAGAACTTATTACTGGTTAACCATAATTTTTGACTTGGTTTCTGTCCAGCTTTGTGAAACGGGAAAATGAGTAGCCCATTTGATAATGAGGTAGAGAGCTTTGTGGCCAGAGATTAGCTAGTTTGGAGACATCTCGTCGAAGTTGTCAGAGGGGCAGCAGGAACATGAAGAAAGAGTAGCTGTCCTCCCAGCTAGCTCCATGGTTGAGGAAACTAGTCATCCTCTCACAGTTGGACGGTCTCTTTACTGCACACTGTAGTACGGGTTAGAAGAAACAGCGAGGGCCTGGGCACGATGGCCTGTCTTTAGTTGTAGCACTCAGGCAAATCTGTGGAAGCTCAAGCCAGCCTGGTCTACGGAGCACTTCTAGAACAGGCTCCAAAGCTACACAGATGAACCCTGTCTCAAAAACCCAACCAAACAACAAGAAGTAACAAGCGAGCTCTGGGAACATAACAGAAGGAATTTGTGGGGGACACCCACCCAGAGGCCCACAGTAAATAGAACTGTGACAGCACCACTTATGGCGTCCTCTTTCGAGCTACATTCCGAGGGTGTTGTGAAATTTTGCTGGGACTCTAGAGGTGGGAGACAGCTCTGATCTGCTCTCCTTTTGGACTGCTCCAGAGGGCTGACCTGGGCTGGGCCGTGGGAGGGCAGCTGGGGCAGAGCAGGTTCAGTCCCCTCTTTGCTAATTAGAGACCTCACCTTGAACTTCCTTTCCGTTTTCTTCCAGGAAAGCCGGGATGGCCGAGTGGACAGTTGGCGAAATTTCCAGGCGAACACAAAGGGGAAGAAGGAGAAAAAGAACCGCACCTTCCTTCGGCCGCCAAAAGTAAAGATGGAGCAGCGAGAGTGACCGGCAGGGCCACAGCCACAGCTGCCCCGGCTGCTCCTTCTGCTTCAAGGACTCATTCTTTCTCCACTTCCACCCCAACATAGAGTAGTGTTGGCTTTTTAGTCTATTTTGTTTTCAATACGATTTAATATCAATCAAAGTAATTTGTACATTGAGAGGAGGGGCTTGATCTAACCTTCCCCGTCCTCACTCACGGAACCACCGGGATCGGAAGGGGCCGCGGACTGCCGCCTGCTCTTCCTACAGCCTGTAACTTAATGTTTTGTATTTCACTGAATTGTGGTGGCTCAAGGTCATGTATAGTTGGTGGACATCCTCCAATTTAACGTCTTGCTTACAGTGCTATTTCTGTGACTCCAGACCAGCCTGGGCCACCACGGGAAGCCCCTTTATTGTTTCTAGGTGTGCCATCCTTGATGCCTAGATCCAGTAGAGGCCTGTGGACTCACAGGGCAGTCACCCTCGTGCCCTGTGGTGGTTGACTGACTAATCACTCAGAGTGGAATGAGGCTCCCAGCCACTTGGACCTGCTCACTTTCCAAAGAGTTTCCATCTTCCAGCCAGCCCTACTGTGTCCTCGCTTGTCTGCATTCATTAGTGCTGATATTCTTTTACGTATAATAAATTTTTATACCCAAGCCTTTGATGTCCTTTTTCTTAGGTGTAACTCCAAGGACAGGCAGGTCCATCATCTTGCATGGCCCATCCCTGAAAGTGCCTTGTGGTTGGACTCACAGACCTCCCTCCACTAATTTGGTGAACCTTAGCTTCTTTACCTACAAAATGGGACTACAGGGCTGGGGATATGCTCTGTGGTAGAGTGCTTGCCTGCATGTGTGAGGTTCTAGGTTCAGCCGTCAGAACAGCAAACCTAAGTACAGGAATATCAAGTACGGCAGGAGGCCAACTGAGATGTAGCTCAGTAGTGGGGTGTGTGTGTGAGGCCCTGGGTTTCGGCCCCAGCACCACCAGAAACTGATTGGTTTTACTGTAGGGGCTTGGGAGTTGGCCACTGCATGTCTAACAGCCGCCAGACTGTCCTGTCTGTAGTGTAAGACACCGCTCACTTGGAGAATGAGGTGAAGCAGTATCTGAGAGCATCTGGCTTACAGTCCATGCCCAGGTGTCCTGCTTGCTATGGGAGACCAGATCACCCGTGGGAGGGCCTTAGGAGGAGTAGAAAGGTGACATATGAGACAGGATGGGAAACCGAGTGACTTGTGCTGTGTAGATGTGTCTGGTGGGATGGCTTAGAAGATGTGGTGCACACACCTTCGGTTGGTTCTTGTGGGTAGGGGGTGGGGCTTGGCTTGACTACCCTTCTGGGTACTTCTGGGCATGTCCAAACCACATGAAATAACAGCAACACCTAACACCAAACCAAGGCAGAGGGAGGAAGTGTTGGGTCACTGCAGGGCTGCTGCATGTCCTGAGGTGACAGGGTTGTCCTGGGCAGGGAACAGCATCTGAAGGTTTCCAGGCAGGCAGAGCGGTACTCCCTCCATTATACGGGCTCACACATACAGAGAGAGCTTGAGTTGATGGTTTATGGTTCAGCCACCTGCAAGGCTACCTTGGTTCTCAGAAGGCCATGCCAGCTATCAGTCATGCTTGCTTCTCCAACAGATAGGCTGATGTGGAAGTGAGACGCTCAGAGACCTCTGCTGGATGCCTCACGGCTGAGGCACATGAGCAGGCGCAGACCGAGGAAGGCACAGGTACTTGCTACTCCAGAGGCCCCTGCCCTTGTCCTTGGCAACCAGGGAAGAGGTCCTGGAGAAAGCGGTGTTCGGTGAGAGCTGGCACACTTGAGGATAAAATAAATGCAGCATTTGTTCCCTACATCTGGGGGCGGGCGGGCGGGTTCAGGTATTCACAGCTCCGGGACAGCAAGGGAGTGGCTGGCACCCGCTCTTCCATCCAGGAGGGCTTGTCATCTCGGTTACAGGAAGCCGTGGCTATACCACATCTTACAACCACTAAGTGAAAGGTCCAGGAAGCGGTGTCCCCAGAGGTGGTTGCCCCACAGATAGGTCTGCTGTGAGAAGACAGCAACGGAGAACAGGCAGATAAGACTTGTTCCTTTGGGTTGGGCGCCTACAGGTCACGAAGAGATTAAGTTTGTCATTAAAAGGAGGAATCTCCTGGAGCAGCTCACAGTGGCAAGCTGGAGAGGACTTGAGGGGAAGATGAGGGGTCAGGAGCAGCAGCCCCAGACGGCTGGTGGTGAGGGTCATACCCAGGAATACTCTGCCTGGAGCATGGGGACCAGGGAGGCAGGATCAGTTCTTCAAGTCACCTTCAGCTCTTTGGGTTTCAGTAAGGACATGGTATTTTCTAGAAGGAACAGTCCATTTCCTCTCTGCCAGTTTGGTCATACACTGGCCTACATGAGCAGCCATGACTCGCACCCTGGCCGTGACTGCCCAGAACAGCTAGAGAGAGGGTGCCTTGAGCACTGAGTTGAGGTCTCACAGCCAAGTCTGGCCTCTAGGGCAGGAGCTCTGTAGCCGCTGGTCCCCCAGAGAGGGAAAGGGAGCTCCAGGCACCAGAGGCTCCTTGGAGGTTTGCTGAAAGGGCTGTGGCACTCCTGTGGCTTGCTGTGATTCACAAAGCCACCACCCCACACCCTCCATGACAGCTAACTGCTGCCAAGGCCTCCCTGGGCAGAGGTACAGTGAACAGCCAGTGAGCTAGGGTGAGGATCTTGGCATTTGAGTCAGTAATGATGTCAACGACGCCTCAGCTTCCTCTGGTGAAGAAGAGATTGCCCCTTGAAAGGCAACATGCAGGCAACTAGTCATGCCTTTGGCAGTCTAGTCAGCTATTTGGTGAAGAGGTAGGAGGAAAGAGGGGGTAAATTTCAGTGCAGAAGTTGGAACTTCAGACAAGTCCTTGGCTCTTGTGGGAGCTGTGGTCTGTTGCTTCCATTAGACTAAGAGCTCTTCAGAAGGCAGGCATGTGTTGTGGAATATTATTTTAAATGTGTTACATTTGTTTATGCTGTGGAATGTTTGTTTAATGATGCAAAGATGTGTTGCTCCCCATCCCCCCCCCCCACACACACACACAGGGTTTCTCTGTTGTAGCTTTGTGCCTTTCCTGGATCTCACTCTGTAGCCCAGGCTGCCCTCAGACTCACAGAGATCTGCCTGGCTCTGCCTCCCGAGTGCTGGAATTAAAGGCGTGCGCTACCGCTGGGCTGTGTTGCATGCTTTTATGTTGCATTTGTTTAACTCTGTGAAGCTGTGCTACTTTGCCTGTCTAAAACACGTGATTGGTCTAATAAAGAGCTGAACAGCCAATAGCTAGGCAGGAGAGGATAGGAGAAAAGGATAGGAGGAGATATAGAACAAAGAAAGGTAAAAGCTCAGAGGCATAAGATAGATAATTTAAGTTAGAAAAGCTAGCTATAAACAAGCCAAGCTAAGGCCAAGCATTCATAAGTAAGAATAAGTCTGTGTATATTTATTTGGGATCCGGGTGGTGGGTCCCCAAGGAATAAGAGTAAAACAAAACAAAAGACTACAGGCATGTCTCCCAACAGGCTAGGCATCCCCAAAGGTAAGATTATCAATCTTCCTTGCTAAGAATGGCTATGGTATCTGTGATCCTTGGTGTGTCCCCTCAGACAAGTGTCTTCTGTAGTCAGCTTTGGGGCTTTTCTATCGTGGGGCTCGCTGGATTTGAGTCCATCTTGTTGAAGTTTGGGCTCCTGAGGACAATGCTGGAACCTTCCATAGGTTGGGCCCTTGTCCTCCGACAAGGAGTAGGATTCTTTAATTTTCTGCTTTCCCAGGCCTGGCTCTTCCTGAGGGGCTCAGCTTTAGGAGGGCCCAGTGTTGGCTGAACTGAGTCTGCTTGGGTGTGAGCATTTCTGGTGACCTTGGGGTTGGGCTCCACCCAAGGAGGTAGCTTCCTGGCCTCAGGTGCCCTGCTTGTTCAACAGAGCCGGCAGGCAAGCTTCCCTGAATTCCCGCTGACGTCCCTGAACACCGGGGATTGGAGGGCAGAACGGAGTGAGTCATACTTCTGGGTCTGGGCCTGACTTTGGCTTACTTCTCCGTCATTCTCTACCCTGCTTCCTGAGCTCTGAGGAATCCTCAAGGAAACATGCTCTCAAGGAAACGGGCTCTCGGCGGCTCCCTGACCCCAGCTCTGTCACCTCTTGGGCCAGCATCCTCACCGCGGCTCAGGTAAGAAGCAGATGGTCTGAATGAGATTCAGGTGTGTCTGTGTGTCTGACCCAAAGAACCACTTGGGCTTTGGATGGGTCTTCAGAGCTAGGTTATGTCTAATTTACCCTCACTAGTCCCCCTGATGGACACACACACACACACACACACACCACATCCCACATCCTCTCAACCCTCAGATCTTTGGCAATGAACACACAACTTTCTCTCATACACATCATACAAAATGCAGCCTCAGCTGTGTGTGGGCCCAAGTCTGAAGTTGATAGAGGCAGGAGGATCAGGAGCTCAAGGTCATGCCCAGCTCTGTAGCAATTGTGAGGTCACTGAGCTACATGAGTATTTAAAAAAAAAAATCAGGGCCGGAGAGATGGGTGGTTCAGTGGTTAGGAGCAAATACTGCTCTTGAAGAGGACCTGAGTTCAGTTCCCAGCACCCATGTCAGATGGCTGGCAGCTCCAGCTCTAGGGGAATCTGATGCTCTCTTCTAGCCTTTGAAGGCGCCTGTGCACACACACAGGTGGATCTCTGAGTTCAAGCCCAGCCTGATCTACAGAGAGAGCTCAGGACAGCCAGGGCTACACAGAGAAACTCTGTATTGAAAAACCAAAAATAAATACAGAAAAAGTAAAAGAAAACGCTGGGCTGGAGAGCTGGCTCAGCCTTAAGAGCACGTGCTGTTCCTGCAGAGGACCTGAGTTCAATTTCTAGCACCCATGTCAGGTGACTCACAAACACTTAGAACTGCAGGGGATCCGATATCCCTACACACACACACACACACACACACACACACACACACACACACACACACACACAGACTATACACACAAAACCATATGATTTAAAATAAATAGAATTTAAAAATAGCCAGGCTGTGATAATGCATGCTTTTAATCTCAGCACTCAGGAGGCAGAGGTGGACTGATCTCTGTGACCTTGAGTCTCTGTGACCTTGAGGCTAGCCTGGTCTAGAGAACTAATTCCAGGACAGACAGGGCTACCTACACAGAGAAACCCTGTCTCGAAACAACAACACACCCCCCGAAAACCAAAAACTTAAAAAAAAACCCATAACATCCCCCTATATCCTCACATACACATACAACACACCCTTGTCATGCACAGATAGATCTCATAACCACTCACTAGATACAACACACAAATTGTCATCAACTGGCACAATATCTCTGCTGATCGTTTGCCAGATCACATCTGAATGATGTAACTTTGTATTAAGATTTGATACCTTAGGGAGAAACTTATCATACCTCCTGGCATGTGCATGTTCATTCTTGAGGAAGTCGTTGGTTATTCTTGGACCTTTGTTTTTTCACTTGGGATTTAAGCAGTCAGCTTGTGAAGTTCCTTGGAAAATTCTCTTGGGATATGAATGTGCATGCACACACACACAGACACACCACTCATGTACATGTGTGTGCTCATGTGCAAACCCATGCACACACATACAGAAGCCAAAGAAGGATGTTAAGTGTCTTCCTCTACTACTCTCCAACTTATTTTATTTTATTTCAAGACAGATTTTCTCCGTGTAGTCCTGGCTGTCCTGAACTCTCTTTGGAGACCAGGCTGGCCTTGAACTCACAGAGATCTGCCTGGCTCTGCCTCCCGAGTGCTGGGATTAAAGTCATACAGCTGGGTAAATAGTTCTGAACTCAGTATGTAGTCAAGAATGACTTTGAACCCTGGATCGTCCTGTCTCCACCTTTCAAGTGCTGGGATTATACACGTGCGCCACATACCCAGGTGTGTTAGTTCTTGGGGCTGAAGCACATGTTAATGATGCTTTGGCCTGTAAGGAGCCATTTTAGCATTGATGAGCAATATCCCTGAGATCTGAACAGCAGCCAGGGGCTAGGCCAGCTACTCTGGAACTGGGGTTGGGCAGTGTGTGGAGAAGCCCTGCCCTCTTGGCTCTGTTTCGCCATGTGTCATTGTAAGACTGACCCTGGTCCTTTCTGGAATTCAGTTTCTCACAGTGTACAGGAAGGTGTTGGGTCCACTGGTCCCTGAGGGGCTTGTGTCCTTAGTGTCTGTCACAGGACCTGGTGCCGACTGCTCAGTGTATGCAGGTTAGCTGGCTGAATTAATGAATGCTCAGCAGAGGGAAACCAAAGCGAGGGGCTCCGGCTTCTCGCTCATTTGTGCGCTTGGAAGCCCTCACCCAACTCTCAGTCTCACACAGACTCACTGGTGTTCGACCCCAGCTGCCCACACCTCTTCACCCTCACTCCCATGACCTCACTTGCAGCTAGCCTCTGGCTCAGGGACTTGAGAAGTTCCCCTTCCTCCAGCCCTGTGGCTCCGTCCATCCGTCCGTGTTCCCACGGGTTTCTTGGACCCAATGCTTCTTGGTCACCGGGGATGCCCTGCCCAGTCTTAATGAGCAGGGCTGTACTTCCAGCTCTCTCCTCATCCTTTTCCTAGTCTAGCGGCCTCTCCCTTTCTCTCTTCTCTACAGAGGTACACACACTCATACGTTCATCCACGCACACTCGGCACACTCTGTCTATAGCTCATCCTTTTCTCCTGTCATCCCTTGGTCTCGTCCCTGTCCCATCTCATTCCTCTCATGCATTTCTGTTTGCATCCGTTATTCTCCCTCCATCTCTCTCTCCTGCCCTCTCCGTTCCTCCTGACTCACTCTCACCCTCCTCCTTGTGCTAACTGGTTATTTTTGTCATCTCTCTCTCTCTCTCTCTCTCTCTCTCTCTCTCTCTCTCTCTCTCCCTCCCCCTCCCTCACCTCCCTCCCCCCTCCCCTCCCCACACACCCTGGCCCAGTGGCTATAGCTTACACCCACTCTGCCCCTTGCTCGCTCTGCAGGAAGTCTCTGCAGTACTCTGGTCTGGCTGGCTCAGCTTGGAGGTTCCTGTGGCATCCGTTGGAGGGGCCCCGGGTCACTCTGTTTCCTCCCGGGGGGTGACTTGGCAGCAACACGCTCTCTGTTTCCTCACTTCTGCATTTGCCGGGCTACAACGGAGACTAGCTCTGGGGCTCAGACCCGGAGGGACTGCGGAGTCTGCGGAGTCTGCGGGTGAACAGTACAGGTGAGGAAGGTCCCAGTCCTGGCCGGGCAAGGGAGAACCCTACACAGACGTCTTCAGGAGGCCAAAGTCACGGGCCATACTAAAGCGGGCGGGTGGCTGGATTTTTAAAGACCCGTCCTGGCATCTTTCTCAGGCCAAGCTTCATGTTTAAAAAGAGCTTTTCTGCTGTGCAACAGGCCAGACCCGGGACCTTACATGCTTGGGCAGGGCTCTACCACGGAGCTCTGTTGTTAGCCCTCTTTTATTGTTATTACCGTTTATTTGCTGATTGTGTGTGTGTGTGTGTGTGTGTGTGTGTGTGTGTGTGTGTGTCACAGCGCACGTGTGTCGGTCAGAGGACAGCTTGTGGCAGTCAGTTCTCTTCTTCCCCCATCTACGTCCTGGAGATTGACTTTAGTTTTCAGGCTCAACAACAGGTGCCTTTACACTGAGTTATCCCATCAACCTCTGCTTTTTACATCACAGTCTTGCAAACTGCAGAGGCTAGCCTTGAACTCACTGTGTAGCACAGGCAGGCAAGTCTTGGGATTTTCTTTTCCCTTTTTAAAGATTTATTTTATGAGTATGAGTGTTTAGCCTGCATGTGTGTATGTTCACCATGTGTGTGCCTGGTGCCTTGGAGTTCAGAAGAAGGGGATCAGATCCCTAGAACTGGAGTTAGAGCTGGTTGTGAGCCACCGTGCAGGTGCTGGGAATAGAACCTGGGTCTTCTCCAAGGGCAGTCAATGCTCTAACCCCTGAGCCATCTCTCCAGTCCCAAGCTTTGGTTTTCAACCCTCTTGCAGTCTTCTGAGCTGTTGGCATGTCTGGCCTGTCGTCAGATCTGACATAGGAAGAGTTTCTTGGGGCGGAACATTCCAGGGACCTTGTCTTTTCTGAGACCAAGCTGGAGCCAGTGTGTCCTTCCTCACCGGGAGGCAATGGCAGGGATGAGAGGCAGCTACTTAGAGCTCCCTGAGCAGAATGCCATTTGTTTCACTCCCTGTGTGACCTGGGCGAAGTTGTTCACCCTCTCTGTGCCATCTCCCCGGCGGACTTTCCAGGGGGAGGGTGAGTGAAAGGGTCTGGGACAAGGTTGAGTACTCGGGGACCTCACTCACCTCTGCATTTCCCCAGAGGATGAGGACGAGAACTGGGTCACTGGTACAAAGAACTAGGCCCGCAAACAGTGGCTATGTTAAGTCTCAGGTGTCGGGGACAGAGCCTAGTGTGGTGCTGGCCATCCCTCACGGGCAGGAAGTGTCGGGGTGAGGTTGACAAGCCAGAGCTGCTGGGTGGGTCTTGTTCACTAATGAGGGATAAAGGACCAGGAGTTCTGCTCTAGATGGTCAAGTCCCAAAGAGTATGCTGGGGGCATTGGGGGAGCGTCTGCGAGAGAAGAGGGAATCCCTTCCTCTGGGTACCCAGAGAAAGAAAGGAGGTGACTGGCCTGGGCCTTCTGTGGCTTAAGTTTTGCTTATACTCTGGGGCCTTGGGCAATTGAGTGGCTTCACTTTTCTCCTTTGTGATTTAAAATTCTGACCTTGTAGGTTTGTGAAGAGGTGGACAAAGGCGTGGGATGTGCTTTGCCGACAATGGGGCAGTGTGAACATGGTGTCACCGGTGTCACCGTCACCGCCAGTGCTGATACCAGAGATATTACCGCGAATGCCCCAAGAGGAACGATGCGTTTGTTCCTGTGTCTTCTCACCCTTAGCAGGGTCTGGCATAACACGTGCTCCGGAAAGCACTGAGCTGGGTGTGGTGAGCACATCTCTGATACCAGCACTTGGGAGGCAGAGGCAGTAGGATCAGGAGTTCAAGGCTAGCCTTAGCTACATAGCAAGTTGAAGGCCAGCCTGGGCTACATGAGACTCCCAACACCTCCCCTCCCCAAATCATATGTACCAAGTAGATGGAAAAACAGTACCATCAAAACTGTGCTTGTTTGGGATGGACAGTGAGCCACAGGCCAGCTGTGCCCTTACATCAGTCACCTTGGGTCACTCCATCTGATCAGGGATGGCTTGGGCAAAGGATTCAGTCTCTGGCAGTGATGACTAAATGTGGCTGGCTCGTGGGTGAATTTCCCCTCCTGATTGTTGAGATGTGACGTGCCCCTGGCATGGCATCTGTTTTATTTTATTTTTTTGAATTAATTTTTACTTATCTTTGACAATTTCCCCTCCCTCTACTCCTCCTAGTTCCTCTCCATCTTTTTATATTTTTATGGGAATTAGAGACCTCCCCTCTCCTGGCCTGCAGACAAGGTCTTGTTGAAGGTCATTAACCCCATCCTTTTCCAAACAGGGCCTCTCAGTGAACGGAGCTTGGGCCCAGGATGGGAAGATGGCTGTGCTAGTCTGGGAGCCCTGCTGGGTGGACTCTGCAGACAGGAGTCTACAGCCAGAATCGAACCAGTTCCTAAGAGCAGGTGTTAGTTCCCCAGCACAATTGCCCTGAGCAACCACTTCTTTGAATGATGAGGGTGGGAGAGGCCTCTAATGACCCCCTTTACGGGGTTGGATGACCCTTTCACAGGGGTCACCTAAGACCATCGGAAAACACAGATATGTACATTTCAATTCATAACAGTAGAAAGATTGCAGTTATGAAGTAGCAATGAAAATAATTTTATGGTTGGGGGGTGGTCACCACAACAGGAGGAACTGTATTACAGGGTCACAGCATTAGGAGGGCTGAGACCACAGTGCTAGTGTGTGTATTTGTGGGTGGGTGTTCAGTGGGGATCTTCCATCAGCTTTGGAGAAGACTTCAGCTGGCTGATCTAGGAAATATGTCAGTAATTTGCGCGAAGCCCTTTCCAGCTCATAAAGCCCGTTTCCGTTTACCAAGCGTGTTAACTGTCTCCCAAACATCTCACCTTCCACCTCCTGTGACCTCACTCCCCCTTTACAGCCCTGCTTTGAGGCTGGCAGGACACCCCAGTTTACAGATAAAAACTCCCGAGACTCCGAATGGGGGAGAGATTCTCTCAGGGTGGGTAGCACCACTGAGCCCAGAGTCCTGCCTCCTTGACTCCAACCACGCCCCCTCTGGTCACCCTGGAGGCTTCTTGGCTGGTGGGGGGTCCTGTGGGGGGCCCTGTGGCTTTGCTGCTTCTTACTAGGGCGGGCCCCGCGAGGACAGTGAGGGGAGCAGCACCTTGACCATTAAAACTACCGACCCCAGTCTGAACCTTGAAAATACCGACTGCGTCTTGCCCAGCCAATCTGACACGGCTTTGCTGGCAAAAAAGCCAAAGCCTGGCGACCACATGCTCCCAGCTGTTGACCATCAGATTACCACAGGCCCTTCAACACTGAAGCAGGGGGCTCCAGACAGCTAGTCTGGACGCCATGTTGGCACTCCAGACAACCTTGGGATCTTTGTGACAATAAAGAAATCCCTACCAATTGCGGTGAAAGAGCGGGGCCATGTCCAAAACAGAGAAGAAGGGACTCCAAGGTTCCTGGAAACCTCCTTCCTGGAAGGTTTTGATGGCTACAGATGCCCACCCACCCAGCAAACACTCAGGCTCCAAGTCTGCTGGGAGAGACAGTCCCTTTAGAGTGTGAATGCCCCTTCTCCACTGGCCATTGCATACAAATTCCTTTCTGCTCCTAGAACAATCTAGTAATTTGTGAATGGTATTGTGTGGAGGGAGTTTGTCAGTTTGGTAACAAGACCCTATAGAAAGATTTTGATTTATTTTATTTTATTTCATTTTATTTATTTATTTATTTATTTTTGGTTTTCCGAGACAGGGTTTCTCTTGTGTAGCTTTGCGCCTTTCCTGGATCTCACTTGGTAGCCCAGGCTGGCCTCGAACTCACAGAGATCCGCCTGCCTCTGCCTCCCGAGTGCTGGGATTAAAGGCGTGCGCCACCACCGCCCGGCTTATTTATTTATTTATTAATTATTTTTGAGACAAGGTCTTGTGCAATCTAGGCTGGCCTCCGACTTGCTATGTAGATCAGGCTGGGACTTGAACTCTTGATCCTCCTGCCTCCATCCCCCAAGTGCTGGGGTTATAGGTGTGCACCACCACCGCCCGGCTCATAGACACGTTTTAATTCACATCATGTGGCATATGAAGAAAAGAAATTTAGCCAGGCATGGTAGGCCACATCTGAAATCCCACCACTTTGGAGGCTGAGGCAGGAGGATTGCTGTGAGTTTGAGACCAGCCTGAGATATAGAGGGAGACCCTGTCACAGTGAATACATAAACAAACAAACAGGAAAAAAAAGAGGAAAGAAAATCGAAAGGGAAGCTGGGGGTGATAGCTCAGCCGAGTCAAAGGTTTATCTTGCACGCATGAGAACCTGAACTTGGTCTTCATGAAGAAAAGCCAGTCACGGGGCACATGCTTATAATCCCAGCTCTGGAGAGAGCCACAACTGTCTTTGGGGCTCACGGGTGAGTTGGCCTAGACTAGTCAGTGAGAGAACCTGTCTCAAAAGACAAGGCAGACTGAACCTGAGGAACAACACTCAGAGCAGCTGACCTCTGACACACACACACATACACACACACACACACACACACACACACACACACACTTTAAAAAAAAAGATTTATTTATTTATTATGTATACAATGTTCTGCCTGTATGTATGCCTGCACGCCAGAAGAGGACACCAGATCTCATTATAGATGGTCGTGAGTCACCATGTGGTTGCTGGGAATTGAACTCAGGACCTCTGGAAGAGCAGCCAGTGCTCTTAACCTCTGAACCATCTCTCCAGCTCCACAGTCCCTACACTTTCATATACACATGCGCAGTCATGAAACAAGGTAGGGTCCCCAGCAAACAGGAGAATTGGCTAATTCTGGCCCTAGCCCTGGGATTTTTGTCCTTAACAAAGATCCTTGGTCAGATTTGACTGAGGAAGACCCCCTGAAATCCTGACTACAGACATGGATAAATAAACCTAAAGTAGCTACACTACAGACATGGATAAATAAACCTAAAGTAACTACAAGACACATGACATATATTTTACCTGCTCAGATATTAAAAAAAAATATCTTTAACCGGCTTGTGTACAATGCACAGTTTATATTTGTATTAATACAGATATGTATGTTACCTTTAAAAATTTGTATATTTTCAGAACAAGGGGACCAGACACCAACAAAAATGGCCCAGATGATCCAACATCAAAAATAGCTTCAAGGCTGCTGGCTGAGATAATCCAGCCTCACAGACTACTCCAGTCAGGACTTGACCATAATCCTAAATTTTCTCAGAGTCCCCCAAAGATTACCAGCACCTCCAATTAGCAGGAAGTAGTCTAGAAATCTAATCCCACATTCCCAAAAATAGATTATGGATGTTTATATTTGTTTAGGGAGTTGGTTACAATTTGTTATTGGTCATAGTCAATCTCTTTCTAAAAGAAGAAAGGGGGATATGATATAGAAATGTATGATAGAGAAATAATAGGTTAAAAGGGTAGATTATTGAATCTACTTTAATCTAAAAAACAACTGTTAATCTTACATTTTTTACATTGGTATGCATTTTGGTTTATTGATACAAATTTAAAGTCAATTTTGTTACACTGTATGTATATTTCTACTTGTATTTAAGATGTTTATGTAACTCATTTAAAAATGTAATGTATAATTAAGGAACACAGATTAATAGTCATCTATAATAGTCAAACTTATAATCATGTTAGTTAGTTTTTCTAGGTATATATAGATATAATTCAGATAGATAGGTAATCTTCAAACACTTCAAAGATCTACAGAATATGGTATTTAAAATGTCTTAATAATTTGAACTGTTCATGACAACGAGACACATCTGTTCCTGGCAGCACCAATTTACTTCATAAAAGGATGATGGGCATCAAAGAAACTCCATAGGAATTTGCTTTCATTATGGCAAGATTAGCCTTTTGGGCAAGAAACTGCTTTTGCCTTAACTGCTTGACTGTATGTTGTATAATCTGGCCATGCAGGACCCACAGGAAAGTGACTGCTGAGCTTTGCCAAAACAAGGTGGGATGGTCCTTCAGGATTCCTGCTTCACAGAAAAGTCTGCCAGAGACTCTAGGCCTGCAGGCTGCAGATGGATGTCCCAATGTTGCAGAGGAACTTTGGGTGACTGTCCAGGCAGCCAGTTGTCTCTGTCATTTCTAGAATTTTAGAAGTTGCTTACAATGCACTTCCTGTTTACTCAGATAATATTATATCCTTCTGAGGTCTTTGATGGAGTTGAAGGCTAGTTAGTTATAATTATAGTTTTCCTTAGTTATGATAAAAGATAAATTATATATGAAACTTTAGACTCACAAAGATAGGATAGATGATAGAGTATTTTCTTTAATTTTGCCAAATACAAATAGACTAAATATTGTAACTATAATTCTTGCTTGATAACTGTTTTCTTATATGTAATTTTACTATGTTAAAGTTAAAAACCTTCCTTATTGATTAGATAGAAAAGGGGAAATGCTGTGGGATGTCTTCCTGTACACTGTGAATTTGTATTGTTTCCATTGGTTAATAAATAAAGCTGCTTTGGCTTATGGCAAGGCAGGATAAGAGCCAGGTGGGAAATCCAATCAGAGATACAGAGAGAAGAAGGATGGAGTCAGGTTGTCATCTAGCCACCCAAGGAGCAAGATGCCAACAGACCGGTAATGCCACAGCCATGTGGCAAAATATAGATTAATAGAAATGGGTTAATTTAAGTTGTAAGAGTTAGTTAGTAATAAGCCTGAGCAATAGGCCAATCATTTATAAGTAATATTAAGCCTCTGAATGATAATTTACAAGTGGCTGTGGGACAGGACAGGACAGGACAGAAAAGCCTTGGCTAGCTCAGTCAGTAGAGCATGAGACTCTTAATCTCAGGGTCGTGGGTTTGTGGCCCATGTTGGGTGCCATTTGTAAATGGTGGCTTTTCTCTGTCCCGCCTGATTCTTAATGGGTATTTGAACACTTCCCAGGCCTTAGGGTAGATCTGTGAGTGTGTGAGGAGTTAGTCAAGGGAGTCAAGGCCCCTCCCAGCAGGGGCCACAGCATAGCTTAGGAGAGTCCCAGCCTGTCATTTCCCAGCTTTGTGAAAATAGACTGATCTGTTTTCTTTCCTAATCTCATATTCTCTCCTGAAATAATAAGCATCTCATCTAGAAAAAAAAATTAGTATAATGAGTATAAACCTATTTTACAAAGCTGATTTGCAGAAGATATATGATTCCAACTAAACACTAATGCCTCAGATATCCCTAGTGAAGGGCGTCTGGTGTCCTGGATTGAGGTGGGCAGACTCAGGGTCTGCTCCAACACTTTCAACCAAGCAAGGGGTAACTGATTCCAAGTGGTGGTGCCTGTATGGAAGGTCTGTGCTTTTCCTCTCTATGCAGTGTCTAGTCCTCGCCCTGTTGGTGAATGCACCTTCAGGCCTGAGCGTCTGCAAGGAGCCGCAAGATTTGTGAGTGAAGTTGCGCGTGTCTGATTCACAGTTTATAAATATTTAGACATTTCTACTCTTGCCCTCAACTGACTTCACAAAACAACGAGCTGGCCTGACAGTGAACTCAGTTTTACAGCCCGGTGTCTATGCTGGGGCATTAACTGGCACATTCTTTCTTCTGGCCAGTTCCTGCCGGTGCCTCCCCTCTCACTGTCCTGGTGGGGAAGGAACCCTTTTCTCAGGTTCCCTGAGGGCTGCCAGTGTTTCCAGTGGGTACCGGGTAAAGATACAAATGGCAAGATTCTTCTGTTTTCAAGAACATTTATGATTTACCCCACCCCCATCTAAGCACTGGGCCTGGGCAGTTACTCAGCTTTGACCCTTCAGGGAACTGTGCCAAGGTTAAACTGAGTGGTTCAAGCCTCCTTCTCCTTCTAAGTATCTGTGCTCTCTCTCCCAGCTTGCATTTTCAAATTAAATTTTAAAAAATTTTAACTGAAAGATTTATTTGCCACACTGCAAGAGGCAGCGGACTGGGCCCTGCCAGGAGCCCTGTCCACAGACTAAGGCTGAGATGACTTCCTGAGCTGTTGAAAGCTGTGCTGGCATGAACTAGAGACTGTCTGAAGCTGGGAAGAGCTGGTATGTGGACCAGAGTCCCCGGGTCTGTGGATACCCGCATTTCTTCCTCTGGCTCCAAACAGATGAGGCATCTGGGAGAGGAAGGACGGCCTGACCAACTGGGCTCAGGCCTGGTTTTAGCCAGTTTGTACTATCCCGTTTGTACTACCATCGGTGGGGCTTGTTAGAAGCATGAGATTTATTTATTTTTGCTGTTTTGAAGCAGGGTCTTTCTCTAAATAGCCCTGGCTGTCCTAGAACTTACTATGTAGAACGGGCTGGCCTCGAACTCACAGAGAACCACCTGCCTCTGCCTCTCTAGTGCTGGGATTAAAGGCGTGTGCACTATTCCCAGTGAGTTTTTTTTTTTTTAAGACAGGTTTCCTAGCCCAGGATGGCCTCTAACTTGCTATGTAGCTAAGGATGACCCTGAGCTTCTCTGATTCTCCTGCCTCTGCCTCCCAAGTGTGGGGATTACAGGTGTGTATCACCATGCCTACGTTGATGTGGTGCTGGAGATCAAATCTAAGGTTTCCCATATCAAATCCGCAGCACCCCACTGACTGAGCTATAGCCTGAGTTCCCACTGTGAGATTTTTTTCACATGAAGGGACAGAGGCTCTGAGAATCACATCACTTGCCTAAAGCCATTTAGCAAGTAAAGAAATGATGAACCGCCAGGCGGTGGCGGCGCACACCTTTAATCCCAGCATGCGGGAGGCAGAGGCAGGCAGATCTATGTGAGTTCGAGGCCAGCCTGGGCTAAAGAGTGAGTTCCAGGAAAGGCACCAAAGCTACACAGAGAAACCCTGTCTTGAAAAATCAAAACAGAAAAAGAAAAAAGAAATGATGAACCAGACGCAAATGGTGTCTTTGTGGTTGGAGAAACCCCCTTCTTCCCATTTCATTTTACCATCAGTTGCCTCCCCAGAAAAACCAGACACTTTTTTCTTTGACATTTACCTTGAAATCGTTGTCAGTGGCTTGGTGGTTCGTTTATTCATTTCCTGGCTGCAGACACTTTGAGTAAAGACATGAAAATGATTCCGTCTCTGCTCTCAGTGAGGAAACAGCATAGAAATCAATATCTGAAGGAGACATGGTGGCGTGCAGCTTTAACTCCAGTCTCGGGAGGTAGAGGCAGGAGGATCTCTGTAGGCCAGCTTGGTCTACAGAGCGAGTAGTTCTAGGACAGCCAGAGCTACATAGAGAAGCCCTGTCTTAAAACAAAACCAAACACGCAATCAATATTTAAAGCATATGGTGAGTGGGGCATGGTATTGTAGGCCTGTGGTCCCAGCAAGTCAGAATCCCAAGTTCAGTGCCTGGACACCTTAGTGGGACCAAAAGAGCTAAAGAGAAGTTGGGGCACAGCTCAGAGGTAGAGTGCTTGGTTAGCACTCGCAAGGTCCTGGATTTCACCCCAACTATGGACAAACAATTGCACTGAAGTATTATTTAGGTCCGTACACAAAGTTTCAGTGCGTCCTTTGGCACATCCAGTGTGTGCCTCACTCACTGAGCCTGAGGCTTTCTCAGTAGACCTGGGCAGGCATGTCACAGGGCAGGGCTCACAAGGTCCTGAGCTAGCCCTCTGACTGGAGACTTTTCTAGAGACAGTCACCATTGTCCCACTTACTGGAGCCCAGACCCAAAAGAACAAAGATACTTCCTGTGTGGGTGGTGGACACGGAACGACTTCTCTACAGATGCAAAATGCCAAGAGCTGCCCAGCTGTGGAGTGCTCCCATTCGCTGCCCTTCCCAGATAAAGCCAGACCAAAGATGCTTCCCACCTCAGGAGCCACACAGTCAGGGGGTCCAGCAGGACAGAGGAAAGGTTCAGACAAAGGGCCATCTTGACCCCAAAGGAGAGGGGCTGAGACTATGAACCAGGGCTATGCACATTTTCTGGTCTCTGGTACGTCTTTATTGATTGGAGAGCAATAGGTTATACCTACCACTGTTTAGTACACGGGCTGGGACACCGCTTATCATTAGAGATCTTTGCCTAGCGTGTCTAAGACCCCAGGTCTGAGCTCCAGTACTGGGTGAAAAAAAATTACAGCTAAGACTTTCTAAAACAACTCAAAAAACCAAACCATACCCAAACTATTCTATCTTAACATAAATAATGCGTTTTTACAGAAAACTGGATTTCCTGAAACAGACAGTGTAGGGGGAAGAGCGGCATTGTTTACAAAGCTCTTTAATGTTGAATTAAATAAGAGACAGCTGGGGTTTCATAACCACTTCCACATTCACGGTGTGGTGACAAGCGGCTTTGCTGGTAGGAAACGGTTGGTACACAGATGCGTGCTGGTAAAAGGAGGTATTTTGTTTTTTTTTTCCTTTCTTGTGCTCGCCATGGAACTCAGGGCCTGGCACACACAGGGTGACTGCTCTACCCCTGAGCTCAGAGGGATCTTTCAGATAACTGAAGATTTTTTTCTTTGACTTTAAAAATATTTTTTATTAAGTCATGTATGTGGTGGTATACACCTTTAATCCCAGCACTCTGGAGGCAGAGGCAGGCAGATAGATCTCTATGAATTTGAGACTAGCCTGGTCTACAGAGCGAGTTCTAGGACAGCCAGGGGTACACAGAGAAACTTTGTCTCAGAAAAAATATTACAGTATTTCGTGCATGTTTTTTAATGCATTTTGACCATATTCACCCCATTACCGTCTTCCTTCCATTAATCTGCTCTCCATCCCAATTAGTCTCCTGAAAGCATGTGTCTGTTTTCTGTTTGTTTTGTTTCTTTGATAAGCCAGTGACTTTCATTAGGGTTGCTCACAGGAACATGCAAGGGTGAAGATTTATTTATTTATAGGAGCATGGGTGACCTTAGCTTGTTTTTTATACTTTGAGCATGCTCCTGTGTATGTGTGTGTGTGTATGTGTGTGTGTGTGTATGTGTGTGTGTGTGTGTGTGTGTGTGTGTGTGTGTGTGTGTGTGTGTGTACATAGTATTGTGCACATGTGTGCGGGTGTACTCACCTGTGTATATTCAGAGCAGAATGTTGGGGTCTTCTATCATTTCTTACAAAACCTGGAGACACTTTTTTTTCCTGTTGTTTTCAGCTCTTCTGGCAACCAGCAAGCCCAGCAATCTCCCTGTCTCCAACCCTCACTGTTGGTATTACAGGCTTGCACAGAAGGACCATACCAAGCCTTTTCATGGGTGCTAGAATCCAAACTTACATTCTCATGCTGCAGCAGTAAGCACTCTTAGCCACTCTTAACAGCTCCTTTGTTTTGCTTTGGGTCAGGGTCCCACTGTGTAGTCCTGGCTGGCCTTGAACTTGGAGCAGGTCTAGGCATGTGCCATTACTCCAACTAGCTCATCCTCGACAATGTATCAAAAATCATAAAAGTAGTTTCTTAATTTTTCTCTTTGAGAAAGGATCACATGTGGCCCAGTCTGGCCTTGAACTTGCTTTGTGGTACCTTAATCTATACCTTGCCACGTGGCTTGTGGCTTACTGGTACTTTACATCCTACTCCTCATTGCAGCGGCTGGCAGAATCTCCCTCCCTCAGCCTTCCACCTCCCAACATTCTCCTCCTCCTTGTCCTGCCTACACTATCCTTCCTGCCTGGCTACTGGCCAATCAGCATTTTATTTATCAATCAATCATAGCAACATACATTTACAGCATACAGGGCATCCCACAGCACTTCCTCTTTTCTGTTTTTTTTTTTAAAGGAAGATTTTAACTTTAACATAGTAAAATTACATATAACAAAAACAATTATCAAGCAAGAATTATAGTTATAATGTCTAGTCTATTTATAATATCTAGTCTATTTGTATTTGGCAGAATTAAAGAAGATATCCTATCTAATACTTGTGAGTCTAAGGTTTTATATCTAACTTATCTCTTATCATAACTAAGGAAATTATAACTATCTAGTCTTCAACTACATCAAAGACCTCAGAAGGATGTAATGTTACCCAAGAAACAGAAGAAGGACACAAGCAACTTTCGGGAGTCTTGCAAGAGTAGAGAGAGGCAGCTGGCAGCCTGGACAGTCATCCAAAGTTCCTCTGTAAAGTTAGGGCATCTGTCTTCAGCCCACAGGGCTAGAGTCTCTCAGGCACTTTTTGTGTATGTGTGTCCTGTAGAATGTTTGACAGTTTTCTCTGTGAAGCAGGAATCTGAAGGACCATTTTGCCAAGCAAAGTTAGTGGTCACCTTCCTATGGGTCCTGCATGTCCAGTCAATCAAGCAGTCCAGGCAAGAACAGTTTCTTGCCCAAATGGCTATTTTTGCCAAGGTGAAGATAAACTCCATATAGAGTGTCTTCAATGACCATCCACCTCTCTGAAGTAAATTGGTGCTGTCAGGTGCAGACATTTCTCACTATCTAGAAAGTCTAAATTTTTAAAACATTTTAAATGCCATATTATGTAGGTCTTTGAAGTGTTTGAAGATTACCTGCCTAATTGAATTATATCTATGTATACCTAGAAAACTTAACATGACTATAAGTTTGACTACCATAGAAGACCAATTATTAATCTGTATTTTTTTAAATTATCCATTTCAATTTAAATGAGTTACATAAGCATAATACTTCAAACAAGAGTAGAAATATATATACAGTATAACAAAATTAAGTTTAAACTTGTATCAATAAACTAAAATCTATAGCAATGTTAAACATTTTAAACAAGTTGCTCTTTAAAAGTAGGTTCATTAATCTACCCTTTCATCCTACCACATCTACACTATCCCCTTTTCATCTTTAGAAAGAGATTGCTTTTATAATCACCCTGCTTTAAATAAAAATATTGGTTTTTCTCTGTTCCACACCAGAGGGCTCTTCTGATATGGGACAGAAGAATCTCTCAACCCTTTCTTTTAGCAATATGCTTGGGTTTAGAGAAGGAGTGAGCCAATTCCATCTCCAAAGAATGAGAATTTGGGCATAGCTTCTCTTACTATTTCCTGCTGGAGGAGGGCACTGTATTCTTATGGGGACATAAAGAAAATTTTAGGATTATGGGGTAGTCTGTGAGGCTGTACTGTTTGATCCAGTTTCCTTGAAACCGTTTTGAATGTTGGATCATCTGGGCCATAGTGTCATCAGAGACCTTTCAGAGGGTCTTGGCTGGTCAAACCTGATGTATCTTAATCTGGAACAAATCCATAGCCTCTTGGGTTCTGTGGAAACAAAAGCGGAGCCTCCTTTTCAAAGCAACATATCTTTAGATCCAAATTTTGAAGTCAAGGTACCTTTAAAATATACATATGGTTTAACACATCTGCCTTTAAAATCAAATGTCTCTCTTCAGTTAAAAATCCCAAAGACAACATAATCCAGATTCTCTGTGTGATATCCATCTTTATGTAGCTTATTTTTTATACTACCTTTACTGTCTTTTTAAAAACTTTATTTTTTAAAATTATTTGTTTATATTACTGTTTATATTCATTCTTCTCTCTTCCAAGCCTACATACATTTTTACACATAATGTAAACCATTTAAAGTCCTATTCCATCTGAATCTGTCTTATTGTGTAACTATTGCTTTAAACTGCAGTGGTTAGTACTGAAGTCTTGGCTGCCCAATTTAGCTTTTCAACTAATTGAGATAAGTGGAGATAATTCACCGTCAGCACTGGGAGCCATAGTGGAGCTATTCTTCTATCCAAACAGTGTGTATCTCAGAAACTTTTTTTTTAATGTATCAGCAAAGGCTAAATCCACCACACAGCAGCAGCATAATGTGTGGCTTGGAGAAACCTCACTACCGCCATACTGCAGGTCAAGGGCTCACGCCACAAACCCACCATATAGTAGCTCAAGCATACAGACTGTGACTAACTTGAGAGAGACAACTAGGAAGCTGTTAGCTCTGTTTTAGAATCTTCTTTCTCCGGTTTTAGGTGAAAACTCTTGCCAACCCATTGGGTGCCATTTGTTGCTGAAGTTATCCTGTTCCTGCCCAGCTCCTGTGGCCCTCAGACCCAAGCAAACACACAGAGATTTATATTATTTATAAACTGTATGGCCTAATGTCTCAGACTTTTTGCTAGCTGTTCTTATATCTTTTTTTTTAAAGATTTATTTATTTATTATGAATACAGAAGAGGGTGCCGAATCTCATTACAGATGGTTGTGAGCCACTATGTGGTTGCTGGGAATTGAACTCAGGACCTCTGGGAGAACAGTCGGTGCTCTTAACCTCTGAGCCATCTCTCCAGCCCACTGTTCTTATATCTTAAAATAACCCATTTCTATAAATTTATACCTTGCCATGTGGCTCGTGGCTTACCGGTACTTTACATCCTGCTCCCCATGGTGGTGGCTGGCAGTATCTCTCTGCCTCAGTCTTCCACCTCCCAGAATTCTCCTCCTCTTTGTCCCACCTATCCTATACTTCCTGCCTAGCTACTGGCCAATCAGTGTTTTACTTATTAATCAATCATAGCAACATATATTTACAGCATACAGGACATCCCACAGCATAAAGGCATGAACCATCATGCCTGGATTGTCAGATATATAGTTGTATATTTCTTTCCTCTGCCAGGGTGATTCAGAGCCAAGCTCAGCTCACAGATCAAATTATTGCATAGATGTTTTTCTCTGGAAGTCCATATTATAGTTCTGTTTTCTGCAGAAGCCTTTTTTTCTGAGACAAGGTTTCTCTGTAGATGTTATCCATTTCATATAAAGAGTAATAACAAGATGTACACTTAATGCTTAAGATTTAGTAAAAATGATAACTTCCAGGTTGACCAGATGGCTCAGTAGGTGTAAGCATGCCTGCTGGCAAGCTAGATGACCTTAGTGTGATTCTTGGGTCCTATGTGGTAGAATGAAAGAACCAACTTACAAAAGTTGTTTTCTGACCTCCTCATGGGCACCGTGGTACTTGTATGCACAGGCACACATACTCTTAATAAATAAATATAAAAACATTTAAAAAGATAACTTTCTTGGGCTGGGAGGTGGTGGCGCACGCCTTTAATCCCAGCACTAGGGAGGCAGAGGCAGGCAGATCTCTGTGAGTTCGAGGCCAGCCTGGGCTACCAAGTGAGCTCCAGGAAAGGCACAAAACTATGCAGAGAAACCCTGTCTTAAAAAACCAAAAAAAAAAAAAAATAATAATAACTTTCTTGATTTATCAAAGACATTTAAGAATTCTATTAAGTATTTATATTTGCATGCATTTTTTTTTAGTATTGTGGTTTTTGTGTATATGTTTGTTTGAAGCAGAGCCCAAGTAGCCTAGATTGGTTTCAAACTCCTGATGCAACTGAGACTGGCCTTGATCCTCTTGCCTCAGCCTTTTTTTTTTCCGAGACAAGGTTTCTCTGTGTAGCCTTGGTTGTCCTAGAGTTGGCTCTGTAGACCAGGCTGGCCTTGAACTCACAGAGATCCTCCTGCCTCTGCCCCCCCCCCCAATGCTGGGGTTAAAGGCATACACCACCAAAATCAGCTGAATATTTGTTTATCTGTTTTTATTCTTCAAGTCCTTGGTTGTGAAGAAGTCAGTGTTTCCCTGTTTAAGTTGATTTCACTGAATCTGTGCTTAGGAGACTGACAGTTGCTCACCATTGCTTTTGCACTGTCAGTGCAGATGGGATATAGTGAAAAAGGAAAATGGTAGCTGGGTATAATGACTCACACATGTAGTCTCATCACCTGAGAGGCTGAGGCATGAAGAGTGTTGTAGGCAGACTTATCTGTCCCACCAGCCGGTTCCAAATAACCATAGAGACTTATTATTAATTATAAATACTTGGCAAATAGCTTAGGCTTGTTACCGGCTAATTCTTACATTTTAAATTAACCCATATTTCTTATATTTGCTCTGCCATGTGGCTTGGTACCTTTTTTCAGTATGGCAAATTCATCTCCTGCTTCCTCTGAATCTCCTCAAGACTCCCGAGACTCCTCCTCTTTTTCAAGATCTCTTTTTGTCTGCCAGTCCAGCTTAACCTGTACCTGTCCAGCTATTGGCCAGTCAGCTCCTTTATTAAATCAATCACAGTGATATATATTCACACAGTATAAATGAATATTCCACAGAGTGTCATGAGTTCAAGGCCAGTCTGACTATTTTTTTTTTTCAAGACAGGGTTTCTCAGTGTAGCTTTAGTTGTCCTGAAACTTACTCTATAGACTATGGTGATATTTCATTTGTACTGAAATGTGATTTTATTTGTATGTTAAGAAATAAAGTTGCCTGGGGGTCAGAGCTAATAGCAAGTCATAGCAGATGTCGAGCAGTGGTGGCACACACCTTTAATCCCAATCACATGACAGACAGATCTCTGTGTGTTCAAGGATACAGCCAGCATGGAGACACATGCCCTTAATCTCAATACCAACCATAGCAGACCTGGAGGTCTGTATAGACAGGCAGTGACGAGGAGGTCATGTGGTTGGGTTTACAACCAATGAGAAGGCAGAACAGAAAGTCAATAAAAAGACAGATACACAGGAAGTAGGTCTCTTGCTGAGGGGAAGGACAGCAGCAGCAGGAAGCGTAAGAAGGTGGTTTTAAGTCTCAGCTCTCAGCTACTGCTCTGACCTCTTGGGCTTTTAACTCTGCATTTGGCTCTGTGTTTCTTATTTAATAAGACTGTTCATCTACAATAGACCAGGCTGGCCTCAAACTCACAGACATCCACCTGCTTTTGCCACCTGAGTGCTGGGGTTAAAGGTGTGCGCCACCATTGCCCAGCCAAGCCAACTTGGGCTATTTAGTGAATTTGAGCCTAGCAAGAGCTATGGTGTGAGACATGTCTCAACACAATAACAACAAGAACAACGAAAAGAAAAGCAGTGTTTTAGTGTTACTATAAAAATCCTGTCTACATGGTCTCATCCTTGACCCCCTATTCCCACAGTCTACCCTTAGTGAATTGCTATGGCGTGACTACTTTTAGGAATGGAAAACACCCCTGGAGAGCAGAAGTTGGCAATTTTGTTTCTGGGGAAGCAGCATAAAATATGTCCTTTGCTAGATAGGATGGCTTGTGTTTACAGTCCCATCTGTTCTGGAAACCGAGGCAAGAGGCTCACTTGATCCTGTTCAAGGCCAGCCTGGGCATGGTGGCACATGCCTTTAATCCCAGGAGTCAGAGGCAGGTGGATCTCTATGAGTTCAAGGCCAGCCTGTTCCATGGATAGCTAAGGCTACACAAAGAAAACCTGTCTTGAAAATCCAAAAAAAAAAAAAAAAAAAAAAAATCAACAAAAATCATATTCTCACATTAGCAGAATAATTTATAGTGTGACTCAGAATAAATTTTTTTAAAATGTTAGAGAATTGTTCTGATTTATCAGGAATTCTGAGACCCACATATTTGACATATAAATTACTATCATGCTAAATAGAGCAAGGACAAAAAATGTTCTCAACAAAATTTCAATGACATCCTATAGTTTCTTTAAATGTATTTAGTCTCTTTCAAGTGTTCCCCTTCGGAAGGCCCATGCGGTAGTTTTTGTTCCTGGGAATAAATGTTGAAGAGACAGCTTTTTCGTTCTCACAGGTGGCTCAGCCTCCATAAAGAACTGAAATTCACATGAGGTCTGAATCGTGAGATGAAACTGGCCAAGTGAAAGGAATGGGGGATGGGGTTGTTCTTGTTTCCTTTTTGATGCTTTGGTAAACATTCCCACCAAGCCAGGCTGTGGTGGTACACGCCTTTTATCCCAGCACTGGGAAGGTAGAGGCAGGAGGATCTCTGAGTTTGAGATCAGCCTGGTCTACAGAGTGAGTTCCAGGACAGTCAGAGCTACACAGAGAAACCCTGTCTGGAAACAAAACAAAACAAAACCAACCAACCAAACAAAAATTCTGACCAAAAACAATGTAGAAGAAGAGTGGATTTCCTTGGCCTACTTAGTCTGTCACTGGAGAAAGTCACATCAGGGAACTGAAGGCAGAGAGCAGTTACCTATTCCCCACAGCGTTACCTCCAACCAAGGAACTCACTTCACAGCCAAAGAAGGGCAGCAGGAACCACAGAGGATGCTGCTTGCTAATTTTTTATAGGGTTCAGGATCGTCTGCCTAGGGGGATGGTATCACTCACAGTGGGCTGGGCCTTTCTACATCAATGAACAATTGAGACAATCTCCCATAGACATACTCCACAGGCCAATCTGATCTAGGTAATTTCTGAATGGAAGATCTCCTCTCAGATAACTCTAGATTGTGTCAAGTTGGGGGCGACTACTAACCAGAATATGTAGCTTCATGGTTCTTGCCTTGGGTTCTGCCAGCATTCAGAAGGAGGGTGGAGAGAGACAGAGACAGAGACAGAGAGACAGAGACAGAGAGACAGACAGAGAGAGAGTTCAAGGCAGGAGGTTGAGTATTTTGGAACTGTGAGGTCTAGATAGGTCTGAAGTCCTTCCAGAGAAGTCACTCTAGCTGGAGACTGGTGGGAACGTGGCCCAGGGTGCAAGCAGAGTGGCCTCTGGAGAGCTGGAAGTCAGGGCAAGGGACAACATGTGGTAGCTTCCTTCAGTCCTGGCTCCGTGCACATCCTCTGCTTGGAATGTTTGTATCACCCTCTTCGTCCTCTAGGCTCTCACAAAGTGCCACCTGTTTCCCCAGATCCCTTCTTGTTCTTCCTAAGCGCTCCATTTGTTCCTTGTGTGGCGGCCGTCTGTCTAATTCCTTTAGCTGTTCTCCCTCAGGAGACCATAAGCTCCTTGAAGGCAAAGCTACTTTGCTGTGCTCTTCAGTATGCCTGATGTGAGTCGGTGCTCAGAGATATTTGTTGATGGATGGATGCATGGATGGATGGATGGATGGGAAAGCAAATGGATTTGAGATCCTGACCACACGTTTTTTCTATAATTATTTAGTGTATGTGTATATGTTTTTCTGCAAATGAGTGCATTACCCTTGGACTGAGTTACAGACACTTGTGGGTCACCCAACATGGGTGTTGGGAACCGAATTCAAGTCATCTGCAGAAGCACCCCGTGACTCCACCTTGTAATAGAGGTGTGACCTCGGCTAAGTCATATCTACTCTGTACTCCTATTTTATTAGATAAAGGGAGAGACAAGGTCTCAAAGGAGAGTGGAGAGTGGGGGAAACTACTGAGTAGAATTTGAGGAATGGTGAATAGTTTTTTTTTTTTTTTTTTCTTTTTGGAGGCAGAATCTTGCTGTGTAGCCCCTGGCTGCCTTCATTTCAGAGATCTGCCTCCCCAGTGCTAAGAGTGAAGGCCTGTGCTACTGTGCTTGGCTGTAGCTTTAGTCTTTAAGGTACCTAGATTTTTATTTTGAAATAACTTCAGGATACTTTTTGGAGGGAGCCATGTTGAGACAGGATCTAATACAGCCCAGGCTGATCTCAGATTCACTAAGTAACTGAGGATAACCTTGAACTCCTGATTCTCCTGCCTCAGCCTCCCAAATGTTAGAATTACATACTATGTCACATACAGCCACCTAGCTAACTCAGGACTTTTCTTTAGTGAAGTTGTAAAATAGTATGAATAGAGTCCATGCTTTCCCCAAGTCTTCCCTAATATAACAGACCTCGAATACAGTTGTCAAAACAGAACCGATTTTCCCCCCCAGTTCTGGAGGTGGAACCGAGTTCTAACATATCAGAGCAAGTGTTCCCTCACAGAGCTCCACTCCCAGCCCCAGGAAGTTCATGTTGAGGCAACATTAGTAACTAAATTATGGGTGTTATTTGAAATTTCCTCTAGTAAACATTTACTCTGTTCCAAGATACAATCCAGGATTCTACATTGCATTTAGTCTCCTCTCTCTCTCTCTCTCTCTCTCTCTCTCTCTCTCTCTCTCTCTCTCTCTCTCTCTCTCTCTTCTCTCCTCCTCTCTCTCTCTCACACACACAGAAAGAGACACAGAAAGAGACAGAGACAGAGACAGAGAGACATCTATTTATGTTTTGAGACAGAGTTTCATGCTGTAGCCCAGGCTAGTCTTCAACTCGCTAAACTCACTATGTAGCCCAGGCTGGCCTGATATTCACTTAATCCTCTTGCCTCAGCCTCCCAAGTGCTGGGATTACATATGTGAGTTACCATGCCTGGCTATATGGATGTTTAGTCTCCTATAATTTCTGACAGCTCCTCAGTCTTTCTTTGTCTTTTGTGACATTAACACTTTGAATAGGCACTGGCCAGTTATTTTGAAGGATGTTTATAGTTTTGGTTTGTTGGGTTTTGAAAGGAGTAGGAGGGTAGGCTGGAGGTCCAACCCTTGGTCACATGCAGGCCAAGCAAGGGACCACTGTGCTATAGCCCTGCATTTGTGTTGAATGCCTAAAAAAAATTTGAGACAGATTCTCATTATAGAGCTTAAGTTGTCCTAAAACTCCTTTCATAGACCAGAATGACTTTAAAACCACAGTAATCTTCCTGCCTCTCCCTGTCAAGTGAATCCATTACAGGTATGTATCACAATGCCTGTCTTAAAAGTTTTTGCAATATGAACTTTTTAAAAATCTCTTTTATTTTATTTATTTTATGCATGTGAGTGCTTGTCTGCATGTCTGTGCACCACGTGTGTGCCTGGCACAGGTCTAAAGAGGGCATCAGGTGCCCTGGAACTGGAGTTACAGCGCAGACATACACCACACATGCACACAGAGGTCAGGTGACTAGTATAACGTAGTTCTCTGCTTCTTCCATGTAGGTCCCGGGCATCCAATCAGGCCACCAGATTTGGCGTCAGGTGCCTGTATCCACTGAATCATCTCCCAGGCTGCTAACCTTATCTATACAGGCTCTGCCTCTCTCTTAATCCCAGGGATTAAATTTCAACATGAATTCTAGAGAGGACTCCAACATTCAAACTGTAGCAAGGAGCCTTGGAATTGACGTGGTAAGGGAGTCCCTCACTGGCTCTTTATTAACCAGAATCTTTGCATGTTCTTCTAGGCACATACAGCACCCTAGGATCAGGTGACCCTTCCAGCTAAGAGCAATGGAGCAAAATGAATCCTCTCGCGTGGATTCTGAGTTTCGATACACCCTCTTTCCGACTGTTTACAGCATCATCTTTATACTGGGGGTGGTTGCCAATAGCTATGTGCTATGGGTCTTTGCCCGCCTGTACCCTTCCAAGAAACTGAATGAGATAAAGATCTTCATGGTGAACCTCACCATCGCGGACCTGCTCTTCTTGATCACCCTCCCACTGTGGATTGTCTACTATTACAACGAGGGCAACTGGATTCTACCCAAATTCCTGTGCAACCTGGCTGGCTGCCTCTTCTTCATCAATACCTATTGTAGTGTGGCCTTCCTGGGTGTCATCACTTACAACCGCTACCAGGCAGTGGCCTATCCCATCAAGACTGCTCAGGCCACTACCCGCAAGCGTGGCATCTCTTTGTCCCTGGTCATCTGGATATCCATCGTGGCTACTGCGTCCTACTTCCTGGCCACAGACTCCACCAACATAGTACGCAAAAAGGATGGCTCAGGCAATGTCACCCGTTGCTTTGAGCATTATGAGCCCCACAGTGTGCCGATCCTTGTTGTTCACGTCTTCATCGCGTTCTGTTTCTTCCTCGTCTTCCTTCTTATCTTCTACTGCAACCTGGTCATCATCCACACGCTGCTCACGCAGCCAGTGCGGCAACAGCGCAAAGCCGAAGTGAAGCGCCGGGCGCTGTGGATGGTCTGCACGGTCTTGGCGGTGTTTATCATCTGCTTTGTGCCCCATCACATGGTCCAGCTGCCCTGGACCCTAGCAGAGTTGGGCTATCAGACCAGCTTCCACCAGGCTATTAATGATGCCCATCAGATCACCCTCTGCCTCCTCAGCACCAACTGTGTCTTAGACCCTGTCATCTATTGCTTTCTTACCAAGAAGTTCCGGAAGCATCTCAGCGAAAAGTTTTACAGCATGCGCGGTAGCAGGAAGTGCTCCAGGGCCACTACCGACACCGGCACTGAGGTGATGGTGCCGGCCGATCAGACTCCTATCACGTTGATGAAAAAGTAATCTCTGTCTTGTTAAAGTCAGACCCAGAGTCTCCTCTTCTGTGGACCTCGCAGACTGAGTTGGGAGAGGTTTGTGTGTGTGGCCAACCCCTCCTGGGACCCTGGTGGACTGTAAAGTGTGGGAGTTACTTTCTCACTGAGACGGGGTGGTGGCACTGGCCGCTTGTTAGAAAACATCGAACTTGAATGTTTCTTTTCACCCATCTCTGGGTTAATACTAGCAACTGTGGCTGCTGGCCACACCCCAGCTAGGGCCAAACCTTGGGGGTAGACTCTGAGCCACCTAGTTCATCCGCCTGGGGCTGCAGCCTTAAGATGTGGGCAGTGACTTCTGGGGGCTGCAGGCAGAGGAAGGGGTTATGGAGACAGGACTCTTCACCGGTCCTATGGAAGATGTTTGCAGGGAACCGTTGGGTTTAGGATGGTACCCTCCCACAGATACAAGGTCTTTGTGACAGTTCTTAGAGGAAGTGGTTTGGTGGAAGCCTCTGACTGACCCAGTAACTTGTCTTAAATGTAACCAGAGGAGATAATGCAAAAGCTGACTGGAAGCTAGGATGGGAGCGTATTTCCTGAGGCAGCTAAGACCTGAGAGACTGGAAGAGATGGTTCCCTCAGGACACCGTAGTTTCAACTTCTGGCAGGCAGCAACTTCTTTTGGTGACCTCTGGACACCTGCTGGTGATTTTTTGACCAGTGTGTTAATCACATTTTACTCACTGTGCCCAGCCTCCTTGTCAGAAACAATTCAAAGAAGGAGAGATTTATTTGGCTCACAGTTTCTGGGAGACTTCTGTCCATCATGGTCACGAAGGCATGGTGGGGCAGCTCGGACTATGGAGGCAGGAACAGGAGGAGGCAGAGGCTGTTCATGTGGCAGTGAGCCCAGAAACAAGACTGCACTTTAAACTGGGGATGGAATACAACCGTCAGAAGCCAGCCCCCAGCCACCTACTTCTATAGCCAGGTCCTACCTCCTAAAGGTTCCACAGTCTCCCAAAGCAACACTGTTAGTGAAAATAAGCATACAGAACACAGCCTTGAGCCAGTGAGATCAGGTAAAGGCATTTGCTGCTAACACGATGATCAGAGTTCGATCCCCGACCCCACGTGGTGGAAAGAGAACAGACTCCTGCAAGTTGTCCTTTGACCTCTTCGTGAATGTTGTGGCACACACATGCCCTGCCTCCCCCCCCCCCATAAATAAATGTACAAAATCAATACAACCAAGCAAAACAAACATGACCCCATGGAGATGCAGGGTATTTTATATTCAAGATACACGAGCTATTACATTCAGTCGAGGTCCAGTCCTGCCCTCTGAGCAGTGGCTAGAAACCTCAGACTCAGAACTCTGGGGAACTTTCCCTGGTTTCCCGAGCCTTGTGCACCTTAAAAAAAAAGAAAATGTTCTTTCTTCCAGCTAGTGTCCCCTTGACGTTAGGCCAGTTGATTCCTGTCTGCCAGACAAGCATCGGCCGGTAACCCGACTGGGTTTGGGGTGATGGCTATGGGCTGTACCTAGCTGACAGTAACTAGGTAACTAAAGCAGCACACTTGAACTTTGGCCTCTTACAAACTCAGGTTCAAGTCTCACCTGTGCTAGGTGTTGTCTAGGAAGTGGGAATTCAGTTTTCTACCTCTTAGTGTTATTAGCTGGGAGGTACAACCTACCTCGCCGGGCTGTTATGAGCAGTGCGTGCTCAGCTGACTCTTGTTTACTCATCCCTGATCCTCCCCGCATTCCTATGATAGGAAAAGAAGGGGTGGAGTTGGACATCTGGATTCGGGGCGCTGTTGGGGGCTTTGCAAGCCACTTACTGAAGTCACTGAAACTCGGGAGCTGTGACCATGTCTGTGTAAAGTGAGTGGATTGGGCAGCCACCTGGGTAGACAAATGGCTTTTTGAAGAAAGCAGATGTGTCAGGCAAAGCAGAGGCCAGAGAGAAACCGCTAGCCCTGGTTCTCAGCCTTCCTAATGCCGCCGCAGCCCTTGAGTAGGAACCTTATGCTGTGGTGACCCTCAACCATAAAGTTACTTTCGTTGCTACTTTATAACTGTAATTTTGCTACTGTTATGCATCATAATGTAATGTAGATATTTTTGGAGAAAGAAGTTTGCCAAAGTGCTCTGGACCCACAGGTTGAGAAGCGCTGCACTAGAGCCCGGAGAGAGGGAATACGCAGCCTCCAGGGCCAGAGGGTATTCCTGCATGCTCGCCCTTGAGTCCTAGGAGGTTTTGAGGGCAGGATTCCTTCTCTCCCTTAAGCTCATTCAGATGGGTGTCTGGTACCTTCAGTCAAACAACCTCCTCTGTGCTTCTGTGCCAATACAGTATATTCTGAATTCCATTCATTTGCATATCCTCCTCATGATTGTTTTGCAATATGCAATGTACCATGTATCCATGTTTACTTAATAAACATTTTTGTTTTTAAATAGGGTCTTTTTTTTTTTTTTTTCTTTCGGTTTTTCAAGACAGGGTTTCTCTGTGTAGCTTTGGAGCCTGGCCTGGAACTCGCTCTGTAGCCCAAGCTGGCCTCGAAAATCTGCCTGCCTCTGCCTCCGGAGCACTGGGATCAAAGGCGTGCGCCACCACTGCAGGAAAAAGGAGGCTCAGAGGAGTTCAGTCACGGTATAAGAGCAGGTAAGTGGCCGAGTCATTAATATTCAAAGCTGGACCTCTCAGTAAGCACAGGCTTCCTCTCATCCCTCCTCCACCATGTCACTGTACCCCAAGTTACCTCTAGGTAACTTGTGGGTGCTGGGGCGGGAGCTGGTACAGGCCTCCCAACCTGATGTTGGAGGTCTTTTGTGCAGTTTATGCAGCCTTAAAACCCCATGGGGACTCTTCCCAGACTTAGGTACCTATAATCAGGCACTTCGGATATTGGAAGATAGACACAGACATATGCTTCTAGGAACCCCTGGAGCCAGAGCGACATTCAATCCCATGCCTTTAATCCTAGCATTTGGGAGGCAGAGGCAGGTGGGTCTCTATGAGTTCGAGGCCAGCCTGGTCTCCAGAGCAAGTTCCGAGGCAAGCTCCAAAGCTACACAGAGAAACCCTGTCTCAAAATGGAAAAAAAGAAAAGAGAGAGAGAGAGAGAGTAGTCATGAGACTGAGTTCACTTGTCAGCTTGAAGAACTTTGGAACCACCTGAAAACACCATAAGAATCTCTCTGGGCTGTATACCCAGAAGCAGCGTTACAGAGTCATCCCGAGCCACACTTTTATCTAGTTTGATGGAGAGCTGCCAACTCGCTTCTGAAGTGGCTGCAACAGTCCTCACACTCACCCATACATAGCTCTATGAAGGATTTTGTTGCTTGTTTTGTTTGGATGCAGGGTCTCACCATGTAGCCTTGGCTGTCCTGGAGGATTTAAGGTGTGCACCACTACACTTCTGCCTAATACTTTCTTATTAGCCTATATTAAACAATAACGTGTTTCACTCTTGACATTTTCTTACACATGTATAATGTACTTGGAACATACTCCCCTGTCGGAGCCTGCTGACCAGTCCACTGGATATCTGTCTGGGTGGAGGCTTGTGGATTATAGGGACAATGAAGACAGAACAGAGTAGAGAGGATTGCCAATCAATGCCGGACAGTCCCGAGTTTATTTCACAGTCACCTTATACAGTCTTGAAGGACAGAGGTAGAACAGTGCACAGCACAGGCATTCAACCACTATCTGTCCTGCCTTGCGTCAAGGAACAGGCAGTTCCATTTTCTATCTCAGTGTACCTCCGGCTGGCATCAGCAGCCTGTGTCTAGCTAGATGATATGTTCCTTCCTGTGGGCTAATCAGGACTTTCTCACAGTCCTGGAGCAAGCAAACTTGAACTCTATTGACTCAGAATAGACTTCTGATTCTAACTGGAAAACTGAGTCAGTTGTGGGCTCCCACATTCCCCCCTCCCCTTTTACCCCCTCTTGCTCTCTCCCAGCCCCTGCTGACCCCTCTCTAGCCTCCTTCCTCTTCTTAACTGGCTCCACTTCCACTTTCGAGTCTCTTTCTGTTGTGTGACCCAGAGTTTCATTAGTGTTGTTTACTGGAGCATAGACGCCTTACCTGTCCTTCACCACTGAAGATGTCTGTTCCTCTCCCATGGACAGTTAACTGCATGCAAATCCTCAGGAAGGACTGGGGTCCCAGGAGGCCACTCCACATTGGGTTCTGTTTCCCCGAAGCCACCCTGTACCAGTATTGTCCAACACTGATGCCACAGAATGTGCAGTCCAATCTTGTTTTTAGTTTGAGTCTCTCAGATGACTAAGGGACTGTTTTCAGGTACTTATTACTCGTTTGTGTTCAGATTCACATCATCCAGACACCAAAGCTTCTACCATGTCACAGAGTGGTCAATAAAGAGGCCACTGGGACCCGTGGCCAGTTCCCCTTTCTGTGCCTTCTAGTCTGTGATTTCAGACACACTATGGAACCTCTCTGGGCCTATTTCTGTTAAGTGGGAATACTGGCCAGGTGTAATTCTAGCACTTGAGAGGCTGAGCTGGGAGAATTGCTACAACTCCAAGACCACTCTGGGCTATGTCAGTATGCATCAGGCCAACTAAGGTTGCATAGTAAAATTTGTCTAATATTTTGAAAGATTTATTTCGATATTTTGAGACAGGGTCTCTCTATGCCTGGTTGTCTTGGAACTAGCTCTGTAGATCAGGCTGGCCCTCGAATTCATAGAGATCTACCTGCCTCTGCCTCCTAAGGGCCGGGATTAAGGGTATGAACTACCACCACCTAGCTCTAAAAATATTTCTTTTAAAGAATACATATAGCCGGGCAGTGGGGGCGCATTCCTTTAATCTCAGCACTTAGGAGGCAGAGGCAGGCTGATCTCTGAGTTCGGGCCCAGCCTGGTCTACAGAGTGAGTTCCAGGACAGCCAGGGCTGTTACACAGAGAAATCCTATCTCAAACAAAACAAAACAAACAAACAAACAAATACATCTGTTGTCGATGTAATCGACTATTTTGTTGTTTAGTGTTGCTTAGGACAGTCCCTGGCACAGAATAAATGTCACAAATGTTGCCCCCATCCTAACAGATCATCTCTACTCCATAGAGCCCCTATTTACAAGATTGCATAACACTAGCTCTCTTCCCCTTGTGATCAGGTTCTCCTTGTGTAACCTGGTATTTTCCTTACAAATGGGAAAATGCAGAGAGGAACTGGGTGTGACCAGCCAGGTTTTCCTTTGCTTTTACTTCTAGGGTATTCTACAGTTCATCGAAGCCATCACACACATGAGTCAGAGGATTTCAGGCTTTGGATGGTCATGAGGAGTTAGTTCCTTTTTTTTTTTTTTTTTTTTTTTTTTTTAAGATGGGGTTTCTCGCCGGGCGGTGGTGGCGCACGCCTTTAATCCCAGCACTCGGGAGGCAGAGCCAGGCGGATCTCTGTGAGTTCGAGGCCAGCCTGGGCTACCAAGTGAGCTCCAGGAAAGGCGCAAAGCTACGCAGAGAAACCCTGTCTCGAAAAACCAAAAAAAAAAAAAAAAAAAAAAAAAAAGATGGGGTTTCTCTGTGTAGCCTTGGCTTTCTTGGAACTAATTCTGTAGCCCAGGCTGGCCTCAAACTCACAGAGATCCATCTGCCTCTGTCTCCTGAGTGCTGGAATTAAAGGTGTGCACCACCACTGTCTAAGTGAGTTAGTTCCTTTAAATGGAGATAGAACATCAGAGAACACCCTCAACAGAGTGAAAAGGCTGTGCTTGAAATGGGGAAAATACTTGCAAATTGTGTGTGTCATAAAGGGTTGACGATATGCAAAAATACCCTAAAACTCAATAACAGGAAACCAAGCTTGACTGAAAAAAACAGACAAATAACTTGAATATAAACTTTTCTGAAGCAAACTGTCCAATAAGGACTTGAAAACATGTTTGGCATCTCTGATCATTAAGGGAAACCAAACTACAATGAGAGATAACTAAAAAATATTAAGCAGTGGTGTGGATGTGGAGAAACCGGACCCTTTTTTTTTTGTTTGTTTTTGTTTTTGTTTTTGTTTTTGTTTTGGTCTGGGTTTCATGAAACTGGGACAGACCTTGAATAATTCACTATGTAGGTGAGGATGACTTTGAACTCCTGCTTCTCTGGCTTTGATTATAGGTGGGCACCAAAAGTTCTGATTTATGCAGTGCCAGAGACCTAAATCTTGGCTTAAGCATGCTAGGTAAGCACTCTACCAACTGAACCACGTTCTTAGCCCGACAAATTGGAATTTTTGTGTCTTCACTCGGGGACATAAAAATTATGCAGCTGCTGTAAAAAATGCCATGACTGTGTCTCTAACAATTGAACATGGCTTCTGGGTCTGGTGACCCCAGATTATAATCCCAAAATTGGGAAACTGAAGCAGGAGGAGTTCGAGGCCAGCCTGGACCATAGAGTGAGATCAGGTCTCAAACAAACAAACAAACAAATAAACAAATAGGCCTGGGATATAGCTCAGTAGTAGAGCACTTGCTGGGTATGTCTGTGAGGCCTTAAACTCAATTCTTAGTACTGTGGGGTACCATAGGGAAACCATCCCATTATCTAGTAATTCCACTCCTAAAGTATGCTGTGTAACCTAAAGTAACTGTGACCAAGGAACCAAGTGGTGTTTGTATACAAACACTCAGAGCAACATTATTCACGACCTCCAAAGATACAAACCACACAACTGTCCACTGAGGGATAGGTGATAAAATGAGGCATAGATATATCTTAAAAATGAAGGGCATTTGACATACGGTGAAATCATGGATGAGTGTACCAGACTTTCTTTTAGACCACTAACCAGTTCCCAAATCATGACACCGAGACCGTATTAGTTGTGAATGCTCAGCCTAGCTAAGGCTCGTTCCTGGCTAGCTCGTTTAACTTAAACTAACTTGTTTCTCTTTATCTACCTTTTGCCTTGGGCTTTGTTTACCTTCTTCCTTCTGTATTTCATACTTCACTGCTTCTTGTGTCTGTCTGTCTGGCAGCTGCCTGGTTTATGGCCCAGGGTGCATCCCTCTTTTTCTCCCTCATTCTTTTCTTTCTTGTTCTTTTTTTGCCTAGATTTCTCCTATTTATTCTCTCTGCCGGACAATACCACCTATCCCTCTCCTGCCTGGCTATTGGCTATTCAACTTTTTATTAGCCCAATCAGGGGCTTTAGGCAGGCAAGGTGAAACAAATGTAATACATCTTTAACTAAGTAAACAAATGCATCAGAAACAAATGTAACACACCTTTACACAGTTAAAGTAATATCTGCAGCATAAACAAATGTAACACATCTTTGCCTAGTTAATGTAATATTCCACAATGGGTGAGCAGGATGGTGGGGGCGCATACCTTTAATCTCAGTACTCAGGAGGCAGAGGCAGCCAGAAGAGGCCAGCCTGGTCTACAAAGTGAGTTCTAGGACAGCCAGGATTACACAGAGAGAAAACCTGTCTCAAAACGAACAAACAAACACCCAAAAACCAACCAAACAAAAACAAGGTTGAATCTTGAATATGTTATGCTAAGTGATAACAGTTAGGCACCAAAGGACAAACGTGTGCTCCCACTTATGTGCCTGGTGCCTCTAGAGGCCAGAAGAGGGTGTTGGGTCCTCTGTAACTGCAGTTACAAATGGTTGTGAACCACCATTTGAGTTCTGGGACTGAACCTGTGTCCTCTGCAAAAAACAGCAAGTATTCTTAAATGCTGAGTCATCATCTTTCCAGCCCCATAAAATGATAAATTTTATGGCACCATAATGTGATGGTGTCAGTTGTTAGCTTGACAGAATCTAGAATCACCTGGAAGATGGGCTTCTGGGTATGCTTTTGAGAGATTATTTTGATTGTGTTAATTGAGGTGGGAATACCTGCCCACTCTGGGTGTCACCATTCCCTGGCTGAGATAACCATTTGTCAAACATAGTGGTTCTCAACCTTCCTAATACTGTGACTTTTTAATACAATTCTTCATGTTGTAGTGATCCCCAACCATAAAGTGTAAATATCTGTGTTTTCTGATTGTCTTAGGCAACCCTGTGAAAGGGTCTGCAGTGGTATTTGCTCTGCCCGTATATACCTTGGGATATAGGGCCCGAAGGAGGTGGTTCTTCCTGCCTTTATAAGTGACCTCTTAAAAGGAAATGGAGAAGGGTCACATGCCCTTTCTCCCTGCTGCCTGCAAGTTGGATTCATTCCTAGTCAGACCAGAGGATGACTTTAGCTGTCTACTCTGTTCTGTATTCGTGAGTGTATTTCCTCAATTTATATCTTAATAAGTACCTATTACACATTAAATAGATTCGTGTGGATTGATCATAATAAGCAGTGCCCAATGTGGGGCATGAACCCACAATCCTGAGATTAAGAGTCTCGTGCTCTACTGACTGAGCTAGCCAGGCCTGGTTGCTCATACTTATAATTCTAGCATTTGGAAGGCTGAGGCAGGAGATTGCTGCCAGTTCAAAGCCTGCCTGGGTTACATACTAAATTCCAGACCAGCATGGGCTAGAGTGAGAGTCGATAGTTTACCTCAAAATAAACAATGCCTGTTTTGGTACTTTGAGTAAAAGGTAGGCATGGGGGTATGTAATACGAATTGCAAAACAGTCTTATTAATAAAAAAAACCCAGGGCTAGATATTGGGGTGAGAGCTGAAAGATCAGAGAAGCAGAGCAAGCCACAGCCACTAGCTTACCTCTACGAAATCCTCAGCCTCAACAAAGGAGAGACTTCCTGTTTACTCATGCCTTATATACCTTTCAGTGCCCTGCTTTCTTTCTTCCTTCCTTCCTTCCTTCCTTCCTTCCTTCCTTCCTTCCTTCCTTCCTTCCTTCCTTCCTTCCTTCCTAGTGCTGGGATTAAAGGTGTGTGCCACCGTGCCTGGCTCTGTTCTTAGTGTGGCCTTGAACTCACAGAGATCTGGATGGATCTCTGCCTCCCAAATGCTAGGATTAAAGGCGTGAACTACCACTGCCTGACGTCTATGTTTAATATAGTGACTGGCTTTGTTCTCTGATCCCCAGGCAAGCTTTATTGGGGTACACAATATATCACCACAGGGGTAAATTAGTGCCCATAGGGGATCATGCTTGGGTTGTAATCATATTTCCTCTAGAGACCATTTTGGTTAATTTGAACAGAACTGGGGATGAGTGTTTACTTTGGACACACTAAGAACCTAAATAGAGGGGAAGCTCATTTCCATGAAGTCAGTCGTCTTCCTGGTTCTACAGTGTGAGTCCCTTCCTCTTCTCTTCCCCGAGATGTCAAATCCACCGCACTCAATAGCTCAGAGCCCAACACCCTCCTCCCTTCCCTTCCTGCATCTCAGAAATGGGTCTCCTCCAGCCCCGTGCTCTTATGTCTGAAGGCACTCTCCAGGAGCAGGACATTTTCAATCTGACTAGTTCTGCCTTGTGTTGTTTTTGCTTTTGTTTTTAAAGACACAAGGACTGCAAAGCGAATCTACAGGATCTGTGGGCGTGGAGAAAGGATGGCAAGGTTCACCGCAGACATGTACTCTCAAACCAATTCCTTAGCCAGTGCCACGCCTCTTCGTTCCTTGGTGTGGGGACAAGACTGACCAGAGCTGGTTCCTGCCTCTTGGATGGTCACCTGCGGAGGACGCCATGTGATTCCACAGACAAGCTCCCACGCTGACACTGTAGAAAACACCAGGCACTCCCGGGGCCACCCTGTCTTCTACCCCAGAACCTGCTGCTGGCCACTTCCGGCCGTCATATGCCATTCGGAACTGATTGTGCTGTTTCTCTGTCTTCATAAAAAATCAGTCCCACTTGTTTCCTGTCGGGAGTTGCAAGTGGGAGAGCAGCATCCTGTCTTCCACCAGCACAGTGTCCACCCCAAACTGGTCAGTGCACTGCTCCACGGGGGCAAGGACACTCAGAAGCCGCTGGTCCACAGTGTCCAAGTGTGGACCGGAGAGCACAGGGGGATGGGGTCATGGGCCATGGCGGATTTTAAGGCAGACTCTAGCACTCCATTTTTTAGGTAGTTCAGTCTATTCCAGGTGGAAACCGGAATGATGCAACACTGATAGAGAGGGGCAAGAATGCTTCTCTCATCCAGCGAGGGGTTCCCAAAGCTTTCGGCATTATCAAGAAGGACACATGCTAGCACCTTCATCATCTTGAACGCTTTCATAGCGATGGTGGTCGGCATTGCCAATCAATTAATCAAAGACAGCAGTGTCACTGGTGTCCAAGAGGCGTGGGCCTGAGTCATAAGGGGACGTTTTCTTCACAGCATCGCAGTAGCTCTCATCATATTCCCCCTGGCCAATTTGCCTTCTCAGTATGTCCTGCCCCAGGGGTGTCAATGTTTCTGCAGAGGCCACACATCTGGAAGGCGAAGTGTGATGGCTCCCTCCATCATGTCTCCATCACCACAGGCTGGCCCTGTTTCTAGGCAGTAATACCACTTCCCCTGGGAACACATATTGTTCTCTACAGTTAGGAAGGTGCTCAGCAGCTGCTCTGAGGACACAGGCTTGATCTCTGTCCTCAGACTAACACATCTGCCAACCACCAAGGGAGCTCGGTGGAAGTCCAGAACCCTTTCCAGATGAAAGGCTGCCACCTCTGGATTGTGTCTGTCATAACCAGCATATGGCTCCCCTCCTACCACTTGGGTTTGAGCCACATTGTGTCCTCTTTTAAGGATCAGTAAAGCTTTTAGCTGTGCCCCTTTATAGGCCACACCAGCTTTAATGATTTTCTTAGTGGCCATGGCATGCATGCTTATCTTCTTCTTGGCACAAAATGGCCTGTTGGGCAAAGAACTGTCCTTGCCTCGACTGCTGACAGTATGAACCTTTCCGGACAAGCAGGACACAAGGAAAAGTAACTACCGAAATTTGTCAAGACAGGGTAAGATGGTCTTTCAAAAGTCCTGCTTCTGAAAATAGTCTGTCAGATATTCTAGGCCTGTAGCCAAATTGGATGCCCCAATGATGCTGAGAAACTTTAGGTGACTGTCCAGGCTGCCAGCTGTCTCTGTCTATTCTCAAAAGAATTTCAGAAATTGCTTGCTTGCATTTTCCGTTTTCTCAGGTGTTAGTATGTTCCTTCTCAGGTCTTTGATGGAGTTGAAGACTAAGTAGTTACAATTACAATCTTCTTGTATCTTAGCTAAAACATATTAGTACTAGAGTTAGAATCTTCAAGATAGGACAGCTATTGGAATGATTTGCCATTTACCTATGTTCTGGACATTTAGCGTGTCTTTCTTGTTTGATGTTATTCTTGTTGGTTGTAGTTCCATTTTTGTTTATGTTATTACCCTTTGTTTTTCCTGGACAATACCTAATGCTTTTTTTTTTTTTTTTTTTTTTTTTTTTTTTTTTTTGGTTTTTCGAGACAGGGTTTCTCTGTGTACTTTTGGTGCCTGTCCTGGATCTTGCTCTGTAGACCAGGCTAGCCTCAAACTCACAGAGATTCGCCTGGCTCTGCCTCCTGAGTGCTGGGATTAAAGGCATGTGCCACTGCTTCCCGGCCTGATAATCATTCTTATTGTATATAGTTTGCATTAAGTTTAGAACCTTCTTATTTAGACAAAAAAAGGGAAACGTAGTTGTGCCCATATTGTGAGACCCCCAAACAAAAACACCACAGAACCAATATCTGATGTAAGTACAAAGGGGTTTATTAAAGCAAGCCGGGCTTGTTCCAAATTTAACACACTGGCTGGCCAGGTGAAGGAGGACGGCCCTGAGCTCTCAGAGTGAAGGATTTTTAAAGGGAAAAACCACAAGCTAGGGCGTACAAGCCTTTGCATTTGAGGGTCCTACTTCAGTTAACAGGAACATTTGGCCAAGAGAAGAATTACAGATGACAAAATACAGTTGGAGTCTCTCCCAGTGCTGTTGGAGACTTTGATGGATTAAGCCTTTGTTTCAGCTTCATAACTATTTCTTGGCCAGCAGCCTACCCACCCTGGAGGCGAGGCTTGCCTTGGAGTCTTAGCTGGGTGTTTATGTCTCTGGAACATGGTTCAGCTTTTATCTTAGCATTGCTAGAAATGAAGTTTTCTTTAAAATGGAGTTTGTCTTGCTCTCTCATAGTGGTATTTGCTCTGCCTAGGACCTTGGTCTATACAGCCTGAAGGAGGCGTGCTTCCTGCTGTTGTAGATCACCTCTTTTTTTTTTTTTTCCCCCGAGACAGGGTTTCTCTGTGTAGCTTTGTGCCTTTCCTTTTCTGTAGCCCAGGCTGGCCTCGAACTCACAGAGATCCGCCTGCCTCTGCCTCCCCAGTGCTGGCATTAAAGCATGCGCCACCACCGCCCAGCTGTAGGTAACCTCTTAAAAGGAGAAGGAGAGGGGTCACATGCCCTTTCTCCCTGCTGCCTGCAAGGTGGATTCGCTCCCGGTCAGATCAGAGGATGACTTCAGCTGTCTACTCTGTTCTGTAGTCATGAGGGTATTTCCTCAATTTATGTCTTAATAAATCCCTATTACCCATCAAATAGACTCACGTGGATTGATCATAATAAGGGTCATTTGACCTCCAAAGGGGTCACGGCCCACAGGTTGAGAACCAGTGTTCTAACAGGAGACAGGGAGCAGCCTGCATTCATTTTCTTCCTGATGGTGCCTCATGCTCCGGCTGCCCTGTCTCCCACACCGTGATGGGTGTACCCTTGACCTGTAAGCCATGATAACCCCTTTCTCCCTGAAGTCGCTTCTGCCAGGGCGACTTCTCATCACAGGAAAAGTAACAAAGACGACCCAGCTGTAAAGAGGGCCAGAGAAGGCTGAGCAGGGAGGAGCAGGCACAGGCAGACTCCCATGGAAGACTTCCTCATAGCAGGTTCTCATGTTCAAGGTGGTGTTTCCTGTCACTTTCCCCCAAAGTCTGAGTCACTGTGTGTGAAAGCGTTTGGTCAGTAAGTCCGGGCCATGTGCTGTGTTGGGCGTGTGGCTGTCGGAGGGACAGTGACGCAGGGAAATGGAAATGATTTGTCTTTTAATTCCACAGGGGCTCAGTGGTCTAGCCACATACTGTAGGGACAAGTTAGAAAGAAGTCCACTGCCATCAAGTGACAATGGCAGAATTGTTGAAAAACAGAACCCAAACACATCAGAGTGTTATATTCAATATTCAGTGCTCACAGTGAGCACTTGTGGGAGTCCATTGGGCATATCTCTCCCCAGCTGTGTGCTCAGATGTCATGTTAGCAGTTTGGAGTCTACCATGTTGAAAGTATTCCCACAACAAGAACAAGCAGGAGCTACAGATGAGGGATGTTGAGTCTGAATCTCACCTGCCACTGACTGGCTGTGCCATCCCGGAAATCACTTCACATCCTAAGCTTCAGTTGACTTGTAGAATTGACATAGTAAGAGCCAATTCCTAGCTGGGCAGTGTTGGCATACACCCTTAATCCCAGGGCTCGGGAGGCAGAGGCAGGCAGAGCTCTGTGAATTCAAGGCCAGCCTGGGCTACAGAATGAGATCCAGGACAGCCAGGGCTACACAGTAAAACCCTGTCTCAAAAAGCCAAAAACCAAAACAAACAAACATAAAGAGTCAATTCCTTTCTCATTCCTCTCCTGGGAGAGGCATAATTTGATATTTGGGATGGGAATGTGGGTTATTTTATTAATTATTGTTTATTTATGCTTTGAGACAGGGTCCCATGTAAATGCAAACTGGTCTTCAACTTACTAAAGCCAAATAATCAGCAATGGCAGGCCGGGGAGGCAGATCCAGAACTATTTTAAATTGACTGGGCTGGCCTTGAACTGCTGGCTCTCCTGCCTCAACCTTGAAAGTGCTGTTATTACAAGCATGCATCACCATGCCTGACTCATTGGTTATTGGAGTGTGTATGTGTGTGTGTGTGTGTGTGTGTGTGTGTGTGTGGGTGTGTGTGTGGTGTGTGTGTGGGTGTGGTGAGTGAGTGTGTGTGTTGGGGGTATTGCTGGAGACTGAAGCTAGTGAGTCTCTCTTTTGGTAACTGTTGGTAGCCCTCCCCCACCCCCCAATGGCACCAATACTGGCCCCAGGCTGAGTGTTGACCCACAAGGGCATCGTCCCAGAAGTTACTTCACATACACTTACAGAAGAGGGGGCAAGCAAGGCTGTGACTGGTGCTCCCCACAGCCCCTGGTTCCAGCGTTTACACTTGATTCTCTGGCCTGGTAATGGCTGCTAACATGAGGACCGTTTACAACAAATGACTTCCAGCTGATAGCAGCAGCTGAAACTTAGAAGGCAGGAGGGGCATGGGAGGGACGTGGGACAAGGAGTTAGTTCTTGATCTGCCTCCCCGGCCTGCCATTGCTGATTATTTGGCTTTAGATCTCCGATGGGATCTCTGACCCTCAGTTCCTCCAATTGTAAAAATGAAGACAAGGATACTGATGGATGGATTAGAAGGCTCCAGGGAGGTATTGGAGAGGAAATGATTTTGCAGTCTGCTAAGGAGCATTACACTCACTTAACATCCAATGTAACTGATTAACTCCAGCAAGGCTAGTTGCTTAATGCCCATTCTCTCCTAGGACTAGATCAAAGAATTCCTGTTTTAGGAAACTAACTAGGGATGAAGATGTGGCCAATGAGATGCCAGCTGATGAGAGCGTAGTGTATGTCACATTGCTAAATTGTCACATGCTGTTTAAGCTCACCTTGCCTAGCGAGGGCAGGTGGCACAGTTAAGTGGGGTGGGAAACAGTGGCATCAGAAACAGTTTTATTTTGCAGGATCAAACTCAGGGCCTTATACGTGCTAGCCAAGCACTCTACCTCTGAGTCCTACTCCCAACCCTCCAGAACCAGCCTTGTTTCCCGTACCCATTGTGCTGGCCATCAAGGGCATGGCCCCCTGAAATAAATCAACATTGCTATTATCCTTGAGAGTCCTATTCTGTCCTGTGGGGGCAGCCACTGTGGACAGAGACAAGGTCTTGTAGTGTCAAGAGGCACCCTAGGAGTCCTGTAAGTCAAGGTGCTACAGTTTGCTCCTTTCTCCATGTTGGCTCCCCAGGGATTCTGCCCATGTCTCTGCTCAGCTCTCCAATTGCATCCAAACACAGCCTCGGGCTTTGCAAGCCCGCCCCCAAGCTGCATCAGTAAACACCTGCCCCAGCCACACCAAGTTCTCTACTCCTCAGATCCTAGCCTGGGACCGTCCGACATCTTGTCCAAGAGGGGCTTCTGCAGCTGGGTCAGCTGTCACTGTGTTCCTGCTTCCGCCAGCCCAACATTCTCCACATCTGAGTGAGCTTCAGCCACTGGGCTCTGAGTCTGTCAAAAGAAGGGAGTGTGGCCTAGAACCAGAGCTTCTGGGCTCGAATTCTGAGGCGGATTGCTTATGTGACTTTGCGCTGACCACTTCCCTTTTCAGAGTGTCTTAACAGACCTGTCTGTGGTACTGAGCCTGCCACCAACTCGAGAAATGGCTTCTCCAAACACCACTGTAGAGAAAAGGAGCAGGTTATCTGCCAGGGACAACTGTCAGTGATGTCAGCTGTCAATCAGGGGCACATCAGCCATGGAGCGTGTAACTCCGGAGTTGACTGCTTGGGTTCAGGTTCTAAGAACTGTCAAACTACCAGCCAAGTATATGATGGTCTGGTCCTCAGTCTCCCACTTTGGTCTATAAAGAGGGAAGCCATGTGTGTGCTTCTAGAATGCGGCCAAGGACTGCACTGAGTTTGAGACCAGGCTTCTGAGACAGAGAGGCACTTAAAACGCCCTGGAGGGATGGAGAGATGTCTCAGTGGTTAAGGCGCTTGCTGCTCTTCCAGAGGAAGGTCCCCAGCACCCCCTCCATGGGTAACAACTGTCTGCTGTGGTGCATAGACACACTTGCAGGCAACACACCTATACACTGAGAGAGAGAGAGAGAGAGAGAGAGAGAGAGAGAGAGAGAGAGAGAGAGAGAGAGAGAGAGAGAGAGAAACAAAATCCCCCACCTCTGTTACATGGATAATTTCCTCTTTTTTTTTTTGACTCAAGGTTTCATGTACCCCAGGCTGGCCTTCAACTCACTACTTAGCTGAGAATGAACTTGAATTTCTGAATTTTCCAAAAGCTGTGATTACAGACATGTCAACCAATCCCAGTTTATGCAGTGCTGGGAAATTGAACCCAAGGCCTTGTACATGCTAGATTAAAAAGGACAGTTAGCCAGAAGCAGAACTACAGAAGTCAAAAGGCAAGGTTAGTACATTTGGGGACTTTCTCAAAACTAAGGATTTGATGGATCAGGTCTTTGTTTTCATTTTGGTGAGTGGTGCTGTATAATGCTGATTTTATGGCTTGAATGGTACATTTCACTCTGTTACATTTAGAGTGTTGAGCCAGGTACGTTATCAGCAAATTGTGTGTGTACCGATCATGTCAAATATTTGTCGGTCCTTACAGTTACACTATTTTGTTTCTTTGCTTTTGTTTTTGTTAGGATCTTGCTATGTAGCCCTGGCTGGCCTGAAATTTGGTGTGTGGATGAGACTGACCTTAAATTAGCAGTTATCCTCTGCCTCTGCCTCCTGAGATCACAGGATTACAGGCAGGCACCACCAAGCTTGGCTTATTTCTTTTTCATAATTATTTTAAAAATTAAATTATTTTTGAAACAGGGCTTTATGATGTAGCCCAGACTGGCCTGCAACTGGCCTGGAAGTCTTGACTCTTCTGTCTCTACTTGTGAGTGCTGGGATTACAGTCACGCAACACATACCCTGCAGAATTGTCTTTTGTTTTTATTGTTTAAAATGCTTCCTAGGTGACTTAATTTTTGTTCCTTTAACAGCAAAGGTGGGTAGGGTGTGGTACCAAGTTCTTCGAGCCAGGGAGGGGTAATTTCTTTGAAGAGGGAACTTAGAAAGAAAAAACATAATCACTTTGTAACTGCTTTGAAAATTGAGGATGTCTCTCTTCCTCTCAACACCAGGACTTCTCTTTTCGAAGACATTTATTTCTAAATGTCTCATTCAGTTCCCCAAGCTTTGCCATTCTGGGAGAATGTGGAAGTGCTCCCAAAGGATGGCAATTTGTCACCTTAGATGAAACCTCAGCTCAATTTCGAAGTCTCTTTGAACATATATCATCACTGTATAAGTCAGAGGAGAAAATTGCATCATTCTAGGAATTTGTTGGTGCCAGGTGTGGTGGCACATGCCTGTAATCACATGCTGTGGAGCAGAGGCAAGAGGATCTTGGAAAAAAAAAGCAAAACAAGAAAATTGGAGACTGAGACAGGAGGATTGTTGTGAGTCAACATCAGTCTGGGCTATGTAGTAAAGTTCCAGACTAGTCTGGGCTACAATGTGAGATCCTGTCTCAAAAATCAAAACAAGATGGCCGGGCAGGGTGGCACACGACTTTAATCCCAGGACTCAGGAGGCAGAGCCAGGTGGATCTCTGAGTTCAAGGCCAGCCTGGTCTACAGAGCAAGTTCCAGGACAGGCACCAAACAACACAGAGAAACCCTGTCTTGGGGGAAAAAAAAATCAAAACAAGGAGCTGTGGAGATGGCTCAGCAGTTAAGAGCACTTGCTGCTCTTGTGGAGGACCCTGGTTCCGTGCCCAGCACCCACACGGTGGTCCACAACCATCCATAGCTCTAATGCCAGGTAACCTGACACCCACTTCTGACTTCTGAGGGCTCCTGCCTGAATGTGGTGCACAGGAACTCACACATACATAAACTCTCTCTCTCTCTGTGTGTCTGTCTGTCTGTCTGTCTCACAAGTTAATAAATAAATCTTAAAAACAAAAACAAAACAAAACTTCCAAGGGGCTGGGAATATATAGCTCAGTGGTAGAGTGCCTGTCTGGCATGTGGAAATACTCGGGACTTCATTTCCAGTATCACAAGGAGGAAAGGAAGGGAGGGAGGGAGGGAAGGAGGGAGGGAGGGAGAAGAAGAGAGGAATGAGGAGTGTGAAGGAAGGCGGAAGATCATTGAAGGTAGGTAAGACTCAGTTTCTCTCTCTGTAAAATGGGGAGAAGAGCAATCAGATGAGGCAGTCTTCTAAAAACCCCTTCATTTGAGCCTGTGAAAACCTGGTGGGATTTTCTTGTCAAATTTCCTTGTCTTGGGAAAAGCCAAGACTGAAGAGAGCTGAGAGGAGAAACACAGAATTTCTTGTGGATGGAGGCAGCAGACCGTGGAAGTAAGACAGGACAGTGTGTACCTTCATCTTCTTAGGTTTAACTCCTTTCTTGGCTACTTCCTGAATGAAAAAAAGAAATAAGGAGGGACGTGACTGCTTCTCAGTATGGTGGAGGAGAAAGTTTATGGTAGATAAAAGGGAGAGCGTAGGTAGAGGCAGGGACATCCGGGACAGTCCAGAGTGGACATGACCAGACTGAGCTGGGCTGTTGTACCCAGAGCCCTCCAAAGACCACCAAGAGACCAAATCCAATGCAAAAGCAAAGAGTCTTTGTATTGTTAGAGTTAACTCGGGATCCTCTGTCTGATGCAGCAGCAGAGGTGGAGAGACCCCCGAGTAGCAATGGGGCAGGGCTTTTAAAGCAAGGGCGGCTTGAGGTCTACAGACTACATAGGAACAGACTCAAGATTGGTTTATGCAAGTGGCAATCATGTAACTTTTTTTATTTTTATTTTTTTTAGTTTTTTGAGACAGGGTTTCTCTGTGTAGCTTTGCGCCTTTCCTGGAACTTGCTTTGTAGACCAGGCTGGTCTCGAACTCACAGAGATCTGCCTGCCTCTGCCTCCCGAGTGCTGGGATTAAAGGTGTGTACCACCACTACCCAACTCAATCATGTAACTTTTAATTGACTAGGATTAGTTGGGGGTTACAGTTATCCATTTTTTTTTGGATATTTTGGATATCCATTACAGGCTTTGTCCTTGAGCTGCCATGGAGGCTGGCTGGCTTAGCACAGACCGACTGTGGGGGCTGACTCAGTGGCCCAGGCTGTCTCCCTGACCCATGCACATAACTCTAAGTTGGTGAGGGGTCCTAGACAGTAAACAATTGGCGGAATCTTGAGCGGTCAGAGTACGTGCAGAAAGGGAGCTACTGCAAGGACTGTATCTTTTGTTCACGGCCCTCCCAGAAACTGCTTGCTCAAGTCTCAGGAAACTGAAATTGGGGCCTGATCTCTGAGAGAAGACTGAGCAGCCTGTTATGGATGGGGTCTGTCTGGTCCTTTCAGGGCCCTGTGGGAAGAAGGGGAGGGGAAAGGAGAGGGGAGAGAGGAGGACCAGGTGCAGCCAAAATGGCTGGATTATATATAGAGACAAGCCTCTAGGGGAAGAGCAGCCCAGCTCCTGGGCTGGAGGGTTCAGGATAGGGGTGGGGTATGCCAGCCATACCCTGTAACAGGTAGGGACTGGAGGATGCTGGGAGAACCTAGAGGCCGGTCTGATTTGATATGTTAAATAGGCACCTCAGCCATTTGTCCAGGGTTTGAGACTTAACACTTCCGTGGTGGAAATGTGAGCAAGAGGACACTTGAGCTCTCAGTCTCCGTGTCCGGTTAATGTGCCATTTGTCACCTCGCATGCTCTTCTGAGGATAGAGTCGCAGTGCATGAGCATCTACCACAGCGTTTTCGTGGAAAAGTGCTCAGGAATGCTTGCTGGCATTTAATGATGGCCCGGGCCTTCTTCTCAGTATTTCTTCGAAACTTCTGAGTCCTCTGATTGTTAACAACCCAAGGTACAGACACACAAACTGGACCTATAAAGAGTGTTAAGTTGTCTGCCCCAGGTTACCTGGCCGGTAAGTGGAAAAGCCTGGATTCTGAACCTCTCATGACAGCTCCAGATCAGAGGTTGTGGGCAGCTGAGAGAGCATTCAGCCGGCCATCAACCCCAGGAGGGATGGATGGGAGGGGTGGGGGAGGGGACCGAGGAGAAAAGCTTGACCATCAGTGGGCGGCTTTGGTGTGTGATTCTCAGTGAACCGCTTGTTTCTCTGTGGGATTTAGTGGATTAGTGGACGACCAGGAATTCAAGAGAAGTAAGTTAGAACAGAACAGGAGTCAGAGGTCACTGTCCTCCACCCCAGCCTGTCCTTAGATGTTGGGAGGGACCCTCTAGGACACGGAGTTCAAGCCAACTTTAACTTCCCAAGAATTACTGACTCTTTTCTTTCTTTTGGTTGACTCTTTTTTTTTTTTTTTTCTCCCAAAACAGGGTTTCTCTGTGTAGCCCTGGCTGTCCTGAAACTCACTCTGGCTGGCTGCTCTGCCTCCCGAGTGCTGGGATTAAAGGTGTCCACTACCTTCGCCTGGCATTGATTGACTCTTTAGAAAAAACAATGTCTCATGCAGTCCAGGCTATTATTATTATTATTATTATTATTATTATTATTATTACTACTACTACTATTATTATTTTTGGTTTTTTGAGACAGGGTTTCTCTGTGTAGTTCTGGTACCTGTCCTGGATCTCACTCTGTAGACCAGGCTGGCTTCAAACTCAAAGAAATCCACCTGGCTCTGCCTCCCAAGTGCTGGGATTAAAGGCGTGAGCCACCACTGCCCAACTCTAAACCAGTCTTAATTTACTATAAAACCAAGGATGACCTTGAACTCCTGATCTTCCCGCCTCTGCCTCCTGAGGTCCAGGATGATAAGCATGTGCCACCTCTAGCCAATGGATCTTATTTTGTTTCCTCGAGGTCAAATCATGCTATGTAGCTCAGGCTAGTCTTGAACTTGCAATCTTCCTGCCTGAGACTACCAAGTGCTGTATTAGATGAATGTGTATTATGTCTGGTTTATACCATTTTACTTTTTTTTAACTTTCTTTTTATTTATGTTTCACATCATGCATCCCCCTCCTATTCATTTCCCCGTCCCTTGGTATTCACCCTCTGTCCTTGCAACCTCCCCCACCCAAAATAAAATAAAATAAAATTTAAGAGAAAAAAAAAGAAGGAAAAAATTAATCTCGTTATGGAAGCTGCAGTGTGACACTGTGAGTCACGCAGTAAATCCTTTTATCCATGTGTCTTTACTTGCAAGTGTTCATTGCAAAGGGTCTGTTCCAGGCCTCTGGTTTCTGATCCACTACTTATGCTGGGCCCTCACTGGGACTCCTCTTGGTTATCCTGCTGTTGCTCTGTGTCCTGGAAATCCTGCAGTTTTGGGTCTACAGGACCTATCCCTGCAGCAGATCACAGATGAGGTGGATGTTGGGGTGGGCCAACTCATAACCCTGGTTCTGGGTCTGTAGTTGCAGGGTTGGTCAGCCTGGCGGCTCTCCTTTGTCCTCACCACCCGGGTGAGCTCTCCTGCATTGCCCTGGCGAGTTCACCCCTTGCAGAAATGAGCCAGGACCAGGGTCAATTCCCCTGCTTTCATCCTCAGGGTCGGATCTCCCACACCTACACCTTCAGGCCAGCTCTACCGTGTAGCCCAGATATGGCATCGGGACCACTCACCCGAGTGCTGCAGTTGATGAGGGCCAAGAACAGCTCTCCAGCTCTTATGACCTCAGGGCCAGCTCTCCCACCTGCCTCAGGTGATGATGGGTGCAGGAGAAGGGGGGGGGTCTTTCCCCCAACCATGCTGCCACATGACAGAGGAGTAATGAGGACAGCGCTCTCATCCTCACAATTTCAGGGCTGGCTCCGTCAGTCAATGGGGCTGGCTCTGTCGTGGTGTCCATGCGAGCTGCAGGGCTCTCCCACCTGGGAGTGGGGGAGGGGGTGATAGCATGGTGATAGGAGTCATGAGCTGTGAATACAAAAAAAGACTGAGCGAAAAGCGAGTCTGGAAGTTAACTGTGGGAAAGTAGAGGAAGGACTAGTGGAAGATATGGTTTCTTTCCTAGGGTTGGTCAGAGCAGATTTATCTTGGCAGCAGCTCCGCATTTCCAGCGGTAAATGTTTCTCGCATCTGTTTCACTTGGGAAATCAGTGCCTTGGCTTTGGGTGGAATATGGGCGGGCAGAAATCCCCTGCTGCAACTCCCATTTCTCAGTCACCTCCTCTCAAGATGATCAGTAGGTTAAAATGCTACATTTGGGGCCGTATACTCCAGGGCCGTATACTCCGCTCTCATTCATTCACTACACATTTGGGGCCGTATACTCCGGGACTGTATACTCCGGGGCCGTATACTCCGAGGCCGTATACTCCGATCTCATTCATTCACTACACTCCTTCGCCTCACCCTGGGCAGTCCAGCAAATGGAAAAAGACAACAGCTCTCCTCAGAGTTGTCTCTTCATAGTAGCCTCTCTCCTTTCCACATCCAGACTCCCAGACTGGGTGTTCATTTCCCTTTGTCCCTTCTACATACCAGGAGGGGTCACATTCACTTTGAAAACAATATGCACACGTTGGTATCTCCCTAGAGACAGAGGCTGGCAAAGATCTCCGGTCCACATCCTGTCACGTGACTGTGATTATTACCTGAAGTTCTGGGTCACTCTTGGTCTTTGAGTCTGTCTTTCTGCTAGTCTGAACGAATTTAGTTTACAAACAAGCAATTGCTGACCAAGGCATACACTGACCTGAACTTGTACAGGGTGTTCCTGCTGAAGTGGGCAGGAGAAAGAGGAACTGTGACTGATGGGTGACAGTCCGAGCCAAAGTCTTCCCCAAGTTCAAAGGCCCCAAATGGGGCAGAGAATAGCAGGGTTAGGGGTCAGGGCTGGGACTCCGCACAGCTGACGTGTCATGGAAGAGAGGAGACTGAGCTAAGTGAGGTGATATTCCAGGCATGGCCCTTCTGCTTTTCCTTTTCGGTTGTTTTTTGTTTTGTTTTGACTCAGTAGTCTGTGGTGTGTGGGTGGCTGAAAGGTACATCATCAGTTAGTATAGCCATCAATATTTACTCTCCTCTGGAATTTGATTTTAAATGAATAACTTTTAGCATGGGTTACATTGGACAACTTGGTTCTTTTTAAGTTTTTGTTTATTTGTTTTTAAAGTTTTGTTTGTTTGTTTTTCAAGACAGGGTTTCCTCTGTGTAGCCCTGGCTGTCCTGGAACTTACTGAGATCCACCAGCCTCTGCCTCCTGAGCACTGGAATTAAAGGTGTGTGCCACCACCACCCTAATTTGAGAAATCCATAATCTATTTAAAGTGTAAAGGATTTTATTAGGAAGGAAGACTCACTAGAGTACAGGAGATTTATTGTAGGATCCTGGAAGGCTGAGGTACGGTTCCACTTTGTTCTTCCTGAGTCCATCCCAGCATCCAAGCCCAAAAAGGAGAAAAGAGAATGGCTATGTGTCTAACGGGTAGCCCCAGGGCCATGCCTCAGTAGCAGGTACTTCAAGGTCATAGGTAGATAGGACAGTTACCTGCTACATCTCTAGAGGTGATGCTTCAGGGTCATAGATAGAACAGATATCCACTACACTGCCCAGCTTAAATTTTAATTTTTAAATTGTGTGCATGTGCGTGGGTATGTGCATGGGTGAATGCTAGTGCCTTTCGAGACCAGAAGAGGGCGCCAGATCCCCTGGAGTAGAATTACAGGTAGTGATGAGCTACCTGGAGTGGGTGCTGGGAACTAAACTCGGATCCTCCAGAGCAGTGTGTGCTTTTCACACCAGCCCCTAGAAGTTTTACATTTTTTAAATACTTTTTTTTTGAGACAAGGTTTCATGTGTCCAGGCTGGCTTCTAACTGCTATGTGAGTATTCCCATTCTTCCTGCTTCTGCCCCGAGTGCTAGGATTCCAGACTTGAACCTCAGTGTCCTGTGGATTTGACTCTTGGCATCACTTGCCAGTGATTCTTCCCCAAATGGTGCCAATTAGCTCTGTTCCGTGAGTCATGTTAGCATGACTATCAGTACAGCGGCAGAGTCAGAGGCAAAGGACGCTCCAGGACACTTCAAGATTTAAGTTTTTACTCAGGAACAGCTGCAGGAGAAGGGCAGAAAAAAGGCTAAGGAGGAAAAAAGGAAGTTAAGACAACGACCAGAAGCCCAACATTCTGGACATTCCTTTGGCTTGGCTCATCTCTGGCTTTATGAAAATTATTATTAATATTTTTCTTTATTCTTTGGAAACTTCATACATACATACAGTGTATCTTTTGTTTTGTTTTGTTTTTCCAGACAAGGTTTCTCTGTGTAGCTTTGTGCCTTTCCTGGAACTCACTTAGTAGCCTAGGCTGGCCTCAAATTCACAGAGATCCGCCTGCCTCTGCCTCCCGAGTGCTGGGATTAAAGGCGTGTGCCACCACCGCCTGGTCATTCAGTGTATCTTGATTATATCCACCTGAACCCCCCTTCCCAGTCTCCTTGATACAAGCACCTCTGTTCTTCTCCTCCTCCTTCTCTTCCTTTTCCTCTTCATCTTCTATAACCCATTGAGTCCAGTTAGTGCTGCCTGCAAGAAAATAGACAACCTACCAGTGGCCACACTCTTGAAGAAAAATGGCTTCCCCTCTAAAGCCATCAATTACCAATAGCTCCTCAGCTAGGTTTGGGGCCTCAAGAATGTTCCCCCATCTAAACTAACCACCCTATCTGTAGCCTCTGCTTCCTGGCTAAGGTTTGGATAGAGTTTGTTCTCCAAAGATTTATGTTCTGAAAGCTCAAAACCAACCTCAGGATGGTTGGTGTTCAGTCTGTAGAACCCTGAAGGTACAGCCTCAGCCATGGGGACTCCACGATCACAGATTAATTTTGGGTCCATTCTCCTGGTGAACTGGTCAGTTCTCGAGAGACCTGGCTTTCATCAAATGAAGCCACCACTAGAGAATGCCCCTTCTGCACACACAGTCACTTGTCCATGTAACAGATTTTCCTTCCCACTTCCCCCACCTATTATGATGTAGCTGGGAAGCGAGAGATTTTGACAGACGCCAGCACAATGATTGGGCGTCCCATCACTGGAGTCAAGAGCTAAACAAACATCGCTGTAGAAAGTATCCAGATTTGGATGTTTATTTTTGGGACAGGGTCTCCCAGCGTGAACTGGCCTAGAACTCACTATGTACACCATGCTGGCCTTGAACTTGTGGCAATCCTCCTGCTTCTGCCTCACGAGGACTGGGTTTACAGACATATACCACCATGTCAGGCTCTCATCTCTGGTATTCTTATTCTTGCTGTGTTGGGAATTTAACGTAGGGCCTCACACAAGCTAGGTAAGCGTGAACCCCTAAGCTACATTCCTGGTTCTGGGTTTTAATAGCAACACAAGATGGACTGAAACACTCTTCTCTTTCTGCTAGCCATCCCTGTACTCTAAGGGAAGGCCCTGTACTCTAAGGGAAGGCCTTGTACTCTAAGGGAAGGTCTTGTACTCTAAGAGAAGGCCTTGTCCTATAAGGGAAGGCCTTGTACTCTAAGGGAAGGCCTTGTCCTCTAAGGGAAGGTTTACTGGTTTCTGCCAGTCTGCCTTTCTAGCCTAGAGTGGCTCCGTGGAGCTCCTGAGCATCTGCTAGACTCTGCTTCAAGGGATTTCCCCTCATTCATCTGTTTTCTTCACCCTGAGTGAGGTAGGGTAGTAGAATGTTATCAGCATAGGGCGGAGCTTTGGGTTCCAAAGCTGATTCTCCTCCTCCTTGCTTGGCATGCCAGGTCAAGCTGTGTCACCTCCCTGTGTCTGCCTTCCTCTTCTGTAAAAAGGACGTAACAATAGGTGACACTATCTCCCTCAGGGCTGTGGAGGCATTTGAGGCCGGGGGTGCTAAGCTTGCCACAGTGAGTAAGTAAGTTCTGTTCAACAAAGTGCTATTAGTGTACCCTGCCAACAAACACTGGCCTGGGCTGAGGATGTAGCTCAGTTGGTAGAAGGCTTGTTTAGCATGCACAGAGCTGGGTGTGATCCCTACCACCACATTACCTGGGCTTGGTGGCACAAGCTACCTGTAATGCCTGCACTTGGGAGGTAGAGGCAAGAGGATCAGGAGGTCAAGGTCATCCTCAGCTACCTAGCAAGTTAAAGGCCAGCCTTGGCTACATGAGATACTGTGTCATGGGTGTCATTCCAGAAACATGGACAAACACATCAGTGTCTTTCCACGGTGTTAGAATTTGTTAAATAACAAGTTCACAAAGTTCAGCACTTTCTTTTCTCATTTATTTTATTTTATTTTATTTTATTTTATTTTGTTTGATGTATCTCTGTGTAGCCCTGGCTGTCCTGGAACTCGCTCTGTAGACCAGGCTGGCCTCGAACTCAAGAGACCTGTCTGCCTCTGCCTCCCGAGTGCTGGGCTTAAAGGTATGGGCCACCACTGCCCGACAAGTTTAGCAGTTTCAATGACAGAAATTTGTCCTACTATCCCACCTATTATGGTAATCTGGACAAGAAGAATGCGGCGAGGTCTTTTATGCCCTTCTTAATTTCTAACATTAACTTTCATAGCACACGTCACACAGCATGCATTGAATTCAGCTATATACCTATGTGCATCCGTGTGGGTCACAGAATGGAGACAAGTTAAAGAGGCAGCAGAGCTCAGGGCCTCCAAGGGGGACGGAGGCCTCTGTAATGATAAGATGGGAACCAGACCAGTGCCTGGAGGGCGCTGCTTCTGGAGCTGCGGGAGTCGGAACTGGAGAGCTAAGCTGCAGAGTTCAGTAGGGAGGAGAAAGACTGAACTGGGGTCTGAGCAGGAAGAGTGGGTCAAGGTCCAGGTCCAGATAGGGAAACAGGTGGATGGGCAGGCAGCTGAGTGCGGTGGGTCAAGAGCAGAGCTGAAGCTCCAGAGACAGTTGGGGAGTCCTCTGACTGTTGGTTCTTTCCTTTGTTTGTTTGTTTTTGTTTTTCGAGATAGGGTTTCTCTGTAGCTTTGGAGCCTGTCCTGGAATTCACTCTGTAGACCAGGCTGGCCTCGAATTCACAGAGTTCTGCCTGCCTCTGCCACCCAAGTGCTAGGATTAAAGGTATACCATTTTATTTTTAATTGTGTGTGTGTGTGTGTGTGTGTGTGTGTGTGTGTATGTGTGCACATGAGCACAGGTGTCTGCAGAGGACAGAGGCATTGAGTCCTCCTAGAGCTGTGAACTTCCTGATGTGGGTGTGGGCAATTGAATTCCAAGAAAAGTACAAATACTTAACCACCAGGTCATCGTTCCAGCTCCCTCCTAATATGATTTTAATCCAACCGCGTGTCCCATGGTGTCAGTTCACCCTATCTGTTCTTAGGAATAAGTAGTTTACCAGTCTGTACTCGAGGGGTGGTGCCTGACAGATGGTTCTGGGTCCACCCAGTTATATCATCCTTTCCCCTTGGAGCAGAGTCAAAAACTACTTGTAAGATGGAGACTCCTAGGGCAAGCATAACCACTATTTTACACAGCATAGAGTAACTCAGAGTCCAGCGTAGCCTGCTCTCAACAGGGTCTCCGGAAACAAACTGGCTGAGAGTGTGAGGCCAGAAGGGCTGGGCTCCCCTGCACATCTCACACTCAGTTTGTGAGTTTTATTCTTGTGTGTGCGGTTGGGGTGCATGTGTCAAACCCAGGGCCCCATACATTCTAGACTAGCATTCTATTGCAGAGCTAAGCCCCAGCCCTGATCTTGTGATTCTTGTCTGTAAAAATAGGAACAGTGACAGCCTACCTACGTCTTAGAATTTCCCCGAGGCTTAAATGAGCTAATCTGTGCAAACCCTTTAGGGCCAAGCCTGGCACAGGAGCTGCACATGTCAGTGCCTGTGTTACCTACGTGTCTTACCTGGTGTGGTAGACATCTCTGGGCACATCATTAACATTCTTCTCACACTATAAAGTAAATCATTTGGGACTGTTTCCTTCAGGAGTTTCCTGGAAGAAGATTTCCCTCAGGAGATTGCCATTCCCGTGTGTATTACTCACAAGATAAAACTCCCCAGGCAGATGAAACCGGGGAGTGATGAATTAGAGCAGCCTAGTGAGCCGGTGGTATAGGTACAAATAACAGACCCCTTCTTACACATTAGTGTTGTAGAATATTATTTTAAAGTGTGTTATTTTTGTTTATGCTGCATTTGTTTAACTCTGTGAAGCTGTATTACCTAGCCTCTCTAAAATACCTGATGGTCTAATAAAGAGCCAAAGGGCCAATAGTGAGGCAGAAAAGAGAAATAGGCAGGGCTGGCAGGCAGAGAGGATAAATAAAAGGAGAAATCTGGGGGGAGAAGAAGTAGCCAGAGAAGGAGGAGGACTCCATGGGCCAGCCACCCAGCTACACAGCAAGCCATGAGTAAGTGTAAGATTTACAGAAGTAAGAGAACAGGAAAAGCCCAGAGGCAAAAGGTAGACTGGATAAGTTAAGGAAAGCTGGCAAGAAACAAGCCGAGCTAAGGCCGAGCATTTATAAGTAAGAATAAGCCTCCATGTATGATTTATGGGGGAGCTGGGTGGCAGGTCCCCCAAAAGAGCAAAGACAAACAACAACACATTAGCTTACTTAAGCAGAAATGAAATGGGATGGGGGTGAGGGTAGGAAGTAGATACGGAGGAATTTGGATGAACTCGGGGGCAAGACAAAGAAGATTGACTTTAAGAGGAACTAGAACCAGGAACTGAAACTGCCAAAATAGATCCAAACTCCCACTCTTCCTCACCGTTCCCTTCATCAGCAGCCTGGCCCTGGCTGCTGATACAGCTTGCCTGGGCCTATGTGACATCCTCCTGGCTTCTCCCCTTACCCAGCCCCAGCCCCCATACAGTAGTCAGAGTGATCTTTTATTTGAATGGATCGCTCTTTGGGTTTTGAGGCAGGCTCTTATCTTTGTTGCCTGGTCTGGCCTGGAACTCACCACATAGCCCAGGCTAGCCTCAGACCCACAGCTATCTTCCTGACTCAGCCACCCAGGTTCGAGCATTACAGGTTTTAAGATTGTGCTATGTCCCTGCACAAAACCTCTCAGGGGACCCCAAATCTTTCCAGATTCCTCACCAAACCTCATGGGGATTTGCTTGTTGCCTACTCTTCTTCCCCCTCCTGTCCTCCCTCCCTTTCCCACCCAAAGGTTGAGGCTCCTTTCTTGCTGGTTTGTGACTATAGAACCTCCTTCCACCTCAGGGACTTAACCATAATCTTTGCCCCAGAGATGCTCTTAACTCCACAGGAAACCCACATCTTAATCCCTCCCCTTCCAGAAAACAAAAGGCAGACTGGGCATTATTCTTCCTAATGCCCGTGCTGGCTCACCTCATCACCGGGTAGTGAATTAGATAAATAAGCTCCCCACTTCTAACAAAGAAAATATTGCCGGCTGGAGAGATGGCTCAGAAGTTAAGAGCACCGACTGCTCTTCCAGAGGTCCTGAGTTCAATTCCCACACCCACATGGTGGCTCACAACCACCTATGAGATCTGGCACCCTCTTCTGTATACTAAATTAATTAATTAATTAATTAAAAAAGAAAATATTGCTCTTTCAACCATCTCTGTCTGCTCACTCTGTTTTTAAAACACTTATGCAGTCCTTATTTCTTGAAATAATAATAATAATAATAATAATAATAATTTGTAGTTATAGAAGTGGTGTCGGTTTTATGAGACAGGGTCAGGCTGTATAGCCCAGACTGGCCTTTACCCATGATAATCCTCCTGCCTTAGCCCCCCGAGGTCCTGGTATTGCAGACACGCACCCCCGCGCCTGTCTTGCGATGGTGACTTCTGTTTTTCCTCTTTAGTACCTTTTTCTCTCTATGTTGTGGGTCTCGAGAGGACAGGAAGTTGCGTCTTTTGTGCACGGCCGTATCTTGATCATGCACACGAGAGCATACTCTACACGTTTATTGACTGAATGGCAAGTGCTCCAGGATCTGCTGTGTTTTGTCTCCTAAAAGCTTGGGGGCTGCAGGCCTGGTCTCCAGGGTGTTGGGAGTAAGAGCCAGGGAGCATTTAAGAGGCAAGGTCCAGTGAGAGCTGTTTGTTTCCCTGGGGACGTGGCCCTGGGAGGGCATTAATGGAGTCTTTAATGGGATTCTTGTTGGTTCCTTTTTAAAAGATTAATTTTTTAAATTAGATTTATTCATTTTATTTTATGTGTAGTGCTTTGTCTGCATATATGTCTGGGTACCTTGTGAATGTTTGGTGCCCATGGAGGTCAGAAGAGGGCATTGGATTCCCTAGAACTGGAGTTAGAGAGGGTTGGGAACCACCATGTGGGTGCTGGAAATTGGACCTGGGTCCTCTGCAGGGCCTTGTGCTTGCTAGGCAAGCGCTCTACCACTGAGCTAAATCCCCAACCCTTGTTGGTTCTTAAGAAAATGAATTGTTACCAAAGAGCAAGCCCAGTCTCTAGCTGGGCAGTGGTGACACACATCTTTGAGCCCAGACTTGGGAGGCAGAGGCAGGCAGATCTCTGTGAGTTCAAGGCCAGCCTGTTCTACAGAGTGAGTTCCAGGAAGCCAGGGCTACACAGAGAAACCCTGTCTCAAATTAATAATAATAATAATAATAAATAGGTAAAAGAATTAGTAAAATTAGTTGTGTACATTATTGAATAATGATCATCTTTGATGTTTATGAACCAGCGCTGGGGATGGGGCTCAGTTGGCAGCATGCCTGGAGCCCTGGGTTCCATCCCTAGTACCCTATATACCAGAGATGGAGGTGAACACCTGCAATCCCAGAACTATGGTGGTAAAGACAGGAGGATCCAAATCCAAGGTTATAAAATGAGTTTGAGGCCAGCCTGAGCTACATATGATCTTGTCTCTAAAATTAAAAAATGAAAAAGTATGGGGGGTAAGGGGATTGTGTAAACGACCTAGTCTCATCATGGGACCTCTTTTGCTCTCATCATGAAGTGACCCATTCACAGGGACCTTTACTGTAGGTTGAGGGGACATCTGATCTTAGACTTCTGGTCTTCCCACCTGTGAGCGAAATAATCTGTCTTTATAAATACTCATCCTCAGGAATTCCTTCTAAAGGATTGATTTTATTTTCACGTGTGTGTATGTGTGTGTGTGTGTGTGTGTGTGTGTGTGTGTGTGTGTGTGTGCATGTGAATATGTGTGTAGATGCCCACGAAGGCTAGAAGAGGCACTGGACCCTGTAAATCTGGAGTTACAGGCTATTGTTAGTCACTTAACCTGGGTACAGGGAACTGAACTCAGGTCCTCAGCAAGCGCAGCCAATGCTCTTCACCCCAAAGCTGTCTCTCCAGCCTGCACTCAGGTTTTGTGATAACAACAGAAAGTGGACAAGACCAAGACCCAAGGCCAAAGCTCTGCCTGTCTTCCTCCGAGGCCCTAGGCTTCCTCATTGCTGTCTGTGACCGTGTCTGTGATCCTCTCTCTGCCTTCTGGAGACGTCATAGTCATGTGGTACAAAAGGCTGCTCCAGCCTGAAGCTCCCCTGGACCTGGTGACAATCCCAGAAAATAAATTCTAGGTTCCTGGGAAGGAGAAATTGGCTGGCCCGACTTGCTTGAGGATCTACTCTGGTCCATTTAGCTATGGATGGAAAGTTCTAGAGTGCACCTCTGTTGGAAAGAGAACATGGGTTGTCAGACTGCCTCCAACTGTGTACCACCTTGAGGGCAGGGCTTGGTCCTGGGCAGTGGGTTCAGTACTAGGTTTCAGTGGGCAGTTACATCTTGAGCAGGAGAGCTCAAACAGTATCGGGGTATAAAACAAATAAAAATTAACTACTATTTATTGAACTATGTATCAGCCATACTTCTTAAATTTTCTAAGTACCAACTCAATCTTTAAGTCCCAGTGATCCAATGATGTATTTCTTTTTTGCCCCATTTTACAGATGAGAAAGTGGTGTGATAACTAATGATGGAGGCAGGATGCTGACAGGAATTCCAGCCTCAGGCTGGGGACTATACCTTAGTTGGTAGAATGCTTGCCTAGCACACATGAAACCCTGGGTTTGATCCCTAGACCCTCATAGACCAGGTGTGGGTCCAGCACTCAGAAGACAGAGGCAGGAGAATCTGAAGTTCATCATCAGTGGCTACTGTGGGAACTGCTGGAGTCCAGCTCCAATCTGTCGAAGGGATCTTGGCGGGAGGAGAGAGGAATGAGGAAATATTAGATAGAAATATAGATGGAGACAACAAGAAAGACAGAGACACAAGAGAGCTTCAGGAGGGTCCTGTGTCAATACCCGGTCACCTCGAGAGGTTTATTCCAAAGGGCTTTTTATACACTGCCAAGGGGCAAGGCAAAAGGCCTCCCCATTTCAAGATCAAGGCACAAGGACAGCCAGATGTAGACCCTTCCAAACACCTGGTACCCACGCCCGTGGCCAAATCATCCCATTATGCAGCCCTGCTGGGTAGAGCGAGCTCAGATTCTGGGACCCTGAGTAAGGTCTTACTACGGGGCCCCAATGGGCCCCCACAGGCTACATATGGAGTTCAGGTTTATCTAGGCTACATGAGACTCTGTCTCGGCAATACAAAACAACAATAACAAAGAAAAAAAATTCTGGATCTGGAGAGATGGCTCAGAGGTTAAGAGCACTGACTGCTCTTCCAGAGGTCCTGAGTTCAATTCCCAGCAACCACATGGTGACTCACAGCCATCTGTAATGAGATCTGGTGCCCTCTTCTGACATGCAAGCATACATGGAGGCAGAATGTTGTATACATAATAAATAAACAAATCTTAAAAAAAAAAAAAAAAAAAACCTGGTCTTGGACTGAAACCAGTTCATTAGTCCTCTCTTTTAAAATTTTTTTTCAGTTTTTGATTTTTTTTGAGACAGGATGTTTCTGTGCAGCCCTGGCTGTCCTGGATCTCGCGCTATAGTCCTGGCCGTCCTTGAACTCACAGAGATCCACCTGCCTGTACCTCCTGAGTGCTGGGTTTAAAGGCATGCCAGCCACCGCTGCCTGCTTCTTTGGTCCTCTCTTACTGCTGGGAGGATGGCTCTATAGTAAAGTCGCTGCCAAGCCGGTCAAACCGCGTTAGATCCTGGATCCACGTGGTAGAGAGAGACAACTCCAGCAAGCTGCTCTCTGACACCACACATGCTAGCACGTGGGGGAACACGCAGAACCATACCAAAGGAATAAATGTAATAAAAAATTGCATTCTCCTCTCACAATGAGGAAAACTACGTTTGAAAAGATAAAGAAATGTGTCCTGTGGCTACAAAATAGCAAAGCCTGAATGCAACAGCCCTGTGGCCATTAGACCACACTTCTTTCATCACTTAGCCCACCGTAATTTTTTTTCCTAATCCTAGCGATCCAGTCCAGGCCTCCTACATGTTAAGCAAGTGTTCTGCCCCCCAGTCCATCTACTATCTTTTTAAAGCATACAATTCAATGTATCCCAGAATAGTCACAGAGATGTACAACCACCGCTGTCATCAGTTTGCTCACTTGATTTTTATAAATAACTCAGGGCTGGGAGATGCCTCAGCCGTTAAAGTGTTTGCCATGTAATCATTAGGAGTGGAGTTCAGACCCCCAGAAACCCATAAAAATGCCAGTAGGTGAGGCCGTCCTTCCAGCCTCAGAAGGCAGAGACAGGATCCTCAGAGCAAGCTAGCTAGCAAGACTAACCACATCAGGGAACTCTGGGATTGATTGAGAGACCCTGCCTCAGTGAATAAGATGGAAGAATGCAGATATCAGGACATCAAACCCAGGCCTCTGCATGTATAACACATACCTGCACCCACGTACAGAACATGGGAAAAAAAAAAGATAACCTTTCCTCCTAAGAGGGGAAGTTATAGAGAGAGTGTTGCCGTGGCCCACTGTACCAACCAGTGTGACAATGTTTTTGGAAACTCCCACTGTGAATAAAACTGATGACTATGGCCTGGCAGAGCTGGGAAGGGGAAGGAGGTGGGGAGGGCGAGAAAGTCCCCAGCATGGAAACAGTGACAGATCAAAGCTGAAACCCTGACTTTCCCTGATTATGTAACCAGTCTCTCCTTCATTGCATTGACAATCTCTACAGTGCTTTTGGCCTCAGCCAAAACACTTCCTCCTCCAGAAGGCCTTCCTTGATTTATCCTCCCAGACTGAGCTAGGTGCCCCTCCGGGGTGCCTCCAGACACCCTTCATTGTCAGAATTGTACAGGGTCGCTCTATCACGGTCTCTCTGACCTAGGTCAGCCCTCTCGGTGCTGACCACATGGACTTTGGAACCAGAAAAATGGATAGATTTGTCTAGGCTCTGCCACCCTCCCGCTCTGCAACCTTTGGGAGGCACAGGGCAGCCTCTCCAGGAATGCAAACCTCCTTCACACTTTCCTCCTGTCCTTTCCGAGGACAACATCAGGCTGGGACCACGGACCCTTGCTTTGCAGTCAGCTGCAGTTCTTATGTGTATGTTCTTCTGGGAAAGCCTTTCCCACATTCAATCTGTGCTTTTGACCCCAAGTTCCATCAGTGGACAGAGGGTCTGAGACAGGTCAACCTAGACCAGCATTCATAGGCTCCAGAGATTGGTCTAGGGATGAGACTGGGAGGCCCACCATGGAATTTGCTACAAGGTCAAGAAATAAAGCCAGAGAGGAGCAGAGAAAAAGGAAATAAGGCGTTGGTGGTGCATGCCTTTAATCCCAGCACTCAGGAGGCAGAGACAGGTGGATCTCTGTGAGTTTGAGGCCTCTGCCTCTGGAGTGCTGGGATTAAAGACATGTGCCACCACCGCCCGGCTACTTTAAAACTTACTCTACTTTTAAAGTTATTTGTACATATGTGTGTTTGTGTGAATGTATGCCACATGTGTGTGTATGCCTTTGGAAGCCAGAAGAGGGCACTGGATTCCTTGGAGCTGGAGTTACAGGTGGTTGTGAATCACCTGATGTGGATGCTGGGAATGGAACCCAGGTCCTTGTCAAGGACAGCAGAAGTGATGAACAGCTAAGCTGTCTCTCAAGCCCCAAAACATGTCATTTTAGCAAACTAATTATTTGAAACTGAAGGCACATGAGACACAGTAAACTCAGGAAAAGCCGGGTTCCCCCTTTCTGCCCAAAAGTCTCTCTGAGGAGTCGCCCTTGTACCAGGAAGAGGACAGTCTTATTTCTAGACGTGGATCGCTGACACCAAGAGACCTAAGCAGATCAGCCTTGTGTTCCATTCGTCTCTCCCTACAGAGATAATTGTGTGCTAATCATTACCCCACAAGGTCACAGTCCTAGAGCTTATTATTAGTTGTACTAAAATGTACATAAGGGATTGGGAGGAAGTTACCTATGATCTCAGTACTTGGGAGACTGAGGCAGCAAGATTGTGAATCTGAGGCCAGCATGGGCCCAGCTCTCCTCTTTCTTCACTTTAAATTCATTTAATTTAATTCCTGTTCTTTAACTTAGTTTAACTCTTGGGCTAGCCATACGACTCAGGAAGGGAGACGGAAGGCTCTCCTTTCCTACAGGAGTGTGCACAATCTGGGGCCAGAATGAGATGCTTGAGCTGTCAGGAAACAACCAGTCCTGTGCTATGGATGTGAAATGTCTCACCTGCTTCAGGCCTGGTCCTCAGATGGTGCTGGCATTTTGGGAGTTTGGAGGAAATTGAAGCCGGTGGAGTCTGGCTAGAGGAAGGAGGCCTCAGGGGACCTGGCTTTGAAGGTTCTTCAGGCTTTTCACTGTTTCCTGCCTGCTGTGAGGTGAAGAACCTCTCCCAGTCCTTGTTCCTGCCACCAAGCACAGGAAGACAAGCAACCATAGACCTACCCCTCCTGGACCGTGAGCCACAACAGACCTGTCCCTCTTCAGGTGGTTCCTGTCTGGTATCATGTCAGAGTGAGGCAAAGGGAAACAACTATACTGTCGGGGTGAGGCAGAAGGAAAATAGCAACCCTGTACCTCAGCCTATCTTAGGTTGAGATTCAGGACGCACTGTCCTGTTTAGTGGCCTCGCTGGTCAGAAGGGGACCCGGCACAATCTCTGGCATCCTTTATGCTTCTGTATTCACCAAAGCAGCCATGGTGGAATCCCCTCTCTTGATCAGGAAACTGAATGCGGTTTGAATAGTGATACAGGTCTGTAGGAGTTTATATCCCCCACCACCACCACCACCATCACCACCACATACGCTCTTTTAGAACTTTTGACCCTAAGAGAAAGTGCTGGAGAAGATCTCGCTCCAGATGTTCAGTTCCTGATTTGAGACATCTCATTTTGCGTGCCCAGCACTCCTTCTTTTGGAGAACTTCCCTTCCCCAACCCATTTGATACCCACAAGGGTGAAAATCACAGGATTCCACCTCTCCAGTCTCAGGAGTTAAACAGTCCTGGGTCAGAATTTCTCCGAACTTTAGAGCCGTGAGTAGCGACACTTGCAGGTGGGAGGCGTGAAGAATTGAGTTGTTTGATGGTTCTCCTCCAGGACAGACCTCTTCATAATATAGATCTTGGACCAGCAACACCACACCACCACTATCCGGGAACCTGCTAGAAATATGCTACACTTGGTCCTATCCCTTTGTACTGACTGGGGAATTATGGGACTGGGCCCCAGAAGTCTATTTTAACAACACCTCACATGATTCTCTCATACACTAAAAACTGCCTCAGGGAAACGAGAAGTTTCTGTGAGTTGAATTCTTATCTGGATCTTGCCCTTTTCTCTGTCTTGGCTGTTGAGATTCCTTTTAGCTTCTCGATCTGTAACTCCAGTTCCAGGGATCGACTCCTTTCTAGCCTCCATGAGTACAGCATGCAGGTGGAACTCATCTATACATGCAGGGAAGGGCCTCCTATTTCAGACCCGTCCCTGCCTCAAGGATGTGCCAAGATCTTTTTAATTTCCTGCCTTTCATTTCTCCTCAGTGTGTGTGTGTGTGTGTGTGTGTGTGTGTGTGTGTGTGTGTGTGTGTGTACATGAGCACAAGTGTGCTGTGCTGAAGACAGAACTTGGGCATGGTGCATAGTAAACAAATGTTCTACCACTGAGCCACACCCTCAACTCTATGAGTTTTTTGTTTTCTGTTTTTTTTTTTCTTTAAGAGTTATTTATTTATTATGTATACTGTTGTGCCTACATGTATACCTGCAGGCCAGAAGAGGGCACTAAAACTCATTACAGATGGTTTTGAGCCACCATGTGGTTGCTGGGAATTGAACTCAGGATCTCTAGAAGAGCAGCCAGTGCTCTTAACCTCTGAGCCATCTCTCCAGTCTGAGAGACTTTTTTTTTTTTTTTTGCTTTGTTTTGTTTTGTTTTTGTTTTTCTGAAACAGGGTTTTGTTATATATCCCAACCTCGCCTCGAACTAGTAGCAATTCTCCTGCGTCAGCCTCATGAGTGCTGGGACCCAGGTATGCATCCAGCCCTACAGTTGAGTGTGACTTCTTGGAAGCCCCATTGTTCCCTCTGGCTTTTTCTTCCTTAACCTAACTAGTCTGGCTCCTGTAATTTTCCTCAGAAGTCCAGTCATGAATCATTTTACTGTCGTGTTTGAAGCTCTACTGAGCTTCCCTGAGGTAGCCCAGAACGGACGTGTTTTTCTAAATAGCGACTCTGGCTCATGACCAAATAGCATCTGAGCATGGCCACTTTGGGTTGAGCTGAGTCCCTGGGGACAAGCCTTTCTACCTCGTGTCTTCCCATTTCCCACCCCCAGCTACAAAGTGTCTGAAGTTCAGAGAAATGAAGGAGGGTGTGATTGTGGGAAAGTCGAGGGAGCAACAGGAAGGAGAGAGCCTCACTGTTTCCTCCTAGGCTGGAGGCCTCTTTCAGGATGCTGCTGGGGGTTCTTTGAGACAATGATGGGTGGCTGGTGGGAAGGAGACTGACCTCATCCATGTCTGCTCTGTGCCAGGTGCCTGCATTTTCCGTGACCCTCAGGATCCTTATCACATCCCTGCAAGTTAGAGGGAGCACTCCATTGTGTGGCTGAGGAAACTAAGGTCCTGAAGTGGGTAGTGCTGTGTCCATGCCTTGCTGCCCATGAACACTGAATCAGGCTCAGATGTAAGGAAGGCCAGGTTCGAGCCTCTCTCTATTCCTCCGTCCTTTGTTGGCTCACTTAACATTCAAGTTCCAGTTAAGTACTGTGGGGGGTAGGGTGGCTGGAGATACGATTTGGCAGCTGAAGGTACACATTGCTCTTGCAAAGGACCCACAGTTGTCTGTTACTCCAGTTCCAAAGGACCTTCGTCTGGACTCTGCTGGCACTACACATATGTGCTGCATATACACATAGTTCAAACACATACATATAAAATTTTAAAAAATTCATTGTTTATTTTTTGAGACAGTGTTTTTTTGTGTAGTCCTGGCTGTTCTGGAACTCACTCTATAGACCAGGCTAGCCCAGAACCCAGAGATCTGCCTGCCTCTGCAGGGACTAAAGGCATGTACCACCACTACCTGGCTATAAAAATTTTTTAAATTAATTTTAACTGTGTGTATATGTGTGTGCTGGATAATTTTATGTCAACTTGACACAGGCTAGAATCATTTGAGTGGAAGGAACTCCAGTTGAGAAAATGCTTCTATAAGATCAGACTGTAATCAGGCCCATAGAGCATTTCTTAATTAATGATTGGTGGGGGAGAGCCTGGCCCATTATGGGTGGTGCCATCCCTGAGGTGGTGGTCCTGGGTTCTATAAGAAAGCAGGCTAGGCAAGCCTGAGAGCAGCATTCCTCCACGGCCTCTGCATCAGTTCCTGCTCCAGGTTCCTGCCCTGTTTGAGTTCCTGTCCTGACTTCCTTTAGTGATGGACCAAGATGTGGAAGTATAAGCCAAATGAACCCTTTCCTCCCCACGTTGCTTTGGTTATGGTATTTCATTATAGCAACAGAAACCCTAAGTAGGACAATGTGTTTGTGTGTGGGTATGTTCATGTCAGTGCAGAGCTCAAGGTGGCCAGAAGAGGGCACTGGATCCCCTGCAGCTGGAGTTACAGGCAGTTCTGAGCTGCCTGATGTGGGTGCTGAGAATTGAACTCAGGTCCTTGCAAGAGCAACCAGTGCTCTTAACCTTTGAGTCGTCTCTCCACCCTGCATTTTTTTTTAGAGAAGGAAAATGGGGAAAAGTCCCAGCACAACCCTGATGCAGAAAAATAAATTCAGGGGAAGCCCAGTGCAGGGTGGGCCCCAGCCATTTAGATTCCCTCCAGCCTCCTCTGCTTTAGTGTTTGAGACAGGGTCTCTTACTGGCCCTGAGCTCACCAATTGTCTAGACTAGCTGGTCAGTGAGCCCCAGGGGACCTCCTTCCTGTCTCTCTCTGCCTTAAATCGCTGGATTTACAGGCTCATGCAACCATGCTCACATTAACAGTGGTGCCCTGCAGGGATCCACTCAGATTGTAAATGGTTGTGCAGCAAACATTTTACCCACGGATCCATCTCCCCAGCCACTCCCTCCCCGTTTAAAATCTATTTATTTATTTATTTATTATTTTTGAGGCAGGGTCTCTCATAGCCCAGGCTGGCTTATTATGCAACCAAGGATGACCTTGCTGTAACATGAATCTTAAAAGGTCTTATTAATAAAAAACCCAGAGCCAGATATTGGGGTAAAAGCTGAAAGACCAGAGAGGCAGAGCATCCAGCCACTAGCTCTTTTATTTTTTTTTCTGGAGTTGAGAATCGAACCCAGGGCCTCGCGCTTAGCTAGGCAAGCGCTCTACCACTGAGCTAAATCCCCAACCCAAGCCACTAACTCTTACCGCTAGGAAATCCTCTGCCCAAAGAGAGCGAGCGCCTCTCTCCACCCTGTCTTATCACTTCCTCTCTCCCCCCAGTTCTATCACTTCCTGTGTGTCTGTACAGGCCTCCAGACTTCTATGGTTAACTAGTAGCTAGCACCTCCTCCTGATTTCCAGGCAAGCTTTATTTGTTAGAGCACAAATAAAATATCACACTTGGCGTTCTTGATCTCCCTGAGCAGCCCACCTGGCTCATCCAAGGTCACAAGGGGGCGTTTGAGAGGCCCGTTTTGGGTTTTGCACCGTACCCTCTTCTGAAGGAAAGGAGAAGGTGCATTCACAGCAATGCAGTGAGTGTGCACAGCATGGAGCATGGGAATCCCTGCAGGCGTCAGGGAGTGAAGACCCTGTTACTGGAAGGACTGTACACTGAGTGACCACACACAGCAGGCGTCTTCTAAAACACTGCTCTCTCCGCATTGACGTGTCTTCTCTCAGTGTCATGATTCTAACTTTCTTTTTTTTTTTTTTTTTTTTTTTTTTTTTTTTTTTTTAAAGATTTATTTATTTATTATGTATACAGTGTTCTGTCTGCACATATCCCTGCAGGCCAGAAGAGGGCACCAGATCTCACTATAGATGGTTGTGAGCCACCATGTGGTTGCTGGGAATTGAACTCAGGACCTTTGGAAGAACAAGCAGTGCTTTTAACCTCTGAGCCATCTCTCCAGCCCCCATGATTCTAACTTTCAAACAGTCTCAGACTACAGAATAGTTGAAAGAATAAAGCAAAGAACATTTCTATCTCCCCATTCAAAATGCAACAATTGTAAGCCTTTCCTCTTCAACTTGCTTCAGTTATGGTGTTTCATCACAGCAATAGAAACCCTAGCTAAGCCCCACAATGGGTGGTGGCGCACACCTTCAATCCCAGCGCTCGGGAGGCAGAGGCAGGCAGATCTCTGTGTTTGAGGCCAGCCTGGTCTACAGAGTGAATTCCACGACAGCCAGGGCTACACAGAAACAGCCTTTTTTTCTTTATAAAATGTCTTTGATTTTAAATTATGTGTATATGTGTGTCCGTGCATGTGTATAGGCTCAAGAGTGCAGGTGCCCTCACAGGCCAGAAGTGTCTTCCCCCCAAAAAGGCAGGGTCTCATGTCACTTAGGCTGGCTTGGAACTTACTATACATCTGAACATGACCTTAAATTTCTGATCCTCCTCCTTCTACCTCCCCAGGCTTACAGGTATGCATACCATGCCTGGTTTATATATTGCTAGAGACTGAATCCAGGGCCTCAAGCATGCTAGGTTCACACTCTACCAGCTGAGCAACATCTCTGGCCGTCTATATGTTTTTTGTTTTTCATTTGTTATTTTATTTTTTGAGACAGGGTTTTTCTCTGTAACCCTGGCTGTTCTGGAACTCACTCAGTAGACCAAGCTGGCCTCCAACTCAGAGATCTGCTTGCTTCTGCCTCCCAAGTGCTGGGATTAAAGGGGTGCGCCACCACCACCTGGCTTCTCTTCATCTCTTCATGTTTAAAAGAGAATGACAACAAAAAATAGAGTTGGGGACTTTATTTATTATTATTATTATTATTATTATTATTATTATTATTATTATCATTTTGTTTTTGTTTTTGGAGACAGGGTTTCTCTGTGTAATTTTGGTGCCTGTCCTGGATCTCGATCTGTAGACCAGGCTGGCATTGAACTCACAGAGATCCACCTGGCTTTGCCCCCCCTCCGCCCCCCCAGGGCTGGGATTAAAGGTGTGTACCATCACCGCCCAGTAGGGACTTTATTTTTTTGGGGGGGGACTTTATTTTTTATATAGGCTATGAATAAGGGTTATAAAAAAAGAGTCACTCAGAAGTAAGACATACCCCAAAGCACAGGTGTTGGCTCCTCTGAGAGAAAGAATTGTCTCTACATTTAAAAAATGTGTGTGAGTATTTTGCCTACATGTATGCCTGTGCACCATGTGTGTGCCTGGTGCCTTTGGAAGGCGATGCTGGATCCCTGGGATTGGAGTTACAGACAGTTGTGAGCTGCCATGTGTGTAGTGGGTAGCCATTCCAGCTTTGACCTGAAAGTACTACCCCCACTGAGGCTTCGGTAACTGTCACGCCTACAAGGCAGGGCTGAGAAAGGAGCTCTGAAGACCCGAGATCCAGATGTGCAGGCTCTCTTGGTTCCTGGATCCTGGACTGCTCTTCACCTTTCCCAGACCCTGTTACCTATCCCTTCACTCGTGAGTTACCCCACAAAATAAACCTCTCTTTCAACTATGAGGAGTTGCCTTAATATTTAAACCAATATCTGGTGCCAACGTGGGGCATGAACCCACGACCCTGAGATTAAGAGTCTCTTGCTCTACCGACTGAGCTAGCCAGGCCATCCAGATCTCAGGTCTTCAGGGGTCCTCTCTCGGCTCCGCCTTGTAGGCGTGACAGTTACTGAAGCCTCAATGGGGGGGTGGCACTACCAGGTCAAAGCTGGAATGACTACCCACTACACATGTGGGTGCTGGGAATTGAATCAGGTCCTCTTGAAAAGCAATCAGTGCTCTTAACTGCTGAGCCATCTCTACAGACCCGGCAGTCATATTTTTTAATCCCCTTTTCTCCATACAAAAAAATCTTATAGGCAGGGTTTTTGTCTGGACTGCCAGCTCCCCAGTAATTGACATGAAGACTTACTATTTATTTATTATGTATACAGAAGAGGGTGCCAGATCTCATTACAGACGGTTGTGAGCCACCATGTGGTTGCTGGGAATTGAACTCATGACCTCTGAAAGGGCAGTCAGGGCCCTTACCCTTTGAGCTATCTCTCCAGCCCCCGAGATTTACTATTAATTATAAATGCTTGGTTGATGGCTTAAACTTGTTACTAACTAGCTCTTTCAACTTAAATTAACCCATATTTCTTATCTACACTCTACCATGTGGCAATACCTTTTCCTAGCACAGCATGTTCATCTTCTGCTTCCTCTGTCTTTCTGGTGACTCCGCCCCTCTTCTTCCCAGCATCCTCTCAGTCTGGCTCTCCCGCCTAACCTATTCCTGCCTGTCTATTGGCCAGTTGGCTCTTTATTAAACCAATGAGAGTAATACATATTCACAGTGTACAAAAGGATTATCCCACAGAAGAATCTGTTTAGATATATTCCCAAGTTTAAGAGTATCTGCCTAGGCTTTTGTACCGGCCAAGTTAATTAGATTTAGAACAATAAGGTTGTGAGTCATTGATTTGTGACAAAGTAGAAGTAAAGTCAACCTTCTGTAACAAACACAGTTATCATATTAAACGACTAACCACTGTTTTGTAACATAAATTTTAAATGAAAACAGTGTAGTTTCCTATAACTAAAATTAAATGGCCTTCATGGCTCCAGGAAAATATTTCTGGAGCTTTTCATGTTTATTTTTTTGGCCCAGGTTGGTCACTGACTTGCTATGTAACCAAGGCTGTTCTTGGATTCCTAATCCCCCTGCCTCTGTCTCCCAAGTGCTAGGACAATAGGTATGTGGCACCATGTCCATCTTCCTTGGCATTATTAAAAGAAATATTTTTTTTCATGATGTTTTTTATTGTATATTCTGTAATGCAATGGCTGACATTAGGTACAAAATACCTGTATAAAATTAATGTCCGACATTCCAATGAAGAAGAAATTGAATACCGGCTTTATTATATTTATTGATAATTGAGAAAAAAGGAAGACTAACTTGAGATTCAAATAATCTGTATTTTATTTGATAAAATCTCAAACATTAGAAAAAAGAATAATATTTATATAAAAGCTATATCATTCTGAGTTCAATATTTCATCCCTTAAAATATACACAAAATTATGCAGTGATTTTGACTCAGTATGGCTATTAGTAAACTATTCCTGTCATACATTAAGTCTTCACCTTTTTACTTATTATTACCTTCATCTATTGTCAAATTAATCCTATATCATTTAAATACATGATTTCTGTGTAATTCTGTTTAATACATTGCTATATATGTAGATGGTTTTCCAAGGAAATTTTATGTCAACCTAAATTTTATTTCTTGGTAAAATATTTCTAAAATCACACCAAGCATAGGGCTTCCAGATGTCACTCATATGACATTGAGTAAGGTTTGACTATTTGATAAAGGTTTCCTTCCACTACTGACATTATAAAGAACACTCATATTTTGTGAGTACTGGGGCAATGATTACTAATTGAGTTTGTTTCTTCATGAATTTTCTGATGTGCTCTAAGTTTTGACCTTCTTGTAAATGTTTTTTTAATTCAGTACATTTGTTAAATTTCTTCCATTCATGATATTCTGTTAGGCTTCAATACCTGAGAACTCCATAACATTTGTTCCTTTTTTAATATTGTATGGGTTCTCTCTAGTATGTACTATGTGATGATTTTTAAGATTTAAGTACCCAAATAATGTTTTTGCACATGCCTTGTATTTGTAAGCTTTCTCTAATTTACAGTTTTAGTGAGTTTTTGCATGGGAAAATGACATAACACATTTACTACAATTTTAAGGGTTCTGTATTCAATGGGTCTTTAGTGGCCTTGAACACTAAACATTAATCATGGACAAATAACTTGTCATAATCTGTATATTTTTAACTTTCTTCTCCATTATAGATTCTTTGATAAACTTGAAGTGTTGAGGCCCTGGTAAAGGATTTGTCACATTATTTTCTTCTGTAAATTTTCTCTCTTGTGTGTATTTTGTAATGTCTTTGTAGATGTGAGTCTGTCCTAAAAAAACTTTCCACATTTTTTGCATTTGTAAGGTTTCAGTCCATTGTGTATCCTTTGATGTACTTTAAGTGTTGAGTTTGCAGTAAAGGACTTTCCACATTCTTTACATTTGTAAGGTTTTTCCCCAGTGTGGATCATCTGGTGAGCTTGAAAATATAATGCAGTGTTAAAGGACGTGCCACATTCTTTATATTTATATGGTTTCTCTCCAGTGTGTATTCTTTATTGATCTTTTAGAGTTGAGCTATAATAAAGAAATTTCCACATAAATCACATTTGTAAGGTTTTTCTCCACTGTGTATTCTTTGATGAACTTTAAGTTTTGAGCCAACAATAAAAGACTTTTCACATGCATTACATTTGTAAAGTTTTATCTCCAGTTTGTATTCTTTGATGAATTCAAAGTGTTGATCTCTGAGTAAATGACTTGCCACATATATTACATTTGTAAGGTTTCTCTCCAGTGTGGATCCTCTGATGAACTTTAAAATTTGAGGCCTGATTAAGTGACTTGCTACATTCTTTACATTTATAAGGTTTCTCTCCAGTATGGATTCTCTGATGAATGTGAAGTGCTGAGCTTTGTGTAAAAGACTTGTCACATGCTTCACATATGAAAGGATTTTCTCCAGGATTGGTTCTCTGAGGAAGATGAAGAAAAAAACATGGGCAATGGACTTGCCATACCTGTACATTTGAAAGCATTCTCCTCAGTGTGAATTTTACAATGAGCTTTATATTTAGATGCATGTGAAAGAAAGATGTATGGCTATGGACATTTGTATGATTCTTTTGTCACATGGATTTTTTTTTTTTTTTTGGTTTTTCGAGACAGGGTTTCTCTGTGTAGCTTTGCGCCTTTTCCTGGAACTCACTTGGTAGCCCAGGCTTGCCTCGGACTCACGGAGATTCGCCTGGCTCTGCCTCCCGAGTGCTGGGATTAAAGGCGTGCACCACCACCGCCCGGCTTTGTCACATGGATTTTATAATGCTACTTAAGTACTAATAGCTTAGAAAACAACTTTCCACATATTTTACATTTGTACACTTTTTCTCCAGTATGAACCACATTAATTCTAAAGAGGTCTGAGCATCTCCTGTAACTCCTCCAAAATTTCTTATATTTTTGTCCAACACTAAATGTTGGCTTCTCTCCAAATTTGGAAGGGTATCTGAAGTATTGTCTACACACTTTGGATTTTAATTTTTTTCCTTCAATGTACCATGAGTAAATATTGGAAGATCTGAAAGGAAATGATGCAGAGTGACGTTTTTTGAGGCAGAACTTCATATAGTCTGCCAGAAATGCCAGTGATGTGTGCTTCATGAAGATTACTTCCATAATCACATGATTCTTTCTCATTATTCACAGATCTCCATGCCCAGAACTTTCTCATGGGTAATTCACCAAGGCTATTACAGCCAAACTGTCCTGATAGTTTTTTATGGCAAGAATCCTCTGTATACTCTTTTGGAAACAACTCTTGAATGGGATAACAAAACAAAGCTGGTTCTCTACATCCTGTTTCTTCTATGTTCAGGATCCAGGGTTCTTTGTTCTGTTCAAGACAGGTGACTAGCTCTGGTTTTGATACAGAAAGGCCTGAGAAAAAGCCATTTCTGTTCCCCTTCTGTGTAGATCCTCTCAAGAAACGTTATCTCAAAATTTCACCGTTCTGATAATATTTTGATTTCAAAGCAGGAAAAGCCCCATATACTTTCTACCACACCAAGACACTGGACGGCAGGATCAAAAAGCTCACTCTGTGTACTATAACAGAGCAGAAATGTAGAACAACATGAGCTCCCAGAGGAAGAGAAAATGGTAGGTTCTACTTTCATGCATTAGGTAGGTAGACTGTTTGGCCAGCATGAATGACTTCAGTACAGACTTGGCAGCATGATTAAATTGACTTCAAAAGAAATATTTTAATACAGTAAAGTTATTTTCATGGTATGGTCACCTACATCTGTAACCTCAGCACTTGGGAGCTAGAGGCAAGAGAATAGAAGTTTATGGTTGGCCTGAGTCACATACTGAGTTGGAGGTCAGCCTGACTTACAAAGAATTTATCTCAAAGGAAACAAACGTGGGGTGGGGGGGCGTGTGTGTGCACTGGAGAGATTCCTCAGCAGTTAAAAGCACTGGCTGCTCTTCCAGAGTATCTGGGTTGGATTCCTCCCAGCACCTACATGGTTACAACAGTTTTAACTCCAGTTCCAGGGGATCTGACACCCTCTTCCAGCCTCTGTGGGCACCCGGTATGCATATGATGTACAGATGTACGGGCAGGCAAAACACTCACTCATGCAACAGCCAGAGCTGTTACACAGAGAAACCCTGTCTTGAAAAACCAAAACAATATAAACAAAGAAAAAAAGAAAAGAAAAACCAAAACAACAGCAAAACAAACAAACCAAAAAACACTCATACATATAAAATTAAAATACATACATTTTCTTGTTGGCAGGAAACCTCCAAGTGACCTCAGTTGGGGTGAGGCTAGTTGAGTTTAGTTGTGGGCAATTCAGTCATCCTCGCAGCAGGGGGCACCAAAGAGGAAGAAAGTAAGAGTCGTGACAGGTAACCAAAGGGAGTCAGATTAGGATTCTTTTTTCTTTTTTTTTTTTCCTTTGGTTTTTCGAGACAGGGTTTCTCTGTGTTGCTTTGCGCCTTTCCTGGAACTCGCTTTGGAGACCAGGCTGGCCTCGAACTCACAGAGATCCGCCTGGCTCTGCCTCCCAAGTGCTGGGATTAAAGGCGTGCGCCACCACCTCCCAGTCCAGATTAGGATTTAATAGGGCTAAGACAGTGACACAAGTCTGGAAGCCAGACTTTCAGCCAGAAAGATAATTTGGCACCAGTATGTCAAGGAACTGGTCTGTGGGTCTAAGGTTGTACATAAGGACAGTCCACAGCTATGAAGTGCCCTACTGTGCCAAGACAGCTGTTACTGCACATCTGTGGAAGAAGACACTGTTGCAAGGGAGTTAATCAAACTAGAAAGGAATCCTAGCAGAGGAAGGTTGGACATGGCAGGAGGTGAGGATGTGTGTGCATCAGGCATCCACAACTGGTCAAAGTGTGGGACGATGCAGCACAAGGAGGATTCACGGTGCCCTGGGGCAGAAGCTCACAATGCCATACCTTGCCCGGCTCTCCTCCTTCTTCATCCTCACCCGCTGGTTTTGGTGTTTTTGAGACAGCATTTTGTCATGTAACCTAAATTGTCCTCAAATGCTGTGATCCTCCTGCCTCCACTGCCCCGGTGCTGGGAATATAGGCCTGTGCCACCACATTTACCTGGAATGTTTTGAGACTCTGTGAACTAAGTCTTAAGATTATTGAGGGGGCTGAGGATATAGCTCAGTTGGTAGCGAGCTTACCTAGCTTGAAGCCCTGGGTTTGATCCCAAGCACCACCATAAACCAGGCATGGTGGTACATGCTCATAATCCTAGCACTTTGGAGGATAGAGCAGGAAGATCAGAAGCTCAAGGCTTCTTAGTGAGTTTGAGGCCAGCCTGGGGCTATATGAAGCCCTATCTCATAAAAACCCCAAACACATTTAAAACATACTGAGGTCTGGAGAGAGGCATGTAGCTCAGTTGGTAAAGTGTTTGCCTAGCATGCATAAAATCTTGGGTTCAATACTCAACACTACATAAATCCAATGTTGTGACCTAATCTCATCACCAAGAAGGTGGAGGCAAGAGAATCATAAAATCAAGGTCATCATCACCTACATAGCAAGTTCCAGGCCAGCCTAGGATATGTGAAAAACTATCTCAAAAAGTTAGAATCCTGAAGGGTATTTGCTTATACAAGTTTTTATTTATAATTGCTCTTTTCAAAATTAAAGGTGTTTAGTTTTTAAAATACAATACACCACCTGGTATGGTGGCACACATCTTTGATCCCAGTGCTTAGGAGGCAGAGGCAGGCAAATCTATGAGTTTGAGGCCAGCCTGGTCTACAGAGTGAGTTCCAGGACAGCCAGGGGTACACGGAGAAACCTTGTCTCAAAAAATGAAACCAAATCAAAACAAACAAATAAACCAGCACACCAGCAAGGGTATCAATATAGTGTTTAATGCAATTAATAGGTGAGTTATTTAGGTTTTTCTCTGGTTACATACATATATTGTACAACACAGTTTTGAAAGGAATGCTGAACACTTTTCTTCATACTATTTATTATTCATGTGACTGTGTCTTTAGCTTGGCTGCTTGGATGTGTGTGGAGGTTAGGCGATAACTGTAGTCAGTTCTCCCTTTCTGTCTTCAGGGAGTTTGGGGGATTGAACTCAGGCTTTCTTGGCAGGCACCTCTGTCTGCTGAGCCTCGTGATGACTCTTCTTCATACTTTTCAGAAGGGCTTGAGACATAAAGACTTTGTATAACATTCATATCACACTATATATCTAACTCCTAAGTGGATGCATTTCAATTCATTTAGAATTTAAGCCAGGTGCTGGTGGCACACGCCTTTAATCCCAGCACTTGGGAGGCAGAGCCAGGCAGATCTCTGTGAGTTTGAGGCCAGCTTGGTCTACAGAGCGAGAGCCAAGACAGGTACCAAAACTACACAGAGAAACCCTGTCTCAAAAAAAAAAAAAATAGAATGTAAAGGCTTACTTGGTGAAAGTCAAGGGAGGGGAAGAGTATATAAATTTGTTTTACAGAAGTCTTTGGCAAATGAATTCAAGTAGATGAAAAGGATAATATAGTTTCATAAGCCCCGAGGGATGCAATGCCCGACTTGGAGAGGTAATCACTGTGTCCAAACACGTGAGGGCTTCAGGGCCAGGCAATCCTCATTCCCCTTTCTCTTGGACATGGTGCTGCCTATCTCCTTAATACTGTAGCAGGGTCTTTGACAATCCATGCAAACTTGAACTATATGCCTTGTGGTGATCCTCTTGCCTCTGTTTCCCAAGTGCTAGGATTATGGTGAGACCACCACACTTACTTCTGCTACTGGGTAGACTACTATACTAGTCAGTTTTCCCAAGGCTGTGTCCATCAAGTGCAGGCTGGAGCTTGTTGGAGGGATCCAGCCCTCCTGGCACTGTCAGCTCTTATCGGTAGTGAGGACAGACAGCAGAGGTAAGCTTGTCTTCCCCTCGCTGAGGGCCTCCTCCACATTGTCTTAATACCCTCAGGAGCGATTCCTCTGCCTTCTTCCTCCTTTGACCCACGAAATGCATTGCCAGACCTTCCAGCCTCTGCTTTGAGCACAGATTGGAGTCCTCGTTTTGGATTTTTTTTTTGAGGTAGCTCTGGCTGGTTGGAACTCACTCTGTAGACCAGACTGGCCTTGAATTCACAGAGACCCACCTGCCTCTGCCTCTTGAGAGCTGGGATTAAAAGCGTGCGCCACCATGCCCAGCCCTAAATTTTCCTTTAGAAACACTGTACTATTTTCGATAGTGTTTACACCATTTTACAATCCCACCAACTATCAACCACTTTTAGAGGTTTCCCTGTCATAAGAAATGATCAAGCTGGGTGGTGATGGCACACACCTTTAATCTCAGCACTCGGGAGACAGAGCCAGGTGGATTTCTGTGAGTTCGAGGCCAGCCTGGTCTACAGAGTGAAATCCAGGACAGGCACCAAAACTACACAGAGAAACCCTGTCTCGAAAAACAAACAAACAAACCAACAAACAAAAAGATCAAAACAGACAAAAACAAGCAAAAACCCAAAAAATCAGAGTAGGTATACACTTGTAATTCCAGTACTCAGGAGGCTCAGGCATAATGAGTACCAGGTTATGCAGGGTTTATAGGAGGACTATATTTAAAAAAAAAAAAAGCGAGTATGGTGGTGCACACATGTAACCACAGCATTTGGGAGGTAAGGGGCAGGAGGAATCAGGAGTTCAAGGTCAACCCGGGTTTTATCGAAAATCTGAGGCCAGACTGGGCTACATGAGACCTTATACCAAACTAAACTAGACTAAATAAACTAAACACTATATAGAAATTATCTTGAGGCTAGAGGCATAACTCAGTGGTAGAGCAGGAGCTTAACACATGTGAGGTCCAGTCCCCCAATCCCAAGTTAACAACGTACCAAGAACAAGGGATAGGCCAGGAAGGCAGTTCCACAGGCAAAGCCCACGTCAAGCAAACTTGAGGACCAAGTTCAGATTCCCAGAACCCCTGTCGGGGCCGGGTGGGTGTGGTGGCCCTCCTGTAATCCCAGTGACGGGGAGGTGGGAACAGGGGTGCTCTGGAGCAAGCTGGCTGGCTGAGAAGCTGAGCCCCAGGTTCAGTGAGAGTCCCAATCTCAAGACATAAAGTGGGGAGCGAGTGAGGAAGACTCCCAACATCAGCCTCGCGCTTACACCTGTACACACACACGTGTACTCACACATATGAACATACACCACACATACATACATATATACAAAAGACAAACAATATAAAACACTGACAGATATAAACCTAGGTCACTGTTCTCCAGACATGGCAAGCTCGAGGGTCTACATGATGACTGTTATAAACATGGGAACATGGGTCATACACAGTCTTTGAACTGGAAATAGTTGGGTGTGGTGGTGCATGCCTTTAGTCCTAGGACTCACGAGGCAAAGGCAGGTGGCTTTCTGTAGTTGGACTTTTTTGTCGAACTTTCTTTGGGACCACCAGGCCCCCAAACAATGATACAGAGACTTATTATTAATTATGAAAGCATGGCCCTTAGCTTAGGCTTGTTCCCAACTAGCTCTTATAAGTTAATTAGCCTGTTTCTATGAATCTGTTTTCTGCGACGTGGGCTTTTTATCTCTTCTCCATTCCCTATGTCTGACTCCCTCTGTGTCTTGCTGGCATCTCCCATGTGACTAGATTTATCCAGAGTTCCTCTCCCCAGGAGTCCCGCCTATTCTCTCCTGCCTAGCTATTGGCCATGTAACTTTTTATTAAACCAATCACAGAGACACATCTTCACACAGTGTAAACAAATATTCTGCAACAGATTTCTATGAGTATTCTCATATGAGTATTCAATTCTCTATGAGTATTGGGAAAAGAATCTAAGTACACCGAGCTCTTAGTCCAATGATTTATTCTTCCAAGTCCTCTTCTTCGTCCTCCCATGCCCTGGGAGTCCCGGTATATATACACTTACAAGCAGTAATCCCTTGGCAGTGCAAAGCCAGGCTTCCAGGGTCAAACAAGGGGTGATAAGAATCACATAGAGGGGCAGTAATTGTTAATTATCATTTGCAACCCAAAAGACTAATGGGGAATGACTAATGGGGAAATGAATTAACTAAGGGCAAATTCGGGTAATATCTAAGAGGGATCTTATGTGCTCAGCTATAATCTTAAACAAGATTGGAAGAAAATGTTAAGAATCTATAAGTCACTAGGTCAATGGGTGAAAATAAAACTGCCTTCTTTTTTCCTGTGGCTCCTATCTGTCCAAGCTATCTGCTGTTTTTCTGCAGGGTAGGGGGAGGTGTGCTCAGTCGCTAGGCAACCTGTGTATAGCTAGATTCCTCTGGTGATAGTTAAAGGGAGATCTGGAACTAGAGGTAAGATTTGGGAAAGGAGGAAGTTAAGTTTAATTAGCACATCTGCCAGGCCTTCTCAAACAGGTAGTCTAGACACTTAAGGCTGTTCTTAGAGAGTACAGAGCTATCTCTGATAAGGAATTTCCTTCATCTGGGGATGGACCTGGCCAGATGCTGCCAATGATGCTAATTACAGGGAGGCTTGAACTGGGGTTCTGGCTGTGCATAGCTGTCAGTGCAGAAGTTTATCTAAATATTCCTAGAAGTGGTTATGTAAGGAGTTAGAGGTGTATAAAGTTAGTAAAGCTGTAAGAAAAGGAGGATCTGAGCTAAGTTGTGTGAAGCTATTGCTTAAGGTCCACCTGACCTAGGTGGTGTCTTCGTGTAGAATTTACCTTAATTCAGGAGACTTATTATGTGGTGGTTTGGACTGTTATTTCTGTTAGTCCTTGAATGTGGCTAAGGGAGTTATCTGATTCCATCGCTAAAAGGAGAAGAAATGGATGGGCCTGAGGGAAAGAAGTCTTTCCTGAGGTCATTCTCCAAATACCTCAAATGTATATGTCCAAATACTGATCCATCCACACTGTTAGCAATTCTTAGGAAAAAATCAATTGGGGAAGCTATGAAGGCACACATGATTTTCATAACAGAAGAAAGCTGATATATAACAATCCAAATAACACCAAAAGCTCCTTGGAATTTGGCTTCCTCTGAAGGAATTCCTTGATCCCTTATGGTAGTGGCTTTGCCATAACCAACTAAGTTCTTACAGCTCACCTGCCCTATTGATTTTCTCTTGAGGTCTAGAAAGTTATTCTTTTTTTTTTTTTTTTTTTTTTTTTTTTCTGGAGCTGAGGACCGAACCCAGGGCCTTGTGCTTGCTAGGCAAGTGCTCTACCACTGAGCTAAATCCCCAACCCCGAAAGTTATTCTTGAACTTAATAATAATAATAATGGAATATTTATTACATGCAGCCCGTAGCACATAATAAATAAATCTTTAAAATAAAGTAAAATAAAAAAAATAAACTGGAAATAATTCAATTCAAGGCCTTAGAGTCAGTCTTATTTTAGGGTAATTAGTTTTGTGTTTTGATTTGCACCTTTTCTTTGTTCAGTAATATCTGTCTATAATACTATAGCAATAGCCTTTCTTTTGTGTTAAGTTTTGAGGGAAAGAGTCCAAATCTACAGAAAAAGAATAGGAAATTATATAGATGTGTGACTGCAACTCAGCTTAAAGAAATCATAACAGCGTTTTTGGTATATTTATTTAGGTTTGTCCTCAGTAATACTTTACTAAGGCAGGAGAAAACCGTACTCAGTGTACGCCTGGAATCCCCACACTGGGAAGCAAAGGTACAGGGGAGTTCTAGAGCAGAGAGAGAGAGAGATAGCAAAGCCTGTCTCAAAAAAAAAACAGAGCCTGGTGGGGGTCGGGGAGAAGAAGGGAGAGGGAGAAGGAGGGAGGGGAGGAGGACAAAGAAGAGGAGAGGGAGGACAAAGAGGAGAGAGGCATTGACATCCCTGAGAAAGCTGTAAGTAAATACAGCCCTCCTTCATCCATGGCTACCTGTTGCTTTTCCTGAAGCAAGAGAGAAGCATGCCCCAGTAGTTAAGTCCTTGTCTGATGCTTTGTTTTGTTCCATTACTATTACTATTATTATTATTATTACTAAGTTCAAGAATAACTTTCTAGAGCTCAAGAGAAAAACAATAGGGCAGGCCAGTTGTAAGTCTTGGCAGCTGCCAGGAGGAGAGAGAGACAGAGAGACAGAGAGAGAGAGATAGATGCCTTTTGAGTTAGATGCAGTGGCAGAAGCTGGAGCTGGGACGGTGCTTTGGGGAAAAGTGAGGAAGCTCTGAACACGGGGTAGGGGGGTTGGGGGGTTGGGGTGGGTGGGTGGGGGAACGACATGCCCAGGCTTTGGCAATTATCTGAAAGAAAGAAAAAGAAGGAAAGAGGGAAGGTCACACTTTGGGCAGCCTGAGTGGCAGAGGCTCCAGGGGTGACTGGCGTTCTTTGCTTTTCTGAACTAGGGCCTGGCTGTGGAGCCCAGGCTGTCTTTGAACTCACCATCCTGCTGCCCCAGCCTCCTGAGGGCTGGGAATACAGGTATGCTTCACTCTGCCCAGCTTTGTCTGTTTCTTGCTAGTCATGTGACCTCAAGCAAGTTGTTTAACTTTTCCCTGACACAATGACTTCATCTATAGAGTGAACTCAATTGTGATTTCCGTGTGCACTTGTTTTATTTATTTATTTTTCTTTTTTTTTTTTTTTTAATTTTCTGTGTGCACTTGTAAGATTCCAAGTCAAGGCCTATAGTTTTGTTTCGTTCTTTTATTTTTGTTTTGTTTTTGAGACAAGGTTTCAGCAGTGAGACTGGGCTGGCCTCCAACTTGGAACAGTCCTCCTGTCTCTGTCCCCCCAGTCCTCAAATTACAGGCTTGTGCCACCACAACCTCCAAAGAACAAATAAATATGAAGGACCACTCTGGCTAGAGCTAGGCATGCAATCTGAGTGCTGGGAAGGCCTGGCCAACTAGGACCTTGTAGATTAAGGTAAGAAGAAAGGTTTTTATTCTCAAAGATGCCAAAGACTGGGTGTGGTGGTGAAATGTCTTTAATCCTATCATTTCAGAGACAGAGGCAGGCAGATCTCTGTGAGTTTGAGGCCAGTCTAGTCTACATAGTGAGTTCCAGGACAGCCAGGGCTACACAGTGAAGTGTGTGTGTGTGTGTGTGTGTGTGTGTGTGTGTGTGTGTGTGTGTATTTGTATGTGTGTGTGTGTATATGTGTGCGTATTTGTATGTGTATGTATATATACTGCAAAGTCACTGGCATGTTTGTTTTAATTTTTTACATTTGTCTATTTATCTGTGTATAGAACATTGTTTTTTAATTACAAATAAGGCACAGGCCTGATGTGTTTGTACAGTATGTACTTTGGGAATAATATCTGGGGACATCTCATTGTTTGTGGGCTCCCTCTGGTGGAGCTAGTGGTTCAGCTTACATGGTTTCATATCCGTAAAAGCAAAATACAACAAGCAATTAATTTATCCTTTGATTCAACATACATCTATTGGGTGTTTACTATGTGACATATTGTGTTCTAGTGCTAAAATACACGCACAAAAATAAACATTCAAGTTGGACATGGTGGTGCACACCTGTGATTCTAGTATCTGAGAGAAGGAGGCAGGAGAAGCACAAGTCCAAGTCCATTCTTGACCACAAATCTAGTTGGAGGTTAGCCTGGGCCATCTTGAAGAAAAAAAAATACCCACCTCCTAACCAAAATCCAAGCCCTCATGGAGCTTATATCCTGGTGGGGAGGGAGACAGTAAGCCAAATCCACAAGCCACTTGTTGGACAAAGGTCATGAGATAAATTATTAGGGGGTAAGAAAGTACAAGGAAGGTAATAGTGCTCCCATTTGTCTCAGGGTTTCTATCGCTGTGAAGAGACACCATGACCATGGCAACTCTTAGAAAAGAAAACATTTAATTAGGGCTGGCTTATAGTTTCCAAGATTTAGTTCATTATCATCATGGCAAGAAGCATGGCATCGTGTAGGTAGACATGGTCCTGGTGAAGGAATTGAGAGTTCTACGTTTTGATCTGCAGGGAACAGAAGGAGACTGTGCCACACTGGGTGTAGCTTGAGCAAATATGAGACCTTAAAGCCGGTCCCCACAGTGACACACTTCCATCAATAAGACCACACTTCCTAATCGTGCTACTCTATGGGCTAAGCATTCAAACACAGGAATCTACGGGGGCTATACCTATTCAAACCACCACACCATGTAAAGTGTAGTGTCCGAGACGGTCTCAGTGAGCAGGTACATTTGAATGAGATGTAAAGGAGATAAGGTGAGTGACGCAGGCATACGAGGGAAAAGCATTTCAGGCAGAGGGAGTGTGGAAAGCAGACAGTGCCTCAGCCTACCTGCAGGCTGGGAGAACATCAGAGGAGGCCAGGGTAGGGTTTTTTGTTTGTTTGTTTTTAGTTTTTTTTCCCAAGATGTTTTCTCTGTGTAACCCTGGCTGTCCTGGAACTCACTCTGTAGACCAGGCTGGCTTCAAACTCACAGAGATCCATCTGCCTCTGCCTCCCAAGCTGGGGTTAAAGGTATGCACTGTTGTAGAACATTGTTTTAAGGTGTGTTACTTTTATTTATGTTGCATTTGTTTAACTCTGTGAAGCTATGTTACTGTGCCTGTCTAAAACACCTGATGGTCTAATAAAAAGCTGAACAGCCAATAGCAAGGCAGGAGAAAGGATAGGCGGAGCTGGCAGGCAGAGAGGATAAATAGAAGGAAAAATCTGGGAGAAAGGAGAAAAGAAGGAGCCAGAGAAGGAGGAAGATTCCGGGGCCAGCTACCCAGCTACAGGCAAGCCACAGAGTAAGAATAAGATTTACAGAAGTTAGAGACCGGGAAAAGCTCAGAGTCAAAAGGTAGATGGGATGAGTTAAGTTAAAGAAAGCTGGCTAGTTAAGGCTGGGCACTCATAATTAAGAATAAGCCTCCGTGTGTGATTTATCTGGGAGCTGAGTGGTGGACCTCCCAAAAGAGCAAAACCAAAAAATAACAATGCACTACCACCACTTAAGGCCAGGGCATCTTAAATGAATGGATGAGGAGAGGCAGTCCAAGAAGAGATTAGAGTTCTACTTGACAGAGTTAGGTCTTATGGGTCCTGTAGGCAATATAAAAAGTAAAGTTTTCACTCTGCGATAGAAAGTCATTGGAAAAGCATGTGATCTGATTAAGGCTCTAACAGGAAACTCCTACTTCTGGGATAGGGAGCATAGAAATAGGACACTCAGAATCACAGATTGAAGTGCTTATACCAACACAGGTGGTATACGGTCAGATTCTGCAAAGACTTTGAAGACAGTGTCTACTGACTGAGCTAATTCGATGTGGTATGTGAGAAAGAAGGGTTAAGAATCTTACCAAAGTAGTTGCTTAGAAAATTGTTGAAATAGAAGCAGTTAATAAAGGTCTTTTCTTTTTTTCAAAATATTTATTATGTATACAGTGTTCTGCCTGCATGTATGCCTGCAGGCCAGAAGAGGGCACCAGATCTCATTACAGATGGTTGTGAGCCACCATGTGGTTGCTGGGAATTGAACTCAGGACCTCTGGAAGAGCAGCCAGTGCTCTTAACTTCTGAGCCATCTCGACAGCCCCAAGGCCTTTTCTTTTTATTTGTGTTTAAAAGATAGCTTAAAAAAATAATCTTTGTGATTAATATTGTATTTGTAATTTTGGGTCTTTTTTTCTTGAGGGTCTCTTAAACTGAAGAGACTTAAACTGAAGACTCCACAAAACCCGTTTTCAATCCCATTCCTTGCCCTCACTTGAGTTGTATTTTAAAATTAATGAAGCATTAAAAAATATGTTCCTGAGGCCGGGGCGGTGGTAGCACAGACCTTTAATCCCAGCACTCGGGAGACAGAGGCAGGCGGATCTCTGTGAGTTCGAGGCCAGCCTGGTCTACAGCGTGAGATCCAGGACAGTCACCAAAACTACACAGAGAAACCCTGTCTCGAAAAACAAAAACAACAAAACAAAAAATGAGAGCTATGGCTGGGCGTGGAGGCACAAGCCTGTAATACCAGTCCTCGGGTTAAGAAAGAGGATCGTGAGTTCGAGACCAGCCTGAGCCACGTAATGGGACTTTGTTTTGGTGGGGGAAGGGCAAGTACTTTTCACCAGAGCTGCGGCAGCTGAGCAGCACCAGCATCCTGCGAAGCACTCAGAAGGAGACAACGAAGGACCCGGGAAAAATCAATCCATCCTCTCCGCCGGCGAAGTGGGCGGGGCCCCGGCCTTTCCGCCGGCGACGTGGGCGGGGCCCGGGCCTTTCCCCGCCCCGGGAGGCCGGACGCGTCCTCAGGGTTCGGGCGGAACGAGGTGTTGATTGTGAGGCGACCCCGTAAGCCTGCTTCCGGTTCCTAGGGATGCACATCCGGGTCGCGCTAACGCCGCGGTTTCCGCCACTCTGTGGGTTCCCGAGTGGGTCCGGAGCGGTCCCATGTTGTGCTGTGGGGCGTCTGCAGCCTTCGGGTGAGTCTCCCGCCGCTGCCGGGGTGTGAGCGCGGCGGCTCGGGTGCAGCCTGCAGGGCGGCGGCCAGAGAGGTCTGCCCGGGTCCTCCCGGGTGGGGGTCCCTTCCGCGGTCCCTTGTCCCTGCCGGTCTCCGCTCGAGCCTTTTCCTTCACGCTGGCCTTGCCCCTCCTCACCGCAGCGCCTCAGCCCTACCTCTGCCTCCCCTTCTCTTAGCGCCTCTTCCGCACCCGTGGGTTGAGAGCCGCTGTTCTTCCACCCGGAGCGTGGGGGTTCAGCTCCGTCCCCCAGCGCCCCTCACCCGTGACCCTTCCCCCCTCCAGGGACTGGTCGATGACAAGGGTGTTTCGCCTGCCTTTTCGCAGCGAGACGAGGGCTTCTTCAAAGCCACGATCCCGGGCCGACGTCTCCTGCCTGGGGCGAGTTTTCGCCTTGAGGCGCCAGGTTGGACTGAACCCTTGATCGCTCGCTTCCCCGGTTAGAGAACAACAAAGGCGTTCGTTCCCAGTGCTCCCTCCGCTCCGCCTTAGTTTTCCGGGCTGTCGGAAGAGCGGCGAACAGGTGGCGGGCTCGCTGTCGGGCTTGTGTGATCTTGTTAATTGACAGGTCTTGGAGTACGCCCTGTCCGTTTTGTGTCCTCTGTCCCACGAGGATGGATGTGCACAGCTGAGGCGACAATGCGGATGCTCGGCACTCTGCATGGATTTGAAGTTAGAGGGCAGTTGTTATGACAGAGGACCGAGTTTGTTGGGAGATTTATAAACTTACTTTTAAGGCATTTTCGTTACTGTTTTCTGCTAGAATTCACTACTGTAACTCAAAATAATTTTCCTTATAAGCCAGCCATTACTTCTTAGAATATTCTTATCCTTTTAACTTGTTTTTAGTGTTGCCACCATAGTTTAGAAACCATCATTTTCTTATTTTGAGATTAAAGACCTCTTACATTCTCTGGAGGTTTTTCATCATCTATAATGTGGAAGGATTAGACTTAATAATGGTTAGTGTCCTGGTTCTTAGATTTTGTGATTTAGGGGTACAGGTTTGGTACCGATCTGTTTTTTTTGGTGTTTGTGGCATTTCATTGCAACCATCATTTTGTTTTGTGTGTGATCAGAATTAATAATTAAATATGAACAGAACAAATACAACGTTTATTATTGGTTTCTCTCGGCTGTCCTCCCTCGTATACACGTATGAGAGTGTAGCATAGACTGACTTAGTCCAAAATTGGGCCGCTCTCTTCACCTGTTCTTAGCAAAGAACTTTGGAGCTTGGCCATGTTAGTCCTAGGTGCCCCAGAGAAAGACCTCCAGGTTGGTTGTCGGGATTGAAGTGGTGAGGGGCGGGCGCCTCCATGGAAGTTTATCTGCCCTCCCTCACCTGCACGGCAAAGGGGAGCCTCTGTCTGGCCTGACCCCTCGTTTCCCTCTTTGAAAACAACCTCAGTAACCGTGGCTGACTCCAGTGATTTCTTTGTCTCTAGGTTTGAAGAATACTTCTTTTTTATAGTTATAATTGGTGTACAACTTTGAACTTGGTATTTCTTTCCTCCCCTCCTTTGCCTTCTTTCCCTCCTTCCTCTCTTTTTTTGTGGTGTGTGTTGACCCCAGGCTGGCCTGAAACTTGCTATGTAGCTGAGAATGGCCCTGAACTCCTGACCCTCCTGCCTCTGCCCTCTCACCTCGGGGATTACAGGCCTGTGCCACCATGCTTGACTGTTTCCTAGGCATATTTTCAGTCCAAAGCTAGTGAGATTTCTGTAGTCTATGGCCAAAGGGAATTGAGAGCTCAAATGTACTCCTTCATTGATACCCAGCTTTAAGAATTAATGATGATTTTTCCAAAGTCTTATTTATTTATTTATTTAAAATTTGACTGTGTATCAGTGCCTGGTGCCAGAGGAGGCTGGAAGAAGGAGTCAGATCCCCTGGGACTGTAGTTACAGATGGTTGTGAGCTGCCACATGGGTGCTGTGACTCAAACCTTGGTCCTCTGAAAGAGCAGCCAGTGTATTCACCACTGAGTCATCTCTCCAGCCTACCAAGATCGTGTTTGTTTGTTTGTTTGTTTGTTTTTTTAAGAAGTCCTGCACTTACATTCAGAATGATAAGTTTTATTTCTTTGAAAGCTGAAGACTAGTGAGCACAATATAGTATTTGGTGGGCCGTATTGATGGATTTAGGATATCAGAATGAAACTATTAGGATCAGAAATCTATGCCTTTTTAATTTAATCTCAGCACTTGGGAGGCAAAGGCAGGTAGATGTCTGTGTGTTCCAAGCCAGCTGTGTCTCCAAAATAAAAAAAACAAAACAAAATCTGTAATGTGGATTTGCCTTTAAAAAGGGACTAGAGAGGGCGGCGGTGGTAGCGCACACCTTTAATCCCAGCACTCGGAAGGCAGAGCCAGGCGGATCTCTGTGAGTTCCAGGCCAGCCTGGGCTACCAAGTGAGTTCCAGGAAAGGCGCAAAGCTACACAGAGAAACCCTGTCTCGAAAAACAAAACAAAAAACAAACAGACAAACAAAAAACAAATAAAAAAGGGACTAGAGAAGCCGGACGGTGGTGGTGCACACCTTTAATCCTAGTACTGGGGAGTGGGGTGGGGGGTGAGGCAGTTGGATCTCTCTGAGTTCGAGGCCAGCCTGGGCTACAGAGTGAGTTCCAGGAAAGGCGCAAAGCTACACAGAGAAACCCTGTCTCGAAAAACAAAACAAAACAAAAAAGGGACTAGAGAAACAAACTGTTGATGCAGAAGTAGAAGTTAGTTTTTTAAAGTGGCACTGTCGTGTTGTGATCTGAATTCTACACAGAAGCCCCTAAGTGATTGAGCGTCTCTGCTATCGCTGGAGCAAACGTGGTCATGCCCCTGGACTGGGGACAGGACACTAGTAGACTTGTGGGTACTGAAGAACCTGCCTTTCTTACTTAGCTGCTGCCTTAGTTAACTGTTCTATTGTTGTGAAGAGACACCCTGAACAAGGCCACTCTTAGAAAAGCAAGCATTACATTACGTTGGGGGCTTGCTTACAGTTTTATAGAGGGTTAATCCATGATCATCATGGCAGGAAGCAGACAGGAGAGAATGAGCAGAACTTGAGACTGAGCCTGGTCCTTGCCTTTAGAAACCTCAAAGCCCACCCCCAATGACATGCCTCCTCCAACAAGGCCACACCTATTCCAGCAAGACATCTCCCACGGACCAAGCATTTACACATATGAGCCTGTGGGGGCCATTTTCATTCACACCACCACAGCTGCCAACTCTCTAGTCACTAGAGACAGTGTGGTTTTAAAGCTCTGAAAAGAAATCACTGTCGGTTTTCTTTTCCTTTTCCTTTTTTTTTTTTTTTTTTTTTTTTAAATTAAGACAGTTGCTCTGTGTAGCTCTGGCTGTCCTGGAACTTGAGCTGTAGCCCAGGCTGGTCTCAAACTCAGAGAATCCTCTCCCTCTGCCTCCTGAGTGCTGGGATCAAAGTCGTGCACCACCGCTGCCTGGCTTCACTGTTGGTTTTCTATAGCAAGTTCTACCTTACGTTTATTTCAGTTTTTAAGCCTGAGAGCTCCATTTAGAAAGCATTTCTGCATGTTTTATACCTACATGTTTTCTAGTTTGGGCTTGATTATTTTTGGTTATTTGTTAACTTGTTACTGTACTTTGTCACAAATGCTTTAATTTTTTTCCCTTGTACACTATGATATTTAAAGGATGATGCAATTTTAAATATTTGAGAAGCAAAATCTATCTCCAGCCTGTCCTTCCCATTATCCTTGGATTTGTGATCGCCTGTGCTACTTCATGACTTCATCCTCTTTTCCTACAAATAAAAGGCTCTCATGAAGCTTACTTTCTAGTAGTTATTTGTCTAAAAGATTTATGTGAATTGCAGATGACTACATGTTACTGTAGTTTGTGTATCATTTAAATGGAAGGACTGGAGAGATGGCTCATCGGTTAAGAGCACTGACACACTCTTCCAGAGGACCCAGGTTCAATTCCCAGGTCCTACATGGCAGCTCACAACTGTCTGTAACTCCAAGATCTGACACCCTCACATTGACATGCATGTGGGCAAAACACCAATGCTCATAAAGTAAGAATAAATAGATTATTAAAAAATAAATGGAGGAAGACTAGTTCAAATAGAAATATACAGTGTATGGACTGGGTTATTGTTCCATAAAGTCTCCTAAATGTTTTATAATAAAAGGTTGAATTGTACTTACAGTAAAGTACTAAGAAAAAGAGTTGGACTAATTTTTTTCTTTTTAAAAAGATTTATTTATTATGTATACAGTGTTCTGCTTGCATGCCAGAAGAGGGCACCAGTTCTCATTACAGATAGTTGGGAGCCACCATGTGGTTGCTGGGAATTGAACTCAGGACCTCTGGAAGAACAGCCAGTGCTCTTAACTGCTGAGCCATCTCTCCAGCCCTGGACTTTATATTCTGATTAACTTAAAATGTAAGTGCACGTTCCTGTTCTGAGTATGTGTCTTAACTCTAAGACACATTAACTGCTTTACATCAGGGAACGTGGCACATGATGGAACACACCCTCTTGGAGCCATCAACCAAGTCAAAGGTAGCTAGTTAATAAATATACAAGTATTTTATTTACAGTAAATTTAAAAATTAGACATTTAAGCTGGGTGGTGAAGGCACGTACCTTTAATCCCAGCACTTGGGAGGCAGAGGCAAGCAGATCTCTGAGTTCTAGGCCATTCTGGTCTACAGAGCTAGTTCTAGGACAGCCAGGGCTACACAGAAAAACCCTGTCTTGAAAAAGCAACCCACCTCCCCCAAAATACATTTAAAACATGGGCCTCATAATATTTGTCTTTAATTTTTTTGACTATACAAAATAATTTTAAATCACAAGAAATCTATAGTTTAAGTCTGACTTTTTTTTTTTGAGACGGAGCTCACATATCCCAGACTGGCCTCCAACTCCCTGTATAGATGAGGATGATCTTGACCTCTTGACCTCTTACCTCCATCTCTCAAATACTGGGATTATAGGCCTGTGCCACCATGTGTATCCTAATGGTTTATTTTAAATAATTTAGCAGATCAGTCCAGTGCAGATAGTGTTTAATATCTTAAAGATCCTACTACAGATTGTGGTAGATGCACTTTAACTTATTAGTTTGGTAATATTTGTACCAGCTAGATTTTTTTTTCTTCCAGTAAAATAGTGAGCAGTAATCTTTGTAGTACAGTTCTTTCAATAAATATAAATTGGGTGCCTACTGTGTCCATTATAATATTACATATTTAGATTGCTTACATGAATCAGGTGATCTTGTATAGGACCAGCAATTATATTAAACTCTGAATCTCATCTTGTTTATAAATTTCTGAGTTCAATACTCAATATAATTAGAATTAAACTAATTTAAGAGGGACATTGTGCACATTTGTAAGCCTGGCACTTGGGAGGAAGTAGGAATTTTGGTGAGTTTGAGTGAGATTCTGTCTCAACAAAATCAACCCAAACTAAAAATAGAAACTAAACTCCCAGAAAATGAACAGTTAATTTTTAGACCTAAGAATGTGTCATTCACCTGTAAAAATAGCATATGATTTTTAAAACTAGATGTATGATTTCCTACTGCTTATAAACTATTTTGGAGTTTATTGCTTGAGTCTCTAACACAGCTTAATAGAAAGATTTCATTCTTTGTAAGTATAAGTAGTTTTCATTTGGTGATTTCTTTTACAACTGAATTACAAAAATCTTTGTTTCCTCAGATGTGTGTGGTCACGTTAGGGTTTGCAGTGGTGTGGATCCCATCCATTGTCCCGCTTCATGTTTTGAAATCTTAGAGTGGAAAGGAAGGGTAGATTGCAGCATTTCTGTCCCGTCCAAGCCATTAGTGAGGTGAGGTCAGCAGACATGGTCAACTTCGTGCTTTTCATCAGTTTTTATCTCTTGTTTGTTTAGGTTTTTTGAGTGTCATTGTGCTACACATAGGTGGCCTCTACTTCAGCTTGCTGAAGGTTTTGTGCTATGAATCCAGGCTTGAGGTACCACACCTAGCCAGTTATCACCACTTCCCTTGAGCATTCGCTGTGAGTCAGGTACTCACACTATTTCACTTCAGTCAGTGCACTTCCGTGGGATCCACACACACGAGTGGTGAGAACTGGGAGAATGAGAGCTGGAGGGGATGCAGAAGGAAACTCCTACTTCTCAGCATCCTCTCACTATCTGCCTTTTCAGTGCTGGCCCTTGGTGACTGGCATGTATGGCATACATTTTTACATCACTCAGCTTTTACAGTCTTTAGTATTGTCTGGAGACACAGCCATGCATTGAGAGCTCTGACTTTGAAGATAAACCTGCCTGAACTTGAATTCCAGTTGGTGACTTAGGTATATAACCTTGAGCAGGTTACCTGCTGTGTCTTTAGTTTTCTCCATAGAATGGTGATGATGATTGAAAATGGCTCTTGTGTTACAAGCATAATGGAAAAATGAAAATAGTAGTGTATAAAGGTACTTGGAACACTGCGTGATCCATAAAAAGCATTCCATAAATGTTAGCTATTAGTACAGTGAGCTCATATTTGGGTCTCCTGGGAATATTTGTGACTGTGGTGAGTTTTGTATATATGCTGAATAAAAACATTGTGATTGGCATGTAATGATGTTAAATTGTCCAGAAGTTTGAAAACATTTTTTCTTGAAGATTTGTCTTGTGTGGAGTTTTAGAATCAAAGCCATGTGACAAAGATAAGCAGATCTGCAGGCCCAGCTTATCTAATCTTTCATAGTAATTTCTTACTCTTTGGACCTTACTCCTAAGGCTTTAGTAGTCTTAGTTCAAAGATTTTATTTTTAACTTAAATTTTGTAATGAATGGGTATGGGTATGGGTATGGGTATGGGTATGGGTATGTGCATGTGCATGTGGGTGCCATTTCCTGAGGAGACCAGCAGAGGGCATCGGATCCCTTGGAATTGGTTTACAAGCAGCTGCGAGCCATCTCATGGGTGCTGGAAATTGAACTCAGGTCCTCTGAAAGAGCAGTATGAGCTCTTAATTGCTTCTGTAGTCCTTCAAAGTTGTTGTTTTGAACAAATACATCATGCTTGTTATGTGCTAACCTGCTTTTAAGTTTTACAGATATTAACACATTTAATCCATATAAGAAAGGAACTGTTACTCATGTCATACACATGAAGTAACTGAGATCTAGCAGGCCTTATCCAAGGTCTCATGGTTAGTGTCAGAGCTGCTAAATTGGACTTCTGTAGCCAGTCCCAAAGTGTATGCCCTAATATCTTATGCTTGCCAGCCCTGCTTCGTATAGAGGCTAACTTTGTTGAGAGGGACAACTAGAAGAGCAGCCAGTGCTTTTAACCACTGAGCCATCTCTTCAGCCCCTGGAGACAGCTGTTGTTTTGTTTTGAAACACGGTTTCTCTGTGTAGCATTCTTAAAAGAACATTCTTTTTTTATATAGTATTTTTATTTTATAATTAACTTAATTTCACATATCAGCCATGGATTATTCCCCCGTCCTCCCTCCTCCCACCCCAGCCCTTCCCCCAATCCACCCCCCACTCCCACCTCCCTCCTCCAAGGCAAGATCTCCCCTGGGGAGTCAGCCCAGCCTGGCAGACTCAGCCAAGGCAGGTCCAGTCCCCTCCTTCCTACACCACCATTCTTAAAAGACAGCGAAGGCCCTGCCCATGGCAGGCAGGCATCTCTTTCCCTGCAGTCTCATCACTGTATAGCATTTCCTGAGTAAAGATGAAATCGTGCCATTCTCTCGCTCGACCCTTGTTGCTTTCCCAGACGCCTTACCAGTATTACCAGTCATTAACTTGCTAGCACTAGTCCTGGTATAGGAGACCAGCTAAATCCCACATAATTTGTGTGATGTTTAGAAGAGAAATTCATATCCAGAAGGCAAACTTGCCCTCAAACATGGCCTAGCTGCCCTCTCCTGCCTCCCACTTTCTTCGTATTCTCTTTCCTTTTCTGGATGGTAGGGTCCTGCTGTGGAGTCCTCATCTAACTGGAATTTGCAACCCTCCTGTCTTTGCTGCCTTGGTGCTGAGATTAGGGGCATGTGGTGATCATCTTGTAGTTAGTAGAGGTAAATAACTAGAACCTGTATACCTCATCTGCTTCCTCTACTCTGAGGAAAACTGGTTAGACTTAGAACCTAGATTTATCAGTCATCTTTGGAAATTAGTATTGTAAAAGAGGCAGCCATGACTTGTTGTCTAGCTGGTGGCACTGCTTTGGGAGGCTGGAGAACTTCAGGAGTGGGGCTTAACTAGAAGTGGCCTTTGAAGTGTATAGCCCCTAGTTCCAGTGCTAAAAAATTAAACAATTAGGCCAGGCAGCGGCAGCGGCAGCGGCAGCGGCAGAAGCTTTTAATCCCAGCACTCTGGAGGCAGAGCCAGGCAGATCTCTGTGAGTTCGAGGCCAGCCTGGTCTACAGAGCGAGCTCTAGGATAGGCACCAAAACTACACAGAGAAAGAAATCCTGTCTCGAAAAACCAAAAAAAAAAAGGGGTTGGGGATTTAGCTCAGTGGTAGAGTGCTTGCCTAGCAAGCACAAGGCCCTGGGTTCAGTCCTCAGCTCTGGAAAGAAAAAAAAAGAAAATTAAACAATTAAGCCAGGTGTAATCCCTGCACTTGGGAGGCTGAGGCAAGAAAATCAGGAGTTCAAGGCCACCCTTAGCTATTTGAGACTCTTGATTTTTTTTTTTCTTCTTTTTTTCCCTAGACAACATTTCTCTGTAACTTTGGAGCTTGTCCTAGAACTTGAGTTGTAGACCAGGCTGGCCTTGAACTCACAGAGATCTGCCTGTCTCTGCCTCCTGATTGCAGATTTATTTTTTTTTTAACAATCACCGCCTAGCTAAAAAAAAAATTTTAAACAGTTACATGTTTAGTAAGTGCTTTTATAGAAAAGCATGCTTTTCTGGAGATGCCACAAAATGCCTACAAGAGAGTCAAGTAAATCTCTCAAAGCTCAAAAAGAAAAATATGAATTTCAGTTAACATAAAAAACATGTTCTTCAGTTTTTAGTCAAGTTTGCCTGAAGTTGGTAAATGGTAAAGATCAATGAGGAACTTGTGCATCTTCCAGGTATAAATCTAGCAGTAAAGACAGTGAATATTTTTTTCCAGGTCAAGTTTGTTTTGCAGATGACCAGTCTCTTGTTTGATTGATTGTTTTTGAGACAGGGTTTTGCTATGTAGCCTTGGCTGGTCTAGAATTCTCTATGTAGACCAGGTTGGCCTCAAACTCATAGAGATCTGCCTACCTGTCTCCCCAGTGCTGGGATTAAAGGTGTGCACAACCATGCATGACTAGATGGCCAATTTAAAGGGCTGTTTTACAAATACTGGTACTTGAGTTCATCCTTTTTTCTTTGGTTTTCAGAGACAGAGTTTCACTTTGTAGCCCCAGCTGTCCTGGAACTCACTCTGTAGACCAGGCTGGCCTCGAACTCAGAGATCCGCCTGCCTCTGCCTCCCGAGTGCTGGGACTAAAGGCGTGCCCTGGCCCCCTTGATTGTTTTTGTTTTTTGTTTTTTGAGACAGGGTTTCTCTCTGTAGCTTTGCACCTTTCCTGGAACTCACTTGGTAGCCTGGAACTCACAGAGATCCGCCTGGCTCTGCCTCCCGAGTGCTGGGATTAAAGGCGTGCGCCACCACCGCCTGGCCCCTGGCCCCCTTGAATTCATTCTTAAGGCACTAGAAAGATTTGTAAGACTTATCAAGACAGCAGAGTGCCTGAAACTGTCAGTGTTACTATTTACTGAGTGTTTATTTCTTCAATTTAAATTTAGAATTGGACTCAGCATAAAAGCAGGATGCTAACTTTGGAGTTATATGCCAGATTTGTTAGACAAATTTTCCAGTTATTGGGAACATTTTTGAGTGTTTTAATGGTCCCCTTTCTCTCCTTTTATTTATTTATTTTTTATCATTTTTATTTCCTTAATAAGATCTTATATAGCCAAGGCTGCTGTTCCTGTATGTTCAGAGAATGATTCATAATAACCATGTTTCAGGTTCAAGTGAGTGAGTTTATTTACATACATAGCAAGCAAAAGTAAAAGAACAAATAGTAAAGAGCAGATAGCAAAACATCATCAGATTGGATACAACATCTACTAGAGATCTCTAGCTGTACCAGACAAAGTCAGGGTTTAAAGTACCCAGCAGAAATCATCTCAGCTGGAGTTCTGCTGAGAGCTTTCTCTCCATGGGTGAGCTTCCCTCTGCTAAACTGGCTTCTTGTTCCCACTGTAGACATTTTTTGTGCATGGGATAAGCAATAGTAATACCAGTTTGTTACCTCCTAGCTGTTCTCAAGGTGTTTTAATACCCTTAGCAGCTGGCTGTTTCCCTCCTCCTTGGTACAGAGTCCATTCTGCCCTAGGAGAAGGTGTTTTAGAGAATACTTGAAATAAACATGGTGGAGTCTGGGACAGAAGGACAAGCCCATGGCATTTTACCACTATAGAGTATATTGCAACTGCCCTCCAACTCCCTAAGTTGCTGAAGGTGACCCTGAACTCCTCATTCTTCTGCCTCCCAAGTCCTGGGATTACAGATATGTGCCACCACACCCAGCTTCCTGCTTGTTTGTTTAGAAGTATCTGATCGGTTGGATGTATGGCTACTTTGTTATTTTCTCTCTCTCTCTCTCTCTCTCTCTCTCTCTCTCTCTCTCTCTCTCTCACACACACACACACACACACACACACACACACACACACACACACAGCTTTTTTTTTTTTTTTTTAAATCTTGTGTATTCCATTCAGTAGCCAGGAGAAAACCAGGAAGCCCAGGGAGTTAAATAAGAAAACAACCAAAAACCAAAATTCTTAACTATTTGTTTTCTGTGTCTGCTGTGACAAAACCAAATTTGGAGTCTTTTCTCCCCATTCACCCCCCAGAGAGTTTCTCTGTGTCTTAGCTGTCCTAGAACTCACTATGTAGACCAGGGTGGCCTTGAACTCATGAGATCTTCCTGCCTCTGCCTAAGTGCTGGGATTAAAGGCATGAGCCACCAACTGCCCTGGAGTTTTAAATCAGTAGAAATATATGTTTGCTCACAGGGCTGGTGGTCAGTTAGGAACCAAGTGTTAGCAGCCTCCTCCAGAGGCTGTGGGAGAATTCTTCACCATTGCAGGCTTCTAGTGGGAATTGCTTGCTTTCCTCCACCTTTATCACTCCAGTCTGTCACTCCTCTTCACATGCCTTTTCCTCTATGCATTGGTTATTAATTACTTGCTGTGTGCTACCTGACGCTAAGAATATTAAAACTGGTGTTGGTCACAGACCTCATAGGACCAAGAAAAAATGGATAATTTAAACAAAACTTTTTGTTACTGTTTTTGTTTTTTGAGGCAGGAACTCCCGTAGCCCAGACAGGTCTTAAACTGTATAGCTGGGAGTTAAAGATGACTTGGAGCTGGGCGGTGGTGGCGCACGCCTGTAATCCCAGCACTCGGGAGGCAGAGGCAGGTGGATCTCTGTGAGTTCAAGGCCAGCCTGGTCCACAGAGCTCGTCCAGGACAGGCTCCAAAGCTACAGAGAAACCCTGTCTCGAACCCCCCCCCCCCCAAAAAAAAAAAATCAATCAAGATGACTTTGAGCTCCAGTCCTCCTGTCTACTCAAGTGCTAGGTTTACAAGTCCATGCCCCATGCCCAGCCAGAATTGTTAGAGAGAGGGTTTTGGAGAACTTCTAACTACTAACCATTGACGAAGCAGGCAACTCTTTCACTAATAACTGAGATTTTTCAAAGTCAGGGTTGTATTTCTGGCTTCTAGTTTTATTTCATAAATGTAGTTAGCATTCCTCCCTGTTGTGATCATAGCCTGTTTATGCCTTCTTTTATGCTATATCCTGAGAACAGTTTGAAGATACATATAGCTTTGTAGCCAAATCTGAATGTGATTTCTCTTCTTAGCCCAGATAACTTTAGTTTAGTTTTTTGTTTTGTTTTGTTTTCGAGACAGGGTTTCTCTGTGTAACAGTCCTGGCTGTCCTGGAACTCCCTCTGTAGACCAGGCTGGCATCAAACTGAGATCTGCCTACTTCTGCCTCCCAAGTGCTGAGATTAAAGGCATGCACTGCCAGCACCCAGCTAATAATTTATTTGTTTTTATTTTATCCGCATTGGTATTTTGCCTGCATGTATGTCTGTGTGAGGGTGTCGGATCCCCTAGAACTGAAGTTACAGACAGTTGTGAGCTGCCATGTGGTTGCTGGGAATTGAACTCAGATCCTCTAGAAGAGCAGCCAGTACTCTTAACTGCTGAGCCATCTCTCCAGCCTCAACTTTAGGTTTTATTTAGACTTATTTTTGGTACTTTGGTGTGTGTGAAGTAGAACCTAATTTGTATTTCATCAATTAGTAGTGAATGTGATCTTTAGTCTTTCTTTGAGTTTTTATTGCTTCTGTTCTTGTGTTCCTCACAAATATTTATTAATGCCATTTTGTCTAATTTTCAGTAAGAAATATATAAGTATTGGAACATGCCTTCACTTACTTATTTGAAAGCTAATGTATAAAACCCAGATGCCCATTTTTCATCACCACTGACAGGCACTGGTAAGAGGTAAGAGGCACAATTAACAGGACACCTAGAAACGGCTTCTGCTCTCTTCACGTTGTCTGTGCTGTAGCTCTTTAAGACTTCCTAGTTTATGAGGTAGAATTGACTTTGACCTACTTCTCTAGACTTCGAGGGTCAGGCACTTGTTTATGAGTTTGCATCCCCCTTAGGACAGATTAGTACTTGTTGAATCATATTTGAAACAACCATCTTTAATTTAATTTTTATTTTTTTGAGACATGGCCAGTCTCAAGCTTGCTGTGTAGCTTGGGGCTTGGCCTCCCAAGTGCTGGGATTATGGTGTGAGCCATCATTCCCAGTGACAGTCAGCCTAAAAGTCACTAGAAGAGGGCACTTGGTTTTTGGTTTCATGCTTTAAGGTATATATAATGTATATTTAAGACACCATGATAGCTGGGGAGGGATGACTCAGCAGTTAAGAGTGCTTGCTGCTTCGTAGAGGACCTGAGTTAGTTCCTAGCACCCATGTGGGTGACTCACAACTGCCTGGAACTCCAGTTCCAAGAGATCAAATGTCTTCTCTTGGTCTCCCCAGGCACACAAGACACTCACATGTACATAAATAAATTTTTTTAAAGGGGCTGGAGAGATGGCTCAGCAGTTAAGAGCATTGATTGCTCTTCCAGAGGACCTGGGTTCAATTCCCAGCATCTACATGACGCTCACTGCTGTCTATAACATCAGTTCTAGGAGACTCAACACTCTCACACAGACAGACATACATGCAGGCAAAACACCAATGTACATTAAAAAATGAAAATAAATAAAAATTTAAAAAAATATTATATTAAATTTTAAATTTTTTTATAAGATTGCCATAGTAATTATTTACTAACTACTATTAAAGTCTTAAATCATTTCACTCATTAATAAATAGTTTAGCAGGGTATATAGTGTTGTGGGCCTGGAGTTTTCTGGGTGTAGTGTTGTATTTTCTGCTCTTTGGGACACTTAGGCAGGAGGATTGCTTGAATCGAGGATTTTGAGCCCATCCTGAGCAGTTTAATGAGTTTCAAACAAAAATAAAAATGTTGAAGTTTTGGTGCTCACAAATTCAGGTTATTGTTTATGACTATTATTGGTATGTTATTTTTATTTTATTTGTTGAGGGAAGGTTTTGCTACATAACGCAAGAAACTCATAGTTTCCTCCCATCTCCCAGGTGTTAAGATTAGAGGTCTGCACCTCCACACCCAGCTTCTATGTTTTTATTTTTAGAAGAAAATTTTACATCTGTTACTGTGTGTGTGTGTGTGTGTGTGTGTGTGTGTGTGTGTGTGTGTGTGTGTGCATGTGCTTATGTGTATGCTATGTGTGTGGAGTCATTGGATAACTGGGAATTCTCTCTTTTCACCATGTGGGTTCTGGGGATCAAATTCAGAAACTCAGTCTTGGTGGCAGGTATCTGTACCATGAAGCCATCTTTCCAGCCTTAAGGACATTACATTTTTCCTTGAGGAAGTCTCTGTAGCATTTTCTTTAGTGTGTCCTAAAAATACATCTAACTATGTGGAAAGAGTAGCAGATAAACTCAGATACATTGTAAGCAGTATGAAGTGTATGGACATTCTTTTTTTTTCTACAACACTATGTTTTTTTTAATGATTCATTATTTTATGTGCATTGGTGTTTTACCTGTATGTATGCATGTTTGAAGGTGTTGAATTCCCTGAAGCTAGAGTTAACAGACAGTTGTGAGCTGCCACATGGGTCCTGTGGAAAGGCCTCTACTGCTCTTAACTGCTGAGCCATCTCTCCAGCCCCAACACTGTATTAAAGATGTCCAGGGACTGGTGAGGTGGTTCACTGAGTAAAGACACCAGCTGCCAAGCCTGAGGATCCAGTTGGTGGAAGTCGAGAACAAGATTACCAAAGTTGTCCTGTGACCTCCACAGTTGTCCTATGGGTACCTCCACACACATACACACATGCACACAAAAAAATATAAATGAATAAAATATAAATAATAAAATAAAATATAAATGAATAAAAATGTGATTAAGAAAAGGGACTGTGTTAATCCTTGAATATTTCTGTGCATACTTAACTACATGTAAGTCTCTTTGTTGTACTGATAATCAGATATTTTGCATTATATATATACTTCTCTTGAAGTTGTAATTAAGAGTGATACAAACTTTTACATCAGCACAATATATATATGTAGTCAGACTTTTTGGGCAACCAGCTCACAAAAAACGACACGGAGACTTATATTAACTATGAAAGCTCGGCCTTAGTTTAGGCTTGTTTCTAACTAGCTTTGATAACTTAAATTAACCCATTTATGTTAATTTACTTTTTTTACCTCATGGCTTCATTACCGCATGTCCAAAATGTCTGTCCTGCTTTTACTGAGTTTCCTGGTGTCTCTGCCTTCTTCCCAGTGTCTTCTCTGCCCAGAAATCGTGACTAGCTATTGGCTGTTCAGCCTTTTATTAAACCAATCAGAGTGACACATCTTCACAGTGAACAAAAAGATTATTCCATAACATAAATATATATAAATTTATATATTTTGTTTCTCTATCTGCCTAAGAGCTGTAATAGCACATTGAAATAGACGTAAGTTATGCTTATGTCCATTTTGATTACAAACCAAATAATGTGTAGATCCAGCTACAAAAGAAATATGAGATTTAGGAATCTAGAATTTTGAAGTAAAGTATTCACTGCTAAATATTTATTTTCTAACTTCTTAGCCATGAAAATAAAAGTTAAGTTGTGATATTATAAAAAAGATTTGGCTCTGTTTCTGAACATGTAAATCTGCAATAGTATTTTAAAAATATGGTGTTTTGGGGTCAGATGGCTCAGCCTGATGATCTGAGTTGAATTCCCAGAACCCACATGGTGGAAGGAGAGAACAGTCCCCTACAGGTTGCCCTCTGAGCTCCACATGTGCCTTGCACATGCCCCTTATCCCCACAAAATAAACAAGTGAAGAAAACTTAGGTTGGCATGGAAGCGGTGACTCAGACGAAAGCGACAGCTACCTCGGGGCGGGGTGTCACTTGAGTGCGTGATTTCTAGGCCAGCACGGACAACATTGTGAGGCCCTCCTCACAAAAGAAAACCCTCTTTGAACCAAACCAGTTTTTAACATTTTCATTGACACTTAGAGAAATTTCTTAGGAAATACTATTTTTCTTCTGAATTTTATATTTTCCTTGAATTTTTTTGAGGTTGTAATTTAATTGCAACATTTTTCCCTTTCCTAAACCTTCCCATATACCCTTCTCTGCTCTCTTTCAAATTTTTACCTCTTTTTTGTGGTGATATTGTTTTCCCCAAAATATTATGCACCCTAATAAACTTATGTGGGGTCAGAGAACAGAACAGCCACAAGATAGACATAGAGGCCAGAAAATGGTGGCACACACACCTGTGTCATAGCTATTATTATTTGGTGTTTTTAAGTCTTCATTTGCAACAGAAAAATGTTAGGTTTCACTAATGGTGAAAATACATACAAACTGGAACTATTCCATGGAAATGAGAATTCTAAGGTTTTTTTTGTAACAACTCTGCATTGCTTATATTACCCAAACTGGAACCAAGAATAGTGGTTTTTTTATACAGTTTCCTAGATCGCTAGTGAGTGGACTTTCTATTATATAACCTATGTCAATTAGAAAAACGTTGTGGTGACATAAATATTAAAAGTTTTATCAGCCGGGTGCTGGTGGCACATGCCTTTAATCCCAGTACTTGGGAGGCAGAGGCAGGCGGATCTCTGTGAGTTCGAGGCCAGCCTGGTCTACAGAGCGAGTTCCAGGACAGCCTGGGTTACACAGAGAAATCCTCTCTCTGAAAAGAAGTAACAAAACAAACAAAAGTAGACTATAGTATACTTAGATATATGAGACTGTGCGTTTGCTCTCTAGAATCACACACACAAAAAGAAAATAGTTCAAGTTTTAGCACATTGATAAATACTGAAAATGTGAAGAATGCTTACATCCTTCTATTTAACATATTCTTATATTTCAACCAACAAATTTTGGGGAGGAATAATACTATATTGATAGCAATAGTACTTAGGTGCATAGTGTAATGAAAATATGTATTGTTATTAATACATTTTATTCACAGATGTGCTAGAATGTGTATTTGAAAGTATCTCACATACCACAACTGCCAGGATCTGAGGAGGGCCTCTAACAAATCATCGGTTTTTTGTAGGATACTTGGATTTCTCTTGGCTTTGCTGGTATTGTTTTGTTTTCTTTCTTTTCTTTTTCTTTTTTGAGACTGTATTTACCTGTGTAAGGAGGCTGGCCTCAGAGTTACAATAATCCCCGCCATGGCCTCTTGAGTGCTGAAATTATAGTGTGTGCCACCACATCCCAGTTTTTGTTTTAAAATGGTGGAAATGACTGGTGATAATTGACCAGTTACTTAAAAATATCAAGCCTGAATTTTCAAAGTTCCTTTCTCTGAAATATGGAAGCTATGTCTTTTTATTCCCTTCAGTTGAAAAGCTGAGAGGAAGGATATTGGTAGTTTTAAAGATGTTAACAAGAATGTTTATTTTCAAAGAAGAAACAAATAGAATTATTTTCTAAATTTTTTTCATAAAGAAGTTGCCTTGTAACTTACTTCAGAATTCACACTGTAAAGCTCAGGATTTTAATATGGTTTTGGATAGTTTGAACATTTGATTTCTTACTTTTAGAACTCATTACTGCCTTTTGGTCTGTAAAAAAAATTTGTAGTCTCTTTTAATGTTCAGATTTTTAAAAATAAATTGGCTTTGTGTTTAAAAGCAAAATTAAAGAACATGTTATTGACTACCATTTTTAATAATTGTATTCACCTCCCTCTATCCCAGTGCGGATTTTAACCTTGCCCCAGGGAAGAGATTCCTCTCCCTCTTTGCTGAGAGCACACTCACAGTGCAGTTCTTACATCCATATCCCTTGATTGAGAAAACATGGAGTGTTAATAACTTTCTGTGTAGGTAAGACTCACAGTTTTCACAAATGAAGAGTGAAGGCATTCTGTTTCTCTAATAATTTCATCCTATTTTGTTTGCCCTTATGGGTTGAAATCATATTTACAAATATATGTTTACACAGTACAGTAATCACATGAAGAGACTGTAATTTAAGGTAGTTATAAATTGGTAAAACAAAAAGGTGTTTATTTTTTACACTTACAAATCAGTTTCATGGTCACGTGGATTATGCTCTTCTGTGTCGAGCAAAGCGAGCCTGGGAGGGTTGTAGCCATGAGCTTTTATTTGTGCATCCTATAATTCTGCAGTGCAAGTTGTCTGCGTCATCCAGTTGGAGCAGTTTGGAGGTTCTGTAGGAGTCACATGTGCGTTGAGCACATTTACTTCTGACCTTTAAACTTTGTTTGCCTTTTGACATTTAAGAGCAGAGGAAGGAGTAAAGCTATTATCACCTAATTGTTAAGGTTTTTCATCTGTTTGTATTGCTTGAACTTGTTTTCTGTCCTTTTCCTGTTCTTATGTGTGATTCTAAAAAGTATATTATATTGTACAAATTTGGTGGGCACCAGCAGAAACGAAGGCTGTGGTTCCCTGTTTCCCTTGTTCGTTTCATTATCTCGGTAGCAGGAGTCTGCACTTTAACTGTAGGTCAAGGTGAGTTCGGTGGTTGGTCAAAGTCACGTAGGTGAGACTTCAGGAGCATCCATCGGATAAGAGCCAGCCTCAGTTAGACAGGAAGGGAGTATTTCATTCTTATAATGTATCTCCTGTTAGCAGGTCAAAGAAAGGCTTAAGAACTAAAAATTAGTACCAGAGGAACTGGGTTTGAACAGTAAAGATTTATTTAAATAATTACCCAGTTTATTTAGTGGAAGCTCATTATTTCAGATTAAATTGGATCCTAGCTTTACATAATTATTTTTTCCTTAATTCTCATATTTAAGGTTTCACTTTACTTGTTTGTCTTATCAAGATCCATAAGAATTACATTTTCATTTAAATTGATTACATATAGACAGATAGTTGGTTGTGATGTATTTAATTGATTTTCCAGTTTGTCCTATTTAAAGCGATTCTGTGTGTCTGTGTTAACAGTTATGTAAATGTTCTACATTAAAGCAGGTTAGATGTTATCATAACTTACTGACCTGCTAGGCCAGTCTCTATCATTTTAAACGTAACCCTAATCCTTAAAAAAATTGTTTTTTATCTGCACATGGCTGTCATTGTAAAGTGTTTAATGCATTAGGCACTATAGTAACCGGTAGAAGCAGCTCCACGTGTTGGCTTTTGCAGAGCTTTCCAGCAAGCATTGCATACAGCTCTCGTGACTTGGAACAGCATGTCAGTTTTGAAAAGCCACGTGCAAGTTTGAGATTTTGAGATTGGAACTAACGTAGAAAGCTTGAGTAGCAAAATATTAAAAAGTTATTCTCTGATGACCTCGATGATAATACTTTATGAGTATATAAAGCTTTGAATTCTTCTCTTGTTACAAACAGTGTGTGAAGACTGCAGAGACCTGCAATCCAGTCACGTAAGTGTGTAAAGAGATAGTGGTCCTCATGGAAGAAGAGCAAGACCTACCAGAGCAACCGGTGAGTATTTCCTTCAAGTTCAAGGTGATTGTAGAAAAGCTAATCTGAAGAGACTTTTTGAGTATAATTCAGTTATACTTACAGAATCCAAATTAGAAATGAGAATAAAGAACAGGATCCTTAGTAATTTCCCTCTAAGAAAGCAGTGTTGTATATTCTTTTGTTTGGTTTTTGAGATGGAGTCTTGCTATATGCAGTCTCCGGTGGCCTCAAACATGTGGTCCTCTTACCTCAACCTCCCTGATCGGGATCACAGATGTGCACCGCCTTGCCTGGCGTGTTGTGTGTTTTTAAACTCAGACTTGACTAACTTACTTCTAGGGAATCTGTTCAGCACACTCCGCATTACCTGTGAGTATTGCCCTTTTCCCTGTGTGCTGAGAGTTGCATTCTCGTGATTACTTTGCCATTCTTTTAGCCTTCTCCGTTAGGTAACTGTAAAAGCTAGGGAGACATGAGTAACTAATAAAATACCTCTGAAACTTTTAAATGTGATCCCTGTCCTTGGTGAGTTATTAATAACCATAGGTCTAATAGGGTTAAAATCATCTTGAACAGTGTATATAGGATGTGCACTGTTGAAACAAACAGCTGACCTATAGAAATAAATGTACCAAGGAAAGGGACATCATTGAGTGTTTACGTAGTAAGACAAAAGTCTACTCAGGAATTCAAAAAGACGTATGTAAATGTCGACAGACTGTTGAGATGGGAATCGTTCATTCCTCCCTACCTAATTAACGAAGTGCGAGACTAACCAGCTAACGGCTCATCTCTTGGACTGCTTCCTCCCTTCTCTTTCTGTTCGGTTTCTGTAACATTGTATGCACAGCCTGAATGTTAGAGGAAAGGAAGAAACCGAAACACTCGAAAGCCAGAATTGCTGTCGTGGGGTTATTGTTATAGAAAGTCACTTTTTTTTTCTTGGTTTTTCCAGACAATGTTTCTCTGTGTAGCTCTGGCTATCTGGGAACTCACTCTGTAGACCAGGCTGTAGACCAGGCTGTCCTTGAACTCACAGAGATCACCACCACCTGTCTGGAAAGTCATTTTCTTACTGGCTCGTGCTCCCAGTATAAATCTGTCAAGGTGACTGTGTGACCACATGGACATGTCAGTGCTGTTGGAAAGGGCACAGTATACCTGACATCACAGGGTGAAGTACCGGTGTTGGTAAGGGGGCAGAAAGCATCCAAGGGCAGACATGACCACAGGCTTCACTAGACTCTCTACATAAAGACAAGGCAGACAGCAGTGGTATGGCTCATTAAAATAATTCTAGCAGGCTGTTTTGGTTGATTTAGGACGGGGGAAATAGGGATGTAGGAGGTAGTCCCAGCCGAGGTGGCTCAGACCTGGAATCCCAGCACTTGGAATGATTAGTTTTTTTGTTAACAGCACTTGGAATGATTAGTTTTTTTGTTAACAGAAGCTAAGGTCGACTAGGAAGAGGAACCTTGATTGAAAAAATGGCCCCCATCTATATTGCCTGGAGCAACACCCTCCTGGTTTCTGTTTTAGTTCCTGCTGACTTCTCTCAGTGAAGGATTATTTATTTACCCGAGAGTGTAAGATGAAATAAACCTTTGCTCCCAGTTGCTTTTGGTCATAGTGTTTATCACAGCAATAAACCCTAATGAAGACATTTGGGGAATGGAGGCAGGAGCATTAGGAGTTCAAGCTCATCCTCTGCTGTATAACGTGTTCTAAGTCAGCATGGGCTACATGAGACCCTGTCTCAAAGCAATAACTAACGAGTATTTGAATTATAGAGGAAACGTTTCTGACTATAGGACTCGAGAGGTGAACAAACCCCCTAGTCCTCCAGCTTGCTCCTGTATTTAGTAGATGCCTAGTGGACAAGCACAGAATCTGAGAGAACACGGAGTACTTCCTGTTGGAAAACACTTAGGAACCTGAGGAAGTGATGATTTTCGGGAGAAGAAGAGCTGTTGGCAGGCTGTGGTAGAGATCCCCATGATAGAGCAAGAGGCCGTGCCGCTCGCCGGCTGCCGAGACAGACGGCTGCCTCACCTCTGAACTTCACTGCCTTTCCACGAAGGGAGAGATCTGAGGCTGGAAAGGACAGCCTCCCTGAATGGGGTTTCCTTCTTGTTTTGGAGGCAGTGCTTCTCTAAGAAGCCCAGACTGGCCTTGACTTCACTAGACAGCCAAGCTGGCCTGAAACCCATGAGCCCCCGCCTCAAGCCTCCCGGGTCCTGAGATCGCAGGACTGCACCACCATACCCAGATCACAGTATTTTAAATAAGTTCTGATCCTCCAGATTCAGAAATGTTACCTCATAAGCTCACTTTGTTTCTTTGAGACAAACTGTTTGTGATCCAGGCTGGCCTTGTACAGTGCCGGGAGTGCAGTCACGTAGTACCATAGCCGGCCAGTGGACCTGAGACTTGGAACACAGCCGTCAGGCCAGTGTCCATTATCTCTGGGAAAAAACAACAAAACAAAACAAAAGCCAGCAAATGAGAGACGCATTTGAACAGCTGCAGAGAAGCACGCTGCTTATGTGTTGTTACTGTTTGATCCAGCAGTGATGGCAGGGAGGGACGGAGGAGTAGGACCGGAACCTGCATCCCTGCGCCGCTTTCATGTCGACTCGTTAACAGCATCCTAAAACGGAGCGAGCGGACCTTAGAAAAGACTGTGACGTTTGGGTAGTAATATTGACAGGTTTAGTTACTCTTGGCTTTCCCCTTCTCAAGTAGAGATAAAGGGCCCTCCATCTGGAGGTAGGAGTGCTGTATTTTGTAAGGTTGCTTATGGAAACCTTACAAAGCTATTTGTAATTTGATGACTTCCCCTCACTCTTAGCTGAGTGTGGCCTGGTAGTAGTATTTTCTAGATGTGCCTATTTTTCCAAAAAATAAAAGAAGGTCTGCCATTTTATTTCCTGTGTTTGCCATGTTATACTATGACTAATGCTGACTTTATGTCCCCATGTTAGGGGACAAAAAATGCTGTAAATAGATGAGATCAGTCTCCTTCATTTGTTACCAGATTTTTGGTGGGAGAAAAGAATAAATGTATATTGTGTATATATGTATGTGTTTTTGTGTCTAGTACAATTGGGTTTAACAACTCATCCCCTGAATTTCTAATACCTGAAATTAGCATACAGCTTAAAAATTACCATAATGAAGTGGACGGTATAGGGGATGTTCTAAACCAGCACAGTCCGGCTGTGGCCTTTGGTTTACTCTGAGATTTGTTTTTAGGGCCCCCTCCATCTGTGCTGATCCAGTAGCCTCTTTGTTTTTACACTTAACGCTGGTTCCCTCCTGTCCGTCTTCTGTCTCTGTCTTATCAGACCGGTCTGTTATCTTGCAAGGCCTCAGAGGCTCCCTGTTATCCTCAGGGTAGGCTCCAGCTCCCTGATCTGCTGTGTGCTGATGCTGCACTGTGCCACCATCTCTTCCTTCACACGTGCCCCTCCGAGGTGCAGTGAGGTTTTAGTGCATTGATTTCATGTTCTTGATTCTAGTTGAGGCCTTTTTATGAATTTCTGTACATACTGGCCTGCGCCCAACCCCCCCAGATACAAGTTCCTCTTTTTTTTTTTTTTTTTTGGTTTTTCGAGACAGGGTTTCTCTGTGTAGCTTTGCGCCTTTCCTGGAGCTCACTTGGTAGCCCAGGCTGGCCTCGAACTCACAGAGATCCGCCTGGCTCTGCCTCCCGAGTGCTGGGATTAAAGGCGTGCGCCACCAACGCCCGGCACAAGTTCCTCTTTACCTACTAAATTCAATTTATCAGGTTTCATCTTAGACTAATAACTCTGCCCCCCCCCCCCCCCAGCTGAGGACCGAACCCAGAGCCTTGCGCTTGTTAGGCAAGCGCTTTACCACTGAGTCAAATCCCCAACCCTGACTAATAACTTTTTATTTGTTTGTTTGTTTGTTTGCTAAAGATAGGCTCTTTAAGCTCTGGCTGGCCTAAAACTCACTATGTAGTCTAAGCTGGCTTTGAACTCAGAGATCCACCTGCCTCTGTCCCCCCACAGTGCTAAGATTAAAGGTATGCGCCACCACACTGGGATTCTCAGTTGAATTAAAATCATAGAATACTATTTTTGTATGTGTTTTGTATGTATGTATGTATGTATGTATGTGAGGAGGTCAGAAGAGGGGCTCAGGTCCCTTGCAACTGACATAATGGTATGTACGTGCTGGGGATTGAACTTGGGTCCTCTGCAAGAGCAAAAAGTACTCTTAACTACTGAGCCATCATTCTAGCCCCCAAATCATAGAATACTATTTAAAGGTGGGTTAGTAAGAGCTGAAAATGTTAATTGTAAAATGATGACATGCAGTAAACTGTAGTTGAACTTGTCTTGTTTTCAATTCAGTTTCTATTTAAACCAGTTTTCCTTATTCCTTGGGCTACATCTCTTTTCCCGCTTTTATTATAGGGTTAGATTCTTTGTCAGAGTCTGCATGTCATCCTGGGGTTCTTTAACCTCTTGGTTGGCTTATTGTAAGGAACTACTATCATGTAAAAGTTTCACATTTTTGTATAATAACATTTATTCTGGGTCTAATAAAAACAAAATGAAATACATATTGGTTAATATATAGTAAAATTTCTCTACCAGGTGTCAGTACCTGTGAATTAAACCAACTAAGGGTAAATATAATGGGCAAAAAATATTTTTTAGTGCACATATTGTATAAACAGTCTCATTTCCTAAATAATATAGTGTAACAACTATTCACATAGTATTTATATTGTATTAGCTATTGTAAGTAATTTAGAGGTGGTCTGAAGTACATGAGAACTATGTATGGTAATATAAAGGACTTGAACATCCACAGATTTTGGTATTAGTGAGGATTCCTGGAGTCAGCCCTGTGATCTGGAGAGACAGCTGTGTTTGAACAGCTAGGGTTTCAGAATGAGATTACTGCACTGATTTCGATGTGTTCTGATGTTTGCAGGTGAAGAAAGCCAAGATGCAGGAACCAGGAGAACAAACTTTAAGGTATTTATAAAGTTGGACTTCTTTTAAATTATCTGCGTTCCTTTTACCGTGTTTATAGGGGCATGCTTTGTGGTGAGTATGCCTTTTAGGTTTTCACCGTTACCTTTGCGTTGTGAATTGATTTGGTTTCAGATTAAAATTCCTTTTCAAAATAGGATTGATGAGACTAGTTTGGGCAGCACAGCAAGACCCTGCCCCCCAAAACCAAGCAAAAATCTACTTTTCCAAAATAGCTTTCCCTCTGATACTCAGGCAGATCTTTTGTTGTTGTTGTTATGCCTTTATTACTTATTAAACAGTATGTACTGAGTTCATTTGATATGTATCGGGCATTTGTGGAGAAACTCATAAATGAAAAATGATCTGTTCTTCAGTCAGTGTACAACACGAAGGAAGGAGAGACCAAAATAAGGGAAACAGGGAGAGTTTGGCATTATCAGCTGAGCATGTGGTAGGCACTCCGGGCGCTGGCCCCACTCCTGAAGAAAGGAGCTGTCTCTAGCACCTCCTGTTCTGTCTCCAGTGCCCTCCGATTGTCATGTTTCCAGTGGTACCTCCTGTCGGTTAGCCCCTGACCACCTGAGCCAGGAGCTGCATCATTTCCAACACATATTTCAAGAATGCTGTTTACTACCACATAGATCATTCCAGGTTGTTTACCCTGCAACTGCCACTCCGGCCATGTAGCTCATGCTTTCACTTTAAATTTCTAGCATATTTTCTTTATTACCCATTGGCCTTTCTCTCAAAATGGACTTCAGTTTCTTTCTTATGCTAGTTAAGTTATAAGATCTACTGTGTGTGTGTGTGTGGGGTGGCCCACACCTTTGATTTCAGCACTTGGGAGGCAGAAGCAGGTAGATCTCTGAGTTCAAGGCCAGCCTGGTCTACAGAGCGAGTTCCAGGACAGCCAGGGGTACACAGAGAAACCCTGTCTAGAAAAAAGCCAAGGGGAAGAAAAAGGATCTATAGTCTGCCCCTTGAACATGTTAGCTTTCTCCACTCTTCGTGTGTTATGCTTACCAGCAAAAGTACATCCTTGCTTAAACCCAATTGTCCACCTATTCTATGCATATTCCTGATCTGCTTGCCACTAAAACCACAGCTTTGCTTAAACCCAGATTATTCACTTATTCCCTGTCACCATAGCACTGTAAGAGAACAGCACAAAACTATACTGACTCATCTTAGTTTCCATTCATGGTTACGTTTTAAATAGGCACGTAGACATCCTTCTCTGTGTATCTGATTTCCTGGTGTCTAAAATATCTTAAGTCTGTCTTCCTTTCATCTTTGCCTCCTGTCTTCTCCCTTTCTCTTTACTTCCCACATTTTTATTTACTCAGCTAGGGAACTTGCTACCTAATTCACAGACAAATTAGAAACATTAAGAAAGAAGCATCTTGCTTCCAGCAGATGGGTTGTGGGTACTCTCTGTTTCCTTTTCCTGGGAAGTCAGTTCTGCTGTGCTACAGAACCTGCCAACTGTCTTTTCCTGCAGTTCTTTTTTCCCTTTGGTAAGCTGTAAATCTATGGCTAAGTGTCCTTAAATTTACCATTTATGCCTCTTCCTTTGACAGTCATACTGTGTAGGCCATGCTGGCTTTTCACTTGTGACCTTAGCTTCCTGAGTGCTGAGGTTTAAAGACTTAAGCCACTATGCCCAGCTTAAACTTTCCCCTCCATCCACCACACTAGGGATTGAATCTAGGGCCCTGTGGCTCCTAGGATGAGCTCTATCTCTGAGCTACATCCCACAGCCCTTAAAACACTTTTAAAAGTATAATTCATTATCAGTGTGTACGTGAACTTGTGGGACCACTGACACTATCCATCTCTGTAACTTTTATTGTCTTCCCATGTTGAGACTTCATACCTGTTAAACAGAGCTTCCCTTTACCCTCTCTCCTTGTCCCTGGCATCTTCCATTCTACTTTCTGTGTGTGAGATGAGTCTGTGGGATTGACTGTTGTAAAAACTTCATGGAAAGGACTATACGATTATGTATATAGTAAAAATGACACACATATATAGCCTTTTGTAATTTAGTAATAATGTCTTCAGGTGTGTCTCTCTATAGCACGTATCCTTTTAAAGATGAATAATACTTCTATTTTTTCTTTTTTTTCTTTTGTTTTTGTTTTTGTTTTTCGAGACAGGGTTTCTCTGTGTAGCTTTGCGCCTTTTCTGGAACTCACTTGGTAGCCTAGGCTGGCCTCGAACTCACAGAGATCCGCCTGGCTCTGCCTCCCGAGTGCTGGGACTAAAGGCGTGCGCCACCACCGCCCGGCCATTTTTCTTAATAATAGAGAATGGTTTTAAGGTTCAGAACTCCTCCTTGGGAACAAACTATTTAATTTTTAAAAACTTCTTCAAATTCCAAGATTTGTAGCTGATGATGACCCACTTTCTAATTAGACATCTCCCTACTTTGTTATATTTTTAACCAAACTAACAGATACACAGAATGGTGTGGGAATAAAGTACCATGTCTTTCAAAATTACCAAAAGAATAGATTTCAGATGTTTTTACCACAAAGAATAAACATGTGAGGGGGTGTTTGTTAACTAGCTTCTTTCGCATTTCATAGTATAAATACCAACACATTACATTATGATCCATCGGTATACAATATCTATATAAAATATTTTTAAAGTGACAGTACTGTATTAGATATTCAGAGTTATTTTAATGTATGATCTTAGAGAAGAATGTTTGACTTGTTCATGACTTAGCTGGGGCTTCAAAGTGATAAGAAATTTCAAGGGTCTCAGGATATGACAAAGAACAGTTCAAAGTGCTGGCCTTGGGCCTCCTGCTTTCAGCTGAGTTGCTAAAATCCAAGAATTAGGAGATCATCTCGATTTACTTCTTACTGGAACAGCCTAAGAGGAGATGGGTTTGAGCTTATTCTTCTCAGCATTGTAGCAACTCATTCAGGGGCTAATATATTTGTTTTGGTTCTCCTAGTCAAGTAAACAACCCGGATGTCAGTGATCAGAAGCCTGAGACATCCAGCCTTGCATCAAATCTTAGCATGTCAGAGGAGAGTAAGTACTGTGTTTTATGTATGACTGTAACCAGGGGGTGTCATTCTTGGATAATGGGGTTTCTCCGAGTGTCTGGTTATCCAAATATCTAGAGGGCTCTTCTCCCGATGTTCATACCTGTACTCTGATAAGCGTCATTGACATACTAGCAGAGGGCAAGTCTCAAGGAATCGGCTCATCCAAGGAGTCATATTCAGTGACATTATTTTTGTTTGGATGTTGAATTTCTAAAATAGTAGCATTTTATTAAAATTTAAAAAGCTTGTGGGCTAATGCCTGACTGTTACTAAAAGAGGATTAAAACAAAAACTTGAAATAAAACCAAGTAATCCTGCCTATCAATTAAATGTTCATCCTAAACCCCAACCCTAATTTAACTCAACTCTCCCTCTTGTCTGTAAATGTGTACAAATAACTAAGCATTGTTGGGTGGAATTACATACTTACCTGAGTAATTACTGCTCGTCGTAAGCACAGGCCTCAGGTGAGTACTCCATCTCTTGGGAAGCCTTCATTTCTCTGCTGGGCTTCCCTTTTCATTTACATCACCGCTTCTCTCAGAACATCAAGATTCACCCTCACCTTTCCCCATGCTTAGCTGCTGTCTTCTCCAATAAAGGAAAGCCCCGTGAGGAGTTGCTGTGCTTACTCCCCGTCTCCAGCCCTCCCTCTGTGTTTGTGATACTGCCTTTCTTCCTCCTTGTTAGAACAGAAGAGTATCCTTGTCTTGTCAAATCTAAATCCTTTTATCTGCATTCTAAACCCTCTCTGGCCTTCCTCTTGGAAGACTTGGTGTCATGGTCTGCTTGCCTCCCTCCTGCATCATCACATTCTTCTTCTTAACTCTTCTTGCCATAAAGAGGTGTGCTCTGCTAGCTGCCATCTTCAGAAGGCAGCAAAAGCTCTTTGCATCTTTTGTGATTCGCAGATTTTCTGTTTTTCGTGATACATCGGAACCTCAGAAAGGAATTGCCTTCACTTGCTTCCCTCCACCCGTTCACTCTTCAGCTGGTTGACTTAGCTTCTGTTGTCTCTCTTCCCATGAAACTGCTTGGCAAGGTTCTCAGTTGCTGTCATACTTGCTGAGTCCAGTAGACATTTGTCTCTCCTCAGAGTCTCCCTCTCTCAGCACCTTTCCTCTCACTTTTCTTCCCTGATGACCCTTCTTCTAACTGTACTTTATTTAATGTTAGGAGGCCTCAGGTTTGGGTTCTAGGCTACCTTCCTCCTCAGGGGTCCTCCCATCCTTTACTTAAATGTCATATATTGTTAACAAATTGCAAATTAATAATTTGAAACAGGGTTTCTCTATGTAGTCCTGGATGGCCTGGAACTCATTAGTAGACCAGGCTGGTCTTGAACTCACAGAGATCCTCTTGCCTCTGCCTCTTGAGTTTTGGGATTAAAAGCATGGGCCACCATGCCCAGCCAAATCCCACATTTTTATTTTTAGTCTGATTTTTCTGATTTCATTTGTGTATCCAATTGCCTACTTGAAATTGCTAATTATGGTCTGAAAACAAAGTCATAAGTAATATGTAAGAAGCTTTTGTCTCTTTTAGCCAATCAGATTGTCTCCTCTCCCAAACATACCCATTGTAGGAAGTTGTATTACTGTCCCACCATCTGTTCAACTGACAAACCTGGAAGTCATCCTCCTCCTCCCTGGCTTCCTTATCCATACCTCGGAGCTGATTAGAATCCTTCACTCTGCCTCATCCTCACTGTTGTTACTGTAGTCAAAGACAAAAAACTACTGTTGAAATCCCCTATTGTATAATAACAGACTATGCCCCGGTTTTGTAATCCACTCCAAACAAGTCTGTCATTGGAGGAGAGGTAAATAGGGCTTGAGTACCTGTCAATGGAGAGGAAACCATCTTGCAGAATTTGAATGACCCTACCTTATGTTCTATGATGGATAAGGTGTTCACACCTAATTGATACCACCTTCATTTCTGTCTATCTGAATATAGATGAAAGTGATCTTCAAGTTTTTAATAATCTTTAAAGGCCTCAAACAGTGTCATTGGATAAAATCTTTTACAATAACTTCACACGTGTAAGTTTGTCTTACTCTTGGGTGTGAATTGGCCCCTCCTCTCTTGACTTTCCTTTCTGTGTGAGTCACTCCTTCTGGGAATCTCGTTAGATAAAAGCCAGTGCTTCAACTTTAGTCCGTCTTTGCAACAGAGCAGCCCCTTTGGTGCTGCCGAGGGAAGTGTGAACAGTTGAGGAGGAGGCTGTCGGAGCGGTTACGGTGCAGCTCTGTGGGTGATGAACTGAAGGGGTGCTAGTATGGTTCAAGCTTTATCCCAGTTGTGAGCATGAGAGTCAAGTTTTCTTAGCCGCTTTTTCCAGATAAAGTCAGGGAGTGCAGGAGGGCACCAGAGGGAAAAGTCCTTCACTCCATGGCTCTCAGAGCATCTGCTTGGCCAGACTTTAATAAGCCTTTCTTATAAAGTGGAAGGTAATGACACAGAAACTGCTCCGTCTGTGCTGCTCTTGAGTCTGTATAGTGATAGCAATGGTTTCCAAGTGAGATTAGGCACTTTTACCAAATCTGTCTCACAGGCCCTTCCCAGGGCTTCTCACTAAGAGTAGAGTAAGCACCCAGAGTCTAAAGACGAAGAAGCATCATTTGATTTCTTAGATATGGGTTTGGCTTTCTAAGTTTGTCAGTGACCATGGCTGAGAGCCTAGGGCATTTTTCTTCAGAGATCGCTTAGTGATGAGAAAGTGGGAATTGGTTGGTTTATCTTCAGATCTTTTCTCTGTCCATCTGTCCCTCTCCGTCCCATCTTGCTTCTTTTACTGCCTCTTAAACTCTACAGGCAGGTCCGTAAACAGAGAAATGAGGTGTTTTCTGCTACACAGTCTTTGGAACTTTTTGGCATCCAGTCGGTGTGTTATTTACTTTGAAGGACTATACAGTAAGATGTGTTTTTCCATTTGATTTTTTTAATGTTCTAACTTTTTTTTACCTGATAATATCTTTCTTTCAGTTATGACATGCACCGATTACATCCCTCGCTCATCCAATGATTATACCTCACAAATGTATTCTGCAAAGTAAGTTGAATAATTATTTCCAAACTTTTCTCTAGGCTCATTGCAAAATTTACTATTTAACTATTTTCACCTCCCTTGTTCTGACCTTACTCCAGTTTTCATCACATCTTAATAAAATCTATCATCCTTTTAAAAATCACGTGGTTGCTGGAATAGATCACTGTTGCATGGGAACCCACTCGAATTGAGTAGGCACTCAAAAGGTAGACTGCTGATCAAAAAGCATGTTAGTGATATGATCATTTCCTTTCTCTCTATTGACATATGGAGCAATAAAAGCCCAGGATGGCTCCAGATTGACACCTCTGAGACAGGGGTGGTGGGTTAGAGCTACAGAGAGGTACATTTTAGGCCTCCACAGCGTACAGTCAGTGCTTAAGACCCAGGTTAATCATCTTTCAGGTGGGCAGGGTGCAGAACAGTGTTTGTACCAGGTTGTGGTTATGTATTAATGAAGAATGGACCTATCCAAACAGAATAAACAGCTGCACCCACTAAAACCAGCGTGTTCTTGCTGGTTTAGTGAGCAGATGCAAGAGTCATGAAGAAATTGGTAACAGGTGAGAGAGCCCTGTGAGGCTGCTAGGAAAAGGAAACTGGCATTTTTTCTTGTTGTATCCATTTACTTATACCTTTAGTTAAAGAAACAAGCTAACTAACAGTTCCCACATTCAGGTGTTAACAGTAATGTCTTCTTGGGCCAGCCATTCTCATCCGGTTTTCTTCTGTGGCGTGTTAAGATTGTCTTCTGGAAGCATTATCGGGAGATTTTACATGCCATAGTATAGTCCACTCTTTTGACATGTCATCTACAAATGTACTAGGTCTCAGTCCTAGCTATCCTGGGATGAATTCGGCCTACAGGCCACAGATTGAGCACATCTAGATTAGATACTAAATGTGAAACACATGTCAACTCTGCAAGCTTTCTGGTATCCAATTTGTACTGTTAATTAGTTTGAAAGACTAACAAGTGAGATAATGCATCTTTTCCTTTCCTTTTTGAAATATTCTTATTTCATTTTTGAAATATTCTTATTTCATTTTTGAAATATTCTGACTGTCCTGGTGATATCTGTAAAGCCATATGGGAAAAGAGACTATGGTCTTTACAATATCTGGAAATTGACAGTTCTGTGACAGTATTATTTCAAAATATTCTCATGTGACATGAGTAGCAGTTGTCTAAACTATTTTCCAGGCTTAGATCTGGCTGATGCTAGTCTCTGAGACTGTTGAAACACGAGTCTATTGCGTACACAGATTCATCCCCAACGTGCATAGCTGCTACCTTGGGATTCTTTATTTGGGTGTGCCCCCTCCCTTCATTTCCGCCTCCTCACCACGTGCTGGAGCACTGCATTAAAATCTCTGTTTAACTGGCCTCCCCCCGGGTGTTATGTCCTTCTAGTCCATTTCAGAAAGCAGTGTGCCATTAATCTTTATTAAAGAACAGCTCTGCTCTTGCCGACCTTCGTTCGGTGAGCCAGGGCCTTCCTGTTGGTGAGATTTGTCTGACTCTAGCCTGGCACTCAGGCCTTGCTTCTGCCTTTCTACTTTGCACGCTCCTCTCCTTTCTGATGCACCTCCCTTAGGACAGTAGAGGGCTTCCTCTCAGATGGGAAACCCTTGCTCTCCTTTCTTGCGCCTCTGCAGCGCTTTGCTGTCCTGGGACACCGTCTCTCAATTGTGTACAGCTTGCCTGCTCGGCTCCCGTGCTACTTCCTTCTCGCCTTCTTGATTGTCTGCTTCTCCCAAAGGTGTTTTTTTTTTGGGGGGGGGGTGTCTTTTCCCCTAAGACATAATCCTCCTTCCCCATATTTATTAAGACTTTTATGGTATATAATAGCACTTCTTCTTACATCATAAAATGACAAATAAAATAAATAGAATTTATATATAAGGTATAGTAGAATGGATAAACTACCAAGTCAGAAAGCCAGGGTGAAGTTGCAGGGGTTTCACTGGTGAATTTGGTTCTCTGGCTGTCGCTGGTGTGACTGGCACCAACTAGTGGCAGTGTGCTGAAGCTTAAAGTGACTTCTGGGGTCTGTCAGCCAAGCTGGCTCCTCTTTCATAGACGAAGAAACACAGGATACTGGAGCACACCTCCACTCCCTGGGGTTTTTTTGTTTGTTTGTTTGCTTGCTTTTTTGAGACAGGATTTCTCTGTGTAACAGAGTCCTGGCTGTCCTGGAACTTGTTCTGTAGACCAGGCTGGCCTCAAACTCAGAGACCCACCTGCCTCTGCCTCCCGAGTACTGGGATTAAAGGCCTGCACCACCGTGCCTGGCTGCTCCCTGGTTTCGATGTGGTTGCTTTTCCTTGCTCCATCAGCCTCGCCTTCCATGTCTTAGAACTGCAGTTGGCTCAGTGCTTGGATGAAGAGAAGCCGGCTGCTAATTCTGTTCTGTCCATTCTTGAATTGTTCTAAAGTATTGCTTTTGTTTTGTTTTCTGAGAAAGGGTCCTAAGAGACCCAGGCTGGCCTCAAACTCACTACAGAGTCAAGGGTGACTGAATTCACTCTGTAGTAAAGGATGACATTGAACTCCTGATCCTTCTGCCTCCACCCCACAAGTCCTGGGTTTACAGACTTGCCCCACAAAAGCCAGTTCATGTGGTGCTAACAATCAAATGCTCTACCAACTAGGCAAGTGCTCTACCAACAGACTATGTCCCCAGGCCAGATTTTAGTCATACCCAACATAGGGTATAAATAAGTGATCCTCTCTTAGGGGATTAAATAAGTATCTCACTTATGGCCTTGCATGTAACATAGTTCTTTGTAGGGTAATAGCAAGAACTTGGGAAGATGTTTGAAACTATTTACTTTTTCATAAAATTATTCCTTGGAAAGAGTAATGGACAAACTTGTGTTTTCTGACCATAATAAGAGTTATTTTGCAATGGAAAGTTAATCTGCTCCTTCCTGGATTCTTTGTCTTAGTGATATTAACTGTTTTGTCCATTTTCATTAATTAAATGAGCCACATATGGAAGTTTTCATTTTCTTCATTTCCTAGACCTTATGCACATATCCTCTCAGTTCCTGTTTCGGAAACCGCTTACCCTGGGCAGAGTCAGTACCAGACACTGCAGCAGTCTCAACCCTACGCTGTCTATCCTCAGGCAACCCAAACGTACGGACTACCTCCTTTTGGTAAGCTGTCCTGTTATGAGCAGTTCTTAAGAACGTTTCCATCTATCAGAAACTTGTGTCCCTCCCCAGAAAGCAAGCAAGGCTGGCCAGGAAAGAGGAAACATTGTCCTTTCTAGGGTGTTTACTCATTAAGTGTGTGGTCGAAGTTGTGTTTACAGCTTTCCATAATTAGCCGGGCGGTGGTGATGCACGCCTTTAATCCCAGCACTCGGGAGGCAGAGGCAGGCGGATCTCTGTGAGTTCGAGGCCAGCCTGGACTACCAAGTGAGTCCCAGGAAAGGCGCAAAGCTACACAGAGAAACCCTGTCTCGAAAAACCAAAAAAAAAAAAAAAACAGCTGTCCATAATTATTTGGTTACTCACCAAAACTTGACTATTTCCCAGGTCTTTACTCTGAAGCTTGGGTCCTCCCCCGGATGCTGAGGTCTGTGCTCAGGCCCTCCTCCTGCCATGCCAGGCTCCCTGACACTGAGCTGTGCTCCCCAAACTTGAGTTTATTGAATCTTGCTACATTCGTTTAGACTGGTCTTGAACTTGCTGTATAGTAAATGCTAGCTTGGAAGTTTCAATCCTCCTGCCTCAGCTTCCTGAATACTGGGATTACAGGTGTGTGCCCTGACACCCCAGCTAGAGGCTTGGACTCATCAGAAGACTTGGGGATCACTGTCAGCATCACTTACTTTATTAGAATATAGTGCCATGCTAAGGGAAACGTAGTCAATATATTTTGAGGTGACCGGTTTCTGCTAAAACCACATAGTCTGCATATTGATAGACTATGTCTCACGGTAGGTTTTTGTTTTGTATTGTTTATCATTGCTGTTTTCTGGTTTTTAGTTTGGCTCATTTCTCTCTCCTCCCGTACCACTCCTTCCCCAAATCAACCAAATGTTGTTCTCATGAACCAAAAGTGCTTTTAGAATGGAAGACATCCAAAGCCATGTGCATAGGGAGTTGTTTTCATTAATTTTATGTATCTTGGATATGAACTGTAAATCAAAATAATTTACTGGGAGTTAGTTTGAGGTTGACCTCAAACTATTTTTTGACCTCAAAAATTTTTTGCACATGTATAAAATGACAGTTATGTACAGGATGCCTTATTGCTCCTCTGCTCTAGCCTAGTTTTAAAACTTTTTTTTTTTTTTTGCTTTTGTTTTTGTTTTTATTTTTGTTTTTCAAGGCAAGGTTTCTCTGTGTAGCTTTGTGCCTTTCCTGGAACTCACAAAGATCCACCTTCCTCTGCCTCCCGAGTGCTGGGATTAAAGGCATGCACCACCACCGCCTGGCTAAAATTATTTTAATATTAATCTAACTTAATATGTTAAAAGTTAGGTTTTAGGGGGCTTATTGCTCTTGCAGAAGACCCAGGTTCAGTTGCCAGTACTGACTGTTCCCAGCTTTCTATGACTCCAGTTTTAGAGGACTCAGCTGTCCTCTTCTAACCTCCTTGGGTACCAGGCACACTGTAGATATACATGCAGGCAAAAGACTCATCACACACATAAATAAATCTAAAAAAATTAGTGAAAAACAGTTATGTCTTTGAGACTTCATTTAAACGAGCTAAGGTGTTGCATTTTAAATCTTGTAGAGAAGTCACCCCACAGATGCTGGGGACTTGAGTGGGCCTGCCTGCAGTTTGTCCACTCCTCAGTCCGTGGCTCACCTGACCCGTGTCTTGTGTTACTGACGGCTGTCTAACTTAAGCTTTTAGCATCCTCTGGCTCCTTGGTGAATGCCGAAAAGAATTGAGGGTGTTTGTGTGCTTTCTTGTCCTGCCGTGCTGGGGATCTGTCACGTAGCCTTTTGAACACTACACAAGCACTCGACCTCCTTCTGCAAACTGTTTTCTTTTCTCTCTCTCTCTCTTTTCTGAGAGTGTTTTATAGCCAGGCTGACCTCTAATTCTAAATCCTCCTGCCTCAGCTTCCCAAGTGCTGGAATTATAGGTATGCACCACCGTTTATGGCTCGTAGGTGGTAATAATTCATAACAGGGTTTCTCTATGTTGCCATAAGCTCAGTGATCCTCTTGTACAGATTTCTAAGTGCTGGGGAATCCTGGCATGCACCACCACGCTCAGATGTGGGGGGTTATTTCTTTCCTTTTTTAAAAAATTAATTAAAAAAAAAAAAAAAAAAAAGATACATCAGATTTGACCAGCCAAGACCCCCTGAAAGGTCTTCGATGACACCATGGCCCAGATGATCCAACATCCAGAATCGTTTCAAGGGAACTGGCTCAGACGATACAGTCTCATGGACTATTCCATAATCCTAAGATTTTCTTTGTGTCCCCATAAGATACAGTGCCCCCCTCCAGCAGGAAGTAATAAGAGAAGCTATACCCAAATTCCCAAATTATATGTAATTTTACTTTGTTAAGGTTAAAACCTTCCTTTTTGAAAAAAAAAAGGGGGGGGGACGTGCTGTGGGATGTTCTGTATGGCAAATGTGTTGCTCTGATTGGTCAATAAATAAAATACTGATTGGCCAGTGGCTAGGCAGGAAGTATAAGCGGGACTAACAGAGAGGAGAAAAGAAAGAACAGGAAGGCAGAAGGAGTCACTGCCAGCCACCGCCAGGACAAGCAGAGTGTGAAGATGCCGGTAAGCCACGAGCCACGTGGCAAGGTATACATTTATGGAAATGGATTAATTTAAGCTATAAGAACACTTAGCAAGAAGCCTGCCACAGCCATACAGTTTGTAAGCAAAAAAAAAATTAATTTTTAAAAGATCTATTTATGTATGTATTTTATGTCTGTGGGTGTTTTATCTACATGTACGGCTTCACACCAGAAGAGGGCGTCAGATTCCATGGACTACGTTATAGACAGTTGTGAGCCCACCTGTAGGTTCTGGGAATTGAACTCAGGTCCTCTGGAAGAGCCAGTCAGTGCTCTTAACCTCTGAGCCATCTCTCCAGCCTTGTGGTCATTTATTATTGCATCTATTAAGCTAAATTTTCCTCAGATAGCTCCTAATAGGCTATCAGCTGTACAGTAATTATTTTTGTATATCTTCCCTCTCATTATCATTGAAATTTATGATTAGCAAGCCCAAGCTCTATAACACACTGAATAGTTGATCCTATCTGTTGTTGAATAATAATTTCTTTTACCCTAAACTCAGTTAATAAAACACCTCACAGCCAGGTGGTCATGACACATGCCTTTAATCCTAGCACTTGGGAGGCAGAGGCAGGCAGATCTCTGTGAGTTCGAGGCCAGCCTAGTTTCCAGGAAAGCCAGGGCTACACAGAGAAACCCTGTCTCAAAAAACTAATAAATAAAAAAAATAAATAAATGAAGAAATGAAGAAAACACCTCACAAAGGTGCTTGTGTCTTTTATAGTCATTGTATCTCTCTCATACTAGAAAAGAAAATTCTTTAAATAGAGCTCTTTGGAGAACTTTAAGAAAGTTTTATATTACAAAGAATAATTGGTAAGGATGAGTGTCTTTAATCTATTTATTGTAGTTGGAGGCAAGAGAAACTTACATAGATTATCCTGTGAGTAAATGGGAGAAAAAAAAATAATGGATTATGTTGACTTGATTTGACTTTAGGTAATATATGATACTTACTGATAAAAGATTAGGTTAGGGACAATGTATATGATGGATGTGTTTTCTTCCATTTTTCCAGGGAAGTATATGAGATATTTGCAATATATTTGTGTGCATGTATGTGTGATGTGCAACGTGTGTGTGTGTGCAGGTGCATGGGCCTGTAAGTCCACTCAGGCCAGAGGAGGTCATTGAGTATCCTTCTGTCACTCTGTCTCATCCCTTTGTGGCCCAGTCTCTCCTGAACCTGGATCCTGCCTTTGGGGTAGGCTGGCAGTCAGCAGTCCCCAGTGATCTTCCTATCCTTGCCCACCTGAGACCAGGCAGGTACTGAAGCCATGCTTAAATGTGGGTGCTGGGATGCAAACTCAGATCCTCATGATTGACTAGCACAACATTCCTAACCACTGAGCCATATTTCTGACCCCATTTATAATACTTCTTAAAGTTACAGTGTCTTTTCTGTTTCAATTTTGTGTGCCTGTGACTGAGTGCATGCACAAGTGAGAGTCAGTTCTCTGCTGCCACCTGGTGGATCTGGGGAATCACACACATGTTGTCAGGCCTGTATGTAAGTGCCTCCACCTGCTGAGCTATCGCAGGCCTTCCATTTGTCTTTTTGAAACAGTCTCAGTTGGGTCAGGCTGGCTTTGAATTCTGTGTGTATTTAAATTTGGCCTTCAACTCCTAATCCTCCTGCCTCCACCTCCCAGATGCTGGGATAGCAGGCCTGTGCCACCATGCCCAGCCCAGTCACCATGTCTTTAAATATCATTTTCTTGGGACCATCAGGATAACTCAGCAGATAGAGGCTCTTGAAGTACAAGTCTGACAACCTAAATTTGATCCCTAGAACTCTCACATAGGTGAAAGGAGAGAACCACTTCCACAGGATTGCACTGTGGTACCCACAAATGTGTATGTGAAGGTGTACATGAGTGCAACACTAATTTCAATAATACTATTTCCTTGGAATTTAATACATGGCTGCCTTTGGTATTATATTTATTTAGATATAAAAATGCTTTTTTTAAAAATTATTTTTATTTTTGAGACAGTTTTGCTGTGTAGCCCTGGCTGTCCTGGAACTCACTCTTTAGACCAGGCCATCCTCAAAATTCACAGAGATCCATCTGCTTCTGCCTCCCGAGTGCTGGGGTTAAAGAAATTCTCCACCACCACCCAGCAGAAAACACATCTTTTTTTGGGGGGGGGTGTCTTTTGAAGGCAGAATTTTAGTAGGTTTGTTACCCTAGTGCTGTCTTCAGGTTAGCTTGTCCATTAATATATTTCAGGAATAAGTATACTTTTGAAAATGTCTTTATAATGATAGCCAGCCACAGCGGCTCACTTCTATAATTATAGTACTCAGGAAACGGAGGCAGGAAGATTGCCATGAGATTGGTCAGCCGGGCCTACATGAAACCATGACTCAAAAAAAAAAACCAAACAAACAAAATCCACATACACACAAAAACACAAAATAAATAAATAAACTTTCATTATAATTATATTTTTTAATGTTTACTGTAGCTAGGCAGTGGTGGCGCATACCTTTGATCCCCACACTCAAGCCAGGATGGTCTATAGAATGAGTTCCAGGACCTTCAGGACTACACAGAAAAACCCTGTCTTGGGGGGGGGGGGATGTTCACTGTATCAAGCAATATGTTAGATTAGGACTTCACATTTTATATTATTGTCTCATTTTATCCTTAAAGCAGATCTAAGTGATAAGTAGTAACATTGCCCCATTTGAGCAACTAAAATCATAAAATTAGTAAATGCTGAGGATTAGTTTTAAGCCTCAGTCTGATAAATTCTCCTAAATTTTGGTCCTGTATTCAAAAGATGGTCTCAGAATTCAGCTTGAAATCAAAATGTCCTCTTTAAAAAATATTGGGAAAAAAAATTAGAAAAAATCTAGAAAAGTTGCTAGGGGTAGTCTTTATTCGTAGTCTTTCCAGAGCTGTGGAAAGTTGGGTGATGTGATGGAAAGGGGGTTGGGAGCCTCGTGTCTGGTGAACTGAGTCAGGAGTGAGGAAAGGATGCTCCTTTACTTTCAGAGGCTCACACAGTGTGGTTGGAGCTGGTACTGATGTGGTTATTTTGAAAGATCTTCGATGTGAGGTGTATTAAGAGTTTATTCCACTTCCCGAATCAGATTCAGTTCTAGAAATTTATCAAGCAGAACTAATTAGAGATACAAAAATTTGTTAACAGAGATGCTCATTGCAGCATTATTTATAATAGTAAGAACTTAGAAACAGGCCAGGAGGTAGTAGTGGCGTACACCTTTAATCCCAGCACTCGGGAGGCAGAGGCAGGCGAGTCTCTGAGTTCAAGGCCAGCCTGGTCTACGAAGTGAGTTCCAGGACAGCCAGAGCTACACAGAGAAACCCTGTCTCAGAAGAAAAAAACAAACAAACTTAGAAACATATACATGTGCATTGGAAAAGAATATGTCAAATTGCAGTATGTCCAAAGGATGGAAAACTCAGTAGCCATTATAATTTATGGTCTTTTTTTAATGTTTATTTAGTTGATTTATTTTTGTAATTATTTTGCCTGCATATATGTATATGTGCCACATGCATCCGTGGTGCCTGTGGGAGGTCAGGCGATGGTATCAGATCCCCAGTGGAGTCACAGGTGGTTGTGAGTGGCCATGCAGGTGCTGAGAAATGAACCCGGCTCCTCTGCAAGAACGGCCAGTGCTCTTAACTGCTAGGCCATCTCTCCAGCCCCAATTGAACAGTCTTTTAATACTTACTTTTGCTTTTTAGTTATGTGTAGGGGAGGTGGAACGATGTGTGTACCCCTAAGTATACTGTCTGTGGAGGCCAGAGGTATTATATGCTCTGGAACTAGAATTACAGGCAGCTGTGAGCTGCCCAACCTGGACACTCAAAACCAAGCCCAGGTCCTCTGCAAGAATAATGCATTTTCTTTACCTTTGAGTTAGCTCTGCAGCCCCCATAATTTATAGTCTTAAAATATCTGTGGCTATTGGTAAATTTATATAGCCATTATGGAACTTTTTCACAAAAGTAAAAATAGAACTTATACATGTGTGGACCTAAAAATATATTTGTGTGTGTGTGTGTGTGCGCGCGCGCTTTTAAAATTAAATTTTAATTAGCATACAAAGTAATGGGTTCCATTATGGTTTTTCAGGTATGTATCATAGTTCACGCTCATGCATCACCCTTCCAAGGTCCACTTCCTTGCCCACAACCCTGCCATCTGTACACCAACCCCACAGCTCCCCTGAGTTTTCTTGAATGCAAGCAACAGGAAATATTAGATAGAAGGATTTAGATTGTGGAGATAAACAGATAGAAAATAAAGGATAGCCTCAAGAGGGCCTGGAACTTATTCCAATGAGCCTTGACTGTCTCTGCCCCATGGTATTTATAGAGATGCCAAGGGGTGGAGCAAAAGACCTCCCCCCAGCACAGCCAAGTGCAGACCATCTCAGACACCTGCACTCAGGCCCATGCTCCTAATCATCCTTTCAGTGCGGCCCTGCTGGGTAAAGCCATGAGGAACCTGATAACGGGTTCCCACACATATGGCCGAGCTGTAACACATTGGGTTTGTGTCTGAAGGACACTTAAGTCAGCTACCACAGGGATACTTGAATATCCATGTTTATTACTTCACTATTCACAATATTCAGGAAATGGAATCAGCCTTAACAAGCAACAGGATTGCAACCAGGTGTGGGACACACTGAAATAGATAGAGGCAGGAAGATTAGGAATTCAAGGTCTAAAACAACAAAAACAGATAACCCAGAAAAATGAAATCATGACATTTACAGAAAAATGCTAGAAGTTGGAAATCATTATGTTAAGCAAAACAAGCCAAACTCAATCACCAAATGTTTTCTTGGTATGTGGAAACTAGGTTTAAATTGTATATTTGCAGGGAGTGATCTTGTAACTAGAAAGTCTTGAAAGGGGAGGAAGAGATTTTAAGGGAAGGGAAAAAGAGAAGGTGATGGAGTATATTCGAAAAAGGAAGCAGAAGGAAGCAGCTGCTGAGAGATGCCATGGTTGTGGGCAAGGAAGTGGACCTTGGGAGGGTGATGCATCAGCGTGAAGTATGACGCGTACCTGAAAAAGCCATAATGGAACCCATTGCTTTGTATGCTAACTAAAACGTTAATTTTAAAAGCCTACATACACATGCACACACAAATATATTTGAAGTTTTAAACGAAGCATGATAGTGCACAGGTGTAGTCCTAGTGCTTGGGAGGCAGAGGCAGGAGGACATAAGTTCACAACCAGCCTGGCTAAAAACAGTAGGACCCTGGCTCAAAAAAATAAATGAATAAGTGAAGGAATGAAGGAGTGCTGGGAGGTGGCTGAGCAGGTAAAGGTGCCTGCTGACAAGGTGGTGACCTGAGTTTGATTCCTGCATCCTACATGATAGAATAGAATAGAAGCTGTCCTCTGACCGTCATGTGCATGTGCGCGCGCGCACACACACTCATACACACATACACACATACACACACACACACACACACACACACACACACACACACACACACACACCATAAAACAAAACCATTATTTGGTTTCCTCATTTGCTCTGTGCAGTAGTCCTATAGAATTCAACTGTTTGGTCATACTACTTAATATAAGGAATTCTGGAATATATTTACATGTGTAAAGGACAGGAGCTACAGTGGTACTACAGTACTACAGGCAGTTTTCGTATTGTCTTTTATTCCTCCTTTCCTTTAAAAAAAAAAAATGTTGTTTATTTGAGTTTCTGGCCTGGCATGATAGCACACACCTGTAATTTCCATACTCAGGAGGACTGGTCCACATGACAAATCTTTGCCTCAGAAAGCAAAATACTAAGTAACAAGGCTAACAAGACATTCTTACTTGATGTATTGCTGTAGATGAGAAATTGCTTTAATACTGTGTGTTAATAAACATTTTCACAAATCTAATTCTTTAGGGTCTAAACCTGCTTGGGAAATACAACCACATTGCTTACAATAAATATGGAAGTTATTGTTACATGTAAATGATACTTTGCTTAACAAAAGTACATAATGCCAAACCACCAAGAATCATAGCACTGAGTCTTAACCTTTTACATGTAAAATTTTAAAAATAAAATAGTGGCCCAGGGAGATATTCAGTGGGAAAGAATGCTTGCTTCTCAAGCATGGGGATCTGAGTTTAGATCCCAAGCACCCATGTAAAAAGCCAAGTGTGGCAGTGTGTGTGTCTATAACCCAAGCACTAGGGGTGGGGACAGAGGCAGGAGGATCACTAGTGCTTGCTGGCTGTCAGCCTAGCTCTAGGTTCAGGGAGAGACCCTGTTTCAAAGAGAAAGGCAGAGAGATAGGACACCGTGAGAGATGTGGGTAATTCTTCTGCAGTCCATTAGTGTAGTTAAGTATGGATGATAGAAATATACATAACTTTTTTTTTTTAATTTGGGTTTTTTGAGACCATGTGTTACCATAAAGTATGCTGGCTTTGATCTCTCAATCTACCTGTATCAACCTGCTTAGCACTAAGTTTATAGGCATGCACCACCACTCAGCTAAGTTACATTTTTCAGGTTTTTTGTTTTGTTTTGTTTTTTTGAGACAGGGTCTCATGTAGCTGAGGATAGCCTTAAAGTTACTATGTAGCCAGAAGTGACATTGAGCTTCTGATCCTCCTGCCTTTTCTTCCTGTGTGCTGGGGTTGTAGACATGCACCACCATACCCACTTTGTGTGATAGAACTGAAACTAGGACTTTGACACATGTTAAGCACTTTACCAACTGAACCACCACTGGGGCCTATGTAATAGTGTTAATCTTTTCCTAATCTAGGAAACAAAGTTTATAAATCAGTTTAAGAGAAAGACGTATTTAAAGTATTTTTTAAAAACTTGCTGCCTGGCGGTGGTGGCACATGCCTTTAATCCCAGCACTCAGGAGGCAGAGCCAGGCCTGTGAGTTTGAGGCCAGCCTGGTCTACAGAGCGAGATCCAGGACAGGCACAAAACTACACAGAGAAACCCTGTCTCGAAAAACCAACCAAAAAAAAAACTTGCTTATTTCTTGGGTAAGTGAATTTCAACTGATATAGACTATCTCCTACCTTGACAATGTGAATTTCTCATTGTACATTGACATCAGTCTTTCTGTAGGACAGGTACTCCAGTTTGATGTTGTTAACTCTTCTGAATCCTGGTCAATTGCTCCAACTGTTGAGATACTTCTATTGGAGTTTTAGCAAAGTTTTTGTTCCCGTGACCCCATCTTTGAATTCTGAGAATATATTTGCTTGTGGTATAAGTGGGAGAATCAGTAATTTCTTCCTACAAGCAAATTTGTTTTAAGATTTCAACTTTAAACATAGCAGCTGGTATTGAAAGCATAGCTGTGCTCCTCGGCCCTGTGTGTTGTTTGTAATTGGTCCACTTTATCTGATTCAGGTGCACTGTGGCCAGGTATGAAACCTGAAAGTGGTTTAATTCAGACTCCATCTCCAAGTCAACACAGTGTTCTTACCTGCACTACAGGGTTAACCACAAGCCAGCCAAGCCCAGCACATTATTCTTACCCCATTCAAGGTAAATAGGCATGGTTGTGTGCGTGTTATTTAATTTTTATGGTTTTTTATTTTTAATCTGCCCGTATATCCAGACAAACTGGATGATACAGGAGCACTGTCAGCTAAAGAAAAAAGAATGGCATGCATTTGTGCATGCTTTTTATGTCAGGCAAATCCGAGCCAAAAGTGTGGTTTGTGAGTCGCTTAGGCTTTGAATGTGAGCTGCTTAATAGAGTGAAGCCTTCTCTTTTGCATGCTGATATCCAGAAAGCTTCTCTGGATTTGGTTCTGGTCTGGTCTCAGTGGCATCTTCACATGTAAGTTGGCGACTCCTTGAGTCAGGATTTGGCTGGCTTCTATGTGAATTGTCGGTGGAATGTGCAATGCGGACTGCTTTTCTGCTGGTGGCTTTGTGACACCCCACCCCTACCCCACTTACTACTTCTTGGTGAGAGTATTTCTTTTGCTCAAAAAGGTGATGATGAGGCTGAGGGTGCCGGTTCGTGGTGGAGTGCTTGCCTAGCATGTGTGAGGCCCTGGGTCCCATTCCAGCACTGAAGAAAAAAGTTGGTTTTCATTTTTTATTCAGGGTGAAAACTACATTTTAAGCAACTTTACTTTCCTGAGTTCTCTGAAAAGGTTAGACTTTTATAATCAAGATGGGCAGGCAAAAGGGCAGTGTGATGCTTACTTGCCTACTCTGCCAAGTCCATTGATCCAGGGTGGAAAGCAGTGTCCATGTACCTGGCTTCTCATCTGTCTCCATGCCTCTGTTTTTGTTTTCTTGTTTTACAGTTTTTTACTTTTCATTGTTTTTAAAATAAACGCCAGAGGGATGAGTGCAGACACCAAAAGCCTCTCTAGATAGGAGCCTTGCTGATGGAAAAAACTTTTAACTGGTTTTTTGTTCATTGATTTAGAAAGTGTTTGATTCTCGAAAGAGAGAGGCCACTTTATTCTTTGTTTTGGGTTTGTATTTTAGGTTTTAATTTTGTGTGTATATATGCATGTGCACGAAGGCACCCACATGGTGTTCACAGAGACCAGGAGATAACTTGGAGCTGGAGATAACTTGGAGCTGGCGTTAGAGCCTGTTGGGAGCTGTCCATCATGGGTGCTAGGGACAGAACTCAGGTCCCAGAGAACAGCGAGTGCTCTTAGCCACTGAGCCGCCACTTCTGCCCCCGGCTCTGTTCTTAGGACCTGGGTCTAAGCTACCCTTACCTCCGGGTTCCAGAGTCTCCTCTCGTACAGCTCATCCTTTTTTTGCCCCCGCCTCCCTGTTCTCTTTCTTTCTAACAGGAGCCAACCAGGAGGAACAAAGTTTAAGGACATTACCCAGGCTCACCTTGACCTGTGGGCCTAATAAAAGAACCTCCTAACCCAGCCTTTTGAGGCCATCTGGGAGTAACACACACCACCACGTCTAACTTTGATTTTATCTTTAGTGTTTTCCTAAATTAATAGGCTTTTGAGATCAACAGTGAGGTAATTAGGTCCTCTTAGGGATACACATAGGTCATGAAGGAAGAGGAGGAGGAGTAAGGGTTCTCTTCCTTCCTACTGGGGTACAAAATCTCCTCTCTTCTGTAGTAGTTTAACACTCACGTCTCTTCCCTTGGAAAATAAGTGGAGTCATCTTGGGGGTGAGCTGGAAATCATTGCTGTGATGGTCATGAAAGCATCTGTTGAATTTCTTTCACCACTGTCCTAACCTGTCATGTGCTAGATGTGCTTTTCCTGTGACTCTGCTGACTGGTTTCCTTCAGTGAACACTTCTGTGTTCTCAGCCATGGCTAGGTGTTCCTCGTGTCATCTTCACACAATCCTGTAAGTACTATAACCCCATTTTTCAGATGGGGAGCCTGAGGCACAGAGAATCTAAGTAACTGTTCATAGTCACCAAGTAAGTAATCAAGTCAGGGTGGAGGTGGAACTCTAACTCTAGAGCGTGAGTGGACTATTTCTCTCAAGGTTGAAATCATGGTGTCAGTATCAACTCTCCCTATTTCAGGAACTGTACTAACAAATATCTAACTTTATTTTTCCTCCATTTATTGTTAGTCAGCACTCTGACACAAGGTAGAAAATTTAAGGCATCAAGTTGTTCATTTGTACTATTTAATCTGAAGAAAAAGTTTGTAGGAAAGCATTGGCTAAGATGATGTATAAGCGTTATTAGTGGGTTGATGTTCATGGCATTCATAGTTAGTGCCTCTCCCCTGCTTTCTCTTTCCTCAGCACACACTGTTGTCTTTGGACTCTCATTTTGTTGTTAATACCCAATAGTCTTTGACCAGGAGTTTTCCTTTCATTAGCAGACTTTAAAAAAAAAAAATTTGTTTGTTTACATAGATGAGTGTTGTGCCTGCCTGTCTATGTGTGCATCACATGCGTGCCTAGTGCTAGCAGAGGTCAGAAAAGGATGTAGGGTCCCTAAAACCGGTGTTAACAGATTTTTGTGAGTCATGATGTGGGTGTTGGGAATAGAACCCAGGTCCTCTGCAAGAACAGCAAGTGCTGTTAACTGCTGAGCCATCTTTCTGGCCCCTTTTTAAAACGTGTAGCTGTATGTGGGTGTGTGCATATGAGTGCAGATGTCCTTGGAGGCCAGGAGAGGGCGTTGGATTCCCTGGAGCTGGAGTTACGGGCAGTTAGGAGCTCCCTAGCATAGGTGCTGGGAACCTAAGGAAGGTCCTGGGGTGGGGGGGTGATGTGTTCTCTCAACTGCTGAGCCATCTCTCCATCCCCAGCAGACCTTTGTTTGGTGTACTTTAGATGTACAGGCCAGCGGAGCAGAGTGCACACAGTCCTCATATTTTGTACTGCAAAGTTAGAGAGAAGGAAAGATGGATGGGATGGCTGACTCCACAACAGCACAGGCCACATCCGGGAGAAGAGCTGCGCCGAGTCAGCTTACAGCCGGGGTAGTTACAGGAAGAAAAGAAGGGAAGAGGGACTGGACAGGATTTTCAAGATACGGGTTAACCGCTTTGCTTCTCCTCCTTTCCTGCTTCTCCAACACCGCTTCATTTGTCCTGGTGGCAAAGGAGGTTTTCCTGCTGTTGATTTTGTCTTGTTTTGGGTCGGTTTGGTTTTGCTTTGGTTCTTTCTTGTTCGCTTGCTTGTTTACTTTGATTTGTTTTCTTATGTGGTGGGGGGCGTGCTGTGGATGAGGGGAGGATATGGGGGGACTGGGAGGTGAACAGAATTGGGGTGCATGATGTAATACTCCCAAAGAGTCAAAAAGAAGTTTTTTTAAAAAAATCATCATGCAATTTTATGAATATAACCATTTCAATGTTATACTTAAGATTATAAATTCTGAAGTATGTGGATTGAATCTAAATTAACCTAAACATGGGGGAAGCAAGGGGTGGGTACTGGGAGAAGGGGAGGCGGGGAACTGTGGTTGGTATGTAAAATTTGAAAAAAACTTTTTTAAATTAAAAAAAAAAAAGATCAGTAAACAACAACAACAAAAAAGATACAGACTAATGTCTCCCATGGCTAACAGTACTGGGGGTTGATACGGTGGAGAAGGCAAGAATTTAGATTCCAGGTGGTAGTGGTGCACGCCTTTAATCCCAGTACTCAGGAGGCAGAGGCGCACAGATCACTGTGAGTTCGAGGCCAGCCTGGTCTACACAGAGAGTTCTAGGAAAGGCATAAAGCTACACAGAGGAACATAAATTACTTAGCTCTGGGAACCAAGTGACTTTAGTTCTTTGAATGGTTATTGCTTAACTATTTACAAAAATGAACTTTATAAAATGACATGATCATAGCTAATATGTACATCCTTCAATTTCCCCTACAATTAGCGTCTCATATGAGCATGATACATTTGATATGATTAGTGAACCAATATTAGAAATTGTTATCAGTTAAGGAGGTGACTTTCTCAAAGGTACGTTGACCTGACGTTTAAGGGTCATGTCTCCATAGGTTCCTGTAGACTTCTGCTCTCTCAGGCTTCTCTAGTTTTTTGATGGCCTAGGTGGCTTTGGGGATGGCCCTCTATTAGAACTTATTTGATGTTTTATTCACAATTAGACTGGAGTTACAGGTTTTTCAAAGGATCACAGAGGTAAAAGGACATCACATGTCAGATGTACATTCTGTCTATATGATTTAATACTATTAATATTATCCTTGATCATCTGACTAAAGGAATGTTTGTCAGGTATCTCCACTGTAAAGTTACTTTTTAAATTGTTTTTCCATTTTGTGTCTGTCTGTCTGTCTTTGAGAAAGGGTCTTGCCATAAAGCCCTAACTGACCTTGAACTCCTGACTCTCCCAAGTGCTGGGATTATAGGTATGAGCCACCTCACCTGGACTAGAAGTTATGTCCGTGCTTAAAGGTTCACGGCCACTCCTTTATGGCCATTCATTTTTTCCCCATCACCTTTTATTTATTCATCATTTGTTTCTGGGCTCATATACATTTCTTTTCTATTTTGAGTTTTTAATTCAGAGCAGCCTTATTTGTTATCCCATGTGGTCATAGGGTACACATCTAGTTGACTCTGACACCTTTTTACATTACCACCACTACTGCCCTGTGTTTGGTTTTTGGGTGTTTTATTCTTTTAACATCTTTAGCATCTGACCTTGAGGTGCTCCAGGCATATCTTATATGTTATCTGCCTGAGTCCTGATGAGTCATTTCTCCAAAGAGGCTGAGTTCTTCTTGTGGAAAGAATGGTATTAGAAACCAAAATCTGGGGTTATCAAGGTGATCAGTTGGTAAAGAGGCTTGATTCCCAGGATACACTTGGTGGAAGGAGAGTGGAGAGTTGGCCTCTGACCTCCATATGAACACACACACACACACATACATACATACATACACACACACACACACACACACACACACACACACACACACACAAATGAATGTAATTTTTAAAATGGAAAATATATGTATGAAAACACAAATGAATAAATAATGTAATATAATGTAATTTGTTTTGCTTTTGTTTTTCAAGACAGGGTTTTCTCTGTGTAGCCATAGCTGTCCTGGATCTCGCTCCATAGACCAGGTTGTAGATCCACTTGCCTCTGCCTCCCAAGTGCTGGGATTAACGACGTGCACCACCATTGCCCAGATATAAATGTAATTTTTAAAAAAAGAAATGGAAGCCGGGCGGTGGTGGCGCACGCCTTTAATCCCAGCACTCGGGAGGCAGAGGCAGGTGGATCTCTGTGAGTTCGAGGCCAGCCTGGTCTACAGAGTGAGTTCCAGGAAAGGCGCAAAACTACACAGAGAAACCCTGTCTCAAAAACAAAACAAAAAAACAAAAAAAGAAAAAAAATGGAGCTCTCAGGATGGCCCAGTGGGTAAAATCACTTGTCTTGGAAGCTGTACAACCCGAGTTCAACCCCCAGAACCCCAGTGGAAGGGAAGAGCCAGCTCCCTCCTGTAAGTTGTCTTCTTACTCACACTCCTCCCTACTCACACCATGGCACACATGCACGAACATGCACAGATGAGCCTGTGGGTCCATTCTCACTCAGACCATTGCGCACACACACACACACACACACACACACACACACACGCAATAAATTATTTTTAATAATAATAAGTAATAATAATAATAAACCAAGATGAAGAGGGGGATCTTTGGTATATAAAATGAATAATAATTTTTTTTCTTAATTTAAATAAATAAAGAAACAAAGATGTGGGCACATTGCTACTATGGTATCAGGTGTCTTTTTTTTTTTTTTTAGATACTCTGTTAAAAGAGCAAGAAATATGTGTGTGTGCTTGACCCTGTGTCAGTACACATATGTGAATATTTGAAAGTTAAGCGTGAATCCTTACTGGTTTCTCTAGCTCTAATCCATTATCACACAGATCATTTCAGACTCTGTTCGTTGCTGATGTCAATCTGTATTCCACCATTTACTGTGTGTGTGTGTGTTTGTGCACAAGCATGTACGAGCACGTGTCCCAGCATGCATTTGGAGGTTGGAGGACAGCTTTGTGTATCAGTTTTCCCCTTCCACCATGGGGGTTACGGGGTTGAAATCAGGTCCTTAGATTTGGTAGCAGATGCCCTTACCCACTGGGCCATCTCCCCAGTCAGTCCTTGTTCAGGAGATAGTACTTTGATTTATTAACCTAGCTTCCTTTTTTTTTTTTTTTTTTGTTTTGGTTTGTTTTTTCGAGATAGGGTTTCTCTGTGTAGCTTTGGTGCTTGTCCTGGACCTCGCTCTGTAGACCAGGCTGGCCTCGAACTTACAGAGATCCACCTGCCTCTGCCTCCCGAGTGCTGGGATTAAAGGCATGTGCCACCACCGCCTGGCTGAGCCTCATTTTTTATATGTTGGGTACCTGGCTAGATGCTGGAGATGATAAGATAGCAAAATACATCTTCGTGGAGCTTACATTCTAGGGGAGGGAATAGAAGTCACAAACAGTAAGATTTTCGTAAGTGCTCTGAAGGAAGAAAAGGACCATTACCATGACAGGAAGGGACTCATTTTACAGAGATAGAGAGAGCATCCCTAAGGAAGTTGAGGAGTCATTGTTCTGGGCGGGAGAGGACCGGGGGGACAATCCTGGTCGGGTTACCTTGATTGGCCTTAGACCTTCAAGAATCTGTCTTGTTTGAGTAACGTACATAGAGCTATTGTGAGCAAACAAGGTAAGATGAGGTGCTTTAAAATTAGAAAAGTGAGTAAAACCCAAATCCTTTCTGTATAGTTTAGGCTGACCTTGAACTTGTATTTAAAATCCTCCGGTCTCTTCCTCCTGAGCATGCTGGGATGCAGGCTAAAACTACAGGAGTGAACCACCATTCCTGACCTTGCACAAGCTTTTTTAAAATGAGAGAGAGACAGAGACAGGAATGTGCATACAAAGAAAGAGAACAACTTTCAGGAGTTGGTTCTCTCCTTCCTTCCACTGTGGCTTTCAGAAATCAAATTGAGGTCACCAGGCTTGTACGAATCCCTGGCCCTCGAGGCCGTAGCCCTTTATTAGAGCCATGCTTTTCTCCTGGCAGCTCTGCATGCTGGCTCTGGTAAGCTGACCTAATAGAACTTGGTTCTTAGAATGGGTGAGGAGCCTGTGAAAACAGCTGGGCATTGTAGAGATCTGCCAGCGTTTCCATGCTTAAATAGGAGGTGTTACTTGATTCTCTAAGTTTGTGCTTTCTGTTTCATGTTTCATTGTTCTTGATTACTGTAATATTGTTTATTGAGACCATCATATATGTGGGTAGGATGGTTAGTACTCCTTTTTTTTTTATTCCTAACTTCTTAGCCATAGTTGTATATAGGGTAAAGCATGTAGTGGTTATGTACATTTTTAGGTAAATTAACTTGGGTTCAGTGATAGTTACAAAAACCTAAAATATGCCACTTAGTTTTTTAGATTGAAGACTGCTACATTTCTCTTATTGTTTTTTGGGCTTGGATCTCATGTGGCCCACACTGGTGAATGTGAATTAAATTCACTGTGGATATGAGGCAGGCCTTGAATTGATCCCCCTTCCTCCACCTCCCAAGTGTACCATGCTTGACCGATTATTACATTTCTGAAACTGCTTTGCCAGAGTACATTCCTCCCATGTGCGTAGTGACAGGTATAATTGAGTGAGAAGAGTGCTGGGCAGGGGGAGGAAAGAGAACGGGCTACACTCCGAGGAAGGGAGTTGATCTGGAAGTGACGGCCGGGAGAGGTGAGTGAGCTCTCTCCCCTCCCACTGAAGTCACTTGTGTGTAGTCTCTTCTGCTTCAGGCCTGCCTAGGAGAATATATTGTACTACGCTTTTTCTTCTTGGGCCTCCAACCATCAATTAAATCATGACACGGAGACTTATTATTAGTTGTGAATGCTCAGCCTAACTTAGGCTTATTTCCAGCCAGCTCTTTTAACTTTTATTAACCTGTTTCTCTTTGTCTACCTTAGTGCTTTTCTACCTTTCTTTCCTTCTGTATATCTTACTTTTACCCCTTCTCCGTATCTGGCTGGCAGATGCCTGGCTTCTGACTCTGATAAGTCCCTATTTCCTCATTCTCTTCTCCTCTCAATCTTCCTGCCTAGCCCTCTGTCTGCCCAGCTATCGACCACTCAACTCTTTATTAGACCAATCAGGTGTCTTAGGCAGACAGAGTGAAACAAATGTAACACATTTTTGGAGGAGGGATTTGAGACAGGTTTTTTGTAACAGTCCTGGCTGTCCTGGAACTCACTTTGTAGACCAGGCTGGCCTTGAACTCACAGAGATCCGCTTGGCTCTGCCTCCTGAGTGCTGCTGGGATTAAAGGTGAGAGCCACCACCACCCGGCCTGAATGTAATACTTCTTTACATAATTAAAGTAATATTCCACAACAATATATTGCTTACAGAACCTGGAAACTACCAGAAAGTCTTTTCCCACAAAATGATTAAAATGGCTTAGGAGTCATCTATCCTGTGTATTACTGGTTGCTGCTTCCTCTTAGGAAAATGGAGTAAGCTATAGCAGAGAAGAAAGTGACTATTGATCAGAAGCAAACACCATCTATTATTATTAAATGCATTTTGTTTAGTTGTGTTTAGGAAAGGAAGCCCTTAAAAGCCCTGTAATCGCCCTGGGGCAGAGAGCTGTAGCTTGTCAGTGACTCTGAGGGAAGAGCACCAGAGAGAGAGGAGTTGGGAATTCCAGGTGACTGTCAACCCCACTGAACACATCATCTGAACTGTTCTCTGGCCGAGCTCGTCAGCAAGCTGAGCTTGTGGCTGGAGCAGTGACTGTTTTTGTCTAGACAGGCTTTCAGCACAGTGCCCTTTGGAAGGGGAGGAACCTGCTTCCAGTCTGGCCTGAGTTCTTCCTCCTGACCTTTCTCCCACTCCGTCCCTAGTGGAGGTTTTCTTCCTGGCTTCCCTGGAGGACTTGGTCAGTTTGGTTCTCTGGTGGTGGCACATTTGGTGAAGATGACAGCAGCAGGAACTAGTCTCTGTGTGTGTGATGAGAAGAGGTCAGAACCGGAGCCTCATTCATAACACTGAGGGCCTGTCTACCTGGGACAGCCCTGTGCTGTCTGCTAGCCACTGAGCCTGGGTTCGAACCTGATGGGGTCTGTTACAAAAGGATGTAAAACTTAGTCTACTTCCTTAAGACAGACGTTCCAGGTAACTCTGATAGAGTCTATTTTTACCTGACAAGATGAGATTTAGATTTAATATTTTCTAAGTTTTTGCAGGTTTACTGATAAAGCAAATAACAAATTGTAGGAGTATTTAAAATTTCTGTGTGTGTGTGTGTGTGTGTGTGTGTGTGTGTGTGTGTACACGTACATGTATGAATGTCCCAATGCACATGTAAGCATCAGAGGACAACTTGTGGGAACCAGATTTTGCCTTCCACCATGTGGGTCCCAGGACTCAACTCAGGTCCTCAGTCTTGGCAGCAGGCAGCATTACCTGCTGAGTCATCTTGCTGGCCCTTACAGTGCTTTTTGATCCGCATTAATAACCCTCTATTTGGATTTAGCAATTCTAAGCATTTTAGAATTAGGAGAACTATTTCTCAAAGTAAGTATGTCACTCCGGAAAGACATAATATGGGACAAATGGCCATAAACAATACCAGAGCATAGGATTTACCAGCGTTCTCCTGACTGTCAGGTCACGTGCAGGGAAATCATTCTTCAGCTTCTAGAAAAGACTGGCTTAGTTTTGACTTCACTGGTGTGTCAGTGTGAGCTGTGAATTGTGTATTCATCGTTCTGGGATTTTGGTAGAAAGAGTGGAGGACTCGAGTTGAAGCGAACATTCCAAGTGTTTGGATTCTAATCCTGTCCCACTGAGCTATGGAATGCAAAAACAAAATAAGCGTTTGCTTTAAAAAATTATTAGTGGATTTTATATGCATGATTTGTCTTACGTCTGTGCAGCATATGTGTGCCTGGTGCCACAGAAGCTAGAAAGAAGGCCAGGCTAGAAAGAAGGCCTGTAGTTGCTTATGATTGTGAGTCATCATATAGTGCTGGGGCTTGAACCCTGGTCTTTTGGAAGAGCAGCCATACTCTTAACCATTGAGTGATCTCTCCAGCTTCCAGCATTTGCCTCTTCAGCCAGTATTCTTTGTCTCCTCGAAGATATGTTCAGTTAAAACGGATTGTTTTCCCTGTCTTTAAGCCATATACATGTGACCTTTAATGTCTCCTAATACTCTCAATCCTGTAGCTTCAAGCACAAATGCCAGCCTGATATCCTCGTCATCCGCAATTGCCAATATTCCAGCAGCAGCTGTGGCCAGCATCTCAAACCAGGTACCGTGCCCCATCTGTGCATCCTCCTTGATGTGATTCGCCTGACTTGCACTTCATCTCTTCTTTCCATGGTCAACTTGCCCATCTAAGAAACAACCAGGAATAGTGTAGCCTGTTGAGTCCTGGCTGAATGCCCTCAGAACTCTCTGGATGCTGTCTCGTTTCTCTTGTTCCTTGCTAATCCTCCCAGGAATATGGTTCTGTCTATAGCATTACCTCTGTGTTTACCCCAAGCCCAATCCTGCCCCCACTAGAATGTGCCCTCCATAAAGAGCAGGGATTTATTTTTTCTATTTTTGTTGACTTTTATGTTTCCAGAGCCTAGACAAACCCCTGGCACTCACTTAAAAGGCACTCATAAGCATTGTGGGTGAATAAATACTACCTCCACCCATTCCCTTATTAATTGTTTGCAATTAGTCTTTTGTTTGTTTGTTTCTGGTTTTTGGTTTTTCAAGACAGGGTTTCTCTGTGTAGCCCTGGCTGTCCTAGAAATCACTTTGTAGACCAGGCTGGCCTCGAACTCAAAGAGGACCACCTGCTTCTGCCTCTTGAGTGCTGGGATTAAAGGCATGTACCACCATGCCCAGCTGTGATTTGGTCTTGATCACTGTTACATTACGTGTGTGCTTAAATGCTCACTGTAGCATCTTCAGAGTTTGTTTTGTTTTGAACAGGCTCAGACTTTTCTCGGCAGCAACTGCTATGACCACTGCTCTTTCCACCAGCTGTTTTGGCTAAAGTTCACCTACTCTGATCGACTTCTGAGTCTCACTGTCCCACTCTTGCTGCCTTTGTTCTTTCTTAAGTGCACAGTTACCTTGGGGTTGAGGGGGCGCTGTTTTGTTTTGGGTGGGTGGGTTGTTTTTTTTTAAGTAGGGCCTCACTAGTACCTCAAACTTGTATTGACCCTCCTGTCTGTCTCCTGTGCTGAGGTCACAGGCCACCACAGTGGCCCAGTGTATCTGTTGAATTCCTCCCTGTCCTCCATGCAGCCCTGTGCAGGCTCTTTTCTTTCATCGCTTTCCTTTTTGGTCTTCTAAGGACAGTGTCTATAACTTACTCCCGAAGAGTGTTTGACCAAACTCATTGTCAGCTTAGATGATGCCTCTGTACTACGCAGGTTTCTGCATTTTGAAAAGCATTGCTTTCTTGGGACTGCTGGGTAGGTAGATAAATAAGAAGACGGTGTTAGGAAAAGGCTTAGGACTAAGGGGAGAGAAAGCCTCTTGTGTCACTACCTCTGGCCATAGTCTTGTTGTCCCCCCTCTGGCCCACAGGACTACCCCACCTATACTATTCTTGGACAGAGTCAGTACCAGTCCTGCTACCCCAGCTCCAGCTTTGGAGTTGCAGGCCAGACTAACAGTGATGCTGAGAATACTGCATTAGCAGCTACCACGTACCAGACGGAGAAGCCCAGTGCTATGGCACCTGCACCAGCCACACAGAGACTCCCCTCTGGTGAGTACAGAAAGCTAGACTAAGGACACTTCGTCCAGCAGGTTTCCAAGGAACGGTAAATATGGTTTTGTTCTGGGCTAAGTTGGTTTCACCGTGCCATTGGTTTCCCTTTCCAAGTTTAAACTTTGCAAACAGACTGTGATGAGAAAGTGGCAGGAAAATCTATCACTGCTGAGAGCAGCAAAGTGCTAACAGTGAGAAGAAGTGTTTGTGCATACTCTGCCCTCCCGGTAAGTGTGACACACTTAACAGGGCTCTTCAGACGACGGGCCTATTTGTGCACGGTGGCAGGGCTCCAGCTTTAATCCAGGCATGTCTTAGACTGCTGCTAGGAACTCAGCAGGAGATTGTCTCTTAAGTTTCTTTAAGAGTCCAAAAACAGCTGGAGTCCTTTCCCACCAGTCCTAACATTTGACTGGCAAGGCTAGACACTGCTTGTGAGTGGCACTGGGACTCGTGGCTCTGCCTGCACCGCCACCAGCAGTCCGAGGACTTCCCTTCCACTTAGGGACTTCTCACTTGTGTAAAACCCAATCCCTGGGGCTGGAGAGATGGCTCAGAGGTTAAGAGCACTGACTGTTCTTTCAGGGGCCCTGAGTTCAATTCCCAGCAACCACATGGTGACTAATAACCTGTAATGAGATCTGGCACCCTCTTCTGACCTGCAGGCACAATACTGTATATGTAATAAATAAATCTTAAAACAACAACAACAAAAAAAAAAACATTCCTTGATTATACTAGAGAATTCTAGAATTAGCCGGAATGAACCAAGTTAGTGAGTAGATGAGAGAGAGCACATGCTTTACAAGTGTAAGTACGGGAACTAGAACACTTGGGAAAGACCACACAGCCCTTGAAGCTGTGGCTCGAGAGAGAGTTGCACTTGACAGTGGCTGCAGATAGGATTTTGTGTCTACGTTACGTTGCTCAAAGAATGCAGTTTACAACAAAGTTTGAAGAGTAAACCGAACTTAAAATTTAATGTTTAAATGTTAAGTAAAAAGGCTGGATATGGATATGGTGTCGAACACCTTTGACACTTAGGAGGCTTAAGGCAGGCAGTTGGATATCTGTGAGTTCTAGGCCAGCCTGGGCTACGTAGTGAGACCATATCGCCAACAAACAAACAAACCCAAAGGTTATAGATTAGTTCTTCCATTTTGGACTAGAGATGACTCTGTAGTTAAGCACACTGACTGTTCTAGAGGACCTGGGTTCAATTCCAGGCATCCATATGGAAGCTCACAACTATCTGGAACTCTAGTATTCCAGGGGATCTGATGTTCTCTTCAGGCAAAACACTCATTCATATAAAATAACAATACTTTTTTTAAATATAAAGCTGATTTATTTATTTCTCTTAAAAATTTTTTTTTAAATTTGTTTTATGTCTGTATGTGTTTTGTGTGCCATTATGTATGTATACCACTGCTTTGCTGCCCTCGAAGGTCAGAAGATGGCTTTGGGTCCCCTGAACTGGAGTTACAGGTGGCTCTGAGTTTCCATATGGGTGCTGGGAACTAAACCCAAGTCTCCTCAAAAGCACCAAGTGCTTTTATCCTCTAAGCCATCTCTTAGTCAAGGCCATTTTCTTCATAAATGAAATTGTAAGGTGATTTTTTTCATCAGGTGTATTGTTTAGCTTTAGGGACAAGAGAGGGGGTGCTGGTATAATTAAACTTGAGGTCATACATTCTGGCCCTAAGTAGACATAATTTGTTGTTTGCTGTCCTTTTGGGATGTCTTTAGGAAGGCAGATACTGTCTCTGTAGGTCAGCGGTTCTCAACACGTCGGTCATAGCCCCTTGGGGTTGTCCAACGTGACCCTTTCACAGGGGCTGCCTAACACCATCAGAAAACACAGTTATTTATAATTCACAACATTAGCAAAATTACAGTTATAAAGTAGCAATGAAAATATTTTTTGGTTGGGGTCACCAGCACACGAGGAACTGTATTAAAGGATCACAGCATTGGGAAGGTTGAGAACCACTGATATAGGCAGATGCTGTCTCTGTAGACAGATGTTGTCTCTGTAGGCAGTTCTGGTTACTTCAGACTCTGCCAGACTGTGGTGTATCTCTCTCCTCACGTTCCTTTATTTTAAACCCTGTTTTTTTTATTGCTCCTCATGCCGACCCCTCCCCTTACTGTGGCTCTCATAGCCTGTGACTGCTGACACTTTTCCTTTAACAGACTCAGCTACAAGCCCATCTTTGTCCCAGACTACACCGAATAAAGAGACCGATGATCAGTCCAGGAAGAATATGACTGTCAAGAACCGGGGCAAGAGGAAAGCTGATGCCGGTTCCTCCCAGGACAGCGAATTAGAGGTATGGGAAGAAACTCACTGGAGTTTCCTGTTCTGTTTTCCTCACTTCCTGTCAAGTGCATGTCTGGAATTTGCAGAGATAATGTTATTGTATGTTGTATCCACTTGAATTCCTGGGGCGGGGCCTTAGTTGACCAAAAGGAGAAAAAAAAGTAAGTAAAAGAAAATCCGTCCATGTGCACAACTTAACTTATATCCCTTCCAACTGTTTGCACCAAGGCACTGAAAAACCTTTCTGATTCAGGGTAATTCTAACAGAACAAATTTTTCTCCACATTAGAGGACATAAAGAATACACTGCATCTTAGGAGAAAGCCAAGGGAGCTATGAATGATGTCATACTGTTTCCATTTAGAAATCACAAAGGAAGTGAGAGGAATAGAGTGTGTGTCTCAAAAGCACCAAGTGATTTTATCCACGAAGCCATCTCTTAGTCAAGGCCATTTTCTTCATGAATGAAATTGTAAGGTGAGACACACAGATCTGGAGACTGCTTGATGAGAGTGTGATGGAATCAGGCGGAGCTGTGAGCACTGCGGGCACTTCCTGTGGACAGAGATTTCAGTTAGGGTTGGAAAGAATAGAAAAACATACAAAATCCTAATGTTAAAATTTTTCCTTTTTTTTTGTGGTTTTAGTTTTTCTTTGATGTGGTTATTTAAAGTAAAGAGATAAACTTAAATGTCTTCTTTTCAATTTTAAGTAAATTGAAACTGCTCTATAGAATCTGTCTTCCTCTTCATTTCTGGGGCGCAAACACAGCAAGAAATAGGGAAACTAACGTTCTGATATCATTCTCAGGAAAAATGGACAACTCTCTTTTTTAAAAATTGTACCAAAGCGTATATAATGCAAAACTGTACCATTTTTGCTAGATATAGTACACACCTGTAATCCCATGAATTTGGAAGGTGGCACCAGGAGATCAAGGTCACCTTTGCATGAGTTGCCTGAGACTCCACCTAAAGAAAGCTTTTTTAAAGGACTTTACTGTTTGTTACAATTTGAAAATTTTTATGTGTATGAGTGATTTTTTTTCTTTTTTTATGTGTGGGTGTTTTGCCTGCATGCATGTCTGTACACCATGAGCATGTCTGGTGTCTACAGGGGACAGAAGAGGTTGTCTCGTCCCCTGAGACTGGAGTTAGAGACAGTTGTGAGCCCACATGGGTGCTAGGAGTCAAACCTCTACACGAGCAGCCCCAACGTTACCATTTTAAGAGCATCATCCAGTGTTATTAAATTTATTAGCCACCATTTCTGGAACATTTTTGTGTTTGTTTTTCTTTGTTTGAGGCAGTCTTGCTCTTGCCTTGAACTCCTGGGCAATCCTGCCCCATACTCCAAAGTGCTGAGGTGACAGGCATGAGCCCCTCTGCCCTGTGTTCAGAACCTTCTCGTAATCCCAAACAGCCTCGGTACCTTTTCAACGGTGACTCCCATACTCGTTCCCAGCTCATGACAGCAACTGTTCTGCCTCGGCTACTGTGACTTTGCCTCGTCTGGACACATCTCCCTGTGAACGGACAGTCTGCTTCCATTGTCAGGCTCATTTCAGTGGTGCAATGCTTTGCGGATTCATCTGTTGCAGCATGGATCATAATTTCATTCTTTCAATGGCTGAATGATACTCCATTGTGTATGCACATGCGTATTGCATCTTGCTTATCTTGTATCTGTTGAAGGACACTTCACTTTTAGGCCAATGTGAATAATGAGGCTTTGAATACTTCATACTATACTTCTTGAGTTCTATATCCAGAGGAGTGGAAAATTGCTAGATCTTATTCTGTGTTCAGCTTCAGCTTTTTGACGAGTCTCCAGACCTTTACACTTTTACATTCCCGCCATTAGCCAGATTGTCATCAATGTTTGCTATTTCTCCTCTCCTTTTTTTTTTTTTAAACTGGATCTGAGGACTGAACCCAGGACCTTGCACTTGCTAGGCAAGCACTCTACCACTGAGCTAAATCCCCAACCCCTCCTCTCCCCTTTTTAAATTGTATTTTTGGTGGTGGTGGTGGTGGTGGTGGTGGTGGTGGTGGTGGTGGTGGTGGTGGTGGTGGTGGTGAGGAGGAGGAGACAGGGTCTCTCCTCATTGCTCAGGCTGTCCTGGAACTTACTATGTAAATTAGGCAAGCCTGGAGCTCCCAGTGATACACCCAACCCCTCCCCTTTTTAAAATGAAAGCTCCCCTGTTGGGTGTAAAGTGACATCTCAAGGTAGTTCTTATTTGCATTTCCCTAATGACTAATGATATTAAACATCTTTCCATGACCTTGAGTCCTAAAGCTTTGTAGTGTTTTGAAACTAAAATGCATGACTCTCCACCTTTGTCCTTTCTCCAGGCCGATTTTGGCTATTTGGAGATCCTGTCAGATTCCCTATGAATTTTTAAAGTTTCTTTTTCTTTTTTTAACCTCAGATTATTTTAAATTATAGTAATTAAGTTCAGTTTCACATAAACACTGTTTTAACTTGAGTTTAACTTTAACACACATTGTGGAGGGGCTGGAGAGGTGGGTTAGGGTCAAGGGTACTTGTTAAGAACCAAGGTTTGGTTCCCAGCACCTACATGGTAGCTCACAGCTGTCCATAACTCTAGTCCCAGGAGACCCGATGCCCTCTTCCAACCTCCAAGAATACCAGGCATGCATATGGTGCTCAGATGTACATGCAGGCAAAACAGCCATACACATAAAATAAAAACAAATAAACCTAAAGAAAGAATTTTAAGTAAACAACACAGGAGAATTGGATGTGATTCAGGCTGTAGACCGACTTGGGTGTTGCCATTTTAGCAATATTGTCTTCCACTCTGTGAATGTTCATATTTATGTTTTTCCATTCTCGGCAGTATTTTAGGGTTTTCAGTGTATTATGCAAATCTTTTATTTTGTTGGTTAAATTACTCCTGAGTGTTATTTTCGATGGGCTTGATTTTTTAATCTTTTTTTAAAATCACCCATTGCATTAAAACATCAGGTTTGGTTTTTTTTAATGTATTGAAGACATTATACTTCAAGCCTGTTGATATATATATATGAAAAGGCACTGAATTTTTGTCAGATGCATTTTCTGTATCAATTGAGATTATCATGTGTTTTCCCTCTTTTAGTATGTTGCATTGATTAATTTTATGGATTGAATCAACCGTCCTTACATTCCAAGAACTGACCCCACTCAGTCATGATATATAGTTATTTTTATATGTTGGGGAATTTGACTTGCTACTGTTTGGTTGAGATCTGTGCACCGTTTTCCATGAGGGCTGTCGTTTCCATGATGCTCTGGTCTTGTCTGTCTTAGAGTAGCCCTGGCTTCACTGGATGAATTAGAGAGTGTTCCTTCCTTCTCAGTGTGTCTGTGGGAAAACTTAGGAAGGATGATGTTAATTCTTACTTAAATCTCTACTGTAATTCACCAGTGAGGCCACTGGATCTTGGGCTTTTTTTTTGGGGGGTGGGATGTTTTAAATTATTGGCGTCATCTCCTTATCAGTGGTAGGTTTTACCAAAGTTCTGCTTTTTCTCAAGCCAGTTTAGGTTGTGTTGTGTGTTTCTTAGGAATTAAACTATTTACCTGGTTACCCAACTTGTTGGCACACAGCTGTTGAGAATTCATAGTCTGGGTCCTGGTTTCTCGAGAGTCACAGCATTGTCTGCGCTTGCGTTTGTGGTCGTAGTAATCTGAGATGTTTTTCCTTTGTCAATCTTGGTGAATGTCAGCTCTGTTGATATTTTCAGAGCCCTGTCCCACCTACTTCCTGCCTGGCCACTGACCAATCAGTGTTTTATTTATTGACCAATCAGAGCAATTTGACATACAGACCATCCCACAGCAGAGACCCCATCATTGCTTTCCGTTGGCTTTTCTCTATTGCTCTGTTCTCTTTACTTTCTACGTCACTATTTCCTCCTTTGTAACTGGCTTCGGTGTGCCCTTCTTGTCTAGTCCTTGCATGGATACTATGGTGTGGCAGTAATTTGAGAGCTTTCTTCTTCTTGGACTGGGGATTGAACCCAGAGCCTTAGCCCTGTAAAACACGAGCTCTTCCCTGAGGCTTTCTGCTTCCTTTGCCTCCTTCCCTTTGTTACGGGTTCTTTATATGTAGGCTCGGTGGGCCACAGCAGTTAACAGTCCCTGTCTCTACTCAGTTCAGGGATTGCAGGCATGCTCCCGTGCCAGCTGCTTCCTTCTTTTTTAATGTATGCATTTACATTTAAATTTCCCTTTCAGCATTGCTGACTGTGTCTCCTAAGTTTAATATGTTGCATTTATTTACACTATATTAATTACTACCATTCACCTCTAACTTTATTTAGATTTCTTTTTTGGACCATTGATTATCTAAAATTGTGTTATTAAACTCCTACATATTTGTGGATTTTTTTTCCCATTTTATTCCACTGTGATTGACAGATAACTCATTTTTTTGTCTCTCCCCCTCCTCCCCCCAGCGGGTATTTCTCTGGGACTTGGATGAAACCATCATCATATTTCATTCCCTTCTTACTGGATCCTATGCTCAGAAGTATGGAAAGGTAACTCAAGTCTTTTGTTGTAACTCCCTCCTCTGGCGAGATGAGCAGCTGACCTAACTCTCCCGACTGTTAAGGTAGAAAATCCATTTTCTCTGCTGCCTATCTTGCCCTCTTGACTTTTTGCTCATATGCATATATGAGTATTAGGGATTGGGGCTCAAAAGATGGCTTGGTGATTAAGAGCACTTGCTGCAGAGCAGCAAGTTTGGTTTTTTGTTCGGTTCCCAGCACCCACATGACAGCTTACGACATCTGTAACTCTAGTTCCAGAGGATCCACGCACTCTCTTCTGGCCTCTGCCAACACCATATCCATGTGATGCAAAGATACACATGCAGGCCAAACACCCATACATATAAAACCCAGGGCCTCACAAATGCGAGACAAATGCTGACCAGTGAGCTACATTCCTAGTCCTGCCTTGTTGGCTTTGAACTTTCCATGTATAAAACTTGACTACATGGTTTGTGCCAGGCAGGCCACATAACTAGGTAGAATTGATGGTTAAGCTAGACACTTGATGTAGGAGCAGTACTGAAAGCTGAAATTGTTCAAGAGTGCGTTTTCAGGTTGATGGGATGGCTTCCCAGGTCAGTGTTTGCTGCCAAGCCTAAAGACCTGGGTTGAAGCCTCAGTACCCACACGGTGAAAGTGATGAATCAACTCCCCACAAGTTGTCCTCTGACCACGTGCACACACAGAGAACAAAATTAATAAGTGTATTTTTAATTTTATAAGCAGTAAAGTGTAGGAATAAGATTCACTTGAATAAAATCTCCAGATTATGTATTCCAAAGACTAACCTACTGAGCCTTAAATCACTAAAGTACCTCATAAGAATTTCCTTTAGCCAAAAATGAGATAGAGATAAGTAAATGTAATTGCCATTTTCTTTGGGCCACCAACCAGCTCCCAAATAAAGACACGGAGACTTATTGTTAATTATGAATGCTTGGCCTTAGCTTAGGCCTGTCCCACTAGCTCTTATAACTTAATCTAACCTGTTTCTGTTCATCTATGTTGTGCCTTGGGGTTTTTACCTTTCTTTCATTCTGTATGTCCTACTTTCCTGCTTCCTCCATGTATGTCTGGCTGGCCCCTGGTGTTTCCCTGGCATCTCATTTTCTTTCTTTCCTGAGCCTAAATTCCTCCTCTGCCTAGCTATTGGCCATTCAGCTTTTTACTAGATCAATCAGGTGCCTTAGGCAGGCAAGGTAAAATAGCAATACATCTTTACATAATTAAACAAATGCAGTACATCTTTACATAGTTAAATAAATACTCTGCAACATAAATTCAACATGTTCTTACATAGTTAAACAAATGCAGCACATCTTTGCATAGTTACACAAATACTATGCAACAAATTAAGCATACAGATAAAATAGATTTCGAAATTATCACATGATTTATGTTAAATTTATGTTTACTTGAGACAAGGTAGTATTCTGTAGCACAGACTGGTCTCTGAATGTCAATTATCCTACTGCCTGTAAGCCTCCCAAGTGCTGAGATTACAGGTGTGAGCCACTACCCCTAGAAATAAAGTAGATGTGCTTTTTAAAAAATGAATTGTACCAAACAAAATTTAGTATGTTTAATCTGCAGTGTAAACATTACTTTAGCAGAAGAATGAGTTGTAAGAAGGCTAGCTCTGCGTTCTTTCTTTTTTCTCTTAAGACAGAATCTCACTGTGTAGCCTTGGCTGTCCTTGAACTCAGTCCTCCTGCCTCAGTCTCCTGAGTGTAGAAATATGTTTCTCTACACATGATCTCCAGGATCATGTTTCTTCCTTTCTAGAAATAAATTATAAATTATAAAAATAACTGTTTGTTGTCTTGCTACTTCTAGTTATCTTGGGTTGCCAGGAATCTCTTCTGTGAGTACTTTTCAGAGCCTGGCCAGTGGACAGAAGCTCCAAAACTACATCCCTTAATCCCTTTGGAAAATACGCTCTAAGTGAAGACTGATGCTACATTTTAAAGCAACCTCATTGGTTGTCCTGCACATACTTTGACTCTGGCCTTCTTTACTTCCTGGCTGGTAGGATTGTTAGGTATCTGGTGTTCCACGTGTCATAGGAACAGAAAAGGGATTGTGCACATTACAGTAGCAGTATTTTAATCATTGTTATAATTTCCCTTTTATGAAAATACTGGTTTCTAAAAATTGAAATCTTGACATTTTATTAACAGCTGTCCATAGCCTCTGTATTCTGTAATCCCAGGTTCTGATAAATGTGAGTGAAGTTGTATCAGTAAGAATTAAGTACCGTGTGACTGGTATTGTGTTAGACTCGGCTCAAAGTAGTTTTGAAATGTCTGAAAGTCAGAACCAGTGCTGTGAGTACTGCATCGAGCACTCTTCTCACTCCTTCTTTTTGTTCCAGGACCCAACAGTAGTAATTGGCTCAGGGTTAACAATGGAAGAAATGATTTTTGAAGTGGCTGATACACATCTATTTTTCAATGACTTAGAGGTAAGTGGTTTAAATTGTTTTTCTGCTTCTGTGAGGTGTTTTGTTCTGTAATTGTTAGTGCCTGGGCTTGTATTTAGTAGGTGGAAAGGTTATGCTAACAGAACACCAAGGGCCCCTGTCTCTGGGAAGAACAATGTCATGGTTATCACCAGATCTCAGTAGAGCTACTTTAGACTTAGTTGATTTTGTTTCGTTTTTTTAGAAGAGTTGGAGACGTGTTTTGTCTCATTTTGTTTTGAGACGGCGGTCCCATATAGATCAAACAGGTCTCAAACTCACTGTTGGAGATGACCTTGAACTTGGATTCTCTTGCCTCTACCTCCTGTGCTAGAATTACAGGTGTGCCACCATGCAGGGGGTTTATGCAGTGCTGGAGGAGGAACAGAGAGAGGGGTTTGTGTGTGTGAGGCAACCATTCTACCCGCTGAGCGAGGCCAAGTTAGAGTTTGTTGAAAGAGTTTAAGATGCTTTTACACATAGGTTTTTAAGCACAGGAGTTAATACAAAGAATGGCATTGGAAAGAAAGTATGTGGGTTTCTCAGAACCTGTCCCTCTGAGGTAGGTCTGGTGACACACACCCATCACCCCAGCAGTTAGTAGGCTGAGGAAGGAAGATCATGGGTTCTCTAAAAATAAAATAAAAATTCATATTTGTCATGGTTACTTTATTCAGGAGTAAAGTACAGGAACACTAATATAAAAGTCAGTGATCTAATATGTTAAATTTAAATAATATATAAAGGGTCTCATCATTGTACTCATAATTGGTTTTGTTTTGTATGAGCTGATCTCACTATGGAGCTCTAGCTGGCCTGAAACTGTGTAGCCCAGGCTGGCCTTGAACTCACAAGAGCTCCACTTGCCTCTGCCTCCTAAATTCTGGGATTAAAGGCGTACGCCAGCATAGCCTGCTGCTGCTTCTGCTGCTTTTTAAAAAAATTTTCCTTCCTTTTTTCTCTTTTTTTTTTTTTAAAGTGTGTGTGGGTGTTTTCTATTCATATTTGTGTCCAAGCATAAAACGGAGGCCAGAAGAGGCATCAGCTCCCCTGGGACTGGCATTACAACTGCCCTGTGGGTTCTGGGAAATGAACCAGCCCCTCTGGAAGAGCAGCTTGGTCACTGGGCCGTCTCCAGTCCCTATGCCCAGCTTCTTGATTATATCTTGGCTATTTTTTAATTTTACCTTTTAAAAAAAAATTTTACCTTTTTGGTCCCTTCATCTCTCATTGATAGATGATTACTGTAACTTGTTGCTATTAGATGTTTTTTTGTCCACTTTAATTGCCTATTTTTTCTTTTCAGTGTAATTTGTCAAAGGTCATTATATGACACAGATAAAGGTCTGGTATCATATATGCACTATAAATATTTTCTTTAAATAATTTGGACTTTTGCATGCCTTTTGGAAATCCATAATTTTCTAGTTTTAATAAAGTAATTTACTATTACATATTTCTTATATTAAAATGTTTCTGGCTCTTGTTTAAAGTATATTTGCCTACTCTCAACTGGCAAAGATATTCTTCTGTGTTTTCTTATAGAAGCTTTTAATATTTTTTGTTTGGTGTTGGCTTTTTGTTTTGTTTTTTTGCTTGTTTTTGGCTTGGAGGTTTTTGAGACAAGGCCTAAGTCTGTAGAACCCAGGATGGCTTTAAACTTAAAATCCTTCTGCCTCAGCTACCTGAGTGCTGATGTTCCAGGCATACACTACCACACCTGGCTCTGACTGTATTTCTCTACATGTGTATTACCCACGTGCAAGTGAAGCTCTTTTGTACTCACTGTTTTATGATGGGTGCTAGGAGACCAGAACAAGCGGATACTATGTGGTAAAAACTCTCGGCTTTGCTTTTTGAGTTTCCCTGAGAAGTGAACGTGGTTCAACAGATGACAGGATCGGGAGTGGGGGAAGTGCAGAGTGGGCGTCGGGGTGGGAAAAGTCATGTCCCATCCCGGGCTAGAGCAGTCATCCTGTTGAAGAGACTGGAGGAGCGGGTACCGGGAAACAGGACAGACGAGGAAAGCAGCCGGAGTTTTTACTTCATGCCTTTACACTCCACACTGTGTGCTGCATATAGTACCTCACTTTTAGAAATAGTAATTTGCAAGTAAAAGAACATCTTACAAACACAAAGTAAGCCTGTTCTTTTTAAATACAGACTAGTTCTCCAGCAAATCCGATTACTCTGGCTCTAAATCCAGTGCTTTGACATAAGCTCTACAATGCTTTCATCTTCCCTCAACTTCACTTGTTGACAAGTTGAGACAGCATAGTTTTTCATCAGTTGAAAGCATTAGTTGAAAACCTACTGTGTGCCAATAATTATTCCCAAATTGTATTTGTAATGATTTTCTAGACATAGTCCACACTCAGGACTGAAAGTACTGGAAGAATTTGACCTGAATGTGTTCCTGCCCCCCAGGTCAGTAGTTCTCAACTTTAGGGGGCGTAAGAATCTCCTGGGGAGTGTCCTAAAATTGGAGATTCTAGGACTTGAATTCCAGAAGTCCCAATAGGTCTGTCATGGACCCAAGAATATGCATTCTTAACTTCTTCCCCAGAGGGTTCTGGTATAGGTGCCCTTGTGGTGTCGGGGAAAACAGCAGCCAGTTAAGCTCCTTCTAGTCTCCTTCTACCACTCAGCAGTGTAGGACCCTGAGAAAACCATGTTACCCCCCTTTAGAATACAAGTTCTAGATCTAAGCGTTGACTTGGGTGGCCTGTGCTTAGGCTTATAGTGTAGGTAGGCATTTCTGTTCCAGCTATTCTATTTTTGTTTTGTTTGTAAGATTTGTGTATTGAATATGCTCTATCTGCATGTACACCTGCATGCCAGAAGACGGCATCAGATCTATTATAGATGGTTGTAAGACACCACGTGGTTGCCAGCAATTGAACTCAGGACCTCTGGAAGAGCAGCTGGTTCTCTTCTGATACCATACTTTACCAGCATCTGTTTCATCTACAAAAATTAATTGTATACAGTCTGGGCAGTGGTGTGTAAGCCTTTAATCTCTGCACTTGGGAGATTGAGACAGACATCTCTGAGATTGAGGTCAGCTTGGACGACAGAGTGAATTCCAGACAGACTATAAAGAGAAACCCTGTCCTTAAAAAAACAAAAAACAAACAAACCAAAACAAAAAACAATTAATTGGGTCCATGCTACATAAAGACATTGGATTAGACGAAGATGATACATTGAGGGCTGGAGACAGGGATCAGTGATTAAGAGCACTCACTGCTCTTCTGAGGACCTGGGTTCAGTTCCCAGGCCTAGGCCAAGTGGCTCACAACTGCCTATAACTCTAGACCCAGGAAATCTGACCCCCTTCTTGCTTTTGTAGTTTGCACATGTACATCTGCAGACACACACATACACATAAAAAAATAAATCAGCCGGGCTGTGGTGGGGCACGTCTGTAATCCTAGCACTTCAGAAGCAGAGGCAAACAGATCTCTGAGTTCGGGGCTAGTCTGGTCTACAGAATGATTTCCAGGACAGCCAGGGCTACACAGAGAAACCCTGTCTCGAAAAAAATAAATAAATAAATTCTTAAATGATGCAGAGGAGATCTAAGTCCTGCAGCCTATGTTATAGCAGAGTTTACAGTGTAATAGAGGATATAGAGGCACTGGACAGTGTGAGAGGGTGTGTGGTGGTCCCTTCACCTGGGGAAATGAACTGTTGTGATAAGAGAAGAATTGAGTGATGAAACTGTTAAGGGAGGTTTCATAAAGATGATCTGCTGTATATCAGGTCTTCAAGTCCTTCAACAATGGGGAGGTCCACATGCTAAGCAGACTATGAAATATTGCATCATCCTGCCATCATGTGTGGTCCTTTATAGTGTGTCGTGCAGTAATAATACACTTCTGTTCCCTGGAGTGAAATAGTGTATTTTGTCTTCTAACAGGAGTGTGACCAGGTGCATGTGGAAGATGTGGCTTCTGATGACAATGGCCAGGATTTGAGGTGTGGTAAACATAGTGATGCCTTGAACATCAGGACGTCCAGTATGTGCAAAATACTGAGATCAGAGGAAGAGAAAGATGAAAACGCTCGCTGTCTATTGTTAGAAGAGTCAGAAACCATGACATATTATGAGGCAGTGATAGAAAAGGATGGGAAGCAGAGAAGGAAGTGAAGTGGTAATGAGCTGTAAGGGAGGCAGCTGCACGCACTGTTAGAACGGCCTCAGTGGTGTAGCGTTTGACCAAGACCTCAAGAAATATCAGGAGTGATAACTAGATGATGAACCAGCATCTCAGAGTGAAGAGTATACTGCTTGCTGCTACTGGTTTCCCTTTACATAGATTTTCTGTCAGGGGAAAGCATGCTTCTAGACTGGGCAGTCCTAATTGCATATAAGCCTCAGGACTTTTGCGCAGTAATTGTGGAAGTTGATGGTGTCAGGAACAACCCTATGAACAACAAATAGTCTTAGCTGTCTTATTGCAGTGAGAACTAAACCAGGGCAGTCTCCTCATTCCTCTGTTAGCGACTGTTTCTTCTGATCTTTTAAAAAATAGATACTGTTTCTTACCGTTGCATATATAGATGCGTGTGCATGCGTGCGTGCGTGCTTGTGGAGGTCAGAGAACAACTTCATGGACTCAGTTCTTTCCTTCTACCTTTACTTAGTATCTGATGATTCATTCGGGTCACCAAGCGTGTGTGGAAAGCACGTTTTCTTGCTGAGCCATGTAAATGGCCCTGGCCCAGTGCAAGTACCCAAGCATTTAAAGACTTTAGAAGAAAAACAACTATCCTATCTTTTCTTTTCTTTCTTTTTTTAAAAAATTTCATTTATTTATTAAGTATACAGTGTTCTGTCTGCATGCCAGAAGAGGGCACTAGATCTTATTACAGGTGGTTGTGAGCCACCATGTAGTTGCTGGGAACTGAACTCAGGACCTCTAGAAGAGCAACCAGTGCTCTTAACCTCTGAGCCATCTCTACAGGCCTCCCCTCCTTTTTTTAATCAGTTTGTTTTTTTATTTTACGTGCATTAGTGTTTTGCCATGGGAAGTTTCCCCTGAAACTATAGTTACAGACAGTTGTGAGCTGCCATGTGGGTGCTGGGAGTTGAACCCAGGTCCTCTGGAAGAGCAGTCAGTGCTCTTAACTGCTGAGCCATCTCTCCAGCCCTATCTTTTCATGTTAATTTGTTTTAATGTTTTATCCCTTTTCATAGGTAAAATGTTCTTCCCTAAAATTAAGCATTTCATCTATGGTTTGTAGTTTCGTTTTTTGAGACAAGGTTTCTCTGTAGTTTTGGTGCCTGTCCTGGATCTCAGTCTGTAGACCAGGCTGGCCTCAAACTCCTGCCTCTGCCTTCTGAGTACTGGGATTGAAGGCGTGCTCTACCACAGCAGCTCAGCTGTAATTCTTCACGGCGGCGTAGCAGAGCTAGACACACCTGTCTTGCAGCACTGATAGGAGGTCTCCTGCAGAGCAGCAGCCCCTCGGTGTGCTGTGCCTTTAACAGCTGAGGCTTCCTTTGTCTCTTTAGGAAAACCTCCTGTTGAGCTGTTTGTGGCCTGTTTGCTTATACATGATTTGTTTGTTTGTTTTCTCTTGTATGTGTGAACGATCAGATTTCCCATTTTATGTCTTAGCAGCTTTGTTTGTTTGAGACAGGGTTTCTCTGTGTAGCCCTGGTTGTCCTGGAACTCAGATCCACCTGCCTCTTGCTGGGATTAAAGGCATGTGCTGTTGTAGAATACTATTTTAACTAGGCAAAGATGTGTTATATTTGTTTATGCTTCAGAATATTACTTCACCTGTATAAAGGTGTGTTACTTTTGTTTTTGCTACATTTGTTTAATTATGTAAAGGTGTACTGCATTTGTTTCACCTTGCCTGCGTAAGGTACCTGATTGGTCTAATAAAAACCTGATGGCCAGTAGAGGCAGGAAAAGGATAGGAGGGGCTGGTGGGCAGAGAGAATAAATAGAGGAGAAATTTAGGCTCAGGAGAAAGAACGAGGAGGAGGAAGAGAAGAAGGAGGAGAACAAAGGAGGCACCGCAGGCCAGACAGACAGACATAGAGAAGCAGTGAAAGTAAGATGTATAGAAGTAAGGAAGCTAATAAGCCAAGGCAAAGGGTAGATAAAGAGGAACAGGTTAAGTAAAAGAGCTGACCACAGAAACATGCCTAAGCTAGGCCAAGCATTCAAAACTAATGAAATCTGTGTCATGATTTGGGAGCTGGTTGGTGACCAAAATGAAAAAACCTGATACATTTTGGCACCCAACGTGGGGCTTGAACCAACAACCAAGATTAAGAGTCTCATGCTCAACCAACTAAACTAACCAGGCATTCAAAACTGTTAATAAGTCCCTGTGTCATGATTTAGGAGCTGGTTGGTGACCAAAAGGAAAAAGCCTGGTACAGTATACCACTACATCTTGGCTTCTTGGTAGCTTTTTTTAGTATAGAATCTTACACTTAATGTATTGAACCCTATTTTGACATATTTGGGTTTTTGGAAAAAAAGTCTAGCCCACGCTGCTCTGGAACTTGTTATGTAGCCCAACTGACCTTACATTTTTTTTTCATTACTTACACTCATGATATTAATCACATTTGTGGTATTCATAGATTACATTCGCAGTATTCATTCAATTATATATATATATATAATGTATATGTATATATATATACATATACACACACACATATATATACACATATATACATACACACATACATTCATACATACATTTAATTTTAAATGTGGAATGTCATTTCTTGAAGGGGGTAGGAGGTTAAGTACAGGCTTACAGCACAATGGGAGGATCCCGAAGTGCAGAAGTTTGCTACTGATGTTTTACAATCTTGCATCTAAGCTGTTAACGCCCATTATTCAGGATACACAGACAAGGAACTTCCCTTAAGCATTCAGGAGGGTGGAATCTGGCAGGGAATTAGCATAGGGAGGATATCAGGGTCAACCGACCTTACATTTATGATCCTCTAAACTGAGTCTCCCAAATGCTGGAATTACAGATGTGAACCACCATGGCCAGTTCTATTTCTCCTTTTTACATAGCTGTCATTATATTTACATAGTTGCATATTCTTTTTCTCACTATATAGTATTCGGTCACTAGTGAAAAGTGTTGTATCTCAAGTCAGCCTCTAGGGAGCGCGGGTGCTTAGGTTGTCTTCCTCTCAGTGGTCACCATCATTCTGTCCTGAGAAGGTAAAGAGAGGCTGGACATGCATGGTGGTTCACACCTGCTGTTCTAGCCCTTGGGAGGTATAGAAAGGAGGATGAGGAGTGCAAGTCCAGCCTCATCTACCTAGTGAAGTTGAAGCCAGCCTAGGCTACATGAAGCTTTTTCTCAAAACAAAAACAACAAATATCCGTGAGAAGACTGTTAAAGCATTAGCTTTGTTTATTAGACACAGAGAACAGACCACAGAATCTCAAGCCCTGTCGGTATGAATTTTAATTTTCATTATCCTGTCTTTGCAGCAACTATAGTTTCTCAACAGATGGTTTCAGTGGCTCAGGAGGCAGTGGTGGCCACGGTTCATCGGTGGGCGTTCAGGGAGGTGTAGACTGGATGAGGAAGCTGGCCTTCCGCTATCGAAAAGTGAGAGAAATCTATGACAAGCATAAAAGCAACGTGGGTGGTAAGTGTGGACAGCCAGTCTGAACCTTGTTCTCAGTGCTTTCCTGCATTCCTTTCCAAGAGTGACTTAAATCCCCCTGCAACTTCTTAGGAATTTATGCCGTGTTAATTCTGTATTTAAAAAAACAAAACAAACCGATGTAATTGAAACCCTTTGGAGAATCTACACCACTGGTGGCCATTAGAATGGAAGATGATGGTGGAGGATGGGGCATTAAAATGAGAGTGCTGGCTACTTCTGCAGAGAACTCAGGTTAAGTCCCCAGCACCCACATAGTGGCTCCCAACCATCTGTAACTCCAGTTCCAATGGATCCGATACCCTCTTCTGACCTCTTTGGGCACCAGGTGTGCATGTTATACATATAGATACATGCAAACAAAACATACAGATAAAATAAAAATCAATTTAAAAATTGAAATGTAAAGAATGGGCGGTGATAGTTGAGGCTCTGTACCATTGATGGCTGTTAGGATGGGGATTCAGTAGAAGCGCTGCATTCCTAATTCCCCCTAACGTAATGTTAGACCATTATGCTATTTCCTTTAGACAAGTATCTGTTTAAAGGAAATGTGCTGCTAGTCCACCTCATTGCTGTGACAGAACACCTGAAATGATGAGTTTAAGAGCGGGAAGGAATTAGGATTTGTTTTATTGGTCATTTGGCCCTCTTATCTTGGGCTTGTGGCAAACCAGAACATCATGGCAGGGAGAGGCTGGCTACCTCATTGCAAACGAGAGAGAGGAAGGGGAAAGAGAAGAGGAGAGAAGGTAGCTTGGTTCCTAATATCCCATTAAAGCACCTGCAGTGGGACCTGGTGGCGGTGGTGCTCGCATTTAATCCCAGCACTGGGGGGCAGAGCCAGAGAGATCTCTGTGAGTTCGAGGACGGCCTGGAGCAAGATCCAGGACAGACACCAAAACTACATGGAGAAACCCTGTCTTGAAAACAAACAAACAAAAAGCACCTGCAGTGAGATAAACCTTCATTACACTAGCTTTTGGGGAATAGGTAAAATCTAAACCATAATATGTTCCACAGATTATTGGTTGGTTGACTGGTTGATTTGTTGGTACAGTGTTGAGACAGTCTTATTTTGTAGCCCAGCCCATCCTTGAACTTGCTCCCTAGTACTGGGATGCTGGACATGCCCTCACCATACCACCTCAATATATTACATTTGAAGCAGTGCTTTTTATTTTTGAGTTACAAATACTAATTAATTGACTAGTTAATTGGTACTGATTAATAGACTGCCATAGTTTGAATAGCAGATATCTATACCCATCATGGCAAGTCAAACAGTTACTGCACTGGCTGGGAAATAGATCTGGGATTATAGCAGCAGTGTCCGGGCACTGTCGTGTGAAAGGCCTTGGAAATTTTATCTGCCCAGAAATATTGTAGGTGGTAGTGTCCTAAAATTCTGTTATTCAGAACTAATTAGCCATGGATTGTTCAAAACAGAAGAGACATTCGAAATTTACTCTAAATACCTCATTTGGCAGTTGAGAAATACCCATCATCGGGTCCAGCATAGCATAACACAGTCACATGACAAGGTAGTAGGCTGGCCACATTCCCTGACTTGAGTCAGTGCATTTTTCCATCTTGCAGTTCCTTTACTAGTGATATGCTCTTATAAGAAAGTATTTAAAACTATGAGCCATCACTCTCAAAAAAGACTGCACACAGTGCTGCATGAAGTTTAGTCCTTGAGTAGATTACCCAGGAAAGTGTTCTGCCGTGTCACCCAGTCTGTGACTGAAACCAGAGACAGGGCTTTGAAGTTCAGTTGGGTTGTCCTGTGACAGCCCTGATAGCAGATAAAATCATGGGCTTCTAGATCTCAGAAATCAAGTTTCTTTTTTCAGAACCTCCCCTCTATTTATTTTTTATTCTTTTTTTCTTTTTTCTTTTTTTTTTTTTTAAAGAGATTTATTATGTATCCAGAAGAGGGTGCCTCATCTCATTACAGATGGTTGTGAGCCACCACGTGGGTGCTGGGAATTGAACTCAGGATCTCTGGAAGAGCATTTGGTGCTCTTAACCTCTGAGCCATCTCTCCAGCCCCCTATTTTTTATTCTTTTGGGGGGCTTGCCACACAAATAAATCACACACAGAGGCTTATTCTTAATTATAAATGCCTGGCCTTAGCTTGGCTTGTTTCTAGCCAGCTTTTCTTAAATTACCATGGTTACCTTTTACCTCTGGGCTTTTTCCTTTTCTTCTGTAATCTTACTTTCACTATTATTCTGTGGCTGGCTGGGTGGCCAGCCCCTGATGTCTTCCTCCTTCTCTGGCTGTGCTATGCCTCCCAGGTTTCTCCTATTTATCCTCTCTACCTGCCAGCCCCGCCTATCCTTTCTCCTGCTTCCCTATTGGCCGTTCAGCTCTTTATTAGACCATCAGGTGTGTTAGACAGGCACAGTAATACAGCTTCACAGAGTTAAACAAATGTAACATAAACAAAAGTAACATACCTTAAAACAATATTCTATCACACCCTCCCCTAAGCGTGAATCTCTGATCCTTTCCTGCCTACTGACTAGACCTCATTTCCTGGAGAAAATGATACAGCACACCATGAGTCTCCTGAGCCTAATTGGGAAACATATAAAAAGTGCTACCCGCCAGACATGTGGCACATACATTTAATGCCAACACTAGGGAGGCTGAGGCAGGTGGATCTCTTGAGTTCAAGGCCCACCTGCCTGGTCTACATAGTAAGTTCCAGGATAGCCAGGGTTACGTACACTAAGACTGCCTTTAAAAAAAAAAAAGTAACACCTCCCTGTAATGCAGAACTTTTTATAATCCAAGTCACCCTTGTTCTTTGAATATTGTAATTCAGAGTGTCTGACAGTGTGCTTCTGTATGAGACCTGCTACGTTTTATGCCCAGTTAATCTAGTGTATAGTATGCTGTTGGCTGGAGTTGTTTCAGAAGTAAAAAGTGCAGGGATTGGTCCTTCCCCCGGAATCCTGACTGGCATGTTCCTGTGCAGGTGGAAGCAGAGCTTGTACCAGAACCTCACTGTGAGGTTGATGTCAGCTGGCCTTGTTGTGGTGTGTCCATAGGAGAGAGAATATTTGGTGAGGAGTCACATTTGAGTTCTTAAAGAACGTATAATCTTGGGCTCATGGGAGTTGCTTCTACGTATAGCAAGTCTACTGGCCGCTCTTCTCCAGCACAGCACCTGACAAACAGCTTAGAAGGAAGGGTTGGCTGCCGGGCGGTGGTGGCGCACGCCTTTAATCCCAGCACTTGGGAGGCAGAGGCAGGCGGATCTCTGTGAGTTCGAGGCCAGCCTAGGCTACCAAGTGAGTTCCAGGAAAGGCGCAAAGCTACACAGAGAAACCCTGTCTCGAAAAACCAAAAAAAAAAAAAAAAAAAAAAAGTAAAAAAAAAAAGAAGGAAGGGTTGGTGTCACAGTTCCAGAAGTTCCAGGGGCAGGAGGAGAGGGCAGCTGGTCACATCAAGTCTACAGCCAGGAAGCAGCGAAGAGTACTTGTGCTCAGCTGCTTTCTCCTTTGTATTCAGTCCAGGACCCCAGCCCACCTCAGTATCCTAATCTGATGCTCCCTCACAGACCTGACCAGAGATTGGTTTCCATGGGGATTGCAAATCCCATCATGCTGACTGTCAAACTGCCCCTCACGGCAAGTTTCTGTTGTCAGATTACAGCATGTCTGCTTTTCTCCAAAGGCCTCCTCAGCCCCCAGAGGAAGGAAGCCTTGCAGAGACTACGAGCCGAGATCGAGGTGCTCACGGACTCCTGGTTAGGAACTGCGCTCAAGTCCCTGCTCCTCATCCAGTCTCGGTAAGGAGGGGTTCCTTTACGGCTCATCCTCGCCAAGACACTGCATCCTAGCCCTAGTCCAAGATAGGCCATCCTTAAGTGGAGTTTAGGAACCAGGAATTAGAAGGCTCAAATGAGCTGGCAATGGTGGTGCACTCCTTTAATCCCAGCATGTAGGAGGAGGCAGAGGCTGTCAAGATCTCTGAGTTCAGGGCCAGCCTGGTCTATAAGAGTGAGTTCCAGGGTAGACTACACAGAGAAACCCTATCTTGGAAAAGGGGGAAAAAAATAGAAAGAAAGCAGGATTTAAATGAAAATGGTCTCTAGACAAGCATAGTGATGCACACCTTGGTCCCAGGTCTTGAGAAGTGTAGGGAGCAGGATCAGCAGTTCAAGGCCATCCTTAGCTGTATAGTTGGAGGGAAGTCTCATGACACTCTGTCTCCAAAAAGAAAAGGGGGAGAAACAATGACTGTATTAAGATGAAGGGGGCTGGGTGATGGTTGCAGCAGCACACACCTGTAATTCCAGCATTCCAGAGGCAGAGGGCAGGTGGGTATTTGAGTTTAAGGCCAGCCTGGTCTACAGAGTGAGTTCCACAATAGCCAGGGCTACACAGAGAAACCCTGTCTTGAAAAAAAGAAAAAAACCAAAAAAGAGTAAGAGCCAGCAAGGGGTCAGTATGTGCTTGCTACCAAGCCTAACAGTGTTAGTTCTATACACAATATATGTCACTTTAAAAAGATGAAGATGAGCCGGGCGATGGTGGTGCACACCTTCGATCCCAGTACTCGGGAGGCAGAGCTAGGCACATCTCTGTGAGTTCGAGGCCAGCCTGGTCTACAGAGCGAGATCTAGGACAGGCTCCAAAACTACACAGAGAAACCCTGTCTAAAAAAAAAAAAAAAAAAAAGATGAAGATGATTCAGGGAAATTTGCCTTGAAGCCTAGAGTGCAGCTGTGGTATATACCAACACCCTGCTGTTCTCTCTCTCCCTCATGTCTGTAATGTGGGGAACAGAAAAAAAAACACCTCAAACTGAGGATAGAAACCAGTAGAGGTAAGGGACCTAGTGAATTTTTGTAACATCTGGAATCTGAGGAGCTGTTGTGTGACGAGCAAAGAGAACTTAAATCACATCTCACAAGAGTGACATTTCCATTAAATAGAACGACAAATGAAAGCTCTCACTGTTCATTTATCTTCTAAAATGTGGTACCCATAACAGGAAGACTTAGTGAGAATAGCTAATGAGTTGCAGTGAGAAACGGTGGCCAGGGCTGGGGAGTTGAGAAGGGAGTCTCAGTGGTTGAGAGCACTCACTGCTCTAGGAGAGGACCCAGGTTCAATTCCCAGCACCCACATGTGTATGAATAGCCATCTCACTGGTCCCTCGGCCCTTTAGTAGAGAAAATAAAATCCCAATCAGAGTAATAATTGAGCTGGGCATGGTGGCACAGCAGGCAGAGGCAAGCAGACCTCTGAGTTCAGGCCAGCCAGAAAGAAAGAAGAAAGATAAGTACTCCACTGTTGACATTGAAAGAGGAGTACTCCATCGTTGACACTGAAAGATAAGTACTCCGCCGTTGACATTGAAAGAGGAGGAGTGCTCCACCGTTGATATTGAAAGAGGAGGAGTGCTCCACCGTTGACACTGAAAGAGGAGGAGTGCTCCACCGTTGACACTGAAAGAGGAGTGCTCCACCGTTGACACTGAAAGAGGAGTGCTCCACCATTGACACTGAAAGAGGAGTGCTCCACCATTGACACTGAAAGAGGAGGAGTGCTCCACCGTTGACACTGAAAGAGGAGGAGTGCTCCACCGTTGACATTGAAAGAGGAGGAGTGCTCCACCGTTGACACTGAAAGAGGAGGAGTGCTCCACCGTTGACATTGAAAGAGGAGGAGTGCTCCGCCGTTGACATTGAAAGAGGAGGAGTGCTCCACCGTTGATATTGAAAGAGGAAGAGTGCTCCACTGTTGACACTGAAAGAGGAGGAGTGCTCCACCGTTGACACTGAAAGAGGAGGAGTGCTCCACCGTTGATATTGAAAGAGGAGGAGTGCTCCACCGTTGACATTGAAAGAGGAGGAGTGCTCCACTGTTGACACTGAAAGAGGAGGAGTGCTCCACCATTGACACTGAAAGAGGAGGAGTGCTCCACCGTTGACACTGAAAGAGGAGGAGTGCTCCACCATTGACACTGAAAGAGGAGGAGTGCTCCACCGTTGACATTGATCAGGCCCGCCCAGCTGTGAGGTCTCAGGTCAGATCTGAGGAGCTGACCCGTTTGAATTCTTGTGCCTAGGTTGTTTCAGTTTTACCACTGTCTTCTTACTCCCTTCTAGAAAGAATTGTGTGAATGTTCTGATCACCACCACACAGCTGGTTCCGGCCCTGGCCAAAGTTCTCCTATATGGCCTAGGAGAAATATTTCCTATTGAAAACATCTACAGTGCTACCAAAATCGGTACGTTGATCTCCACTGGCCTCTCAGGGAGACTTCCCTGCGGCTTGTGGTACTGCCAGCTCTGCTGCACAGTACAGATGTGTTTGCCATCCAGTGTATGTGTATGCCATCTCCTGGTAAGATAGTTGAGGCTTAGCAGTTACCGTGTTCGCTCAAGAAATCAGAACTAGTAAGCTCCTTTCTCCTGCAATATTCATTCATTCATTCACTCACGTATTCTGGCTGAAAAATCTGTTACTGAGACCAGCTGCCTGGCTAGGTTAGAATCTACCATCAAGTCTGATGGCCTGGGCTCAATCCTCAGGACCAGATGGTAGAAGGAAAGAATCCACTGCACAGGTTGTCCTGTGATCGCCACCCTCGTACCACAGAACATAGATGTACGCATACACACAGATAATAGATAATAAAAACATGTTAGCTGGAGAGATGGCTCAGCAGTTAAGAGCACTTGTGCTTACAAAGGGCCTGAGTTCAGTTTCTGGCACCCACATGGTGGCTCACAACCACCCATAACTCCTGTTCCAGGGGATCTGATGCCCTCTTCTGGTCTCTGAGGGCAGCAAGCACACACATGGTACACATGCATACATGCAGGCAAAACACACATAAATGAATAACTCTGCTGGCCTGTTTGACCTGGGTGAGTCACTAACCCTATGGTGGTCCATTATCTGTGAAGTGGGGAATGAGAGTTACATGAAAGAGCTCTCAAGTGTGGGAAACACAAGAACTGAGGTGGAGGTGGTCACAGCTTGTTCTGCCCAGGCTTGTTGTCCTCTCTCTGGAGACACTCCTTCGTGCTAAGGTTTCGGGAGCCTGCCCTTTAATGCGAAGGCTAAAGTGAGGTGTTTGGTAATGGCATGCTTTCTCGTTCTTTGGGCAACAGGGCTCTGCTCCTAACTCCTAACCGAGTAGTCTGCACAGGCTTCCAGTGAGGCAGATGAACGGAGCAGCAGTCCTTATCTTTGGTATTGAAAAGGGTAGAGAAGACTGTTCTAATAGGAAGTATGGTTTTCTTTATAGGTAAGGAGAGCTGCTTTGAGAGAATTGTGTCACGGTTTGGAAAGAAAGTCACATATGTAGTGATTGGAGATGGACGAGATGAAGAAATTGCAGCCAAGCAGGTAACTATAGAAAGGGAAAAAAAATCAGTTCTTTGGTTGTGCATGAAGCAATTATAAAGACTGGACAGTAGAGCCTGTACAGTGGACACATCTGTAATCTCTACATCCGGAGGCTGTAAGAGGATAATGGACTACAGGGGGTGGAGGTAAAGGAGGGACTGAAGGCTGAGGATATACCTAACTTGGCAGGGTGCTGTCTAGCCACATGAAACCCAGGTTCAGTCCTCAGCACTGTATAACCAGGATGGAGCCTGCCTGTAATCGCAGCACTTGGAAAGTACAGGCAGGAGGGTGAAAGGACATCCTTGGCTACTGTGGGGCGTTTACCTACCAACCTCACAGCTCCCCAGAGTTTTCTTGAGTGTGAGCAGCAGGAAATATTAAATAGGATTTATATGGCGGAGATAAACAGAAAATAAAGGATAGCCTCGAGAGGGCCTGGAACCTATTCCAGCGGGCCCCGACTGTCTCTGCCCCAGGGTTTTTATAGAGACGCCAAGGGGGTGGAGCAAAAGACCTCCTCCCCCAGCACAGCCAAGTGCAGACCATCTCAGACATCTGCACTCGGGCCCGTGGCCCTGATCATCCTCTGTGTGGACCTGCTGAATAAAGCCACGAGGAACCCGAGACCGGGCTCCCCCAGGCTACATAGTGAGGTCACAGGATGCATGAGACTGTCAGAAAAGGGCCTGGGGCGAGAAATGGTGAACGTGAAAAGTGTTTACAACTGTTGTGTGTCTGTGGTGTGTGTCTCCCTTCCTCACTCTTCTTTAAGAAAAGATCATTTCCCCAGGTGGGAAATGTGTTAGGTCCTCCTCCGTCCCTTCTCCCCTGCCGCTCAGCAGGCAGTCTTAGAACCAGGCCTGGGGATGGACTTCAGTGGGGTAATGCTGGCTTACATGCACTAGCAAGCCCCGGGTTCAATCCCCAGCACCACATAAAACTAGATATTATAATGGTACACATCTGTGATTCCAGTACTCAAGAAGTGGGGGCAGGGGGTCAGAAGCTCAAGGTCATCCCTATGCTACATGGCAAGTTCAGGGTCCTCCTCATTAACCCTGCAGTGGGCCTCATCTTCATCTGAGATTCTGAGGACATAAGATTGACTGCAAAAAGCAAACTGTTCTGACCTTGCCAGGCTTCGGGGCTGTCTTTAAAAGTGGGGAGGAACCAACCAAATACACTCAGTCGTGGTTGTATTGTAGAGAAAAGCTTTGTGGTTTTGAAAGCCCTGCAGGTTGGTTCGCATAGTTCCCTGTCACTGTGTAGGCCCCAGCCCTGGGCCATCCTTCCTTCCTACAGGAAACAGTAGACGAGTTTGGGCTATGGAACGTAAAATCAGGTGGATTAAGCCAAGTGTGGTTGTGTACACCCACAGTCCTGGCTACTTGGGTGGAGAGGAGAGCTCGCTTGAGCCCAGGAGTTAGGGTCAGTTCCACTTGCATATAAAGGCCCTGTCTCTTACAGCCAGGTGAAGTGCACTGTTAGCTGGACGGCAGTGCAGTTACCCTCTCGGAGTCTGTCCGTCTGCTGTGGGGTCTGTCTGTCTGCTGTGGGGGCAGATGAAAGTGCTCTCCTTGGCCTGGTTCGTTTGTTTTTAGATTAGAGCCATGGCTTACAACTAGGACTGCTCTGATTTTCTTCACCCAGTTCATACAAACCACAGTAACTACTAGTGAACTATATGATTGACAATCAATTGGCATCATTAGTTCATGTTTTCATTTGCCACTTGATAGAGCAATTCATAGAGCTTGATAGAGCTTTTCCGTGTTATAATCATCGAAGCTTTTGATTCTCCAGTTCTGCTCAGTCTCCCTTTGGGGAAACCATCAGTGCCTTCTCAGTCTGGTGAGGGAGTAGGGAAGAGAGAGAAGGCTGAGCACTCAGAGTTCCCCCTAAGCTAAGACCTGCAGTCTACTAGGAAGTGTACTCTGCAGGAGTCCAGGGCCTGTGTGTGTAAGTCATGTGTGTAGTAGCCAGTCATCAGCATGAGAAAAACGCTCATTAAAAATGTCTACATGCTTTATGCACCTTACCTACTTTCTGTCAGGAATCTTTCTGCCAGCCTTTCTGGAAGAAAACTAGTCCTTGCATGAATGTGCCCAGAGGGTGAGGGAACTGATTCCCAAGCAGCCTACCCATGGGGCCATCCAAGCTGTCAGTGTCCTTCCTTCCATGACACAATGCCATGATCTGGCACTGCTGGCCTCTTCCTCTGCTGTCTGCTAACAACTTTACAGTTGAGCCCCCCAAAGGGAGCTAGTTGGCTGTGGGCCAGAACTGTCGTAGAACCTCAGCATTCTGAATCACCCGGTCAGTGAAACAAATCGCGTCCACTTCATATCGTGTCCACTTCATACAGCATGGCTTCCAGAATAGCACATGGCCTTCTTGGTACAGCTCTGTGATCTGACATCTGTACACCTGCATCTTGGACACAGTATTTGAGTGAAGACTTAAGGAAACTGACTGTCCACAAGGCAGTGAAACTTACCTTAGTACTAGCTTCCTTCCCACCTGTCAGTTGTTACAGGATCTCTGTGTTGCTGAGACTGGCCTCAATCTTGTAATCCTCCTGTCTCAGCCTCCCAAGTGCTGGGATCACAGGCATTCACCACTACATTCAGAAATACTAATTTCTTATCGCCGTTTTATTTGATCCTGAAAACCTTAAAAGCTGAGACAGGTATCTGGTAGCATTGAAATCTCATAAAAATTCCTCACATACAATCTATGTCTTGTATTGTACAAAGTTCTGACACATGGACAGATGGTTACCAAGAGCCTAAGAGACACCTGTGGAGGGTGTCAGTTAGGTCCCAGAAGTTGGGCTAACTAGCCTTCCTTCTTCTCTTCCAGCACAACATGCCCTTCTGGAGGATCACAAACCATGGAGACCTGGTATCCCTGCACCAGGCTTTAGAGCTTGACTTCCTCTAAGAACTGGAACGTGGAGCTTTCCTTCCTTGTGAGCTTCTTTTTACCTCCGACAGGAGTCAGAGGCCAGAACCCTCTGAGACCCTTCTCTCCTGTCTGTCTGTCTCTCTGTGTCTCAGCGCCCCCCTTCTCCTGTGCTCTTTATCTCTCTCCGTGGAATGCTGGCGAGAACACAATCAGTTTTTGCTAAGAGTGAGCGAAGCCCGTCCATAGTGCAGCAGGAGGTGGCTGGAAAGAACAGCAGACTCCCCCGCTACCCTGCTGGAATTCTTCGTGTCATTTCAAAAAGGAAGAACGAGAAAAGGCAACACATGGGGCACAGTTGCACTCTTGGTGCATGGACAGACCGGGAGCTGCTGCTGATCATGCTGACGGAAAATGCGTTTGTCCCATGAGAACATCTCCTGTAATCTTAGCTGTAGAACTTCTCTCCCAGTGAATGGGTATGTTATTTTTGTAGGTGAGGGTCTGGTCTCTGAAGCACCCCTCCTTTTCTATGAAGAAAGCGGTGTGTCAAGTTTCTGTGACGGTAGTAATGGAAATATCTGAAATACCTCTCGGTGACAGCAGCACCTCTTTAGTGGCCCCAGCACTCTGCTCTCCCAGGAGGCCCTTGCTGTTTCAGGGCCCTGGTCACTTACTGACTTAGGCGTCTCCCATCTTGTAAGCCTCAGTCTCCTTGCCAGTCCTCCTTCCTCTGTAACCAGAAGTCACAGCCCTGGAACCTTCTTCCCACAGACAGTACATCTAAGCCTTTAGCTTACAATTTAGAGGCTCTGTCCCAGGAGGCTCAGCCTCCAAACTGGAGAGAAGGGACTCGGGCTTCTTAGGAATTTAATCCTCGGCTCCTGAGGTAAGATTCTACCTAGTGCCCCTGCAGAGCAGCGCCCGTTCTCGGCAGATGCTCGCCCTGCTGTGTGGCCGCTCAGCCATCGGATGCTGGCTCCACACTCCCTGCCTGCCCTCTGTTTCTCACATCCACCTCTCTGTGCAGCTCTGGCCAGCCCCTGCCCACTCAATTCAAGTCAGAAAGTCCTAAGAGCTAAAAAGTCTGCTTCCTTTACCTGCACTTACATGCAGTTATATCCCAACTTGTATTTACCCAGATCTGTGCCTGGGAGTGGAGAGCAGATAGCTATAATCAAAACCCAATTTCCCAGCTGAAGTGGGAAACCAGGCCAGAACGACTCTCTCGACTTAAATGCCTAAAAATATAGTCCTGAGCTAGGTGCAAGAGCACCTCTCAGCCTGCCCCCTAGATGGCTTGGATGGGAACCTGGGCCTAGTCCCAGCCTTCAAGCCCAGTTGGTTTTTGTATTTTTGTTTTGTTTTGCTTAAAGGCACTATCCCTTGAGGACCAATGTGGGTACCTGCTTAATTGTGGTAAACTTCCCTAGAGTTGAGGAAATGTACAGCCTTGGTCCTCAAGAGGTCCTTGACCAACCCCTGGCTACAGTCACTGTCCCCAGAGGTGCTGTGGCACAGAGGCCAGGCTCCTGTTAATGCCAGGCTACTGGCCAGCAACAGAAGAGCTGGCATACCATCTGCAGGACTGTTAGCCAACAGTCCTGAGACCAGCAGTGGAGGAGGGGCTCAGACGGGAGGTGGGGTTGGCGCTCCGTCTTGGCCGCTCATTTGGCTTGTTTTCAGATAGGAGGTGGGAACAAAATTGGAGTCTAAGCCAGTCTTCCCTAGGCTACATTCGCACCATCCCAACACTACCCAGCCTTGTTTCCTGGTCCACCCCAGAAAACTCAAGGATAAGTTTTTACTTTCAAGCCTCAAACCTTTCCCTCATTGCCAATGTAGTTTCCTGTCCTAGACAGGGGCCACCTGTTGGTCTTCAGGCTTTTAAGACTGCCAAGTGGTGGCACCTCTCTGCACACGGGTAACACCACAAACACTTCAGGGGAGACTCTTTATTCTTAGAATGGAACCTGGAATCCTTTTCCTCTTGCCCTGCCTGCCCAATTTAGCTCTTTGCAACAGGAATTTGGACTTGGCCAAGAGAGGCAAGGAGATATTCTGAGCTGAAGAGCCTCTGCTCTGGCGGGAGCCACCTGTCAGAGGGCAGACAGGAAGCAAGAGTGTGACAGGAATCCAGGGACTGCTGCCCTTAAGGCCTGGGAGGGAACCTGAGCTGGCGGCGGCAGCAGCAGCAGGGCAGTTAGTGTGAGAAAGGTGACTCCTTGGTCACTGGCACTGGCTGCTGACCCCGCAGCGCTGCTCACAACCATCTGTAACGATGGTTCCAGAGGATCTGATCCCCTCTTCTGGCCTCTTCAGGCACCAAGCACTTAGATACGCGCAAGAAAACACTCATAACACATAAAATAAAACGTCTTTAAAAAATTAAAAGCTGTTGGAATTGGACATGAAAGAAACTGGGTCCTTTCATCAAAAAGAGGCAGTCTTTACTGGAAAGAGCACCCTGAAGTAATTAGCAGGTAAATCCTTTCCCTGATGGATCCAGTGTTTTCAAGGGTTAGTCTGTCCATCTCATGGTGTGGGCTAATTCTAGGAGTGTCTGTGGAGTTGCAGGAATGTTCCGGGATAAGAGGTGACTTTCGAATGTAAAACTGACTGTGCCTTAGCATCACCATGTCCAGTGCCCTTGGGGCAGCTGGTGATGTCCAGGAGAGTGGATACCTGTTCCAGAATTTAGGTGCCTGTTTGGGCTGTTGATTTGGAGGTGGTCTGCCTTCTCTACAGGTTGGGTGTCAGAGCTGGTATCCCAAGAGACTTGGAACAGCTTGTCTGCGGTTCACACAAACTCAACCCTTGCAGCTCCAAGTAGAATCTAACTGGCATACTGCAGCTTGCAAGCATGCGGCACTTCTAGACACTACTTTGAATGGGAGTCACACATTGACAAGAGCACCAGGCAAAGCATGGTGCTGTCCTCCTGGAGAGTACAGGCTAGCCCCTCCGAGGCAAGCTTGGGCTCTTCTTCCTTACCCCTTCCCAGGGTGCAGCTGAGACCCTTCTTGAGTAAGCATATGTTCCTTGCTGCTGACCTGGTCTCCATCTTCAAGAAGCTAGAACTATCCAGACAGATTCATTGTAGATGCCAAGTTGGAATTCTGAGCTCAGATACCTTAACCACAAGAGGCAAAAATCTGCTTGTGTCCCAGCCCTGTCCGCAGGCCACCCGTCCTCCCTCTGCCCTGAGTCAGCTCTAGCAGGCAAGGCCTGGATGCCTCCTAGCACTGAGTGGAGCTAGCCACTAAGGACCATTTCTACTTGGATCACCACTCTCCCTCTGGACTTGAGATGCCTCTAGCAGGAAAAGGCATCAGTTGGGTTGGATGTATTTATGTGACTGCGGGCATTTGTGGCTATAGAGTCCTTGACCATAATGTTATATGTAATGGGAACTATCTTATAAACTTGAAAAAAATAAAATTTTTATTTTCTATACAGTTTTCTCCTTTGTCTTTTCTAAATAGGGTTAGTGCTGTGGGATGTTCTGTATGGCAAATGTGTTGCTCTGATTGGTCAATAAATAAAATACTGATTGGCCAGTGGCTAGGCAAGAAGAATAGGCAGGACTAACAGGAGAAAAGAAAGAACAGGAAGGCAGAAGAGTCACTGCCAGGCGCCGCCAGGACAAGCAGCATGTGAAGATGCCGGTAAGCCACAAGCCACATGGCAGGGTATAGATTTGTGGAAATGGATTTATTTAAGCTGTAAGAACAGTTAGCAAGAGGCCTGCCACGGCCATACAGTTTGTAAACAATATAAGTCTCTGTGTTTACTTGGTTGGGTCTGAGTGGCTGTGAGACTGGCGGGTGACAAAGATTTGTCCTGACTGGGCCAGGCAGGAAAACTCTAGCTACATGTTAGTCCAGTTGCCGAGCTGTGCAGGGTCCTAATCAGGGCTTCATTAAGAAAGATGTCACCCTTTCAATAACTGGGTCATTAATTTCACACATACAAAAAGTTGGAAAACAAGGAATTGTTTTTATTTAAATTGTTTCTAGAATGCACTGCTTTTTAAGGTGTAGAAATGGAGATTTCATGAGCTGTCAAGTGTACTGAACTGTACTAAAGACAAGTCAGTCTGTGCTAAGCATAAGCTGCAAACCAATAAAACTAACATGAACCTTTAGATTTCATGTCACACAAGCCAGTTTTTCTCCATTCCTTCACATTGGTCTGAGTGGCCTTTACTGGCCTGAACAACAGCCAATGAAGGAAATTAGAATTTGTTTCTGAGGGTCAGAAATGTCAGACCAATTTCCTCCAGAAAGTGTGAAGTCATCTCGTACCCTGGTTAGTATTTCAAGCCACAGTGCTGCTGAAGCTGACTGTTAGCTGTTGTCTGCATCCTGCTTGTTACAAGCACAGGTTCCAAGTGTTGACTGCCTTCCAAATCCCAAGAGCAAGCATCTCCATCTCCTCCTGACAAAACATTTCTCCTACAAACCCTTCCCTGACATGTAAATCTTTTTCATTTTTCTTTCTTTTTTTTTTTTTAGACAAAGTTTCTTTGTGTAGCCCTGGCTGTCCTAGGACATGTAAATCTTAAAGTGGTTTGTTTTTCTAAAACAAGTTTCTTCATGTTTAAAAGTTCTTGGTCGGGAGCTGGAGAGATGGGCCAGCAGGTAAGAGCACTGGCTGCTCTTCCAGAGAACCCAGGTTCAATTCCAAGCACCCACATGGCAGCTCAGAACTGCCTGTAACTCCCATTTTCAAGGGATCTGACACCTTCACACAGACATGTGTGGGCAAAATACTAATGCACATGAGATAAAAATATATATTTTTTTAAATTAGTGGTCAGGTATGGTGTTCCTGTCTTTAAACCTCAGAAGCTGAGGCAAGATTGTCAAGACTTTGGGCGAGCCTAAGCTACATGTGTGGAACCTTGTCTCAAATGACCAAAACCAAAACCAAATATAGATATATTGATATATATGTCAATGGGAATCTTCAAGGACATTTTATAATTACAGGTAATATCACTAATCTCTAAACTTTAAAAACAACTTTGTATGGTAGTACACCAATAATCCCAGCAATTGGGAAGTTGAAGCAGGAGGATAATGTGTTCAAAGTCATCTCGAATAGGATAGACAGACTGTTATAAACAAGGCTAACTGTAGTAACATGCATTTCTTTTTAAAATTTTTTAAAAGCTGGGGGGGGGGGGTGGCACACACCTTTAATCCCAGCACTTGGGAGGCAGAGACAGGTGCATCTCTGTGAGTTCAAGGCCAGCCTGGTCTACAGAGTGTGATCCAGGACAGGCACCAAAACTACACAGAGAGACCCTGTCTCAAAAAAAATTTGTTTAAGTGTTTTTGTGCCTGTATATGCATGTGCAAAGGCCAAAGGAGAATGCTGGGTCCCCTGAAGCCAGAGTTACAGGCAGTTGTGAACTCCCCAGAGTGAGTTCTGGGAACCAATCCTCCGGAAGAGCTGGGAGAGCTCTTAACTGCTGAGCTGTATCTCCAGCCCCGGCCCTGACGTGTTTAGTTCCAGTACTTGATAGATGGCGGCAGGAGGATCAGGAGTCCAACCTCCGCTGTATGATGTGTCCAAGGTAGCTTAGCTCTCTAAGCCCCGTTTCAAAAACACTAAGTGTGCATCACTGTGTATTAGGTAGAATATGTAACTTTATATAGTACATGACTATGTACTTTAGGTAGTATAACACAGTTTGGACTTAATACACATAATCATCATTTGACAGCTTCATCTGGAATACAGATGAAAACTCAGCCAAAATTAAAATTCTAAACACATCTGGTTTTGCTTTGAGACAGAGTCTCATGTAGTCCAAGCCGGCCTCTATGTCACCGAGGAGGAGTTTGAACTCGTGATAATCTTGTCCAGAATGGTAGGTACTCCACCCTGGCCCAGCCCGCTACAGATCTTACCCCTTGTATAAATGAGGATAAGAGTGATTTCAGGTGTGTATCCCTAGAGGCATGCCTTTATAAAATGGCCCCTTCTGATGTAATCACATCTGGTCTTCATGAGATGGTGGGGATTGCCTTGCATGCTCTTTTAACATCAACAATTACTTTGGCTGCTTCTACTGGTCTATGAAATTCAAGTCTGGAGAATTAGGCTTTTCTGTCCATTTTCTGTATGAGAAGCGCCACCTTCTCCCAGAGCCTCTCGCCCGACCCCCGCCTGCATCTCTACAGCCTGGTTAGCTGTGGGCCAGCAGCACTCCACAGTCCTCTCCCAGAGGGATTGTCCCACAGGACCAGCACTTTCCTCTCCACCAACATACCACACGACTGGACTCTGCTTGCTTCTTGGCGGCCTTCAGACTGCAGACACTGCCAAAGTAGCTCGCTCTGCCCCGTCAGTGCCTCAGTCTCTCAGAGAGGCCTTCTCTAACCGTTCTGTGTAAAGCTGTAACGCCCACCACACACCCTCTCACCTCTCTTGCCTGGTTTGCTTTCAGCACTCGACACTATGACACTACATATTTTGGTCACACTGTTTATTTTACCTCTACACCAATAACTGACTGGTAGAAATATCTTAGGTCCCAGCACTGGGAACTAGAACCTTTTCTTCTGTCTCTGGCACCTTTTTCCTGTTTCCTGTTTCACCAGACCACAGATTTCCCAGAGCAGAACACTCCCTCTCCCCAGAACCATCGATCACATCCATATCCCAGGAATCGCCTCTGACCTATGGAGGACTCCCAGTACTTTACCTTCCACCCAGCCTCTCAAACTCACCTTCTAGTCCTAAAGATGCTACTCTGCAGGCCCAGAGGCAGAGCTGCTAAGACAATGCACTAGAGTCTGCCCAGATGTGAGTCCTGCTGCCTGCCAAATGAGCAACCTACTCTGGCTCACCAGCTAATGCATCTTGCAAAGCAAAATGGGATATTTTGTACACTGTGTGATGATCTATTGCTGTGATTGGTTTAATAAAGACCTGAATGGCCAACAGCTGGACAGGAGTTTAGGTGGGACTTCTGGGCAGAGAGAGAGGAAACAGATGAGTCTAGGCGCCTGATACGCCAACAAGACATGGATTGAGTTGTACATACAGAATGAAAGAAAAGTAAAAAGCCACGAGGCAAAACATAGATTAATGTAAATGGGTTAATTTAAGTTATAAGAACTAGTGGGACAAACCCAAGCTTTCATAATTAATAAGTCTCTCATTATTTTGTGGCTAGCTGGTGGGACAGAGAAAGGCTAGCTAAATTTGCTGCCCAACATGGGGCTCAAACCCACAACCGTGGGATTAAGAGTCACATGCTCTACCAACTGGAAGGGGAAATGTTGCAGGAGAATTGTTGGTATAGCCATTCCACTGTGTCAATAAAGCCACCTTATGAAGTCAGTGATTGGCTGTTCGGGATTAGCCATTGAGTTCTTGAAGGACTCATGCGGTCTGCTAAAGAGGACAGGAAGAAAGAAGAGAGGATTTCTGGGGAGGTAATTTGGGAAACATGGAGAAAGGGTCAGCCAATTGATTCTCCAATGTCCTTGGATTTACTAGGTCTTTATCTTAATTTCTGATTCCTGAGTTTTTATTATACTGGAACAATTTAGATATTCATTACAAAGTCATACCTAAGTCCGCCCACATCTCTATTCCAGGGGTCTGTACCAGTTTTACAGGTTCCAGGTCCCTGCCACCTGTCTATAATAGAAAGGGTGATGGACTGTACTTAATGGTACATACTGGAGAACTTCATGCGGTTTTAATAATACTGTTAAACACATGCGCACATGTTTTCTTCCTTTCACAGATTGAGGTAGGAGGTATGTATGCTAGCTAGAATGAAAAATACTCAACAGATAGTACATGGCCTAGACCACAGGTCCATAAGGCACCTGGTTTTAAGGAGGCTTAAGACCCACAGTAGAGACAGCTGCATCTCGACCCTGGAGGGGCTGGGGTCACCACTGGCCTCTGGCCTCTGAAATCAGATTTGTCCAGTGGGTTATCGAGAGGCGCTCGGGCTGCCGCCGATTCAACAGTTAGAATGATGCTCCCAGAACTTCAAGCGCTCTCAGGATTTGTTGATTGAAGTGAATGGATAGGGTGGGGTAGGGAAGACAGGGAGAACATCTCCCAGCACCCCAGGGCCTTCTAGAGCAGGCCAGAGAGCCCAGGAGACGGGACACCTCCACCAGGTACCTGAGAAGTAAGAATGCAAACCAGAGGCTTTGGGGACAGCAGCTCTGTTGGTTGGACAGGAAGAGAATGGCTGTGTGTGATTGGCCTGTGGCCCTTCCAAGGCCCAGCTCCCCACATCTTCCCCACTGACTGAGTCAGAACCTGCCTCAAAGGACTTCTTCCCCCGCTCCAATCTCTGGAAGAGAAACCTCCGCTTTGACCTTGGGGAAGAAGTTGCGTGCTAACAGAGTGGCGCGCCTGTTATAAAGCGGCTTAGGCCGTGGTGAAGGAAGGAGACTTCGGACCCCATCCACTTGGTCGGGTTCCCATTGGCAGTGAGGGTGCAACCAGAGGTAGTAGATCACACGCAGAGTCAGTCCCAGGAGGAAGCAGACTCCTCCCACAATCAACCACATCTGCAAGAAGGTCCCACTGGGCAGCCAGGTGCTGCGGGTCACCCAGGTGCTGGTCAGCAGCACACTGTCACTGAGGATGAAGACCAGGTGGATGACGGACCGGCCTCGGGTGCGGCCCCCAGCCACATTGAACCAGGAGAAATAAAGGATGATTGCCACTGTCACCCGGTAGAGCCACTCAGATCTGGAGTTTGGCATAAATTTTGTGCCTTGAAGCCAGACCCAGAACAACAGTACCAGCCACAGGCTGAGGAAATGCAGGGCCACATAGTAGGGGAAGAGAGCTGAGAACAAGGCAACGGCCAAGATCCGGGGCCCCAGTAGCAGCAGGTTCCACAGGAAGTAGACGGCAGAGGAGCTCCAGCCCAGGCGGGGCTTAGAGGGTAGACAAGCACGCAAGGCCCGGTGGTAGTCCAGCAGTGCCCACGAGATGCCCAGGAAGGAGGAGCTGATGCCAAACCCTACCAAGAGCAAGAAGAAACAAGTCAGCCTTGACTGCAGTCTGCCTGGCACCCCCCAGGGGCTCACAGGAACCCTCGCAGGGTTCTAGAAGCCCCAAGTTGTTCAAGAGATGTTTGGAGAGGGAGAACCTCCAGTTAAGTTCCAACCAAAGAGCGAGCGCTCTGGCAGCGTTCAGAAGGATGGGAGACCTGTGCCGTAGCCCTAAGCCTCTTCTAGGTCCTGGAACTCTTCCATGCCCAGACCCTGGGAACAGAATTAGCAGCTCCAGTCCCCTTTCTCCATGTCAGAAAGTAGACAGAAGATCTCATGGAGTAGCAATGGACTTCCTGCAGCTGTCCTCAGGACTGGGAGCAATGGCCTGCTTCCCCACCCGTCCTTCCTCTTCTCCATGTCCAGCCTGGCCCGTTAGGCTGACTTTCCAAGATCCAATGATAGGGGTCCTATCCCACCTCTGACCTGCCTACCCTGGACTGGGTGGAGTGGCTTGAGCATGCCCTGTAACGTGTCTTCCCTCACCTCTTCTACATTGATTCACTTGACAGAAGTTTGCTGAGAGCCTGCTGTGTGCCCAGAACCCGCCTGTGGCCTGGCACTGAATCTGTAGCCATCCCTTCTCTGACTCACCCAGGCCTGCTCCTCACCCTGCAAACCCCAGCTTGAATAACTTCTGGGGTTGCCCTTTTAGACCCGACTCTGCAGCCAGAGTCCCTGCAACAAACCACCCACCCCATTAACATAGCAATTACCTGTTTTGTTTATTTGTTTTTGAGACAGGGTTTCTCTGTGTAGTCCTAGCTGTCCTAGAACTCTCTCTCTCTCTGTAGACCAGGATGGCCTTGAATTCAAAGATCCGCCTGCTTCTGCCTCCTGAGTGCTGGCATTAAAGGCGTGCGCCACCACGGCCCAGCCTTGTTTTCTATTTATGAGCTCCTGATAATAACTGTTTGCTCAATCAAAAGTTGAGAAAAACCTGTCTCCCCATGCTCAACCAACAGTGTAGATCATCCCCACCTGGTTCTGATCTCAAGGAAACGCCATGCACTTAGTGAGTGCTGATACGAGCAGCTCATCTTTCTGCACCTTCTTAAGTGAAGTGAGGGGTTCTCGCAGGTCCCACTGTGAGTGATGACCAGACAGGTTCCTTGGGGAGCTGCTGCAGAGGACCTTGAGGTATGAAGGGATGGGGAAGAAAAAGGGAGCCCTGGGCTCCCAATTCAGTGTGAGGCAGAGCCTTGCTTAGTCCCAGGCTGGGCCCTTGGTCTCGAGGAAGTCCCTCCCTCCCAAGGCTCTTCACTGTACAGATTTCTCTGAGGGTTTATGGGGCCCTATGAGTCTCTGCCACCTGTCTCTTCCGGTCCCTCAGTACACCTAGTGTAACTATTTGTTTTACAGACTGGGTGGAGGCTCTGTATCTTGCTCACCACTCTGTCCCCACCACAGTGGCAGACAAAGAGAAAATATGAGTATCTAAAGGTTCTCTGTGGGGAGCAGGTGAGGTCCTGAGTGGGTGTGTGTTATTGACATGAGCATGGCCATGCCAGACTCCAGTGCCTCAGACCCATGGGAATGGCAAAGACTCCTGGTCTAAGTACAGATGTTTAAAAACAGCTGGCCTTTAGCTAAAACCAGTAAGTACAGAATCTTCAAATGTGCTGCTTCGGAGCCCCAGGCCCATCCTCGGGCTAGCATTTTCGTGTGTCTGTTGTCTCGGATTGCCAGTTAGGTCAGTCCCTCCGCCATGCAGGTTGAAGCCGTGCTCAATAAAATCTACATTACCTAGCAAACCTATCACGTGCCGGTTACCTATAGAGTTTATTTATTGTCATCAAAATAATAAAAAAGTACAGCACTGGGGAGGCAGAAGCAGGGGAATTCTGTGAGTTTGAGGCCAGCCTGGTCTACATAATAAATACCAGTCTAGCCTGATCTACATAGGGAGAACCTGTCTCCAAAATAAAAGATGGAGAGCAATTGAGAAATACACCTGACCCTGACCTCTAGTTTCTGTAATACACACATACACCTGCAAATACACACCAACATATATTCACACACACACACACACACACAGATACATCATGTACCAGGCCCTGGGCTTTATATGCATCCCCCACCTTTAATCTTCTCACCACACCCCACGAGAAAGGTCCGTTGACCATGCCCACTGCTCAGAAGAGAACAGATAGCTTGAGTCACTTTTCTCACTTCATGTAGCTTGAAAACGACCAGATTTGGATCCAGATCCACTACCTAGTGCTCAGCCTCCCTGTTTCCTTTTTGTCCACCTAGGAGCGAGAGCGCCGCTGACATCAGAAGGCCCAGCACTCACATTGGTAGTATTCGGCACTGCCACTTTGCAACACGATAGCCAGCACCAGTGTGAGCTGTGGCGTGGACTCCAAGAAATTCTCAAAGAGCCGCAGCATGCTGATGTCCAGGGAGAGGAAGTCTGCATAGGCCATGTCACTCTCAGAGGGCAGCTCCTGCTGCCACATGAGCAGCACCTGCTGCAGCCCTTGCAGGCACCTAGGCAGAACACACAGACGCCCAACGGGCCAGGTCAGCGCTCTCTCAATTCCTCCATTTCCTACCACTGAGTGCACGGAGGTAGCTTCAATCCCAGCTTGTAGATTAATTGCTGTGGAACCTTTTAGTCAAGCCACCTAACCTCAAGGAGCCTGTTTCCTCATCCATAAAGTGGGGACATACAACGTCTCCTCTTGCTGGTCAGGCATGGTCCCAAGTTTATCAACTCACAAGAGCCCCATTGTAGAGATGGGAAATGGAACTAAGACGCAAATAAGGGGCCTGAGAGATGGTTTAGCAGCCGATTGCATTCACTGCTCTTACAGAGGACCAGAGTTTAGTTCCCATCATCATGAGGTGGCTCACCTGTAACTACAGCTCCAGGGGATCCGACACCTTCTCTGGCCTGTCTGTAATAGCTGCCCTTCACGCTCGTCTGAGCTGTACTCACGTTCATCCAATCCCTCAGGCAAAATGAGAACATTCAAAGGCCCCTCCCCACTGCTGGGAGCCGTATGCAGCTCTGCCAAGATCTGAGAATTCCACAACGGATTCTGCATCCAGCTACCCTATCCCAACCCATACTACACCATGAAGCCCTGCCTTCATCACATGATCCTGACCCCTTGGTTTCACTTTCTCCCATCTCACCCAAGGGCTTATTCATGACTTAAAAAAAAAAAAAGTCACCAGGCCAGCACTGTGCCAGGGACTGTCTCACTACCCACCTCTGTCACTGGCTGAACATGGGGTCTGCCCAGTTCAGAAAACGCACACAATCCACACACATTTTCCAAGAACACAAGTCTGTGTCCAGCCCTGGCTCACTCCAGGGACACAGGACCCATCTCTGCCTTCTTCATTCCCTGATGGGGAAGCAGATGTTCACAGAGAAGGACAGGAATGGGGAAGAGAAGGGGCGTTGTCCTGGAAGTTGGGACTGCTGCCCAAGGAAGCATGAAGCTAGCTGTGCCAGGACGATGGACGGATGGACAGGTGCCTTTAATCTGCTCAGAACCACCAGTTGCAACTGAGTAAACTGAGACCCAGAGAGGTCAGTGACTCACCCAAAGTCCTATTACGATAAAAACAAAAAATAAGCCAGGCAGTGGTGGTGCATGCCGTCAAGAGACAGGTGGATCTGAGTTTGAAGCCAGCCTGGTCTCAGAGTGAGTTCCAGGGCTATGCAGAGAAACCTTGTCTCAAAAATAATAATAGCAGGGTATAGATTTGTGGAAATGGATTAATTTAAGCTATAAGATCAGTTAGCAAGAAGCCTGCCACGGCCATACAGTTTGAAAGCAATAATAATAATAATAGTAGTAGTAGTAGTAACAATAATAATAAAATTAAAATTAAAATAATAATTTAAAAACCGGCCTCGGGCCCTATTATACCAGGGTTTCTCACTGTCCTCACTTGTCTACCAGCCTGCCTTCTTCACATGACTGCCACTTGGTACACCAAAACCAGCACAGAATTCACAGATGGCGGTGCCAAACTTGGGTTCTGGGGAATCTCTAACTCCAAGGTCCCCAAGCCCCTTTCCTCGCTTTCCTGAACCTGGATCTTCATCTGCGACCGGGGGGGGGGGGGGGGGGGGGGGGGGGGGGGGACGACACTGGGCTTGGCTCTGAAGGCTGTCAACTCGCTGGCATTCTTCTTTCCTCGACGGGCGGTAGGGGCACTCACCTGTACAGATAGCCAAGCTGCAACAGGTGCAGCAGCGCCAGGAAACGACGCGAGTGCTTCGACTCATGCAGGTCCGCGGGGTCGGAGGTCAGCCAAACCCAGCTGAAGAGCTGCATCTGCACCGAGGAGAGGCCCAGCAGCGCCAGCACCAGCGCGGCCCACACGTAACGGCCACCGAGTACATACTGGACGACGGCCCACAGGTCGGCGACCACGTCCAGCAGGAAAGACAGGGTGCCCACCACGCCCACGACCAGGTCCAAGAACACAGAAGAGCGGAGAGACAAAGGCATGGCCCGCTCCAGCCAGCCTCTCAACCGCGGGCTTGCCCTCCAGCCCGGGTCGTCGGGCAGGAAGGGGGCGGGGCAGTCCCCTGAGGGGCGGGGCTGCTGGGCGGAACTTCCCCCTCCCGCCCTGTCCGGGGAGGAGCAAGGCTGCGACCACGCCCCCAGCCGTCCCACCGCCCAGACCCCGCCCCCAGCCCACCCTGCCCAGAGCGGCTGCTACTGCAGGTTTAGAGTTTGCGTTTAAGGCTCAAGCAGGCAGGAATGGCCGCAAGGCAAGAGCCTAGAGTCCGGGCCACAGCTGTGATCCCTGCACGGTTGCAAAACCAAAACAAGAAGACTTTTTAAAAAGTACCTAGGGGTTTTGCAGTCCGGGGGCCCATCTTCCTGGTGGCTCATTTGACTATGGTAATCAAGTGCATAGTAGTTTGAAACATATGTATTAAAGGGAATAATGCACAAAGACATGTACCACGAGCATGTTTTGTGGATAAAACGTGAAACTTGGAAGAAATATGCTTCTTAGGGACCTCTCTGGTGAATCCAAATGTCCCATCCTAGTTTATTCTCCGCAGACACGGGAGACTGATGGCGACGGTCATCTCTCCATGGGGTGACACTGCCCAATTTTACCGGGAGAAAGGTAACCCAGTCGGAGGGTAGGTTGGCATTGCCTACAGTCATAGCACCACCAATCCATGCAGGCTTGGCAGCAGAGTCAGCATGAGCAGGAGACCAGGCACCAGCTGAGAGCCAAGGCCATGCAAGCAGGTAGCGTAGGCGTTGAAGGCCACCTGTCGCATAGCACACACATGCTCAGTGCGGCAGATGTCCCCGCAGGTCGAATAGTCATAGCTGACTGAGTTATAGATGTAATAACGTTGCAGCATGTGCTCGTCACTGGCGATGCGGGTCAGGGCCATATCCATGGAGCTGATGCCTGCATCCTGCACCTGGTAGGCGTCTGTCAGGCGGTATTCCAGCTCCCAGTGTGGGGTCTCTTGTGCATTCGCCTGACTCAGGTTCAAGAAGTAGGTCACCATGTCCTGGATTAGAGACACGGGGTATGCCAGTAATGAATAGTTGTTTAGTTCTACCCACAACCCAGCCTGACCCCAGGCTCTCTAGAGCAAATATAACAGCTGCTGTCTGTAACTGAGCATTCAAGCCAGGTATGCCTAGGGGCAGACACCCTGTACTGGGTTCTGACGAGGTACCTATACCCTCATTCTCCTGATGAGCACACGGCGGCCTAAAGAGGTTGTTGCAGTTTGAATCAGAAGCATACCCCACAAGCTCGTTTCAAATGTTGTTCCCCAACTGGTAGCACTATTTTGGGTGGCTGTAGAATTTTTAGGAAGTGGATTCTAGCTGGCAGAAGAAGACCTTTGAAGCTGGTGCTGGATCCATCTCTGCTTCCTGCTCAATGGCAATGAGGCGTCCCTGACACAAGCCACAAGCCTTTCCCACCAGGATGGAGTAAAACACTCTGAAACCGTGATGTTGGTATTGTGGTCACAGTACTGCAAAAGGAACTTTACCTTCTCAGCGTGTGTAAGTATTCAGTGGCAGGGGTGGGATTAGAACCCACATGGCTTAACTCACTATGTCGGTTTCCTGTCCTGCCAAACTGGCAGGACAGGTTCCCCACAGAAGCTCTGATGCTCAGTAAATCTTTACAGAATGACAGGGAGTAATCATTGGCAGCAGGGGTGGGGGTTGGGGGGTTGGGGGGTGGGGGGTGGTAATGTGGCTGGCTGGCAGAGGTTATAGAACTGTGGATGTTGGGGTTCACATTCAAATAGGACTCTCTAGGACTCTGGTGCCTTCAGAACAGGAAACGCTTTCCCGTGAAACATCTGGTTATTACAGACAGATAAGAGGAGCTTCGGTGAACGGGTGGGAACTGAGTGTGCTGGGCACAGGGCATTATTGCTAAGTCCTCTCTGAACTGTGACTGCCACTGAACAGAGGAAGCAATGGAGTGGCCATGCACACAACAGGATATACTCTTAAAAGTCCTCAGGGTGCTTGCTTTGGCAGCACATATACTAAAATTGGAACGATACAGAGAAGATTAGCACGATGACACGCAAATTCGTGAAGCGTTCCATATTTTTGTGTGGTTTATAGGCTTTGATTATTTTATATATTTGTAAATGGGATTTTATATATATATGATTTATATATATATGATTTATATATATGTATATGTGTGTGTGTGTGTGATTTATCAAAAAAAAAAAAAAAAGTCCTCAGGCCTGGGGCTAGCAAAATGTATCCCCAGAATCCACATGGAGAAAAGCAAGAACTAACTTTGGCAAGTCATACACACACATATAATTTTTTTGCAATATTTTTTTTTCAGTCCTTAGACCTGAGCAGGGGAGATGGGTTAGTGTTTAAGAGTAGTTTTAGTTTTAATTTTGTGTGGTAGAGTATACGCAACACACATGCAGGTACCCACAGAGGCCAGGGGAAGGCATCAGATTCTCTGGAAAGGGGGCTACAGGCTGTTGTGAGCTGCCTGATATGGGTACTGGGAACCAAAGGAGTGCCGTGCCAGAGAGAGCAGCACATGCTGTTAACCACTGAGCCATCCCTCACTCCCAAGGCCACTTTCTGCACAACTATGAGGAAAGGGATGTATCCTAGTGCGCACTCCCGCGCACGCGCACACTCAGACCGAACAGGGTATGGAGGCTCACAGCTGAAATCCCAGCACTCAGGAGCCTGAGGCAGAAAGATTGTATCAGGGCTAGAGAGATGGCTCAACAGTTAAATGCATTGTTTGCTCTTCCAGAGGACCCAGGTTCAATTCCCAGCACCCACATGGCAGCTCACAACTGTGACTCCAGCTCCAGGGGACCTGACACCCTCACACAGACATACACGCACAGGAAACACCAATGCACATAAAATAAATGATCATTATAAAAAGAAGATGACGAGGAAAGAAAGGTCGCATCAAGTATATGGCGACAAATCCCGGCTCCGCAGCCTCTGAAATGCCTGTAGGATCAGATACTTGCCGCACTCCGAGGCACCACCCGCTGGCAGCGCTGCCTGTGCCCTGGTCACAGCAGACATGGTCAGAACAGTTCACACTTCTGTCCCTCGCACTCTAGATCCAGAGTTCTTCCCCTGACCTTGGTCTGGCCCTGTGCTCTCTGGGGTCACCCACTCTCTGGGTCCTTCCCCTAAAACACCAAGCCCCTTCTCACCCCAGGGCATCTGTCTTGCTGTCCCCTCACCTTTTCTACAAACCCAGCTGGCTCACTCAGTTTACACAGAACGCAGATGCCACCTTATTTATGCCACTTCCCTTGTCCCATCCACGTAACACAGCCCACACACTCCAACTCGTCAGCCCCTTTACCTTCCCTCCCATCCCCCACCATCGTTCTCTCCCTCCCACGCTCCCTCTTTCTTTCCTCAGTGTTGGAAAGTCAAACCTAGTGTCTCTTCAGGTTAAGCCAGCGCCTGGCCGCTGAGCTGCAGCTGCAGTCACAGGCCCCCTACCTCACCCCCACCTGGAGGCAGGGTCTTCTCGCTATGTTATTGTCTGACCTTGAACGCACTGTGTAGTTCATTCAGGCTGGCTTTACATTTCAGTCCTGGGCCTCAGCCTCCCAAGTGCCTGGGATTACAGTCCTGTGCCGGCAGCCGCAGCCACCACCCTGCCTTTCCTGCCTCCCGTGTTTAATTGTATGGATTTGTTTCCTGTCATCCTCCTGTAGGGATTCTGGTGAAGGAGAGCAGTTATCCGCTCTTTGTGTTGAACAGGGCCTGGCATGTGGCAGGTGAGTAGTACATTCTGCTGAATGAAGGAAGTAGCGTTTCTTTGTCGTTTCAACAACCCCAGAACATCTTAGGAGGTGAAGATGTCCTCAGGGTGTTAGGGGCAGGGTCCTAGTTGATGTATGGAAAGGGGCAATGGACTTGAACTCAGACTGTGGGGAGTCTTCCATCCCAGCCTAAGAAGAGGCAGTTTTTTTTTTTTTTTTTTTGGTTCTTGGTTTTTTTCGAGACAGGTTTTCTCTGTGTAGCTTTGTGCCTCTCCTGGAACTCACTCTGTAGTCCAGGCTGGCCTCAAACTCACAATGATCCACCTGGCTCTGCCTCCCGAGTGCTGGGATTAAAGGCGTGTGCCACCACCGCCCGGCAGAAGAGGCAGTTTTATCTTATGGTTCGTAAGCTGCGGAGAGGCAATATGAAGTCAGTATTTTAGGAAGATTAATTCCTCCTGGGTGTGGCAGCAGGTAGTGGGCAGTGACAGTGATCCGGGACAAAGAAAGACTTGGGGGAAGAACTGACCTGATGAGGTGGCAGGTGGCTCCAAGGTTCGAACCAACATTCCCTTCCAAGACTCAGTGGAGAGTAAGTAGCAAGCAGATTAGGAAAGGTAGTGATACATTTAGATCCCCACCCCCGGCCGCAGCAGACCCACACTCCTAACCTGCAGGTTCAGTGTGACTCGATCGTACTCAAAAACACGGATGCCTGGGTTGTTGGCTCCATTGACCACTCCAGGTAATGTGGTCTTCCATGGGGTGACCCCAGGTGTGAGGAACATGACGCTTATGGGGGCACCTTTAGGGGAAAAGACAGCAGGCTGAAAGGGAGTATGGGAAGAGGAGACCGGCAGGTGGCCAGCTCCCTCGGATGGGGTACCTGCACTGTTATAGAACATCCGGAAGCTGTCGGTATGGTGGTGTCCAAAGAACTGCCCCGCTATGACACGATGGTGTGTCTGGACCACCTTCAGGTACTCCTCGTTGAAGCTCTCTCGGAACCAGGCCTTGTCCTGTGTCTTCTCAAAGAACCCTGGGGGCACGTGGCCAATAATGTACACCTGCGAGAAAGAGGTACTGGGGTCAGAGACGCTCTCTCCAGGCCCCACTTCCACCTTCCCAAACCTGCCCAAGTCCTCAAGGGCAGGCAGACGGGCAAGTGCATCTCCTCTGAACGTAACCCCAAAGCACCTCTTCCACAAACCCTTCCTGACCCTTCAAGGGTGCTCTTCTCTTCTCAGCGCTAGGACTGATCCTCCATGGCTGTGTGAGGACACTACACCGTCATGTGCATTTGTGTTTTATGTTCCTCGGGTCACCCAGGCACTTGGTCACCGTCACAAAAATGTAGAATGAAGGCAGAATTAGGAGCATGTGCTTAGCCAGGGATGGTGGTGCACACCTTTAATCCCAGTACTTGGGAGGCAGAGGCAGGAGTATCTCTAGGAGTTCAAGGTCAGCCTTGATAAAGATGGAGTGAGACTGAGCCTTGGGGTCAAACTGCAGCTGGCCACCAGTGGAATATCATCTCTCTGAGCTTCAAGTTTCTCATTTGGAAGAGTATTCACCTGGGGGAGTGGACTGGCTGATTGTGTGTGTCAACTTGACACAAGATATAGTCATCAGAGAGGAAAGAGCCTCAGCTGAGGAAATGCCTCCATGAGATCTGTAAGGCATTTTCTCATTTAGTGATCAATGGGGGAGGGCCCAGCCCATGGTGGGTGGTTCCATCCCTGGGCTGATGGTCCTGGGTTCTATAAGAAAGCAGGGTGAGCCAGGCGGCGTGGTGGTACACACATCTTTAATCCCAGCACTCGGGAGGCAGAGCCAGGCAGACGTCTGTGAGTTCGAGGCCAGCCTGGGCTACAGAATGAGATCCAGGACAGGCGCAAAGCTACACCGAGAAACCCTGTCTCGAAAACAAAACAAACAGGAAAAAAAAGAAAGAAAGAAAAAAGGAAGCAGGGTGAGTAAGCCAGGAGAAGCAAGCCAGTAAGCAGCTCCCCTCCACGGCCTCTGCACCAGCTCCTGCCTCCAGGATCCTGTCCTGTGTGAGTTCCTGTCCCGATTTCCTTCAGTGATGGACTACAGCGTGGAAGCGTGAGCCACATAAACCCTTTCCTCCCCAACCCGCTTTTTCATCATGGTGTTCCGTTGCAGCAACAGAAACCCTAAGACACGGAGTTGCTGTGAAATGAAATGAGGGGTCCATCTAGAATGCAGAGCCGTGTGCCTGCTGCTGGCATGACATGAAGAGCTCTCATCGGCGGCAGCCCTGAAATCCTCCTGGGATGTGCTGGGTGACGCAGTGACCCAGACATGAGCCACTGTGCCAGTCCTGAGTAGCTACTGGCTCAGCGGACGAGGTGGACACACCTAACATCCGGGCACCTCCTTGGGTATACGGTGTGCACGCCCTACTGCTGTGGGTGCGGCAGCAATGGAAAGATGTCTGAACTTGGAGCGAGGAGACTGAGGTTCTAGGCTTGGCTCCATTGCTTATTGTGTGATGAGCCCGTCACAGCTCCTTGGGGCCCCAAATGTCTTCACATGCAGTGGGTTTCCGGTCCTCAACTCACAGGGCTGCTGTGGTTGGCGGAAGCCTCCTCTGGGATAGGCTGACACAGGACCTTCTAGGATGCCTAGTGGGAGGCTAATTTCAGGAAGTAGCCCAGGGGCACAGGAAGAAGCAGGAGCGCTTACCATCTCCCCGTCCCGGGATGCATTGCTCAGCACCTCTCCCAGCCACTGGAATTGCTGGCCGGGGTCGGCCATGCTGGCTGTTTGCTCGTTGCTGCTGTAGTACAGATTGGTGTTGAGGACCACAACTCGCCCTGCCCTGCTGGGACCCGGCAACTTCTCAGAATAGAAGGCACCTAGGATGTCACAGCCAGGGGTAGCCTGAGGTGGGGACCTCCACCACCCCGCACCTCACTTCCTGACATCTTTCCCTTGAGCCCTCTCTTCCCATAGGAGAGGCATTTAGGGGCAAGAGCACAGGTTCTGGAGCTGAGCTGTGCCACTTGGGCAAGTCAGTTCCTTCATCTCTCTCTGCTCTCAGTGTTCCTCATCTGGATAATGGGCTAACAATGATGCTTAGTCTCTATCCACACGCACTGCTGACCATCTTCCACTCAGCTGTCTGCCCCAGGAGCTGACCTATTTAGACTAAATCAGTGGGCTTCTGTGCCCACTGGGCTATGGTTTGACCAAGGAGGGGTCCCAGCAAACGGAGACCCAGGTAAGAGAAGGAAGCAGGGTCAGGGACATTTGAGCTGGCTGTGTGTCTACACCAGACATTCTCAATTGAGTGATGTGGCCTCCAAGGGAACATCTGTCAAGATGCTCGGAGACACATTTGGTGGTCACACTGGAGATGGCATCTAGTAGACAGTGACCAGAGACACTTCTAAACACCCTACTATTGTAGGGACAGAATAGTCCTGCCAGAGAAGGAACCAGGCCGCCCACAAGGCCTGTAGTTGCTAGGAGACTCCAGCAGGGTGCTGAGGATAGTGCCTGGCACTTACTGGTTTATGATCATCCTTGCTGCTCTGATTATTAGCTTTGGGCTTTGGATCCTGGTCCCAGCTCCCTTGCCAAGCTGTGTGACCTGTCAGTCTCCTCTGTAAAACGGGGATAAAATCTGTACTTATTTCAGGGCTTGTTGAGAATACGAAATCAGATCAGACCCTGTCTGACACGCAGTTTGTGTCCATACGGTAACAAGCGCCATTAATACCTTCTTTGAAGAGAGCGAAGGACTCGTTGCTAAGCCAGGGTCTCCACAGTTCCGCCACCCGATTGTAGATGCTGTTGCTCTCGGCTGGGAACTGGTTTTTAGGGTGAAAGTCATGATTTCCTAGAGCAGCATAGACTTTAGTATCTGAGAGAAAAAGAAGAAATATTAAGAAAATATGCAAGGGCAGCCAGCCCTCCTCAGCAGCCACTGGCCCTCCAAGCCAAAGGGGACGAGAGATAACAGAGATGAGCCGCATCCAAAGATAGGCAGAAAACCGCATGAGATAGCATCTGGCTGAGCTCCACTGAGGGCCGGGAGGGAAGAGTGTGAGCTGCCCGGTCCCATTTCCTAACTCTACCCTAGCAGGGAATACCCTGACCAGACCCATTTCCTAACTCCACCTAGCAGGGAATACCCTGACCAGACCCATTTCCTAACTCTATCCTAGCAGGGAATACCCTGACCAGACCCATTTCCTAACTCTATCCTAGCAGGGAATACCCCAACCAGAAAGGACGCCCCTCAGTGGGTAACAGAGAGAAGCAATTCCTTATGAGGACCAGCCACTTGTGTCCCTGTCAATTACGGATCATCTTGCTTCTGGAAGGAGGTCTGGCTCACCTTGAGAGATCTTAGAATTTTCCCTCATTCACGTAAGTCAACAAATATTCTACTGCACACCACCATATGCCAGCACGGAGCTGGCACCAGGCTCTCAGACCAGAAGCATCGCAGTGTAGTAAAGAGCGAATAATCAGAGCCCTGGGGGCTGCCTACTCTGGGAGGGGTGACAAAGGCTAGGAGTGGGCGGGGAGATCTCTCCAGGTGGGCTGTGAATGAGGCTAAGACGGTCAGGGGAGCCCAGCAGGCTGCCTCCTCATAGACAGCCTCATGTGCGCTTTGTTATGTTGTTAGTTATAGTAGTAATGGTAGGTTTTGCTTGTTTTGTTTTTCCCTAAGACACGGTCTCACTGTGATACCCAGGCTAACTTTGAACTCTGGATCCTCCTGCCTCCACCTCAGTGCTCCAGTACCTCAAGCTCATTCCTGCTTTCTGTTAGTCTCTGTGTCTGGCATGTAGTAGGTGTTTAATAAATATTTAACAATGAACAACAACAAAAAAAATTTCTTGGAAAAGCCAGGCATGGTGACATACACCTTTAATCCTAGTACTCGGGAGGCAGAAGCAGGCAGATCTCTGAGTTCGAGGCCAGCCTGGTCTAGGTAAGTGAGTTCCAGACAATGATGTTCCAGGACAGTCAGAGTTACATAGTGAGACCCTGTCTCAAAAAGGTCCCATTTAAACTGAGCCGGTGGCAGAAACTTATAATTCCAGCTACTCAGGAGGCCAAAGTGAGAGGACTGCAAATTCAAGTCCTGCTGGGCCCCAGAGGAGTTCAAGGCCGACCTGTTGAACTTAGTGAGACCCGGTCTCTAAATGGGCTAGGGCTATAGTCCCCGGGAGAACACCTATCTGGACTAGCAAGCGAGAGGCTGGGGCTTCAGTCCCAGTACCTCAGAAGAAGGAGGTGGATCCATCTGAGAGAAAATATGAATCCCCGGCATCCCAAGTGCTGAAGAAAAAGCGCCTACTGTTTTATGATCGAGTGTTCCCACTTTGCTCCATAAATGTCTGTTCATTGACTGTATGGATGACTAGACTATCTTATGTCACCCGCAGACAAACCCTCGGGACAGGCATCAAAATTCCCCCCTTTTCACAGGAAGAAAACAGATGCTGGATGAGATGACCCAGCTTATGGGAGAGTAAAGCTGGGGACCTGCCTTATTGCCGTTCTCCTGGTCTCGCCTTGTACACCTAAGTTCCCAGCCTCTCGACTACGCAGAGGCAAGCCCAGTGCGCCAAGTGGAGATAGGAAACAAATGGGATAAGACTACAGAAGCAGAACTCCCCAGGTCAGGCCTTGGTTCTCTCCACCCCTTCTGTTTCCTTTTGCAAGCTGAGGGTCCAACCCAAGGCCCTTGCATGGCGGGCAGGCTCTCTGCCACTGAGCCACATTCCTGGCCCCTTGCTCTTTTTGAAAGAACTCTGAACTCCCTGTGATGCAGCTCACATCTCCAGAATGAGGCCTGCTCTGCTTGGTCCGAGTTTCAATTTTCTCTCACTTCATCCAGCCTGGTCTCATTTTCGCCTCTCTCAAAACGAGGCGTGTCTTCCTACCATGGCTCTGAGAACGCACCGGGTCATTCTTTATCAGGCAGCACTTTTTCTTTTTCACATGGCCATATGTAAAATGAGTCCCCTTACAGCCAGTGGCACCTTCAACATTAGCAGTTTTAATAAACGTGACACAGACTACAGAATCTGTCATTTTTGCACGTGTTAAATCGTGGTCAATGAAGTGTTTCCTGGTTTTGTTTTGTTGTTGTGTGTGTGTGGTGTTTGTGTGTACATGTGTGTGGGGGTGCCCTCACCTCTGTAGGTGTAGATGGAGGCCTGAGGTTGACAGTGGGATGTCTTCCCAGTCACTCCTCTGCCTTAGTTTTGAACTTTCTCACTGTCATCTTGGCTAGAGTGGCCAGCCAGCACCCCGCAAGATCTGTCTGTATCTGTGCCCCCAGTGCTGGGTTTACAGATGTGTGCTGCAGGGATCTGACCAGACTTGGGTCTTCCTGTCTGGTGACCAGTGTTTTACCACCTAGCCATCCACCCAGCCCCAATGAAAGGCTTCCTTACTCATTATTTCATTTTTATTTGAGAAGTCCTGTGTGGACCAGAGGAAAGAGGCTCAGGATTGGATATGAGTCCGAATCCCTCACTAGAAAGTGACTTCCGAGGTATCAGTCCCTAACTGCATGGGGGTAATAATAATAGAGCTGGGGGTGGGGCACACAGCCCATTTGGACCCTAAGTAGCAACCTCTGCTGAAAGATGAACAAGTCTATCTCCGTGGAACACACAGGGCTGAGTCAGATAAGCAGGGCAGATCCCGGTGTCTCTGCAAACGTTGGTTTATATCAAGGGAGGAGACCATGGGAACAAGATCAGGGCTCTCAGATGGGAGCAGAGCCCCACACTTGCCACATGACCTTGACCAGTTGACTTGACGCCAAGACTCACATTCCTCATTAGGAAAACTAAGCTGGTACCAGCTCCTATCTGTGGTTGTCATGACAGCGAATGCACTAAAGCCTGCCAAATTCTCAGAGCAGTTCTTGGTACTTAGCACTTGTGTGTGTATATGTATATATATATACACACACAACTGTTGTTTATTTTATCATGATTCCGTATGTGGATTCGGGGGCCCATGAATATGACTTTTAGAAGGAGATGGGGTAGACACTGGCAGGCAGCTTCCTCAGGTCCCCAGCTGGCAGCCTGTGGACCTGATTCAGCACCCAGAACCTGTTTTGCACAGCCCATTTAAGATCATCCTCAAGGGCCAATAGGTGGAACACACAGCCCCTCTTTTCCTCCAATGTCCTCCAGGTGGCTCACTCACTTCCACTCCCTACCCGTTCTGCCTGTTCCAAAGGCTTCGGAAGCTCTGAGCAGCAGCACTTTGGCTTACAAGCAGCATCCCCCGAGGCCTGGCAGCCAGACGGTCTGCAGACAGCAGATGCCAACGCCAGCGTCAGGATACAAAGGCCTGAGTGAGCCTGAGTGAGCCTGAGTGAGCTTGCCCAGGGATGCCTGTGTGGAACTATAGAGCCTGGCAGGTGTGAGTCTGGCATTAGACAGTGAAGAGGTTAGACAGAGGAATGACCGGCCATTATTTTAGTGGCCACCTGTGTTTCCACAGGCCAGTGAACCGAGAAGATTGTGTGAAGGTGGGAGATGGTTGCCGTCAAGCACCCGAAACCCGGAGAGCAGCCGCTGTGGTCAATGAAGGTCTGAACTCCAGCTCTCCTCCTGCTGCTGTGCCCCGTGCCTGACCCGCTGGGGGATGAGAGAACACTGAGGATTGGACAGTGAGTCCTACCTGGGAAGACCTCCCTGATGAGGCTGGTCAGACGTTTCACAATGGCCAACACAGCTGCCTCCCCTAGCCTCTCGTTGGGGACGTGCGGTGTGTCATCCCTGTAAAACACCAGAGGGACAGTTGGGACAGGCTTGAGACAGACAGGGTTTCTCTGTGTAGCCTTGGCTGTCCTGGATCTTGCTCTGTAGACCAGGCTGGCCTTGAACTCACAGCGATCCACCTGCCTCTGCCTCCAGAGTGCCGGGATTAGCCCCCCTTACTGTAACCGTGTTACAGTTTTTAAGGAACACTCCTCAGAGGTATCAGAAACCTTCCCCTGAAGCAAGACTCCCAGAAGGAATCTATTAATTCCTGGGCCCAAGAAACAGACGACTGTCCAAGCCCTCCTGAGACACTGCCACATTCCTTAAGGGTGTAGCCTTTCCTCTCCCCCGGCACAGGGTCCATCGGGTGGTCACCCCACATCATAGTGAGGGACAGTCAAGAACATTATGGATTTCATTCCACTTGGAGAAGTGTCCACTGAAACTGGCAGGAGCACCCGGAGCCATGCTCAGCAGCCTCCCGGGTCACCACTTCCTGTAGGAAGTCCTTTTCCGTCATGTAGATCAGGTGCCTGGTGCAGTTCCCACACCCCGGCAGGTGGCCCTCTCTCCTGGCTGTATCCTCTGCGAGCCTGAAAACCCTTTGAAGGCCAGTCCCTGGCTCTGCCATCTCAGATCCCCAGGGCCTACCCCAGGACTGAACACGTGACAGGCTGATTTACCAAGTTCTCTAAATCCTGGATGTTCAGCTGAGATGAGGATTAACAGGGACAGAGGAGGTAAAGGGCCCGGCTCACATGTGACATTTGACTACCCTTACCCTGTCCAGAGAATGAAGTCTGGCTTTGGCTCAATCTCCTTCATGGCGTAGATGGAAGAGTTGACAAGGACCCAAGGAGAATCACAGAGGTAGTCACCCCAGGGGCCGGCATTTAGCACAGGCTGGGAGCCGGCTGATGGGCACACCTGGAGGGGGTCTTTGGATACGGTGTAGTTGGGGTCCAGATGCAAGTCAGAGATATGCCAGAACCTCCCTGTGGAAAAAGAGAACCTCCATCAATGCTGGTCTCTTCCCTCAGACTGGATGAGGAAGAAGCCCCGAGGAAAATGCAGTTCCCACGCCCCTGCAGGTGGGTGGACATCAGGTTTCAAGAAAGAGTTCCAGAGCCCCACTCTGCCCAGCCTGTGATATTTCGGTGAGGTTCTTACCATTGCCTATCCCAGTACCCACAGCAGCCGCATCGGGGATGGGGCCATATGACCCTCACGGTGCTGAGCGGGTGCTGGTTTGCAAGCAAAGGGAGAAGAGTGAACACGTTAAATACTCAGGCTCTGGATCCACCTAGGAGCTGTGTGGCCTTGGGCAAGCTGAGTCACTCTGCGAGCCTATCACTAGATCCAGACCCTGGCGTACCCCGAGAGATGAGCAGAAAAAAATCTGCTCTGGGGGACAAGGCTTACACACAAATGAGTTGGGAGAGCATGCAAACCCTAGGGAGTAAGTGTGGAAATGAGAGAGGATCAGAGCAGAGGAGGAACGGGTCAGTGTCAGGCCGGACGGAGCTCCGCACATGGGCATGCTCACCAGTGTGGATTTGGGGCATCAGTACATGCTATGGGGTAGTGTGTTTGTTGAAGTGGTTGCCTGGATTTTCCTCCAAACCACGGGAAGCTGGTGTAAGACAGAGAAAGAAAATAGCAGAAGCAGGTGAGGTGGAGCATGGAGCTGCTGTGATCAGCTTCTCGTTTTTGAAGACAGGACTGGCTTTGAACACCAAGATCCTCCTGTGTCAGCATCCCAAGTGCGAAGGCGACAGGTGTGCACTGCCACACCCAGCTCTCAATGACAGTGTCCTGAAAGTCCATCCGGCCTCTGCCCTCAATCCTGTTTCCCCGCAGAGATAAAAGAGAAGCCCAGGATTACCTCACCCCCCACCTGCCGTCACTTCTTCCTTCCACTTCCTCTAACTCAGAGCAACTGTCCGCATCCTTCCCCACCGGACGGACGCTGTGCCTGGGGTGGCACCAAAACAGGCCCTGACTCTCATTCCTAAACGTTTCCTCCCAGGCGCCCTTGAGATCTTGCCCACCTCTCTTGACCTATGCCTGATTTGGGGAAGGGACCCGAAACTTGCTTACACTAAGATATAAATGACTGGTTAAGCAAATCATTGCCTCCTCCCTGGTACTTTACAGCTGCCCTGCCCACAGCCCTGGAAAGTTTGGACTACTCTCTCTGCTTTTCTGATAAGAAGGCAAAGGTCCAGAGGTCAACAGGCCTGAGACTATGTGGACAATGGCAGGGGTCCCGTGGCTCAGACTCTCGAGGGAGATGTGATTGCTGTCTGGTGAACCCAGTACCTGTTTTAGATGGGCGTCTTGATTGACAGTATGTGCCTGCATTTTGGTTGTTTTATCATATGAAGTCTTTGTTTATCATGGGAGAGGGGATTTAACCTTTCCACACAGATTTCAACCCCTAATATATTTGAAATTATTCCTACAGAAACCAAACTCAAAGCCAGAATAAAGGAATTAAACGCCCCACTCTAACCAATGGTGGACGAGCTTTCCAAGCAGTGGGCTTTCCAAGCACCCTGCATCTGCTGGCTCCTGCATGTGGTCACGTTTTAGGCAAAGCCCCCCAGCCTAATGCAGCAAGATGAACTTCCGTCTGGTGTCCTTGGGAGACCCCGGCAGAGGCTAATGTTCTGCCTCAAGGAGGAGCTTTCTCAGTTAACCACAAGCACCAGCCACTTGGTTTCTCTGATGTCAGCCACAGTGGGTATTTCTTCACTCCAGAAGGTTCTGGCTGGTGTGGAAGGCTAGGCCAGTTATCAGTTTGTAGTAAAACTGAAACTGAGCCCAACTGCCTCCCTAGCATTTCGGAGTAGGATGTGGTGTGTGTGTGTTGCTCTGAATCACGGGGCCTTCTGCATGCTAGGTAAATGCTCTACTGCTGAGCCATACCCTAGCCTTCTCCTTGTTTTGAGAAGGCTCTATTATGGTTCTCAAAATGGCCTCAAACTCTTTGAGTTCAGGTGAGCCTCCCATTCAGCATTCCAAGCAGCTGATACAACAGGTATGTATCACCCCAAAGTGGTTCAAGTAAGGATTCTTTTTTCAGGGGGAGGGGTATCTAGACAGGGTCTCTTGGTGGAGCCCTGGCTGTTCCAGAACTCACTCTGTAGACCAGGCTGGCCTCGAACTCACTCTGCCTGCCTCTGCTTCCCAAGCACTAGGATTAATGGCGTGCACCACCACCGCCCTCCCAGATGAAGTAAGGATTCTTATGTTTACTTGATAGATGAAGAAACACAAGTTCAAAGTCAACCTGACTCGGAAGCTGGGATATAGTGTTCTTGTAGCAGTTAACCTTAGTCCCAGGAAGTTAGCTGTTATGTCAGCCATAAAAAAAATGGGAGAGGGGAGCAAGTATAGTCATGCCTATCTCTAATCCCAGAATCTGGGAGGGGAAGACAGGAAGAGCAGGAGTTCAAAGCCAGCCTGGGGCTAAAGAGATAACTCAATGGTTAAGAGCACTTGCTTTGTATGAGGTCCTGAGTTTGGATCCTAGTGCCTACATAACAAGCTGGACATCCCACTACTGTAACCCCAGCTCTGGCAAGGGTAGAGACAGGAGGATGGCTGGAGCTGGCTGGCTTCCAGCTCAGCTGAGAAAACACAAGCTCCAGCTTCAGGGAGAGACCCTGCCTCAAAGGAATAGCTAGAGGAAGACACCTAACGCTTTCTTTGGGTCTCCACGCACTCTCACGTACACTCACACAGGCACGCACATACTAATTAGTTAAATCTTAAAAAATAAGAGCAAAGGCTTGGACTGGAGAGATGGCTCAGAGGTTAAGAGCACTGGCTGCTCCTCCAGAGGACCTGAGTTCAATTCTCAGCATCCACGTGGTGGCTCACAACCATCTGTAATGATATCTGGTGCCCTCTTCTAGTGTGCAGGCAGAACACTGAATACATAATAGTAAATAAATCTTAAAAACAAAAGAGTAGTTGGCTTCAATCCAAGGATCTTGATAGAATTCAGATGCTTTATACAGACACATACTGTAAGACAGTAAGGAGCTATTCACTTGAGCTGTTAAGAAGGTAAGCCAGGCTGGGCAGTGGTGGCGCACACCTTTAATCCCAGCACTTGGGAGGCAGAGCCTCAACTCCTTTGAGTTCAAGGCCAGCCTGGGCTACCAAGTGAGTTCCAGGAAAGGCATAAAGCTACACAGAGAAACCTTGTCTCAAAAACCAAAAAACCAAAAAACAAACAAAAGAAGAAGAAGAAGGAGGAGGAGGAGGAGGAGGAGGAGGAGGAGGAGGAGGAGGAGGAGGAGGAGGCGAAGGTAAGCCAGTATGTGAACCAGAGGCAAATATCTGTAATCCTAGCACTCAGGGACTAAGGGAGATCACACACAACTTTGAGGTCAGCCTAATCTACATCCTGGGTTCCAGGCTAGCCAGGGCTATTGTCTCAAACAAGCCAACAAAAAGTAAACCAAGGCCGGGTGGTGGTGGCACCTGCCTTTAATCCCAGCACTTCCCAGCACTCGGGAGGCAGAGACAGGCGGATCTCTGTGAGTTCAAGGCCAGTCTAGTCTACAGAGTAAGAGCCAGGACAGGCACCAAAACTACACAGAGAAACCCTGTCTAGGAAAAAAAAAAAAAAAAAAAAGGTAACCCAAGCTTGGCTACTCTTTGTGAGTCATTATTGCTCATTGCCAATCACAGACCCAGAGCCTAGGGCCTAGTGAAATATCTATGATCTAAAAAAAAAGAAGAAACTATTGCATCAAAATTAAAATTTTATAAATTCATCGAAGCCATAAACAATGTGAAATATGTTTGTTTGTTTGTAGACAGGGTCTCACTATGTAGCCCTGACTGCTGGAACTCACTCTGTAGACCAGGCTGACTTTGAACCCACAGAGATCTGCCTGCCTCTGCCTCCCCCGTGCTGGGACTAAAAGTGTGCACCACCACACCCAGCTATCACCACCATCTCGATCCCCCTACCCGGGCACCCACGTATTGGTATTACACAAGGTGCAATAACAAGCCCAGCTTAATCTCTTAATTCTTTTATAAAATTATTTTAATTGCATTATGTATTTATTTTGTATATGAGCTGTGTGTGTGTGTGTGTGTGTGTGTGTGTGTGTGTGCACGTGCATGCATACCTGTGTGCACATGCCACAGTGTATGGGTGGAGGTCAAAGACAACTTTCAAGAGCCTCCTCTCTCTACCATGTGGGTCCCAGGGATTGAACTCTGGTCCTTAGGTTCAGAGGCAAGTGCCTTTTGACCCGGTGAGTCATCTGCACTTATTTACTTGAGTGTATGTGTATACATACATGACAGAGTATGGAGAGGCCACAGACGAGCTGCAGAAGTCAGATCTCCTCTTTACCGTGTGAGGCCCAGACTCACCTCAGGTCATCAGGCTTGACACTAAGCGCATTTACGCTCTGAGCCATCTTGCTGACTCCCCCTAAGCTTTTCTAGCACTTTACCACGAACAAGCATGGCCTCCCGTAACTGTCACATTTAACCTCCCCTCTACCATCACCCCACTTTTAGGTCACGAAAGAGGTTTGTGGTCACACAGGTTTTCAAAGGCAAGACCAGTGACTCAGGACCCAGGTTTTCCGGCTTGAAGCGGAGGGTTGATTTTGAAAAGGGATGGATGCCCTGTGGAGTCAGGGAAAACCTCATTTATGAAGCCAGGCTTCCCCACACAGGCAATGGTGACTCGGACCGGGAACTTGCCCAGCTGAGCCTCAGTTTCCTCACTGGAAAAGCAAGAACGAAAGTGCCCAGAGAAAAGGGGTGCAGACGAAAGTTCTGTCCTGTGAAGCCCGCCAGGAGTGTGGGGGGGGAGTGGGGGGTAAGACGCCAGCCTTAGGACCCGTTCCCAGAGCCACACCGCCTCCTGAGGTGGCCCTTCCCCTCGCCTCCCGCCCCTCCCCTCCCGCTCCTGCTCCTCCCCTCCCGCTCCTGCTCCCTCTTCTCAGGCCTGCTTCCTGCAGTGGAGGATGATAGCGCTGACCAGTTCTCGGAGAGCCCTCTGCAACCCCAGCTCCTCCGGTTCCAAGAGCTGTCGTCTGTCATCACGTGGAACCCACACCACAAAGTGCCCCACGTCAGTCCTTTACTGCTGACAATCAACAATAATCTAAAGTGCTTCACGGGTTGACAAGATGGCCCAGCAGGTAGACACTTGCTGCCAACCCTGAAAACCTGAGTTCAGTCCTGGGGACCGCACATGGCAGAGGGAGAGAACTGACTGTTTCTTTTTTCTTTTTTCTTTCTTTCTTTCTTTTTTTTTTCTTTTTTTGGTTTTTCGAGACAGGGTTTCTATGTATAGCTTTGCGCCTTTCCTGGAACTCGCTTGGTAGCCCAGGCTGGCCTCGAACTCACAAAGATCCGCCTGCCTCTGCCTCCCGAGCGCTGGGATTAAAGGCGTGAGCGCCGCCGCCGCTGCCGCCGCCGCCGCCGCCGCCGCCGCCGCCGCCGCCACCACCACCACCACCCGGTTGAGAACTGACTTTTTCAAGTTGTCCTCTGACCTCCACACGTGCACCCTTACATAAGCTCAACTGTGCATGCACGTGCGCGTGCACACACACAAAATAAATCTTTTTTTTTTTTTTCAGAGACAGGTTCTTACTATGTAGCTCTTGCTTGTCCTGGAACTCGTTTTGTAGACCAGGCTGGCCTGGAACTTACAAGATATCCACCTGCCCCTGCCTCTGGAGACCTGCGATTAAAGGCATGCTTAAGTACTCCAATTGTAATTCCTTCTCTATAAACTAAGACCTAAGGGTCTTCTGCTAAAACTAACATTTCCTGTTCTTGTTCTAACTCCACAACCACCCCTCCAAACAGCTCCCCAGTTAGGCGTACCCATCCTGTCTCACAGGTGAGAAAGCTACCATGCTCCCTGGCCAGTCCTAACCAGTCCTTCTCCCTCAGCCTTGATGCAGCGTTCAGGGACGTCCCCCTGACTTGCTGACTCACACTGGGGAGACTTGCCCTTCTCTGTGCCATCTGATGCAGGGGAATGAGTGGAGTATTGCACAGCTTCATGGGAGGAAAAGGATCTGCATACTGGTATCTTGACAGATAGCACCCCAGCTCTTGGCTAAGAATTGTAAAACCCACAGCTCCATGCAAAGTGGAGACAGGCTGCTGTCTGATAGGTGACTTGTCACTCTGCACATCAGGAAGGCCCTGAAAACACTCGCAGATGCCACGGGATTCTTTTTTCCCCCCAAGACAGGGTTTTTCTATGTAGCCCTGGCTATCCTGGAACTCCCTCTGTAGACCAAGCTGGCCTCGAACTCAGAGAGTTCTGCCTGCCTCTGCCTCCCGAGTGCTGGGATTAAAGACATGCACCACCACTGTCTGGCTCTTTCTTTTTTTTCTTTTTGTTATTTTTAATTCTGTGTATGTGAGAGTGTGTGTGTACACTTGTGACTTCAGGTGCCTGCTATGGGATGTCTTTCTGTATGCTGTGAATATGTGTTGCTATGATTGGTTAATAAAGAAGCTGCTATGGCCTATGGCAAGTCAGGTTATAGCCAGGCAGGAAATCCAAGAGAGAGACAGGAAGAAGAAAGGCAGAGGTAGAGGAGATGCCAGCCCAGAGCCCAAGGAGCAACAGGCCAGCAGACTGGTAACACCACAGTCATGTGGTAAAACATAGATGGATAGAAATGGGTTAATTTAAGATGATAGCGCTAGCTAGCAAGAAACTTAAGCCGTTGGCCATACCATTTGTAATTAATATAAGCCTCTGTGTGTTTACTTGGGACCAAGCGGCTGCAGGACATGGGTGGGAGAGATTTGTCCCCACCATGGGGCTGCAGGACCAGAGAAACTACAGGTGTCTGTGGAGCCCAGAGGTGTGGGATCCCCTGGAGCTGGAGTTACAGGCAGTTGTGAGCCTCCCACATGGGTGTTGGGAACAGATCCTCTGCAAGAGCAGTCCATACTCTTAACTACTGAGCCATCTCTCCAGCTCCTAAATTCTTTTTTAATTCATTTTTTTTCTTGGTTTTTCAAGACAGGGTTTCTCTGTGTAGTTTTGGTGCCTGTCCTGGCTCTTACTCTGTAGACCAGGCTGGCCTCGAACTCACAGAAATCTGCCTGGCTCTGCCTCCCGAGTGCTGGGAAGTGTTGGGATTAAAGGCTTGTACCACCACTGCCCAGCCAAGACTTTGACTTTTTATTTTCAACTAAGTCTTAAAGGGCCAGTTTTCCAAGAACCTAATACCACTGAAAACGCTCAACAGCCGTTAAGTCTCCCTGCTCTTTCCCTTTAGTGGGCTATTTCTGCAGCACTTCACATTATAAACAGAACACAGCTGGACAGCCTTGGGTCCATGTCCAGACTCACCAGCTGCGTAATCTTGGGCTAGTTGCTTCTCTGAAGTCGTTTTTCTGTGTAAAATAGGAATGAAAACACTTCACAAGCTAAGGTATTACACACACACACACACACACACACACACACACACACACACACATACACATCATGTGTTCAGGGGCTGGAGAGGTAGCTCAGTGGTTAAGAGCACTGGCTGCTCTCACAGAGGACCCTGGTTCAATTCCCAGCACTGACAAGGTAGCTCACAACTGTCTTTAACTCCAGTATCAGGTCATCTGATGCCCTCTTCTGGCACACATGTTGTACATAGGCATGCATGCAAGCCAAACAGCCATGCTCGTAAAACAATATTCCTTCAGCAGTGCTTGCAGACCTCCCTACAAAGCCTTTTCTGAGTTGTAACTCCAAAGTGTAACTTTTAGCTGGTGTGGTGGCGCATGCTTTAATCCCAACACCTAAGAGACAGAGGCAGGTGGATCTCTGTGAGTACAAAGCCAGGCTCTTCTACCTGGCAAGTTCCAGGCCAGCCAGGGATACACAGTGAGACCATGTACACAATGGAGTACTACTCCGCAGAGAAAAACAATGAATCATGAAATTTGCAGGCAAATGGATGGAATTAGAAAATATCATCCTGAGCCAGGTAACTCAGACTCAGAAGGACAAACATGGTATGTACTCACTCATAAGTGGATACTAGATATAAAGCAAAGGACAATCAGACTGCAACCCACAGATCCAGGGAGGCTACATAGCAGGGGGGACCCTAGGATGACAGTGGCTTAGAATAAGTTTTGGTTTTGCCCAATCACTGGGCAAACTTTAGTGAAACATTTCACTATTAGGATAAGAATTTGTACTGTATCAAGCTGATGAAAGAAAATGCTGGCCATACTTTCAGGAGGGGAGACTAAAATCTTTGTAGATTATGGATTAGCCTATAGGAAAATGTCTGCCGTAAATCAAACAGTGAAGGGGAAGATACATAGGAATCTCACTTACACAACTTCAGTAAAACATAGCTCTCTGAACAGATAAACAGGCTTCTTCTATATCCCAGAATCTAATCAATATTTATATGTATAATTCAGCTATTATTTGGCTTAAAAGAGCTTACTGGGAAATGTTATCATTTTTACTATTTTCTACAGAGAAAATATTTTCCAGTTTCAAATAACCCTGGACTTTTGAATTATAGCCTGTTTTTATGTTCAAGCTATCTGTGTATTATTTCTCCTGCAGTTGTACATAAAATGTTTTTACATCCCAAAAAAAAAAAAAAAAAAAAGGACAGGGACTGGCAAAATGGCTCAGAGGTTAAGAGCATTGGCTGCTCTACCCGAGGTCCTGAGTTCAATTCCCAGCAACCACATGGTGGCTCACAACCATTTGTAATGAGATCTGGTGCCCTCTTCTGGTGTTCTGCACTGTATACATAATAAATAAATCTTAAAAAAAAAAAAAAGGGACAAATACTATAGAATTGTATTACATGAAATATATAGAATATACAAATTCATAGAGACAGAAAGATTAGATGTTATCTCAAGATGGAGAAGAAAGGAATATAGAACAGTGATTTCCTAAGTACAGAATCTCTGTTTTGTGTGATGGAAAAGCCCCACAAATGGACAATAGTATCAGGACATAATATCATGAATGTAATAAATCAATATAATTAATGTAATTAATGAATATCATAAATATAGTTATTGAATGACTATTGCGAATGTAATCAATGAATATCACAAATGTAATTAATATCATGAGTGTAATTAATGAATATCATGAGTGTAAATAAATAAATAAGCCACCTTCAAGGTCACCCTGGAATACTATGCATATGCATTTTTCTTGCTCATGCTGGGTTTTCTCCTTGGCTGTTGTTTCTTCCCAGCTAAGGGGATGTTTATTCCTGGAAGACCTGAATTTTTTTTCCTGCCTTCTTCCTGGTTCCTACATCCACCCAGGGTTCAGAGACTGGCTTTCCACTAATGTTTTTATGTTCTATTTTTATTTACGTTTATCTATTGGGCGGGCATACACCACTACGCTCGTGTGGACGTGTGGAGGTCAGAAGACAACTTTTGGGTATAGGTTCTCTTCTCCGGCCATGTGGGTTTGGGGAACTGAACTCCGTTTGTCAGTTTTGGTGGCAAACACCTTTGCCCGCTGAACCATCTTGCCAGCCCTTAGCCAATATTTTGTTTCTTGTTTGAGTCTCAGGGATGGAATACACTGCCTTATGCATTCAGACAATCACTGTGCCATAGAATTACACCTGACCTTCAACCAGAAGTGTCCGGATTGAGTTCACAAATCTCTCCAGCCACCTGCTTCCTCTCAGTAGCTGGCTCATGTAACTAGACCCTAAGCCAAATCAGCGCGCTCCCCTGGCAAAGTCGGTGTCCTGCCCCTGACAGGCTGCGGCTCCCATTTAAAGTCCTCTGACTCAAGGAGGCTTTTTATTTATTTACTTTCTTTCTCGTTTTGAAACAGTGTTTCATGTATCCTAAGTCGCCCTTGACCTCTATCTGCCAACTGAGCTACACCACACAATAGCCTTGATTGGCTGTCTATAAGTCTCTCCACTTGAACCTCTCAGCTCCTTCACCATTTTCGGCCCTTGTTCTAGGAGCCATTCCCAGCAGCCCAGACCCCACCCCCAGTTGCCAGAAGGAAACAAAGACCGAGCAGGTTTTCCCCGCTGCCCTACCTAGTTCAGCCCCTGCCACTCCCCAGGGGGCCAGGAGCAGCAGCCACCGCAGCAGCGCCATCCTCAAGATCGATCACTCGACTGCGGCCGCAGCCCCTCCAGGAGTGTTCGCAGGCTCCCTCCAGCCTGTGGCCAGCCACGTGTCTGAGCAGAACTTCCCGTCTGGCTGTTGTTACCTGAGTTCCAACTTATCCCTGGCGGCCGGATGCTCTTGCTTTTCCTTTTTTGTCCAGCAGGGCGTGAGTTTGATTGGAGGAGAGATGTACCTGTCAGCACTGGAGGGAGGGCTTGCGCGTCTCTGTGGAAACCACATCTATGTTGCAAGATGCTGGCTGCCTTAGAGTCCCTGACTTTTCAAGAGAAATACAGAAGTACTGGGAGCAAAATGATGCGATATTTGCAGTTTGCTCTAAAATTATCTCGTAGAATTGAAGGCATTTCAGTTCAGCCAGCCGCCTTAATCGCCAGAAAGCATATGGCAAGCACCATCCAATCTCTGACTCATTATCTTCTCCTTGCAGAACAGCAACATGAATGAATGAATTCATTGACTGACTTTGGCCACCAAAGGACTTTAAATGATAGTTGGAGATATGTGAATACAAGAATCTAAACTTAAGCCGGGCAGTGGTGGTGTATGCCTTTAATCCCAGCACTCCAGAGGCAGAGGCAGGTGGATCTCTGTGAGTTCGAGGCCTGCCTGGTCTACAAAGTTGAGTTCCAGGACGACCAGGACTGTTACACAGAAAAGTCTTGTCTCGAAAAACAAGACAAACAAACAAAAAAGACCCTAAAATTAAACCAGATGTGGTAGCGTTCACCTATGATCCCAGCATTCTTGATGTGGAGGCAGGAGGATTAGCAGCTCCAGGCCATCTTTGGCTACCTGATGACTCTGAGGACAGTCTGACTTTATTACAAACCAACAACACTTAGAGTTCTTCACTGATCATACCAGGAACTGGGAACTACCAGAAATTGGGCAATAGGAAATAGTGTCTCCCCTTAGGAGACCAAGGGCGGGGACACCTAAGTTAGGTGACCTGAGAGGCCTGAAGAAGGATGTGACTCAGTCTGGGGAAGATGACAGGAGGTTTCTGGGAGGAGATGCATCGGCTTAACCCTCTTTGGGTTTTTGTTTTAATTTTTTTTTCTTGTTATTAGGGATGGTTTGGGTTTTGTCTTTCTGTGGTTTACTTATCAGTCTTTTTGTTTTGTTCCTGTTATGGTTTACACCAGGATGAAACCCAGATCTTCACTCAAGCAAGACAAACTCAAGCCCCATGGCCTCCCAGCCACACCTCCACACTGAGGCACCTTGAACTCAATGAACAAAGGAGAAAACAGGTCTATCAGGGATGGGGGGGGTTTAGTGAGGCAGAAGGAGCAGCATTGGAGAAGGGAATATGGATGGCAAGGGAGCCCCGATGAGTCCGGTACAACAGACAGACAGGGCCTGAGGCTGGGAAAGCCGGCAGGGCCAGGCTGTGCTCAGATGTTTGAGCTGAGAGCTTTGGGGAGCCAGGAAGAGAGGCAGAGGCCAAACTGGAGCTGGTCCCATGTTCTGGAGTCCCTGCAGGCATCCCTGCCTTCAAGGAAACAAACTTTGAAGAGGTAAGAATGAAAACTTGGTACAGCAGACTTGGTCAGTCGGACTGGATCCAAACTTCTAGAGTCCGATCCTGTGGTTTAATTTTCTTACACATTTAAATGGAGTAAGACTCCGGGGCGACCGTGTCCACGTGACAATTCTCATAACAAAGCTTCAGGAATGGCTACATCAAAATTCCCTTAGAAAACATCTGTTATAGCAAAGTACCTGAGACTTTTATCATAAGAATGAGTTCTGCTGGACGGTGCTGGCACATGCCTTTGATCCAAGCGCTTGGGATGCAGAGGCAGGTGGACCTCTGTGAGTTCGGGCCAGCATGGTCTATAGTGGAAGTTCCAGGACAGCCAGGGCTACGAAGAGAAACCCTGTCTCAAAAAAACCACAAAAACCATATATATTTTATATATATATATAATATATTTATTGATTATATATGATAGATATTATATACATACAATATAATATGAATATTATATATTACATTTATAATGATATATACATATTTTTTGAACCAACAACCTCCAAGGAGTTCAAGGCTGGTTTCTTCAACAGAGAGTTTGAAGCCAGCCTGGGCTACAGGAGATCCTGTGGAAAGAAAGCAAGGCAAGGACTGTAGCTCAGACTGCCTGCCCAGATTGCACAAGGCCCTGGGTACCATCCTTGGCACTGCACACGCAATAAAGAAAAGAGGCGGGGAGAGGAGAACACCCTTTGTCCCTTGGAATGCTACAACTTGTCCTGTGAGCAGAGGACCAGCAGGGTTAAAGTTCTATCCCCACGTAGACCCCTAAGTCACCCCGAGGAAGCTGGTATCAAAATAACCACCAAGTCTGAATTTTCTGTCTAGGTGAGAAAGAATGGAGCACAGAGACTGAGTGCAGTTGACGTGCTCACATTGAAGCAGGGTGACTGTCCCTTGAATCAGAAGTGATAGAAGGTGTCTAAGGCATGATGAGGTCAGCTCAGAAGGTGACCCATGGGACTAGGGACCAAGGAGCCAAGGTCTGCTCTGCTACCGCCCCCAGAGATGAACAGGGAGTTAGCAACCACTAACTTGGAGTTGGAATGAGCATTAGGGGTAGAGAGGGCTCCTCCTAAACCTCTAGCAGCCTCCCCTCCCTGCATCTTCTGGCCAGGTGCTAGACCTTCTCTTCAAATACTTCAAGCTTCTTTGTTAGTGTCCCCACAGGGCCCTATTCCTGTCACCACTGCTGACCCATAAGACATCATATGCAGCTAAACAGAGAATTCACAAAACAAGAACTACAAATGGCTGAAAGACATTTAAAGAAATGCTCAACATCCTTAATCATCAGAGAAATGCAAATCAAAACGACTCTGAGATACCACCTTACACCTGTTAGAATGGCTAAGATCAAAAACACCAATGACAACCAATGTTGGAGAGGATGTGGAGCAAAGGGAACACTCCTCCACTGTTGGTGGGAATGTAAACTTGTACAACCACTATGGAAATCAGTATGGCGGTTTCTCAGAAAATTAGGAATCAAACTACCTCAAGACCCAGCCATCCCACTCTTGGGCATATACCCAAAGAATGCTGATACATACCATAAAGATACATGCTCAGCTATGTTCATAGCAGCACTATTTGTAATAGCCAGAACCTGGAAACAACCTAGATGCCCATCAACGGAAGAATGGATGAAAAAAATGTGGTACATATACACAATGGAGTACTACTCAGCAGAGAAAAACAATGAAAGCATGAAATTTGCAGGCAAATGGATGGAACTAGAAAATATCATCCTGAGTGAGGTAACCCAAACCCAGAAAGACAGTTATGGTATGTACTCACTCATTGGTGGATTCTAGATATAAAATGAACAATCAGACCACAACCCATAGAACCATAGAGGCTATATATATATAGCATGGAGGTCCGTAGGACGACTGTGGCATATAATAAATTTCAGTTTTACTCAATTATTGAAAAAAAAATAGCCAAATGAATGGAAACACATGAACTATGAACCAAAGACTGAGGGGCTCCCAGCTGGATCAGGCCCTCTGAATAGGTGAGACAGTTGATTGGCTTGATCAGTTTGGGAGGCATTTAGGCAGTGGGACCAAGTCCTGTGCTCATTCCATGAGTTGGCTGTTTGAAACCAGGAACTTATGCAGGGACACTTGGCTCAGTCTGGGAGGAAGGGACTGGACCTCCCTGGACTGAGTCTACCAAGTCGATCACAGTCCTCGGGGGAGGACTTGTCCTGGAGGAGATGGGAATGGAGGGTGGGCTGGGGGTAAGGGGAGGGCGTGGGAGGGGGGAGAATAGGGGAACCCATGGCTGATATGTAGAACTGAATGGTATTGTAAAATAAAAAATATATATCAAAAAAAAAAAAAAGACATCATATGCACATAGAAGAGGCTCTTTCTCTTTAAGAGTGCTCTTAAACTGGGCGGCGGCGGCGGCACATGCCTTTAATCCCAGCACTCGGGAGGCAGAGGCAGGCGGATCTCTGTGAGTTTGAGGCCAGTCTGGACTACAGAGCGAGATCCAGGACAACAGAGAAACCCTGTCTCAAACAAACAAACAAACAGAGTGCTCTGAGAAGCTAAGGTGTAAGACAGACAGAGGCCGGAGTTACACCGGTTGTGAGCTGCCCAGCACGGGTGCTGATGACCAGACTCAGGTCCTCTGCACAAGCCGTGAACTCTCTTAACCACTGGGCCACCACTCCCGCCACCCGAGTTTTTATAAAGCAGGGGTGTCTCCGCCCCAAACAGACACAGGTGGGGCTCAGAGTGAATCTCGGGGAGTAGGGTTTCTGCCCCAACTCAGTCCTTGGACAGAGCCTGTTACCTCAGTGGTAATGGTTTTTCCTGGGCTGGACCCAGCTGGCTATCTCTATGCTGGGTTGACTGGAAAGGTAAGTGGATAAAAAGTCCGAGTGGTTTGGACTTTGCTCAGCCTTCCATTAGAACACAGGCCTGGACCTTTAGGCCTGACCCCATAGCCCGAGTCAGCTCTCTTTGGGACAGAGAGTTAGGAAGCAGTCTATGCTGTGAGTTCACAGCTCTCCTCCGTGCTCCCTGTCACGTGAGCTATCCTGAGCTAAATGATACGATGTGAAACATCCCGACATGGTTTTTAAAAATCAGACCTTTCTTTTGTTCTAGGATCAGTCTGAGACTTTTCAGGGGTTCTGGTCTAAAGATGAGTGTTCCCTCTAAAGAACTGCCTCTGCCCCAGCATCTCTCTCATAGCGCCCCCTCTCTCTTTCATTCATTCATTCACTCATTCTTTCTTTCTTTTTTATTTTGAGACTTGATTTCTCTGTGTAGTCCTGGCTATCCTGGATCTCACTCTGTGAGATCCTCCTGCTTCTGCCTCCTGAGTGCTGGGATCAAAGGTGTATGGGCCACCACCACTACCGCTGCCACCCACTCCCCCCCCACACACTCATTCTCACTCTTAACAATGCCCCTCTCCAGGCTTTAGAGGGAAGCCTGTCCTTCCGTAAGGTCCCACCATGCTTAGATCTCCAGACATAGTATTGTTTCTGTCTAGTGCTTCCTCCGACCTCACAGCATCATGACCTTGAGGCCCTTTCATCCATAAAGGTCATCCTGAAGCGGACTCTGTGTCAGCTTTCCTTTGAGGGCCAAGCTCTGGCTGCTATCTTACCCCCTTTTCAGCATCCCTTCTTCAAATGACCCCCAAGTATGTGCATGACTCTTAGCAAATGTAATCTCCACAATCCCCATCACTCTATAGGGGAAAAATCATATTGGGGTAAACTGACCGAAGAGTCAGATATGGCGGCTCATGCCTATAATCCCAGCGGCTGGGAGTCTACAGCAAGAAGATGGCCATGAGTTTACAGATATCCTGGGCTAAAATGTTGAGTTCCAGACTGACCTGTGCTACGGTGTGAGCCTGTCTCAAAAAAGAAAGCAGCAGCCGCTAAGGGTCAAGTGCTCTTCAGGGTCATTTCCCATCTTCGTCTTCAGCCCCAGAACCTTAACTACACACAGAAGGCAAGCACCTGGCGGCAACGTCCTTGTGGGAGTGGGTACAAGACAGCCCTCTGGTGCCAGTGACCTTTGACCACACGTGGCCTCTGAGCCTGTGGGAGAGCAGCCTGCAATTGTGGCAGATCTGGGGTTCAAGTCCACTGAGAGCTTAGTCCAAGAAGGTGAGGAATGAAGCCATCGGGAGTGAATCTACAAGAGCTGTTATCTGGTCCAGGCTCTCAAACGCCCTTCCGAACTCATTCCTGAAGCTCCTCCTTCATTTGCTCATTATCAAATATTCAGTCAACTGCCTCTGCGTGCCTGACACACTGCCTCCAGGGGCAGGGGAACAGCAAGGAACAGCTGTTGGTGTAGGGAGAGGAGCAGGCTTTGGACAGGTTCACACGGCTGCCTATACAGTTCCTAACTGGGATGCTGCTCTCGGGATCATGAATTTCTTCCTCGAGGTCATAGGGAGGGGACACTAAAGGTCTTAGAGCACAGACGTGAAAGGGTCATAAGATAATTGTTAGGGAGACTGCAGAGATGGCCCCACAGTTGAGAGCTTTGGCTGCTCTTCCATAGGACTTGGCTTCAATTCCTGAACCCACAGGATAGTTTACAACTGTCTGTAACCCCAAACCCAGGAATCTGATGCCTTCTTCTGGCCTTCATGGGCACCAGGCACACATGCGGCAAAACACCCACACACATAAAATAAGATTTTTTTGTTGTTGTTTTTTCTGAGACAGGGTTTCTCTGTGTAGCTTTGCACCTTTCCTGGGACTCACTTGGTAGCCCAGGCTGGCCTCGAACTCACAGAGATCCGCCTGGCTCTGCCTCCCGAGTGCTGGGATTAAAGGCGTGCACCACCAACACCCGGCCGTAAAATAAGATTTTTTTATTTGAGACCAGGTTTCTCTACATAACCCTGATGGTCCTGAAACTGAGCTCACAGAGATCCACCTGCCTCTGCCTCCAAACACTGAGATTAAAGGTGTGCGCCACTATGCCTGACTTAAAATAGGTTTGGTTGTTCTTAAAGAATAAATATATTTTTTCCGCAGTGGCTTACTGATCTTCCCTGATGTCGGCCTACTTTTTTGATTTGTATCTCAAAAAGTGTAACACTTAGCAGGGCATAGTGCTGCTTGCTTTAATCTTACAGCACTTGGGGTGCAGAGGCAGGCACATTGTGTGAGCTTGGGGCCAACCTGGTCTAAATGAGGGTTTCCAACCCAGTCAGAACTACACACTGAAACCCTGTATTCTTTTTTTTTAAAAAATAATTTATTTATTCTTATTTTGTGTACATTGGCATTTTGCCTGCATGTATGTCTGTGTGAGGGTGTCAGATCTTAGAATTACAGACACTTGTGAGCTGCCATATGGGTGCTGAGGATTGAACCCAGGTCCTCTTGAGGAGCAGTCAGTGCTCTTAACTGCTGAGCCATCTCTCCAGCCCCCAAACCCTGTCTTCTAAAGTGTGTGTGTGTGTGTGTGTGTGTGTGTGTGTGTGTGTATGTGTGTGTGTGTGTTTGTGTGTTTTCCTTTTCTCTTTTTTATATCTTCTTTGGCTATTGGCCAGACCCTAAGAACCCTTGCCCTGAGACTTTGGACATTCCCATTCTTTCTCTGAAGACCTTGCCCCATCCAGCTGTTCACCAAACTTCCTTGCTGGACTTTTCTTAAAACCTACTTCAAAAGGGATGGCTGTCTGTCTTCTTCTTAACCATCTCCCTCCTCCCTGAAACTATCGAGATTTTTTTAGCTTGTTTGCCTTGTTACTATCATTTTCTCTCAAATTATAATAAAATGATCCTTGAAGGAAAAACAACAAATCTTTTTGTTGCAGGATACCCTAAGCTGACCACAAATTCATGAGCCTCCAGCCTCAGCAAGTGCTGCCATTGTAGGTCTGCACCACCACACCCCTCTAAAAATAACTGTCCAATGGTTACATTTAGGAGGCTCAACTTACACCATGCAAGATATGTGTGCATGCCCTCTAATCAGTTCCCGATGCCCATGTCGGGTGGTTCATACCTGCCTGTGATTCCACCATCTTCCAGAAAGCGCACACCCATATGGACACATGGATAAAAAATAAATAAAAGGAAGTTAGGAGCCAGACTGGGCAGTACAGGGTGCCTGTCACAAAAAGAAAAGGAGAAGGAAACCTCAGAAATTCTGAAGGTGGCCCAAGACCTTGCCCATTCCAGGCATATGTTCTAAGCTACAGCTGCAACATACACTTACAGATACACATATACGTGGACACATACATACACATATTCATATAATTTTTTTGTTTATGTTAGAGACAGGGTTTCTCTGTGTAGCTCTGGCTGTCTTGAGAACTTGCTTGGTAGACCAGGCTGGCCTGGAGCTCTGAGATCCATCTGCCTCTGCCTCCCAAGTGATGGGATTAAAGGCTTGTACCACCACTGCCCAGCTACATATAACGTTTTAAAATTACATTCATTTGTCAAATGTGTGTGACACGATGTGTATGTGGAAGACAAGACAATGTCCAGGAGTTGGTACTCCTTGAGGCAAGGCCTCTTCCTGTTTCTGCGGTTCAGTGTGCCGCAGGCTAGCAGGCACAGAAGTCTCTATTTCAGCCTCCCATCTCGCCGAGGGAGTGCTGGGATTACAGATGTGCCACTGCATCTGGCTGTATGTGTATTCAGGGTTTAGAACTCAAGTTGTCAGGCTTGCTCTCAAGCGATCTTTACATCTCGAGACTCTGTCCAATGAACGGTTTTTTGTTTGTTTTTTGGTTTTCCTGAGACAGGGTTTCTCTGTGTAGTTTTGGCTGTTCAGGAATTCACTCTGTAGACCAGGCTGGCCTTGAACTCAGAGATCCTCCTGCCTCTGCCCACTGAGTGCTAGGATCAAAGGCATTCGCCACCACCACCCAGCTCAGGTTTCTTTCTTTCTTTCTTTTTTTTTTCTTTTTTTTTTTTTAAGATTTATTTATTTATTGTGTATACAGCATGTATGACTGCAGGCCAGAAGAGGGCACCAGATCTCGTTATAAATGGTTATGGGCCACCATGTGGTTGCTGGGAATTGAACTCAGGACCTCTGGAAGAGCAGTCAGTGCTCTTAACCTCTGAGCCATCTCTCCAGCCCAGGTTTCTTTCTTTTAAAACACTCATGTATGTGTATACCCCTGGCTACAAGTGTGTGTGTGTGTGTGCACATAGAGGATAACTTTTGGGAGTTGTGAGGGACCAGCCTGACCCCATTTTAAGATTAGAAAGTGTCTTATTACAAGGTTAAAATAAGTTTATTCCTGTTTTCTGTAAAACTTAAATTTTACCAGGTCTTGACCCATTTTCTGGCATTTGATGTGTTCCACACCCTGATCTCCACCCTGATAAGATGTTCTGCCAAATAATTTTGGAATGTGCAGCCAAGTTCCTATATAATCACAATTCCTCTGAAAATCCCCCAACCCTCGAAAACCCCCTATTCTTGCAGTTTTTTTGGGCTATATAAATCTCACTTTCTCCTGTGTCTTATGCTAATTTCTCAAACCCCTCTTTAGGGAGATAGCCCTGTCTGACAGAAAATAAAGCTTGCTTAATTTGACCAAAGAATCTGGGTAAAGGTCTTTATTCTCATCTGGTGAGATTATCTGCCGAGCATCTCCTTCCACCCTGAAGGTCTCGGGGATGGACCTCAGATAGTCTGGCTTGCTGAGCCATCTTGCTAGACCCCATGAGGTTTCTTACAGGCTCAATAGAGATGATCATATGGTTCTACAGGACATTATTTTATTTAAATTTCTGAGGCAGGGTTTCACTATGTAGTCCTGGCTGGCCTGGAATTCGCTATGCAGACCAGGCTGGACTCGAACTCACAGAGATGCTCCCGCCTCAGCCTCCTGAGTACTGAGATTAAATCGCCACACCTGGTGATTTTCATATCTTATAGAAAATAAATAACCCCACGAGGTCCTGCGAGGCTAGTACTGTGAGTCTCTGAGGTGTGCAAATAGCGTGTCACAACGGGGCGCCAACGTCGAAAGCGTGACTTGTACCACGGCCTCTAAAACTCAGCTTTGCCTGGAAACTGGCAGTTTGGCGGGCATAGGCTACCAAACATCGGAAGTGGGGTAAGCAGGTCGCGCACTTGACAAGGCTGATTTTATACGCCCCGGAAGTATTGCTTTGATTGGTTGACTTCTTAAAATACGGTCCTATCAGGGATTTGCCCTCAGTAAAGGTGGCCGCTGAGGCTTCCATCCCTTCTTGGGGCAGGACGCTTTTCTGAAGCGCGGCCCGGATACCGGAAAAAGCGGAAGAGTCGTGAGCCCTGATTGGCTGGGACGAGAAGTGTGTTGGGCGCTGATTGGCTCGCCCTTCGCGGGAAGGAGTTTGTGGCGCCAGTGTGTAAAGTAGATACAACGCCGCCACGCCGGAGCGGCGCCGAGTTCTGAAGTGTTCGCTGAGCTCTCGGAACCGCAGTTCCCTCGGGCTCCCTCCCAGGAAAAGACCAGGATGTGGAATAGTAATGGGGGGCGCGCTGGGGAGGAGGCGGGGAGCGGCGCGCGGGGACGGGGACCGGGGCCGGGGGGTGGCAGGGCCGCCGCGGCGACGCGCGAGGGCTGGGGCGGGGGACACCGAGGGAGCCCGCGGGGCGCCGCGCGGACGCTGAGACCTGTCGTCGCCCACGTCCAGGCGGATTCGAAAGCTTCGGCGGCTCCAGCTACGGCGGAGCGGGCGGCTACACGCAGTCCCCCGGCGGCTTCGGCTCGCCCACCCCGTCGCAGGCCGAGAAGAAGTCGGTACGTAGCGGGACGGCTCCGAGTTCATGTTTCCTCCCGAAGTTCCTGCCTCGTCCGAGAGAGGACGTGAGGGAGGCAGGGTGGCGCACTCGAACTTGCACACAAGCTGTCCGTTATCTGCCCTGTATGTAGATAGACGGTGTAAAGAGAGAAGTCCTTTTTTTTGCTAAAGCGTCGCGTGGCAGGTGTACCGGGGTCGGCCGGGCCTCCTCTCCTGGTCCTAGTGCTTTCAGAGAGTTAACATGGCTCTGTCGTCAGCCCTCAGGCCACAGTTGGGACGGCTACATCCTTGGACGGCAAGAGTCCACTGTGCCCCGGACAGACTTTCAGTTATTTCCTGTTGATGTCTAACAGGAAGAACACTGTCATCTTTAATCTGCTCTGCTTTTCCTGCCCTGTACATATCCCTTGTATGAGACTGAGAGTTTGGGGTATTGGTTTTGGAGACAGGCTCACAATATATCCCTGGATGACCTGGAACTCAGAGATCCACCTGCCTCTGACTCTGGTGCTGGAGCAAAGGTGTGCACCACCAGGCTTATCCTAACTGGGACTGGAGCGGCAGGTAGTCCTTGGAGGAGGCTGACTGAATGTTTGCCCTTCACCTGTTCTTTACCCTTTTTTGATTTTTTTTGAAGTGCGATCTACCTCTGTTACCCAGGCTGGCTTTGAACCTATAGGGCTGGAGTGATCTTCCTGCCTTTCTGCCTCAGCTTCCCAGATAGCTGGGAACCATCCTGTCTGTATGTTTCTGAAGGTTGAAATTACCAGTAAATGTTTTTCTTTTAGATTCCCACATAGGGCATTTCATTCTGTAATGTAGCAGCATGAGGTTTTGTTATTTACATTAGTGCTTCTGCAAAGTCAGAAATAGTGTTGAGTTGAAAGCTTGTCTTGTGTGATGTTTTGTTTGTTTTAATTTTGAGACAAGCTTTCACTAGCTGTGGGAAGCCTGGCACTTAACTCTGTGGAGACCATGAATTTGTGGCGATCGGTCCTATTTACCTGTCTCCTGAGTGCTGGATTTCAGGTGTCTGCCACTTGGCTCAGCAACTTGTTATTATTTTTTAAATTTGCTTGTATATTTATTTCTGTGTTCTGCAGTTCAAGCTGGCATTGAACTCACTAGGTAGCTGCCTCCTCTTCCCAAATGCTGAGATTGTAGACATACACCATTGTAGTTCTGTGGACTCTCAGGGCTTCTGCATGCCGAGGCACTCGACTGCCTCAGCCGCATGTCAAGTACCGACCCTCCTCCCGCATGCCTGTCCTCCTTCTGTTTTTCTCCTGGCAGTCCTGGACAAGCATTGAAGGCCTGGACTCATTAAACCAGTACTACACCACTGGCCTGCATCTTTCCTCCATCCCCCTTTTACTTACTTGCTTGCTTACTTGTTTATTATTTTGGAGGGCAGCTCTTCCAGGGGATCTGGGCTTGATTCTGGCATCCAACCATCTGTAACGACAATCCCAGGGGATGTGACATTCTTTTAGCTTCCTCAGATACCAGACATGTACATGGTGTACGGACCCATACATTGTATTAGCCTTCTAAGTAATTGCACCTGTAGCCATGATACCATTCCTGGCTCCTTTACTCATCTGTGTGTCACTCAGACTGCTTCACACCAGTGATAGGCAAAATAAAAGTTACACTGCTGTGTGGAAGGGATGGTGCACACCTTTCTTTAATCCCAGAACTTGGGAGACAGAGGCAGGTAGATCTCTGAGTTTGAGGCCAGCCAGGTCTACACAGGAACCCTGTTTCAATAAACCAAAAAACAGAGCCCAGCTCTGAGAGGTGATTTGTGTCTTCATTAAATGCTCTTTTGCTCACTTTGTCTTATTCTGCTCTTTTAAGATGGCCTGTGAAGCTAAACTCACCCCATTTTTCTACAGAGACGGCCATCTGTTTTATCAGGAAACCTGAACATCTCCTAAGTTCTTTTTTTGCTTGTCCTTTCTCAGGCCTTTACTCAAAACTCTTGTTACCTCAGTGGTGTCTTGAACAGCTTGCTCTTGCTATATCTGATATGTGTTCTTTCTGCCCCCAACCCCAAGACAGGGTTGTAGACCAGGCTGACCTTGAACACTGAAAGGTTTGTTCTGAAGGCAGGCATCCTGTGTTGTCCTGCTCTACTTTGGCCTTTTCTTTGTGAACCCACAGTATAATGCAAACATCACCTGGAGTTCTAGCATCAGATCAGTATGGATTTGAATTTAAAAGTGTGGCATTTGCCATATGTGGTGGCATACAATTTGAATCTTAACACTTTGGATGGCAGAGGCAGAGCAATCAAATGCAGTATGTGTTAATTTTCTGACCTTGTTTTCTATCTCTGAAGTAAGGAGAATTTGGTTTTGAACATTCAAAGTGCTTGGCACATAGCAAATATTAAGTGAATAGTGTTATCTCTAGGGTTGACTTTATGCATACTTTTCCTTTTCAGAGAGTCCGAGCCCAGCACATTGTGCCCTGTACCATATCTCAGCTGCTTTCTGCTACTCTGACTGATGAAGTGTTCAAAATTGGGAATGTTGAGATTTCACAGGTATTTAAAATTGTGTGGAAGAAACACTTAGTGATAAGAAATCAGGGGTTGGAAAGATGGCAGTCCAAGCATGAGGACCAGAGATAAGATCCCAGTATCCATCCAGGCCAGCCTCGTCTACAGAGTGAGTTCCAGGACAGCCAGAGCTGTTACAGAGAAGTCCTGTCTTGAACCTCCCCCCTCCCCTCCCCCAAAAAAATAAACACACACACAAAAAGGCGGGGGGGGGGGGGGGGGACGGGACTGGGGACAAAAGACTTGCTAAGTTTAAAAGTATATAGCCAGTAACATGCTCTGGATAAAAGTTCTTGGGCTTTTTGCACAGTCTGATGCTCTCAGTTCAGTCTCCAGGTCCTACATTGGAAAAAGGACTAGTGTCCTAATATATCCTCTAACATCTGCATCATGACACATATAACCCAACAGTAATCACTATATTTTTCTAAAAAGTATTTTTTATTTTTTGTTTTTTTGAGATAGGGTTTCATCTGTGTAACAGCCCTGGCTATCCTGGAGCTCACTTTGTAGACCAGGCTGGCTTCCAACTCTATCTCCCCAGTGCTGGAATTAAAGGTGTGAACTAACATGCTTGGCTTTTTTGTTTGTTTGCTTTTTGTTTTTGTTGTTGTTTGGTTTGGTTTAGTTTTTGGTTTTTCAAGACAGGGTTTCCCTGTGTAGCTTTGCACCTTTCCTGGAACTCACTCTGTACCCCAGGCTGGCCTCGAACTCACAGAGATCCGCCTGGCTCTGCCTCCTGAGTGCTGGGATTAAAGGCATGCGCCACCACCGCCCGGCTGTTGTTGGTTATTTTTTACTCTGTTGACTCTCTACTCTTTATGGGACCCTCCACCCAGCTCCCAAAATAACTACACACAGAAACTTGTTCCTGGCCTTAGCTTGGCTTGTTTCTAGCCAGCTTTTCTTTTTTAAGGTTTATTTATTTATTTATTTATTATGTATGCCAGAAGAGGGCACCAGATCTTATTACAGATGATTGTGAGCCACCATGTGGTTGCTGAGAATTGAACTCAGGACCTCTGGAAGGGCAGCCAGTGAGCCATCTCTTCAGGTACCTAGCCAGCTTTTCTTTTCTTTCTTTTTTTTTTTATTAATTTTTTTTATATATTTTACATACCAACCACAGTTTACCTTCCCTCATCTCATCCTGTTCCCTCCCCTCCACCTCCTTTCTACACCATGTGCATGCGCACACCCCGTTCACTCCTCAGAAAGGGTAAGGCCTCCCATGAGAGTCAACAAAGTGTTGCATACCAAGTTGAGCAGCAGGACCAAGCTTCCCCCTGCATCAAGGCTGAGCAAGGCATCCCACTGTAGGGAATAGGTTCCAAAAAGCCAGCTCGTGTCAGAGACAGATCTTGGTCCCACTGCTAGGGGCCCCACAAACAGACCAAGCTACACAACTATCACTCACATGCAGAGGGCTTAGGTCGGTCCCATGCAGGCTCCCTAGCCGTCGGTCTGGAGTCTGTGAGCTTGGGTCAGCTGGCTCTGAGTTTCCCCGTTGTGATCTTGACCCTCCCTTGCTCGTATAATCAATCCCTCCTTCCTTTCTTCAACTTGATTCCTGGAGCTCAGCCCAGTGCTTGGCTGTGGATCTCTGCATCTGCTTCCATCAGTTACTGGATGAAGGTTCTGTGATGACAATTAGGGTAGTCTTACCTTTGTAGTGGTAAGAACTAATGGTTGGCTGCTCTGCTTCTCTGATCTTTCAACTTTTACCCTGATATTTGTGTGGTTTTTCTTTGTTTATTTGTTTGTTTGTTTTTGGTTTTTCAAGACAAAGTTTCTCTGTGTATCCCTGGCTGTCCTGGAACTCACTCTGCAGACCAGGCTGGCCTGGAACTCACAGAGATCCGCCTGACTCTGCCTTCTGAGTGCTGGTATTAAAGGCTTGCGCCACCACCGTCCAGCTCACCCTGGTATTTGGCTCTGGGTTTTTTCTTAAAAGACCACCTGAGAGTCAAACAACATTCCTGCCTAGCTATTGGCCGTTCAGCTCTTTTTTTTTGGGGGGGGGGAGCTGAGGACAGAACTCAGGGCCTTGCACTTTCTAGGCAAGCGCTCTACCACTGAGCTAAATCCCTAACCCCTAATGAGGCATTATATTATGTTTATTTATTAATTTTTTTTGTTTTTTTGAGACAGGGTTTCTCTGTAGCTTTGTACTTTTCTTGGAACTTACTCTGTAGCCCCGGTGGGCCTTGAACTCACAGAGATCCACCTGCCTCTGCCTCCTGAGTGCTGGGATTAAAGACGTGCACCACTACTGCCCGCCTCTGTTCAGCTCTTTATTAGACCAGTCAGGTGTTTTAGAGACAAAGTAACACAACTTCACAGACTAAACAAATGCAAGCCGGGCGGTGGTGGCGCACGCCTTTAATCCCAGCACTCAGGAGGCAGAGGCAGGCAGATCTCTGTGAGTTCGAGGCCAGCCTGGGCTACCAAGTGAGTTCCAGGAAAGGCGCAAAGCTACACAGAGAAACCCTGTCTCGAAAAACAAAAACAACAACAAAAAAAAAACCAAACAAACAAATGCAATATAAAAGAATGTAACACATCTTTGCATCACTAAATAAATGTTCCACGGCATAAACAAATGTAATATATCTTGAAATAATATTCTACAACAAGCCTTGCTCACTCAGATAAATAAAAACTGATAAATTTTTGGACTGGACATGGTACCTCACACCTGTAATCTCAGCACTCAAGAGGCAGGCAGGAGAATTACCACAAATGTGAGGCCAGTCAGGTCCTTGAAACAAGCTTTAGGCCCGGCAGGGCTGCATAGTGAGACTATCTCAAGAAATTTTTTTTTTCTAATTGATTGTGTTTATATGTACATCTTGCTTTGGTTTTCAGGAAAATCAGACATTTTCGTTTGTTTTCTTTTTCTAATCAGGTCACTATTGTGGGAATAATCAGACATGCAGAGAAGGCTCCGACCAATATTGTTTATAAAATAGATGATATGACTGCTGCACCCATGGATGTTCGCCAGTGGGTTGACACAGATGTAAGTGTCTTGTATCAAGGTGGAACTACTTCGGGACTTTGGATGTTCAGCTTTTCAGTTTAACCTTTTGAAGCATTTTCTTAGTGTAAAAATACATGAGCAAAATACCAAAGGTAACTCCAAAGATGAGAACGCAATAGATTTGACCACATAAAAATTTAAAACCACCTAAAATACTGTGTAAGATTTAAAGGCAAGTGACAGAAGACAGTAAAAAGTACATTCTCTAAGAAAAGCATTTTCTTTTGGTCATCACTGTCCCTAACACCTAGAATAGTGCCTATCACACAGTGGGCCTTGAATAAATACTGCTTAAATGAATGGGAAGCATACTGGGACATACTGAAAGAGTTTAAAAACAAGTACTACACCTTAGACAATGAGCAGAGACAGATACATAGGTCATTTATAAAGGACCAGATAAAAATGGCAGTAATGATACAGGCCAGACTTAGTAAGCATTGGAAATGAGTGACAGTTTCTAATTTGGGTCAGAGTAATCCTAGCCCAGTGTTTGTGACATCTAGAAAATAACCATTTGTTGACTTGTCGTTTCTTTTTCTTTCTTTTTTTTTTTTTAAATAAGGAAATGGCTACTATGCAACCTTGATAGTATGAGTATAAACTGATGTATTTTACCAAAGCTCACCCTGTACTGAAACCCCTCAGTTAAAAATTGACCTTGCTGGGCGTGGTGATGCAAACCTTTAATTCCAGCACTTGGGAGACAGAGGCAGGTGAATCTCTGAGTTCGTGGCCAAGCTGATCCTACAGAGCAAGTTCCAGGACTGACAGGGCTACACACACACACACACACACACACACACACACACACACACACACACACCCTGTCTTACAACACCAAAAAAAAAAAAAAAGTGTTGACCTACAAATCTACTTCCAGGAATTTATATTAAGGAGACAAAGATGTGTACTAAGATTTAGTTTAAGGGTGTTGACCAGGCAGGATGCAGGAATGACTCAGCAGTTAAGAGCATTGGTTGCTCTTCCAGAGGACCTGAGTTCAATTCACACTAGCATCCACGCTAAAAAAACAAAAAAAAAAACAAAAAAAAAACTGTTGACCAGTCTGGTGTGGTGGCTCATGCCTGTTTATACTCCATTAAGTTAGCTGAATCTGCAGGATTGCTGTAAGTTCTAGACGGTTGTGAGTTAATAGTTCCAGAATACCTGGACTACATTTAGAGGACCCAGTCACACACCTTAAAACAGACATTAGCAAAAGAACTGGGCGTTCTGTTTCCGTACCAAATAAGCTGGGTATGGCAGCAGCGCAGACCTGTGCTCTAGTACTTGGGAGATAGAGGCAAGAAGATCAGAAGTTCACGGTCAGCCTTGGCCGTGTATTAAGTCTGAAGTTGAACCTGTGTTACATGAGACCTTATCAAAAAATCAAAGGTAAGTAAAAGACGTAGTGATGTGTTTGTATTTTATCTGTCAGGATGCCAGTGGTGAGAACACCGTGGTTCCTCCGGAAACGTATGTGAAAGTGGCCGGCCACCTCAGGTCCTTCCAGGTGAGGTCAGACGGCAGCTTCCCAGGCTGGGCGTGGCTTGGGTGAAGACCTCAGTTTGTGTCCTCTGGACCAAAGAAACCAGAGTCACCAGACTTGGAAATCACACCTGTAACCTCAGCACTCTCATGGAGAAAAAGGAGGGGGAGACAGGTCCTGGAAAGCTCACAAGCAGGCTGGCTTGACATACACATTGGTGAACAGGAAGAGAACCTGTCTCAAGGTAGAAGGCTAGATCAACACTCAAGATTGTCCTCTGATTTACACATGTGAGCTATGGCATGCAAATGCCTGTAGTTATGAACACAAATATACTCATCTTTAGATTTTAAAAGATGGTTGCTTTAAGATATTGGCACAAAGCAGGACATTGTGGCACGGACCTTTAACCCCAGCACTTGGGAAGTAGAGGCAAGCAGATCTGAGTTCAAGGCCAGCCTTGTCCTAGATAATGAGTTCCAGTGTTTTTGTTTTGTTTTGTTTACTTTACTTTATTCCAGGCAGTTTTTCTGTGTAACAAACAGTCCTAGTTGTCCTGGAACTCCATTTGTAGACCAGGCTGGCCTCAAACTCAGAGAGATCTGCCTGCCTCTGCCTCCCGAGTGCTGGGAGTAAAGGTGTGCGCCACCACTACCCGGCTCAAGTTCCAGTGTTAATAGTAAGACCTGGCTTCGAAAACAACAAAAAAGTTTCCTGCCAGGTGGTGGTGATACATGTCTTTAATTCCAGCACTCATGAGGCAGAGGTGGTCAGATCTCTGAGTTCAATGCCAGCCTGGTCTACAGAGTGGGTTCCAGGATATCCAGGGCTGTTAAACAGAGAAACCCTGTCTCCAAACAAACAAAAAAAATTTTTGTTTTTTTTTTTTTACATGAAGCATTTCTGAATTTATGTCATTAGGAAAGTACATTAAATGGGAAGATATTTTGTTCTCTTCATTGAGAGGAAGTAGCTAAGTTTTTATCTTTAAACAGACATTGAAGCCACATGTGGTAGCACATACCATTATTCTCAGTACCCCAGGAGGCAGAGGCAGATAAATTTTTCAAGTGTGAGGGACCTTGAGTTCTTGAGTTAAAATCACCAGGAGCTGTGTAAAAGCCAGGTGCAGAGAAGCAGCCTCTGTAATGCACCCATGGAGAGTTAGGAGACAGAGAATCCCTAGAAGCTGTGGGCCTACCTAGTCAGGTGAATATAGTAGAAAAACCACCTCTGTCTTTTTTATTTGTTTGTTTGTTTGTTTATATTATCAGCTTGATAAAGTACAAATTCTTATCCTAATAGTGAAATGTTTCACTGAGGCTTGCCCACTGATTGATTAATACCAAAACTTGTAAACCACAGTCATTCTAGGCTCCCCCCCCTGCTGTGTAGCTTCCCTGGTTCTGTGGGTTGCAGTCTGATTGTTCTTTGCTTTATATCTAGTGTCCACTTATGAGTGAGTACATACCATGTTTGTCCTTCTGGGTTTGGGTTATCGCACTCAGGATGATATTTTCTAGTTCCATCCATTTGCCTGCAAATTTCATGCTGTTATTGTTTTTCTCTGCCGAGTAGTACTCTATTGTTTCTTAATCCATTCTTCAGTTGACAGGCATCTAGGTTGTTTCCAGGTCTGGCTATTAGGAATAGTGCTGCTATGAACATAGTTGAGCATGTATCTTTGTGTTATGATTGAGCATTCCTTGGTTATATGCCCAAGGGTAGTATGGCTGGGTCTTGAGGTAGATTGATTCCCAATTTTCTGAGAAACCTCCATACTGATTTCCACAGTGGTTGTACAAGTTTGCACTCCCACCAGCAGTGGAGGAGAGTTCCCTTTGTTCTGCATCCTCTCCAACATAGACTGTCATTAGTGGAAAAGCATGTCTATCTTGAGGTGGGAAGTGAAGACCAACACCCAGGTCTGTCTTCTGACCTCCCTCACGTACACGGTTTTAAAGTATGTTACAGGCATTTTCCCCAGAATTGAAAAAAATACAGCTAAGGGAAAAGCCAGTGGTTTGTCCAGAAAATGACTTGAATATTTTTGTCTTCTGCTTACATTTTCTTCTTTAATAGAACAAGAAGAGCTTGGTAGCCTTTAAGATCATTCCCCTGGAAGATATGAATGAGTTCACTGCACATATGCTGGAGGTGGTCAATTCACACATGATGCTCAGCAAATCCAACAACCAGGTGAGCTGCAGTTAGCTTTTTCCCTTTTCTGGGAAAACAAACGTTATTATTTGTATTTATTTACATGTGTTTATGTAAATGTATGTGATTGTGTGAGGATACCTTCAGAGGCCAGAAGAGAGCATGGGATCCCCTGCAAGTAGGGTTATAAGCAGTTGTTTGCCACCTGGCGTGCATGCTGTTGTTTTAAAAATGATAGGTGGTTCTGGTTACTGTGCTGAAGGGTCACGAGCCACGACAAAACCCAGTATCAGAGCTTTATTGGGGTGGGGACGGGGACAAAAGAACCGGGCCTGGGGAAGAAGCACTTGCAAAGAGGGGTGGGGGGTCGGGAGAGAGGAGGATTCTGTGTTCGGGTTTTTAAGGTGCAGGTGGGCTTAACAGAGCTATGCCACGCATGCGCAGATTGCGTGACTACACACTGTGCATTGATGACATAAGACCTCTTGCGCATGTGTGGCCACACAGCTGGAGGAGCGGCAGTATCCTAACAGTGCTGGGAACCAAATTCAGGTCCTCTGGAAGAGCTGAAAGGACTCTAACTGTTGAGCCATCTCTCCAGCCCCATAGAAGCTATTCTGTTCTGGCTTTATTTCATTATGTTTAGAATATTGAACACACACCACCACATATAAACCCCCCCCCCCCCAAAAAAAAAATGACTTAGGTCCTCAGAACATATTCTCCCTGAGCTTTGCCTTTTTTTTGTTTTTTTTTTTTAAGTCTAAATGAGACACTCATTGTTTCTTAGAGTTTTGTGTTCTTTCTCACCCAGTACTTCCAAGAAAGCTGAGCAAAAATTCTCAAACTAGATAGCTTTTGCTTCTAGGCTCTACATTATAATAGCATCTCAACCGTGGACATTTAATGAACGTTTGTTGACTGGATAATGTACTAATGCTTCAACCTTACAGGATAGATTTGCTGCTCTGTCATTCAGTGCAGTAGAGACAACACTTACAGAAAGTACTGCAAAGATGAAGGGACATGTATTGGAAATAGCAGTTGCTGTTACAGTTGGCTCATTTGATATAGTGCTTAAGGACATGAATTTGACCCCAAGAACCTTTGGGGGAAAGCAGAACATGGACTAATGAAGGGTAAAGGCAAATGGCCAACCTAACTATCTTGAGTTTGATCCTGAAACCCACATGATCAAAGGAGAAAACTGTTCTCTGTGTTCCATATACGTGCCATAGCATGCATGTATATATGTCCCCCACACAACACACACATAAATGTTTTTTTTAAAGGTTTTTTTTTTTTTTTTTTTTTTTTTTGTTGTTGTTGTTGTTGTTTTAACCAGGACATGGTGGCATGTGCTTGTAATCCTAGTGCCGAGAGGCAAAAACAGGAGCATGTCTGGGAGCTTACTGGCCAACCAGCCTAGCATGCTTGTCAAGTTCTAGCCAGTGAGAGGCCCTATCTCCAAAAAGGAAGAAGGGGACACAATGGGTGACACTTGAGGAATGACAGTCGAGGTTGGCCTCTGGCCTCTGTGTACACAGGCTAAGCCAAGAAGGAAGCAAAGACGAGCTCAGCTTGGTGGATAAAGTACATGTAACACAAGCCTGTAGTCCTAGCACCTGAGAACCGATGCAGGTGGATCTCAGATGAGAGAAGTCAGCCTGGGCTGTCTAGACTGGGGGAGAAACAGCTGGAAAAGTATAGCTTTTGACTAGATGTAAGTCATGCATTCTTGGTCTGAGTGTTTTATATCCTTTGTACAGCAGAGAGAGCCACTTAATAAGTTTTCAAGTAAGGAGGGCATATGATCAGAACTTAGGAGTTGTAGTAATGGGAGGATTGATTAGAGTTCAAAAGGTGAGGTTGAGCCTGAAGTGTCAGTCAGGAGACTGGGGTGAGGAGGGTCAATCTGATTAATAGATGGTAGAAATTAATAATTGTGAAAAGTAAAAGAATGGAGACTCAAAGATGGATTAGTTCTGCTAATGGGTCTGCTGATTGAGGTGAATTATATCGAAAAGCAGCCTTAGAGAGGAAAGAAAGATTTAATTCATAAGTCTCTGATTCCTAGGTAGTGAAGATTTGTGGCCTAGAAAGAGGTCTGGGAGAGGCAGGCGGATCTCTGTGAGTTCGAGGCCAGCCTGGTCTACAGAGCGAGATTCAGGAAAGGCGCAAAGCTACACAAAGAAACCCTGTCTCAAAAAACCAAAAAAAGAAAAAAGAGAGAGAGAGAGAGAGAGAGAAAGAGAAAGAGAAAGAAAAAAGAGGTCTGGGATGGGATCCTGAGGGGAACTTGTTAGCCTTTGGAGATGGGGCAAATGAATGGTACTGAGAAGGTACAGTTTGAGTAATTGGGAAGCCAGAGAATTTGGTGTGAAGAAGTCTTGGGGGTGGGGGGAGACAATGGTCAGCAGTGTCAGCTGCTAGCTGCTGATTGATAAGTCATGGGTGACTTTGTAGAATTGGATTCAGAGGAGTATTTGAGGTAATCCTGATAGTGGTAGGCAGAGAAAGGAGTTACTAAAAAGAGGGTGGAGCAACTGTGCCCCCTTTCTTCTTAGTGTTGCGAATTGAACCCACAGCCTTATTGCTCCTGCAGGCAAGCCTAAGTTCTTTTGTCTCCCAGTGATGATTCATAATAAGTGCTTGCTTGAATGGTTCTCAATGAAATCATAACTTGCACATGAAATCACAAAGCCAGAAGTATCCTTTTCAGGGGAGAGAGATTATGTGCTTCAGGAGGTTATTTTACTTTCCTCTCTGAAACGTTTATTGTTATAGCTTTCCTATATAAACAGTTGCTAGGAAAACATTAAATTGTGTCTTGCTGTTTATTAGCAAGTTATTTGAAGTAGGCTTGACTTGGTGGCTTTTCTAATGTTCTGAACTTGTTCTTAATTCAGCTTTCAGCAGGGAAAACACCTATCAGCAACCCGGGAATGGGTGAGCCAGGAAACTTCAGTGGGAATAACTTCATGCCAGCAAATGGCCTCACTGTGATCCAAAACCAGGTAAGATGCCTATTTCCCCTGTCAAGCCTAGGCAGGCCTATATTTTGTTACTTCTTAAATGATCTAAATTATCTTGGTGCCTGCTTCACACCAACACCCTCCCTCCCTTTTAGTGTGTGTCTGTGTTTGTGTCCGTCCATCCTTTCTTGTCCGTGTGTCCACATGGCCTGATACCAGTGGAGGCTAGAGAGGCTACAAACCCAGGTTCTCTGCAAGTGCTCCTCCTGAGCCATCTCTCCAGCCCTTCTTTTTGCTTATGTAGGGACTCAGGTTTACTTAAGTAAACTGATTCAGAGTAGTTGCTAAAGTTGTTATTTGAACTGTCAGGTGCTGAATTTGATCAAGGCTTGCCCAAGACCAGAAGGATTGAACTTTCAGGATCTCAGGAACCAGCTCCAACACATGCCTGTACCCTCAATCAAGTAAGTGTTGTTGTCCATGACCTAGAGGTCCAGAATTGTACTGGTCTATTTGCTGATAATGAGAAGTGAGTGTAAAAGGTAAAGCTGGAGCTGGGTTTGGTGGTACTCACCTGTGGTCTCAGCACTTGAAAGAGGATCAGGAGTTCAAAGCCAACCTGGACTGCATGAGACCCGCACCAAAAGAAGAAAGGAAAGTGGTCAACTGCAGCCTGTTGAGGGGAATTGATCAGCTATGACAGATTTCAAAAGGACATAGAGGTGGCGCCATTGCACCACTTGCTGATGTGTTCTAGATCTGAAGGCACTGGGAGGTCCTGCTTTGACCTGATTGCTGTTTTAGGCAGCAGGCTCCTGGTTCCATTGCAGTGAGCTGAGATGGACTATATAAGTAGATGGTGCTCAGGGTTCTTGAGTTCGAGGCCAGCCTGGTCTATATAGCAAGTTCCAGGACAGCCATGACTACATAAAGAGACCCTGTCTCAAAACAAAACAAAAGCCCATTTAATAATTATAGGCCTAGCCGGTGCATGCCTTTAATCTCAGCACTTGGGAGGCATGGGAAGGTGAGTCTGAGGCCAGCCTGGTCTACAGAGCAAGTGCCAGGACAGCCAGGGCTGTTTGTTACACAGAGAAACCCTGTCTTGGGGAAAAAATTGTACGTCTAGATAGAAAAGAAATGCCCAAATCAGTTTCCTATTCCCGTGCTGTAAAGTGGTGATAGATAGTGCCCATCTCAGAGTCACTGGTGATAAGGTAAGAATCACTGGGTAAATTCTGCCTGTCACTAAACATGTCACTGTCTGAGGACCCGAGGATCTGGAGGAGTTACTCTTTCTGAATGACCTTTCCCTTCCTGTTTCTCTGCTGCCCACAGGCAGGGCAAAAAGCATTTCAGTGTGATTCTGGGGCCTGAATCCAGGGAAGGCAGACTTAGACCCCTGTACACAGTAGGGATTTCATGTGCAAGCTGACTATGGCTTCGGGTCCTTGTGTCAGCTACATTGGCATTTTAAATGGGGCTCTATTCCTTTTGAAATTTGAGCCTGGGATCTTGAGGCAGCCCTGGTAGCCCTTGTCTGCATGGATAATCTCAATCCTGGGGTTTAATTGGCTTTTCTCTGCAAGAGGCTTCTATGAACAAAATCACTGAGTAATTCTTAGTTAGGATAGGAAGTGAAAAACAAGTGATGTCTGCCTATTTAGCTATATTCAAAAGGCACTGATTTTAATATGGGGACCCCCCCTCCTTTTTTTTCCTTCTAGGCAAGCAGTGGATTTTCTGTGCAATGAGGGGCACATTTATTCTACTGTGGATGATGATCACTTTAAATCTACAGATGCAGAGTAACTAGAGTTCATTAGGTACTTGAACTGTTTCCTGTTTTTCTGTCATCTGTTGTCTCCAGCTCTATAGGTTTTGGCCAGTGGCTTCTAGGACAGAATTTTCATTGAGGAGGTCTCATCCTATGTCCTCTTGAAACTCACTGCTGTTCTGTTTTGTTGTTTGTTGTTTAGAGGTTCAAAAGGAGATAGACAGTTGAGAAGGAAGTAAACCAGGGTGGGATTCCTTAACAGAAATTCCAGATAAGCTAGTCAGGACTCCAGGCTGGATGGACGGGATTGAAAGAGGAACACAACCCAGAGAGCAAGGCAGAACTTCGTCATGCTTGGGAGCTTTTGTTCTTGAAAGGCTTCCTGTTGAGGTGATGAATAATAATAGGGCCACAGGCCACAAAAAGAGCCCACTACCTTCTGCCTATTTTTGTTTCCCACTCTGGTCTGTGGTGTTACTTTCAAAATTGCACTTTCCTTCCCCTTGTCTTGCCCACGGCTAAAAGTGGTTTAAGTGAGCATGAGGTTCTGGTGTGGGGCCTCACAGGGCAGAGGGGAAGAAATGTTACTGCATTGTTTGTAATATAAATGTCCATATGTTTAATAAAACAGTTTGGTGTAATCGCTTTTGAGATGTTACTGGTTTTTCACATTTACGGGGGTATATTTTCCCTCTCTGTGTGTACAGAGTCCCTCATCTTCCGCTGTGCATTGCAGGGATCCAACTCAGATCATCAGGCTTATCTCCTCAGGGCTTTGATGTGCAGCGCATGTAGCATTGCCATGAAGGATGATGAACAGACCTTGGGCTAGGGTTATTCAGCCCCTGGCAGCACTGACCAATGGGGCCTTTGATGGTGGTGCTGACAGTATGTGATGGTGTAACTGAGTTGGCTGTCTGCTGAGAGACTTCACAGAGGCTGTTCTTGTGGTAGAGGAAATGAGTTCACAGAAGTCAAAGGTAAATGATGTCTTGGATGAAAACTAACTTGGGGATGGAATTCATAATGTGGAACCTGAAAATAACTGCTCACTTCTAAATGAGCTCTCACCCTGATTGCTGATGGTGAACATCTGGTGGTTTGCTAGACAGAGTAGTTAGAGCCACACCATAGGTAAGGGTCAGCTAACCAGTTATATTAATAGTTAGGGATCCATTCTTAGACAAAGGGGATTACTGAGAACAAGAAAAAACAAAACAGCCGGGTGTGGTGTCGCACACCTTTAATCCCAGCACTTTAGAGACAGAGACAGGAGGATCTCTGTGAGTTCAAGGCCAGCCTGGGCTACAGAGTGAGTTCCAAGATAGGCTCCAAAGCTACACAGAGAAACCCTGTCTCAAAAAACCAAAAAAACAAAACATGTTCCAGTCTGGGATGTATGATAGGGTACTTTCACAGATTTCCAATTTCCTATAGTTACCAGGTAAAAAAAAGCTTTGGTTCTAGGTGGGCCTTTCCATGGAATTCAAATAATAACTTAGCAATTAAGTGGCTTGTTTCAGGAAACAGGTGGATCTCTTGAGTTCTGAGCCAACCTGATCTACATACCTGGTTCTAGGCAGCCAGGACTACATAGTGAAATCTTGTCTCACAAAAAAGGGGTGGGGGTAGGGAGACCTAGTAGGTTATGAGCACCTGCTATTTTTCCAAGGGGGCCTGAGTTCATTTCTAAACACGCATGTCAAGCAGCTCACAACTATAGTAGTTCCAGTTCTGGGGATCTAATGCTTCCTGGCATTTGCTTGCACACACACACACACACACACACACACACACACACACACACACACACACACACACAAAGTTGTTCAGTGTCTATTACATCCCAAACGGTTAGTTAGGTACTAGCAATAGGCGATAAGTACCAGGAGGCTTGCAGTGGACTGGCCTGACTTCTAGTCACCTGATGGCTCTCAGTGATCACATGATTGCTGAGCACTGGTAGTTGGAAACAGAGCATAGGCAGGAGAGTGGTATGGAATTCCGGCCCCTAGAACTGCTGCATTGCACAGGTAGAAGAGCATGTGTTTGGGAGTCCAATATGAGGTGTTCAGTACATTGGAACACCAATATGATCCATGCTCTTAGAAATTACCAGTGTCAGGGCTGGAGAGATAGCTCAGAGGTTAAGAGCACTGGCTGAGTTCAATTCCCAGCAACCACCTGGTGGATCACAGCCATCTATAATGAGATCTGTTCATGCAGGCAGAACACTGCATGATATATAAATCTTAAAATAGATAATTAATAGATATATAAATCTTAAAAAAACAAAAAACATACAAAAACTACCAGTGTCACCTTTCATGTGTTCAACCTTCTCTTGGGAAAATTTTTAGGACTGCAGTGGGAAATGGGGCATCATGAAAAATAACATTTACTAAGCTTACCTAGAAAAAGGCCAGAGTAAGAATTAGTATTTAGTGTGGATTAATGGTTTTATTTTGTTTTAGTACAGTTGATTTCACAAGCCTAAAAGAAAAAAGATAATGTAGCTTGGAGAAACTTCATATTGGTAAAATGTTTGGACATGTACCCTATTTTGTTTAGCAACTTTTATATAAGTTTACCCTATTAATATACTTATTATAAAGCATTCAGAAGTAGAAATGAGCCAGGTATACTGACCAACACCTTGAATCCCAGCACTCGGAAGGCAGAGGCAAGCAGATCTCTTGAATTTGGAGCCAACCTGGTCTAACATAGCTAGTTCCAAGTCAACCAAGGCTGCACAATGAGACCTGTCTCAAAACAAAAAGTGCTGATTCTTATTTTCTGTTCGCAAGGGAACTCACTGGTGTATAGTCATCACTTGGAAGGCCATTGCTCAAGGGGCATCCCCAGCCCCATTGTAATATCCTTCCCACTTGTCCATCTTGTTGAGGGAAAGGAAACAAGTCCTCTGATGGTTCCCCGAGCAAATGCCATTACTCAGAAAAATCAGCTTGTGTTGAGGCGCAGTCCGACACTGGCTGAGGACATCTACCCATGGAGGCACGTATGGCTAGAGGTTGACACCAGGCATCTCCCTCAGCCATGTATTTCTGGGACCTTAGAACTTGATGTTTCAGCTAAACCAGCTACCCAGTGAACCCCTGGGATCTGCCTGTCTCTTGGCCCCACCTCCCAATGTTAGGGTTACAAATACATGCCACTAGGCCAACTTCCATGTAGGTGCTGTGGATCCAAACTCAGGCCATCATCCTCAATATAGCAAACACCTTACCTACTAGGCCACCTCCCCAGTCCCTGTAATTCCTTAAAGCATAGTTTCCAAGCTAAGAAATTGCTGCCTTTGTCTACAATGAAGCATCTGATTACTCAGAAATTCTTTTTTTTTTTTTCATGTGTATAAGTATTTTGCCTCCATGTATATGTGCCATGTTCATGTAGAGCCCACATAAACCAGAAGAGAAGGTCAGAATCCCAGGAACTGGATGACAGTTGTGAGCAGTGGAGTGGGTGCTGGGAACTAAACCTGGGCCCTCTGCAAGAACGCCCAGTCCTCTTAACTACTGAGCTGTCTCTCCAAGCCCCGGAAATCCTATTTCCAAGAACTGGTAGCCCTCTTTTCTGCCCTCCTTTTGTGCCAAGATTGAACTTGTATGTGGAAGTGAAAACTAGAGGCACCTTGTATGTTGATCCACCCTCTGGTAGTTGAGAGCCAGGAAGGAACTTTCTGTCAAGATCTTACTGCTTCTCTCCACTGTCTGTCCCTGCATCTTCCAGTACAAGGAACATTGGCTTCTAGGGGAGAGGCAGTAGAAACTGGTAGATGAGAAACCCATAGTTGGGACTGGCCAGCAGCCTGTAGGAACCACCTGGAGAACTCCATTCAAGGGTATAAAGGTCAGAGGACCTGCAAAGACAGGTCCAGGCAGCCCAGAGAGGAGCAGACTCAGGAGCATGCACAGGAGTAGGTGCCTGGGATCCGATCAGAAACTGGACCCAGCCTTCTCACATCAGCTGTAAATTCAGCATCCATTTATCTGCTGTCTTCTCTGGTGGCCTAGGGCTAAATTCTGTGACTTCACCAGCTTTCAGTTCCCACATTTCCCTGGATCTGACAGATGGCCTCACCCAACATGCCTAAACCAACCTTGGTAGTTACATGGACAAAGGTTTGTGTTTGTCCTTTTATCTCTACCTCTGGACATGATGAGACTGTAGCATGGAAACCAGGATGGCAGACACAGCTGTGTGGCACTGTGCTAGTCTGGCTTGGTTACCAGCAATGCTAACATTGAGTGCCAAGTACAGGTACCAAATGCCTTGCAGATATATCAGTTGATCCTTAAAACAATCTTTAGATGTCCTGAAACTAAAGCCTAAAGTGAAACAAGTGGCTGAAATTGGCATTTGGTACATGGTATGCTGGGAACCTAATCCAGACTTTGCCTTTTGGAGCCTTCTCCTTAACCACTGTGGTGGTCTACCTCCTGAGAACATCAGTTGCTAAGCCTGTTTCCTAATCTTTAAAATCAGGCTGCTGTTTCTCTCCAAGAGCTCAAGGTTTGGTTTTTAAAGGGTCTGGTGCCCAGGTAAGACTTAATAAATTATTCATACAGAAGTGCATGTCATTTTGAGTCTGGGCTTTAGCCTGAAATGATCTTGGGTAGTCACCTAGCAGCTTTAACCATGTTACAGCACCACTCAAAGCATGCCTTGGGGCTGGAGAGATGACTCAATGGTTAAGCACACTGGCTGTTCTTCCAGAGGACCTGGGTTTAGTTCCCAGCACCCACATGGCAGCTCACAACTGTCTGTAGCTCCAGTTCTAGAGGATCTGGCATCCTCATACATGCAAGCAAAATACCAATGCACATAAAAATAAATTATTTTAAAAAGCATGCCAGATTTCCACAGCTTTGGGTCTCCATTAGTTTCTTGTTGTTTTTTTTTTTTCCTTAATAAATATGTAGATCAATCAGGCCTTGAACTCACAGATATCCACCTGTCTCTTCCTCCACCAGAGTGCTGAGATTAAAGGTGTACACCACCAAGCCCAGCTTTAAATTTTTTTAATTGTGTCTTATTTTTGTGGGGGTGGGCAGGGTTGTGCAGATGAGTATAGTGTCCACAGAGTCCAGAAACAGGTTGTAGATGCCCTGGAGCTGGAGTTACAAGCAATTGTGAGCCACCTGATGTGAGTGCTGGGATCTGAACTTGGGTCCTCTGCAAGAGCAGCAAAGGACTCTTAATCACTGAGCCATCTCCAGTCCCTCCATCTTTGTGAATTAGCTCTCTTAGTTCCACTAACAGATTTTGAGACGTAAAGTCCTACCGAAAGTTTTGTTCTTGGAGGCAAATTCTCACATTTATATTTGTACAAGCCCATTTACCATTAGCTGGGTTCTACCAACATGGAGAATACTGTCTGCCGCTGGGCACAGCCTGGACTGCAGAAGCAGACAAAGGAGGTGGCGAACACTGGGTGGTGCCGGGAGGACTGACTTCCCTTTACCAGGAGGCAGGCAGTACTGAAGCTGGTGGCCTTTGATTCTTCTGCGCCTAGTTGTGGGACAACTGGTAAGCACAGGAGTGGACAGAACTTAAATGGCTTCTCTGAACACTAAAGCTCTAAAGGCTGAGAGCATCACATGCAAACTTCTGGGACCAGGCAGAGGTAGGAACCCTCTAGAACCCAAAGGAGGCAGTGTAATTGGACATTTCCTGTCCTGTCCCAAACAAACACACAGAGGCTTACACGAATTATAAATGCTCAGCCAATAGCTCAGGCTTATTACTAACTAGCGCTTACATTTTAAGTTAACCCATATTCCTTATTTACATTCTGCCATGTAGGGATACCTTTACGTTCATCTCCTGCTCCCTTGGCACCTGCCTGGCGACTCCTGACTCTGCCCTTCTCCTCCCCGTCATCCTTAGTTTGGTCACCCACCCATACTTCCTGCCTGGCTACTGGCCAATCAGCATTTTATTAACCAATGAGAGCAATACATACTCACAGTATGGGGAAGGATTATTCTACAGCAAGATAGGAATAGTGTCTGTCCCATTTTCAGTTCCATGCCCATCTGAGTCTGAGTCCCTGGAGACTGCCCTAGGTCTCTCAAGAGTTAGCTGGTATCCCAACTCCCTGGGCAGCAGCAGCTGGGAACTGTGGCCTCCCCAGCACCTAGATGATTTTCTGAAAGGGCTCAAATTTCTTCATAGTCGTGGTCATCCATATCTGGGTCAGGCAGGGGGTATGACTCAATGATAGAATATTTGTTGAGTGTGCTTGAGGATTTGGGTTTCATGCCCACCACTGAAGAAGAAGAAAAGAAAGTCTAGGTTATTCAGAATCTTGTCTTTAGGCAAGTTCCTCCCCCTCTTCAGTTTCCTCCCATGAACAGGGAAGGTGTGGTTAACTATGGCCCAGAAGCCACAGTCCATTTTCCTTGACCACTGCAGCCATTTTTCTGTCCTGATTGTCATAGGAGGACCTTGTATCTGGGACTGGTCTCATTTCATTGCTAGGGTGTGGGGTCTAGCGAGAAAGACCTCTCCACCTGACCTACTCCATACAAGCTTGGATCTCTCTCAAACTAGGACCACAGGAGGGTCCCCCGGGCAGAGCTAGCAGAGGTGGAAGAGGGACTTGATGGGCCAAAGGACTCACCTGAATTCTGGGTTTGGGTTTTGGATTTAAGGTCTTTCTCGTGGGCAGCAATCTTGCTGTACAGACTTGCTTTGTCCTTGGGGAGGTCTTCCAAGGTCGTCTTTGCCTTGGGTTCAGGCTGTGGGTAGGATTCCTGTTGTCCTATAACTTGAGACTGAGCAGGAAAACAAAACAAAAAAATCTAAAAGCCCAGAAATCAGAAAAGGTACAAGGATCAGCTGTCAAGCCCGTGAGACAGTTTCCCTGACAGTGCCACTCACTGTCTGCTTTTCTGGGCCAGGCTTCTCAGGGACGGGAGTCTCTCGTGAGACTGAAATTCCTGGGGACTCATCTTTTTAATTTCCACTGCCACATGGCTACACGATAATAAATTCAGGCCTCCTGAGGCCTCAAAACAACATGCTTGTTGAGTTCACAAAGCATACTTTGGATAGGTCACTCAGGCACATAGGCAGTGCAGTCCGGGCCGAGTTCAAACCCAGTCCTCCCATCCTCCTAGCTGTATGAGTTCTGGTGACTTGCCTCTGTTATCTCCGCTGTAAAGAGAATGTTGGTGCTTATGTGTGTGTGAGTGTGTGAGTGTGTGTGTGTGCGCATGGGTGTGTGCGCCCACGCAGAGGAGGGACACTGTGAGAAGAGCCACCAAGTAAACATGCTATAGACAAACAGGAAGTGGCTAACACAAGGGCTTGTGGGGGAAGTCCTCTTGGGTTTACCACTAAGAAAGATGCTCAGAGGGGTAGCTTAAGCCTGCATCCCACTCTCCCATCTTTGATTCCACTTAGCTCATTTAACAGGGTCCACCAGCCTTGGAGACGCGGAATTTCTGCTCTCTGCCCCCTTATCCTGCCTAACTCTCTTTAGGCAGAGAGACTACATACAGTACAGGGCTGAAAGTGACATGTCTCTAAGCTATGGCCACAGCAGTAAGATGACAGAGAGCGGGGCCAGCTTGGGGAGAACCTTCCCCAAGCCTGAAGGAGGAATAACGATGGCCACGGGCCTAGTATAGGTCTCGTATGGGTCACCTGAATTCTGGGACCCATGCTAGACCCACGTGCCAACCCAGAGCCTTTCTTCTGTGGCTGGAGTTGAGAATACAAAGTGGTGGTGGGAGGTGGCCCAGGCATGCCAGACTGGAATCAATTCATGAAGGATGCCATGTGGAACCGCTGGAGGCTTCAACACTGTGTCCAGCAGGCAATCAGAGATTTGGGGACTAGGCTAGTTTTAACTGCCAATTTGAGACAACCTAGAATTACCTGGGCAGAGAGTCTAGATGAGGAATTTTCTAGATTAGGTTGCTCTGTGGGTATGTCTGTGGGGGATTGTCTTGACTGCCAACCAGTGTTGGACAACCATTCCCTATGCTGGACTCTGAACTGTGTAAAAGGACAGAAAGTCAGCAAGAAGGCTAGCAGGCATAGGCATGCATGCATCAGACGCTTTCTGCTCTAGGCTGGACATGGCCTGGCCAGCTGTCTCAAGCCTGTCTCTGTGACTTCCCTGCAGTGACAGGCTGGAACCTGGAACTGTGAACTAAAATAAACCTTCCTCCTCTAAGTCGCTTTTGGTTCCGGGCATTTTATCACAGCCACAGAAAACAAACTAGACAGGAGGCCATCCTAAGAGCCACTGGAAGAACAGATGATGCTCCACTTGGGAGTGGCAGCCAGGTGACAAGAAAAGCACATACAGTACAGGGCTGACAGGAACTTAGAGTCAGAATGTTCACACTCAAGTCCAGGCCTTCCATTTAGTAATTCCAACTTTGGGGGGCATGCCAGAGTCTCAATCCTCATTTTCTCAATCATAAAATACTGATAATTGTACCAACTTTAGGATCATGAGGCCTGAGTGGGAACAACTGGTACAAAGAACAGAACTTAATGAGCTGCAAGTTCAATACAATTGGAAGAGAGAATCACGGCAGGCAAAAAGCAAAGAAAGGGCCCAGGGTGAGCCCCACAGGTGACCCCCTCCCTGCCCGTGGGATCCCGTGCATACCTTCACACCACCCTTCCTGCCCGTGAGGTCCCATCCCATGCATACCTGCACACTGTCCTCTTTGCAGCTCTGTATGATCGGCTTCTGCACACTGACACCCTTGCTCTTTGGGGGCCTGGGCGGGGGCGCTTGGCTCTCAGGGGCCGGCAGCTTCCGGAGACTGTAGTAGAAGGCCTCTGACACTTCCTCCACCCTAGCGACAGAGAGTGGCCCAGCCACCTGACCGGGCTGCTCCTCAACCTCCGCTACCGTCAGGTCCATCCACCTGGGAGGGATTTCAAAGCACATTTCCGGCTGGGAGTCCAGGCCTACCACCAAAAAGGGTTCTGTGAGCTTCTCCTCCAGCCGCAGGCCCGGGAAGGAGACCAGAGGGTCAGTAGGGTGCCGGGCATCCTTGGCCACCACCTTGACCTCACTGGGCAGGGAGAACTGGGCAGTGAGATCTGTTAGGCTATAGCGCCGGCCATCAGTCACCTCCTCCACAAAGCTACCAGAGAGGTAGAGGGGTAGCAGAATCTGTTCTTTGCTCTCCACTTCCTCCTCTTCCTCCTCCAACTCCTCCTCTTCCTCCCCGGCCTGCTCACTCAGACGCTGACATATCAAGACGTCTATGTCCTGGCCCTGGGTCCCGCAGACCTGGCTTTGACTCAGCACCTCCAGCCGATCACCCACAGCCAGGAAAGAAAATCCAGGATTCTCCTCTTCGTTCCCATCACAGTCTTTTGTGGCCACCACCCGGAGGGGTCGGCCTGGCTGGAGAGCACCCAAAAGGTCATAGGCCGTGGGGAACTCCCTTGGCCTCCGTCTCAGCTTGCCCTGGTAGGCCCCAGAGAGAAAAAAGTATCTGGGAACTCTTCGGCTCTTGCTTGAGGCCACCACCCGCCAGGATGGCGAGGCTGGCCCGTGGATGCAGAGCCTTTGGCCTTTGCGTAGGGAGGCCGCCCACGGGCTGAGGAAGATGGGTGGGCCCTCAGGAACCTCCAGGATCTCCGCGGCCATTGGGAAGGGGCCTCCCTGGGCCAGGACCTCACTCAGCAGCAGCGGTTTGATGAAGTGGATGTGCTGGGAGGAGGCGGTGACGTCCTCTACCTCCACCTCCAGGGTGGACGGGATCTTGACGATGGTGCGGCGCACTGTGGGGAGAGGGGCAGTTCTGGGGTGCAGCATGACACCGGGGTAGCCCCCACCCCAGCTCCGACTCCTGTTTCATCTTTTCTTTCCCACAATCATTTTCCTACTCTACTAGGTTTTTTTTTAGCCCAATCTCTTTTCAACTTCCTTTTATTTCTTAATTTTAATTTTTTAATTTAAAATTTTTTTTTTTTTTTTTTTTTTTTTTTTACTTTTAACTGTGTGTAGGTGTGTGCATGTGAGTGCAGGTGACCATGGAGGCCAGTGGATAATGATCCTGCAGGGGCTGGAGTTACAAGAGGTTGGGAGCTGCCCTGACAGGGTAACTCCAGTTCCAGGTGGATCTGATGCACTTTTCTGACCTCCACAGGCACCAGGCATGCAAATGCTGCACAGACATGCATGCAGCCGAAACTCTCATACACATAAATAATTTATGCGTTAATATATTTTCTATTTCACATAAATAATTTTTAAAAAACCCTCCTTATTAAAATAAAAATAAAGCACATGAGCCAGGTGTGATGCTACACCATTACAGTCCCAGCACTTGGGAGATGGAAACAGGACGGTCAGGGGTTCAAGACTAGCCAGGCTGCATGAGATGCTGTCTCAAAATAAAATAAAATGCCAACTAAGGAGGTCATAATATTGCACAAGGGTAACATAAGGGGTGTGCTGTGTTTGGGGGGACAGGGAAGTCAGTGTGTGATGCTTAAATAGAAACTGTGAGGATGAAAAGGGTGACCAGTCAGGGCTGCTGTGACTCCTAGAGACAACGCACAAGCAAATGTCCTGCGGAGGGAAACAGGACACCTGGGCTCCTCAAGTTTGCCTTTTCAGGAGGGAGCGCAGAGGGCATCTCCATCTCCTTTTCTTCTCCATACACAAAATCAAATCTACTTTACCATGCCATGGGTATGCATCTCTAAAAAGGGATAACTAAATTTTTTTAAAGATGTATTTTTTTAATGTGTATGAGTGCTCTATATACATGTATGACTTTATGCCAAAGAGGGCATCGGATCCCACTATAGATGGTTGTGAACCACCATGTGGGTGCTGGGAATTGAACTCAGGACCTCAGGAAGAGCAGCCAGTGCTCTTAACCACTGAGCCAACTCTCCAGCCCAGGGATAATTAATTTTAAAAGCTTGAGTTTTTTTGTTTTGTTTTGTTTTTGACCAGGTATGGTCACATTCATATACTCAAGCACTTGACTTGAAAGGTAGAGGCAGGAGGATTAGGAGTTAGAGACTAGCCTGGGCTACATGAGACTGTCTCAAAAAAAAAAATACGTTTAAAAATTTTCTTTTTGTTTCATTTATTTTTGGCAGTGCTGGAGATGAAGTGCTAGGAAACACTCCACTAGTGACCGGACCCCAGACGCCTCTTTTTGGGTGTGTTTGCTTGCTTAGTTTGGTTTCCGAGACAGCGTTTCTCTGTAGCCCTGGCTGTCCCAGAACTCACTCTGTAGACCAGGCTGTCCTCAAACTCAGAGATCCTTCTGCCTCTGTCTCCTGAGTGCTGGGATTAAAGGCGTGCGCCACCACCGCCTGGCCCCTTTCCCCTTTATTGATTTTATTATTTTAAAAAACTTTTTGTTTTTTATTCATTTATTTGTGTGTGTGTGTGTGTCTGTCTGTCTGTGTGTCTGTCCAGCTGTATACGCATGTGTTCATGCCATGGTATGAGTGTGGAGGTCCAAGGACGATGTGCAGAAGTCAGTCCTCTCCTTCCACGTGTGAGCCCCGCTTGATGGTGGCAGCCCCTTTACTTTCTGTCTCAGCCGTCTCCCTCTCCCACTCCTGCTTTAAAAACACACGTATCTATAATTTTATTATAGGTGTGTGTGTGTGTGTGTGTGTGTGTGTGTGTGTCAAAGTGAACATGGAGGTCAGAGGACAATTTTCACAGCAAATGCTTTTATGCACTGAGCTACCTTGCTGTCCCCTCTTTTAATTAATAAATTGTTTTGTTTTTCAGTTTTGAGACAGCATCTGTGTAGCCCTGGCTAATGTGGAACCTAACCTTGGCCAACTCTGTAAAGCATGTGGGACTTGGGATGTGTTCATCCTATTTTCCTATCTCTTTTTATACCACATCTCCCATCGCATTGGGCATCTGTATCCTGTTAGGTGGCCGACACTGGGTAAGCAAGCTGGAGCCCCAGACTGTGCACAGAGTCGCTATCTTTGAACTGTGCAGCTCCCAGCCACTCCGCCCCTGCCCAGGTAACTCACTGTGCATCAAGGCTTGGAGCATGTACTGGGGCTTCAGGGTCATGGTGCGCCAGGGCAGGCTGGGGCAGGTGAGCATAAGGCCCGTCATGGTTGGGTCCTGCAGGATTTGGAGCAGGGTTTGTGGGGGACCGGGCTTGCATCTCCAGAAGGGTCCATTCTGGGAAAGGGGCAGATGGAGGATGACCTCCTGGGTCTTTGAGACCTGGACACAGCGTGCATAGCGGGTCCCATGATGCATCTCCACAGCCTCAAGCCTGAGAGGCTGGTCCGCAGGCACCACCCTGGCCTCTGTGACAATTCTTTGAGTTGACTTGAAGTAAATGGGCCGCTGTGTGCCGTTCTGAGGCATGGCAGAGATGAGCTCGTCCAGGGTTCTGTAGCTCTGCAGGCTGGTGAGGGTGCTGAAGAGGCCTGTGGGAGTCAGCAGAGGGAGGGAGGAAGAAGCGGGGAAGGGCAGGCCTTTGCTGGGGCAGGCTCTGCAGACCACCAGCCAGAGTCCCTGCTAGGGCCTGCATCTGGACATCTAGACCAAAGGTCTGTGATGGAGGCTGGGTGACAGTGCGAGAACAGATAGTGAAGGACAGGGACGGTGACACAGGGATGTCACCAGACACACACATACACATACACACACACATATACACACACACACACACATATACACACACACACATACACATATACACACACACACATACACATATACACACACACATACACACACACATACACATACACACATACACACACACACACACACACACACACACACACACACACACACACACAGCTCCCATGCTTTCCCACCTTGCTGACCTCTGTCTCCAACTTGGCCAACCCACCACGTTTCCCTCCAGACACCTCCCCTTTAGCTCCAAGCCCACACATCCAAAGCCTGCCTCCCTCTCCTGAGGCAGCACCATGGTCTCTTTCTCCTAAATTAGAGCCCCAGGAGCTCCTGGCCCAGGTGCCCTCTGACACCCACCCTCAGCTGGTCTGCCAGGACCACCCGACTGCTCTCCCACCATATCTGCGGTCCCTAGACATTCCACCACCAGGCTGGTCCATCACCCAACTTCTGGAAACAGTGGTTTTCTGTCCCAAACCCACAACCCAGATCTAATCAAGGAAATATCACAAAGCCTAGGCTTAAGGACATCTTACAGAAATATTGGTCTGGAACTAGATATAGTACAGTGATAGAGTGCTCACTTAGCATGTGAGGCCCTGAGCTAGACCTCCAGTGCAAAAGAAATGTATTAATCTGGATTCTTAAAAAATGTCCATATGAAAGAAAAAAAAAAAAAAAAAAAAAAAAAGAAAAAAAATGTCCATATGGCCTAGTGTGGTGGCGCATGCCTTAAATCCCAGCACTCAGGAGGCAGAGGCAGCCAGATCTCTTTGGACTTCGAGGCCAGCCTGAAATCCGTGAGACCCTGTTTCAAAAACAAGCAAGCCAGCCAAGCAAACAGAAAAGTAACCCCCAAGGGGTTCGTTACTACAGAACAGGAGGTGTGTTGTCTGTGCTGGGGGCACCCTGGGTGGAAACCATGATGCACTGGCCTCAGCTTCCTCCTCTGTTATGAGGCCCTGGACTTGGTGTTAGATTTGAAGAAGTAGCACATGTATATATAGAGGTGGAGAGGCTGGCACAGAGCAGGTGCATCCTGAACGCACACAGACACGTACATACGCTCACACATGTACAAGCTTACAATGGGTGGTGGGAGGTGAACAGAGATAGATCCTCTAGGTCAGACTGACACACTTTCTTTGTGACAGTGCTGAGGAGCTTCAGATATTCAAATGATATGTTTCTCCTGTGTTTTGAGGGCTTGCTCTTCCTTTTTTTTTTTTGAGGCAGGGTTTCTCTGTGTAGCCCTGGCTGTCCTGAAACTCACTCTGTAGACCAGGCTGGCCTCAAACTCATAGAGATCTGGCTGCCTCTGCCTCCTGAGTGCTGGGACTTAAGGCGTGCGCCACCACATGAGGCCATATGGACATTTTTTAAGAATCCAGATTAATATTACATTAATTTTTTAAGTTAAAAAAATCGCATTTGTGTGCACGTGTGTGTACATGTGCATGCAGATACTGTCATGCATATGTGGTGATCAGAGGACAGAGGTGCTGGCTTGGTTCTCTTTTTATCATGTGGGTCTCAGGAACTGAATTAAGATCGTCTGGCAGAAAGATTAGATGTTATCTCAAGATGGAGAAGAAAGGAATATAGAGCAGTGATTTCCTCAGTACAGAATCTCTGTTTTGTGTGATGGAAAAGCCCCACAAATGGACAGTAGTATCAGGACATGATATCATGAATGTAATAAATCAATATAATTAATATAATTAATGAATATCATAAATATAGTTATTGAATGAATACCACAAATGTAATTAATATCATGAATGTAATAAAAAATAAATAAAAAAGAAAAAACTAAATAAATAAATAAATAAATCACATTTAAGCCAGGCATGGTGGTACACACCTTTAGTCCCAGCACTCAGGAGGCAGAGGGAGGTGGATCACTGTGAGTTTGAGGCCAGCCTGCTCTACATGGTGAGTTCCAGGCCAACCAAGGCTATACAGTGAGACTTCGTCTCAAAAAAATGAAATGTATGTATGTATGTATGTATGTATGTATGTATGTGTATGTGTATGTGTATACTACAGAATTGTGTGGAGGTCAGATCTATGTATGCATGTGCATACTACAGCACATGTGTGGAGGTCAGATGTATGCATGTGCATGCCACAGCACATGTGTGGAGGTCAGCTGTATGTATGTGTGTGCACACCACAGCATTGTGTGGAGCTCAGATGTATGTATGTGCATACTACAGCATTGTGTGGAGCTCAGATGTATGTATGCATGTGCATGCTACAGCACATGTGTGGAGGTCACATCTATGTATGCATGTGCATGCTACAGCACATGTGTAGAGGTCACATCTTTGTATCCATATGCATGCTACAGCACATGTGTGGAGGTCACATCTATGTATGCATGTGCACACCATAGCACATGTGTGGAAGCCAGATGTATGTATGTGCACGCTACAGCATTGTGTGGAGGTTAGATGTATGTATGCGTGTGCACACCACAGCACATATGTGGAGGTCAGATGAGGACGACTTGTAGGAGTCACTCTCTCCTTCTACCACATAGGTTCCAGGAATTGAACTGGAATCATCAGGCTTGGCAGCAAGCATCTGCTGCTGATCGTCTCCCAGGCATGAGACCTACTTCTGCTCTTCCTGCTCCTACCGCCTAAATTCGGGGATTACAGGCATGCGCCACTACGCCACAGCTGGTTTATGTGGCGCTGGGATAGGACCCAGGACTTTGTGTACACAGGGAAGCATCCTGCCAACTGAGCCTCGTCTTCGGATCCTGACCCTTTTTGAGATGGTGTCTCATGTATCCTAGACCGACTAGATATGGAGCTAAGGTTGGCCTTGAATTCCTGATCTCTAGCCTCTACCTCCCTGTGTTAGAATGCAGGCATGTGCCATCCACTTCTTTCGCTTGGGATTTCTTAGGCATGGAATGGGCACATGCCACACTCCCTTATCTGGGATCTGAAGACCCTGGAGGACAGGCCACCCCACCCTGAGCTGGCGCCTGCTTCATGGACCCTGGCTGTCTCTCACTGCCACTCCAGAAGGGCCTAGTTCATCCCGAGGCCACACGCCCAGCTCCCCATAGGGACTGGCACACACGGGCGTCAGTAGATGTCTGATGAATGAATGTACGAGCAAACAGAGACCAAAACCTGAAGACCTGGAGGCAGATGTGATTAGAAGAGGTCAGGGACATGCCAGGCTCAGGGCGACCTCAAGGATGCACTCTGGGTGTGTCCTTGGCCTTTTGGCTACATCACAGTAGGTATGTCATCTTTATGTGCCAAGCCAGAGGGACGGGAGTGATGCGGGGAGTGGCAGCCCCACCCGCGAGTGGCCGAAGATGCCTGCGGGATGCCAGGGCGGGTGGGGAGGCAGAGGTGCTCGCCTTACCTGAGAAGCTGGGGTTGAGATCCAAGGTCTGACCCGTCTCTGGGTTTTCACAGACCACCTTCTGGAGGTGAACATGGGTGACCTTGATCAGGTCCCCTGTGGAGAGGCAACACTCATTCCCAAAGAGCTCATAGACGGAACCTGTGGAGATACAGACTCAGTTTCTATTGTGTGGAGGTCAGATGTATGTATGTGCATACTACAGCATTGTGTGGAGCTCAGATGTATGTATGCATGTGCATGCTACAGCACATGTGTGAAGGTCAGATCTATGTATACATGTGCATGCTACAGCACATGTGTGGAGGTCACATCTATGTATGCATGTGCATGAACAGGGGCCTGTGCCCTGTTCCTTACAAACTCTGCTGCCTTGAGTGTCTTTCTCTCTCTTTCAAATGCTGAGGACTGAACCTGGGGTTCCAAGCATACACCTAAGTACTCTGCCCCAAGCCCCAGCCTCAGCTTTCTTCCTTGTCTTTTCCTGCTAAAGGGGAGCTGGCTCAGACAGCCATCCTCAGACCATGGCTCAGCTGGCCATCCTCAGACCATGGCTCAGCCGGCCATCCTCAGACCATGGCTCAGCCGGCCACCCTCAGACCATGGGAGGCAGCCCTGGTGGGGCCCATTCTTGCCTTTCTCCCAGTTTGTGCCTCCTAGAGTGACTGGACGGTCAGGGCTGGTCCATTTTCCACGTCACTGCAGCCTCTGAGGGTGTGTGCCACCCACGAAGCAGTAAATAGCCCAGTGAACCCCAACTCCCCTTTACAGGCTCGGAATACGTAGGCTCCATGTAGATACAGAGAGTCAGCTGGGTACCTAGTTCTTCTAACACTCTGCTTTCTGCTTCAGATGAGGGGGTTGTATGCTTGCTCCATTTATTTATTTATTTGTTTGTTTGTCTGTCTGTCTGTTTATCTATCTATCTATTATTTAAACAGGCTCTCCTGTAGTTCAGTTTGGCCTGGAACTCTCTATATCGAGGATGACCTTGAACTTCTGATCCTCCTGCCTCTACCTCCCGAGTGCTAGAATGACAGACAGGAGGTGTGCCTCCATACCAAGTTCTCTGCAGTACTGGGAATCAAGTCCAGGGTCTCACGCATGATAGGTGAGCACTCTACCAATTGACCCACATCCCCAGCCCGGATGAGTTGCTTTTAACTTTTTGTTGTTGTTGTTTAATCATGTTTATCTTGAGTACATTCCACAGTCTGGGTGTAAAAGTCAGGACAACTCTTGGGAGCCAGTTCTCTCTGTGCGAGACCCACAGATTGAATTCAGGTTGGCAGCGACCACCCCCACCACCCTGTCCACCAGCCAGCTCACCAGCCAGTGAGCTCCTCGTAGAGGAAATAGAGGAGGCTGAGGTTCTGAGCCCCACCTCCAAGTTCCGAAGCCCACTTGGCCTGACACCAAGTCCTAAAGCCACGGAGAACATCGGAAGACACACAGTAAAGATCTCACGGCGCGGTGTGCGCAGTGTGCGCAGGGTCCCCATCCCGCGGGCAGAGGGTGGGAACCTGCAGGCAGCAGTGCCTTGAGGCCACCTGAGAGCCCCTCCCCCAGGACAGCCCTAGTAGGGCTGTGCACATGGCCATGAGAAACTGGTGTAAACCTCACTCTAAGCCTTCCGAAAAGTGCACACAGTTGCTACAACGTCAGGGTGTGGACCTTCCGGCAGAGGAGATTATATATTCCTGAGCCTGGGTTAGCCACAGAGTTATATATACCTGGCCCTGCATTGCTAACTGCCGCTGATGCTCCACCGCCCTGAAGATGCATGACTGCCCTTTGGGGAAGAGGGGCCCACAATTTCCCTTTCTAAATAAGTAGTGACAGCAGTTTCTCTTTCCTATAAATGACAGCTCAGGGAAGTGCTGTTAGTGCCTCCAAAGGACCAGTAAAAAGGAAGACCAGGAACTCAGGATCATCCTTGGCTAAATAGGGAGTTCTAGGCCAGCCTGGGCTACATGAAACCCTGCCTCAAAAATACCAAAAAGGGGTCAGCAAGGTAAAGATTCTTTCATCCCCCAAGTCCCACACGGTGAAAGAAAACTGATTCCCAAATGTTGTCTTCTGACCTCCACATGCACACTGTGGTACATGCATACTCCCCCAACAAAATAAATAAATCTAAACAAATGTTCATAAAGCCAGCAGTAACCACACCTTCAGGAAACTTAGGCAGGAGGAAGAAGTCTGCGTTACGCAGGAAGAGCTTGTCTTAAACCAAAAAAAGGATGAAGGATGTTAGCTCAGTACTAGAGGGCTGGTCTGGGATTTATGAAGCCCCGGGTTCCATCTCCAGCATGGCAGGAATGTGGGGGGGGGGGCGCTGTGGGAGGCAGAACTAGGGGTGTCAAGTCCCGGGTATTTACCTCCCAAACTGGAATTCCTAACCACATGGCCAGCTACTCTACCACCCTCTGCCCAGTCCTGCCCCATGGCCAGCTACCTTCCATGTAACCCTGCACACCCACACCCCAACTTCTGCCACTTCCCACCACCCCAGGTCAGACCAAATGAGGAAACTCAAGTATTGTGACAGGGGTGAGTGAGGGATGCTGGGAGGATGTTCTGGGCTCGAGACAGACAGACCTCAGACGACTGCTTCAGGGAGCCATCAGATTCCAGTCGAGCAGAGACACCACCACCACCCCCCCCCCCCGGGAAGTGGAGACCCTCCTCGGTCTAGAGTCCACTTTGCTGGCAGCTGCGATGGCAGAGCCAGGCTCCCTCCCTCTGGAGAGCAGGATGAGGCAGGCGCCCACCACAGACAGGCTTGTTCCCTGAGGAAGGAGCCAGCATCCCAGCCTCTCCCTCCACTCTCCTCTGCCTCCCTCTTTTCAGTGGGGTCTGTGGTTCCTCCCTCCACAGAGCAGCCAAGTGGGTCTCTCATTCACTACATCCCCTTCTCCTCCTCTCCCTACCCAAGTGGTCAGTCCCCGGCCACTTGCTGTTTTGAGTCATAACTGGTGACTGTGTCCCTGGAATGCCTATCTCTTCTCTGCTATGAACCAGAAAAGCTGTGGGCAAGAAGCAGCTGTGCAAGGCAAAGAGCAGGAAGGCTTCCTGGAGGAAGGACCATTCAAGCTGAGAAATGAAGAAATGATCTGACCATCTAGCAAGAGGGCCAGGGAGACAGAAGGCAAGGAGCATAGAGCCCAGTCGGAGGGCTGATCTGGTGCTTAAATAATGAACTGGGTGGCGCACGCCTTTAATTCCAGCACTCGGAAGGCAGAGTCAGGCCGATCTCTGTGAGTTCGTATCCAGCCTAGTCTACAGAGCGAGATCCAGGGCAGGCTCCAAAACTACACAGAGAAACCCTGTCTGGAAAAGCCAAAAGAAAAAAAAAATGAACTGGGGTGTATCTCAGTGGTTGGAGCTCAGGGCCCTGGGTTGGATCCCTCCAGAAAGGGAGATCTGAGAAAAGGGGGTAAGGGGGGCAGAGAGACAGAAAAAGGAATAACAGCAAGCCAGGCATGGCAATTTCAGGCAGAGGCAAAAGGGTCACTGCAAGTCTGAGGCCAGCCTGGGCTACAAAACTAGATCCTCTCTCACATAAGGGGGAAAAAAGGCAGCAATAACTGTAGCAAGCACCCTAATGCCCGCCTAACACAGAGGACCAGCGATCTCCGTTTACTTATTTATCCACTTACTGTTATAATTGGTCTTGTTACTTGAGACAGGACTTCCTAGGTTGTTCAGGTAGTCCTTGCCTCGCTGCCACCCAGTGCTACCTCACCGACTTCTCATCACCCACGGAACGAAAGCTGAGGTCCGGGGAGGTGGGTTTGGTGCGAACTCATAAAGCTCGGACAAGAGGCTGCGTCCGAATTCAAACCCCAACGCCCTCAGGGTCTCACTCTGTACTAGACTGACTAGCCTGGAACTTGTGCCAACCCTCCTGCCTCGGCACCTCAGTGTTGGGATTACAGGCATGATCCCTCATGCCTGGCTGCGTCCCCCAGGGCCCGCTCACCCTCCAAGTAGACTCCGGAGCAGACCCGCAGCACGCGCGGGAGGGAGGCGGGGTCCAGGAGGCTCACGAAGTCCTGCAGCAGCACGGGCTCCATGGTCCTAGGCGAGGGCTCAGAGGCGTCTGCAGCCGGCAGTGGAGAGCCCGGGGCCACGCCCAGTGAGAGGCCACGCCCCGTAACCACGCCCCTCGAGCCTTGTTGGTAGGAGCCCAGTTGGTTCGCTAACACTCCCGAACTCTTGGGTGAGGACTTTATCCCCTTGACCTGTCTCCTCGTCTCTAATATTGAATCCTTTCTTAGTTAAAATTTCTACTGTTGTGATAAAACGCCATGACCAAAAGCAACTTGGGAGGAAAGGGTTGATTTCACCTACAGCTCTGGGATCACGATCCATCACAAGGGAAGTCTGAGCAGGAACTCAAGACCTGAACCTGGAGGCTGGCGCTGATACAAGCCATAAAGGAACGCAGCTTACTGGCTTGCTCCTGATGGCTCGCTCAGCTTTCTTTTTTCTCTTTCTGTTCTTTTTGTTGTTTTTTAATTTGAGACAGGCTTTCGCTGTGTGGTTTTGGTGCCTGTCTTGGATCTCACTCTGTAGACCAGGCTGGCCTCGAACTCACAGAGATACGCCTGCCTCTGCCCCCGCCCCCAAGTACAAGGATTAAAGGCGTGCGCCACCACCGACTCAGCTTGCTTTCTTACAGAGCTCAGGACCACCTGCCCAGGGTTGGCACTGGCCCCCACCCCATGGCCTGGCCCCATCCACATCAACCATAAATCAAAACTCTGCATGGCAATCATCCATCAATGCGATGGAGGCATTTCCTCAACGGAGGTTTCTAGGTAACTCTAGCGTGGGTCAAGTTGACAAAAACCACCCAGGACAATTCCTACACCTACGTTCCTTGACTTTGGCCTTATGGTGCAGATCTAAGTTCAAGACTTGATAATTTAATACCCAGAAGATTGACTCTGTGTGTGTGTGTGTGTGTGTGTGTGTGTGTGTGTGTGTGTGTGTAGTGTGTGGGGGATGTAGGTATGTGGTGTAGTGTGTGTGTATGTATGTAGTGTGTGGGGTGTGTGTGTGTGTGTGTGGTGTGGGTATATGTGTGTGTAATGTGGTGTGTGTGTATGTATGTGGTGTGGTGTGTGTGTGCAATGTGTGTCTGGTGTGGTGTGAGTGTGTGGGGTATGTGTATGGGGTGTGGTATGTGGGTGTGAGTATGGTGTGGTATGTGAGTGTAGTGTGGGGTGTGTGTGTGGTAGGGTGTGTACATGTGTATGTGTGTGGTATGTGTATACGTGTGTGGTATATGTGTGGTGTGGTATGAGTGTATATGATGTGTGTGTGTGTGTGTGTGTGTGTGTGTGTGTGTGTGTGTGATAGTGTCTCCTGTAGCACAAATTGTACTCAAACTTACTATGTAGCTGAGGATGACCTTGAACTTCTGATCTTCCTGCCTCCATATCCGTGTGTGGCCACCACACTCACTTTATTAGGTACTGAGGATCGAATCCCAGGCTTCATGCATTTGAGGCAAGCGATCTACCGAGTGCTCTTCATCCTCTGCCCTGTTTTGGTTTTCAGGCAGGATTTCATGTAGCCCAGGCTGGCCTGGTGGCTGCCTCCTCCCAGCTTCTGGGGTAACAGGCATGCACCACTACTTCAGGTCAGGAAGATGTTGAATGGATAAAAACTGTCCCACTCCCCAGCTGTGATGTGCCCAGATTGCCCCCACCCCAGAACTCCAAGTCCAGACTGGTGCCACAGCCACCTTGTGTAGTTTGGGGTCCCCTAGGAGATACACACCCTCTGGGTCTGAGGAAGAAGATGCATTGCCCTGCCCACCCCAGGTTCACGTGGCCCTCTGCCTGGACCCCTCTAGTGATGCAGAGCTGACCACCTCTCTAGGACACCCACAGCCTCTGAGCAAGGCAGGTAAAAAAGCCTCCTCAGGTGCCACTGCAGGCTGTGACCCCAGCCCTTGGGAGGGATCAGGACTTCAGGTCACCCCTGGGTTACAAAGCTCAGGATGAGACCCTACGTCAAAACCAAAACAAGACAGACTTTCTCCTAACACCCCGCTTCCTGTTTTAGGAAATAAGATGGGACGGGAACTGACTTCCTTGTGGTTGAAAAATGTGCAAAAGGAGAAACATCTCGCAGCTTCCGGCAACTGTGGTGGAGAAAGGCTCGCTGCTGTCTCTTAACTGTTTTCTGGAGTTTTCCATAATGGTTTGAATATTTTCATATTAACAGATTCTGTGAACAGTCACTCAACGAGGATCAGGGGACACAGAGGTTTTGGGGGTCATCAGAAAATACTCCATCTTCACAGCATTAGTGCAGGATGGAGGATGTAAGGGTCCAGGTGGAGAGGAGGAGAGGAGAGGAAAGGAGAGGACAGGACAGGAAAAGAGGGGAGGGAAGGAGGAGAGGAGGGAGGAGAGGAGGAAGGAAAGACAGAAAGCAGAGAGGAAGGATGCTCCTGCAGACTCAGGGATGCTGATGGACATGAAACTGGGAACCTCAGGACTCCCAGAGGCTTACCCTGCCTCTCCTGATTTTAGATTCCTTTATTTTTTATTTCTTGTTTTCATCATTTTGTATTTTATCTTATTATTTTTGAGATGGATTTTGTAGCTCAAGCTGGTCTGAAACTCTTGATTCTCTGGCCCCAGTCTTCCAAGTGCTATGATTACAGTCATGTGACTACCACATTCAGCTTCCAGCTTTACTTAAAAAACAAATTCAGGGGCTAGAGAGCTGCCCCAGAGGTCCAGAGGACCCAGGTTCAATTCCCAGCACCCACATGGCAGCTCACAACTGTCTGTAACTCCAGTTCCAGGGAATCAGATATACATGCACTAATACACATGAAATAAAAATAAATTCTTTTCAATGAATACCACAAATGTAATTAATATCACGAGTGTAATTAAGAAATAAATTAATAATAACTTCTTTTTAGATTTACTTATTCTGTTTCATGTGTTTCGCAGGCACGTGAGCCTTGTGCCCTGTGCATGTCTGGCGGCCACAGAGGTCAGAAGAGGGTGTCAGAGCCCCTGGACCTGGAGTTCTAGGCAATTGTGAGCCGCCATAGAGACGCTAAGAACCCAGCGTGGGTCCTCTGCAAGAGCAGCCAGTGCTCTTAACCTCTGAGCCACCCTCCAGCGCTCCCTCTCACTGTTTATGCAAAGCGGAAGCAGTCTTTGTTAGTAATCACCACAGAAAAGGGGGAAATGAAGACGTGAGAGAAACTCCCAAGAACCAGAGATTTCCAAAGTTAAAGAATTCTTCTTAGTGGGCTGGAGAGATGGCTCAAGGGGTTAAGAGCACTGACTTCTTCCAGAGGACCCTGGTTCAATTCCCAGCACCCACAGTTCACAACTGTCTGTAACTCCAGTTCTAGGGGATCTGGCATCCTTTCACATACACACAGGCAAAACAGCAATGCACATAAAATAAAAATTATTAAATTTAAAAGGCACTGACATGTCTTAACCATTCCACTTTAAAAAAAACAATTATTCTTAGGACTGGAGGGACGACCCAGTGGGACACTGGCTGCTTTTCAGAGGGCCTGATTGCAGCACCCAAGTCACTCAGCTTGTGACTCTCTGCAACTCCAGCTCCAGAAGACACTCTTTCTGGCCTCTGTACACACACACACACACACACACACACACACACACCACCACCACCACCACCACCACTTAAATCTTAAATCTTTAAAAAGCCAGGCATGGTGGTACACACCTTTAATCTTTAATTCCAACACTTGGGAACAGAGAAAGGCAGAGACCTCGGTGAGTTCAAGGCCACCCTGGTCTACATGGAGTTCCAAGACAGCTAAGGCTACATAATGAGACCCTATCTCAAAACAAACAAAACTTTAAAAATACTTCTTGCCAGGCAGTGGTGTTGTACATCTTTAATCTCAGCAGGTGGATCTCTGTGAGTTCCAGGCCAGCCTGGGATACTGAGTGAGTCCCAGACAGCTAGGGCTACACAAAGAAACCCTGCCTCAACATAACAAAACAAAACAAAAACAATAAATTAAATAACTAAATAATACTTCTTGTGGCTGGGGCTGTAGCTCAGTTAGTGGAATTCTTTCCTTCCCAGCTTGCAGGAAGCCCTGGGTTCGATCCCCAGCACTGTAGACAGCAAACACGGAGGCAGGAGATAAGGATTCCAGTGACCTTCTCAGCTACACAGTGAGTTCAAGGTTCAGAAAGCCTGAGACACGGAAGGCCTGCCTGAAAATATTTATGCTATGTGTTGCTTATTTGGGCAAGGCTGGTGATCGATCCATGCTGTTAATCCCAGCACTTGAGAGGCAGAGGCAGGCAGATCTCTGTGAGTTCCAGGCCAGCCTGGGCTAAACAGTGAGACACTGTCTCTCATTTTTCTTTCTTTCTTTTTCTTTCTTCTTTTTTTCTTCTTCATTGTTTTGTTCTGTTTTTTGAGACAGGGTTTCTCTGTGTAGCTTTGGAGCCTGTCCTGGAACTCACTTTGTAGACCAGGCTGGCCTCCAACTCAGAAATCTGCCTCCTGAGTGCTGGGGTTAAAGTCATGTGCCACCACTGCCAGGCTGAGACACTGTCTCCTAAAAGAAACCCCAAAAGTTCTTTTTGAGGTTCTTGGAATTAAACCCAGAGCCTCATGCGTGGCAAGCAAAGATGACATGTGGTGCAGAGGTGGAATGCTCGCGCAGCACGAATGAGATCTTGGGTCTGCTCTCCAGTACTCCCAAAGGAAACAACAAAACCCACGGGTAACGCACCGGCCAGTCTACTTGCTTTTAGCTGATTTTTAAACCCCACCATGTTTGGGGCCTGGAGGGATGGCTCAGCAGCTAAGTGTGTACACTGTTCTTGGACAGAGGACCCGATTTCTGTTTCCAGCACCCATGCTGTGACTCTAGCTCCAGGGGGCCTGACACCCTCTTCTAGCCAACGAGGGTACCTGCACTTATGTGTGAGTGCATGTATACACATACACACACACAGACTCATGCACATATGTATAATTTAAAAATAAATCAGTCTTGAAACTACCAAGTTCAGAAGCATAAAGAGCGCTTGTCTCAGGGGACCTTGAGAACAGATAATGAATCACGAGCATGCACACTTACACTGATGGATTACTTCCTGTCCACCGACCGCCTTTTCCACCACGATCCAGGAAGAATCCGTGCCTCTCTCTGTCTTCACACCTTAATAAACTCTGCTGTTTTGCAAAAATATGCTTTTGTGAATCCAACACACTGTAGTGATGGTAAAATACCCATCATGTATTTGAATGGCGAGGGCCCGGCGGCTGTTTCTCAGGACTGGGGGCAGGGCCCGGACCAGGGACCTCCGGGAAGGGCAGAACTGGAACTTAAAGCGAAACCCATGACTCTGGACCTCAGGAAGTGGGGAAGAGTGCAGAGGGTTTTTTGTTTTTTTCCTTCCCTGTTTCGGTGGTGCCTAGATGGGATCCAGAGCACGGTACTCCCACCCTGTCCAGAGGACTCCTTGCACCCGTCACCCCCTAACTGGAACAGGATGAAGCCACACCCCTGCTCACGATGCCAGATGCATCATCTCTCAGGAAGGGATTGCACCCCTGCAGACGGCCAGTACCAGCTTCCTTCTGGGAAAGGGGTCAGATTTCATTTCCCTACCACCCCAAACCTTCCTGTCATGTCTGAGGCTCAGGGAGGCAGCTGTGGCTCTTGTCCCCTTAGCAGAGATTAAATAAAAATAATAATCTTTGTGGTGAAGAGATGGCTACGAGAGTGAGGCACGGGCTAGGCAAGCCTGTTGACCTGGGTCCACCCCTGGAACCCACATTAGGTGGACGGCAAGAATGACCTGTGCAAAGTTGTCCTCTGGCCTCCACGTGACACCATGGTACTCGCCATGCCTCCAGGGTACTAGTGCCTTCCTTGTCCACACCCTACACACACGCCATCATCATAACTGGACATTGCTGATTATGTCTAAGGATGCCTCTTGAGCCAGGGGCAACACTCCTTTGAGCTCAGCATCCCGAAGGCCGGGGAAGCAGTGTATGTTCAAAGCCAGTCTGGGCTGCATAGCAAAAGCCTCTCTTAAGACAACAGCCAGGTGGTGGTGGCGCAAATCTTTAATCCCAGCACTCAGGAGGCAGTGGCAGGTAGTTCTCTGAGTTCGAGGCCAGCCTGGCCTATAAAGTGAGTTCTGGGACAACTAGGACTATAGAGAGAAACGTGTCTCAGAAAAAGCACAAAAACGAACAACAACAAAGGAACGACTCAACAATTCCATCTGAGTAGACGCCCAAAAGAATTGGAAGTAGGGACCTGGCGAGGTGGCTCAGTGGTTAAGAGCATTTACGGCTCTTGCAGAGTCTAAGGGTCCGAGAATAGCTGTAGGAAGACCCCAGATTCAAATAGTATGCAAAGACAAAACTGTTTATTCCAGCATGGGAGGGGGTCACCACTTATACAAAACAGCGACCTGACGCAAAGGCCACAGGCCCTTTTAAGCTTAGCCAGGGAAACAGGAACAGCTTTATCAAACACGCAGCAATTACATTAATACATTTTATTTTTGTTTTTCCATATTTAGGCATACTTGGGCGAGTCCAGGCCTGTTTCAGGGGTACAGGAACTGTCCTTTTGTGGTCATTGCTCTGAGATGCTGTGGAGTTGACTCAGGCCTTGTGAATGCTCGCTCTCAACACCCGTGTTGGGGTGCTGTTGATTAACAGTCCTTGTTTAAGAAACTGAAACTTAGACCCAGCTTGTAAAATAGAGGAAGTACAGACCTCTCACAGAGGACCTGGGTTCAGATCCCAGCACCCACATGGTGTTTCACAACCATCTGTAACTCCTGTTCTAGGCGATCTGATGCCCTCTTCTGGACCAGGCACGTATATGCTACAACACACATATACAGTACAATACAAGCACACAGGCAAAACGGTCATGCACAGAAAGAATAGAATAAATAAATCTAAAACAAAAGGATTGAAAGAGACATTTGCACACCATGTTCACAGGAACCAAAAGGAGAAGCAGTCACATGATGGTGGATGAGCCAATAACAAAATGTAGACTTTACAGATAGTGAGAAAAAAATCAAATCTGTTGAAAGGGAGACACAGGCCGTAGCATGGATGAGTCTTGGGGCCCACAGATAACTATCACGGTTTTCACTCACATGCGGAAGCTATACTGGTCAAAGCCACAGAAACAGAAGGCAGGGTGAAGATAAGCAGAGGCTGAGGCGAGAATGGGGTGGAGCGCTGCTCAGCGGGAAGAATTTCAGTTGCGCAAGACCAGAAAGTTCTAGCAATGTGTTGCAGAACACTGTGAATACTTTTTTCACTTCCCTGTTGTAGGGAATAACTTAGCTGGGATGTTTTGAAGCCCTGGGTTTAATCTTCAGCAGTGAAAAAAGTGTATTTTAACATACTTCTTTATTTTTTATTTATTTATTTTTTTGCAACCTAAAAGCTTTTAATAAAACTGTATAAAAGTCTGGGAAAAGCCTTGCGTGGTGGTGATATCTTTAGTCTCAGCACTCAGGAGACAGAAATGGAAGCCAACCCTGTCTACACAGCTGGTTCCAGGTCAGCCAGCTAGGGTTATACATAGTGAAACAATCTGAGAGAGAGAGAGAAGAAGGAGGAGGAGGAGGAGGAGGAGGAGGAGGAGGAGGAGGAGGAGGAGGAGAAGGAGGAGTGACCTGGTTAGGCACTTGCTGCTCTTGTTGAAGACTCAGGTTCAGTTCCCAGCTTACACAATGGGTGGTTCACAACTGACCAGAACTCCAGCTCCAAAGGATCTGATGCCCTCTTTAGGCCCCTGTAGGTACCCAACACGTGTGCACACCCACACTTTTTTTCACCTTTGTTTTTATTTTTTGTGTATGGGTCTTTTCCCGGTGTGGTGTTTGTGCCCCACGTGCATGCAGTGCCTTTGGAGGCCAGAAGAGGGCGTTGGATCCTGGGAAAGGAGTTACACAGAGTTGTTTGCTTGCTTTTTGAGGCAGGGTTTCTCTGTATAGCTCTGGCTGTCCTGGAATTCGCTCTGTAGAACAAGCTGTTCTCGAACTCAGAGAGATCCACCTGCCTCTGCCTCCTGAGTGCTGGGATTAAAAGTGTGCACCACTTATGCCCGGTGTTAATTTTTTTTTTTAATGGGCGGAGACGGGGGTGGGCATTGGAGAGACGACCCTTCAGTTAAATAAATACTTTTGTTTTTTGTAGAGGCCTCAGGTTTGGTTCCTAGCATATGGTGACTCACAATTACATTTAACCTTATTTAACTTGATATTTAACTTTGTGTTATACTGACTAATGTTAATCTTGATGTAAAGATTTCTTCATGTAACTTTGTCACCTAATATTCATTCCCCACAAAGTTGTACGGTTATTACCTCCTGACTTATGTTCTGGATCTTTGCCAACTGTTAAGTTTTCTCATGGCCCCTTGGAGGGACGTCTTCTGAGGCTCTCTAACCGCTGCTCCCCTCCGTCCTGTCAGCCTTGAAACAGTTACTGAGTGACCAGCACCACTAAACACCTGAAAGCAGCCCGGGTGACCGCCAGAGGGGGACTAACAGGCCACTGGACTGTCCCACTCACGACGCTTCTTGCCGCTCTGGACATTGTCTGGGGACTAGAACTGAAACTACTGAGGCCTTTAGGCAACACAACCTCTGTGTCCCAACAGCTCCCCAAAGACTCACAGGACTCAGATCAGCGTCAGCCCCTGGGCAGCTACAGTGTGGGATCTGCGTCCTTCTCCACAAACAACTCTGCTTCCACACCACCAAACCCCAACCGGTTTGAGATGGAGCCTATGGACAGGGACCACAAAAATTTCAACCACAAGCCTCCTCCTATGACTGGGCTTCTGGTTCCTCCCCTCTGGCTCTGGCTCTCCCTGGATCACTCTTTCCTCTTTTTTTTTTTTTTTTTTTTTTTGGTGTTTTCGAGACAGGGTTTCTCTGTGTAGCTTTGGAGCCTGTTCTGGAACTTGCTTTGTAGACCAGGCTGGCCTCGAACTCACAGAGATCCACCTGCCTCTGCCTCCTGAGTGCTGGGATTAAAGGCATGCGCCAAAACTGCCCAGCGTCTTTCCTCATTATTATCCTCACACTTACCTTTATAAATGTTTTACTCATTGAGCTTCATCCTACACCCAAACAAAATGTTCCATAAGAACTCTCCCAACAGCTCTCAGAGTGAGACCACATTGTTATGACCACTCTGTTGTAACCACCTCATTATGACCACCTTGGGGGTTTTTTGTTGTTGTTTTGTTTTGTTTTTTGTTTTTTATCAAGACAGGGTTTCTCTGTGTAATAGCCTTGGCTGTCCTGGAACTTGCTTTGTAGACCAAGTTGGCCTCAAACTCACAGAGATCCACCTGGCTCTGCCTCCCGAGTGCTGGGATTAAAGGCGTGTGCCACCACACGAGGATCTATGGCCACATTGTTGTGATCACCTTGTTATGACCACCTTGTTATGATTACCTTGTTGTGACCTCCTTGTTGTGATCACCTTTTTGTGACCGCCTTGAAATGATCCCTTTGTTATGACCACATTGTTATGATCACCTTGTTATGACCACCTTGTTAAGACCACCTTGTTAAGACCACCTTGCAACCATGCCTTTGTTTCAGGAGGTTGTTATGACCAACTTGCTATGCTTATGTTCTGCTTCTGCAGCCCCTGTCTATTTGCCTGCCACGTCTCCCATTTGGAACCCCCCTGCTCCTGAGCTATAGAAATCCTTATCTTATCCATGTCCAATGCTGATTTCTTGAACCCCACCTTTAGGGAGAGACAGCCCATGTTCACAAATTTAAAAAATTTAAATTTGGCCATGATGATTTGGATTGGTGGTCTTCCTTCTCCCATCTGTGCTATTAACAAGGGCCTCAGTGGTTCATGTCAGAAGGGGTCCTATCTCAAACCAAGAAGCAATCTCCAATTGACATCTGGATGCAAAGGAAAACTTAGTTTCCTCCAATGGAGTCTCACTGGGTATATTAACCATGGCCAGCAGTAGATGGTCAATACAAAATGAACCCAGTAGTTTTTTAAAAAAAAGGACAGCCTGAGTTGGATTCCCAGAATCCACATGGTAGATGAGACTGACTCTTGCAAGTTGTCCCCTAACTTCCACACATGTGCTGTGGCATGTGCCCCACCCTGCAATAAATCGTGTATAAAGAAATATCTTCCTTGGTCCATCAAGACGGCCTAGTGGGTAAAGCCTGACAACCTGAGTTTGCTCCTTGGGTCCCACACAGTAAAAGACGAGAGCTGAGTCCCACATGTTGTCCTCCACATGGAAGTTATGCCACCCATGTGCACACATGCACAACATAAATAAATGTCAAAAAAGTTTTGTGTATAAGGGTATTTTCACTGCATGTAATTTGTGTATCACTTGCATGCCTGGTGCCCAAGGAGTCCAGAAAATCCCATGGGATTGGAGTTACAGAGGGCTGTAAGCCACTCTGCAGATGCTTTGAATCAAATCCAGGATCTCTGATAGAGTAGCCAATGTTCTTAGTCATTGAACCATCTCTCCAGTTCTTGAAGAAAAAAAAAAAACTTTTTAAAGAAATATCTTCCTTGCCGGGCGGTGGTGGCGCACGCCTTTAATCCCAGCACTTGGGAGGCAGAAGCAGGTGGATCTCTGTGAGTTTGAGGCCAGCCTGGGCTACCAAGTGAGTTCCAGGAGAGGCGCAAAGCTACACAGAGAAACCCTGTCTCGAAAAGCCAAAAAAAAAAAAAAGAAATATCTTCCTTGCCAGGTATGTACCTATGGTCCAAGCAAAGATTCCTTGAACCCATTTTTTAAATTTGATTTATTTTATCAGCATAGTATTGTGGCAAACACCTTTAGTCCCAGCACTCAGGAGGCAGAGGTATGTGGATCTCTTCACCAGTTCAAAGTCAGGCTGGTCTAGCAAGTTCCAGGACAGCCAGGGCTATGTAGAGAGACCCCATCTCAAAATAAAACAAAACAAAACAACCAAACAAAGCAACAACAAAAATTATTTATTTTTAGTGTGTGTGTATTTGGATATGTGCATGTAAGGGCAGGTGCCCACAGAAGCCAAAAGGTTTTTTGTTTTTTTGTTTTTTGTTTTTCCATCTGTAATTGCAAGCTGCTTGATTTAGATGCTGGGAACCAAACTTAGGTCACCTGAAAAACCAGTATAGGCTCTTAACATTGAGCCATGGCCCCAGCCCCAAGCCTAGAAGCCTGAGGCCAGCCTGAGCAACACAGTGAGATAATGTCTGAAAACAAAAAACAAAAAAACAAACCCCACATAACAAGACAGAAAGTCTCCTAAGATAAAATATGAAGTTCCTATTTCTTGTTCTCACTTGGTGGTGGGGGTGGAGTGGGGTGAGAGGGGTGGGGGTGATTTTGGAGAAAAAAAAAAGGAAATGGAAATGCTCTCTGAGCTCCCTCTTGAAAAAGCAAACTTGGGGAGGCCTAGGTGTCCTGTTTCCCACCACCGGACATTTGCTTATGCATTATCTCTGCTGGAGGTCACAGCAGCCCTGACTGGTCCCCTTTTTTATTCTTTCCGTTTCATTTTAAGCATCACACCTGACCTCCCTGGCCCCCCAAACAGAGCACACTCCCTATTTCAGCCCTCTCCCAGGGTCTCCTCAGTCAGCCTGTCCATCTGTGGCTTCTCTTCCCACTGCCAGCTCCTGAGGTGTTTTCTGAACAGCGGAGAGAAGATTTTGGAATGGGAGGTCTCCCTCACTCCCCCATCCCACTCTTCCTCCCCTTGAGGCTTGAGGGCAGAGTGAGGAGGACACTTGGGACATCTAGAGCCTGAGCACCTGTCCTGTCTCCCACCCAACCCCTTCCCAGGGGACCAAACCGGGCTCCATGTAATGCTTAGGTTCAGGAATGACCACTGTTCCCTCTCAGCCTCAGTTTCCCCAGCAGCAAACAGGAAGGACTGAAGCTGGAAAGCAAAGGGTCTCTTTCCCTCTGTCCTTTAGGAATTCCCAGGGTAAGCGAAGGCGCAGCAAAACCACCCAAGCAGACCACTCCTTAGGTGGGAAGGTTTACGTGGGGAAGTGTGGAGCTGCCAGGGCCACCTCTCGGGGGCAGAGAGAATAGCAAAAAGGTGGGGGAAACCTTGCCAGTGAGAAAGGAGACAGGCTGAGACGAGAGGGAGCCTGTGAACAGGAACAGCCTGAAGGCTAGAGTAGCAGTGAGGGGGACTTGCAGGCCACAAGCACCAGGAGGCTAGCGTGGGAACTTTGGTGGATTACAGGTAAGTACTAATAGGTATGTTCCCCATTTGCCCGAGTTAGGGGAAGAGGGAGGAAGTGGTGGTTCTGACAGACAGACTTTCAAGAACGGCTGAGTGTAAGATTTGTCTATCCACAGTAGTTCATCTGTTTGCCCTGCCAGAGTCCATCCTGAGCATATCCAGACTGTCACGTAGGACATTATCAGCGGCGCTGCCATTTTGAGGGTTTGGGGAGGGCACTTTAGACCTAACGCCCAGTACCAGGTCCCATTCCATGGGTAGCACATCAGCTCAGATGTCTTCTGTTCCCCACAGCTGGGTCTGTCCCAATTAGGTTAGGCCTGAGTGTCACACACATTTGACTCTTCCCTTGGTGGCTCATTTTGCTCCTTAGAAATCAGGATAGGATAGGATTACTCCAGAGTCCCATTACCTGGGAGAGGCCACACAGGATTCACAGGTTCTGGATGCGCCTTGGAGTACAAAAGCCCCTGGTCAAGTTCCCTTTTCCAGGCTGGGGAATACCTGCCATGACTCTTTCTCTATTTCCTGATTACGCTTCTTCCCCCAACAGCTTGAGTTTTGTCAAAACCAACCTTAGTCTGTCTGTCTGTCCTCTAGCATAGTCTGGGTCCCTGGGATCATGACTGAGACTGTGGATGGCACAATTGAAAAAGCCTCCTGTTGTCTCCAAAGGAAATTCCAATCCCCTGAACTCCAAAAGGCAGTCCAGTGAGCTCAACCTGGACTCTATCATTTATGGCAGTTAGATAAAAGCCAGCATTCATCAGAAACTTGTAAAACTGGTCCCCATCTACCAAAAGGAGTCATTTCCCTTACCTATGGCAGAAAGGACATATGACTGACTACCTGTGGAGCCTGTTAGCATATCAAAGCCTATGCTGGCTTCCAGACTCCCTCAGTATCAGTTACCTGTTACACATTTCAAAGTCCACAATAGCATCCTAGCCCTTCTCGCCTCCTTCCATTTGGAGGCCCCAGCGAGATCAAGGCCAGAACCCAAATTTAGACATTCAGAAGCTGGACCCTTCTCTCTGGGCCCTCCAGGACTAAAGAGCTATGTGTACACTTTGGAGACATTCTAAGACCCCGAGGCATGCCTTTGGTTTAGTGGAAAGGGAACAGCAAGCATCTTTTTTCCTCTTTTTATGGAGGGCTTCTCTGGGAAGTCATAGAAACTTTTAAACTCTTGCTGTGATATCTGATTCTGTGGGATCCCATTCTGGGAATGTGGTGATGGGGGTCCAACATCCCCCTATCCAGGGTAGCAAACAAGATGTCGAGGCCCATCAGGTTCTTTCTGATATTTGGGAATTCAGCCAGAACCACCGGTACTTTTTCTGACCCACCCTTTGACTCTGGGGATGCCCTGGTGAGACTGGGGGCTGGGAAACCAGAGAAGCCCTGCACCTGAGCATGCATTGGCAGAGTTTCAGTGCCTAGGCTGTACAACGGGGCCACAAAACCATGAGGACTGGGCAGGGGTGGTTTGTGGCGGGGGGGGGGGGGGGGGGGGGGGCCGCAAGGGATAGACCCCGCACAGAACATTAGGCATTGCCTGGAGCTGAAATCCGAGAGGCCCAGCCTCACTGAACTGGGGACACTCAACACATAGGAAGGCTCTGGTGGGCTCTGAGTACCTGGGCTGTGCAAGGAGGCAGCTGAGAAAAAGCCTCCTGTTTGTTAAACGAACTTCCTTGGTCAAAGTGGTGAACCTGTGAATGGCCTCGATTGCTGTTGTCACTGTCCTTGCTGTTTCATTGTTTTCCTTTTCAGTGTCTCAGTCTCTTGTAAGTGCTACGCACCGTGTTCTGTCTTTCGGGTTCTGTCTTTATTCCTTTTAAGTGTTCCTTCACCCCAATTAATCTTCTTCAGTGACGGGTGGACTTGGGAGCCCGACCAAGCTCTAGCTGCTCCCACTCTGCCAGGCTGGGCCAGGTGGACACCCCCCTCCTCAGCACGCCACACTGGGAGGCTGGGTACACCCCCCTACCCAGGCCCAAATCTACCCCCCCCCCCAATGCTTGCCATGGCTACTTCTATATAGAAGGCTCAAAATTTCTTTCTAGTCACAGAATTCAGTTTAGCAGGGATTCCTGTGTCTTTTGGGTATGGGTAATGTTGAAACATTTTTTGTGGTGTTCTGCTGTGTTGAAAGGCTGGCTCTGGAGTTGGAAAGTTTCTGTCCTATGTCAGGAGATCCACCTGACTTTGTGGGGGGAAATACAGCAAGGCAGAGTGTGTTGATATTTTGTGTATGCTCTAACAAATAAAGCTTGCCTGCAGATCAGAAGGCAAAGCCAGACACTAGTTAGCCATAGAGGTCAGGCAATGGTGGCACACACTTTTAATTCCAGCACTTGGGATCTCATGCCTTTGCTCCCAGTACTTGGGAGGCACACATGCCTTTAATCCCAGCACTAGAGAGATTGAGACAGGAAGTGTTGTGGCTGGGCAGAGAAAGGTATATAAAGTGGGAGGAAACAGGAGTTCAGTCCTTTTGGCTGAGGAGATGGTGAGGTGAGAGGTGGATGTGGCTTGTTCCTTTGTCTCTCTGATCTTTCAGCATTTACCTCAATATCTGGCTCCAGGTTTTTTTTTTATTAATACCAATTGGGATTCGTGCTACATCTGGCATCCAACTTTTGGGGCACAAATTCATTAAAAAGCCGTTTGCCTATGGCTGCAGCTCAGGCCTGTGGAGTCAGCTGCAGAGAGGCCACAACAGCAAAGAATCCCAGACTCCCTCAGAGGGGAAGAAAAGGAAAACCTAGCCGGCAGGGTAGTGACTCTGGCTATGTGTAGTTCTGCACAGGTGAACATGGAAAGCAGCTACTTCCTTTGGCTGGCTCTTTGGCTTCTTCCCTCTCCTGCTGGGTGTGGCTTTCACTGGAGCCCTCCTCGGGCTGCTGCCACGCTAGGAAGGTGCCTCACTTTACCATCATCTGAATCATCATTGTCAGCCGATTTGGTGGTCAATTGGGATTTCTTTTTTGTTTTGTTTTGTTTGTTTTTTGTTTTTCTTTGGGGGGGGATTTCTTAAAAGGGGGAATTAGAAAAAAAAAAAGAGTTTTCCCCCACATTAAAAAATGGGAAACATTATTACAATGGAGGGAGTTAGGTCTCTGATAATATGCTAGATGGTTTGAAAAAGGAGCAATTAAATGAGAGGATAATTAATTTAGATGCAATTTACATAATGTCAATTATAAATATTATTTGATCATTTTTGTTTTGTCATTAAAAAAGATGGTTAATATGAGTGCCAAGATAAAAGTTTTAGAAAAATTTGTTAAAACAGATCATAGGGAAATTCAGACCCAGTCAGAGGAATTTAAAGGAGAACCAATCTCAGCATTGCATTTTAAGGCTAGAAAGGAACAGCCTAAGGTTTTCAAACAGCCAACCTTAATTTATCCAGTAACCTTACAGGAGCTGCCAAATGACAGATATCCTCAAGGTTGTGTAAGAGCTGAATGGATTCCTGTGCAAATGTTAGATTTGAGGAGATTCAAGAAAGCGATAGTCTCATATGGCATGCGTTCACCTTTTGTGAAGCAGATGTTAAACTCATGGTCAACTTATAATAGAATTATCCCTCAAGACTGAAGAGATTTGGTTACAGCAGTTTTGGAGGCTGGTCCTTAATTACTGGTAGAAAGATGAGACTAAGACCATTGAACAACACAGTAGGGCTAGAGGTATGGAAATCTCCCAAAGCCAACTTATACTAATATAGAAAGGCAATCTTTATAAGATGACCACACCCTGGCTTTATGCTGAGCAGCAGCCTTGAATGCTTGGGACAGAATTGAAGAAGTAGGAAATAAAATTGAGTTATTTAGTAAAGTAAAGGGCCCAAAGAAACCTTCATTGATTTCTTACAAAGATTGATTTCAGCAGTAAATAGAAGAATACCAAATTCAGAAATTAGACAAATAATAATTGAATCTCTGGCTTTTGAAAATGTTAGTGCACAGTGCAAAAGGGTAATTAGGCCATTAAAGGCAAGATCAGCACCCTTAGAGGAATGGATCCGAGATACAATCAATATTGAATCTCATGACTGTGATGATGCTTGGATAGGAGAGGTGATTTCCAGAGGTTTGAAGAAAAATCAAAATGTCAAATGTTTCAATTGCAGTAAATAAGGTCACCTAAAAAGGGATTGTAAACAGGGTGTTCCTAGAAACAATGTTTTTGCTAAGAATAATCCCAACAGAATGCCCCTCCCTTCTGGATTATGCAGAAGGTGTGGTAAAGGCAGACATTGGACTAATGAATGTAGATTAAGAAGGGACAGACAAGGTAACTGTGGGGCGCTTACCCACCACCCCCACAGTTCTCCAGAGTTTTCTTGAGTGCAATCAGCAGGAAATATTAGATAGAAGGATTTATAGCGGAGAATCTTGAGGAGATAAACAGATAGAAAATAAAGGATAGCCTTGAGAGGGCCTGGAACCTATTTCAACGGGCCCGGACTGTCTCTGGCCCAGGGTTTTTATAGAGACGCCAAGGGGTGGAGCAAAAGACCTCCTCCCCCAGCACAGCCAAGTGCAGACCATCTCAGACACCTGCACTTAGGCCCGTGGTCCTGATCATCCTCTATTCGGACCTGCTGGGTAAAGCCACAAGGAACCCAAGAACGGGCTCCCACAGGTAACCCTTGCCATCTGGAAACGCCCTGAGGGGTCTCTTGCAGGCTCCCCCATATCAAATTTGGTTCAGTCATTTCCTGTCATTGTGGAGGAAAATATCCCACAGCAATTAAAGAACAGTGACCTTTGAACTCTTTAAAAGAATGCTGGGGCCCCACAATAATGATTCCACCTGGACTATGGTAACGCCACTGAGCTGACAAACACCACCCCAAGATTGGATTTGAACTACAAACTGCTCAGGACAATTTCAAGGTGGCTAGCTGAGATGACCCATCCTCACAGACTGCTCTAGCCAGGGCTTAAGACAAGCTCTACACTTTCCTGTTATGCAGAGACTGGACAACAAATGGTATAGTTACCTCTTCCAGGACTTGACAATTAACCCAAATTTTTCTTTTCAGGATCCCCTAAAGATGCCATCACCCCCAGAAAGCAGGAAAGAAATTTAAGAACATGAGGCCCAGCCGGGCGGTGGTGGCGCACGCCTTTAATCCCAGCACTCGGGAGGCAGAGCCAGGTGGATCTCTGTGAGTTCGAGGCCAGCCTGGGCTACCAAGTGAGCTCCAGGAAAGGCGCAAAGCTACACAGAGAAACCCTGTCTCGAAAAACCAAAAAAAAAAAAAAAAAAAAAAAAAAAAAAAAAGAACATGAGGCCCACATTCCCAAGAGGTGGGGTGGATGGTTTTTGGTCATTCAATGGGTTATAGATATTTGTCATTGTTTAGGGTGGTTGGTTACAAGTTGTTATTGGTAGTGGTCAGGAAAATGCTGAACAAAGAAGATTAGATTTAGAGTTCTTGTTTGAAAAAAAAAATAAGGGGACACAGATATGATAGGGAAAAAGGGTAGATTATTGAATCAGAAATGATAGGATAAAAGGGTAAATTATTGCCGGGCGGTGGTGGCGCACGCCTTTAATCCCAGCACTCGGGAGGCAGAGGCAGGTGGATCTCTGTGAGTTCGAGGCCAACCTCGACTACCAAGTGAGTTCCAGGAGAGGTGCAAAGTTACACAGAGAAACCCTGTCTCGAAAAACCAAAAAAAAAAAAAAAGGGGTACATTATTGAATCTACTCTGGAAAGAAAAAAAGGGTAATATGGATATGATAATTTAAAAACTAGATAATTGAATCTACTTTTAAAAAGCAACTACTAGGGCTGGAGAGATGGCTCAGAGGTTAAGAGCACCGACTGTTCTTCCAGAGGTCCTGAGTTCAATTCCCAGCACCCACATGGCAGCTCACAACCATCTGTAACTCCAGTTCCAGGAGATCTGACACCTTCACACCAATGCACATGAAATAAATTTTAAAAATTCAGAACAGAAACTCACTAAAGAGGTGTAAAGTGTGTGTTTAGAGACAGCGAAAGGTAGTTTTCAGTTGTTACTGAAAGTAAACTAGGTACAACATTTTGGACTCATCGAAACAGGACAATAACGGAATGTTTTCTCTGAATTTGTCAACACTAATGGACTAGACATTATTGATGTAATTATTGCCTGTATATATTGAATATAGTTATTGTACTTATTGTATATAGTTTTTCGGGTTTTTTTATATTTATTTATTTATGTGTACGGGTATTTTACCTGCATGTACCACATGCATGCTTACTTAGTACCATGAATCCCCTGGATCTGGAGTTACTGATGGCTGTGAGCTGCCATGTGGGTGCTGGGAATTGAACCCAGGTCCTCTGGAGGGGCAGCCAGTGCTCTTAACCACTGAGCCATCTCTCCAGCTCCCTTGTATATAGTTTTTCTATTATTAGTTATAACCTTTTTTTTTTTATTTTAGACAAAAAGGGGACATGTGATATTTTGTGTATGCTAACAAATAAAGCTTGCCTGAAGATCAGAGGGCTAAGCTAGCCATCAGTTAGCCATAGAGGCCAGGCAGTGGTGTCTGTCCTCCAGTACATACGACCCCCACCCCAGCCCTTGCCCCTCTCATGATGACGGATGGGGTAATTTGTGCTGTTAATTTATGCCAGTCCACTGATTGCCTGCTCTGGGAATGCTCAAGATGGGAGTCTGAGATCCCATTTGTTATTTTAATTTTTTATTTATTTTTCTCTCAGCAGCAGTCATGGGACATAAAGATTTATCCTCTTGGTCCCCCTCCTCCTCTGACAAATGCCTGAACTCTTCCCAGATACCAGTAAATTTGGTCACATAACAGCTGCTTGAACCCTGATATTTCACGGGAATCACCTAACTTCTGCCAGCAAATGGGCAAATGAAAAGTTACCTTATCCCCAGGCTTTTACCTAAGCTCTGAACCCTCCCTTTCTGGGTCTTTCTCTCCTGTCCACTTGCATTCCTGAACCTGAGGAATCTCTGACTCTAAAGAACCTTCACCTACTGACCTTCTCTCTGTTCTCCGGTACCAGGTAGGCTGCTAAGCACAAACAGGTCTGGAAGCAGGCTAGGATGCATGCTAATAAGTTTATGATCAGGACCCACATTGGGATCATAATAATCTGGATGGCTCTCTAGCCAGAGATCAGTTTTCAGCCTGCCTCCTGGTGGGTCTTCCTCAAGCTGTCCTTAAACCAACAAATTATTTAAAAAAAAAAAAAATCAAGACATGGAATAAAATCTGTCTCTTGTCTCCTAGAGCTCCCTGACATTAGAGCTAAACTTAAGGATCTGGAGAGCAAGGCTTGTATATAGTGTTTTTTTTTTTTTTTTTTGGTCCTGCTTGGCCCACGGTCAGGACAAATCTCTCTCACCCGCCAGTCCTGCAGCTGCTCAGACCCAACCAAGTAAACACAGAGACTTATATTGCTTACAAACAGTATGGCCATGGCAGGCTTCTTGCTATCTAGTTCTTTTATCTTAAATTAACCCATTTCTATTAGTCTATACTTTGCCACGTGGCTCGTGGCTTACCGGTACCTTACATCTTGATTGTCATGGCGGCGGCTGGCAGTGTCTCTCTGCCTCAGCCTTCCACTTCCCAGAATTCTCTTCTCTCATCATCCCACCTATACTTTCTGCCTGGCTACTGGCCAATCAGTGTTTTATTTATTAACCAATCAGAGCAACACATTTAACATACAGACCGTCCCACAGCAAAGGCTCCTGACCCCACAGGCAGAAGTTTCAGCTGTGGTATTTAAGTCGTAACATGGGAGAGATGAGAAAGCCCATGAACAGAATTGCCAAGTACAGGCCCATGGTATCCGAGCGGCTGCTGCATAAGGGATTCCAGGTCCCTGTTTTAGAAGGCCACTCAGGCTAGTGTGTGGCCTGCTGGGCCATCAATTGAACATCAAACTTGTTCAAAGTGCCACCTAGAGAGATAACTGGTCAGCTGACTGCCCCGTGAACCTCGTGGCATGGGGACATCAGACAAAGACCTCCAGCAGACCTCCTAGGCTTGGCCACGGGCTCACAGGGAACCCAGGATGCAGCATGGGGCGATGCATTTCCTTCCTGTTGGACATCAAGCCACTTACTCAGTCCTGAGGGAGTTTTGGAGTCTCACCTCTCCTCATTTCCCTATTGTAAGGGTAGAGGGACAGGCTTACCTACCTCATCAGACCCCACCACTTAATTGTACTTTCAGGGGTACCCAATGGGAAGAGATTTTCCAGCTAAGGTAGGAGCGTTTGTTTCATTTGCTCCCTCCATGTGCCTCACTCCAGACCAGTCAGCAGTGCTTCTCCTCCTCATGCACAGGGACACAGACAGGACCCTGCTCTCTCTCAAGTTCCCGAGGACACCAGGATCTACTGCCTTGTCACCAATTCCAGAAGAATGAGGACTCACCCCACGAGCTTTTCTCTTCCTGGTTCCCTCTTCTAATTAACTACTCAGCTAATTGCTACAGGATCACCATAGGGCCAGAGTCCAAGGACCATCAGATATACCCAGGTGGTAAGGAACACCCCCAGACCCAAAAGTGTCTGGGCTTTGCAAAAACAGACTTCAATATAACAATCTATTACTGTTAAATGCTCTCAACAATTGATCACCTGTGTCTGCTAAACTAATAAAGGAAACAGGTGCCTTAAAATAATCTGTCTCTGATAAAGGTTATCTCAGGTAAAAATTAAAAACATGTTCTAAATCTCTCTCCCTCCCTCCCTCCCTCCCTCCCTCCCTCCCTCCCTCCCTCCCTCTCTCTCTCTCTCTCTCTCTCTCTCTCTCTCTCTCTCTCTCACCAATATAAGCAGAGAACTCAACACTACAATGGTCACCAGCCCAGGACTTTAATTTTCTCATGGCTGCTTCTCAATATGTTCAAAATTTTTTCAAAGTTCCAGAAACTAGCTTAAATCCATCCGGACAGGTCGGATCCACTTCAGTCCCCCAGACATAAGTAGCCAGAGTCCCAGGCCGAGAGGGATGATGGACAGGTCCAAGGCAGCAGACAAAAGCCCACCATCCCAGGACACTTGTCTACCTCAGAAGCCCCATTCCCTTACCCGCCCCCTCAAGTCAACCAATGCCCACCAAGTCAGCTAGAAGCAGTTTTTTCTGGGAGAAATGACACTCCTATTCCTGTTCACCTGCTTTTTTATGATAAGTAAAAAGTCTTGAATGTTAGGATTCTGCCCCCACTCCAGCTCATGACCACACATGCGCAGTTCCGTAGCTAAGCAAGGGGTCTTACATCTTATGTCATCAATGCGCTATATGATTGTGCAAATGCATGCAATGAAGTCACGCAATCAGTGCCTGCGTGGTGTAGCTCCATAAGCCCACCTGCACATGTGCAGGGGAATCCTTAAAAAGCCAGACACAGACTCCTTCCCTCTCCTCTGCTCTTCCCTCCCCCTCCCACTCTCTCTCTCCTGCATGTATCTCTACCCCAGGCCTGGCCACGCTCTCTTCTGTCCCCCCACTTCCTCCTAATAAAGCCCTGATACTGAGTTTTGTCGTGCCTCTGGCCTTTCTTCACGTGGTAACCAGCACCGCTTTTTATTTAAAACCAACAGTTATGGCTAACATGTTATGCTTATGTTCTGCCTTTATAACCCTGCCTATTTTCCCTGCCAAACTTCCCATTTGGAAACCCCATACCCCTGAGCTATAAAAATCTGGTCTTCTTCATGTTGAAAGCTGACTTCTTGAATCCTGACTTAGGGGGAGGCAGCCTGTGTACATGAATAAAAAAGCTTGCTTTAATTAATTGCTTGCTGTAATTAATTTGGCCAGTGGTCTTTCTTCATCCATCATTGGGATTAACACTCTACCCTAAATGTCTTCCAGCTCACAGGCTTCCCTCCCCCCGCCCAGCTGTTCATCCTCCTTATAACCCTGCTATTCTCCCTACGTTCACTGTCTCTATGATCCAGCTTCTCTCACCAGGTTTTCTCTGTTCTCTATGCCCTGCTATCCTCCCCTCTCTCACAGATAGCCCTGGCCATGTCCAGTCTGCTGGCCCTGTTCAGTCTATTTCTTTCTCTCTCTGCTCTGGAATCTTCCAGATGCTCTGGCTGTCCTCTCTCATATCTGCGTAGCTCATACCTCATGGAGTGGTCATGTTGTCAGTGTATAAACTGTTAGACTCACTGCCAAGCTGAACTCTAGGCTGCTCTTTCTGACTGGGAGGGAGGGTAGCTCACAGCTGCCCATTGATGACGTAGAACCTAGGGACCAGCAGAAGAGGAAGGAGAAGGATTTCCCCCCTCACCAAGGCAGGTCCTGTTTAGTTCCCAAAGTGTAGTTCCCAGGGAGACAGTAGTCACAATAGACAAGACAGTTTCCGTGTGTAAAGGGTACTGAAGGACCAGGTTACAGCTGGTCAGAGGAAGTGCCGGGCAGCAGAGGGTGAGGGGCGTCCAACAAGAGGCAAGGCAAGAGGACAGTGAGGAGACAAAAGAACTTTCTTTCAAGGGGGCAGCAGATTTGGTCTCTGTCTTAGAGAGTTTGAGGGGAGAGCCTCATTTTGACTTGAGTGAGAAGCCGTGGGAAGCACATGGAATTTTAAGCAGGCTTTGGTCCTTGTAGTGGGCAGATAGAGAAGCAGGGTGGAGGCTGGGGAGGAGGCATCAGAGAGGACCAACCTGGGGTGTGGGGCAGGTGGGAGAGGCATTCAGGAGACAGAAGGCAGAGCAAGGAGGAAGCCCTTGGGTCTGAGTTAGGTGCCCACTGTCGTGTCCAGGCTCCTGCTTGCTGTGGTCAGTCTGAGGGCTGGAGACTCGGGGCTGGTGACAGGCACCTCTGATTGCTTTGTCTATCCACAGTGCCTCGGTCTCCACAGCCCTGATGTGGGCATGTGATTGTGACCAGCGCCTTGGACTCCCTGTGACACCTGTTCATTGCAGCCCATTTCTGTGCATTTTCAGAATCCTCCAGAGGACCTGGGTTTCCAGAGTGGTCACCTTCTGCTCTGGGCCTCCACCCACTTTTGGCTCTCCAAAGAAGCCTGGGACAGAGATATGCCTCCTAGAGACAAACGAGCTTGGGCCCAGGACTGACTTGAACCTGGGAGCTATGGGAGACAAGCATCGACCCACACAGCCGGAGAACAGCTACACAATTGGTGTGCGGTGGGGAGGCACATGATTGGGAGTGGGCCAGTGACTCTGCTTGTCCTTGAACCCTGAGCCCCCTGGCTGTGGCTTCACTTTATACCCGTCAGCATCCATCTCTCCCTCAGTTTTAGCTTCTCTGTGTCCATCTTCAAGTCTGTGTCTCCAGCCTGACTACGGGCTCCGGTTATGTGCACCTCTGCCCCACATCCTTGCGGCAGAGAGCACCTCAAACTCAGCACCTTCTCTACAGCCTGCTTGCTCTCCAGGCACTCTCCTTTGAGTGGACGACACCTCTGAGTAGACAGTGTCTGGACCCCGTATCCTGGATTCTCCTCCTCCGAGCTTTCGAGGAGCCACCTTCCACCTGCATTGGAGCAAGCTGCCGATCCGCTCCCCTCCAGCTTCCCACCCATTATGGCTTCTTAAAATACAGTTCTGGATTTGTCAAATTGCTTATGGCTCTCGATAGCCCTGGGGCTCAATTCTGGGCCCCTGGATAATATGGCTTCATGGAAGCTGGGCCTGGTCCACGGCAGCACTATATATAGTCTCATGTGCTTTCTTCCAGAACATCCTCTTTTGCCTCTTTGAAGGGCTTCCATGCTTTCTTTTCAGGGTGTGTGTGTGTGTGTGTGTGTGTGTGTGTGTGTGTGTGTGTGTGTGTGTGTGGCTGCAGAGGCCAGAAGTGTCAGATCCCCTTAAGCTGTAGTTATAGGCAGTTGTGAGCTGCCTGATGTGGATGCTGAAAATCAATTCAGTTTTCTGATTGAGCAATCCATGCTCTTCACTGCTGAACCATCTCTCCAGCCCTCTTCACCTCAGTTTTGAGATAGAGTTTCTCACTGAACTAGGGCTGGCTGTTTAAGATAGACTAGCTAACCAGTGAGCTCTGGGATCTACCTGTCTACACCACGAGGCACTGGGACCATGACCGTGATCACCACCTCTGGATTTGGGCATGGGCACTGGGGATTTGAACACTGGGGATTTGAACGCAGGTCCTCACGCTTGCACTACACGAACTTTGTCCACTAATCCACGCCTTCAGCTCAAGGCACGTGTTCTTAATTACGGAAAACTCTCTTGCTTCCCTGGACTACAGGCTAATGGGATACTTTGAACACGTGTGCCTGGACAATCTCTAATTGTCCTTCTAGTCCCAGCCTTAGCTGGACACAGCGACATGCCTGGAGTCCCATTTACTCAGGAGACTGAGAAAAGAGGATCATTTGAAACCAGGGTTTGAAGCCAGCTTAGGAAATCTAAAACTGTACAAACAAAGAGACAACCAAACCCCTAAGTCATGCATGACAGTCCTTCTCCAAGGAAGCTGTCTTCACACCTAGGTTAGTTGTGGAGTATTCACATGAAGAATGCTGAGACATGGCTTTAACCAATAGAAAAGTCTCCTTTAGGCTGAGCATGGGGTGCAGGCTTTTAATCCCAGCCCTCAGGAGGCAGAGGCAGGCAGGTCCCCATGAGTTCGAGGCCAGCCTGGTCTACACAGTGGGTTCCAGGAAAGCCAGGGCTACACAGAAACCTTGTCTTGAAAAATTAAACAAAAAAAAAAATAAAGTCTTTATTATCTGGCCACCACTATGCGGGGTATTCAGGATCCCAGTATAACTCTGAGCCTTTCTCAGGGTAAGCTTTAAAGCACAAAAAATCATGTCCTGTGTTGACATATGTCAGTTAACAAAAACAGTTAGCCAGAAGCAGAACTAGCGAAGCCAAAAAGCAAGGTCAGTACATCTAGAGACTTTCCCAGAACAATGGACTTGGATAGATTAGGTCTGTTTTCATTTTGGCAGATGATGGTGCTGTCTAGGTGCTGAGTTTTACAGCCTGAATGGCATTCCATCATGGAGTCGGTTGTGCTAAGGTCTCAGGGCCTACTAAGGTCTGAGGCCTGTTACACCTGTCAAATGGTTTCTGTTCAGCTAGAGACACCTCATGCTGCTTCCTGGAAATGGGGGCTGCTTCTCTCTTTGTCCCTTGGAGACAGGAGGCCACCTTGACATATTGAAGAGAGTTCTATCCACAGGGCATGGGAAGGAGCCTGGCTTTGAGCACTGGAAGGCTAGCTGAATCCAGGTCACCACAGGAGGGTGAACAAGAGGGGGCAGGGAGGCGACAGAAGGTCCGAGAGACACGTGAGACTTGGAGACCACTGGGCTGGCTGTCACTGAGGTAGATGAGAGGCCTTCAGAATTCTCTCAACAGAGACCCAACCTTGACCAACTGAGGTCATGATGGACCTAGAGCAGATTCCCCAGGGAATGGAGAAAGACCTGGAGGGCACAGTGGACAGAGGAATGGGCAAGAATTGAGGCAGCTGCTAAGGTCAGAGTCAAGACATTTTTGCTTTTGTTTCTTACATTGTAAGAATAACAATGTCCCCTGATTTTTGTTTGTTTGTTTGTTTTGGTTTTTCAGAGACAGGGTTTCTCTGTGTAGTTTTGGTGCCTGTCCTGGGTCTCGCTCTGTAGACCAGGCTGGCCTCAAACTCATGAGATCTGCCTGCCTCTGCCTCCCAAGTGCCGGGATTTAAGGCATGTGCTACCACCACCCGACCCCGATTTTTTTTTTTTTTTTTTTGAGACAGGGTTTCAAGTAACCTAAGCTGGCCTTGAACATGCTTTATAGCCCAGGATGGCTTTGAACTCCTGAGTCTCCTACCCTCACTGCCTACCCCCAAATGTTAGCATTAAAGGTGTATGCCACCACACTGTTTCTGTGGTGTTGGGGAATGGATCCTCATACATACTAAGCAATATCTTTGGCAACTACATTCCCAGGCTCCCAAGGACAATAATGCTGCTGTGAATGATCCAGAAGAGAGGCTAGCATGGATGACATTACCTCTGTGAGGTGTCAATAGCAGATAAGGGCAGACAGGCTCCACAGAGCTGCAGCAGGGGGGCTTGCGGCAAAGGAAGAAGGAGAGTCTCTTCTGACGGTCATTTCTCACCCCTCAGCTGCCCTCCTGACAGTAACCTTGTCCCCAGTGGAGGACATCCCAAACCTTTGCCTGGTCTAAGTGTGGATTCAGTACTTGAAGCTTCACCTACCCCCAAAAGGCCCAGAGATGGAGACAGAGGGGCAGGCAATGGGTAAGAGAAAAATATAAAAAAGGGGGCTGGAGACATGGTTGTGCAGTTAAGAGCACTCCTGCTCTTCTGAGGGACGTGCGGTTCTCAATGACCACATAGGTCAGCTCGCAAAGGAATCAGTTGCCCTCTTCTGGGCCCTGCAGGCACTGCACTCATGTACACATAACACTTCACAATACTCATAATTAAAATTCTAATCTTTTTTAAAAATCCGGAGGGGAACAAAATTCTGAGTCTGTCTCCTGTTCTGGGAATAGGGAGGGCAGTAGCAGCATCCAGGAACTGCCCTGTGATGTGGGATGTAGCTGAAGTTTTCTCTGGTCCTGCCCAGCTCCACAGACCCTGCAGCTGCCTATAAAATAACCACCCAGCTTATATTAATTAAAACTGTTCGGCCATTAGCTCAGGCTTACCACTGACTAGCTCCTGCACTTAAACTCAGCCCATTTCTGTTTATCTATATGTCGTCTCGTGTTCCATGGCTTTACCTGTGTGCCATTACATGCTGCTCCCTGGACAGTGGACTGGCTGGCATCTGCTGACTCAGCCATCCTCTTCCCAGAATTCTCCTCTCTGTTTATCCCGCCTATACTTCTTGCCTGGCTACTGGCCAATCAGTGTTTTATTTATCAACCAAATCAGTGCAACACACATTCACAGCATACAGAACAACATTCCCATCATTTCCCCCTTTATTTTTATTTAAAAGGAAGGTTTTTAACTTCAACATAGTAAAATTATATATAACAAAACAGTTATCGGGTTGGGGATTTAGCTCAGCGGTAGAGTGCTTGCCTAGCAAGCGTAAGGCCCTGGGTTCGGTCCTTAGCTCTGGAAAAAACAGTTATCAAGCAAGAATTACAGTTACAATATCTGGTCTATTTATATTTGGCAAAATTAAAGAAAATAGTCTATCTATCCTATATTTGTGAGTCTAAGGTTTCATATCTATCTTATCTCTTATCATAACCAAGGAAAATTATAACTATCTAGTCTTCAGCTATATCAAAGACCCCAGAAGGATATAATATTATCTAAGTAAACAGGAAGAACATTGTAAGCAACTTCCAAAAATCTAGAATGACAAAGACAGCTGGCTGCCTAGATAGTCACCCAAAGTTTCTCTGTAATGTTCGGGCATCCATCTTTAGCCTACAGGCCTAGAGTCTCACAGTCGCTTCTTCCTGTGTCCTGGAGAATGTCTGGCAGTCCCCTCTGTGAAGCAAGAACCTAAAGGACCATCTCACCTTGCAAAGTTCAGTGATCACCTTCCTATGGGTCCTGCATGTCCACTTTATACAACATTTTGTCAAGCAGTCCAGGCAAGAACAGTTTCTTGCCCAAGTGGCTATTTTTGCCAAGAAGAAGATAAACTCCATATGGAGTGTCTTCGATGCCCATCTTTCTCTTTGAAGTAAATGGGTGCTGCCAGAAGCAGACATGTCTCACTGTCCAGACAGTCTAAGTTTTTAAAACATTTTAAATGCCATATTCTGTAGGTCTTTGAAGTGTTTGAAGATTACCTACCTAGCTGAATTATATCTATGTATACCTAGAAAACTTAACATGACTGTAAGTTTGACTATCATAGAAGACTAATTATTAATCTGTATTTCTTTTTTTAATATTTATTTATTTATTTATTTATTTATTTATTTATTTATTTATTTATTTATTATGTACACAATGTTCTACTTGCATGTGTACCTGCATGACAGAAGAGGGCACCAGATCTCATTACAGATGGTTGTGAGCCACCATGTGGTTGCTGGAAATTGAACTCAGGACCTCTGGAAGAGCAGCCAGTGCTCTTAACCTCTGAGCCATTTCTCCAGCCCTTAATCTGTATTTCTTAATTATCCATTACAATTTAGATGAGCTGCACAAACATAATACCTTAAACAAGTGTAGAAATATATATACAATATAACAAAATTAACTTTAAATTTGTAAAAATAAACTAAAATCCATAGCAATGGATTTTTATACAAGTTGTTGCTCTTTAAAAGTAAGTTCATTAATCTACCCTTTTATCCTATCATATCTATATTGTACACTTCTATACCATATTTCCCTTTCTTCTTTTAGAAAAAGATTCACTATGACCAATAACAATTTGCAACCAACAACCTAAACAAAGACAAACATCTGTAATCCATTTTTGGGAATGTGGGTGTAGTTTTCTAGGCTACTTCCTGATGATAAAGGGTGCTGTATTCTTATGGGGATCCTGAGAAAATTAAGAATTATGGTCAAGTCTTGACTGGAATAGTCTGTGATGTTGTATTGTCTGAACCAGTTGCCTTGAAATTGTTCTGGATATTGGATCATCTGGGCCATGGTGTCATCGGAGACCTTTCAGGGGGTCTTGGTTGGTCAAACCTGATGTATCTTTTTTTTTTTTTTTTTTTTTTTTTTTTTTTTTTTTTTTTTTTTTGGTTTTTCGAGACAGGGTTTCTCTGTGTAGCTTTGCGCCTTTCCTGGGACTCACTTGGTAGTCCAGGCTAGCCTCGAACTCACAGAGATCCACCTGGCTCTGCCTCCCGAGTGCTGGGATTAAAGGCGTGCGCCACCACTGCCCGGCAAACCTGATGTATCTTAATCTGGAACAAATCCATAGCCTCTTGCTTCCTGTGGAAAGAAAAGCAGAACCTCCTTTCCAAAGCAACGTATCCTTAGATCCAAATTTTGAAGTCAAGATACCTTTAAAATATACATATTGGTTTAACTGAGCATCTTTTACAATCAAATGTCTTTCTGCAGTTAAAAATATCAAAGACAACACAATCCAGATTCTCTGTGTAATATCCATCTTTACATGGCTTATTTTTTATACTACCTTTACTGTCTCTTTAAAGACTTTATTTTATTTTGTTTATTTATTTATTTTTTTGGTTTTTCGAGACAGGGTTTCTCTGCTAGGCTCACAACCAAAAATATAAAGACTTTATTTATTTATTTATTTATTTATTTATTTATTTATTTATTTTTTGGTTTTTTCGAGACAGGGTTTCTCTGTGTAGCTTTGTGCCTTTCCTGGAACTCACTCGGTAGTCCAGGCTGGCCTCGACCTCACAATGATCCACCTCGCTCTGCCTCCCGAGTGCTGGGATTGAAGGCGTGCGCCACCACCGCCCGGCAAGACTTTATTTTTTAAAACAATTTTTTTTTTTTTTACTCTTACAAAGGAAAACATTTAATTGAGGTGGCTCGATTACAGTTCAAAGGTTCAGTCCATTATCATTATGGTGGGACATGGCAGCGTGCAGTCAGACATGGTGCTGGAGAGGTAGCTAAGTGTCCTATATCTTGGCAACAGAAAATGGTCTGTCTCACTGGGCATGGCTTGAGCATTATGTGAGACCTCAAAGTCTGCCTCCACAGTGACACATTTCCTCCAACAAGACCACACCTACTCCAAAAAGGCCACATTTCCTAACAATGCCACTCCCTTTGGTGGCCATTTTCTTTCAAACCACCACATTCCACTCTCAGGCCCCCAAAGGCTTGTAGTCATATCATAATGCCAAAATGCATTCTGTCCAACTTCAAAAGTCCCCAAAGTTTATCATAGTCCCAAACTTATGTAAAAGTCTGAAGTTCAAAGTCTCTCTGAGATTCTTGCAATCTCTTAACTGTAATCCCCTGTAAAATCAAAAGCAAAAAGCAAATCACATACTTCCACCATATAATGGCACAGTATATACATTACCATTCCAAAACATAGAGAAGGGAGCATAGTGAGGAAATACTGGACCGAAGCAAGGCTGAAAACCAGCTGGGCAAACTCCAAACTCTGCATCTCCAAGACTGATGTCAAAACGCTCTTCAGATCTCCAACTCCTTTCAGCTTTGTTGACTGCAGCACACTTCTTTCTCCTGGGCTGGTTCCAAATCTTTTTTGGCAGGTATCCAATGACTCTGATATCTCCAACATTTTGGGGTCTCCAAGACAATCCAGGCTTCAACTTCATAGCTTCACACATGGCCTCTCTAGGCCTCCATTCAGGTACACCTCTGGCACATGCCTGGCCTCAGTGGCTTCCCTTAGTCACTCCTTGACTCTAAAGCCAGAGCCACATGGCCGAAGCTGGGAAGTTCTGTTGCTTGCTCTAAAACTATTTTTATATAACTGTCTATATTCATTTTCTTCTCTCTTCCAAGCCTATGTACATTTTTTTTAAAGATTTATTTATTTATTATGTATACAGTGTTCTGTCTGCATGTATGTCTGCAGGCCAGAAGAGGGCACCAGATCTCATTACAGATGGTTGTGAGCCACCATGTGGTTGCTGGGAATTGAACTCAGGACCTCTGGAAGAGCAGTCGGTGCTCTTAACCTCTGAGCCATCCCTCCAGCCCACCTATGTACATTTTTACACATACTGTAAACCATTTAAAGTCTTGTTCCATCTGAATCTGCCTTAATGTGAATCTATTGCTTTAAACTGCAGCATTACTAGGACTGAAATGGCAGGTTTGGCTGCTGGCTCCGCCCATCTCAGCTTTTTTAACAAGGTGGAGATGATAATTCACCGCCATGCTGTCTGGTGACCCTGGGAGGCAGTGGGTCTATGCTTCTATCAAAGCAGCATATAGCCCAGAAACTTTTTTTTTTTTTTTTTTTTTTTTTTTGTCTGTATTAGCAAAGGCCAAATCCACCACATAGCATAATGTGTGGCTTGGAGACACCTCATTCCCACCATGCTGCCAGTCAAGCTCACATGCTACGAACCCACCATTGAGTAGCTCAAGCCTGCATGTTGCGGCATCTCACTGCTGGAATGAGACATGAAGCAGGAACCTGGTTTGGGCTCCATTTAGAATTGCTTATTAAATATTCTCAGGTTTCAGGTGGAAACTCAAGCTGTTGGGCGCCATTTGTAGCTGAAGTTTTCTTTTGTATGTCCCATTTTCTGCGTCCCATTACATAGTGCTTTTGTACACTGGTTTAATAAAACACTGATTGGCCAGTAGCCAGTATAGGCGGGATAGCAGACAAGGAGAATTCTGGCAAGAGGAAGGCTGAGTCAGTAAATGCCAGTCCAGGGAGCAGAATGTAACAGCACACAGGTAAAGCCACGGAACTCATGGAAACATATAGATGAAGAAATGGGCTGAGTTTAAATGTAAGAGCTGGCCAGTGGTAGACCTGAGCTAATGGCCAAGCAGTTTTAATTAATATAATCTTCAGAGTGATTATTTTATAAGTGGCTGCAGGGTCTGTGTGTCTGAGCGCGATCAGAGAAAACTTCAGCTACAGTGGGACCACATCAGTCTGTGTGCATTAAGCCTCAAGTTGTCCATCTGTAAAGTGGAGATGCGCCATCCTGGACAAAGAATGTGCTCGGCAGGGTGCTCAACATTGAGTCCTCCCCCTTGTCCTTGCCCATCACCCTTGGAGGAACCTCGCTGCTTGTGGAATGGCTTTTTGGTGAATACAGGGCCCCTCCTGGTGGTGGAAGCAGGTACTGCATCCCATTCCAGTACAGGTCCCTTCAGGACACAGACCGTGAGACCTTCCTGTAATTGAAAGTTTTCTCTGGTCCCGCCTGGCCCTGTGGTCTCGCAGCTGCTTATAAAATAATCATCCAGAGGCTTAATATTATTTACAAACTGTATGGCCTATGGCAGGCCTCTTGCTAGCTAGCTCTTACATCTTAAATTAACCCATTTCTATTCATCTTTGTGCGTTCCATGGCTTTACTGGTCTGCTGGCATGGTGTTCCTTGGGTGGCAGGTTGGCGTCTCTCTAGACTCTGCCTTTCTCTTTCCTGTCTCTCTCCTTCGATTTCTCCCCACCTCTAAGCTGCCTTGCCATAGGCCAAAGCAGCTTATTTATTAACCAATGGGAACAACATATATTCACAGCATACAGAAAGACATCCCCAGCACTTCCCACCCTCACATGCCAGGGCTCATGTCCACCACACCCTATCATTGATTCTGCATTGAAGTGGCCCTTCCTCCACTTCTTGATGACAGAAAGTGTCACCTTCCTTGGAAGATTTCACAACTCTCTCTACTTAGTTCCCCCCCCCCCCCCCCGCCAGATAGAATTTAAAATAATCTCAGTATTTGAACTTATATCTAGATTTGCAAGACAGACAGATGTGGAAGGATCTAGAACATCTGCCTGTCCCCTACTTGGGAAACTCACAGAGGCCAGGGCCAGCCTTACCTGTTCCCAGGGTGTTACTCCTGAAAATGAATCAGGCTCCACCTCAAATCTCCTCAAGAAAGTTCTTCCCTAGTCTGGGTGAAATGACATGTGCTACATCTTTTTCTGGATTCTCCAAAACATTTGAGTTAAAGTTTTTTGAGACAGAATCTCATTAGCTTTGGCAGACCTAGAACATATTATGTAGACTAGGCTGGCCTTGAACTCTGGAGTTCTGCCTCCCAACCCTGGCCTTAAATTTTTTGTATTTATTTGTGTGTGTACACACACGTGTGCACATGTGTACCAAATGCTTTTAGCTCAGCATGCACTTAGAGGTCAGAGGACAGCTGTGTGTAGATTTCAGGGATTAACTCACACCAGGCTTGGGCAGCAAGTACCTTTAACCACTGAGCCATCTCTAGGTCCTTGTTATTTGTTTTTTTGAGAGAGGGTTTTTTTGAGCCAGGTGTAGCTCTGGCTATCCTGGAACTCACTCTGTAGACCAGGCTGGCCTTGAACTCAAACTCAGAGACCCCTCCTGCCCCTGCCTCCCGAGTGCTGGGATCAAAGGTGTGCACCACCACTGCCCGTTTTTTTGTTTGTTTTGTTTTTAAGGCAGTCTTGCTGTGTAGCCCAGGTTGGCCTGGAACTTGAGATCCTCCCAACTCAGACTCCCATGCCATACAGGTATGAGCTACATATCCAGCTGAATTTTTTTAAGTGTGTGTGTGTGTGTGCGCGCGCGTGCGTGAGTGTGTGTGTGTGTGTGTAACCTTTTTAGTGCTTTCGAATGCCCCAACAAAGCCTGTGTGGTGGCCTCTCTTCCCCTCCAGCCACTGGCCATCCCTGTGCCAAGTTCCTTTTTTGAGGGCTCTCTCAGCAGTTCCTCCTCCTGGAAAACCTTGGTCCACCCCTTCTGGGTACACGTAGTCAGGAGTTTCCCTGTGTCCCACCTGGTCCTGCAGCCACCGGGACCCACATAAATACACAGAGGCTTCTATTATTTATGAACTGTACAGTCTATGGCAGGCCTCTTTCTAGACAGCTCTTATATCTTAAATTACTCATTTCTATCAATCTATGTTTTGCCACGTGTTCTGTGGCTTACTGATTTGCTGGCATGTTGTTCCTTGGGCGGCAGGCTGGCGTCTCTCCCTCCTCTCTTCTGATCTGCTTTTATTTCCTGCCTGCTTCTAAGCTGCCTTGCCATAGGCCAAATGGCTTTATTTATCAACCAATCAGAGCAACACATTCAAGCATACAGAAGGATATCCCACAGCAGGTAAAGGGTTTTTTTTTTTTTTTTTTTTTTTTTCCCGTTTTTTATTTTGAGACAGGGTTTCTCTGTGTAATAGTCCTGGCTATCCTGGAACTCACTTTGTAGACTAGGCTAGCCTTGAACTCATTGAGATCTGCCTTCCTAGTGCTGGGATTAAAGGTGTGTGTCACCACCACCTGGCTCTGGGTAGTTATTAAGTGCTCAGCTACAGTGCTACCCCCTGGAAGCCATGCTGGCCTCCTAAGTCAGGGCTTACTGACCTCATCTAGCCCTCCCATTTAGACAGTGCAACAGTGTGGCCATTTCTTTCTGGCTTATCTGAGACAAGGCCTCACCTATCCCAGGCTAGGCCTTAAACTCATTACGAAGCTGAGGCTAGCCTGGAGCTCATGATCCGCCTGCCTCTACCTCTCAAGTGCCAGAATTACAGGTATGTATCATTACATCCAGCTGTCTTATTTTTAATACATTTTAAGAACCTTTTGTGGGTATGTGCACCCCTGTGGATGTGTGCTCATATTGTTGACTGTCTTCCTCCACTGCTCTCCAAGTCATTCCCTGAGGTGTCTCACTAAAACTTGCATTTTTGGACTTGACCAGACTGGCTGAGTTCTGGGGACCCATCTGTCTCTGCCTCCCCACAACAGTCCCCATGTTAGGGGTTACATAGCTATGTCATGGAGCGTGATTCTTGGGGTGCTAGGGACTCGAACTCTGACTTATATACCTGTATGCCAGGTACTTTACTGAGACATCCCTTATTTTGTTTTTGTTTTTGAGACAGGGTAGGTTTCTCTGTGTAGCCCTGGCTGTCCTGGAACTCACTCTGTAGACCAGGCTGGCCTCGAACTCTGGGATCCCCCTGCTTCTGCCTCCTGAATTCTGGGATTATAGGTGTATGCCAACACCCTTGCCTCTATTGGACATTTTAAAACTTCAAAACAGGAGAACACGGAGACACAAGCAGGCATAACAGAGAGACAATAGACAATTCAGATCTCTTCATGTCCGCTGTCCAAGCAGCCATGTAACCTGTGCTTGGAAGTTCCCGTGCCACGGTGCTCACGGACAAGTTATTTATCTGAGCCCGACTCTCCTTAGGACAGACCACTCAAAGTGCTGTGAGTCGCGCCACAGCATGTAGGAAGGGCCTGGGGGATGAGTGCTAAGACTTTGCTGTGAAGGTCTTCCTGAGACAGGACTCCCCCGTGCAGACTGGAGATGCCAACCTTCTGACTATGGTGCCCCATCTCTTCTCTAGAGGCTGCTTCTGCTGCACGTTCAACCCTCTTAACCATGGGTTTTGTTGCTGGCCTTTGAGTTGCCCAGACAGGCCCTGAACTCATTATGCAGCCAAAGACGCCTCTGTCCCTGGTCCTGCTGTCGCTGCTTCCCACATCAACCCGTGTGACTGGAATTTGGTCCCTTCCTAGAAAGCCCATGTCTCTGCAGTGACTGAGACTCCAGGACCCAGCAGCCTTGCCCTTGCCCACACCCCCTGCTTGGTCAGCACACAGCAGCTGTTCTGGACTCTGACCAACTGCAACAGCACCTCTTGAACCCTGATCCTTGGGGTCTCAGTCTGAAGAGGAGTCTCTAATGAGAATTGTCACATTCCTTGGGGGCTACTTTTATTTGTGGTAATTAACAGGGGCAGAGCACCAGCTCCCAGGACAACAGCCACGCCCCTGACAAGTGTCTCCTGGCAACAAGACTCCAGACAGCACCCAAATGACAAAAGTTACATTTAATTTACAATGTAATAAAGGTTACAGGTAAAAAGCTACACTAAAGCAGAAAAGGCCTATTACACAAATGTACAAGTCTGTACAAAGCCCAGACAAGGGCTCCTCCCTCGTCTCCTGTTAGCCAGGTCTAGCCTGGAGCTCTGAATAACCAGAACTCTCCACTGGGGGTGGGGGGGTGGGGGAGCCTCCAAACCAACAGCTGAGCATGTCCTCCTGACACAAACCTGGTCCTTGCAAAGCAGTCTTTTCCTGTTCAACGTAAGCCACCCTAACTGGTCATATTCTTAAGAAACTGCCTCATGGCACACACAAAAGGTGATGTCACGATGAGGGCAGCACCGGACTAAATGAGAACTAGGCAAGTGGAGTGTTCAGTGTGGACAAGGGAAACAGGTCAAGTCCAACAATACTGTTAAAAACCATAGCCCTGCCTGTGACGCTGGCCACTGACAAGTCAAAATGGTCTGACTCCAGCAGAAGTGACAGAGGAGAAAGGCCTAACTACTGGACCTCAAAACCACGGACCAAAGAGAACACTTGAGTTTACACCTTGGTTTAAATGAAGAATGCCCACCAACCTGGGATCCATGGCAACCATTTTGCTACCTGGGACTCACAAGGGAAATGGATTTAAATGAGGTTGCCGCATCCTCCATAGCTCTGGATTCCATCTATGTGTGCGACTTCGTATGAAAATGGTCCTAGGAGGCGGCGGCACAGGGAGAGCGCCAGGGCAGTCTCTTGGGGCCTGGGAAGCCTTTCTCCACACTTCAAGTGTTCTGACTCAGGTCTCTAACTGGTACTCTGGCTCCACCCCAGTCCCAATAGTACATGGTTAGGACCCCAGAGACTTTCTGAAAGACAATACCGCACAATGGAAAGTTTTCTCCCTAGTTCATTAGCTCCCCTAGTCAGCCCTCCACCCATCCCCACCCATCCCACCCTCTCCATAGCCAAAAATATCAAATCAGTAAGGAAGGTGTGGGCTTCTTGCCCGGCCAAGCCTCTTTTGCGTATTTCTTCTTCTTGGGTTCATTTACAGCTTCAGGGTTATAGACGGCAGGGTTTGGTGTGGGGTTTATGGTCACCGCCGACGGCACAACAGGAGTCAAGTCCACGTCAGGGGCGAGGTTCGGGTATGGCATGGGCAAGCCACCGATGAGTGCTGTCCCATGGATGCCGTGTGGTTGGGAGCCTGTTTCGCTATGTGTGGGGGGCAGGCCCCCGTAGAGTCCTCCACTGAAGGCAAAGTTCTGCATGCGCCTGCTCCCGGTCTCCTCCAGGCCCAGAGAGCCGGAGCCTTCCATCCGCTTCTTCTGTGGTTTGCCACAGGAGAGGGGAAAAAGAGAAAGGAGACATGAGATGAAGCCTTAGTTTCTCTCCATTCCAGCCTTAGAAAGCTAACATCTGGGGAAAGTGTCACCTTGCAGGCCAATGTTTCTGAACTCTCAGGGTCTGATGTCATCTAAGCAATGGCTCTTGTTATTTCTTTCGAGACAGTCTCTCTTACACAGCCCTGGCTGTCCTGGAACTCACTCTAGACCAGGCTGACAGCCAACTCAGATCCACCTGCCTCTGCCTCCCAAGTGCTGGGATTAAAGGTGTGCACCACCACACCTGCCTAGCCTTGGGTGCCCAATTTTTAAACAGTCCAAGAGTAATCAAATTTGTGTCAAGAATGTGTGTGGTAAGGATGTGTGTGGTTCCAACACTCGAGAGGCAGAGGCAGGCAGATCTCTGTGAGTTCGAGACCAGCCTGGTCTACAGAGGGAGTTCCAGGACAGCCAGGGCTACACAGAGAAACTCTGTCTCAAAAAAAAAAAAAAAAAAAAGTCACTTAGATATTTAAAGTGAGAGAGCTCTTGTGTAGAGTACAAGTACTCTGGGTCCATCCTCAGCATCAGAGCATGCATGGTTACCAGCAAATACACATTTTATGTAACTAATCTAAGCATTTGTGGATGTTAGTACCTGGCTGAGTGTGAGTAGTCTAGAATGCATTCCTTACAGGGATCAAAGATGACTGCCTTCTACAGACTAAAAACCTCAAACTTCCTCCAGCATTGCAGATCAGTCTCTTGGAACCACTTTGGGCACCTCTGTACAGGGATCTTGTCAGTGTAAGGGGCAATGCATATCCTTTAAGGGAGTTCTACCCACTAGGGAGCTCAATATGCTGAGAATCAGGGCATTTTGGTAACCTCTGCTTCTCCATTCCTAAACACACCTGACTTTAAACCTGAGATCTAGACGGACCTCAGTCAGTGCCACTCCTGTGCATACACAGGGCTGGGGTTGAAGAGAGCTGAGTAGTTAACAGCACCTACTACTTTTGTAAAGGACCCAGGCTCGATTCCCAGCACCCACATGGCAGTTCATAACCATCTGTAACAACAGTTCCAAGGGATCAGACACACTCTCCGAACATCTGAAGGCACCAGACATACATCATACATATACATACATGTAGGAAATATAAAAAAACAATTTAAGTAAATAAATCTTTAAAAAAAGGCATAACAATAATTGTTTTATTTTTTGAGACAGGGTTTCTCTGTGTAATAGTCCTGGTTGTCCTGGAACTCGCTTTGTAGACCAGTCTAGCCTCGAACTCACAGAGATCCTCCTGGCTCTGCCTCCCGAGTGCTGGGACTAAAGGCGTGGGACAGCACCACCCGGTGGCAAAATAATTTTTAAAAGGACATGGCAAATGCCACATGTTAATGCTTCTCTTTCATCCCGAGCCAGCAGAGAAGATAAAAGGAAGGTAGACCCGTCCACACCCTTAGGAAAGATGACTACATTTCCAGAGCAAATTGTTAGTCCACTGTATTCTGGCTGGCCACCTCAAGTCCTTCTGTGGGGACTCCAGGATTTCTGAGAGGGGTGAGGGGAAGGGTATTCCCAGAGAATGAAAAATGGGAGAGAAGTGCTGGAGAAATGGTTAAGCAATTGAGAGCACTAGCTGCTCTACCTGAGGACCCAGGTTCAGTTCCCAGCATCGACACAGTGGCTCACTCACAACTGTAACTCCAGCTCCAGAGAATCCAATGCTCCCCCAGGCTCTCTAGGGCACTAGGCATGCATGTGGTGTACGTGCATACATGCCATCAAAACACTCATACATATAAAGAAACATAAATTATACAGAATTTTTTTTAACAGGAGAGAAGCACAGGATGTGTTCTGAAATTACGCACAGGTTAGCATTCATCTATACTGTTTTTGGTGGTTGCTGTAATGCTGGAGATCAGGGCCTGGACTTAACCAAGCATATGTGGCACAACTGCATCATATCCCAAAATCCAGGTGGGATTTTGAGCACAGACTACTTGGCATTTCAAACACCCTTTTCTCGAAGGTGCTTCCTACCTTGACTGGAACCACTGCAGTCTGCACCATGTTCCGGAAGCGGCCGACAGAGGGGTCCACATCCTCTGCAAAAGGAGACCAGGGTAGGGTTGCGAGAGTAAGGGATTCAGCTGCACACCAAACAACCAGCTTGTTCAAATGGGAAGATACAGCTAATACTAAATATTATGTGCTAAGCCTTCCCAACAACCCCATAAGGCAGGGACTGCTGAACTGCACCAAGTAGATGAGAAACAGATCAAGGCTCAGAAGAGTCAAAGCACTAGGCCAGTCTAGCTGCTGGAGCAGGGAAGAGCCAAGACTTTAATCCAAGCAACCAGAAACAGGCCTGTGCGATGCACTGCTTTCCCAGAGTTTTTTCTTTTCTATGTATTTCTCTTTTGAGGGGAGATAAAACAGCAGACTATTTTAGTGGTAAAAATAAAATGACATGGAACTGGAGACATGGCTCAGAGGTTAAGAGCACGGCCTGCTCTTCTAGAGGACCTGGGTTCAATTCCCAGTAACCACGTGATAGCTCACAACTGTCTGTAACTCCAGTTCCAGGGATCTGGCATCCTCACATAGACATGTATGTAAGCTAAGGATCAATGCATATAAAATAAATAAAATAAAATGACAAGTGGCCATAACCACATATACTGCCATGTCTGTTCATCAGTAAAGATCAGAGTTAGGAATTAGAACCAGGGCTTCCCATTCAAAACTCACTAGAGGGTCTGAGAAGCCCGTCAAAGCAGCTCCTTTTCTTGGCTGAAGACACACCCCATAACCTAGAAAACTCTAGATTTTAGTTGTGTATATGTGTGGGTCAGTACAAGTGTGAGTGCATGTCTACAGAGTACAGAAGACGATGTCAGGTCCTCTGGAGCTGGAGTTTCAGGTGGTTTGAGCTGCCAACATAGGTGCTGGGAATGGAATTTGGGTCCTCTGCTGAGCCATCTCTCCAGCCCCAACGCCAAAGTGTCAAATACTCTCGACGCAGAGAGGTGGCTGGGCTGCTCCACAATGAATATAAGAGTTACATCACCAAGGGCTGAGTGAGTAGAAAGCACATCAAACACTTCAAGCAATCATTAGCTTAATATCATCAAAGAAAACGAACTGCTTCCCTAAGAGTGTTTTTTCTCACGTGCCATCTACTTTAAACTTTTAAAACAGGACATATAAGCCAGGCACTGTGGCACACACACTCAGAAAGTAGCAGGAGAAACTGGGAATTTAGCACTGGCTTTGGCTACATGAGACCCTGTCTTAAGAAAGAGGTGGGGGCATGACTGGAGAGTCGGTTCAGCCAAAACAAGAACACTGGCTGGGGCAGCCAGATTCCATCTAGGAGCTACATGGTGGTTCACAGCCACTGTAAGTCCAGCTCCAGGAGATCTGACCCCTTCCTGGCTTCTGCAGACATACAGCCTGGCCAAACACCCACACACATTAAATAAATAAAAAGAAATTTATCCTAATCCAAATGAAAAGCAGCAAAGAAAACAAGAGAACTGGAGGGATGGCTCAGTGATTAAGAACGTTTGCTGCTCCTCAAGAGGATGTGGGTTCATTTTTCTAGTATCTACATCAGGTAACTTCACAACCACCTGGAACTCAGTTCCAGGAGATCCAATGCCCTCGTCTGGTCTCTGCAGGTACCTGCACACACAGTACACATAGAGCACATCCGTGTGTACATGTACATGCATACATGTGCATACACATATATACACACTCAAAACCCAAAAACCCCGCCATGGTGGTACATGAGCTAGCTAGCCTAGCTTAATCAGCATCTAGGCTAGTGAGAGGCCTTGTCTCCAAAACAAACTGCTCGAGGCTGGAGAGATGTCTCAGTAAGCAGTTAACTGTGTTCAAAGCTCTCACAGAAGTTCACTTCCTTTCTGGCCTCCAGCCTGCATGTGGTATATATATCTGCATGCAGGTTCACATACGGACACACCAATACAAAACAAATAAAACTTAAAAACAAACATATACTCTACTTGCTTCTTCAGTGCTGGGATCACACTATGCCCAATTCCAGTTTCTGTTCTTTTTTTTTAAGATGTAGATATATCTTTATTTATATATATGTATATATACATGTATCTTTATATATATGTATGTGTATATATATATGTGTGTGTGTGTATGTGTTTTATCTGCATGTACACATCAGTACCCACTATATATTGTGTGCCATTGCTGTGAGCCACCATGTGGTTGCTGGGAATTGAACCCAGGACCCTTGGAAGAGCAGCCACTGCTCTTAATGGCCGAGCCATCTCTGCAGCCCCCTAATTCCTGTACATTTTTTTGAAACAGGCTCTCACTGTGTAGCCCTGGCTGGCCTGGAACTCACCATGTAGATAATGCTGGCCTCAAACTCATCAAGATCTGCATGGCTCTGCCTCCCAGGCAGGTGTGTACCACTACATCTGCCTAGTCCCTGCTCTTAAGTACTACAATGCCTTGCTTAAACACACTGCATGGTAAGGTGCAGGGTGCTGCTTTCTGATTTCTAGCTAGCCTAGAATATATAACATTGCAGTTTTCATCCCTAGTACTGAAAACTAGGATGACCCATGAGCAGGCTTCTCAGATTGAACATCTAGTCTCTGCCTGAACATTTCCTTTAATACCCACAATTGTGAGAAAGAATACAATCCAACATGCACTATCAACATGTACTTGTCACTGAACAGATGTCCCAGTATCTATCACAGGAATCCCTTTCACCTAAAGGTTTCTCATTTAAGTACGTGTGTGTGCGCACGCGCGCGCGCGCGCGCGCGCGCGCGCGCGCGTCTGTGTATCTCTGTGCGCGTAAGTGTATGTGTGCATGCACACATCCCATGATAAGTCTATGGAAACCAGGTCTTTTCTTCCAATACAGAGGGTCTGGGGACCAAACTCAGGTTCGGCAGCAAATGTCTTCACCTGGCAAGCTATTTTGATGACCCAGGATTTCTCTGAATTGTCTCTCTAAACATAAGCCTTGGATGTGCTGGTTCTCTATTTATGCAGGCTAACTCCCTGGTACCCACAGGCTCTGGGGCTGGCCTACTGGAGCTGGGCTTCCCCTTCTCCCCTCACACAGTTTCCTTATACCCCCGGCATCCAGAGGATTCTGTACATGGCTGAGAACCAGGGCTCGGGTGCTAAGGACAGCACAAGAGCTCTGTCAGCACAAGGGCAAATGGGATGACTATCCCCAACCTTCTCTGAATGCACTTGATTGGTTTCTCCATACCCCGATGGCCCAGGTTGTTTTCAATGAAGTGAAATCCCCTAAGTCACCGGTCATTCCCCACCCCACACCCACCACGGGCTGTCAGTGGAGCAGAGCTCTCATTTAAATAACTGCTATTTGAACCTGAATGTAGAAATGGAATGATTCTCACAGCATCTGTACACACTAGGCAGGTGCTGCCATTGTATCAGAGCACTTGAGAGGTAACATGAGCTCAAAAGATGAGTAGTCACCTAGCCAGTAAACTTAGGAGTCTGTGGTGGGGGCTGGAGAGATGGCTCAGAGGTTAAGAGCACTGGCTGCTCTTCCAGAGGTCCTGAGTTCAATTCCCAGCAACCACATGGTGGCTCACAACCATCTGTAATGAGATCTGGTGCCCTCTTCTGGCCTGCAGTCATACATGCTGTATACATAATAAATACATAAATCTTAAAAAAAAAGAAAAGTCCGTGGTGCCTTGAGTAACAACTGGCCCTCCATAGGCCCACAGGGAGTGGCACCATTAGGAAGTGTGACCTTGTGTCACTGGGGGGGACAACAAGGACGACGACGACACTTTGAGGTCTCAGAAGCTCAAGCCTGGCCAGTGTGTCACTGTCACTTCCTGCTGCCTGTGGATCCAGATGTAGAACTCTGAGCTACCTCTCCAGCACCCACCACGGCTGCCTGCATGCCACCATGCTTCCCGCCATGACAATAATGGACTAAACCTCTCAACTGTGAACCAGCCCCAATAAAAAGTTTTCCTTTCTAAGAGTTGCTGTGGTCATGGTGTCTCTCCACAGCAGCAGAAACTCTAACTAAGAGAGCAGCATCCTTCCCTACACACCGACGCTCTCACCTTCCTGTCATTTCCACATCAACTGCAGGTGACTTCCTTACAGGAGTGTTCGATGTCATTAATGGTGGCAGCAGATGGCACTCCAACCTTTGAGCTACCAAACCCATTCAGAACCCAGAGACAAGGATGCTGTTCAGAGTGAAGGTAACAAAAGCCATCTTCACTTAACCCTTCACATAACCCAGCACACTGGGTCAGCAGAGGACCAGCTTTGCTCTATATACCACATTACCCAGAGCCCCCCACAGCCCCTCCTTTTACAGGTCCACAGGACTTCACTGATGAACTATAGAGAATATCTCTCCGCAATATAGCACCCCAATGGCCCATACATTGATTGTGTTTGCTACTAAGACCTTAACCTTTCCATCAAAGAAATTAGGGAGCTGAAGAGATAGCTCAGTGGTTAAGAGCAGTGGCTTCCTCTCTGGACCCAGGTTCAATTCCCAGCACCCACATGACAGCTCAAAACTGCCTATAACTCCAATTTCAGGGAACATGACACCTTCACACAGACATACATGCAGACAAAACATGAATGCACATGAGATAAAATAATATTAAAAACAAGAAACTAGGGAGGACTCTTACCTGGGTTAATGATCTCATCATCCTCACTGAAAGTCACCCGTGAGTTCTTCCTCTTCCTCTTTGGTCTCTGAATGTCCAGATTTCCCTCCTCAATAGTGAGGGTTGAAATCCGTTTGTTGTGGGCAGTGTTGAACTCTGTCAGGTTCTAAGCCAAGGTTCACACAACAAAGACTAGAATTAGTACCCAGGGAGTTCCATGGGGAAAATACTAAATAAAGGGCAAGAAGGCACCTGGGGCTTATTCTGACCTCCAAGGCCAGTGAGAATGCCTTCTGCATTCAGAGGATTCCTACTGTCCTAATTAAGACTATTAATAGAGAACATAAACCATCCTCACCGACCATGAAAGTGTCATTTAAAAGGAGGCGAAAGGCTCTGAGAGAACAGGTCGCCCTTGAACTGAGGGGACAGTTGGTTACTTTGCTAGTCTTGAAGGAGTGCTACCACGACTTTATGCCAAGAATTAATGGAAATTTATCTGGGAGGAATACTAAGATTTATTTTAAAGTAACAAAACAGATGAAAAAGACAATAAAATCTTCTCAGTAGCTGGCCTCCTTGTAAACCAGCCTCCGTCCTGTGTGTGGGGTGGAGGGCGGGGACAGACAAGATCTATATAGACTAGGTTCTTCTCAAATTTATAACAATCCTCCTGCCTCAACTTCATGTGCTTAAGTGCTGAAATCACAAGAATGAGCCACCACACCTGGCTTTTTCTCCTTTAAAAGTTTGAAGGCCACTGGCAGCACTTAATTTTGGGCATTAATATCTTGTTCCTCTCCTTCCTGCATCTGGCCCCAGTTCCACCTGTCTCGTGATTAATTTGGCCTGAGCACCACGGAGGACCTAACACCTCACCAGAAGACAGGGAAGCACAACAGCCTGGAGGGGAACAGACAAGAGACACCAAGGCCCCAGATAGGAGGAGGCTACTTCAGAAGGAAGTGATGTCTGCACTGTTAAGTGCTATTGTTTTTCTTCCAGAAACCTGGGAAGCTGCTGGAGTGTATAGAAATAGTAAATGCCAGGGCTGGTTAAGAACATATTTGCATTTGGTCTATGTGGAGAGACAAACTACGGCACTGTAGTAACAGACATGTAAAATCACAAATTACTGGGGTCAGTCTCTTGAAAACAGGCTGGAGATACAGGATGGTTGTAGAGTGAGTGCTTACCATGCACATGGCCCTGAGTTTAATTCCCAACACCAAAATAAAGTGAAAGATTAAAATAACAACACTTTCACCACTTTGAAATTAAATTTTGTAAAATGCCTGGCCATAGAGGCATCCATATCTATAAGAACGAAAAGAGGCTATTTGTCCTTATTTGTTTTAATTTGTTATTTATTTATTTTTATTTTATGTATGTGGATGTTTTGCCTGCCTACATGTCTCTGCACCATGTGCATAACCAAAACTCCGCAACTGGAGTTACAGATGGTTGCTAGCCAGCACACGGGTGATGAGATTCAACCAGGTTACTCTGGAACAACAGCCTGTGAACTTAACCACTGAGCCATCTCTCCAGCCCCAAAGCAGCCTAGTTCTTAGATTCCTAGGTTGTCTGGTCAGCACCAAAAAGGCCAAACGAGTGACTGTTGGCTTTGCTAAGCTGGTGTTATTCAACACAACTTTTTGTGATAACAGAAATGAGTCTTCCATGGGTATCCAAGGAGTGTGAGTGTGTGTGTGTGTGTGTGTGTGTGTGTGTGTGTGTGTGTGTGTGTGTACGTGTGTACACATTCAAGGACTTCCCATGGATAGCAAAATATGAAGATCCTTAGGTGTCTATGCAGGCTCCCACAAACTTTCTATCAGCTCTAGATCATACTTTAAAGATTTATTTATTTATTATGTATACAGTATTCTGCCTACATGCATGCCTCCAGGCCAGAAGAGGGCACCAGATCTCATTACAGATGGTTGTGAGCCACCATGTGGTTGCTGGGAACTGAACTCAGGACCTCTGGAAGAGCAGCCAGTGCTCTTAACCTCTGAGCCATCTCTCCAGCCTCCCTAGATCATACTTAATGAGAATATCTATAGCCTCAATAATGTCAATGTTGTATAAAGTTATGCTGTTTACAGAGACTCTCATGAGATAGAGGTGATTGAATTCTCAACATGTTACCCACTACATATGTGAAGACGGAATACATGAATGTGGTTAGTGACTACTGCACTGGACGATGCAGCTCTATGCAGTCATAAGAACAGAGAGAACAGGGGCTGCAGATATGGCTCAGCAATTAAGAGCACTGGCTGCTTTTCCAGAGGACCTGTGTTCGATTCCCAGCACATACATGGCGGCTCACAACTATAACTCCAGTTCCTGGGGATCCAACTCCATATTCTGAACTCAGTGGTATGCACATACATTTATGCAGGCAAAACACCAAACATATAAAATAGGTAACATCTAACAAACCCACAAAAACTAAAACAGAAAAATGCAATTTCTTAGTCTCGGCCTCTAACAGCCAGTGAAGAAGCACATGGTCCCCCCACATGTGCAGGGAAACCTGGTCACAGCTGGCCATACGCATTGTCAAGGGCTCATCACCACACTGAAGAGCCTCCTGCTACTACAGACTGTCATTTCGAACAGGAAGAACGGCTACACACTGCAAAAACAAGGGTCCCCAAGACAAAAATGACAGGAATTACATCAAGCTCCGTCTCCTCTTCTGGAAGTCCCAGCAAGCCCTTGAGTTCATCATCCTCTCCCCCCATCTTCTCGTCTCCTTTCACAGCCGAGGGCAATGTCTGAGGCTTCTCTCGCAGAGTGTATGCCCTTGTGGATGCACCAAATGAAACCGTGGAATCGATGGGAATCTGCTGAGGCTTGTGAGGTTCCAACCGAATGTGACCCAAGAAAGTGCCATGAGCTGGGAATAACCAAATCAGAACTGTAAGGAGAAAATCAAAAGCAGCCAGCGTTCTCAGAGGGGGGCATCATCTTTGCCTCTCTGAGGAAGTCAGTTCCCAGAGCACTTCCGTTTTGTTTTTCTGATCGTTAGTTTCTAATGACAATAAATGTCACATTCAGGATTACATTCAAAAAGCAGCTTTTTTGTTTGTTTGATTCTTTTTCTAGTACTAGGGTCTTATCCATCCTAGGCCCAAGCACTCTACCTAGGATGTATTAAGCTACAACCCCAGCCCTTGGTTTTTGAGACAAGGTCTCACCATGTAGTTAGGGCTAGCTTTCAACTCACTATGTAGACAGTTTGGACTCAAACGAACTATGTTAACCATACTGACTTTTGAATTTACGATTTTCCTGCCTCATCCTCCTGAGTGCTGGAAATATGGACATGTGCCACTATGTCTGTAGAAAAAAACTTTCTAGGATGGAAATGTCACTAGTTCACTTCATCCTGTCCTGTGTTATAGCAAGCTTTGAATCTCTTAAGTGGATCTCTTACACACCTTTAAATCTGCTGATCTCCACAACGAACACCATTGCCTGTTCTCTGCTGCCAGAAAGGCTTGGCTGCATTCTGGGTCCAGCAGGAATGCCTCCAATCTAGCAGAAGCCATGCTCTGCTCTCCAAGGCACATACAAGGCAAGCATCGGTATGGTCTGCCCTCTCTAGCTCCAACTCTAACAACATGAAAACTGCTGGTCTGGTGGCATTATGCTTTAGCTTTTCCCCAGGACAGGAGAGGAGATTGGCCAGCACAGCTGCAATGTCAATGCCAAGGCAAGCCAAAATCCTACCAGAGTGAATTTTTCCATGTCAGCATTCTGCATGTTATGAAGGAAAGAAAAGGTAAGTACCTGTAAGACAAGGCTCGTCGAGTCCTTATGTAAACAGACTGGGAAGGTGTGTGTCTGTGTGTGCTCAAGTAGGTGGGGAGGGCCAAACAGGATGAGCAGAGAAAGTACAACTTTGTACGTTTGACTCTATTTATCATGACAAACAAGCAAACCTTAGCAGTCCACACCATCCAGTCTCAACTGCATTTTTGTAGACTATTTTAAGCAAAGTTTAAAATTTAATTAATTTAAATTGCAGTGTACTTATGAAATTAAAATTGTTGTAATTCAGTTAAAGCCAAGTATATCTGGGATAAATAACTAAATAACCTATTATAAACAATAAATGTTGCTCAAGTATTTTGTAAACATCCTGTATTGCTGCATACCAATGACACTATCATGATTTCAACTTAAACTGGATCCGAGTTTGCCACAGTCTTACAAGTACTTGAACATCAATACTCATGAGTTCCTTCATGCCATTTTTATTCTCTCTATATACAAATGTCTCTCAGAAGAGTCCTCCAAACTATCTTTTCCCCTTAGTCAATTATTTCAAGAAAATCTCAGAAATAAAGAGCTGGTTAAAAAAAAAAAAAAAAAAAAAAAAAGGTCCCCCCAGCCCAAGACCCCAAACAGCATTTCAGTCCCCATGGGGAGCAGGGACAGGAGGCAGGCACTTACTGCTGTTGAGATCTATCAAGAAAACTCTCTTCAGGTGCTTGTGGTAAACCAGTGCTGCATGGACTCGAGAGCAAGACTGGTGGTCGATGGTAAAGTCACACAAATCAGGGTTTCTCCCAAATAAGTAATACTTCTTCTCATCAATAATCAGTTTCTAAATGAACATGAAATTGCATATTACTTCATTCCTACTGCAACCAAGTTTAGCAAAAACTTCCCATCATACAAGTGGAGGATCTTGAATAGGTAAAATTTCTGGCAGTCGAGAAAAGCATCTCCCATTGTCAAGTTCTAGGGTCTAACAAGACCAGCATGGGGGGTTTCCCATGCAAGCTTCTAACCATCGTAAGATCCAAACAGGGAACATCTTTCACATGTGATGCATACTAGATCCTAAACGGCCAGCATGCATTCCTCTCACTTCTAGCTAAGATAAAAACATACTGTTCCATTAGTTCATCCTGGCTCCTGAGGGACATTATTTACCCCTGTTCCATGCATGCCACTGAAATTCCAAATGATAGACCTCTTCTCCAGGGCAATGGACTCATCGAAGTTCAACAAAAATGTCTTCAGGGCAGAACTGTCAGCTGAAGAACAGGGATCTGGACTACTGAACAGGGAAAAATGTGTCTTTGCCTATTTCTAAGTATTTATTTCAAGTCACTGGCACAAACTTACCTTAAGAATGCTCTATGAGCCAGGCAGTGGTGGCACATGCCTTTAATCCCAGTACTTGGGAGGCAGAGACAGGTGGATCTCTATTAGTTCAAGGCCAGTTTGATCTATTAAGAGTTCCAGGACAGGAAAGGCTACAGAGAAACCCTGCCTTGAAGCGCACCTCCCCCCAAATGCTCTATGTACAGGCCCACCTCTATGTACTCAAATAGCAGTTTACTAAGCTAAAACTTTTTGATGGAGGATTACATTTCATCTCTCCAAATACAATCCTCCACTGTGTAGAGCTGGTATCAAAAACAAAACAAAACTGTTCTTAATTCCATTAGACTTAAGTGGCCTCTTCCTGTGAGATAATTCTTATATTCTTCTTTTTTAAAATGTAACTCTGGGGGCTGGAGAGATGGCTCAGTGGTTAAGAGCACTGACTGTTCTTCCAGGGGACCTGGGTTCAATTCCCAGTACCCATGTGGCAGCTCACAGCTGTCTATAACTCTAGTTCCAGGTGACCCAACAAAGACACACAGGCAGGCAAAACACTAACGATGATAAAATAAAATGTAATTCTGGCTGGCCTGGAACTCTAGGCTAGCCTCAAACTCAGGGAGATCCCCCTGCCTCTATCTCCTAAGTGTTGGGATTAAAGGTGTAAGCCACCATACATTGCTGAAATAAGAATTTTACTAAGGGCTGAAATGGTAGCTGAATGCCTTTAATGCCAGCACTCAGGAGGCAGAGACAGGGGAGATCTCAGAGTTGGAGGCCAGCCTGGTCTATACAGTGAGTTCCAATAGAGCCAAAGCTATTATATAGTAAAACCCTGTTTCAAAGGAAAAAGACAGAAGACTGAAAAGATGGTACAGCGGTTAAGAACACTGGCTGCTTTTACTGAGGACCCAGGTTCGGATCCCCAGAACCTACATGATGTATCATAACTGTCTTTAACTCCAGTTCTAGGGAATATGACTTCTAGTCTCCACAGGCATCAGGCATGCACACAGTGCACATAAATATAGGCAAAATACTCATACACATAAAGTAAAAATATCTTTTTTTCTTAAAAAAAATCATTTGATTAGCAAATGAGTAGGAAGGGCAGAAAAAGAAAGTGCCTTCTTTGAGCTGAATCATGCTCTATGAAAAGTTCAATTGTTGTCACAGACTGTTATAAACTAGTCATAGAAGGAAGGACACTAGGGGAATCATTACCTACGAGTTCCTATTTCTAGCCTGATGCTAGTGGTCTAGTAATCTAGTATGAGCACCTGATGACCATCATTTAATATGCTGCCTTTTCCTTTGAATATAAGGTCTCATTAAGCTCTGGTTCACATTCCACCCTACATTCCTAAAATCCTCGAGAAGCCAGGAATAGCAACACCTATTCTCTTAAAACTTCAAGCCAGGCGTGCTGCACCAACACGCCTTTAATCCCAGCACCTGGAAGGCAGAGGCAGGGGATCCCCAAGTTGGGGCCAGCCTGCTCTTCTACAGAGTTAGTTCCAGGACAACACAGAGAAACCCCATCTCAGAAAACAAACAAACAAACAAACAAAGAACTTCAGAGGTTAAGGCAAGGTGATTGCAAGTTCAAGGTTAGCCTAGATTACACATAGTAAGGCCCTGTTCTCCTATTCTCATTCATTCTCATTCTCTCTCTCTCTTTCTCTCTCTCCCGCACTCCCTCTCTCCCTCTCTCTCACACACACACACACCAACAAAACAAACCAGAGAAAAGCTAGCACAAAGCTTAGAAGAGATGTATAATGAAGTAGAAGGCTAGAAACCAAGAACTATTCACCCGTGGATAAGTCATTAAACTCACAGTAGATAATGCCCCACGGAGGGGGCTCACCATTCAGGACATATGCATCAGTGTCTCCACATCTCATTCAAGACTTCTGGCACTGTTAGCAGCAACAACTGCTATGCACTTACCTGCCACACTCCTGCCATGAGTTTTACAGTGTATCACTGGTGAGGACAATCCCCTAGGGTTGACATCCTTTCCATTCTCAGATATACCACCCTCCCTTATAAATTTTTTTTTAAAGTAAAATAAAGGAACTGGGGAGACAGCTCAGAGTTAAGAGCACTAGATGCTCTTCCAGAGGACTGGAGTTCAATTCCCAGAACCTACGTGGCAGCTTACAACTGTCTGTGACTCCAGGGTCTAATAACCTCACACAGGCATACATGCAGGCAAAACACCAATGACATAAAATAAAAATAAATTATTAAAAAAGAAAAATAAAATTAAAATTTATTTGATTTTACAGTTTAATATATTTTGTTTCCTTTTTTTCAAAGTAAGATTTCATATATTTTAAGCTGGCCTCAAACTTGTTATGTAGCTCAGAGTGACTTTGAACTTCTGACCCTCCTGCCTTTCTCTACCTCCTAAATGCTAAGATTACATGCACGTACCACAAAGCCCACTTAAATGTGAGCATTTAAAAATGCCAGCCATGGTGGTGAATACCTTTACTTCTAGGTAGAGGCAGGCAGATCTCTGTGAGTTCAAGGCTACAGAGGTCTACAGAGTTCCAGGCCAGAGCTACATAGTGGGACCTAGTCTTAAAAAAAAAAGTTTATTTTCATTTTGTGTTTGTGTGCAGGGTAAGTGCTGTGTACAGGTACCTGTGGAGGCCAGAAGAGGGCATCTGATCCCCCAGATCCCAAGTTACAGGTGGCTGCAAGTGGCCCAATCTGAATGCAAGGAATTGAACTCAGGTCCTCTGGAAGAGCACAGATTCTCAATTGCTGAGCCACCTCTCCATCCCCCAGTCTGAGCATTTAACACCTCTGCTATATAATTTCTTTAATGCACTGGTACTAAAGGGTAAACCAGCTGGGAACGAACATTTTAAAGAGTAAGTATGTATCATAGGTCATATGCCCCAAAATAAAAAAAAATCTTCTTTCCCTTTAACCAGTTACTCAGTTTCTCCCAAGCTTAGCTCTATGATTCAATCAATTCAAGCAGCTTAGATCTGTGGGTCACTTCTGGGGAATTCCATCCAGCAGTGCCCACATGCTGCCGCTATAGATCATTTCAGGGCCATACTTCGGAGCACCCAGATTTGTTAAAGGCCTGACAGCCAATAAGTCACCCCAGTGTTACATTTTAAAACACAAATTAAGGTGGGCTGTGATTATGCACACCTGTAACCCCAGCATTCAAGAAGCAGAGGCAGGAGGATCACAATAAACTGAAGGCCAGTGTGGTCTATATAGTGAGTTCCAGGGAAAGTCAGGGGGTAGCTTTTGGGACTTTGACTCAAAACCACAAAAACACCCTGCCCACACCACACCACACCCACCCACCCCCCCCCCCAAAAAAAAAAAAAAAAAAAAAAACAGAAAAAGACTCTTGTTACGAAAAAGACATTGGAAATTGGAAGTCTGGTGTAATGGTTCCTGCCTAAAATCCCGGCACTTTGGAGGCTGGACAGAAAGACCACTATAGATTCAAGGCCTGCCTGAGCTACACAGTAAGTTCCAGAACAGCTTAAAGACCCTCTCTCAAAATGGTGATTGGGGAATGCAATGGTGATTCAAGAGGCAGAGGCAGAGCTCTTGTGAGTATGAGGCTAGCCTGATCTACATAGTGAGTTACAGGCTGTAACAGAGAGCTCTGAAACATTAACAATGTAAGATAGCATTTATGCAGGTTGAATCTCACTGTATGTCTCACTTATATTTTTATTTATAAATATGGCATCCTCACTAACTTGTCTGTTAATAACCACAGTGTTCATAGTGGGTCACAAGCAATGATTCTAGGGTGCAAAAGACGTATCAGAGATTGAGTTAGACCAAAAAAAGAGCGAAAGGATTCTCATGTTACAGGCACACATTCACTATCAACAACCACAGAAATGTTAAAAGGGAATTTTAATGGAAAATCATACCTCTTAGAATTAAGGAAATATGTTAAAAGTGAATGAATCATGCACTGCTCTTTCTGGCTACTACAGCTGTGATTTTTGGCTAGCTACAGCCAACCACTATCAGATGTGCCTCTGAGTTATAACTCAGAATGTGTCTTTACACACTGGGCCTAAAAGACTCATGGCTTTTACTTTAATATCGCACTTCTTCAACCCAACTATCACGACATATCACAAGCCTCTGAAACAAGACTAGGATATAGATAGCTCGGTTAGTATCCAGTGCTGATCAAATCTAAAGCTTTAAAATACATACACCTAAGCTAAGGAGTGGAATACTTGCCCAGAAGCATGAGACCCTTGTCTGATCACTAGCATGGCAAAATAAATACACACACACACACACACACACACACACACACACACACACACGGAAACACTTCTCAGGCCTATTCTATTAAGAGCCATATAGAGATAGCTATGGATAATAATTTGAAGTGGTGTGCAACTCAGCACATGCAGAAATGAAAGATAAGAGCATGAGCACCAGGTGGAGACCAATAATCACAGGGTGCTGAGTAAGGTAAAATACTTTGAAATATACATCTCCCACCAAGGAATGTGATGTTATCACTGAACCTTTCTGCCTGTTCATTCTTATTGGAAACTAAAGACTTACTAAATTCTAGTAAAAGATTTCTTCTTTTAGTTTATTGTTATTCCTCTGCGTGCCTGTGTGTACTGGAGGAAACAGGCAGTGGAGGAGGTCAGGACAACTTTGTGTAGTTGGCTCTTTTCTTCCACACTCGTGTGAGTTCCAGGGGTACAGCTCAAGTAGTTAGGCTTGCATAGCAAAGCTTTTCCCTGATGAGACATCATCTCTCCAGCCCACAACACAGATTTCTTTACGTCTTCAAATTTCACACTATTCTATGGAGCAACAAATTTTTTTCCTATGGAACCACCTGGAGTAAAAGAAGTTCCTAGATATTTTTAATAAGCACTTGAGGTCCTCTCTGCCCTATAAAGGAACCCATGAAAGTTCTTTTCCAGAAAAGAACTCAAAGGGGCTGTGTGAGACTGGGTCAATTCTGCAACTCCATCTGACCCCCAAAACCCCTCCCTTTCCAAGCTAGTATCTATATGTCATCTTTTTTATTATATACACCAAGGAAAAATAATTACACTTAATAATAGAGCTTTGAATCCAATTTCTAACTATGAAACTAGTGGATTTAGCCTCCATTTCTTGGTAAATAACTATATATACACACACAAATAAGGCAGATATGGTGACTCAGATAATCCCAGCACTTGGGAGACCAGGGTAGGATGACCAATGAAACCAGCCAGGGTTAATTCCAGTGAGCTCCAGGCCAGTGTTGGTCACAGAGTGGAACTCTATCTCAAATATGAAAGAACAACATCCCAGCCCTTGGGAGGCAGAGGCAGGTGGATCTCTGTGAGTTCCAGGTCAACCAGGCCTACATAATGAGATCTTGTCAACACCAATCAAACAACAAAACCCCACTATAATCTAATAGCTAATCATTGCACTCTAAGTTTGATGTGACACAGACTCTAGAAACCTATGCAAAAGCTGTAATTCCACTAAACGTTTCCTTTGTAACATTTAACTATAATTGTGTGTGTGTGTGTGTGTGATTCTGTCTCTCTCATTAGTTTTTTTCAGATAGGGACCCAGTATACAGCCCTTCTGACCTCCAACTCACAGAGGTCCGCCTGCTTCTGCCTCCCAAGTGCTGGGATTAAAGGTGTACGCCACCATACCTTGCCTCTCCCCTTAGTTTTAAATGAATAGATCTCAGCTCCATTTCATTTTCTTTTTTGACAGTGTCCTACCTAACAATACTACTCTGATGGAACTAATCTTTAATCTCATAGAAGCAGCTTAAATGTTAAACTCAATTTATATCATAAACTTCCTCAGTTTATAATAAACTATATATTCCAGTTTGTCTGAGCCCTGCAGACCTATGAACTGTTAAAAGTTATCTTCATTTGGAAAGTGAGAGAAATAATAAAAAACTGAGTGTCTGTGGAAGAGAGGAGTATTGAGTGCTGGAGACCAAATCCAAAAGGGTTGTTTGAATGCTAGACCGACACTCCATTGCACAGCTACATCCCCAGTCCCTAGAGCTTTTAACAGAGGGACCCCCCCCCCAAAAAAAAGAAGAAAAAAAAATCATGGACAAGCCAGTGTGGTGGCACATACCTTTAATCACAGCACTTGGGAGGCAGAAGCAGGTGGATCTCTGTGAGTTCAAGGCCAGCCTGGTCTACACAGGGAGCTCCAGGACAGCCAGGACTACAGAAAGACCCCGTCTTAAAATAGACAAACAAACCAAACAAACAAAAACAAAAACAAAGAAGAAAAATAACATGGCTGAAAACAGAGCAGAGGAGAGTCACTAAGAAAACCCTTTAGAATGGGGTGCATTTCAATACCTCGATTAGTTTGTCTCCTTTCACTACATCCAGATGTAAGCCAGGTGGGGGTTTACCTGCCCTGGAAAAGAGCAGAAAAAAAGCGTTTTTCAGGAATTAGTCCATAAATGTCTTTTACAACCTCTATCCCATTCGACATCGGGGCTCTCCTGCCAGCCTATCATTAGTTCAAAGAGAAATGTCACGTCCTTCACTGTTAGAGCTTTTCTACCTTTGACACTTTCTTCCCAAGTGAGTCAATTGTTCTAGAGGAGATCTTGGCAGATCTGTATTTAGAGCAGTCAAATTAAATAAATAAAAACCCCTGCATTTTAACACTTCAGAGAGAAAAGAGTTCAGTGTATAAGCATGTCTTGTCACCTGGAGAGGTTTGTTCTCTTTGCTTGTTTTTTGAGACACAGTCTCATGCATCCCAGGCTAGCCTTAATCCCTAGTGGGTTTGTATCTGAGGATGACCTTGAACATCTGAGCCTCCTACCTCCACCTTCTCTGTGCTGAGATTACAGGTGTATGCCACCATGCCTGGTTTAACCTGGGGTTTTAATCTAAGATTTGCTACTCCTGATATAAGGACAGAATAAACCAGTTTTGCTGTGCACATCACACATCTGAATTTCCATCAGAGGGATCACTCCAACTTCAAGGCCATCCTAGTTTATACAGCAAGTTTCAGACCAGGCAGGATTACATATACAGATCTTGCCCCAAAACAAATAAACAAATCTTAGTTGTTTGGGGACTGATCGATATGTGTCTCATCACAAAATAATCAGAAACTATTACCCAGATGAACTCTTCTGACCAAATCAGAGATGTGTAATTAGGGAACTAGGGCAAATCAAAACCATGCCCATGAAACCAAGTACCCTGAACAGGTCTTTCTGAAAAAAAAAAAAAAAACACCAAAAAACCAAACAAACAAACAAAAAAAAAAAACACAATTCGTTGAACTTTTCTCCGTACTTTGCTTTATCATTCAAGGGGGATGTGTGCATATCAAGTCACCTGACATTTAATGACAGGTGATCTCAAAGAGTCTCTTTATATTTGGCTGGCCCAAATTTGAAATCGGTGCAGGGACCAGTGTGGATAAAGAATTTGTAGGCTGAAGCAAATGGATATTTTTTTTTTTAGAAGTATAAAGAAATACAGAAAACAGCCAAACATTCATTTGCTTCCTGGGCTTGCTCATTTAGACCTTCCAGGGCCCTTACATTTGCAGTCTATCTAATTGAAGATTCAACACAGTCATCTCACGGTTCTGCTCCAACATTTTATGGCACTAGCTAAAAGGACAGTGCATTGGACAAAAGCCCATTTTGTTCGAGAAACAGGTTAAAAATGAACATTAAGACCAAAATATATTTTCTGAACATCCTATCATGTGCGTGACTCGGGCCTAGGAGCTGGAAATGATGCATGGGTTTTTGCCCTTGAAGGTCTCAATGTAACAGAAGACCGAGAAGTAACATGTTAACAACCGTGAGGAGCCGCAAAAGCAGAAAGGGGCTAACTCGGATGCATCCTCGTGCAAAGCAACGCGCATTTATTCATCCTGTACCCTACTCAAGGCTTCAATCACCTTCCTACTCCTAGGAACTTCCCAAGGGAGGAAAATGATGTATTCTAACAACTTCTGGTGTCTTTTGTACCGGGCTACGAGCTGGTCTGGTCACAGAGAACAAGGGGAATAGTTCCGCGCCATCCCTGCCCTCGAGGAGCCCCCCGTCCGCGGGAGAAGGGTAAGCACCGCTCGGAGGATGCAGCAGCCACGGAGGGATGCAGCACCAGGCTGGGCTGGGCTGGGGAAGCCAGCTCGTGCGCGCCCGGGACGTTCAACACCGGGGGCAGGTGGGATGCTCCCTGGGAGCACCAGACACTCAATGAGGAGTTGGAGCAAGTTAGGGGCCAAGGCCTCAGGCACCTCTGCGAGCGGCTGACCAGCCAGGGGCTGCCTAAAGTGAACGCCTTCGAGCCCCCAAACCTCGGGTTTCCTCGCAGCCTGGGCCCCTGTTCCTCCGCACGCCGCCCGGCCCCTCACAGCGGACAGTTTTCCCTCAATCATTCCAGGCTCTTTTGGAGCCGCCCGTTTCGTCTCAAAAAAGAAAGAAAGTAAGAAAAAAACCCAGCCTCCCTTCTCGCCCCGGTTAGCCCACGCCAGGCCGTGCCAGCCCCAGCAGCCCCGCCACTCACCAGGTCGGGCAGTCGAACAGCGGGAGGCTGGAGCCGGAGTTCGCGGCTGCCGCCATCTTGCGTCTCCCCCTCCCATTTGGCGGGCCCGAGGCACGCCGGGAAACTGGGAGGTCGAGAGGGAAGCGGCGGCATCCCAGCAGTCTGTGCGCGCACACGCACGCACGCACGACGCAAGCACGCTGGCGGGGGGCGCCTCTGGTGGTGGTTAGTTTTATTTTGAAGTCTGCGGTGTTTGCTGCGAGGCTAGGGGTTCTCCTTGGTCTCAGTGTCAGAAGTGGCTTGCACCGAGGGGTCGGTTTCCCGCTCGGCTCTCCTCCAAAGGCTCCCAGCACCCGAGCCTCTCGCGCTTCATCTAGAGATAAGTGATCGCTAGAGACAGAAGAGATTGCTCATTCCGTTCTCCTTCCAGCCCGCCTCTGGAAAGCTGCATCCAAAACCGCATCCGTACTCATTTCTAGTCCAAGTCTGGAGTGTTAACAGCGCAACACTCCAGCGAGGGCTCAACATGTACGAATGAGGCCACTGGTTCACTCTCCAGCACCAATAGTTCTGAGGCTTGAGGGCGTCTATAGGTGACTAAGGGTCTGTGTCAGAGATCCTATAGTCTGTTTATGAAAACTTGGGAGAAACTGCAGCCAGGCGCAGGCCCGAACAGAAAAAGGTGTCCAGGTTTTCACTGGGCATAGGTCAAATGATTAATAAAAGCCCCTTAAGGATTTTTCTACTTGGGTCGTAGTGACTATACTGCACAAGGAAGCATGAGGGTTGCCATCTTCCTCTCAGCCCCTAGCTTGCTGGTTGTAATGGCTTTGTCTTTTGAGTGCTTACTGGGAAGTATGTGTTTTATATGGGTCATCTCACATGGTATTACCAATGTTCAAGAAGGATTGATTCCAGAAGAGACACTCAGAGTGAGTTGTCCAGCCTCACCCTAAAACAAGGAGTGGAATTTTAACCTGAGTATATATAAAGCCAAAGGCCAGGCTCTGTCACTAGTCTCATAGGTTTCTGACAGACACACTCTTACTAGTATGCAGCTGATGTCCCTTTTACACATTTGCAATAAACCTGGCATGATGATCAGGCAGTTTTTCTTTTTTAAGAAATATTATAGGTGTGGTAGCACATGCCTGAAGTCCCAGCACTAGGGAGGTAGAGGTAGGAGCATCAGGAATTCCAGAAGACAGCCTCAACTACACAGTCTAAGCTTCTTGAGATCCTATCCCCAAAATTCTGTAGAATTACTGTTCACTAAGAAAGGCACTGTTCAGGGCCAAGGAAATGGTTCAGCAGGTGAGCTGTGCAAGCCCGGGGCCCTGAATTCAGATGCCCAGCACCCATGTTAAAAAGCCAGGTGCAGCTGTAATCTGTGTTGGAAAACCTAGGACAGGTGTATCTTAGGTGCTTGCTGGTCAACGCATACAGATTCACTGAACTCATGTACGTGATGTTGACGTGTTGTCTTCACAGACATGCATACACATCAACATCCACACCTGAGCACTCACACAACATAGAGTTCAATAAGTGAAGGACTCTGATGAAAGTAATTATTTTCGACCGGGCGGTGGTGGCGCACACCTTTAATCCCAGCACTCGGGAGGCAGAGGCAGGCGGATCTCTGTGAGTTCAAGGCCAGCCTGGGCTACCAAGTGAGTTCTGGGAAAGGCGCAAAGCTACACAGAGAAACCCTGTCTCGAAAAACCAAAAAAAAAAAAAAAAAAAAAAAGAAAGTAATTATTTTCTTGAATCATTGCTACTGCTCCCCCCATACTGTTATTTTTTATTAATTAATTAATTTATTTATTTATTTATTTATTTATTTTGAGAACAAGGTTTCACTATGTAACCTTAACTGGCCTGCAATTTGCTATGTAGACCAGGCTGGTATTGAACTCACAAGAAACCCACCTGCCTCTGCTTCTTGAGATCTGGGATTCAAGGCATGTATCACCGTGCTCTGCTAGACAGTTAAATTTAAATAAGCCTATTTAAGAGACTTTTTCTCTGGATGAGTCTCCCCGTTTCAAGATGCAACTGCAATGTAACATCAAGCTGGATTTAAAAAAAGATTTATTTATTTTATGTATATGAGTGCTCTATCTACATGTACACCTTTATTCGAGAAGACGACACCAGATCTCACTACAGATGGTTGTGAGCCACCATGTGGTTGCTGGGAATGGAACTTGGGACCTCTGGAAGAGCAGCCAGTGCTCTTAACAGCTGAGCCATCTCTCCAGGCCCCAAGCCAGAATAGTCAGCGCTATGTAGAGAGACCTTGTCTCAAAAAGTAAAATAAAATAAAATACAAAAAGACTATTAATACCCCCTTTCAGCTGGGCGGCGGTGATGCATACCTTTGATCCCAGCACTCAGGAGGCAGAGCCAGGAGGATCTCTGTGAGTTCGAGGCCATCCTGGTCTACAGACTGAGATCCAGGACAGACACCAAAACTACACAGAGAAACCCTGTCTCAAAAAACAAAAAACAAAACAAAACAAAACCCCTTTTCTGCTTTGTGATCCCAAAGACCAAACTGATAAGAAAAAAAAAAAAAATCCCAATTCTAAACTTGACTTCAAGCAAGCAAATAATGACTCCCTATTTTGGAGGACAGGATTTGATTTCTAAGAAGAAATCAAAGAATTGCAAAATTGTTTTGAATGAAACATAGTAAACCATATTTTTAAAAATTGTTTTAAAATGTTCTGAGCTAGGTGTTGTGGCCACACACCTTTAATTCTAGCACCCAGGAGGCAGAGGCAAGTGGATCTCCGAGTTTGACGCCAGCTTACATTTGTTTCTTTGTTGTTGTTGTTGTTTTGTGTGTTTGTGTGTGTGTGTGTGTGTGTGTGTGTGTGTGTGTGTGTGTGTGTGTGTGTTTTGTTTTGTTTTTTGAGACGGGGTTTCTCTGTGTAGTTTTGGTGCCTGTCCTGGATCTCGCTGTGTAGACCAGGCTGGCCTTGAACTCACAGAGATCCACCTGGCTCTGCCTCCCAAGTGCTGGGATCAAAGGTATGCGCACCACTGACGCCTGGCTTAGCTGTGCACCACATGCATGCCTGGAACCATCAGCGGCCAGAAGAAAGGATGTCAGATTTCCTGGAACTGGAACTACAAACAATTATGATCTGCCCTGTGGGTGCTAGGAACCAAACCTGGGTTGAATGTAAGATCAGCAAATGCTCTTAAATGTGGAGTTCTCTCTTCAACCTCTCTAAAAGAAAACACTTCTGAGAGTGTGGTTGGTTCAGTGGTAGGGTGCTTGCCTAGCTTATGCAAGGCTTCCATAGCAACACACACGTATACAAAGGTACTTTTATCTGGCAACTTGTGTGAGCTTTTGAGTTTTGAAACCCCTTTCAAGCGTGAGGTCGTGTTGAAGTCATTTCTAGCTATCAGTGACTGGACAAAATCTTAGCTAAAGTTCAACTTTCAATTTCTCAGTCTGTGTGTGGTCTACCTACTGTCATTCATAAGAAACCTATGAGGTGTATTCTCACCCCTATAATTCTCCACTCCACTGTAATGTCCCCAGCCCAGCACAGCTTCTGGTGTGTCAGCACTTTACACTTAACAAGGCCCTTACAAAGCAAAATGCTCTTTGAGTGGCAATGGTGTCAGTGTAGACCAGCAAACTGGAGGACAGCAATACAGTTAACCTTTTGAAATGAAGACTAATGTCTGCTGTCATGGTATCTGGCCAAAGAGAAGATTTTTTTTTTTTTTTTTTTTTTTTGACAGGGTTTCTCTGTGTAGCTTTGCTTTACAGCTTCACACATTGAGTGTAAAGAGTCTAGCGCAGCAGCTTGCTGGCACTAAAGGCACAAATAGTCCACAAATGACACCCACATGCAAAGCACCTCAAGCCTTTAAATTCCTGTGTCAGGCCACTATTCTCGCCTTGGACCTTGGGGCAGTGGGGGTGGGCGTGTCAATTTTTATTTTGCCAACTGAGACATCGGAGTTACAAATGAAGCTGCCATCTAACGTCCCCTTTTCTTGTCAGCACTTGGGATTGAACTCAGGGCTTCACCTATGTTGAACAAGCACCCTACCTGAGCTGGAGTCCAAGCTTCATCTTCTCGTTTGGATAATACTTAAATATCTCCCTTTTTTTGGTTTTGTAGCACAGAGGCTTCAACCCAGAATCCAGGTCCAGTACGTAACATGTATGAAGTCCTGGTTTTTCCACAGCGTCACTAAAAACGTGAATGAAGTTTAGGTCCTCAAAGCCCAAGTCAAAGGCCACGATTGGTGACGCATGGCTGTGATTTCAGTGGTGAAGGATGGGAAGCAGAGCCAGGCACAGTCCTGCAAGCTCACTAGCCAGCTAGTCTCACCCACTGGGCAAACGAAGTTTACAAGAGACCCTGTCTCAAACAAAATATAACAGACACCTGAGGAACAATACTCAAGGTTCTCCCATAACCCCTCCAAGTATGCATATACCTCTACACATAGGCATATGCACACCTACACATACATATGAGCTTCCCTCAGTCCCTCCCCCACACAAAAACATTTGGAAAGGATATTTTCTCAGATACAATTAAAAATATGAAACAAAACCTCACGTCAGCATTATTCTTATTTATCCACAGGTGAAAACTTGGTCTTGCCAGGCAGTGGAGGCGCACGCCTTTAATCCCAGCACTCGGGAGGCAGGCAGGCAGATCTCTGTGAGTTCAAGGCCAGCCTGGGCTACAGAGTGAGTTCTAGAAAAGGCTCCAAAGCTACACAGAGAAACCGTCTCAAACAAACAAACAAAAAAAAAAAAAACCATCAACAACAACAAAAAAATCCTTGGTCTTTAATCATAATCCACCTCTACATGTATCATTACCAGTCTATTCCTATTGTTACACCAGGCTTCCCAGCAAATGTCTTTATCTGCTAAGTCATTTTGCCAATCCACAAATTTTTTTTTTTTTTTGGTTTTTCGAGACAGGGTTTCTCTGTGTAGCTTTGTGCCTTTCCTGGAGCTCACTTGGTAGCCCAGGCTAGCCTCGAACTCACAAGAGATCCACCTGGCTCTGCCTCCCGAGTGCTGGGACTAAAGGCGTGCGCCACCACCGCCCGGCTTGCCAATCCACAAATTTATTCTTTCCTTTTTTGTTTTCAGACACGATCTCAGTATGTTGACCAGGCTGGCCTCAAACTCAGAGATCCACCCATCTCTGGCTCACAAGTGCTGGATTAATAAAGGTGTGTGCCACCACGCTCAGCCTAAATTTATTCTTTAAAAATCAAGTGCTCAGCTGGAGAGATTGCTCGGCAGCAGTGTGCAGAGGACCAGAATCTGAATTCCTAGTGTCCACATGATGGTTCACAACAGTCTATTACTCCAGTCTCAGGGGATCTGATGCCCTCTTCTGACCTCCTTGGGCACCAGGCACACACAAGGTACACAGACATACATGTGAGCCAAACATTCACACACACACACACACACACACAAATCTTCTAAATTATATCCTAGCTAGATGGAGATTTTAAAGTAGTAGTACTTTGTAGTGCTAGAAAGCAATACTGGAAAGAATCCTTTGAAGGTTAGGCCTATACTATTGATGTCTGGAAAAGTGGGAAAGAAAGCAGGGGACTCCCAGCCCTAGGAAACAGAAGGACTGAGACATGACTTGAGTTGTGCAGGCTGCACCAAGTGACCAAAGCAAAAGCTTCATTCCCATGACTAAGCAGTCTCTGAAGAGAGAATAGTGGAATGTGAGGGGCTTAGTGGTTTATTTTGCACAAATTGAATAATTTATCTTCTTTTCCTTCCTTCCTTAAAAAAAAAAAACAACACAAAAAATAAAACAAACAACAACAAAAAACCAAAAACAAACAAACAAAAAACCAAAAACAACAACAAACAGGGTCTTACTACATAGCCCTGGCTGGCTTGGAACTTGCTGTATAAGCCAGGACAGCCTTGAATTCATGGAGATCCATCTGCCTCCATGTCTTGAGTGCTAGGATTCGTGGCATGCACCTGGCCTGCCTGGTAATTTCACCCTGATGTCTCTGCCCAATGGTATAAAGCAGTATAGGTTCATTACAGACTGCACACTGAGTGGGTAGGCACTCCCTTAGTAAAAATAACGTGTTATGCACACACCCCTGCTCTGAGAGCACCAATCTAACATTGATCAAATTCTCATTGTGAAACATTACCAATGAAGTGGCCAGAATACTTTTATTTTCTCTACATAGCACTACTGCTAGAGGGGCTGGCTGCAAAGACGGCTCAGCAGTTAAGAGTGGTTGTCGCTCATGCAGAGAATCAAGGTTTCGTTCCCAGCACCCATATGGTGGCTCACAATCGTCCGTAACATCAGTTCCAGGGATCTGACCCTTGCTTTTTTTTTTTTTCTTTTTTTGGTTTTTTAAGACAGGGTTTCTCTGTAGTTTTGGTGCCTGTCCTGCATCTCGCTCTGTAGCCCAGGCTGGCTGAACTCACAGAGATCTGCCTGGCTCTGCCTCCCAAGTGCTGGGATTAAAGGCGTGTGCCACCACTGCCCAGCCTGACCCTTGCTTTTAACTCAGATGGTACCAGGCATGCACATGGTGCACAGCCATACATGCAGGCAAAACATTCATATACATAAAATAACATTTAAAAATCTATTATTTTTTTTATACTTTTTTTTTTTTTTTTTTTTTACTGGAGCTGAGGACCGAACCCAGGGCCTTGTGCTTGCTAGGCAAGCACTCCACCACTGAGCTAAATCTCCAACCCCTATTATTTTTCTTTTTAAAGAGAGTGCTAGAGTGTACCCAGTACTCCTAGACTATTTCAATTTCAGTACAGGAAGCTGAACAGGAGGTGTAAAGTGGAAAGAAATACAGAAACATATCTACAATTTGTATGTTCAGACTATACAGCTGTTGTCTTAGGGGTTTTATAGTTTAAAAAAAAAAAAAGATTTAACTGACCAACTCAGCTACCACCCAGGCACAAATCCAGTGCTTTGAATTAGCCCACCATCTATGAGCTGTGGGAACTCGTGAAGGGACTGGTCCTGTGGAACCACAGCCACAGGATCTCCATGACTCTGTGCAACAGCAGGGTATCTGAGAGGAGTTTAGGTGAGGGTCCAATATTGATGGTGGACCAGAAGCCAGAGGCCTTGGACCTGACCAACAACTCATTACAATGAACTTTTCCAAGTAAAGCTGTTTGGAAAAAGGGTGCATACTGCATGACACACCATGGCTCCCAGTGCCACTTAGATGAACAAAGGGATGATGAGAGGCAGGAAAGATAGAGAAGCGAAGGTTTTGTTGTTTGTTTGTTTTAAATTAATACTTTTATTTTTTTTAAATTTTCTTTGGGTGGGGATCACTACAAGGGTGAAGGGCACATATGGATGGACTAGCAGATGAGTGGGATTGCAGTGCATGTTGTGAAATTCCCAAAGAATCAGTAAAAGAATTATGGTTTTTTGTTGTTGTTGTTGTTTTAAAAGAGCAGTTGAGAAAACATGGGTCTTATGGGCTAAGCGACTTGTCTAAACAGCCTCATCTAGTGACTGGTGGGCTAGGATTCTTCAGGTCTTTCATACTCCAGTCTAGTTTTTGACTTGCAAACAATGGTTCCTCAGCCCTGGCTACACATAGTACGCATGTGGGGCTTTGACAGATTGCTGTGTCTAGGAAATATACCAAACTAATGAAAGTTGAATCTCTGGGTACAGGGACTACAGCTTCACCTCTTTTTAAACATTTCTAATATGAAGGCAAGAGTCGCTGTCCCAAATCATGGTGCCAAAAGATAACCGGGCACAAAGCAGGATTCTGGGAATAGGTTTATTAGAGTTTCTGGACAACTGCTACAAACTCTATACCAAGTTCCTATCTGTTTCCCACAGCCATCATGATAACACCACTCAATCAATGACACAGTGTTACGGGATTACAGCCACTCTGTTGTTCTCAATAGTTTGCCACAACACATCACTTTTTTACTTCTTGGACTATCACAAATGACCTATCCAAGTCAAGCTACAACTTGAGAACAGGGGCTTCTCTGAAGCTGCCCCGTGGCCCCGTGTCATGCAGACAGCTGTCTTCTTCCTCTCCTTCTCTTTCTTAAACACAAAGCCTGACCTCAAACCTTTTATGTACCCAGCCTGGCCTTGAACTCACAACCTTCCTGTCTTGTCTCTTCAGGTACTAGGATTAGAAGTATGTGCAAACCACAGTTTGCTCTCTGTCCTGTTTTTCGAAGAAAGGCAGCAATGTCTATTCCACTCGCAAGCCAAGCCTTACCTGTTCTCCAGTCTTCTTGCTGGTCTGTTTTCTCATGGCAGCACATTACCTAACACCTACATCATTAGGATGTTAACACATAAAAGTAACTACAAAAGCTTTTAAATGTTTATTTGTATTAAGTAGGCGGGATGGTGCAAAAGTGCAAAGAAACTTATGCATTTGGGCCCTTATTTCCCTACTGATCACATTAGTGTAGAAGAAGATTAAGTAACATTAAGAGGAATAGAAGAAATAAACATAAATACGCCAACAGTAGCCAAATCCTCCAATTCAGTGAAGGACGAGCTGACATTTTCGGACTCGATTCACATTTATCTGAAAGCCTAAACCAATTACACTCTCTCTACCTGTTTCTAGGCCTGTGAAAAAGGGCAGTGGACAACATTTATATTACAAGACAGCAACCTTTTATTAAAACTGTTTTTGTCTAAAACTACGCCGAGTTTGATCTCTTGTTCATAAATTAGGCTAAGTCTAACATCACTAAACCAGTATTATTTACAAAAATGAACCTTTTCTTTGCTTTATCAATAGGGTCACAGACCTAAGTTTTAAACCCCACTTCAGTCTAAACTTTAAAATCTTGCTATCAAAGCCAGGCAACCCTTATAAGGCTCAGGAACAGTCTTTGACAGCAACATTTATCATTCACCAGGAATGTAAGCCACACGTGAACAAGATAGAATCATTCCAAACAATCCCTATTTGCTTTCCAAAATCATGCTGTGCCTAATTCTCCCTTTCTATGCAGACAGGTTGAAGAGGGACCCATCTGATTATAACAATGTTAATGAAACGAACCTCTCTAAAACAGGAGTGGGATGACTTAGTGTGCAGGGATGGAGTCTGTAAATGACACCAGGAGACAATAACGTCAATTGAACTTAAACCCAGCCTTTCATACACTCCCTGGCAAAGGGCCACTCTGACAGACAGGTTCTTCTCATTTCCCCTGAAGTCACAGGTGCAGTTAGTCCCCAGTTACATATAGTGCCAAAATCTTGCAAAACAGAGAGCAGACCCCTTGGAAACTCATATCAAAATGTTAAATAAAAACTGCTGGCATATTGTACAGTTTCTCAGACTTGAATAGGCTGGCTCCTGAAGGAAATTTATCTCAGATGCTCATAAAAAGGTAAAGTTTGTGTATATACAAAAAAAAAATATTATGAGACTGTAGTGTCACCTGTCAAAAAGAATATCCACAATGGAACTGGCAATAAACACTTGTGATAAAGGGCAATCAAAATACAAGAGAAAGGAAAACACACATAAGTTAATTCCTTATCTGAGAAATCAATAGAGTGTATGCATAAATGATAAATACTGTCTCCATGGGTCACTAATTCCAAGGACTAGTTAGTAGTTAGTTTCTAGCTAAATTATCACAGGACACTCTGGTACACGCTCTCTTCTGTGGTCAGTTTGTTCTGGCAAGACTCCATGGAGCACTTGCCCTTGGTAACAACTCATCAGGAGAAGGCTCTGAGGCAACCACAGCTCATTTAGAAGCAAACCAGATAACCACTCCCAAGACCGTAAGAATCACTGACAGGACAAGCACCAGGATACACATCTTCTTGCGAGATTTTTTCTGAGGAAAGAAATATTTAAAGACACTCATGAGGCAAGTAAAAATTCTTATACCTAAGATTCCAAGAGTGCATCATAATCTGCCTCCTTGAATTCATAATAACACTTTTATATTTCCCTGCTGGGACTGAACCCAGGTCCTAGTACACACTAGGTACTCACTCCCCCTACTGAATCACACCCCCAGCCTCTAATCAACTCTTACCATGCACAAATGTGAAAACATCTTCTTAGAAATCCCAAGTCACCAGTCCTAAGTAGCAGTGCAAGTTAAATTGTTCACAAATGCAGTTTTGCAAAGGAGCTACGCCTTTGTTCTGGTTGTCATTTGCTGATCCCACTTGTCTCACACTAGCTAGCTTGTTCCTGGATCCCCCTCTACCATGGCTGGAGTTACAAGGGTCGGAGGATTTGAAGGCCAGGCCTCTTGTTGGCTTTCACCACTGAGTCTTCTCACTAGGCCCTGTGTATTTTAAAAACTACTTTATACCTAGCACAAATAGTATATTCACTGTAAAGCATACAGGCAGTAGAAAGAAAACAATCACCCATAGATAAGACTATTAACATATTCTATTTCTTCTCTCTTGGTTTTGTTGTTTGTTTGTTTTTGAGATAGGGTCTTACTGTGTAGGCTTGGCTGGCCTGGAGCTTTCTCTAAGGACCAGGTTAGCTTCATCTACAGAGATCTACCGCCTCTGCCTCCTGATGCTTGTGTTCCTTCTGCTCGCTCATCTATGCACACTCCTGGATTGTTATATGTTCTAACTGGATCATACTGTATGTTTGATGTTTTTCTCACTTAACATTTAGCACCAACTCTCCTTTTCTGCTATAACCTCTTTAACGTCTCTTAGTTCCCACATAACACAATACTGAATAGATGTAATTACTCCTTTGCTGCTATAAACTAAAATCATCAGTTTTTCAAGAAAATATTATGAAACACAACTTCCTCAAGCATCACAGGTAAAATACAGCTACCCCAGGAATACAGAACATGACTAAAATGAAGCTGCTTCTAAAGAGGCATGCAACAGCAAATGAGGGAAAATTAGATTTCATTTTCAATATCTAAAACCTGGGTTACAGACTCAGAGAAAGAGCTGGGTGCAGTGGCACATGCCTTTAATCCCAGCACTCGGAAGGCTGAGGCAGGAGGATCTCTGTGAGTTCCAGGCCAGTCAGGACTACACAGTGAGACCCTATCTCCGTCCCCCTCCCCCTGGAGCTGAGGACCAAACCGAGAGCCTTGTGCTTGCTAGGCAAGCGCTCTACCACTGAGCTAAATCCCCAACCCCAAGACCCTATCTCATAAAACAAAACCAAACAAAAAGAAGTCATAAAGCCAGCAGAATCCCCATCATGGGCACAGTTCCATAATGACTGGTCCTGTTTACACAGAGCTGTCACAGCTGATTCTAAGACACTGATGCTGAGTTAACAGTCGGCATACGTGTCTCTGAAGCTCTACTTTCCCAATAGCCCTGTGCTGATATATTGTGTACCTTAATAAAATTTGCCTGAAGATCAGAGAGACAAAGGAATAAGACACAGGCAACTCTCACCACGCTAACTCCTCAGCTAATCCTGTCTCCACGAATCCTCAAACTGAATGTCTCTCTCTGTCCTCAGCCAAAAAGCTTCCTCAGCCGAAAGGCTTCAGCCAAAAAGGTCTCTAGTCCTGTCTCCTCGCACCTTATATACCTTTCTCTGCCCAGCCATATCACTTCCTTCTTAGTGCTGGGATTAAAAGCGTGTGTGCTTCCCAAGCAAAGGCATGAGATCTCAAGTACAGGGATCAAAGATGTGTGCCACCACTGCCTGGCTCTGTTTCTCTCCTAGACTAAATCAATCTCATATAATCCAGGATGGCTTTGAACTCACAGAGATCCAAATGCCTCTGAAGTGCTAGGATTAAAGGTGTGTGCCACCACTGCCTGGCCTCTGATTTTCAGGCAAATTTTATTAGGGTACACAGCCCAGCCGTTTAGGGTATAAGATTAGCATCACGCTAGATTTAGGCATCAAGCTAGCTCATGAGATTAGTTTTGCACCCACACAGCTTCTGTATAAGTTATTCAAGATTTGATGGTGTTGGTGATCTGGCTGTAAAGATAAATACTAAAAATGGGACTGGGGCTGCAAATTATAACTGCCTGCCTCCAGCTTAAACCCAGGCAAAAGGCTGCAACAGCCTGCAGTGTATCAACACAGCCTAGGTGTTCACTGAGTCTACAGCACAGAGAGACTTTCTTGGGTCCTGACTTTTACCTGATAGTAAGCAGCTCTTTGCAGCTGATCAGTGGCTCTTTCCACATGGACCTCTGAGCTTTCCACATTGGCTTCTATGCTATCTGTAAAAAATACAATGCACATTTCAGCACATTCAGAAATTTCAATACTGCAAACAAAACAATTTCTTGCTGTGGGTTACGCTCATTGTTAATAAAAAAACTGATTGGTTAATAGCAGGGCAAGAAGAGATTGAGTGAGACAGCCTGATGCAGAAAGAAGGATGGGAGGAAGAAAGGCAGAGTCAGGAAAGTCAGAAGAGATGCCAGCCAGCAGCTGAGCAAGCAGGACATGTAGAAAATGAGGTAACAAGCCATGAGCCATGTGGCAAAGCATAAATAAAAATATGAGTTAATTTAAATGTGAGAGTTAGCTAGTAACAAGCCTGAGCTATCAGTTGAGCATTTATAATTAATATAAGCCTCTGAGTGATTATTTGGGACTGGGCAGTCGGGACAGGAAATGTCCATTTACAATTTCTTTCTTTTTTTTAAATGTATATGTGCTGTGGGATGGCCTGTATGTCAAATCTGTTGCTCTGATTGGTCAATAAATAAAACACTGATTGGCCAGTGGCCAGGCAGGAAGTAGGTGGGACAAGGAGAGAGGAGAATACTGGGAAGCAGAAGGCTGAGGCAGAGACACTTCCAGCCGCTGCCATGACCAGCAGCATGTGAAGACGCCGGTAAGCCACCAGCCACGTGGCAAGGTATAAATTTATAGAAATGGATTAACTTAAGATATAAGAACAGTTAGCAAGAAGCCTGCCACGGCCATACAGTTTGTAAGCAATATAAGTCTCTGTGTTTACTTGGTTGGGTCTGAGCGGCTGTGGGACTGGCGGGTGACAAAGATTTGTCCTGACTGTGGGCAAGGCAGGAAAACTCTAGCTACATATATGGGTGTTTTATCTGCATATATGTCTGTGTACCAGGCATGTGCATGCCTGGAGCTGGAAGAGGGCATTGGATCCCTTAGAACTGGACTTACAGATGACTGTGAGCTTCTGTGTAGGTGCTAGGAATCAAACCTGAGCCTTCTGGAAGAGCAGCCACTGTTCTTAGCTGCTGCACCATCTCTCCAGCCCCCTAAAAAATCTGATGCCAAGCCCTTAGTTTCACTATTACCCTCCAGCCAGGAAATCAAAATTTACTTCTTTTCATTTAATTTTTTGAGACAGGGTCTCATGTAGCCCAAGACAGCCTTGATGTCCTCAACAACATGCAATATAGCTGGCCTTCAACTCCTGACCCTCATGCCTCCACTTGAGTGCCCAGGTTATAGGTGCCACTGTCACTACCAGCTACTTTGGAGTTACAAGTTTCTAACTTGATAAGAGAACAGCTCCATTCTTCAGAAATACTGAAATATTCCATAGCAAGAGATTACTAAGAATGCAATTCACTTATACAGGGTTTAAGAAAAAAAAACTTGTGTGTGGGGGTATGCATACACAAACATTTACATATGGGAGTACATCAAAAAGTAAGTGGAGCAAAATATTATTATTAGAGAAAATTCTGGGTTGGGATATAAAAGATTCTTTGTATTGTTTTTATTTTGCAGCTTTTTATAAATGAGATTATTTCCACATTAAAAAGCTTTTGAAAGTTACTAACACCACAATCCTGCAAGAGTCTGGAGCTGAAAGCTGGGGTGCTGACAGCTCTTTCTCTAATGGACTCATGGGCTATAACAAGTGAACAGGACTGGCCACAGAGGGCCCCCTTTGACCTCTATAGTTGACTCTACTAGAAAATGAATTCAGTAACTTAAAAAAAAAGATATTACTAATTTTTAAGTCTATAGGTAACCCATCTTATTGATCTTTGTACTCACCCCAAGGTTAGAGGTATTAATTAGTACATACCTATCAGGTCACCTTGGTCATGGATCATCATGGCTAAATCTTTAAATATCTGATTGACATCCAAAATGTCAGCCTGAGGAAGACAAAAACCAATTAACTCACATTAAGAAACATGTTAAAAGATTTCTTTCCTTTCCTTTCCCTAAAGATTAACATATCATGTGTTTTATAGCTTTTTCCATGAACAGAAAACTATCTATTGCTGCTTTCCTAATACTGTATAGTATAGATGGCATGAAATCCACCCATCAAGCAATATTAATTGCACATGTCACCCGAGAACAAGTAAGATCATCAAGCCTACACTGGAGTGCTGGAGTGGACATAACTCCGTGTGACAGCTCTACATGGAGCACACCAATGCCAGTGAGCACTAGGACTCTGGACTAGAGAATTCAAATGGCTTTTATAGGACTGTGCTGCCTGGGGAACATATGGAAGACAAACAACCAGGGGCTGGTCTATGTGAGGAACTACTGGATTCTACTGTCACTTGGATGATGCCTATAAACAGCTTTCAACTGACTGACAAAGAGCTTAGATAGTGGAGAAGAGGTGGTAGGTGAAAGGACAACATCATTTGGAAGCCTGCTGTTCTGACTGGAAAAGTTTCATGACAAGTCAACTTGGTGGTCTAAACTGTGCACTTTTCCTGGCAGTGATGAAAATAAGATTCTCCATGTTCAGGTTTTTGCTTACTCATGGGTAATAAGCCATAGCCTGCCACATGTCAGGTAGAAAAGCAACGTGTTAGCCTGTTAAAGGTATGCCATATGGTGTGGTCGTTTGAATGACTATTGTCCCAGTTGGTGGACTGTTTAGGAAGGATTAGGAGATGTGGCCTTGTTAGAGGAGGTGTTTCATTGGCGGTGGGCTTTGAAGTTCCAAAAGCCCATGCCAGGTCCAGTGTCGCTCGCTCTCTTTGCCTCCAACCTGTACATGAGATGTAAGCTCTCAGCTACTGCTGCAACGCCATGCCGCCCCACCCACTGCCATGCTCCCCATCATGAGGTCATGGACCCACATTTGACACTGTAAGCAAGCTCCCAATTAAATGCTTTCTTTTAGGGCCTGGAAAGATGGATCGGCAGTTAAGAGCACTTATTGCTCTTACAGAGGACCCAGGTTCAGTTCCCAGCACACACGGCAGCTAACAACCACCCAGAACTCTAATCCCAGGGGACCTGATTTACCCTTTCTTCTAATCCCTAAGAGTACTCATAAACATAAAAATAAAAAATAAATTTAAAAAAATTTAAAAGTTTAAATCACACCTTATAATCCTTCCTAAACATTCCTCTAACGGGGACAATACATATTCAAACCACACCATATGAGCATACCTTTTTTTTTTTTTTGAGCATACCTTTAATAGCATTTTTAAAAAATGTCTTTATGCCAGGCAGCAGTGGTGCACACCTTCAATCTGTAAAAATACAATGTGTAGCCTTTCCTGGATCTTGCTCTGTAGACCAGGCTGGCCTCAAACTCACAAAGATCTGCCTGCCTCTGCCTCCCGAGTGCTGGGATTAAAGGCGTGTGCCACCACCGCCCAGCGTGGACTTTTTAATGTACACGAATAGAGCAAGAGCTTTGGCTTGCCTTTCTGTTAGGCTATTCAGACTAGGGAAAGGAGCTTTCCACAGAACCCTGCTTAACCTGAAGACTGCTACTGAGCTGGAGAAGTTCTAGGAAGCAACACAGTATCATCTGCCTTGCTGGTTTCCATGTCTGTATCTCTCCCAGAGACCATGTGCTAAGTGGAGTTTGAGAAAGAATCTGGGTGCTCCTGAGTGCCCAGGCCAGCAGCATAATTCAATGGTGCCATGACTAAACTGACAGATTATATCAAATATACAAAGACTCAATCCAGTCCTTTTCATAGTAATCCAGCAAAAAAGTTTCCAAATACCTGTAGACACCCAAGCCAAACAAAAGCCACAGCCTGCCTCTTACCTCCAGCTGCCGAATCGCCGTTTCCCTCTCTTTAATAAGTTCCAGGTCTTGCTCAGTGATGGCTGCCTCCTCCTCCTGGCTCTGCATCTGGTTCCACTCCTCATGGCTACAGGGAGACAAGCACTCCAGTTGATTCCTTCTCTCTAAGGTATGAGGAGACATAACTACATCTCTGCTGATAGCAGGACCTAGACAGACATTACCCAGGACCCAACTCTTATGCTAGCAATACAAAATCCCTGAGGGCCATATCTCCTCTCCAGAGACAAGGACATAATATCAAGAAAAATCACATTTCAGCCATAGGCAAAACTGAGATGAGGCAGAATTAGAGAGGACAGGCCTCCTTGTCTTTTCCACTTCGGGGTATTTTTTGCAGTCTTGCTAGGACTTGCTAGACAGGGAAGTATTCAGAGGTTTAAACTCAATGAAGTGTACTGACCCAGCTCTCCAGGGCACTCTCCAAGTACGAGCTGTGTACAGGGGCAGTAAGTGAATGGAGGAAAGCAGACTTGGCCACCAAGCAAGGTTTCACCAACTCATCTGTGAAAACCATATCTGGTTCCTAGGAACTTCCTTGAGACTTGGATAGACCCCACTTAGCAAAAAACCAAACTAAAAAATAATAAAATGTTTGCAACTTGACTTTTTTTAGGCACTTAGAAGAAAAGTGTGCTATTTATTAAATTTTTTAAAAAATGGAAAATTCAATATTATGTAGTTTCTGACTCTTTAAAAAAACATTATGGGGGGCTGTAGAGATTAAGAGCACTGGCTGCTCTCCCAGAGGTCTTGAGTTCAATTCCCAGAAACCACATGGTGGCTCACAACCATCTATAATGGCATCTGGTTCCCTCTTCTGGCATGCAGGCATACATGCAGGCAGAACATTGTAAACATAATAAATAAATAAATAAATAAATAAATAAATATTCTTTAAAAAAATTGCAGGCTGGAGAGATAGCTCAGCTGCTAAGAGCACTACTCTTCCAGAGGACACAGGATCAATTCCCAGCACCCACATGGCAGCTCACACCTGTCTGTAACCATAACAACAGTTCCAAGAGATCTAATACTCTCACGTAGACACACATACAGACAAAACACCAAGGTACATCAAATTAAAATAAACTTTAAAAAATCATAGCCGGGCGGTGGTGGCACATGCCTTTAATCCCAGCACTCAGGAGGCAGAGCCAGGCGGATCTCTGTGAGTTCGAGGCCAGCCTGGGCTACCAAGTGAGCTCCAGGAAAGGCGCAAAGCTATGCAGAGAAACCCTGTCTCGAAAAAACCAAAAAAAAAAAATCAAAATCATTACATGTATATAGTCTGGGTTTGGTGGTGTATGCCTTTAATCCCATCACTTAGATGGCAGAGGAAGTTGGATCTCTGTGAGTTGAAAGCCAGCCTGATCTGCAAAACAAACTTTAGGCCAGCCAGGGCTACATAATAACCTCTCTCCAAAAATAAAGGGGAAATTACATAGACTCACTATGTAGACCGTAGTCTTGAACTCAGAGATCCACCTGTCTCTGCCTCTCTAAAGGCCTATGCCACCATGCCCAGTACATTTACTTTAATTGTGCATGTGCATGCACAAGTGAGTGGAGGTCAGAGGACAACCTATAGGAGCCATTCTTCCCTTCTACCAGGTGGTGTCCAGGACGTCAGCCTTGGCAGCTCAGCATTTACCCACTGAGCCATCTTTCTAGCCCTTATGCATTTTCTCAACAATATGTATAATCATATTTCACCTACGTAATATTTAAAGCATCTCCTTCAGGCTTTTGAGGTGTGCACCATGTAGTGGGAGAGATGAATACGTACCTATGATAAGCCACTTAAGTTCCAAATTAATGGATATGATCTACATAGTGAGTTCCTGTGTAATTCTTTTCCCCATTTTTGGAGACAGGTCAGTATATATGAAGACAGCTTACTTTAGGTACCATGCCCAAGGAGGCCAGAGGAGGGTAACAGTTCTCCTGGAGCTGAAGGTGCAGAGAGTTGTGAGCCACCATGTGGGTGCTAGGAATTGAACTCCAGTGCTCTGGAAGAACAGCCAGTGCTTTTAACTGCTGAGCCATCTCTCCAGCCCCAATATCCAGCTGTCTTTTATTTTACTTTCTATGTTCTTATTTTATTTAAAGATTTTTTTTGTCTGCATGTATGTATATGTACCATATGTGTACCTGGTACCTGGTAGCTAGAAGATAACATTGGATCTCCTAGAACTGGACTACAGACAGTTGTGAGCCATGATGAATACTGGGAACTAAACCCTGGTCCTCTACAAAAGCAGCCAGTGTTCTTAACCACTGAGTCATCTCTCCAATTCTATTTCTTTATTCATTTACTTACTTGAGCTATGTAGTGTAGGCTATCCTCCAACTCTCTTAATTCTCCTGCCTCATCCCCAAAGTGCTAGGGTTATAGGTATGCATTACCATGCTTGGCTCAACTCCCTGATCTTATTTATTGTTTTTTGTTGTTGTTTTTGTTTGTTTGTTTGTTTGTTTGGTAAAGACAGGGTCTCACTATGTAGCCTTGGCTGTCCTGGAACTCACTATGTAGATCAGAATGGCCTCAAACTCACAGAGATCCACCTGCCTCTGCTTTGCAAGTGCTGGGATTAAAGAGTATGCGCCACTACACACAGCCCCAATTCTTTTTGTAAAAGTAAAAATAGTCCCAATGAGGCTGGAGAGATGGTTCACCTGTCAAGAGCCCTGGTTGCTCTTGCTGAGGACAGGTTTGATTCCCAGCACCTACACAGTAGCTCACAACCATCTCAAACTCCAGTTCCAAGGGATTCAAAGCACTCTTCTGGCCTCTGTGGGCACCAGGCATTCATGCGGTGCACAGAATTCCATGCAAGCGAAACTCCCATAAACATAAAAAAGAGTGACACTAATAATAGACACAAAGATGTGGATTTGCAGTAGCTACCCAGCAGGCTGGATGAGTGATTCTTTACCTGTCAAATGAGACCAGCTGCTCTTCTCTTTGCCTGTCTTCTGCCTAGAAAGCAGATGGCATTATCACTGCTGTTATCCAAAACACATGCCAGGGACACACAAAATAAGAGTTGCTTTAGCTATAGGACCAAGGAGTCTACAGGACGTCCATTCTAACAGCATCTGTAAGATGACACAGGACTCTGTCAATCTGTCTTGAGTAGGAAACAAGTAGGAACTGGATGAAAGCAAATCTGCCTCAGTACAGACCTAAGAACATAAAGCACTCTGCACAGGACGAGGCTGGTGACCTTGACTTGGTGCAGAGTGAACAGGCCAGTGGTGGGAAGGGAAAATGCCTGGGGCAGACTCTCTGGGCTCGTAAAGGCCTTCTCGTGGGAATGAACTTACAGAAAGACGAGATCCAGCTCTTGCTCTGGCGATACTTTCTTTTTCCTTCTCAGACACCTTTCTCTGCACAGCCTGGAAATTGTTCAAGGCCGACGAGAAGTCGTTCATGAGGCGCTCCTTCTGGAGCCTCTGCTGGCGCTGAAGAAATCAAGCAAGAACTTGAAATTTCAAACAAACTCGGAATCATTTGGTTTTAATACCTGTTAAAAGCACAATTATATACCTAAGAGATTTCAAAGTATAAAAATTATTACAACATAGGCTCTTCCTCAGTTAGGAAGTTTGGTCCTTCCTAAAGCGAACCCAGTTAACTCAATGGCCCAGGTCAAGGCACACTGAGGAACCTGAGGACACATTCATCCCAAAACTCAAAAGAAACTGCAATTTGGGATACTTGTTCCGTGGAGATTCTAAATGCATAGTAAAGGCCTTTGAGCTCAGACTGGATCTAAAGGGATTATTTTTTGTGAAAACATTGAAGTTTATATTTCAAGAACTTAAAAACCATTATTTAATTATGTACAGGCTACCTTCACTAAGCTGACCACTCATATCTCTCAAAAGCACAAACTGAGAGAACCTGTGCTGGGCTAGACATCGATGGGAGGAGCATCCCAGTCAACAGTGCTCTCCACTTGTCCACAGGATACAGAAAACTGTGACAGAGATACAGCCCTAGGATTAGAGGTGTGCACCGGCATGCCTGACTTAAATACTGCATTTTTAAAATAGCTTATTTTCCCACATCATAAAGGTAGAAAATACCAACACTTAAAAAAAGGGAGTAGTTTGGCTGGATCCAAAGGTAACTAAATAAGAGAAGCTAAACCTGGAAAAGCAAGGAAGGGCTAACAGGCAGTTCTAAATGACAAACTAGTGCATTCAGTGGTCACCCCTAAGGAACGGAACAGTGCAATGATCAGGGAACACAACCTGACAAGTACAACCTGCTAACTAGAGAACTTAGCCGGGACGGCACAAGAGCTGGAATTGAGGAGGGAGAACAGTTACTGCAGCAATCTAGGTTTAATGGGTAGGAGGACATGATGGCAGTAATTGGATCACAAAAAGGAGTTTAAGAAACATTGTGACTTAGTAACTAGGGATGGAGGAAGAGGGTGAAATCAAGAATGACTCAGATTCAAACTTGAGAAAGTGATGGCAATCTTGGGAGCAAGTTTAGGTGAGGCATTTTTTTCTTCTTTCTGGGATTTTAATCTTTGCATTAAAAACATTGTAACAGGCTGGCACAGTGGCACACACCTTTAATCCCAGCAGAGGGAGGTGGACCTCTGTGAGTGCAAGGCCAGCCTGGTCTACAAAGTCAGTTCTAGGCCAGCCAGAGTTACACAGTGAGACTTTGTCTCAAACAAACAAACAAGGGTCCCACCCCACCCCCCAAAATTTTGTGGGCCGTAATCCCAGCACTCAGGAGGCAAAGGCAGGAGGACTACTGTAAGAAGGGAAGGGATATCACCTCCAACCTTGCCATCTAAAATTACTGATGCTGGGCATGATGGTGTACACACCTTTGATCCCAGCACTCAGGAGGAAGAGGCAAGAGGATCTCTGTGAGTTCAAGGTCAGTCTAGTCTACATAGTGAGTTCCAGGACTATACAGAAAGACCAATAAACAAACAAACAAACAAATAAATAAGTAATGCTCACCGGCTCAAACCCAGGGCCTTATACATACCAAGCAATCACCCTACCACTGAGTTATCCTCAGTCTCAAAATGCTGGGGACTTTTTTGTTTTTGTTTCCTTTTTGGTTTTTCGAGACAGGATTTCTCTGTGTAGTTTTGGTGCCTGTCCTGGATCTCAATCTGTAGACCAGGCTGGCCTTGAATTCACAGAGATTTGCCTGACTCTGCCTCCCAAGTGCTGGGATTAAAGACGTTCCCCACCACCGCCGGGCCCAAAATGCTATTTTTAAAATATATCATAAACATCTTCTGCTTTTCTACACACCCGGCTCTTTTGTTTCTCTTGATCCTCTCGCTTGCCCTGTCTCTTATGAAACTTGACTCCAAAGCAGATACATTTTCCCCCATCAGAATTTTTTCCTTAGGGATTAAATCCAAAAGCACATTTTTTTTTTCCTGTGCTGGAGATGGAACCAAAGACCTTGCACATGCCAGCTAAGTGCTCTACCACTGAGCTTTATGTACCCAGCCCTTATGTGTAAATTATTTCTATGATGATAAGTATAATCGATCAACTTATCTCATAGGTTTGAATGAGGAATTCAGAAGATCATTATTACTATACTTTATAGGGAGGTAGTATATTCAAGAGATGCCAAGGGCTGGAGATACAGTTCGGTCGTAGATCAGATATCTAGGATATGCAAGGCTCTGGATTCCATTCCCAGCACCACAGAACAGACAGAACAGGTGCTGTCAACAGCAGCTAGCAGCACACTCAGATACCTGGAGGCTTTGGAGCTAAATCTGGGGAAATATTTGGGCCCCATCATTATAAAGGCAGCACTGAAGTCTGTAGTGAGGCTCCTGAAGAAGAAAGGATGGAGTGAGGAGATCAGAGGATCAACAGCAGAGCTTTGGGGTGTGCCAACTTCGAGGAAGAAACAGTGAAGAAAGCTGACGCTCATCCTGGGCACCATCAGAGCTGGGGCACAGAACTAAAGAGTGTCATGGAAGAGCAAGTTTCAGAAGAGACAGGGCAAGCGAGAGGGTCAGAAGAAACAAAAAGCTGGGTGCTGGAAGCCAGCAACGGGAGGCAGAGGTGGAAGGATTGCCGCAAATTCTAGAGCCGACTGGGCTGCCTGGTGAAACGCCATCTTGAAAGAAGGGGGCTCAAAAAAGACCACAGGAGCTGGCAACTGGTATTCTCTGCTAACAGAAGGTAGGCATGGAAAACGGGAAGCAGGGCGTATGGATTAACTAACGTACAGGGCACTGGTGAAAAGATGCGTGATGGGCTGAGCCAGATTAGATCCAAAAACGGCAACAACGGGAAGTCAGCACAGCAGGAGGGAGTGGAATTGTATTTCACTGAGGAGAGCACGTTCACAGTGCTATTTTGTGTCCTTAATGATCCAGGCTAATGGACGGGAGGGCAGCATTTATAATTCAAAAATATACTTGTCTCTGGCTTTGGAACACATTAGCTGAATTTTTTGGTAGCAGACCGAACTTTCTATTTATATTTTGCTTGGGCTACTACTTAATTCTTAAGCATTATAATACTCTGCCTGCAGCATGCCTTTAGACTCCTTTCTCGTTACTATGAAACTATCAGCATCGGCAAACGTGTCCTCCTCCAGTGCACAGCTGGGAGAGGGAGAGGGACAATGTGGAGGCGAGCTGGACAAGCTGGACGAAGGGAGACAGGCCCGTCATTGAAGTATCGGCATCAGTAAACACCGAAGCAGTCACACAGAGATGACCTGAGACACTCACTAAGAGAGCTTTTTGTCAGTGATGCTGGGGATCAAACCCAAGGCTGTATACAGGCACTGTATGCAAGCACTACAGAACATCTCCAGCCAGAGAAGAGAATTCTTCCCTGAGCATTCCTTTGTCCTAAGACCTATGGGTGACCTTTGGTGAGATTCAGAAATGACTGCAAAGTATGAAAGATGTTTAATCGAAATTTATAGACAAAAAACAAGCTAAGGACCCAGCCTGCAAACACAGCTGATACCAAACCCTAGAGAGACACAAACACTGAGATTCCTCTTTAGCTAAATACACTGTAATATGTCACACACTCAGTACATGCTGAATGCCAGGCACTTTGCTACACCTGGCATATACATTATTGCCACAACAGTCATGCTGCCTCTCTGTACAGGCAGCATGGTTACCCTTAGTGGTCATCGTTACACAACCTATAATTACTTGGGAAGTCTCAATGAGGGACTGTTTACACTGGGTTGGCCTGTCAGCATGCCTATGGGAGATTGCCTTAATTAAACTGATTAGTACAGGAGGATCCAACCCACTGTTGGCAGCACCATTCCCTAGGCAGGAATCATGAGCTGTGTAGAGTGAAGGAATGGAGCTGAGCACAGCAGGAGGAGAACAAGCATGCATGCATTCATTTCTTCAAGTTCCTGCTACCTTGATTCTCCCATGAAATAGACTGTAACCTGGAATTGTGAACTTAAAAAAAAAAAAAAAAAAAAAAACTTCTCCTCTAGGTTGCTTTGTTATAGCATTTTATCATAGCAACAGAAATGAAACTATGGCATGTGGTAAGGAAATCATGGTTCAGAGAAATCTATCGAGACCAGAGCCCTCCTAGCTTATGTTCTACATACTACTACTCTAGCAGAACAAAGTCTTTTTCTTAATAAACAAAACAGAAAACACCAACCTGCTCTGATGCAGACAAGGGTAGGGGCAAGGACCCTAATTCCTTCAGCAACTCATTTGTTTCCTTGGCCAGCTGATTTGTGGAGTGCTGTAACTGTTGCCTAAGAGAGAAGAGACAGGTGTCAGGATGCTTTATGCTCAGGGACTCCCAGTGCAAGGAACGGAGGGCCATTCACACAGGCGCTTCAATGCCTGTGTTCACAGACCCACGTCAAGGCCTTGCTGCAGCAAGGTCCCCTGAGCAGGCAGACACTCACTCAGTGATACCCAATGAAGGAAGCACAGACCAGGAAGTTCAATGGTTTGGGAAGAAAAGCATTCTGACAGAAACATAAGAGTAATTACTACCTACACCCAAACCTAATGGCCTTAATACACTGCACTCACTTAAAATTCTCACTGATTTCCCAGGTGCTCAGTAGCTGGTCAGTGCATGGTCAGTACCTAGCACAGTCCACTGACTAGGGTGGTTAGATGAAACCTATTAAAAGCATAGCTTCCTACATACCTAGAAAAAAAAACTCCGAAGATCATTCCCAAGTTCTTGCTTAAAAGCTGATTCTTTTGCGGACTTATCCTTTGCTTCCCTCCCCTGCTCGTTATGCCCGACTTTCTAGCTCTTCCTCCAAAATAAAGCCCTATACCGTTTAGAGCACTTACCTCTTGTGCAAGATACTGGGTTCAATCTCTAGCACCATAAAAGTAACCACCAAAACTATAGATATAAAGGAGCTGGGTGCTGGGCACAGTGGACTTCACCACTAGTCCTAGCTCCTCTGAGGCTGGTATGGGAGGAGCATTTGAGGCCAGCAGTTTGAGGCCAGCCTCTACAACATAGTGGGATGGATGGACGGAAGGAAGGAAGGAAATCCAAGAGGGAAGAACATGAAATATGAAAGTGATGCTATGGAAATAAACAGACAGACAGACAGAAGGTTCTTCCCATCATGGTTTCCTCTACTCCCTGGCCATTTCTACAAAGGTTTTAAGGGGTGACAGAGAAGTCACATGCTATGGTCTGAATTCATGTTGAAATCCTAGCTCCCAAGTGATGTTAGTAGGGGGAAGGACTAGAAAATGACCAGCCTGTGCGGGCCTTCCATGAGTGCATTAATGCCCGACGAGGCACCAGAGAACTAGCTCTTCTTGTGAGGACACAGGAAGAAAGCATCAACTGCCTAGCTCGGGGGCTACTCATTTAATCCCAGCACTCAGATGGCAGAGGCAGGTGGATCTCCAGGAGTTCCAGGGCAGCCACGGCCATATAGTGACACCATTTCAAAAGGAAAACAAAAGCCAAGTGTTATCTATGAAAAAGAGGGTCCTCATCAGACACTGTATCTGCCAGAAACTGGATCTTCAACCCCTCAGCCGTGAGAACTATGAGAAATAAAGTCTGATTGCTTATGAACTACCTAGCCTATTATCTACTGCTGCTGCAGCCTTAATGGCTACAACAGCACTTTTTTTTTTTTTTTCACTGCAAGCAGGCGTCTAGGATTAGAAAGTAAGAGAGACAGCAAGAGGGAGCCAATCAGAAGCCAGACCGTTCCAGAAACACAAACATATGCAGACATGTCACCTTTCCCTAGAACAGCTCCTGTGACAGAGGTCACTCTCTCACTTCACAACGTAATGCTGCTCAGCAGGCTTTAAAGATATAGAACCTGGGGGCTGGAGAGATGGCTCAGTGGTTAAGAGCACTGGCTGCTATTCTAGAGGACCCAGGTTCAATTCCCAGCACCCACATGACAGCTCACAACTGTCTGTAACTCCAGTTCCAGGAAATCTGACACCTTTACACCAATGCACATAAAATAAAATTAAATAAATTTAAAAAAAGATACACTCCCCCTCCTGGGCTGGAGAGATGGCTCAGTGGTTAAGAGCACGTAAATAATACTGCTCTTCCAGAGGTCCTGAGTTCAATTCCCAGCAACCACATGGTGGCTCACAACCATCTGTAGTGAGATCTGGTGCCCTCTTCTGGTATGCAGGGACACATGCAGGCAGAACACTGTATACATAATAAATAAATAAATCTTTAAAAAAAAAAAAAAAAAGATATAGAACCTGGTGGCACAGCCTTTAATCCCAGCACTTAGGAGTCACAGGCAGGAGAATCTCCATGAGTTTGAGGCCAGCCTGAGACCTTATCTCAGGGAGATAGATAGATAAGATAGACAGACAGACAGACAGACAGATAGATAGAACAGAACTTTTAAAAATTACATTTTATTTGTTTATTGTATGGGGCGGGGGGCACAGGTGTACCAGGATGCATGTGGGACATGCTGACATCAGAGAACAATTTTCCAGATTTAAATTTCTCCTTCTACTACGTAGGTTACAAAAATCAAACTCAGATCCCCAGCTCAATGGCAAGCACTTCTCTTTACTTGGTGAAGCATCCTGCTGGCCCCAAGAATAAAATTTTTACTTTATTATTTTATGTAGATAGGTGATTTGCCTGCATGTATGTCTACGCACTACATATGAGCAGTGTCCACAGAGGCCAGAAAACAGAGCTGGATCCCACAGAAATGAAGCTACAGATAGTTGTGAATCACCATGTGGGTGCTGGGAATTGAACCCATGTCTTCTGGAAGAGAAGGGTGTGCTCTTAACCAATGAATCATCTCTCTAGCCCCAAGAATAGAACTTTAAAAGCAAAAATAAAATCAAGAAAGATGTGATTAATACAAAAGAATCAGTTTTCCTACCAGACCATTTATTCTCTCACTTGTGGTCCCTTTCCATCACTGAGAATGAGCTGGAAATCCAACCAAACTAAATCATCAGGAGTCCTGTGTCAACAGGAGGGTCATCGACACAGGGATACATTGATAGAGCTCCTTGAGACAACTGAGGAGCAGAGGGAGTTCCTTCTCTACCTCCCTAACTTACTTGGCAAGCCTAACCAAGGGAAGAAAAGAAACTGTTCAAGGCGGCAGAAATCTGGATCCATTAATACACTTTGCTCCCCTCTTCCAGGTCCAGCTAGTACCCCTGACCCACAGCCTCCTGTTCTGACCTCACAGATCTGAAGTGGAAGGATACTATGTTCTCAAAGGGCCCTCACAAAATTCAACCTTGTTGGGAAGCTACTCACAAATTTTCCTGGAGCTTGCTTGAGTCCTGCTTAGTTCCAAGTTGGCTCATCAAATTCTTTATCTGAGCAGCTAGAAAGAAGGGGAAAAGACTTATTTTAAAAAATAAGCACATTCATCATGAGCATCCTACTCCTCAGAGCACTGGTCACCCCATATCCCACATACATGCAACTAACAGGAACCACACGCTAAGACCAAAATCTTGACAGACACATTCCTCCACAGTGCTTTCCAGGTTCACTTTTCTCCTACCCAGCATGTCACTGAACAGAAAGTGGTTTTGTTTGTCATCTCCATAGAACTGGACAATACTTCTAGATGTCTCTAGACATCTAAACTGACACTACACACTTCATCTCCTTTAAGACCGGGAAGGCGGTAGATTGGTAGTGCACACACCCAAGGCCTGGAGTTCCATCCCAGTAGCACAAAAAAGGGAAGGAAATACTCACCACCTTCCAAAGAGTCTCAAAGCTACAACAATCTGCAACAACATCTTCTAACTTGGTTTTTTGAGAGGCAGTCTCAATCTGTAGCCTAGGCTGCCCTCAATCTCCTATCTATCTTCTTGCCTCAACGTTGAGCCTATAAGTTAGATTCCTGATGATTTAGTCTAGTTGGATTTCCAACCATAAATGAAGAAAAATTATTCTCAGTGACCCAAAGAGATCATAAGGGAGAGAATAAATGGTCTGGTGGGAGAACTCCTGATTCTTCTCTTTTTTAAAAATCACGTTTTTCTTGACATCACAAGTATGAGTCACTACACCATCTTGCAACAAACAATTTAAGTCCGTGGGGTGGGGATGTAGTTTACTTGGTAGGGAGCTTGCCTAGCATGCATGAAGCCCTGGGTTCAAATCCTCAGCACTGCATGAAAAAACAGAGTGGTACGAGCCCTTCAGTTCAAAGGTATCCTCAGGTATAGGAAGTTCAAAGCCAGCCTAGAATACACCAGATCCTGTCTCAAAAACAACATCATTGAAAATTTATCCATCAATACAAGCTAGCTTTTTTTTAAACAGCAAATGGTTTTTAGAAAGACAATGAACATTTATTTTTAATGACAGGTGAACACTTAGCACATACAATATCTGTGCACACACAGTAAGTGACAAAGTAAAATATTCAATCCCAGGCAAAGAGACTCCAATGGAGAGTGCTCCTTCCTATATGGCATCACAGCCAAAAACAGTTTTGTTCAGCCCTTTCCTTCTCCTAGGTATCTGGCAGCCTGGGAATGCTCATGTTTGAATCCCCCAGGCCTATCAATAAGGACTATGTTAGTACTGGTCTTCCTGGAACCTTCCTGTCCCTGTCCCTCACTAGTCTCTGCAACAGAGGCAGAGCTCTTGACTTCTTCTTGCTTTGCTTTCTATTTTCTTTCTCAGGTTGTCAGGGAAGGTGAGGGAAGACTTACTAAGTTGGAGGATAGTTGTATGTTTTTTTTTTTTTGGGGGGTGGTTCCCAAGGAGATGACTGTCTGTCTCCTTGGGAACCCAGGACCTTACATATGCTAACCTACAATATCTAAAGAACAGAACTTATTAATAGACTATTCTTAGTTGGTCCGAGTGAAGTAGTGTTTACAACTAATTTTGTTTGTTTGGTTGGTTGGTTTTTTTAAGACAGGGTTTCTTTGGTAGCTCTGGCTATCCTGGAATTCACTTTGTAGATCAGACTAGCCTTGAACTCACAGAGATCTACCTGCCTCTGCCTCCTGAGTGCTGGGATTAAAAGTGTGCACCACCATGCTGGCTGATGTTTACAACTGATTGGTTCCAGCCAGTTAGATATTCTTCTGTTCCTTCTCCACTATCGCCGCATCACTTAACGAGTAGGAGAACATTTTCAGGTTGATGCAGAATCTCAACAGATAATACAGCACAGACAAAAGACAGTTCCTCTGTGAGCGAGTGCATTTCCTATTCCCTCTGAATTAGTGTCAAAGCTTCATTCATGCTCTCAGGCTACAAAAGGACAGGCTTAGCGAAGCAACTGAGGAAGCCAATGCTGTATGTTAATATCACACAGGTGACGCACATACACCTTCCATATACACACATAGTGTTTCCAGAGCTAACCAAGAAGGATGTCCACTTACTCCAAATTTGAGGTTTAAGGATCAATCCTTCTAGGTCTAGTTTGATGGCTTAGTGGGTAATGGCACCTGCTATAAAGTCTGACACCTGAGTTTGAACCCAGGAACCCACATGGGAGAAAGAAACAACTTCCATCCACTAACTGCCAATGGGTAGCACACATGCACCCTCCCTACACACATAAGTGAATAATTTAAAAACAAAACAAAATACCCACTTAGCCAGTCATACTGGCACACGCCTTTAATACCACCACTCAGGTGGTAGAGGAAGGTGGAGCCTCTGTGAGTTCAAGGCCGGCCTGGTCTACATAGTGAGTTCCAGGATAGCCAGAGCCACATAATGAGGCTCTGTCTAATAAACAAACAAATAAATAAATAAATAAATGTCCCAAATTCGTATTTCAGTAATGGTGTCCTTTAAAATACCAAAATGTTAAGCCCAGTGTGGTGACCCATGCTTATAATCCCAGCAGTCAAGAGGCTGAGGCAAGAAGACCAGTCAATAGCCTGGTCTACATACTGAGGGTATGTATGAATAGCCTGGGGCTATATAGCCAGATCTTTTCTAAAAAAATAAAATAAAATTGAGCTGGTTTGCACATGCCTGCATGAGGAGGATCATGAGTTCAAGACCAGCTTTGGCTATTGTGGTGGTTTAAAGGAAAATGGCCCCCAAAAACTCACAGGGAGTGGCACTATTAGGAGGTGTGGCCTTTTTGGAGTAGGTGTGGTCTTGTTGGAGGAAGTGTGTCACTGTAGAGGTGGGCTTTGAGGTCTCATATATGCTCAAGCTATCTTAGACCACTTCCTGTTGCCTGTAGGTCAAGATATACAGTGCTTAGCTCCTTCTCCAGCACCATGTCTGCCTGCATGCTGCCATGTCCCACCATGATAATAGAAACCTCTGAACTGTAAGCCACCCAATTAAATGTTTTCCTTTATAAGAGTTCCCATAGTCATGGTTTCTCTTCACAGCAACAGAAATTCTAAGACAGCTATATATCAAGTTTGAGGCCATCCTGAGCTACCTGAACTCCTGTCCCCCCAAAAACAAGACCAAGCAATTTACCTTTTGACAAGACTCCTAAGATATTTCTATTCTATTCTCTTTAGTAGAGGTTACTTATACCTCAATAATTCCATAGGAAAACATCAGGACTGTAATTACTATATTCTACTAAAATACAAACAGCCATTTTTCTTCATCACTAACATGTAGATGGTCCTTATCCAAATTCAGTAAGAATTAAGGTATCACTAAAGCTATCAACTGTATGCTGTAACAATGATTTATGAAAGGCAGGCATTAGGGATGGAGATGTACTCAGTTGGTAGAGTTCTTGCTGAGTGTGCATGAAGCCCTGAGTTCAATCACCAGCACCATAAACAACCAGGCAAAGTGGTACATTCTTGTAATGCCAGTGCTTGAGAAACAGAAGCAGGAGTTTAGAGTCATCCTCTCTAAACCAGCCTCAGTCATATGAAACGCTGTTTCAAAAAGAGGGGAAAGGTAGACATGAATACTAGCTCTCACTATGCAGACACTGGGCTAGTTTATTTGGTATTTTCTTATTTGACCCTAACCAATGCTAAAGCATTAGCATCCTCCTGCTGCATGTGGGCAAAAGATGCTCAAGAGTGACAGGACTGACTTGTTCATTCGGAGGACAGTACCTACTCCACATTGTCCTAGACCCCAGATGGCACTTACTTTAGGAAGCTTACATTCTCAAGGGTGGATAATAAACACTCACCAGGAGGTGATAGTCCTACCAAAAGAAATAAATTCAAGTAAGGGTGAAGGAGTAGGCAGAGGGTAGTCACTCACAGTGGTGGCCAGATAAGGAGACAATGAACACAGATAAAGAAAATGCACCTGTGGAAGGGAGGTAATCCAGACAAAGCGGAATTAACTAGGGCAAAGTCCTCAAAACAAGAGCCAGTGGTGTGGTGCTAGAGCTGAGTAGCAAGAGATAAAAGTGTTGGCCAAAGAGGTAGTGGGAAGCCAGGTTATAGAGGACCTTGTGCAATTATGATGAGATTTTAATTAAATGGCAAGCCCCTGATGGACTATGAATAGCATGCCATAACTAGAATTCAAATGCAGGGCTGGTTCCAAAGGCTATATGCTTTGAGTCAGAGAGTGTTGCTCTCAAAGGGCTGACTCTTAAAGGAAATAGAATGCAGTCACACAGGGCTGGTCTGGATTTTCCAGGGTTCCACTTTGCCCCACCCTGCTTATCTGACAGTGCCTTAACCTAACTCCAGATAGACTGATGTCCTTGCTCTCACCTGCTCCCTTCCCCAGTGCCCTCCCACTGGGAATATGCCTCTGTACTCACTGGAGTCCAGCAGAGTACCAGGCACTCAGTGGGTACAAAGACACCGCTGAGTCAGCCTCTTCCCTTCGACTTTATGGCATTCACATTACGGCAAAAGATGTGAATTAAGGTAAATCAGGAATAAGGAGACTTAACATATAAGCCAGACTAAACTATTAACTAGATGTTCAGAACTGGGCATGCTGTTTTATTTTGCTGGGCCTCTTTTTCACCACTTGCAGATTATAACCAGATTTAACTAATTTTATTAAATACTTACTATGTGTGTGGGGTTTCACTTTTTCTCATTAAATCTTGTAATTTGTTCTACTTAGCCAAGGCTGGCCTTCATACATAACTGAGAATGACCTTGAACTTCTGATCTTCCTGCCTCCACCTCTGGAGTGCTGGGGTCCTCGCAGGCATAGGCTACCATGCCCAAGTATTTGTGTTGCTAGAGATTAAACCTAAGGATTTGTACATGTTGGGCAAGTATTGTGTCAATTCAGTTACATGCCCAACCCTCCCATTTGACACTGCTAATACTGAGGACTAAGTGATTTCCAAGTACTCCCACGCTGCCGAATCACAAAGTCAGTAACAATGAAACAGCTTTAGTCCCAGAAAGATGGTGAGTAAACAGGGAGCCTTTCTGCAATCCAAAAGTATGGCTCAGAGATGGTCTGCATGTGCTTTGTTTGTTTGTTTGTTTGTTTGTTTGAGACAGGGTTTCTCTGTGTAGCCTTGATTGTCCTGCAACTTGCTCTGTAGAACCAGGCTGGCCTCAAACTCAGAGATCTACCTGCTTCTGCCTCCAGAGTGCTGGGATTAAAGGTGTGCACCATCACAGCCCAGCCTGTGACTTTCTTAATCATGTAAATGCAAGGTGCAAACTGAGCATGCTGGCACCTACTTCAATCCCAGCACTCAAGAAGCACAGGAAAGTGTATCTCTGTGTTCAAGGCTAGCCTGGTCTACAGAGTGAGTTCCAGGCCAGTCAGGGCTACATAGTCAAGACTGTCTCAGAAAACCAAATAAGTAAATAAAACGAAACACAAAGTGGGACAGCTGAGCATGGTGGCATACACTTGTACTGAGTTAGCCAGCACTCAGGATGGGGAGGATCTGAACCTCAAGCCAACTTGGACTAGAGAGTGAGACTCTGTTTGAAAGTTAGCTGATGCTGGGCAGAGATGCCACATACCCTTAATCCCAGCACTCAGGAAGTAGAGGCGGGAGGATCTCTGAGTTCAAGGCCAGCCTGGTCTATAGTGTGAGTTCCAGGACAGCCAAAGCTACACACAGAAACCCTGTGTTGGAAAAAAAGAAAAAAAGTAAGCTGAGACTATCTAAAATACATATCAAAATATGTAGCTAGTTATTCATTACCTATGAAAACATTAAATACTCTAGAAAGCTGTGGAGATTTCATAGACTATGGAAAAAGTCAATAACCATTATTTTCTGTGTACTTTCAGATGACACAGAACTTTTTTTTTCCCCATCTAGACTTTTCTGATTTCCTTTGTGGAAATCATCTGGACTTCCAAGTTACGAAGTTTGGGGAAGTAGGGCTGGGAACTTTGGAGTCATTTGCTTACTAAGCACCAGAATGAATGTAAGCCTTCGTTGGCTCTGTCTGTATTTCTGAACTAAGATATCTTCCTACAAGCTTCCATCCAGACCATGAGACATCCTAAAATCCAAACCATCCAAGCCATAAGGATGACAGGGTCTTCCATTTACCAGATGCTAAGGCAGAGTTCTTTCAGACGGCCCTCTGTGAGCACAGCATGAGGAACTGTGACTAATGATTAGCGACCATTGGTCACACAGCTCACACCCAAGAGCTGCAGCCTTCCGAAAGCGTAAAGCACAAACCAGGAACATTTACACATATTTTCACTTTGAGTGTGCTTAAAAATATCACAATGACAAATTTTGAAAATATTTTTTATCAAAATGAGTTAAATCTAAAAGGATCTTCTGTCCACTTGGTTAACATGAACACTCCTTTTCTTTAAACAATAAACTTTTAAAAAATTTTATGTGAATGGGTATTTTTCCTGCATGCATGACTATGCACTGATTGTGTGCTTGGTGCCTGAGGAGACCAGAAGAGGGCATCGATCTCCTGAACTTGAGTCAAGGGTGGTTGCAAGCCACCATGTGAGTTCTGGGAATTGAACCCAGGATCTCTAGAAGAGCAGCAAATTCTCTTAACCCCTGAGCTAACTCTCTAGACCTGAACATTCCTTTTCCAAGAACTCTAGCAAATGAAAGTTTTATTGGGGGGGGGGGAGGGTTGAGGAGAATGGTGTGGAAGTGTGGGGGCCAGAAGACAACCTTCGGTGTCATTCCTCAGCTGCCACACCGCTTGGCTGGCCCTTGATCTCCAAGGATCCACCTATCTCAGTCTCTCTGGCACTTCATGTACCACATCTGGGTTCTGAAGATCAAACTCAGATCCTCAAATAAGCTAGCTCTTCAGCCCCTTTGATTGACATGTTATTGCTAGGAAGATGGTTCGGTGGTAGAATGCTTACCTACCACTTGTACGTAAAGGCTTGGGCTCAGTCCCCAGCACATGAAGTAGACAGACATTTATAATGTTTTATAATACAACTTTGTATGTGCAGATCAGCTGGGGAGTGAACCAAGGATCTTACTAGCTAGGCATGTGCTCTACCACTGAGCTACATCCCCAACCCTTGTTAAAATACTCTGGATATGGGCTGAAGAGATGGCCCAGTAAGATACAGCATTTGCTGTTCTTCAGAGGACCCAGGTTCAGTTCTTAGCACCTATACAGCAGCTCACAACTGTCTATAACTCCAGTTCTAGGGGACCCAATACCTGACCCTCTTTGGTTTCTTCAGGCACCAGGCATGCACATACATACAAATGCTCATACACATAAAATAAATTAAAAAATATTTTGGATAAAGACAATTGAGAACCTCCTTTGAAATGCTACCTAATACTAGAAACTAATGTAAAGACATTACATTGCCAAATGTAAAGACAAACCCTTCTGTTCTGTGTAAGCAATTTTGTAATGATGCCTAGGTCTAGCATGGTAGCACAAGCCTGTCATCCTAGCACTTAGGACATAAAAGCAGAAGGATCAGTTCAAGGCCAATCTCAGATATCTATAGAACTTGGGGGAAAAAAACAAAAACAAAAAATAAAAACACTAGACTTAACCTCTTCTATCTCTGACCTCTCATTGTTAAAAATGTCCTGGCTAAAACTCATTTATTTATTTATTTATTTATTTATTTATTTATTTATTTATTTATTTATTTGATGTGCATTGGTGTTTTGCAGTGGGTGTCAGGTCCCCTGGAACTGGAGTTACAGAAAGTTGTGAGCTGCCATGTGGGTGCTGGGAATTGAACCCAGTTCCTCTGGAAAAGCAGTCAGTGCTCTTAACCACTGAGCCATCTCTCCAGCCCCATGGCTAAAACTCTTTAAAAAAAAAAAAAGAATATGAAGTAAATCAATTTATTGTATATTACGGCTAACATCAACACCAAGAATTATTCTAATTTGAACACTCTTTATGCACTTTTTAGCAGATATCAGCAGAATCTACACGTCCCCATGAACCATAGTCCAAATCTATTCAATCATAGTGAAAGCAACCTTCCATCACACGGGTGGATGGGACAAAAGTCTCCTTATGTGAGACAATCTCACGCTCTAATTCAATACACTAAAAACATTCAGAAGATGCAGAGATGACTCGGCAGTTGAGAACATTTTGTTATTCTTGAAGAGAACTTGGATTAGGTTCCTAGCACACCTATGTAAGCTTACAACCATTTGTAACCCCAGTTCCAGGGGAATCTGACTCCCCTCTTCTGACCTATGAGGGTGCCAGGCATGCACATGAAACACATACATACACACAGGAAAACAAACTCATAAACAAACATATTCAATGACAAAAGTACTATACTAAAACATAAAACAAGGCCAGGTGTGATGTCATATGCATTTAATCCCAGCCCTCAAGCGGCAGAGGCAGGCAGAACTCTATGAGTTCCAGGCCAACCAAAGCTACACAGTGAAATCCTGTTTCATTTTTAAAAATAAATAAATAGAAAATAAAACAAAAGAAATCCACAAACTCAGAAAACTACCTACACCAAGCACGAAAGGCTTTTGTACTGATTATGGCCAACTCGGTGTTCTGATACTCTGATGCTACATGGAGACAGTGAAAACCGCCTACCACACAAACACACACATCATATATACACACATTCATTGAGAGCTGAGCTACATCCCCGATCCTCATTACAGAGACAGGGTCTCTCTATACATGGAACAAGTTATTTATTCTCAGGCCAGCTGCAAACTCCTGATCCTCCTGCCTCAGTCTCTTGAAGGCTGGGATTTACCTTTTAAAAAACAGCTTCTCAAAGAGTGGTGGTGGTGCATGCCTACAATTCTAGCACTTGAGAGGCAGAGGCAAGAAAATCAGGAGTTAAAGGCTAACCTGGGCTACATGAGCCCTTGTATCACCACTCCCCCATACCAACAAACAAAACAAAATTCCAGTCACTACACTAAGTAGTAAATCTGTAAACTAAACTGAAAGTGAGGACTAACAATTAAAGGTATAATACTCCACTTCATACAAGAGTGACAACACGTGGTTGTTGAGCACAGACTCTAAACTAAGACTGTGCTCTTGGCTTTTCTTGATGTGTAGCCCTGCATAGCCTGGAACTTGCTATTTGCCCAGGCTGGCCTTGAACGCACTGTGTTGATCCTCCTGACTCTGCCTCTCAAGTGACGGAATTACAGGTTGGACCACCATGTCCAGCGAGACTGCCTATGTTTGATTCCTGGCTCCACCGCTTTCTAGTTGAGTGATCTAGGGGAAATGATGACAGTGTCTGTTTCCTCACCTAAGAAGTGGGAGCACCAAGAGAAGCTTCGTGAGGCTGATATGAGGATGAAATGAGCTAACAGGAGTCTAACTTTAGAATGCTGTCTGGCACATAAAAGCACTCAACTAAGGATAGCTATTATCAAACCCAAGGCCAAGAAAAATGTACTTAGCAATGATAAAAATCAATTAAGTACATACTGAATGCCAACATAGCCACTGCTGAGCCAGGCACGGTCGAAAGAGAAATGTATAATGCACGGTCCTTCATCCAACAAAAGAGCACTGCTCCAGTGGCAAGGTCGGAAAGCTCGGCTTAATTAAGGAACACAGAATATAAGCAGAGATTCAGCTGCCAGGAGAGACTGCGTGTTACATTTACGGAAAAGGGACCTAATGACAGCCGGCGTGTCTTATGTGTTCAGTAGGTAGGTAGCAGGCACTGTTGGTCTGTTTTCGACAGGGCCTCGCGTAGCCAAGGCTGGCCTTGAACTCCTGCCTCCACCTCCCAAGGGTGAGGATTACAGACATCCCCTTTGTAGCAAGCCCTGCTTTAGCACACACATAAAGTTATCTCAGTCTTCAAAACCCTATGAAATAAATAAGACCACAGATGAGGAAACTGAGCAGGAGGGGAAAAGCAAAACTCACCAAAACACTTACAAAACTGGTAAGAAGCCGAGGGAAAATGCAAACTTAGTTCTCGAACATTTAAATGAAGTTTCCTAGTCTTTCAGTAAACAAGCGGAGCCTGGCGTGGTGGCATACCCCTTTAGTCTCACCACTCTGGAGGCTGAGGCAAGCAGATCTGTGAGTTCCAGACCAACCTGGTCTCTTAGCCAGGCCAGCCAGAGCTACACACTCCGTCTCAAAAGACAAAAAAATTGCCAGGCGGTGATGGTACCTGCCTTTAATCCCAGCACTCAGGAGGCAGAGGATCTCTGAGTTCCAGGCCAGCCTGCTCTACAGAGCAAGTAGCAGGACAGCCAGGGCTACAGAGAGAAACTGTCTTGAAAACCCAAAACAAAACAAAACAAAAAAGCATGTCAGAGTTGAGGCTAGTACCTCATACCTATAACCCCTGTACTCAGGAAGCTGAAGCTGGAAGACTTCTAGGAGTTCAAGGGTAGCATGAGCTACAGAGTGATACGTTGTCTCAAATAATAATAATGATAATTTTTTATAATTTCCTTTCAACTACATGAGTGTTCTGCCTACATGTATGTCTGTGTACCACCTGTGTGTTTGGTGCCTGTGGGTACTTGGAACTGGACCCAGGTCCTCTACAGGAACAACAAACGCTCTTACCCAAAAAGCCATCTTTCCAGGCCCAATTTTAATAATTTTCTTTAAAAAGTCCAGGTTGAGTATGATGGTACATAACTTTAATCCCAGCACTGGGGAGGCAGAAACAGGCAATATCTGTGAGTACCAGGCTAGTCAAGGCTACACAGACACTACCTTAAAACAAATAAATTAAATAAATCAGCCACATAAGAAATGCTGTTCTTTGACTGGCAGTTAACTGTGAAGTTCTTCGGGTATTTTCCTACATTTGCCTCAGAAGCATCTGTCTAGACTCTTCAGTACACAGTAGGGGGGTCAAGAATTCTCCCCGGCCCCCCACATGTACTGTAGAACTGCCCATACCAGGCAGCCAACGCAAGCTACACCTTTAACCCACCGAGTGGGCTGCCCTGTTCCAGGCTGATGTGTTCTCCAACCCCAAACTCAAAGCTGTGGTCGAACAGTTCACAAAAAAAGGAACCGCCACTCTCAGATCTTCATGGGTGAGTGGACAAGTGCTTTTGAACACCCATTCTCAGAGAGGACTTGGGCGTTCTGGCCACGACTTTCTCACTTACAATTAGTAAGCTTCAAGACTCTATGTGGCCTGACCGCTGCCTGCCTCTCTGACTTCTTTTCCTACTTTGCTCCTTATCTTTAATCCAGCCCCACCTGCCTCCTTGCTATTTTCTGTCATGTCAAAGTCCTTGGACTTACCCTCAGCACACACTGCCTTTCTCCACTGCTCACAAAGCTCCCTCCATTCTGGTATCTGCTCACTCAAACATCTCCTCAGAGAGGCCTTCCTCACCAGCCTATCATCCATTCCTTTCTCCCTTCCCTTTACACACTTACCTGCTTTCTTCCCCTCAAGCACCTGCTACTCCCCGATACTATTTGTATGTACACACACACATGCATGCAAACATCCACACAGCACCATGCAGCACCTCCTTCTCTGCTCTATCGCCGGTGAACGGAATGCCTGTTGCACTCTGAATGAATGAACCCAGCCTATGCTGGGGACTGAGGCAAACAGCAGGAAAATAAAGATGAATAAGCCATGTTTCCTACCTCAAATGAGTTAACAATCTAGCAGGAAGATGGACATATTTCAAGAAAAGAAATCACAGCTTCCACAGCACACACATACAAACACACACACATTCAGCTAGGCAATTCTTTGACCTTTCTCAGTCTGTTTCCTAACCCACAGACTAGGGATAATTATTTCTCGGGATTGTTACGAATTAAGATATCACATATACCACCCTCCTCCCCATGGTAGTGCGGAAAGCCTTTAATCCCAGTACTCGGGAGGCAGAGGCAGGTGGACCTCTGAGTTCCAGGCCAGCCTGGTCTACAGAGTGAGTTTCAGGACAGTTAGGGCTACTCAGAGAAACCCTGTCTTGAAAAAATAAGAAAAAAAAAATGCCACATGTACTTTTTTCATACTGCCTGGCACACTATGTACTTAAACCGTAGCTAGCAACATATTAATTGTTGACTCTAATAATTCCCTTGAGTCCAATGCCTAATCAACATCTAAATCAGTATCTATCACCAAGGAAACTGCTTCTATTCCCCCCCACATACACACACCTTTTTTTTGTTGTTTGGTTTTAAGACCCACTCTATTGCTCAGGCTGGCCTTGAACTCATGGAAAATTGCCTCAGCCTCCTGAGAGCTGGAATTACAGGCCTGACTCATCAATCCTAGGTTTTGGCTTTTTCCTGTTCCCCTTTCCCTCTCTCCCCTTTTCCTTTTAAACGGGTCTCATTATGTATCCCAGGCTTGCCTTGAACTCACTATGCAGTTTAGCTTTGTCTAAGTCATGGCAATCCTCCTGCCTCACCCTCTCAGATGCTATAAGTGTGCTCCACTATACCCAGCTTCAAACCTAATTCGATTTAAGTAAACACAAATTTGCTGTTAAAAGAATATATGCCAGTCCCTATGCTTACTACATGGCTTAATACTCAAATCCAGAATATTCCACAGAAAGTCATTCAAATTAGCTTTAGTCTTGATGCAAAAACTTCAGCCTTGAAAAGAAATTTTCTTTCTTTCCCTCTCTTTCTTTCTTTCTTTTTTTCAAGACATAGTTTCTCTGTGTATCCCTGGCTGTCCTGGAACTCATTCCGCAGACCAGGCTGGCCTGGAACTCACACAGATCCGCCTGCCTCTGTCTCCAGAGTGCTGGGATTAAAGCATACGCCAACCCCACCCAGCACAAAATTTTCTTTTAAAACTTATTTATTTAGTATCATTATTGTGTGTGTGATATGTAGAACACACATACAAACCAACGCAAACACACACATGCCAGGGAAGAGAGTGTGGAGGTCAGAGTACAGCTCTGTGGAGTTAATTTGCCCCTTCCACCTTTACATGGGCTCTGGGGTGCAAACCAGGTTATCAGGCTTCCATAGCAAGCACTTTACCTGGAGCCATCTTGCCTGCCCCTTGAACCTGGATTTTCTGATCTAACTTGTAGATCAGTTCTAGTTCCCTTGACAAAAGGGAACTGGAACACAAAGTACCATGCTTTCTAACCATCGATCACAGTATTCTGTTTTTAGTATCTGGGTTTAACAACCCGAATATTCTTCCTACCTCCAAACACCCAGTGCCAACCCTTCCCACCAGAAATCTATCTCTCAGCTTCTACAATATACATTTAAATTGAAAAGCAAAGTGACAAGCTGGGTTTGGTGGTACAGGTCTTTAATCTCAGCACTTGGGAGGCAGAGACATGTAGATCTCTGAGTTCAAGGCCACCCTGGTCTACAGAGAGAGTTCCAGGACAGCCAGGGTTACAGAGAAATTCTGTCTCAAAAATAAAATAAAAGCGAAGCAAAGTGGTAGCTTATGTTTTAAAGTATACAACGTAATTGTAATTCAGAACTGACCCTACCTATTAACAGAGTATAGCTAAGCTCACAAAAACACAATAATAACACTGATGGTTGTCGCCATTTTTAAAGAAAAGCTGCTTCTGTTGTTCTGTTTACAAGGCTCTAGGCTGATTTTGAATCCCTGGAAACAGCCTGTATTTGACTGTCATCTACAATCTTAGACTCTAATGTCGAGGAGACTCTAATGGCGAGGAGTGAGTTTTGAGACAAGCAGTTACAGACTGACTTGTACCACTCGGTATGTACTTGTAGCCAAGCGTCTCCGTGTATCAGATTTATACAAGAGACAGAAGATGAAATCTTCATGCTTAAAATTTTGAGAACTTCTTTGCTACAAAAGACAACGTAAATTAAAATGTTCCCGGTGCATTCTCTGTAATAAAACAGGAGTCCTCCCACCCCTTAAATACCAGCCATTGACACTGATTTCCAAATTAATTACAGGAAGCACAGTGTATTAAGTCACCCAAACACACGCATTCGCCACTTCCCTTAATTGAAAGTTGCTGATGATGTCTGAGGACCCAACCGCTGAGCAGAATGTGAACCTAGAGCCTCAACCAGGAAGCCACCCCTGATCCAAACTGTGGAAAGCGAGGTGGGTGGGGAGACGGCGATGACAGGAAAAAATCGGCTGACCACTGCGCCCAGTCAAGACTGTTGTTCACAGTCCAGGAGATGACACACGCTCCCTTCCCACCCTCGGGCTGTCAAGTCGGCTCGGTCGACCCAACACCGCGAACTCACATCGCCTAAGACAGGGGTGTGGACCTGAAGGGCCCGAGCCTGACCGACCCGGGGAAGGCAGCTCGCCGCGCCCGGAGTGGAGGCTCCCGGCGGCCTCAGGAGTGGCCCGGGCTGCGGCCGGGACCGGGCTCCGCGTCTTGGCACCCTCACCCAGGCCTGTCCCGCAGGTCGCCCCCCGCTCCCGGCTGGGTCCCCGGGCTCACTGGCTTGACTGATCCGCTGGATGTTGCCACTGCACGTCTGGATGATGCTGTTGAAGTCCCGGGGCTGGGGCCCCGAGGGCCCGGGATTCCGATACATGTCTAAGGGACCGTAGGACATGACAAGGAGCAGGGACCGGGGTCGCGCTTCACGGCGCTCCTACCGGAAGCTGCCACTAGCCGAGCCCCGCAGCTGAGAGGAAAACCGGGAAGAGAAAGGGCGGGGGGGGAAGGAGCCGCGACTGCGTGCGCACTGACCCCACCCACTGACAATGCGCACGCGCATGCTCTACCCCCCTCCCCTTCCCGTGGTGCGCGTGCGCCGCTGTCACTTGAGAGTTTTCAAACTGCTGGCAGAGAGCGTCGCCGCAGGACCGAGCTCCTCCAGCTGCGCAGCTAGCAGCTTGCAGACGCTCGGCCTCGTGCCAGCCGCCGACATGCCGGCCCGCATCCTGCCGCGCGGCGCGGCGCGGCACTGGCGCTTAGCCACCCTGCAAATCTTTGCTTTTCCAACCCTTGTCAAAGCCGAGGTGAAGGCATGAGCGTGGGACTGGAGCAAAACAAATGCGATTGTACCCGGACAGGATTCTATGGTGAAAACTGTTCAACACCTAAATTTCTGGCAAGAATGAAATTACTGCTAAAACCTACCGCCAGCACCGTGTACTCTGTGCTTACCCACTTCACGGGATTCTGGAACATTGTCAGTAACATTTCCTTCCTGCGGAATTCGGTCATGAGATATGGGTTGCCCGCCAGATCGCATTTGATTGACAGCCCACCCACTTACAAGGTGCACACCACCCCTACAAAAACTGAGAAGCCCTCTCCAACCTCTCCTGCTACATCAGAGCCTCTCTTCCTGTATGTAGCAGATGACTGCCCAACTCCCATGGTGTGTAAGGGAGAAAGGGCTTCTTGGTTCATGATGGATGAGGATCTGTGTTCACCAGAGGACTGGGCCACGGAGTAGTCTTAAGCCATGTTTAAGGCAAAACTCTAAATAGACGGTATTAACTGTGCCTTTTCAAGGATGGAAAATTAAATATCAGATAATTGATGGAGAGGTCTATCCTCCCATCAGAGAGGCCAGAGATCCTCAGGTGGGCATGATCTACCCACTTCACACCTCTGAACATCTGCAGTTGGCTGTGAGGTGGGAGATCTTCGGCTTGCGGCCTAGTCTGCTGGTGTACACTACAGTATGGCTGTGGGAATATAAGGGAATGTTTGATGATGTGTGCCAAGAAGGAGCACCCAGAGTGGATTGATGAGTACCTCTGCAGACAAGCAGGTTCACGCTGATGGGAGAGACTGTCAAGACGGTGATCGAAGACCAGGTACAGCCCTTGAGTGGCTGTTACTTCAAAGTATTACTTTATTACTGGTAAAGTTTGACCCAGCTTTCCAATCAACGGTTCCGGTATCAGAACCTCGTCGCTGCTGAGTTCTAACACACCCTGTCACTGGCACCCTCTGGAGCCTGACGCTTTTCAAATTAAAGGCCAAGAAGTATACCTTTGATCAGTTTCTCTACAACTCTATTATTCGTAGAGCATGGACTGAGCCAGTTCACTGAATCATTCACCATGCCATCTGCTCAATGGTTTACCAGTCATTGGAATCTTCCACTCAGTATAACAAGCCACCACAGCCTCAGCTGACCACAGCAGACAGGTGAAATGCCAAGCTCTGAACGGGCACCTCAAAGGCTTCCTACCGAAGCCCTACAAATCATTTTAAGAACTCACAGGAGAGAAAGAGGCTGCTGAGTTGGAAGCTCTTTATGGTGACATTGATGCCATAGAACTGTTGCCCTGATGATAGAAAAAGCTCATCCAGATGCTGTTTGGGGGGAGACCCTAATGGAAATGGGGCACCATTCTCCTTGGAAGGACTTATGTCTAACCTGTTTTCCTTACTACTGGAAGCCAAGCACTTTCGGAGAAGGAGGTTTTAAGGTAGTCAACGCTGCTTCAATCCAGTGTCTCATCTGCAATGACATCAAGGGCTGTCCTTTCACGTCATTCAGTGTCCCACGTCCAGTGCCTCCCCAAACAGCCACCATTAGTGCAAGTTCTTTGACTCCAGACAGAGAGTGACTTAGATATCAGATCCCTCCAGATTTGGGGGATGCTAGACAGGGCAAATGACATCAAATAATCAGAGAGTTGGGGATAAGTTGAATAAGTTTTCTCAGCCATGCTGTGTCTCTCCACAGTTCACTGACACCACACAAGAATTTTTGATCTGCAAAAAGTGTACAAGATTACCTCAACCCTTACTTCCTATTTTGTTCTATTCTGAGAACCCAGGCTCAAATACAGAGAATGAAGCAACCTTGAGATTCAGAACTGTGGCCAGTCGGTGACTCTTAGGGGTTTCAAACTACTTTTCTTGTTCCCTTCACTACTAATCTAAGCAGTAAAGTAATAATACTTGTTGGGGACATACTGTGTGTGAATCCTCATTGTAGGTCACGGCACACCAAGGAAGCATCCCCATTTTTATCTTTAAAGTAGATTTTTTAAATTAAGTTTTTTTCATTTTATGTGCATTAGTGTTTTGTCTGCATGTGTGTCTGGGTGAGGGTGTCAGGTCCCCTGGAACTGGAGTTACAGATAGCGCTGAGCTGCCATGTGGGTGCTAGGAATTGAACCTGGATCCTCTGGAATAGCAGTCAGTGCTCCTAAAGGCTGCGCCATCTCTCCAGCCCCTGAAGTAGATTTTTTTTTTTTTTTGAGACAAGGTTTCTCTGTGTAGCTTTGGAGCCTGTCCTGGAACTTGCTCTGTAGACCAGGCTGGCCTCAAACTCACAGAGATTCTCCTGCCTCTGCCTCCCATGTGCTGGGATTAAATGTGTGCGCCACCACCACCTGGCAGATTTTTTTTTTTAAGTAACATAAATTAACACAAAAAAAGTAAGCATTATGAGAAGATTAAGACCAAAAGTATTGATCGCTTTGAGGTTTGATCGGAAACCCAAACACTAAGGTAACTTTATCACCATCTCACTACTTCCCTAAACCCTTTTCCAAGGTTAGAGAGATGGCTCAGCAGGTAAAGGTACTGCTGTCAAGCCTGAAGACCTGAGTTCAAATCCCAGGATCTACACGGTAGAAGGAGACAACCAGCAAATTGTCCCCTGATCTCCTATACCTATTGTGGCAAGCAACACACACACAATAAAAATTTTGGCCAGGCGGTGGTGGCGCACGCCTTTAATCCCAGCACTCAGGAGGCAGAGGCAGGCGGATCTTTGTGAGTTCGAGGCCAGCCTGGGCTACCAAGTGAGTTCTAGCAAAGACACAAAGCTACACAGAGAAACCCTGTCTCGAAAAACAAAAACAACAAAAAATGTAATTAATTTTAAAATGTTTTTAAAATCCTCATTCCCATTTTCCCAAATTCATTATCTGCAGAAGTTCTTTCCAAATAGTCTGTTCATTTATATCAAACATGTAGCCTTGGCTGGCATGGAACTCCTTATGTAGACCAGGCTGCCCTCAAACTCATACCTGCCACTGCCTCCTAGATCTCAAACAAGAATTTCTTAGATAACTCCTGAGGATTTGAGCAGTTTAGAATCTAGCTGCAAAAGCTCTTTCATTTCATTGCATTTTGTGGGCACCTGGTAAAAGGGAAGACATGGACAGGATTTTTCCCTGGAGGGATGCTGATGGCCAGACATGAAGGGAACTGCAGTTGCCTGTATTCTCCAGCCCACTTTAGTCTCTCAGAAATGAGAGGAGAGGAAGCAGCTTGTGAGTGGCATTAGGGATTGCAAATATGTGAATGAGCCTGTATCCACATCTAGAGGTCTTTAAAAATAATTTATTAAACTTCGTTTTATGTGCATTGGTGTGATCCCCTGTCAGATCCTCTGGAACTGGAGCTACAGATAGTTAGAGGTGCCATGTGGGTGCTGGGAATTGATTCTTGGTTCTCTGGAAGAGCACCCAGTGCTCTTAACCACTGAGCCATCTCTGCAGCCCCCACCTCTAGAGATTTTTAAAGCAAAGCTATCTCTAGCTTTTGTTGGAATTCATTTATGACAGTTCTTCCCTTGTATAGAAAGGGACAGATTAGGTCTGTGAATTTTAACTTAGTAGTGGAGCACTCACTACTACAAGGGGTAGACCTTGTGTTTGCTGGGCATGGAAGAACTCACTTAGAATCCAAGCCCTTGGGAGGCTGAGAGTTCTAGACCAGCCAGGACTGCACAGCAAAACATTGTCTTTAAAGAAAGGAGGAGGGGGGTGGCTGGAGGAAAGAACGATAGGAAAAAAGGAAGGAAGGAAGAAGGAAGGAAGGAAGGAAGGAAGGAAGGAAGGAAGGAAGGAAGGAAGGAAGGAAGGAAGGAAGAGAAAGAGAAAGGAGGGAGGGAGGGAAGAAAAAAAGGAAGACAGACAGACACACCCTGAATTCAATTCCTAGCATCACAAAAACAAATATGATATGGTGGTACATGCCAGTCATCCCACCACTTGGAGGCTAAAGGCAGGAAGATAGGAGTTCAAAACTATCCTCAGTTACACAGCAAATTAGAGGCCAGGATGGCCAAATGAGACCCTGTCTCTAAAACAAACAACTTGTCATGTTAAACAAATACTCTTCCACTGAAATATAGACCCAGCCTCTCCCCGATCCTGTTGAGACATGTCCTCAATAAATTGCCTAGGATGGCTTTGAACTCACTCAGCTCAGGCAGGCCTTGAACTTTTCATCTTCATTGTGGAGGACCAGCCCCCCCCCCCCCACTTATTTACCCCAGGGACTCTTGAGAAATGAGGGATAAGAGACTTAGTTAGAAATAGAGGGGAGAGAAACAGGAGAAAACACAGGATAGACTCAGATGGGCCTGGATCCTTATCCACCAGCCCAGAACTTGATTCCTAAGTTCTATTTATAACAATGCCAAGGGGTAGAGCAAAAGACCTCCCCCTTGCTAGTTATAGTCAAGTGTAGACCCTTACAAATACTTGGTACCTAGCCTGTGGTCCAGTCAACCTCATATGCAGTCCTGCTGGGTACAGACACTAGGAAACCTAGTGGGCTCCAACACTTTGTGCCTCAGTTTCTTGAGTGTTGGGATTACATATGTGCTGTAGAACAATCCTTTTCTACACTATGACTATGTATTAGTCTCATTGATTAATAAAAAGCTGACAGACTGGTAACTGGGCAGGAAGTTAGATGGTAAAGCCAAACTGAGAATGATGGGAAGGAGTGAGGGGAGTCAAGAGAGAGTCGCCAGCCAGCCACTGAGCAAGCAGGACATGTAGAAATGAGGTGATAAGCCACAAGCCATGTGGAAATACATAGATTAATAGAAATGGGTTGATTTAAATGTAAAAGTTAGCTAGTAACAAGCCTGAGCTATTGGCTGAGCATTTATAAGTAATATCAAGCCTCTGTGTCGGCTATTTGGAAGCTTACATGTATGTGCTCTACTATGCCTAGCCTAATGCTCTTGTTCTGGTTATGAAAATTCTAATAAAATCATTATGTGGTGACATGCACCTTTAATCCCAACACTTGGGATAGAGGCAGGTGGATCTTTGTGGGTGCAAGGCCAAGGCAAACTGGGTCTACATAGCAAGTTCTGGACCAGCCAGGAATACACAGTGAGACCCTGTCTCAAAAAAAAAAAAAAACAAACACACACACACACACACACACACACACACACACACACACACACACAATAAAGGCTGGGGTGATAGATGGCTCAGTGGGTAAGAGCCCTTGCTCTGGAAGCATGAGGACCTGAGTTTGAATCCCAGTAGCACCCAGGTCAAAAGCTGAACATAGTGGCTGGAGAGATTGCTTAGCAGTCAAGAGTGAAGTCCTTGTGGGTGACCTGAGTTCCATTGGTTCCCAGCACCCATATGGTAGTTCACAACCATCCTTAACTTTAGTTTCAGAATATCTGATTCCCTCTTCAGGCACCAGACACACACATAGTGCACATACATGCATGCAGGCAAAACACTGATATACATACAGTTTTAATGCATTAGTAATTCTTCACATAAAGCACTAAAATGTATCAGTTTGAATGCATTAATAATAAACTCAAAGTCACCAATACTGGTGTCACAACTGAAGGACAGAACTGAAACACTTCCCCTTTGTGTCGTTTAACCTAGAGCAAGCCGAGGCTGGATTCTCTACAGCTCTCCTGTGTCCTCCATTGTCCATCACAAAGGGCTTCTGCTGTGTATTTACTGAACAGCACGGAGAGCAGGCGGCGAGGAACGAGCGTCGCTTTACAGGAATCTTTAACAGAGTTTTACAAGGGATTAAACCACTGACTCCAGCTGACCCCAACTGACCAGATAACAGACACTGTCAAGCACTGTCCAGTGCCGCTTCCGTCGTTTATGGTGGATATTCATTTTCTAAGGCCACTCTCAGCCCATTTTCTGTTCCCAGCTAATGATTCTCATAACACACATGCATGGCTCTGGGCCAGGGGCATGAGAGAGTACATAACTGAAGACTGCAGCTGTGCATCAGCTCAGGTTGTAAAGATGATTCCATGGAAAATCCATGACAAATAAGGCTGGTTGTTACTTTGTTCTCATAGGGATAGGCTAAACGAATAGGCTGAATACACAATAGTCTAACAGTCTTAATGTTTTTAAAATTATGTTTGTTGTTGTTTTTTGAGACAGGTTCTCGCTCTCTAGCCCTGGTTGTCCTGGAGCTCACTATGTAGACCAGGCTAGCCTGAAACTCACAGAGATCCACCTGCCTTTGCCTCCCAAGTGCTGGAGTGGTGGCCAAAAACCCCTCCATTTTCTGCTAGGCATCCATCTAGGTAACCATTAGCCACTTATCTCTGACTCCAGTCTCTGGGAAATAAGTTCCCAGTAACCCTGACTCAGTGACCCCATCCACCTACTCAGAAATGTACAGCCGTGACCATCTACTTATTCTGTTTTGACTAACTGCTTTTTGGCTTCTGTAACCTGCTTATTCATACATTCAGGTTGCCTTGACTACCTAATCTTGGCAGAGCAAAACAGCTCCTGGCTTGTTTGTGCAGATACTCAAGGTCTCCTTGTGATTTTCCCCCCCTTAAAAATTCTTCCATCACCTCCTTCTCACAGCAATCTCAAGTCTGGCTCAGAGATTGTGGTCCTGCTAACAGTAATCAATAAATCTTTGAATTATAATTGGATTGAGTCTATGGTCTTTTCCCAGGGGTCAGGAACTCCAAAACACTGAGACTCAAGGCGTGCACCATGACGACCAGCTGCACTGTTAAGACTCTGCTGCTGCTGCTGCTGCTGCTGCTGCTGCTGCTGCTGCTGCTGCTGCTGCTGTTTGAGACAAGAGTTTCTTTTTTTCTCTGTGAAACAGTCTTGGCCATCCTAGAACTCACTCTGTAGACCAGGCTGGCTTTGAACTCAGAGATCCCCCTGCTTCTGGCTCCCAGGTGCTGGGATTTAAGGCGTACACAACCACTGCCCGGCTACTCTTAAGTAGCAAGTGTATTATTAACTTTGGCCTTGTGGTCCAGCAAAAGTTCCAGTCTCTCAGCATGTAAGAAATAATTTCATCATAATGCATCACCACAGCATATTTTAGTAACCTATATTTTTCTTTTTTCATTTTCCTGTGTGGTGTGCATATGTGTGGCTGCATGGCTGCATGTGTGTGGGTGCATGGCTGCATATGTGTGGGTGCGCATGTATATTCCTGCATGTGTGTGGATGCATGGCTGCATGGGGGGTACACATGTGTATTCCTGCATGTGGAGACCCAAAGCTGAGCTCAGGAATCATCCTCAGTCACTCTTGCATGTTCTTCACTGAGGCAGAGTCTCCTCATCAAACCCAGAACTGCTGCTGGGCTCCTCTGTCTCCACCATCACAGGCTGGAGTCACAGGTGGATGGGTCACTATGCTCATAAGTGCATTTTTGAGGATCCAAACTCCACTTCTCACCCTTGCAAGGCAAGCTGTTTAACCACTGAGCCATCCCTCCAGGCCCCTAAATTGCCCTTTTTTTTTTTTTTTTTAACCTTTAAAAGAGCCTTGAACCAGGGCTGGAGAGACAGATGGCTCAGCAGTTAAAAGCACTGGCTGCTCTTCCAGACGACCCAGGTTCAATTCCCAGCGCCTCCATAGCAGCTCCCAACTGTCTGTAGCTCCAGTTTCAGGGGATCTGATACCTTCACACCAATGCACATAAAATAAAGTTAAATAAATTATTAAAAATATATATAAAAGAATTTTAAAAAATTTTAAAGCCTTGAGCCTTTTTTCATTTACATTTGATACTGTTTAAACTGAAGCTCAGTGAAAGTCTCTTTCTCCCAGAAATTGAAGATATAGTTGCTGCTTTCTTCATTCCGTGTAAAGTGTAAAGTGGTTTCCACCTCTGCATCTCTCACAGAGCAAATACTAAAGATCCAATAAACACTGATCATATGACTGTATAAGGAGGGAAGTACATGGTTCCAAGCTTAGGCCCGGTCTCACAGTGGGATGGAACAGCTGACACAAGGTCTAGAAGATGTCCCCAAGTCCTCCTGTGATGTCCTCATCCTAGAGGACACCTGCTTGTTGAGAATCAGCTCTAGCTCCTGGAGCTCCAGATCTTCCCAGAGAACATCCTGAACAAACTTCAAAATAATGAGAAAAAGGATAGAACCAGAGGTGTGCAGAACACACCAAGTCCCTGACCAGATCCTAGAACAAGAGGTGAAGAATCCAGATAAAATAGCCTTCCGGGGGCTGGAGAGACGGCTCAGTGGTTAGCAGTACTGGTTGCTCTTCCTGAGGACCCCAGGTTTGATTCCCAGCATCCATAGTGGTTTACAACAATCTGTAACTCAAGTTCCAGGGAATCTGACGCCCTCTTCTGGCCTCCAAGGGAACCAGACATGCACATAGTGCACGGATATGCATGTAGGCAACACACACACACACACACACACACACACACACACACACACACACACACACACACCAAAAAATAAAAAATTAAAAGGGTATGGGGAAAGAAGTGAAGAAGAGGAGAGAAGGAGGAGGAGGAGGGAAGAGGAGGAGAGGAACAGGAGGAGGAGGAGAGGAACTGGAGGAGGAGGAGGAAAACAATCTTTCCTAACTCAGCTGTGAAACACCAACCTGCTGGAGAAGCTGCACCACAAAATAAGCAGCCAAAGACCACAACACTGACCTCATGCTGCATAGCCTCAGTGACTTCCTGTAGCTCAGTCTAAGGGCTAATTAGGAAGTCTACCTAAGGTCATCATTGCACAGGCATACGTGCCTCCTGTGGTCAGAGAAGGCTGGGTGCAAAGGTGCAAGACTGTATTCTCAGCACTTAGGAGGGGAGGCAGGAAGGTCGCAAGCTGCAAATGTGCCTAGACTAAATAGTGAGTTCCAGACCAGTTTTTGCAGAGGACCCAGGTTCAATTTCCAGCAGCCACATGGTGGCTCACAACCATTTCTAACTTCATTTCCAGTGGATCCAATGCTGACTTCTGAAAGTACCAAGCACACTGGTGGTGCACAGATGTGTAGGTAAGCAAGACACTCAAATATATCATTTAAGTTAACTTTAAAGCACACAAACAGCTGGTTTGGTGGAACATCCCTGTAATCCCAGCACTCCTGAAGTAGACGAGGCAGGAGAAGGAGAAGAAACTCTCAAGGTCATCCTTGGTTATGGGGCAAGTTCAAGCCTAGTCTGAGCTGTATAGAACTGCCTCAAAAAGAAAAAAAGTGAAAAGAGAGCTGGGCATACAGCTCAGCGGTATAGCACTTGCCTAGCAAAAAAAAAAAAAAAAAAAAAAAGAGTAAATTAACATGTAACTGGGTACTTTCCTTATATTGTTCTTTACAAAAGGACGGACAGTATGCGTTGTGGGATATTTGTACACCGGGTGAAGATATATTGTTGTGATTGGTTTAATAAAGAGCTGAATGGCCAATATCTAGGCAGGAGAGGACAGACTCTTCCGGGGACAGAGAGGACTCTGGGAAGAAGAGAGGCAGAGAGACGCCAATCAGACTCTGAAGAAGTCAGACATAGGGTACAGATCAGAGGAAACCGAGCCATGAAGCAAAACAGATTAAAAGTCTAAGGAGATTAAATATGGGTTAATTAAATTATAAGAGCTAGTTGGGAAAAAGCCTAAGTTAAGGCCAACTTGTCATAATTAGTCATAATAAGTCTCAGTGTCAGTATTTGTGAGCTGGAGTCCCAAAGAAAAATCCTTCTACAAGTATGAGTATTAGAACACTAATCATTGACTTATTGAGATTTTATAATTAATTAGTGTGTTTTAAAATTTTTATGTTTTAAAGATTTATTGATTGATTGGTTGGTTGGTTTTTCGAGACAGGGTTTCCTCTGTGTAGCTTTGGAGCCTGTCCTGGGAACTCGGAACTTACTTGATAGACCAGGCTGGCCTCGAATTCAGAGATTCATCTGCCTCTGTCTCCCGAGTGCTGGGATTAAAGATGTGCACCACCTGGCTAAGATTTATTTTTATTCTAAAAAATGTGTGTGTGTGTCTGTGTGTCTGTCTGTCTGTCTGTGGGTACATTCACCTGAGTGCAGCTGCCCTAGGAGTTCAGCAGGGCATCCTCTGGAGCTGGAGTTAGCAGCAACTCCCCTCACATGGATGAGGGGAGTTGAACCCAGGTCCTCTGCACGAATAGCAGTGCTCTTAATCACTCCAGCCCCCATGCATGTGTTTTATATTCATAATCATAGGATGTGCCACTTGAAATATTACATCTAATTCCTTTGAAATGATAAAAGTCTAAGGAGATTAAATATACTCTGCTTCAGAACCAGGTCATTTTTTTTAAATGTATAAATTTACTTCAATAAACTGTTAACTTGTGTATTGTGTTGTGTTTTGTTTTGACTTATTTTTATTTCATGTGCATTGGTGTTTTGCCTGCGTGTATATCTGTGTGAGGGTGTTGGGTCCCCTGGAACAGGAGTTACAGACAGCTGTGAGCTGCCATGTAGGTGCTTGGAATTGAACTGGAATTAAATACTTAGATATCTCTCCAGCCCTTGTGTACTGGTGTGTGTGTGTGTGTGTGTGTGTCGGGGGTGGGGGGGTGGAGGGTGGGGGGTGGGAGTGTTTGAGATTTGGGACAAAGTCTCACTCCACCACAATTTTCCTGCCTCAGCCTCCCCAGTGAAGGAATTACAGATGCCACCATATAGCTAATTTTACTGTCGTGTATGTGTGTGTGTGTGTGCGCATACATATGTGGAGGACAGCCCTTCAGTGTCATTCCTCCAGTGTTGACCATCTTAATTTCTCTAGTGTGTGTTTGTGTGTGTATGTTTGTGCACTCATGTGAACATGTGTGCATGTGTGTGTAAGTGTGGAGACCAGGGGTCCACATCGGGTCTCTTCTGAAGTCACTCTCCACCTATTTTTTGAGACAGGGGCCACTGCACCTGGAGCCACCCATTCAGGCTAAACTAGCTGGCCAGTGAGCCCCAGGGACCCTGTCTCCCAGCACTGAGATTACAGGTAAGTAGTCTACACCCTGCTTTTAGGTGGATGCTGGGGATCCAAGTTCAGGTCCTCACACTTGAGCAACAATTTACCAACACAGCAGACAACTCCCTAGACTCCTCTGCCTCTTTGAAATTCGTTCTGAATCAGGATTTTTCATTAATGACCTGAACTTGCCAAGTAGGCTGGGCTGTCTGTCTGGTCAGTCCCAGGGATCCGTCTGTCTCTGCCTTCCCAGCTTTGGTGTTGTAAGTATGTGCTAGTACACCGGCTCTTTGGTTTGGGTTTCTCGAGACAGGGTTCCTCGGTGGAGCCCCGCCACAGCTGGCTTTTTTTTTGGGGGGGGGGGTTGAGACAGGGTTTCTCTGTGTAGCTTTACGCCTTTCCTGGAACTCACTTGGTAGCCCAGGCTGGCCTCGAACTCACAGAGATCCGCCTGGCTCTGCCTCCTGAGTGCTGGGATTAAAGGCGTGCGCCACCACCGCCCGGCCACAGCTGACTTTTTAAACGGAGGTGCTGAGGCTCAAATTCCAATTCTCACACTTGCAAGGCAAATACTTCACCAACTGAAGCTTTCTCCCACCACAGCCCTAACTTCATCATTTCTTAAGAGCTTTTTAGATGCCAAGCATTGGCAACACATTTTGTGTGCACAATCAGAGATCCCCTAAGATAGCGTGTCCTCAATGAAGACCGCCAGTGGTTTCACAAAGTACATTCGCTGACTTGAGGTTGCAATCGAAACCTTACACTGGAGGAACCGTGGGCTCTCACCAGACACCAGATGAGGGAAAGTTATTTATGTTTTGGGGGAAAAGAAACAGTCGTGGGCTTCACCTCTTTGTTCTGCCTTGGTTTCTGTAGTACTGTGGATGAGCCCTTAGGGTGAGCCAGCCAGGTGAGCACTCTGCCGCTGAGCCATGTCTCCTGTCCAGAAGCGGCCTTTTGATTGCTTCAAAGCGCACTGGGCTGTGTAAAGGGATTATCAGCAGGCCTGAGCTATCAGGGGGGCTCAGGATCCTGTTTCCTTGGAAACTACCTTGTGAAGATAGATGTGGGATGCTGTCATTGGAAACCTTATCTGAAGCTCTGCACCTGTCTCAGACACCAGGGATGCTCCTCGGTGTTCAAATCACCCAAACCTTCCAGGTAAGAGTAAAACATTCCATTTGCACAGATATTTCAAACCACATTTCTGACAGTCTAGGACTTTGAGAGTAAGATCTCTCAGCATTAGTCCTTTGGTTAATTAACAAAAAACAAACAAACAAACAAAAACAGTCTCCCCAGCATTTCCATTAAGATATGATTTGCTTCTTTGTATAGGTGAGAGAATTGGCATGCTCTGAGATTCTGGGTCCCTGCCCAGTGTCATACAGCTGTTAAGTGGCAGCCAGAATTCATACATCCTCTGTAGCCCAGGATTACCAGTCCTGCCCAAAAGATGTGCATGCATGTGTTCTTAAACCAGCTGCAGCTCACAGCAGCAGCTTCCAGGACTAAACAGCATTTCCCCAGACTCTGTTTTATTGAACTAGAATGCAGACAGAAAGTATTCTGTTCAATGTGTCAAGAGTTGTCCACTCCTGTAAGTACCAGACAAACCGAGACAGAAGCCTCATCACCCCGGAAACTTCCAGCTTATGTTCCTTCTAACCAACTGCCCTCCGCCACCAGATGTCACTTTCTGATTTTTATAGCTTCATGTTATCATTATTGTAATACATCTGGTGGCTCCCTCCAAGCGGTTTTGTTTGTTTGTTTTTTCCTATTCTGACAATTGGTTTCTATTTTGTTTTTCTGAGACATAGTCTCTCTATGTGGCCCTGGAGCTTGCTCTGTAGACAAGGCTCAGGGATGGCTCCAAACTCACAGAGATCTGCAAGCTCCTACTGCCTAGGTGCTGAGAGTGCCACCCCAGCCTGATCCCTTCTGACAAACTTTCATGGTTATTTGTTGAGGAAAAACACTTGCGATTTTATATTTGGCTTAGTGAGCATTACTTAATATCAAAACAGTAACCAGGGCTGGAGTGGAGCTCTGCGGAGAAGCCCGGGAGGGAGAGGAAGGGAGGAGAGGAGAGGGAGCAGGCAGGAGAGCAAACTTTCAGGGAAGATAAACTATAAAATTGTGGAAAAAAGAAAAAATGTTAAGTCTGGACATGGGTGTGGTGGTGCATGACTTTAATCTCAGCACTCAGGAGGCAGATCTCTCTGAGTTCAAGGCTAGCCTGATTTACAAAGCTAGTTTCAGGACAGCTAGGGCTGTTACAGAGAAACCCTGCCTCAAACCACCCCCCCCCAAAAAAAAAAGTGAGAAAGAGAAAAAATAGACAATATTTTTTATACCCATCAAGGACTGAGACTTTCTAACATGGTTGGGGCTCCAATTGGTCCAAATGGAGAACAATTACAATTAATTATTTGGAAAATTAATTGGCTATAAAGAATTAGCTAAAATGAAAAGATATTAGCTGGAAAATAAAGTTCTGCTTTGTTAGATTTTTAATTTTTCAAGACAGGGTTTTTCTATGTAGCCCTGACTGTCCTGGAATTCTCTCTGTATACAGGCTGGCCTCAAATTTACAGAGCTCTGCCTGCCTCTGCCTCCAGAGAGCTGGGATTAAAGGTGTGCAACTGAGTCTATATAGCCCAGGGTGGTCTTGAACTCATGATCCTCCTACCTTAGCCTCCCGAGTGCTGGGATTACTAGCATGTGCCACCATACCCAGCATGACCTCACTTTTCAAGCAAGATTGAAAATATGCTGGGACTGCCCTCTAACTGCTGAGAAACAGAGAAGTCATCAATTCCAGTGATAGCTAAAAAATATAAACTACATTTCAGAACTTAATCCCACAAGCTGAGATCAGTGTGTAAGCCACCTCCAAGATGGACAATAGCAGTTCTCTTTTTAAATATTGTGTATGTGTAACCGAAGTGTATGTATGTGTACCATGTGTGGGCAGGAGCCTGCAGAAGTCAAAGAGTCTCAGATCCTCTGGAACTGTTGTTCCAGACAGTTGTTCGATGGCATGTTGGTGCTTGGAACTGAACCCATGTCCTCTAAAAGAGCAGGATTCACTTTTTAAAAATATTTTTATTGGCTGGGCAGTGTTGGCACATGCCTTTAATCCCAGCACTCAGGAGGCAGAGGTGCCCTCAGAGGTCAGACTCCCCCGGGACTGGAGGTATAGATGATTGTGAGCTACCATGTGGATGCTGGGAACCGAACCTGAGTCCTCTGGAAGAATATCCCATGCTCTTAACCATTGAGTCAACTCTCTCCACCTCAATGCTGTGGGAGGACTCTTCTATACACTGTGAATGTATGTAGCTCTCATTGTGGTTGATAATAAAAGCTGATTTGGAAAGCCAACAGAAATACAGGAAGAGGAAGGGCAGAGTTGTAGGTCACCAGCTAGACCCAGAGGAAGCAAGATAAGAATGTCGTACTGAGAAAATGGCTAAACATAGGTAAGACTTACAGGTTAATTTGAGTGTAAGAGCTAGCTAGTTAGTAATAAGCCTCTGTGTGATAATTTGGGAAGCGGCTGCTGGGTATTTGGGAGTTGCTGGCAGGATAGAAACTCCCCTCTAATTACACCTAAACCCGTGATTCTTGCTCCTGCAGTGAACATATGTGGGCCCTCCCTTCTCATGCTGGAATGTTGGTGATTTTGCCTCTGCAACCAATAGGATAGTGGAGAAAGTATGGGAATGTCTTGTCTGAAGCCAGGACATAAAACACTCTGGAGCTTTTGCCTTGCTCTTGGGTCTGTTTTAGTTTCAGAAGCTACTCCATGTGGCAGTGGTAGTCAGCACAGCTCCCATCCCACTACTTTAACATGAGTGTTTGTACAGGGGCCATGAGGGCATGTGACCTCTGGAGCAGATGAGACGGAACACAGCTACTGCCTTATCATTGTAACAGTGCTGCTTGGAGTCTTCCAGTGCTGCCTACGTCTGATTACCTCAAGGCCACCATGCCAAGGAAGGCTATGCTCTACAGAAGGGACAGAAGGGACACAAGTGACTGATAGCACTGTTCTGCTTCCACCTCGCCCAGCCCAAGTGCAGGTAAATGAGCACTGAGCAGGCTAACTCCAGGCCATGACCTCTCAATCTTCCTAGCTGAAAACCTAGATGTGGAACAGAAACCAATTCTTGTCCTTACTCTGTTGAAATTATCCAACAGGACCTGTAGGCATTTTGAAATGGTTTTGAGTCATTAAAATTTGGTCATTTATCTTATAGTAATAGTAACAAGAACCCCGTTACTGCTGACGGGTTTTAAATTCCCCATTAGTCTACAAATAGGATAAACTTAGGGTGCAAGAAGAGTATGATATGTCTACAGGTAAATCAGCAAGAAATAAACACATGGGCCAGGTGCAGCTCAGTGGGTCAGTGTGTGCACAGCCTGAGCAAGGCCCTGGGTTCCACCCCCAGAACCAGAACAGAGAAGAGCAGGGGAGGGGAGAGCAAAGGAAGGGAGAGGAGAAGGGGAGACAGAACCCAGGAACTGAATCCAAATAGTCATCTGAGTCAATATGAATTTTATTAACACACATCTGTCAAAGTCTGTACAAACCAAAACATTCCTATGTTTTAAAATGTCCATTATTACAAACATACAAAGAAACAGAAGGTGTTACCAAAAGTTACTCAATTTCATGGTAAAATGCTGTCATGATTTTTTTAAAAAAATCAACATTTCAAGACTGAGGTTTCCTCTTTACCGTTCAGGAGCTCATGGTAGTTTAGAAAATGTATAGGTTTGCTGAATATTAAATGCTAAGACCTTAAAAAAAGATTTAGTATAAAACTAAATGAGCGTCTGTGTACTGTCTCATTTCCCACGCACGAGTTCTCAGTTTTACCTTTTGTTTAAGAGACCAGGACTGTAATTCTTTTTCTACCAACTTTTTCCCACAGCCAACACAAATGACCTGAAATATATCGTATGGTAATTTATCTTTACCTAAAAGTTTCTCATTCAAAAAGTTACAAAACGATTCAGCAAGGCAGTTTTCCCTGCTTAGAAGGGAAAGCTGCGTTCCCTACCACAGTACTTTATGAACATGTCCTTCGAGCCTCCTGTCAGAAAGAGCCCTCATGGCCGTACCTCTGTCCATTTGTCTGAGAATGCCACCGCACACTAGAGAGCACTGTGGACAAGTGACCGTGACTGCTCTGACGCTGGTGGACTGTGGTATAAATGTCACCTGTCTCCATGATCTGCTCTAACGCCAGCAGCACCTGCACTGATCCCAAGGTCTGTTCTGGGTCAGGGCACATACAACCCATTTCTAGTTTCTTTCACAAAAATCCAAGAGTGAGGCTCCACATCCGAACCTCTCCCTTCCCACCTGCCTACTGGGTCACGATGGGCGAAGGGCACACTGGGGGAGACCCCGCTGCTGCCAGGAATCCTTGCTCTCTAGACATTCTCAGTCAGAACAGGGAGCTCACAGGATGGGGTGGACAGAGGGAGGAAGTTCAGTGAGACTCCTCCCCATCACACAGCCCATGCCTAAGCAGTCCATGCCAACCCCGGGAAACACACAAGAGTTCAAATCTCATCCCACTTGATCTGCTCATGTTAAAAAAAACAAAAACAAAAAAACCGTGCTCTGTTGACAGCCTGGCGTGACAGCTGACACGAGCGGATGTTTTTAAAAAAGAAGTGGCAGTGTGGGAATTTAACATTATGTGAAAGAAGAGGGAGGGGGAAGGGAAGCGTCCAGTACAACCTGGACAACCGTTCTTTCTGCCCTTACTGAAAGACAGACTGGTCAAGTCTCTGCACCCTAAGCATCTCCGCAAATGCTCTTCCACAGAGTCCTCCAAAGGCACTTAGCTCCACACTTACACCTCCAGCATTTACCTTAGCCTTAAGACTCTAAGGTAACGAGAAAAAAATGATTGGATTCTTTTACTAAAAGCTAGCAAACAGGTTTGGATTTTTTTTTCTTTTTTTTTGAAGAGGCATTGCTTTTACAAGAACTAGCCAGCCTACCATCATTCCTTTATCAAGAAAAGGTTTCCTTTTTGAAAAATAAATAAAACTCTGTCTATACATAGTACAAAGATCATACATAATATACCTGGAAAAACCCAAGAGTATACCCTGAAGCAAAAAGTTTATTGGCGAGAGAAAGCCTCTCTCAGCGCACGAAGTCTCAAGGTGGCAGTTCTCAAGGTTCAGAGGGCGGCAGTGATGCACAGTGGGTGACAGACTACTTGGCGTGGGGATGGCAGGTGTGCCGGTGGACAGAAACTCTGCACAGAACACTGAGCAGTGACCACTATGGAAAACACCGAGTACTAAAATAGAGGGAGGGAGGAGTACAGGGGAGCGGAGGAGGGAGAGGAGGAGGGAGGGGAGGAGGAGGGGGCCTGAAGCCCCAAATGCTCAGCATGCAGTCGTAACACGGCACAAACCAGGTGTGTCCATTCAGCCCACTACATTCGCACAAAGGGTAATGGTAAGAAAATAGAGATTTTGTAAGAAAGCACAATTCCCAGAGAACAGCCAGGTGGCCAACCCTGACCAGGAGCACCGGCTGTTGTCTCTGGGAGCCTTCTTGTGGTCCTCACGGAGACGTAATGGTGCCTGACTTCTCGGACTTCTTGCTCTTGGACAAAGCAGCTGCCTGTTTGAGAAGCTCTCGGTTTTTGGCCTAAAATAATAAAAATAAAAAGTCAGTGCAAGAACAGCCTTCAAAAGATGGTTCAAAGCCGGGCGGTGGTGACGCATGCCTTTAATCCCAGCACTCGGGAGGCAGAGCCAGGCGGATCTCTGTGAGTTCGAGGCCAGCCTGGGCTACCAAGTGAGTCCCAGGAAAAGCGCAAAGCTACACAGAGAAACCCTGTCTCGAAAAACAAAACAACAACAACAAAAAAGATGGTTCAAAACATGGTATGTACTCACTCATAAGTGGATTCTAGATATAAAGCAAAGGACAATCAGACTGCAACCCACAGATCCAGGGAGGCTACATAGCAGGGGGGACCCTAGGATGACTGTGGCTTAGAATAAGTTTTGGTTTTACTCAATTACTGGGCAAGCCTCAGTGAAACATTTCACTATTAGGATAAGAATTTGTACTGTATCAAGCTGATAATAGAAAAATAAATAAATAAAAGGGAAAAAAAAGTGAAGAAGAAAAAAAAAAGACCTGAGCTACAGGTAGGCAGTTCCTCTCTGCTCCCTCTTGGGTTTGGATGCTGAGATGGAAGAAGAGCGTGGCAATATTAAGAACAGCTTGGGACTATAACTCGGCTTTCCAGGACCCTATGATAAATCTCCCATGATGTAATGAGTCTTTATCCCCTAATAAATTCCTTCACTCTTTAAAAAAAAAGATGGTTAGTAGATGGTCTCTGTGCAGAGTGAGTTTAGTGGGTAATAATAATAATAACAACAATGTGAGAGCAGCGGTCTGCAGACGTAAAGGAGGGGACACCGAGGGGCAGGCACTGGTCCAGGGAGGAGAATAACAGGAAGTTCTGGGGCGTGACACCTGCTTGAGTAAAACAGTGAAGCGCACTGGTGAGCCTGGTCTCTCGGGACCACTGTTACAGAAGATGACGTGTGCAACACAGACCAACCAGGGAGCCTTAATGAGCAGAATAAGTACATCTATAATTCAGACATCTGGACTCACATCTGGTGAATTAAAGAAATAAAAGAGCACATTTGTTAATTCCAGTTCTTGGGAGAAAAAGATGAAAACACACTCAAATGAAACAATGAAAGACGTCTGAAGGGGGTTTCTGTACTCTGTAAACAGAGAAAAAAATCTAAGGGATGGTTACCAAACACAATCATGAGCACAGCGGGTCACCACTCACTCACCTGCAACTGCTCTGTGACTTCTTTGTGGGTTTTCTCCATTTGGTTCATTTTGGCCCGAGTTTGAGACTCCTGATACTGAAAATCAGCCTTCAGCTCTGTAATCTGAAGGAAAAGAATCAGTGACTTCAACTCCTTCATAATAGTCAATGTTTGGTATTGGAGATCTACAGTCTTCCAATTTCCTGGGACCCAGGGCTCTCCTGCATAGCCACACAGCCATCAAAGCCACACAGCATCCTTTTTCCTTGAGGCTTTTCTGAAGATTCACAAACCTGGAGCTCACTACCCTTCTCCCTTTCTGCCCCTCTCCCCTCCATCTTCCAAGTCCCAAGGTCAAGAATTCTCCTGCCTCAGGCTCCCCAGTGGCTGCAGTTACAGCTGCTCAATACCTCCCTCCAAATCTGAGGAAACCGTTCTGGTTGGCCACAATGGTGGTACATAAGTATAACCTAAGCACTCAAGAGGCCAAGGCAGGAGGGCTACCTTGAGTTCAAGGCCAGCCTAGGCTATATAGTGAGATTGTCTCAAATACACACCCAAACAACAACAAAAAACTTGACTTAAACTACTACTTCCTTGAAGATTTGATAGCTCTGAAAACCCTTTGAATGCTCGTTTACAAGCTAGAGAAGAATTGCAAGTGATCATTGCTCTCAATTCCAAAAACACTGTTTATTACCCATTCAATCTTCACTTATTACTTTATTTAACTTTTAACTCTATTATTATTTGTGTATGACATGTGTCCCTGGAGGTCAGAGGGCAGCCCTGGGGAGCTGCTTCTCCCCTTTCCTCAACAGTGGGTTCCAGGAGCCAATCAGGGTGTCAGGCTTTCCAAGGCAGCACTTTACCGACCCAGCCAGCTCACTGCATCTAGTGTTTGGTTTATTAAAAACATTTGTGAGTTACATTTGCTTATCCACTTACACGTGAGTGTGTGTGTGCGCCACAGTGTGCATGTGGAGGTCAGAGGAGAACTCCAAGAGTCCGCTCTCTCTTTCTACCATGGAGATCCTGGGGATCAAACTCAGGTCATTGGGTTTGGTGGCCACCTCACTGGCCCTACTGTTTTTAAAAATTAACTCACACTTTGTCCTATATTTATAATAGCCTGAGGTCTAAAAGGTTAAGTATGCCACGAGGACCAGCAGTGTTAACGTGGTGCTGATCCAACTGCAGACTCCTATCTACTGACTGCAGGTTCAGAGGAGGGCGGCTAACAGACAGTGACTGGTGAGCTGAGTCGAGACAGACCAGCAACAGGCAGGGAAGCGGAAGAGTCCAGACACAGGCACAAAGACAGGCCACCAAGGGCTGTTACCAACGGCTGACGACTTCACAGCAGCAGATGGGGCTAAGGATGGGCGGCCACGACACAGCAGAGACAATACCCTAACTGGGCAGTGTGACTGTCGTCTTGGAAGCTACAGGACTAAGTTTAGTTGGTTTGCTCTTTTCAAGACTTGAGTTCTGCGAGGAGGAAGCAAGCGCTCTTCTGGCCCCTACTGTGCAGAAGTCTGCCTGTGCCGTGTTCATCTGGTCCAAGACATGTGAGTCTGTCATCTGTCACTCACACAGAAGAATGGAAAAAATCCAGGGACTGGGGGCTGATGTGAATGGTTAAGTGCTTGCCTAACCCGCACAAGGCCTTGGTTTCCATCTCTAGGACTCCCCCCAAAATGCATGAAAACAAACACAAGAACTTCTACAAAATTTAAACCAGGCATGGTGATGCACACCTGTAATCTCAGAACCAGGGAGACAGAAGATCAGAAGTTCAAAGTCATCCTGAGCCACACATGAATTCAAGGCCAGCCTGGGCTATACACAATCCTAGCATGCATCTATAAAACCAGCACTTGAGAAGCAAAGGCAGAACTGCCACAAGTTCAAGGACAGTCTGGTCTGCTAGCAAGTTCCAGAAAGCGAGGACTCTACAGCAAGCCTCTCTCAAAAAATCGGGACAAGGGTCAAGGAGGTGGTTCAGAGGGTATAAATCAGCATTCTCAACCTGTGGGCTGAGACCCCTTGGGCAAACCTCTGTCTCCAAAAATATTTACATTACAGTTCATACTATTAGATGGTTTTGTTTGTTTTGGAGACAGGGTTTCTTTCTCTGTATAGTCCTGTATAGTAGTGTGTTAACTAGGAATGTAGCTCAGTAGCACAGAATTTCCTAGCACACACAAGACCCTGGGTTTAGTCCCCAGTAACCGGCCCCTTCCTCACCACACCCACACACACACACACACACACACACACCCACACACACACACACACACACACACACACACACACACAGAGTATATTGTTATATGCTCCCTGCTGGACTGCCTGGTGCATACTAGACAAGCACTCTGAAGCCGAGCTACACCCTCAGCCTTCCCCGTGGCTTTTATACACTGTGTCTGTTGGGTTCATAACTGATGTCCTGTCTGAGAAGTGGGAACTCCTTGGCAATGCTGAGAAAAATCAGCGTTCTGAACCCCTAGGCTGAGGTGGACGGACCAACACAATGCCACCCCATGAGCCGACCTGGCAGACACACACTCTTCTCAGGGAGTCCCACGCTGACCACAGGCTCCCTTGCAGAGCACCAGTGCTAAGTAGCTAACAGAGGGGAGCATCATTCCCCGTCCCATGGTCTTCCTTCCCTCTGTAAACCTGGCCCGAAAGGCGGTCATGAAACCCTACCTTCTTCTCTTTCTCTAAGATCATCTGGTCCTTCTGATGCAGCATCTTCTTCAGAGTGGCCACCTCCTCCTTCAGCTGGGCAATGATGACAAAGTGGTCGGTGCCAGGGGAGTCCAGAGCCAGGTCTGGGGAAAAGCTGGGTAGAAGTGGAGAGAGACATTTCCTAACTCTACTTCAGGCTGTACTCCAGGTCACCTGATGGGGGCCGTCGGGGCTTCGGTGACTATCTGAATTCCTGCCGTCAGGTTCATTACTCTGTCCACATCAGACTCACCAGTGTCTGCTGGACTTGAACTAAGTACAGGAAAGGTGGTCATCAGAAAATGATGCCAACCCCAAACCAACCCCACAACCTGTCATATGTGGGACCAAAATTAACATGAGATCCCAAAAGCCAAGCTTATTACCGCAGGCTCATTGAAGATCTCCAGCCACATTTGTGATTAGAGAACTGTCCTAGAATCCTCGATAGACTATCTATTATGAGCGCACGCTCAGCCCTAAAGTCCTGTGATGAGGTTCAGCTCCTAAGAAACTGAGACACCACCTGGCTGGTGGTGGTGCACAGCTTTAATCCCAGCAATTGGGAGGCAGGGGTGGGCAGATCTCTGTGAATTTGAGGCCAGCCTGGTCTACAAAGTGAGTTCTAGGACAGCCATGACTGTTATAGGGAGAAACCCTGTCTCAAAAAAAGAAAAGAAACTGTAGCTCCCACCTTGAAGCACGCAGTCTCCCCTAAAAAGATGGGGTGTACAGGAAGACTAGCTTCTGTGCTGCAAAGGCAGCCTAGAATCTTAATATTCAGCAGGCTGAGGCATGAGGACTTCTGAGTCTGGGGCCCACCTAGGCTATAGTGAATTTCAGGACAGCCTGAGCTCCGGTATGAGACTTGTCTCAAACAACAACAAAAAGAATTTGGAGCCGGGCGGTGGTGGCGCACGCCTTTAATCCCAGCACTCGGGAGGCAGAGCCAGGCGGATCTCTGTGAGTTCGAGGCCAGCCTGGTCTCCAAAGCGAGTTCCAGGAAAGGCGCAAAGCTACACAGAGAAACCTTGTCTCGAAAAACCAAAAAAAAAAAAAAAAAAAAAAAAAGAAGAGGTTTTGGCCGGGCGGTGGTGGCGCACGCCTTTAATCCCAGCACTCGGGAGGCAGAGCCAGGCGGATCTCTGTGAGTTCGAGGCCAGCCTGGGCTACCAAGTGAGTCCCATGAAAGGCGCAAAGCTACACAGAGAAACCCTGTCTCGAAAAACCCAAAAAAAAAAAAAAAAAAACAAAAAGAATTTGGGATGCTTAGTGGAGGAAGGGACAAAGGGGACAAACTCCAGTCACATCACATGCTTTTCACGACTCTCCACTTTGTCAAAGTACTGGTGACGCTCATGTCCTTTTAGCAGACCCTCCTCATTTCTCCCATTTCAGGAAATCTGTAAGGCCTTGAGATTACATGCAAAATCTTTTCTGCGTCTACAACAGGAGGTTTTCTGGGTGAGGATCCAAAGTTTTCCGAGATGCCTCAGAACAAACCAGGAACCACTGCCAGAAGGTCACTTCCGGTCTGTTTTTAGGGAGTTCCCAAAAGTTTACTTTTCTCCACAATCTTTAAAGCAATACACAACTCTGGATACTGATCTCAATCCTCTGTCAACAGAGCAACAACAGGACTCCTTCCGGAATCTTATATGGCAGCTAATAAGCAGTGTTGGAAGACACTCAACCAGCCTTCCGACTGCACACGCTCCCTCATGGTTACCAAGTCAGATACTCCTATGGCTGGGCTGGAGCCCATCCACATGCAGCATCTGGAACAGAGCACTGGAGGAAGACTGGACTGATGTTCTCCTAACTGATGAATGTCCCCAAGTGCAAGTTCGGGGTGAGCAAGAGTCAATGCAAACTAAGACAACAGGTGTTCAGGATAAGGGTCCATCAGTCTTCTCCAAGTTCAGATCTAGAAGTTCCCTTGTATCTGTTTCAATACCCACCAAAACATGTCTTCCCTCAACCCAACAGAGTATTTAAACTCCTAACTATAGCAAGTAAGGGCATAGTACTGGCTGACGGGTGTGTGTGTGTGTGTGTGTGTGTGTGTGTGTGTGTGTGGTGGGGGTGGGGGGTGGGGGTGGGGGTGGTGTAACTCTCCACTGTCTCCAAAGCTCCAAACGCTCTTCTCTGCCTGCTTCTCAGGAGACTCTCTCTCTCTTGCTGCTGTTGGCAGTGCTGGGGATTGAAGCTGGGGCCTCCTGCATGAGACTAGAACGCTTTACCACTGAGCTGAAGCACCAGCCATAGAAATTAATCTTACACCAATCAACTCTTGGCAAAACCAGCCCAGTGTATCCTGCATGGGCCTGATCCCTCTGAAGCCAGGAGCTCACTCAACACTAGAAGAGAAAGCAAGGACTAGTTACCAAGGCAGAAAGCTAGTCTCTCCAATACCTCCACACACAGGGAACTTAGTGCTGCTCCAAGACATTTCCTGCCTTTTCTGAAAGCTTCTAGCATAAGAACAGGGTCTCTGCTAAGAGGCTGAGGCAGGCTGAGGCAGGGAGATCGGAGATTCAAGGCCCACCCTCAAGACAAACAACTCTTTTCCTGAGTTGAAGCAAAACAGGGCTGCAGTAACGAGCACACTGCCCAGAGGCCATCTTCAAAGGCCACAAGGAAGCCCAAGGCTGCAGGCTCAAAGGCAGAGAATAAAATGAAATTTAAAAAGTCCTTTGGAAATGACAAACTGTAGGTGCCTGGCTGCCACCCGTTGCTAAATTGGATTCTGGACTGCCTACGGAGCACTTAGCAGTATGACTGAAGAGTGACCGGCATAGTTTCTCAAGGAAGAAACACTGTCTAACTCCTATTCCTCAAATCAGAAAGTTCTGGTCACAATTTTAACTAGGGAATTAGAAAACATTGGGCGGGGGCTGTGACTTCGTAGACAACTGAAAAACAAATAGACTAAGCCACCTTCTAGGTATAAAACATCAGAGAAAGCTAAGATAATGTGTTCTACAGCGTGAAAAGCTGGGGGACAATGAATAGGAGGGTAGGCGGGGCATGGCGGTGCACTCCATTAATCCTATCGCTCGGGAGGCAGAGGTAGATGCAGGCAGATCCCTGGGTTCCAAACCAGCCTGGGTCTGCACAGAAAGTTCCAGGACTGCTTCTTAGTCTGTTGGCAAAGGCTAAGTATAGCAGTAATATTCTTATCAATTTAATAGAAAGTTCCAGGCCAGCCAGGTCTACATAGGGAGACCCTGTCTCAAATGAGAGAGAGAGAGAGAATGTGCCTCAATATTAAATAAGATTATGGCAGTAAAAGATCAACATACAACTGTCATGAGGCAACATACAGAAGACATAAGGAATAAAATTTAAAGAGTAAAAGCATAAATTTTAAAAAGTTAGTGTTGCCAGGCAGCGGTGGTACATGCCTTTAATCCCAGCACTCAGGAGGCAGAGCCAGGTGGATCTCTGTGAGTTCGAGACCAGCCTGGTCTACAAGTGAGTTCCAGGACAGGCACTAAAACTACACAGAGAAACCCTGTTTCAAAAAACAAAAACAAAAAAATAGTGTTGGAGATAGAAACTAAGGGCCTTGTGCTAAGGAAGCACTCACCAGTGACTCCCCGGCTGCTCCAGCCCTGAGCATGTAAGTACATTCATACTTCAGGGCTAGAGATGCACCTTAGTCCACAGTACTTGCCCTGCATGTACAAGGCCCTGGGCCAGATCCCTAGTAATACAGAAACCTGGAAGAGTGGTCCCTGCTTGTAATTCCAGGACTCAGGAGGGAGATGGGGTACTCAGAAGCTCAAGGTCATCCTCCACTACACAGAGATTGAGGCCAGCCTGGGATACACGAAACCCTCTCTACACTTCCCCATTCACTCACTCACTCACTCACTCTCTCTCTCTCTCTCACACACACACACACACACACACACACTCATACACACTATATGAAGTCTTGCTTGGGCAGCACATATACTAAAACTGGAACAATACAAAGATCAGCAGGGCCCTGTGTAAAGATGACATGCAAATTCCTGAAGCATTTCATATGTATAAATAAAATAGTTTGAATATTAAAAAGGAGGATAAAAATTATAGAAATGCCTCTTTTGTTACTGTTTTTTGAAGCAGTGTCTCATGCATTCCAGCCTTATTTGAGTCCCTATGTAGTTGATGATAACCTTGAACTCTTGATTCTCCTGCCTCACCTCCTAAGTGCTGGGATGACAGGCGGGTGACACCAGCCTAGCTTCAGAATGCTTTATTCAAAGCAAAGAAAAAGAGCAGGAAAAAAACCACAAAAAAGTAAAAAGGATAACAAAATGCAACTTATGTTGTGTTATGAATATTTAAAAGAAATGCAAATAAGTTGACTAAATTATTAAGAGCACTAATAATGCAGGGACATTTAAAAGAAATGTGTTCATGGATGAACATTTCTGTGGCAGCAGAAAAAATTACCTACATTTTCAAACTATCAGATAAACATGGTGGCACATCCTGTAATCAGTGGGCTGGGGTAAGAGGACTACCTCAAGTCTGAGATCAGCCTGGACTACTACCAAGTTCCAGGAGAACCAAAATTACAGTGAGACTATCTCTAACCCTCCCCTCCCTGCACAAATAAAACAAAAACAACAACTTTCTAAAATTAGTATGAGGCTAGGGATACAGCCTAGTGGTAGAACACTTTCCTAATAGGAAGCCCTAGGTTCAATCCCCAATATCACATACACACAAAAACAGTATGGGAAAAATGATCTTTTAATGTCTTCTCTGGAGGACATAATAAAAGACCATGTACCTAAGGAAAGACTAGCATCCCACTGAACAAAACCATCCTTACTTGTGGCCGGATGTGAGTCAACAATCTGCAGGGCCAACCTAGGTTTTAGCTTGGCACATCTCAGGCAACAGACAGTAGACTAGCAGCGAAACCTCAAGACAAGCAAGCTGGCCAAGGTAAAGCTGCTAGAGACTGGGCCGGCAGAGATGCAGCTCTGAAGGAGCTTCCGGGGACCATCAGCACGGCCTGGGGATAAGGAAGCGGATGGGAATGGTGGATCTGAAAGTACAGGGCTGGGCTTTAGTGGTCTGCTTTCTAGGACTTTCAAAAAAATGCCTTCCTTGAAGCAGTTTTTACAGAATCACGCAAAGGTGATGGACACATCTGTTTTCTTCACAACAGCCCAACTGGCTGCTCAAAGGAATGGGCGAAGAGACCAGAAAGTTGGTCTGCATGGTTCTTTCCACATACAACCTGAAAAACTTAAGCATTTCCAGAAGGTTCAAGAAGATGAAAACCAATTAAACTAGTGTTGACAGACACTGCCCTGGTAGGATCTGATATCAAATAAATAAAAATGCAGCAGGAAGAGGAGACTCCACAGACGATTTGCATTCTGGGAGGTAAAGCAACAGGCGGCCCTGATACGGCCCTGGCTGGTGGCTCCCACAGCCACGCTGGCTGGGAGGGAGGGCTGCGAATGTTCTCAGAATGGAGAAGAGTCCAAGGACTTTGGGGAAGGGTCAGGTGATCTCACTTCAGGATGCCTGGGCCTGGAGGAACAGGAAAATGGATGGCTCCAAGACTCTGTTGAGAGGCAGCCCACTGCACCAACGCAGCCGGGCTCTGGGTATTAGGACAAAGCAGCTCATGAGAGGAAGCATCGTTGAGAGGAGAGGAGAGGAGCAATGAAAATATGCATTTAGGCAGGCCCAAATGAAACAAACCACTGAACTCCATCTCCTTCTCGTCTGTCCCAGCATGTCCTGGAAGACTCCAAAGAAGTGGGAATATCCGGGCAGACATGCAGCCCTACCTTCACCCTGCCCCTGCTCTCTCTAAATCAACTCCCCCTGGAGGCTACAGGCCCAGAACACACAGAAAAACATTCATCTCCTCACTTCTTAGACTTCCTTAGTGGACTGAAGAATAACTACAGTTAATCCAGTTACTAGTTCTAAATATGTATTTTTTGTTTTTGAACTGGGTTTCACTATGTAGCCCTGGCTGGCCTTGAACTCACAGAGATCTATATGCCTCTGCCTCTGCCTCCCAAGTGCTGGGATTAAAAGAGTATGCCATCACACTATCTTGTTTCTGTGGCCTGGCCACCCTTCTGACTAACTTCCCAAGTTTTGGGACTACAGGCAAGGCCAGCATTGCCCACTAAGTTCTTATATTCACCTGATAACAGCTATCAGTAGCGCTTATCCGTAACTATCAAGTGACTAGCGTAGCACCCGTAACAGGTCCACTCAGGACCCTGGCTAGCTCTGAGGTAACCTCAAGTGTAGTCAAGAACTATGTATGCATTTCAAGTGCGTGAGCACTCATACTCCAACTGGCTCACCTGTCTCCGTTAGTTGTGATTGACTCAAACTTGGATTTTTTCTTTGGGATTTCATTTTGAATTGAAGATGTAGAAAGTGTTTTCTGGCTTTTGATGGCAAAAAGAGAGAGAGACACATTAGAAATCAAAGATTAATAAAACACTCCAAGGAAAGTCTGTCAAGTGGGCCAACAATGTTCTGGGCAACGGCTTATTATTTTTGATTTGTAAAATCTTCCAAGGTACTTTATAGGTTTGGATGCTTGGATGCATGGGTAGCCAGTTTCTACAGGGTCAAAAACCATTTTGATCTTAATTACTTACTTCCTGACTGATTAATAGTTATGAAAACAGAACTGATCAAACTGTAAGAAATGTCTTTTCTGGTTTAGAAAGTCTCTTCCATTTCCTATCCCCCATGCATCTTCCATCTCATAGCGCTAGGAAGGACCGACAAGTCATCCCCCGACAAGTCAGTACCTGACTTACCCAAGGAGAGTCAGCAGGAAAGCTGTAACAAAAGCCAAGCAGGCACGCCTGAACTCCTAGCCTTTCTCATGACATCTCTGTGAATGCACGCTGGACCGCAGTCCCACAGAAGAACTAGGTTTAGATGTAGTACCGTCACTCACAGCTGGCTCTAACACCAAAGCCCGGAGCCTGCCCCTGCCATGAAATCCCTTCCTTCGGACGATGTCCCAATGCCACACGCAAGGGGCTCAATGCCTCAGTGCCTCAGGGTGGTTCTCTACATGTGTGTAGTGGGGGTGAGGGTGGGAGAAGTTGGGGTATGTGAGGATGAGACAGGGTTTCATGTAGCTCAGGTTGGCCTAGAACTCCCTATGTAGCCGTGGCTGGCCTTGATCTCCTGACCCTTCTGCTTCCACCTCCAGAGTGCTGGTGTTACAGGAGTGCACCACCACCTCCAGGCCGAGATGAAGTTTCTGTAACATTTCTTAGCTTACCTATACTTGCACTAAAAGAGCAGCCCCGATGGGAAGCGCTATAAACCAAGGCCTTGCAAACATTAGGCAAACACTACACTGAGCGACATCCCCAGTCCTCAGTTCCCCTTTCTTTCAGTGCCTTCTCTACTAGCCAGGGTATTGCTGCCCACACAGGCTGGGTCTTTCCCTTGCATAGGCCCCTCAGTAGTGCCCATAGGCCCCCGACGTGTGTGCAGACCCTCTCCTCCTCCTCCAGTTTCCAACAACACAAACGGTCTGACGTTCTCCTGGGTTCTGTGTGCTCCCAGGCCCTCTAGTCCTCTGCTAGTCCCTCTCCTAGGAAGCCCCTGCCTTGTCCTCATCTGACAAGTTCAGTCCATAGAGGGACAGTTACAGCAAGCTCTTCTCCAAGTCAGCTTTCCTGCCTTTCTACCTGAATCTTGACAAATCTGCAAAGTGGTGCCCATTGCATTAGACTGTGATGACTTGATTACAAATCTGTCTTCTCTACCAGAAGGCATACCATTGAGAGCAGCATGGCTTTTATTCATCTCTGAATTCCCAGCAGAGTCCCTGGCCCATGAGAGTACTTAATAATGCCTAGTGAGCAAACAAACCATAATGACGGTAATAAGAAAAAACAGCTAAGACCCACTGAATACCGCCATTAGAAAACAAACTGCTATTCATGGACTATAAAATTTGCCTTCACAACAACCCCATGAGGTAAAGCTATTCTCTTTCTCATTGTCGAGAAAATTTGCTGGAGACAGGATTAAACCTGAGCCCAATTCTCAACATCACTGTATATACTCTTAAAAGAAGCTTCAGCCATCAACAAAAGGACATCTTTCAACTGGCTCCCACCCTGAAAAAGTCTAGAATACCAATCAACTATTTGTCCAAATATATATATATTTAAAATGTGGTCTATAGCCAGGAAACAAAACGTCCAATCCCCAAGGGAGTATGCACAGTTAGAGTTGAGAATCCCACTTCCAAGTTCCTCACACCTTAAAGACTTAATACAGAAACCTCCTTGGCCCTTGCAGGCAGGAACTACAGAAATGGCAAGCCAGACTTCCTAAAGGCTTGTAGCAACAGGAACACTTCTGAGATGCCGCCCTCCTCGACGGCCTGAGGAGCGGGGCTCCCGGCCTGCCGGCTCCTGCAGTCCCCTCATGGACCTGGTTACCTGTTGTAATGGCCGCCACCACCCAGGCGGCTGAACTGCCCCTTCTCCTGATGGCTGGCTCGAGAAGAGCTGCTCAGGTGTCTCCTCTGCTCTTTGGTCTTCTGAAGGACGCGCTTGTAGGACAGCGTACACAGCCAGCACAGGAGCTTCCCATCTACCTGAAAGACGAGACACAGTTCAGGAGGTGAGGTCTGTGCTAACCGTGACCCCTAAAACCCTGGGCTAGACCCACTCAGGTTAGCTCCAGCCCTGCCACCTGCAAGCTGTGTGAGCCTGGAGCGGGTCACAGACTGTAGTGACAATGGACAGAGACCACTCAGTATGGTGCCATACACATAAAAACTGACCTCTCTATAGTGCAGTGTTTAATCCTAACACTCGGAAGGCAGAGGCAGGTGGATCTGAAAGTGTAAAGCCAGCCTGGGCTACAGAGTGAGTTCCAGGACAGCAAGGGCTACACAGAGAAACCCTGTCTCAAAAAAAAAAAAAAACAATAAATAAATAAATACATATTTTTATCATGCAACTAAGGAATGCTGAGAGCAGGAATTAAATAGTGTTCCCCAGGGATGAGCCCCCCAACTGGTTATCCAATACCAAGTTGTCGTTCTAAATTCATACACACACAAACAGCACTGGTGGGCTGAGCAGGTGTACTTCCATATTTGTGTGTTTATAAGTATGTACTTAACAACAAGGAAAAAGAGGGCCTGAAATTTGGAGGAGGAAGAGAGCAGGGAATATGGGAGAGGCTGAAGGGAAGAGAGGGAAGGGATGTAATTATATTTTAGTTTAAATTTTTGTTTTGTTTTTTTTCTGGGACAGAATTTCTCTAGGTAGCCCAGGCTGGCCTCAAACTCAGAGATCTGTCTGCCTTTGCCTCCAGAGTGCTGAAATTAAAGGTGTGTGCCACCACTGTCTAGCATAATTTAAAATATTTTTAAATAAAAAATAAAATTTTATTTAAAAAATGTTTATCTCAGTGTGGTAAGACATCTTTACTATCTCAGCAGCACTCGGGAGGTGCGGCCCAGAGACCAGGAGTGCAGGCCAATCTCACTAAACAGCGAGTGCGTCCAAAGCTAGCTGGGTTACAGGAAACCTTATCTCCAAAGACGAACAAAAGCCAAATGTGGTGGTACAACCTTTAACATTAGCACTCAGGAGGCAGAAGCAGGCAGACAGCTGTGGGTTCAAGGCCAGCCTGATCTACAGAGTTCCAGGCCATCCAGGGCTACACAGTGAGAGCCTGTCTCAAATAAACAAAACAAAAAAGGTATTTTCTGTAACTACCTCATTCAGTCTCCCTCTGTTTCTCTGACATAGCTGTTATTCTTGTCAGAAAAGATAAAGAAATGGACACATAATGAGAACAACTTGTCCAAGATCATTGAGCTAGCCCCAGGAACAAGAAAGGACTCAGGGTACTACAAAGCCCAAACTGTCCCCTACCCCTGGAGATGGACAGAACACTAGTTTTTCCCTTTATCTTTATTTATGTGTGGGTGTTCGGCCTGCCTGTGTGTCTGTGTACCAGTGATGTGCAGTGCACTCGGAGGCCAAAGGCGGCCTTGGATTCTCTGGGACTGGAGTTTAAGAGGCCGTTGTGAGCTGCCACGTGGGAACTGGGAATCAAATCTGGTTCAAGAGCAGCCAGTGTTCTTAACCACTGAGCCATCTCTGCAGCCCAGGGAAAAACACTACTAAAGGGACCTCCTGATTATTAACACAGCTTTTCCAACATCTCGTTTAGGGAAAGGTGTCTCAGCTGCCAGGCGGGAATATTCTCATCAGTGAAAGTTATGTCCCTCCACTATTGTCCCTCTGGTTAACAGGAGTCAGCCTTGAGCACACAAGAACTCTGGGCATCGACAGAGTTTCAGGACTGTAACACATTCTCTGTTCCTAAGTATTTCCTGACCACCACAGACGATGTCCAGGCCACTGCCACAGAGAAAAAAGATGAAGGAAGAGCTCACAGCCTAATGGGGTGAGAAACACAGAATACAGAAGATAATGTTTCATAATGCTACATTTCCAAGACAATAAAGGAGTGATAGGAACTGTAACCAAGGGAATTAAAGACTGTCTCCAGCATGTGCTGTGGTATACCTCTGTAATCCAGCACTTGGGGAGGCAGAGGCAAGAGGATTCAAATTCTTCCTCAGCTATACAAGGAGTTCAAAGCCAGCCTGGGCTACATGAGACCCTGTCTCACCTCCTCTTCCTCCGAAAAAGGTCTCTGTAAAGAGGGGCCATCCAAATTAAGACCAAAGAAACCAGTCAGAACTCTCTGGAAAAGGCTGCCTGAAGCAAAGAAGAACCAGCAGAGGAGAGAGAAGAAAACTGGGAGGCCTGAGGACTGAAAGGTGGTCACGGGCGAGGAGAGAGCAGGGCGAAACTGAGCGCTGGGTAAGACCTGGCAAGCATGGCAGAGGAGAGTTTGGGCTTTATCCAAGTAGAAATGGAAGCCACAGCCAGGCAGTGGTGGCACACCCCTTTAATCCCAGCATTCTGGAGGCAGAGGCAGGCGGATCTCTGTGAATTTGAGGCCAGCCTGGTCTACCGAGTGAGTTCTAGGACAGCCAGGGCTACACAGAGAAACTGTGTCTCGAAAAACCAAAAGAAAAAGTTAAAAAAAAAAAAAAAAAAAGGAAGCCACTAGGGGGTTTTAAGAATAGAGAGATTAGTATGACCAAACTCTAAACCATTTTGATCCATCAAGATACTGAACTCAACAGGCACATTCTATGTGATGTGATCTTGGGATCTTTAACTTCAACACAGAAACGTCTGGAGCTGCACAGTAGTACTGGCACCATGGCCTCACTTACGCCATCATCATCTCTACTTCTTAGACTTACACAGACTTTGGCCAATTACCACTCATATGAGGCACTTCTCACTATAATTTGAATTATTTTAAAAGGTTATTACATTATTATTTATTCATGTGGAGGAGGTTTATTTATGCATGTGGAGCTCAGAGGACAATTTACAGAAGCCACTGTCCTCCTTCCTCCACGTGTGTTCTGGAGATGAACTCAGGTCATCAGCCTTGGTAGCAAGAACCTTTATCCGCTGAACAATCTCACAGGCCCCAATTAAATTCTTAAGAAGTGTTACAGGAAGATGGTCATGGTGGCGCGGGCCTTTAGTCCCAGCACGCGTGAGGCAGAGGCAGGCGGATCTCTGTGAATTCAAGGCCAGCCTGGTCTACAAAGCAAGTTCCAGGACAGCCAGGCCTACACAGAGAAACCCTGTCTTGAAAAAACCAAAAAAAAAAGTAAATAAATAAAAAATGTTAGGGGCCAACAAGACTGCGCGGTAGGTAAAGACACTTGCTGCCAAACCTGATGACCTCAGCTCAATACCTGGAAACCACATGGTGGGAGAGAACCAGCTCCTGCAAGTTGTCCTCTGACCTCCACAGGGTACCTGTGGTACATGAACCCAGACGTAAATATACGAAGTGTAACTGTAATAAGACATGGAGAGGGAACATGGGAGCACACACCTTTTGTGTGTGTGTGTGTGTGTGTGTGTGTGTGTGTTTTAGTTTTTTGTTTTCGAGACAGGGTTTCTGTGTAGCTTTGCACCTTTCCTGGATCTCACTCTGTAGACGAGGCTGGCCTCGAACTCACAGAGATCCGGGATTAAGAGAGCTGGGGTTGCTGGGCGGTGGTGGTGCACTCCTTTAATCCCAGCACTCAGGAGGCAGAGCTAGGCGGATCTCTGTGAGTTCGAGGCCAGCCTGGACCATCAAGTGAGTTCCAGGAAAGGCCCAAAGCTACACAAAGAAACCCTGTCTGGAAAATCAAAAAAAAGAGAGAGCTGGGGTTAAGGCATAAACCACCACTGCCCGGCGGGAGCACACACCTTTAATCTCAACAGTCAAGGCCAACCTGGTCTATATACAGTGAGTTCCAGACTAACCAGATACAAAGAGACCTTGTCTTAAAAAGAGAAGAGGAAGCCGGGCAGTGGTGGCGCACGCCTTTAATCCCAGCACTTGGGAGGCAGAGCCAGGTGGATCTCTGTGAGTTCGAGGCCAGCCTGGTCTCCAAAGCGAGTTCCAGGAAAGGCGCAAAGCTACACAGAGAAACCCTGTCTCAAAAAAAAAACAAAAAAACAAAAAAACAAAAACAAAAAAAAAAAAAAAAAAAAAGAGAAGAGGAAAATGGGCTGGGGAGATGGCTCAGTGGTTAAGAGCCCTTGTTCTTACTTCTTTTTTTTTTTTTTTCCTTTTTAATTTTATGAGTCAGGGTTTCTCTGTGTAGTTTTGTGCCTTTCCTGGATCTCACTCTGTAGACCAGGCTGGCCTCGAACTCACAGAGACCCACCTGCCTCTGCCTCCCGAGTGCTGGGATTAAAGGGATGCGACGACGACAATGACGCCGACGCCACCACCCGGCACCCTTGTTCTTGTAGAGAATCCAGCTTGCACGTGGTGACTTGCACCCACACCGCTCCAGGTCCAGGGGTATCAGGCCCACTCCTGACCCTGTCCAGCACCAAGCACACACAAGATACACATATACAGAGCAGGCCACATACAAATAAAGATGGATAATGCTAGGAAAACCATTTTCTGTTTTAAAGAAAAAGAAATGGGCCTGGTAAAATGGCTCAGTGGTAAGGGACTTGCTACCAAGCCTGTCCAACCGAGTTTGGTCCCTGGGACCCGCACGGTGGAAGGAGAGAGCCTATCCACCGCTCCCCACGCAAACATGCATACACTGTGGCAAGCATAAGCGTCCCTCTCATACACACAAAATAAATAAATGTAACAAAAGAAAATTTAAAGAAGTGTTAGACTAATGGTCTAGATTTGATAAATGAAGAACACAATCTGACTCTCTAAGGTCAGTAACAGGAGCAGGACAGGAACTCTGAATCACGCCCACCTGATTTACTCTCCCCCCCCACCCCCCCAAAAAAAAGAAGCTAAAGAAGACAAACCAGCAATTTACCTTCTTTCGATCGTCTTTCCTGTCAAACGCACACTGCTGCTTGCACTGTTCACAAGAATATGGGGGTCCATACTTCTTCTCTGAGTTCGTGCAGCGCTGGCATTTATTGCCAATAAATGCTGCAATTATGTTGCAATACTGACAAGGCTTAGGCTTAAAGAGGAGAAAAAGATCAAGTAAGTATATCATAACATACTGGCCCATTTTTCACGGTCGTACGTCCTACTCTGTAGCCCATGACACGTGGCAAACACAGTATTCCCAACATCATGCATTGCCCTACGGTGTTCAAATGAAGCCCAATCCTTAGCGTCATAAAAAAGTAATCCCCATATGATTATAAACTTTTTAAATAAATAAAATAACAAATAACCAAAGCTCATTAGTGTCTATGATGAAACTTCAACAACAAAAATCCAATAGAACATAGTTTGAGGCCAGCTTGGGAGATACATGAGACATTGTCTCAGAAAAACAAAAACAGACCAAGCATGGTGGCACACGCCTTTAATTCGGCACTCAGGAGGCAGAGTCAGGTGGATCTCTGAGTTCCAGGCCAGCCTGGTCTACAGAACGAGTTTCAGGACGGCCAGAGCCAGACAGCGAGACCCTTGATGCAAAACAACAAACACCAGCCCAAGAGACGGCTCAGTGGGCAAAGGTGCCTGCCAACCCCAGAACAGAGGCAGGAAAGCCAACTCCACAGAGCTCCTCAGACATTCACACGCATGCGTGCCAATAAGCAATATTCAGGAAGGCAGGCAGGAAAGCAGGGAGAAAGGAAGGGAAAGGGAAGGTGGGGGCGGGGGGGGGGGGGGGGAGGTAAAGGTGTGTATGTGTGTGTGTGTGTGTGTGTGAGAGAGAGAGAGAGAGACTTTAAAACTTTTAATGTATATGGGTGTTTGCATATATGTATGTGCATTACCTGGGTACACTGCATGCAGATGAGAGAAAGGGGTGTCAGATCCCCGGAAATGGAGTTACACGTGGTTGTCAGCCACCGTATGAGTAGCTGGGAACTGAGCCCCGCTGAACCAAGCACTCTCCACCACTGAGCCCTCACTCCGCCCTGGAAGGCTGGCTTCTAAGAGATCTGAGTACTCACGCCTGTCAGGATTTTGGTCCAGAGAAATCCCACTCACCGTTCCATACAGCTGCACGTTCTGAGCACACTTCTTGCATATTGTATTGGTTTTACTGTTAAAGAAAACAATGAAACAAGACTTCTCTTAGAACACCTGAAACCTTATTCCTCTGAAGTCAAAGGAATTTGTCATTGCTAGGGCGCTAGGGGCTAGGTGATGTATAGACTGGACATTTGATAAACTAATAAGGAAACCCCAGTGTAAAGAGAGAATAAGTTACTTCAGATTTCGCCGCACCCCCACCCCAGGTTGGTATTCTACTCATGTAGCCCACGCTGGCTTCAAACTCACTATGCAGCTGAGAACAGCTTTGACTTCCTGTGCGGGAGGGCTCCAGACGTGAGACCACCGTGCCCAGCTTTCATCATAACATCTGTAAGTATCCCTAAATAAAACTAAAAGGCCCTCAAAACATGGTGTTACACTGAGGTGAAATACCAGAAAAGAAGTGAATTCTCTCTACTTCAGATGAGTATCTGAAACATTTTAAGGTGAGGAATCAGATGTGTGTGTCTGGGATATGAACTCAAGACTACACTCTCTGTTGTAAGGACGAGTATGAAAAGCAGACACAGGGAAATAGATGCTATGGACAAACACTTAATCTATGATTTCTCTAAGTTAGCCACTGACCAGATAAACACTTCGTTTGCGTTGTGAAGATCTAAAGGTCATGATATGACCAAAGTGCTCGAACTAAGCAATCTGCCTACAGAAACTCCATCTTCAGATAAAGCCAAATTAGCCATAGTGGCACATGCCTTTAATCCCACTACTCAGGGTCAGAGGCCAGCCTGGTCTACATAGCAAGTTCCAGGCCAGCCAGGGCTACAGAGTAAAAGTATGTCTCTCACACACACACACACACTCTAACCCTTTATACAAAAGAATGTTTGATTGATATATAAAGACATATTAAATGGTGTGAGACCAAAATAAAAACTGAGTCATTTATTTTGCCATACCGTTTCTAGGGAGGGGACCATAAAGTTCAAAGAGAAAACAACAAGGTAGGCACAGCGGTGCACGTCTTTAATCCCAGCTCTTGGGAGGCAGAGGCAGATGATCTCTGAGTTTGGGGCCAGCCTGGTCTACAGAGTGAGTTCCAGGACAGTCAGAATTACACAGAGTAACCCTGTCTTAAAAAGAGAGAGTCAGGCCTGGCGATGGTGGGGGCATGCCTTTAATCCCAGAACTTGGGAGGCAGAGGCAGGCGGATCTCTGTGAGTTCGAGGCCAGCCTGGGCTACCAAGTGAGTTCCAGGAAAGGCACAAAGCTACACAGAGAAACCCTGTCTCGAAAAACCAAAAGAAAAGAAGAGAGAGAGAGAGAAAAGAAAGAAAAGAACAAAAAGAAAAATTAAACACCTCAGAGTCGAGAACATTTAAATTAAACTGAAACTCAGGACATGGTGGTGTGGGTCTGTAATCCCAGTGAGGCCGTATGGACATAGCTGATAGACCACTTGCCTACCATATGTAAGGCCCTGAGTTTGATCCCAAGCATTCAAAAAGAAAAAAGAAGGAGGAAGAGGAGGAGGAGGAGATGATATGCAAACCAAAATTTGCCGGGGCAATTTTTAACTATCTGCACGTATGTGTGTGTCTTCCGTGTTGGTAAGTACGTGTGAGAGCAGGGGCGAGCAGGGGCCCTCAGGGGGCCCTCATTTCCTGGAGTTACAGTTTGTTTTTGTACACAGGTCTTACTATATAGCTTTAGTGGTTGGCCTGTAACTCACTATGCAGACCAGTGCTGCAATTAAAGGACTGCCAGTATCTTATCGTGTGTAGGAGGTGGGTGTTGAGAGAGACAGGGTCTCTCTCTGAGTGCTGGGATTAAAGGTGTGTGCTCAATCAGCCTGCTTAAATGTTTACAGTCACATGTCATTCACTTTTCAGATCCTTGATCATTTCACATGTGGTGTTTATTTGAGGCAGGGTCTCACCGGTCCCTGTGACTACAGACCGGCACCTCCACATGCTCTGCTCCCACTTCTCTTTCAAAGTGGCAGGAAATTGCACTAATAAAATAAAAATCTAAGCAGAAAATGGGTAATATACATGCACACTATATACCCGTTAATATACAGGAAACTATATAATCTGTGTATAATGTAATTGACTACAAATCTGTATGCTCTAGGTGGGTGCCGTGGTGAATGCCTTTGATCTCAGCACTATGGAGACACAGGGAAGTGAATCTCTGGGCATTAAGACCATCCTGGAACTGAAGAGATGGTTCTGGTTAAGAGCACTTTCTCTATTTCCAGAGGACCTGAGTTCAGTTCCCAGTACCCACGTAGGGTGGCTCACTACCACCTTTCACTCCAGCTCCAGGGGCATCTGATACCTCTAGCTTTTACTGGAACCTGAACTCACAAATGCACTTAATAAAAATAAAACTTAAAAAAAAAAAAAGACTATTCTAGTCTACATAGTAAGATCTCATCCAAAAAACTACAATTAATTATAATTATAGCCCTATGTGTACATGAAATGCAAGAAGAAACTTTAAGAAATAAGTCTATTTGCATTTTTTTAAAATTTTATTTGTTTTGGTTTCTTGAGAAAGGGTTTTTCTGTGTAGCCCTAGCTGTCCTGGAACTCACTCTTTAGACCAGACTGGTCTTGGACTCAGAGATCCCCGTCTCTGCCTCCTGAGCACTGGGATTAAAGACCTGTGCCTCTACGCTTGGCATTTATTTTTTATTTTTTGGTTTTTCCAGACCAGGCTGGCCTTGAACTCACAAAGATCCACCTGCCTCTGCCTCCTGAGTGCTGGGACTAAAGGCGTGCGCCACCACCGCCCAGCCTTGGCCTATTTTTTTTTTAATGTTACTATTTTTTAAAATGTGTGTTCTAGCTTGGCCATGGTGGCACATGCCTTTAATCCCAGCCCTAGAGTGGCTGAAGATAAAGACTGTCTCAAATTGAAAGCTAGCCTGGGCTACTGTCTCAAATACACTAAAAACAAAACAGCGAGAAAAACAAAAACCTCTTTCCCGGCCAACCAGAACTCTACCTCTCCTGCTGGTACTCAGTCCTGCAGTAGGTGCACTTCACAACAGGGTGAGCAATCCGGCATTCCTGAAACGAAAGGAGGTGATGATTTGGAAAGGCACTGGGGAGTGGAAAGAGCCAACAACAGGAAGCAGCCGAGCTGGGTATTAACTATCCCTTAGCACAGCCACTACACTTGAAGTGAGTCATTTAACTTTCTGGACCTGATTTTCCTCCTCTGTAATAGCTGCATCACTTCCCTGCTGTTGGTGTGGGAGTAAGAATTTGTATGAACTACTCATAAATTGTAAAACAAATATATGCATGAATAAAGCTCCAGATTGGTAACCAGTCTCCAGATTCCAGGGCTGGTTATCTGCCACTGTGGGATACCAAGAAGGATAACCGGGGAGTGGGGGTGAGGGGTATGAAGGCAACAGATTAAAGTCGTTTTGTTTATAGAACTTCCTTTTTAAAAAGAGAGAAAAAAAAAAAAAAAAAGCCAGGCTTGTTGACGCATGCCTTTGATACGATCACTTGGGAGGCAGAGGCAGGCGGATCTCTGCGAGTTCCAGGGCTGCCCGAGCTTCAAGTGAGACCCTGTCTCGAAAACAAACAAAAAGAAAAATATACATAATAGTTTTTATGTCCAAAGGATACTGTAACATTGTCTTTCAGACTCGGTAAACACGAGTGGCTGAGGGAAAGAGGTAAACATTTTTTTCTTTCTTTTTTTGTGAGCGACACACATCAGACACATTCTGAGATATCTGAGAACTCGTCAACCGCCACTTCACACGAGCTTGGTGACTTAATTGTTGCTCTAGTCACTTGAACAAAGTGGGATGAAGAAACAAATAAAAACATTGGCATTTCAGGGGTTAAAAAAATGGTTAGGCTACCAACTAGGTGTTAAAAGGTCATCTGATTCGTGTGTTCCAAGGCTACGCTGGTGAATTCTTTTCATTTTCCCTAGTAAAGCCTTGCCACCTCCAACTTTGAGACTGGCTGAAAAGTACCCATGAAGTGTCCGAGTTCGAGACACTCCTCACAGGCAGCACCCGACTCCGGGGTTCAAATCTCAGGAGGGACAAGGGAGGTCCCTGGGCCCTCCTTCTGCACCCAGGGCGATCACGGCAGGAGAGAAGGCGGTCCAGGCAGATCTTGCCGGGGGCCAGTCGGGGACAAACAAGAGACTCGCCGTCCCCTCCCGAGACCCCACCGGGTCCAAGAAGAGAACCCCGCCGTTGCTAAGCACCGGGACACGCCGGCTGCCAGGGCCTGGACTCGGCCCCGGGCTCCCCCACGTGCCCCGCAGTCCCGGAACAGCGGAGCGCCGTGCCTCGGCGAAGCGGGCCGGCCACACCCTGCCCGAGGGGACCCCGGCGGGCGTCCTCGCAGGACCGAGAAAGTCCGAGCCGCGCCCGGAGCGTCCCCAGCTCCCGGCCGCCGCCCCAGCCCGCGCACCTTGCACAGCTGCTGCCCCTGAGACAGCGCCTCGAAGGGGAAGCGCTGGTGGCACTTGGTGCAGGCGTAGAGCGCCGCCATGTCCGGCCCGGGCCGTGCTCACCGCCGCCCCGCCCGCCGGCCCGCCGCTTTATCTGACAGTCTCAGGCACAACCTGGCGGCGGCGGCCGGCGGCGGGCTGCGGAGGGCGGGCGGGCGAGGGCGGGCCGCCGGCGCGGGGGCGGGCTCTCCGGTGCTGAGCGGCCGTTCGCTGGTCCGCCTAGACGTCGATCAGGCGGCAGGGGGCGGAACGTGGGGTTCCCGACCGCTCTGATTCGGTCTAGATTGGGCTACGCCACTGTGACGCTCTGAGCCGCGATTATGTAAAGCGCAGTCACGCGGGGGCGCCGCCTGAAGACAGCGTCTTCCGACCCCGGGAATCGCGGAAGCTCCCTGGCTCCGCCCACTCTCCCGCGGCGGCCCCGCCCTCGCCCCGCCTCTCCCGGGCCGCGGGCGCATTCCTGCTTCTCGCGATATTCCGTGGAGTTGTGATGTTTTGGGTTGCCATGGAGCTTCCTGCTGGGCGAAAGAGGGCGGGATCGGGGTGACCGTGCTGCGACGTCGGATTCGAACTCTGCGGCCGCCCTGAGTTTGAACCAGGTGGGCAGCCAAGAAGGAAATTCTATTCTCGGAGCAGGCTGTTTGCTCAGCCCTCTAAGAGGGAAAACAGGATATTAAGATGAGTCTCCTCCGTGGGCTGGAGAGGTGGCGCCGAGGGGCTGCTGCTCTTGCAGAGAGGAGTTTGGTTCCCAGCGGAGAGGTGGCGCCGAGGGGCTGCTGCTCTTGCAGAGAGGAGTTTGGTTCCCAGCACCCGCATCAGGTGGCTCAAACCGCCTGTAACTCCAGCAGCAGGGGTTCCCGATGCCTCTGAACGCTGCAGGCACCTGCCCTCACGTGCATTTGCAGATATTCATACACTAAGTAAAATATAATAGAAAAAGGAATTTGAGGCGTGTAAACAGGGCCTCCATGTTTACACAGCATACGCTTGCTTGTCCAGGGTGTTCCTGGTGCCTCTATTTCTAGCTCCAGATCTCCGCTGTTTTGCTCACCATTTTCATCAGACTGCTCCTTTCATAGTAACCCCTGGCAATGTCCGTTTGAATCATCTCTGTCTCTCCCTCAATACAGAGCTAACTGATCTGTTCCTTCACTACTGCCTAGCACGTATGAGACTTTGGGTTTGGTTTGATAAAAAAAAAAGGGGGGGGGGGAAGGGAGGGGAATAAAATATAGGGAGGGGAGAGAGAGAAAGGAAAAGAAAGTGTTGGTAATCATTCACACAATAAACCTTTTTAAAGATTGATGGATGGTGCCGGGCGGTGGTGGCACACGCCTTTAATCCAAGCACTGGGAGGCAGAGACAGGCGGATCTCTGAGAGTTCAAGGCCAGCCTGGTCTACAGAGCGAGATCCAGGAAAGGCGCAAAGCTACACAGAGAAACCCTGTCTTGAAAAACAAACCAAAAAAAAAAAAAAAAAAAAAAAAAAAAAACAACAACAAAAAGATAGATAGATGGATGGATGTATTTTATGTATTTGGTTTTTCAAGACAGGTTTCACTGTGTGTCCTTAGCTGTCCTGGAAGTCGCTCTATAGACCATGGTGGCCTCAAGCTCAGAGATTCACCTGCCACTGCCTCCCAAGTGCTGAGATTAAAGATGTGTTATTTTTTTTTTTTTTTTTTTTTTTTTTTTTTTGGTTTTTTGAGACAGGGTTTCTCTGTGGAGCTTTGCGCCTTTTCCTGGAACTCACTTGGTAGCCCAGGCTGGCCTCGAACTCACAGAGATCCGCCTGGCTCTGCCTCCCGAGTGCTGGGATTAAAGGCGTGCGCCACCACCGCCCGGCAAAGATGTGTTATTTTTAATTTGAATTTTATGTGTGTGAGTATGTGCACATGAGTGCAGTGCCTATGGAGTCCAGATGGATTCCCCTGGAGCTGGAGTTACAGGCAGTTGTAAGCTACCAGACATGGGTGCTGGGACCAGAACTAGGGTCTTTGGCAGGAAAGTATGCATTCTTAACCACTGAGCCATTTCTCTGGCCACTCAATGAGTAAGTGTTTATTGAGTACTTACTATGTGACGATTCTGGCTTAGGCACACAGTCAGTGAAACAGACATGATCACTGGGCAGTAGTGGCACACGTCTTTAAGCCTGGGCTACACAGAGAAACCCTGTCTCGAAGAAAAAAAAAAAACCAATAACAACCACAAAAGCCAAAACCACAGCAAAAAGCAGACATGATCTCTTCCTTGGTTTAGCAAATCAGCCAAAAGGGGCTATGAAAAGTTAAGACAGAATGCAGATTGAGCACAGTAGTAATCCTGTAATCCCGGTACATGGGAGTTAGAGACAGGAGGATCATAAGTTCAAAGTTATCCTTGGATACATACCAAGCTTAAGATACTTGTGATCCAGTCTTTGTTTTTTTTTGGGGGGGGTGGTTGAGACAGGGTTTTCTCTGTGTAGCTTTTGGAGCCTATCCTGGAACTCGCTCTATAGACCAGGCTGGCCTCAACTCACAGAGATCCGCCTGCCTCTGTCTCCCGAGTGCTGGGATCAAAGGCGTGTGCCACCACCTCCTGGCTGTGACCATGACTTAAAAAAAAAAAAAAAAAAAAAAAAAAAAAACGACCAGGCATAGCGGTGCATGCCTTTAATCCCAGCACTGAGGAGGTGGAGACAGGAGGATTACAAATTCAAGATGATCCTCCTTTACACTGTGAATTTGAGGTTAATTTGGCTTCCATAAGACCTTGCCTGGCAACAAGGAAGAGAACAGATTGCCCCAGGCTAGAGTTAATGCCGAGCTAGCATTTTAGGAGTCTCTCACAGTTGTCTAGGCTAGAGGTGATGGTTTAAAGGTTACAGTGGAGAAAAGTCATGGATTCGAGACATATGTGGTGTTAGAATCAGCAGGGTACACAATGGATTCCATTTGGGAGGTGGTGAGGGAAAAGAAGGTATCATGGCCAACATGCCCATCTGCTGTGGCTATCTCTGTATAAATAAAATGCTGATTGGCCAGTAGCCAGGCAGGAAGTATAGGTGGGACAAGCAGAGAAGAGAATTCTGGGCAGAGGAAGGCTGAGTCAGGAGACGTTGTCAGACACTGCCATGACGAGCAACATTGTGGTGGTATTATGTTCCCCAAAATATTGTGCACCCTAATAAACTTATCTGGGGGTCAGAGAACGGAAGAGCCACTAGATACAGAGGTTAGAAAATGGTGGCACTCACACCTTTAATTCTAGCCTTCTAGAGGCATGGATCTCTGTGAGTTCAAGGCTACACTGGAAATGGCCAAGCTTGGTGACTCACGCCTTTAATCCCAGAAAGCAAGCCTTTAAATCCCAGGGAGTGATGATAGGAAGCAGGAAGGTATATAAGGGATGAAGTCCAGAAACTAGAAGCATTTGGCTGGTAAAGCTTTTAGGCTTTTGAGCAGCAGTTCAGCTGAGACCCATTCAGATAAGGACTCAGAGGCTTCCAGTCTGAGGAAACAGGATCAGCTAAGAAACTGGCGAGGTGAGGTGGCTGTGGCTTGTTCTGCTTCTCTGATCTTCCAACATTCACCCCAATACCTGACTCAGGTTTGATTTTATTAATAAGAACTTATTATTAATAAGGTTCATGCTATACAACATGTAACATACTGGTAAGCCACGAGCCATGTGGCAAGGTATAGATTAATAGAAATGGGTTAATTTAAGATATAAGAACAGCTAGCTAGAGGCCTGAGCCATTAGGCCAAACAGTTTAAATAACATAAGCGTCTGTGTGTGTATTTTATAAGTGGGCTGTGGGACGGCCGGGGCTTGGCGGGAGCTGGAGAGAAACGCTCCAGCTATACCCATCTAAGAGTGCTGTGGTACTTGTGGCAAAGGGAAGATTAGAGAGGTAACTTTAGTGCCAACCCAAAAAAGATTTTGACATGATAAACCCTAGATCACATGGGACGTCCATGGAGAGACTATCTACTTAGTAGATTCTTTCATTTTTTTTAAAAAAGATTTTATTTATTTTATATGTATATGAGTGTTTTTCTTACATGTATATAGGTGCTTCATGAGTATGCCTGGTCTCCAAGGAGGCCAGAAGAGGATGTTGGATCCCCTGGACCTAGAGTTACAGTAATCTGTGAGCCACTTCATTGGGTGCTGAGAATTGAACCTGGGTCCTCTGCTAGAACAACAAGTGCTCTCGACTGCTGAGCCATCCCTCCAGCTCCAGTTCAGGAGCTCTTTAAATCTCTTATAAGTGAGATGGAGACGGAAGGGGTTGTTTTTTTTATTTTTTCAGTGCTAGGGACCAAGCCCAAGGTCTCGTACACAGGAGGCTCCCAACCCCTTTAGTAATCCCCAGCCAGAGATAGGTGTGTGTGTGTGTGTGTGTGTGTGTGTGTGTGTGTGTGTGTGTGTGTGTGTGTGTGTGTTGAGGCAGGGTCTCATGTATTCCAGGCTCACCTCAAACTCTATGTAGTCGAAGATGACCTCTGAGCCAGGCAGTGGTGGCACACACCATGAGATTGAGGCCATCCTGGTCTACAGAGCAAGTTCCAGGACAGCTAGAGCTTTTACTCAGAGAAACCCTGTCTCAAAACAACAACAAAAATCAATAACAACAAAATAAAAAACAAAACCAAAAACATACAGTGACTTCTGATTTCCTTGCCTCTAAGTACTGAGACCACAGGCCTTAGTCACTATGCTCAGGCTATATGGTGCTGGGGGTCAAACCTAGGGCTCCATGCAGTTAGGCAAGCATTCTTCCACTGAGCTACATTCCCCAAGTCTTTGTTTTTAATGTGTATAAGTGTTTTGCCTGCATGTATGCATGCCTCTATACCATATGTTTGCCTAGTGCCCTTGGAGACCAGGAGAGGGTGTTGGTTCCCCCGAAGTTACAGACAGTTGTGACCCACTATAATCATGTTAGGACTCAAACCTGGGTCCTTTGTAAGGGCAACAAGTGCTCTAAAGTGCTGAGCTATCTCTCTAGCCCCTGAAAGATAGAGTTTTGAGGGGCTTATCAATCTGCATGTGGAATTTAATGTCCTGAAACTAAATAAGACCTTGGAATCATAGAAGGAATCATAGAATCATAAAATCGCAGAAGCAAAAGTAACTCTATCCAACTGTTAGAGGTCCAGCTGGAGAGGAGACACCCACAGAGGAGCTGTGAGTAAGATGCAGCAAGGGCTGGAGAGATGGCTCAGTGGTTAAGAGCACTGGCTGGTCTTCCAGAGGACCTGGGTTCAATTCCCAGCACCCACAGGGCAGCTCACACCTGTCTGTAACTCCAGTTCCAGGAGATCTGACACCTTCACACTAATGCACATAAAATAAGTTAAGAAGAAGATGATGCAGAAAGAGATGTTAGTTGGTTTTACAGAGTCCAGAAGACATCAGACTCTGCCTCAGAACAACGAAACAAAAGGTCGGTCAGAGTCCAGGAGAACAGCAAGAGATATCAGTCAACCTTGTTAACAGCTACTTGGAGGCTGAACTGAGATAGCGCCTGATGTTTTCCGGCCTGGCCTGTGTTTGCTAAATGTCTAGGCTGTCAAAGTTTGACCTTACCCATCCTGTCTTGTTTTGTCTTGTGACTGGGTCTCACTATGTTCTGGCTGACCTGGAACTTGCTCTGTAGACCAGGGTGGCCTCTAACTCACAGAGATCTGCCTGCTTCCTCCTTCTTTTCCTGTATGGTGGGACTAAAGATGTACACCACCACACCCAGCCTCTCTGTGTCTTTAGCAACAATGGCTGGATGTACCGTTGAGGAAACTGGCGGAAAAAGGTTTTATTGGTTTTGTTCAGAGAGGCAAGATAAAAGGGTAAAGAAAGCAAATACCAAGCCAGATGTGGTCATTCTTGTCTGTAATCTCAGGAGGCTGAAGCGGGATCATGGTGAGTTTGGTGCCAGCCTGGGATATTTTGCAAAACCCTGTCCTAAAAAAATAAAAATATAGCAGGGTGGTGGTGGCACACTCATTTAATCCCAGCACTCAGGAGGCAGAGACAGGCAGATGTCTGTGAGTGTGAGGCCAGCTTGGTCTACAAAGTGAGTTCCAGGACAGCCGGGGCTACACAGGGAAAACCTGTCTCAAAAAAACAAAAATAAAACAAAACAGAAACAAAAAGATTGGATTGAGTGTATGACTCCATTGATACAGTGCCTGCCTAGCTTGAAACCCTGCATTGATCCTCAGTACCTAATAAATTGGGAGTAGTAGTACTCAGGAAGTAGAGGCAGTAGGATCAGAAGTCCAAGATCATCCTCAGGTGAGAGTTCAAAGGCAACCTGAGTGGGACACCATGTCTCTGAATAAACACCTGTCCAGTGACAGGTCAGTGAGTGAATACATCGTTTGGGGTCCAGGTACCATGAAAATTCAGAGGGGAGACCTTCAGCTTCCAGTAGGTCAGCAATTCCAAGCTTCAAGCTTTACATCCTTAGTCACAGTTTCGAGAAAGTCATCATATTAAAGAGGGTGGGTCTCAGGTGGAAGACAACGACTTGATGGAAATCACAACTGGTGAGCTAGGCATAGTAGCATGAGGGACTATAACTTCAGCACTGGGGAAGCTGAGGATGGTGAGTTCAAGATCAGCCTGGGGCTGTATAGCAAGGTCCCTATCTCAGAAAAAAATACATGTATATATACATATATTGTATACATACACATATATACATACACGTATATATTAGGGCCTGGTGATGCAAAGTTCGTAACACCATCCACTACAGAGGCTTGAGGAGGACTGACCCTGGAGTTGGTGGCACACAATTTCAATGCCAGCACACTGGAGGCTGATGCAGGAGAGTTGCAGGCCAGTCAGGACTATAGACTGAGTTCAAGAAACTCTAGGCAGCTTAATGAGACCCTGTCTCAAAATGAAAAATGAAACAAACACCCTAGTGTGGCAGTGCATGCCCGGAATCCCATCCATCAGGACTCAGAGGCACTTGGATCCCTGTATGTTGGAGGCCAGCCTTGGCTACACAGCAAGTTCCTGGTGTCAAAATAGACGCTCCAATTATAGAGGCGATCAGCCACCCCTTATATCCTGTCTAGCACCTTCTTTAATCTGTTAAGCTCAGAAATCCCTCCCCTCTAAAGTGTATAAAAATATGGGATTCTAGGTACTTGTAGATTTCCATACCCACCCCCCAGGTTCTCCGGCCCAGGGTCCTAGACGTTACTAAATGATATTTTGCCTGAACTCCATCTCAGCATATCTCTCTACTGAACCTGAGAAAAATCTGAATTACTTAAAGGATCACGCCATCCAGGACTACATTGCAAGTTCCAGACCAGCCAGAACTATAAACCCAGATGAGGAGGTGAAAGATCCCAGCATACTAGCTTAGCCTAACGCCATTTCAAGTAAGGTCTAAAAAGCGCAGGGTGTCTGCAGCCGGCCTCCTGGCCCCAGAAAAGGGTACTAAAGGTCAGAAAAACAGCTTGGAGCCAGACAGCAGGCGTGTCAAGCTCGGGGAAAAACCACGAGCTGCCCTGAGTTTGAACCCGGCCTCATTTGAATCGTCCAATCAGAGCCCTGTAAACCATGAGCTGCCCTGAGTTTGAACCCGCCCTCCTCGTGCTCCTGCTGCCCGACCCTATAAAAACCCTCCGCTCCAGCCCGGGGGCGCGCCAGTCTCTTGAGCTTCTTGAGGGACTGTGTTGCCCCGGGTACCCGTGTTCCTGAATAAAGCCTCTTGCTGTTTGCATCTGACTTGTGGTCTCGTGTGATCTCTGGGCGAGGGTCTCTCCAGAGGGAAGACTGCCTTCGGGGGTCTTTCATTTGGGGGCTCGTCCGGGATCTGAGACCCCACCTCGGGACCACCGACCCACTGTCAGGAGGTAAGCCGGCCTTGGTGTATGTCGTTTCTGTCCTGTCAGAGTGTTGTCTGTTTGCGCGCCTGAATCGGTCTGGAGTCAGTGGGGCTGAAGGAGCTGACGAGCTCGGACTTCGCCACTGCGACCCTGGAAGACGTTCCACGGGTTTCTGAAGTCCCCTTCTGGGGCACGGGAAGTCCCCTTCGGGGGCACGGGAAGTCCCCTTCGGGGGCACGGAAAATGTTGTCGGTTTGTCTGAATGTTAAATGTTATCTGTTTGCGCGCCTGAATCGGTCTGGAGTCAGTGGGGCTGAAGGAGCTGACGAGCTCGGACTTCGCCACTGCGACCCTGGAAGACGTTCCACGGGTCTCTGAAGTCCCCTTCTGGGGCACGCGAAGTCCCCTTCGGGGGCACGGAAATTGTTGTCGGTTTGTCTGAATGTTAAATGTTATCTGTTTGCGCGCCTGAATCGGTCTGGAGTCAGTGGGGCTGAAGGAGCTGACGAGCTCGGACTTCGCCACTGCGACCCTGGAAGACGTTCCACGGGTCTCTGAAGTCCCCTTCGGGGGCACGGGAAGTCCCCTTCTGGGGCACGGGAAGTCCCCTTCGGGGGCACGGGAAGTCCCCTTCGGGGGCACGGGAAGTCCCCTTCTGGGGCACGGGAAGTCCCCTCTGGGGCACGGTTTTTCGGGGCCACCCCCGTATCAGAAGGATACGTGGTGCTGGCAGGGGGCGGAGAATTCAAACACTCCGTGTCCCCATCTGAGTTTTTGCTTTCGGTTTTACACCGGAGCCGCGCAGCGAAAATGTTTCTTGTTTGTGGTGTCGGTTTGTTTTGCGTTCTTTGTCTAATCCTTCTCCATCCAGGCGCGGCGCCTCCTGTAACGGTGCCAGCCGCGACCACCTCAGCGGCTGCGCTCGCGGCGCCTCCTGTCATGGCGCCAGCCGCGATCCCGGCGGCTGCGCTCCCGGCGCCTCCTGTCATGGCGCCAGCCGCGACCACCTCAGCGGCTGCGCTCGCGGCGCCTCCTGTCATGGCGCCAGCCGCGACCACCTCAGCGGCTGCGCTCGCGGCGCCTCCTGTCATGGCGCCGGCCGCGATCCCGGCGGCTGCGCTCTCGGCGCCTCCTGTCATGGCGCCGGCCGCGACCACCTCAGCGGCTGCGCTCGCGGCGCCTCCTGTCATGGCGCCAGCCGCGATCCCGGCGGCTGCGCTCTCGGCGCCTCCTGTCACGGCGCCGGCCGCAACCCCGGCGGCTGCGCTCTCGGCGCCTCCTGTCATGGCGTCGGCCGCAACCCCGGCGGCTGCGCTCACGGCGTCTCCTGTCATGGCGCCAGCCGCGATCCCGGCGGCTGCGCTCCCGGCGCCTCCTGTCATGGCGCCAGCCGCGATCCCGGCGGCTGCGCTCGCGGCGCCTCCTGTCATGGCGCCAGCCGCGATCCCGGCGGCTGCGCTCTTGGCGCCTCCTGTCATGGCGCCGGCCGCGACCACCTCAGCGGCTGCGCTAGCGGCGCCTCCTGTCACGGCGCCAGCCGCGATCCCGGCGGCTGCGCTCGCAGCGCCTCCTGTCATGGCGCCGGCCGCGATCCCGGCGGCTGCGCTCGCGGCGCCTCCTGTCATGGCGCCGGCCGCGATCCCGGCGGCTGCGCTCTCGGCGCCTCCTGTCATGGCGCCGGCCGCGACCACCTCAGCAGCTGCGCTCGCGGCGCCTCCTGTCATGGCGCCGGCCGCAACCCCGGCGGCTGCGCTCGCGGCGCCTCCTGTCATGGCGCCGGCCGCGATCCCGGCGGCTGCGCTCGTGGCGCCTCCTGTCATGGCGCCAGCCGCGACCACCTCAGCGGCTGCGCTCGCGGCGCCTCCTGTCATGGCGCCGGCCGCGATCCCGGCGGCTGCGCTCACGGCGTCTCCTGTCATGGCGCCGGCCGCGGCCCTTCCAACGGCTGCGTTCACGGCACCTCCTGTCACGGTGCCAGCCGCAACCACCTCAGCGGCTGCGCTCGCGGCGCCTCCTGTAACGGCGCCGGCCGCGATCCCGGCGGCTGCGCTCTCGGCGCCTCCTGTCACGGCGCCGGCCGCGACCACCTCAGCGGCTGCGCTCGCGGCGCCTCCTGTCATGGCGCCAGCCGCGATCCCGGCGGCTGCGCTCGTGGCGCCTCCTGTCATGGCGCCGGCCGCAACCCCGGCGGCTGCGCTCGCGGCGCCTCCTGTCATGGCGTCGGCCGCAACCCCGGCGGCTGCGCTCACGGCGTCTCCTGTCATGGCGCCGGCCGCGACCACCTCAGCGGCTGCGCTCGCGGCGCCTCCTGTCATGGCGCCAGCCGCGATCCCGGCGGCTGCGCTCGCGGCGCCTCCTGTCATGGCGCCAGCCGCGGCCCTTCCAACGGCTGCGTTCACGGCGCCTCCTGTCACGGCGCCAGCCGCGATCCCGGCGGCTGCGCTCGCGGCGCCTCCTGTCACGGTGCCAGCCGCGACCACCTCAGCGGCTGCGCTCGCGGCGCCTCCTGTCATGGGGCCAGCCGCGATCCCGGCGGCTGCGCTCTCGGCGCCTCCTGTCACGGCGCCGGCCGCGACCTTCCCAGCGGCCGCTCCCCCCATGATGACCCCGCTCGCTGGGGACTCGGAGGAAAAAGAAAAACAGAGAGTTTTCCTGGAGGCCTGGAAGCAGGTTCCGGGCGATGACGGGAGGCCAACCCAACTCCCAAATATCATCGATGCCGCCTTTCCCTTGACCCGCCCAGACTGGAACTTCAATACACCTGAAGGTAGGGAGCATCTACGTCTCTATCGCCAGTTGCTTTTAGCGGGTCTCCGAGCGGCCGCCAGAAGGCCTACCAATTTGGCTCAGGAAAGGAAAAAAAAAAAAAAAAGGAAAGGAAAGAGAAAGGAAAGGAAAGGAAAGGAAAGAAAAAGGAAAGGAAAGGAAGAATCACCCGCTGCATTTTTAGAGAAGCTGAAGGAGGCTTATAGGATGTACACTCCGTATGATCCAGATACCAGTCTAGCTCAGATATCCGAACCAAATTGCAGCGGTTGGAAAGTTTGCAAGCGCTAGGCTTGCCAGATTTATTAAAGGAAACAGAGAAAGTGTTCAGTAAGAGAGAAACTCTTGAGGAGAATGAGAAAAGGAGATGGCAGAAACGTGAGGAAAGGGACAAGAAAACAACATAGGGAGATAAAAAAGGTTTTGGCCACCGTTGTGTCTCAGGGACAGCAGAGAGAGGGAGATAGGTTGGGAGAGCGAAGGAGGCCACCCCTTGATAAAGATCAATATGCTTACTGTAAGAAGAAGGGACCAAGAGTCACAGGTCCTAAAGGAGACCCCCTACAAATCCTTGCCCTCAGTTTAGAGGAAGAATACCGTTTGTTTGAGGCAGAACCCACGGAGAAGTCACCTGAGGAGCTACAGAACTGGCTGAGGGAGTTTCCTCAGGCCTGGGCAGAGACTGGGGGCTTGGGGTTGGCATGCGATCAGCCACCGCTGATGATCTCACTAAAGGCCTCCGCGACTCCCGTTTCAATCAGACAATACTCAATGTCACGGGAAGCTCATGAGGGGATCAAGCTCCATATTCGGAGGCTCCTGGACCAAGGGGTGTTAAAGCCCTGCCAGTTACCTTGGAACACCCCTCTCTTGCCTGTTAAGAAACCGGGGACAGGAGACGATAATCTCCATCCCCCCTCCTCGAAACCCCCACCAAGTTCGAGAATTCCTGGATACGGCTGGGTACTGCCGCCTTTGGATTCCTGGCTTTGCCGAACTGGCAGCCCCATTATACCCCCTCACTAAACCAGGGACCATGTTCCAATGGGAAGAGAAACATCGGAAAGCGTTTCAACAGATCAAAAAGGCCTTACTCGAGGCCCCGGCTCTGGGTCTGCCAGATCTAACCAAGCCCTTTGAGCTGTTTGTGGATGAGAACTCAGGTGTTGCCAAGGGGGTACTGATGCAAAGACTGGGACCTTGGAGGAGACCTGTAGCGTACTTGTCCAAGAGATTGGACCCGATGGCTACAGGATGGCCTCCATGCCTCCGCATGGTGGCAGCCATTGCCGTATTACTCAAAGATGCCGGAAAACTGACTCTGGGACAACCATTGACTGTGCTGGCCTCCCATGCAGTGGAGGCCTTGGTCCGACAACCACCGGACAGATGGCTTTCTAACGCCAGAATGACTAACTATCAGGCCTTACTGCTGGACTCAGACCGGGTAAATTTCGGGACCACAGCCTGAGAGAGACCCCGTGCCCTATAGCCCAGAAGACCATGAGCTAGCAAAGAAAATGGGGGCGGACTGGGAACAAAGAAGACAGGCATTGACCCATTTGAGCAAAAACAAAATAAAGACCTTATTAGACAGAAAAAACACCTGGGCAGTGCTGCTAAACCAGGATCAGGTACTCCAGCAGGTAACTTCCACCTGCCCAGCCTGTGCTCAAGTCAATGCAGAAAAGGTTCATCTAAACAAGGGGGCCCGCCAAAGAGGCCATCGTCCTGGTGTTCATTGGGAAATAGACTTTACAGAAGTAAAACCTGGACTCTATCTCCTGGTCTTCGTGGACACCTTTTCTGGATGGATCAAGGCATTTCCAACCAAGAATGAGACGGCTAACGTGGTAACAAAGAAACTGTTGGAAGAAATCTTCCCCAGGTATGGGATGCCTCAAATATTGAGGTCGGATAACGGGCCTGCCTTCGTCTCCCAGGTAAGTCAGAAGGTGGCCAAACTATTGGGGGTTGATTGGAAACTCCATTGTACATACCGCCCCCAGAGCTCAGGACAGGTAGAACGAGCTAATAGAACAATTAAGGAGACTCTAACCAAATTAACGCTTGCAACTGGCACTAGAGATTGGGTGCTCCTACTTCCCTTAGCTCTCTATCGAGCCCGAAATACCCCCGGCCCACACGGCCTAACCCCTTTTGAGATCATATATGGGGCCCCACCTCCTGTTGTAAACTTTCTCCATCCTGATATTTCCTCTCTTGCCACCACCCCTACTTTAGAAGCACATCTTCAAGCCCTCCAGTTGGTGCAGAGGGAGGTCTGGAAGCCCCTGGCCAAGGAGACAAGCCGGTGGTGCCCCACCCCTTCCAGATCGGGGACTCCGTTTGGGTCCGACGACACCAGACCAAGAGCCTGGAATCACGGTGGAAGGGGCCCTATACTGTCTTGCTGACCATCCCCACTGCACTCAAGGTCGACGGGATTGCTGCATGGATCCACGCCTCTCATGTGAAGGCTGCCAGGGAACCCGACCCAGCAGGATCCAGAAAGTCAACATGGACAGTGCGCCATACACGAAACCCCTTAAAAATAAGGTTGACCCGCGGCTCCTCTTCCTCCCCCTCCTCTTAATCTCTACCTACCCCCAGGGGACTAGGGCGGCAAAGAGCCCGCACCTAGCTAAGAGGCTCACTTGGCAGGTCATCTCACAAACTGGGGAGACGGTCTGGCAAACGACCGCCTTTCACACCCCCTTTACATGGTGGCCTAACTTACATCCAGATCTCTGCCAATTAGCAGCAGGGTCAGAGGACTGGGACATCCCTACCACTGACCCCATGAACCCCAGAGCACCAGACGTCTGTCAGGATGGTAAGGGAACTTGCAAATGTAGTGACGGGAGATACGGATGTGGCCACCCTGAAGCCAGGGCAGCCCTGTCACAACTATCCTTCTACGTCTGCCCCCGGGATGGTAGGGACAGAAAGCTGATTAGCCAATGTGGGGGTTATGAAAGTTACTTCTGTAAAGCATGGGGATGTGAAGCAACTGGCAATACCTATTGAAAGCCTTCATCCACTTGGGACCTCATTAGGGTAAAAAGGACTACCCAAGGGGAAAGCCGCACATGGCGATTATTGTGTGCTCATAGAACTGTACCTCAGGATAGTCTATCATACACCTAAAGATATCTATGCCCGATATGAAACAGGGGTCCCCCGTATAAAAAGAGAGCCAGTCTCACTAACCCTGGCCCTAATACTAGATGGATCAACTATGGGAGGAATCGCCACCGGAATAGGCACAGGGCGGAATCCACCGCCCTCATGGAAACCAACCAGTTCAGACAACTCCAGGTTGCCATGCATACCGATATCCAGGCACTGGAGGAATCCGTGAGTGCCTTGGAAAAGTCACTCACCTCCCTGTCTGAGGTAGTTCTGCAGAACCGGAGGGGATTAGACCTCCTCTTCCTGCAGGAGGGGGGGTTATGTGCTGCCCTTAGAGAAAAATGTTGCTTCTATGCGGATCATACTGGGGTGGTGAGAGATAACATGGCTAAGTTAAGAAAGAGACCAGAACAGAGACAAGAACTCTTTAAAGAACAGCAGGGGTGGTTTGAAGGATGGTTCGGAAGGTCCCCCTGGCTCACCACCCTCATCTCCACCCTTATAGGGCCCCTTCTGATTTTATTGCTCCTTCTGACGCTCGGGCCCTACATCCTAAACAGACTTGTCCAATTTATCAGGGAACGTGTTTCTATAGTTCAGACCTTGGTATTGACCCAACAATACCAACGACTCAACCAGGTGGAAATGGAGCCACATCCCTATTCTTCCCCATGAATGGAGGATTCCATTCCCTGAGATAAGAAAATGGGGGAATGAAAGATCCCAGCATACTAGCTTAGCCTAACGCCATTTCAAGTAAGGTCTAAAAAGCGCAGGGTGTCTGCAGCCGGCCTCCTGGCCCCAGAAAAGGGTACTAAAGGTCAGAAAAACAGCTTGGAGCCAGACAGCAGGCGTGTCAAGCTCGGGGAAAAACCACGAGCTGCCCTGAGTTTGAACCCGGCCTCATTTGAATCGTCCAATCAGAGCCCTGTAAACCATGAGCTGCCCTGAGTTTGAACCCGCCCTCCTCGTGCTCCTGCTGCCCGACCCTATAAAAACCCTCCGCTCCAGCCCGGGGGCGCGCCAGTCTCTTGAGCTTCTTGAGGGACTGTGTTGCCCCGGGTACCCGTGTTCCTGAATAAAGCCTCTTGCTGTTTGCATCTGACTTGTGGTCTCGTGTGATCTCTGGGCGAGGGTCTCTCCAGAGGGAAGACTGCCTTCGGGGGTCTTTCAGAGGTGCCGTGGTGTCCAGATAGACTCTGCTACCAATACCTGTGCTTCTCATAATCCAGCACCACAAGACCACTCTTTGTGGAAACTGAGGAGTCTTTCGACACATTGGAGCTGAAGTGTGTCATCCAGGGCATCCTCAAGTGGCCACGGGAGAGGCAGTGCCTGAATGAGGACAACCAGCTCCTCAGTGACAGAAAAGCTGGGTGAACATGGCTTCAGTGGGACAGCACAGATCTGTGCTCCAGGAAATGCCTTCAGGAATCCAGAGTCCTGAACGTTAAGGCCTCCTGGCCAGAGCTTCAGTGAGATTGCTGATTGCTTTTTTTTTTTTTTTTTTGACAGGGTTTCTCTGTGTAGCTTTGGCCTTTCCTGGAACTCACTTGGTAGCCCAGGCTGGCCTCGAACTCACAGAGATCCGCCTGGCTCTGCCTCCCAAGTGCTGGGGAGATTGCTTAATGAATAAACAAGTGACATGGGTCTGAGCCCCCGGACCCCAGTATGAAAGGAAAGACTCCTGCAAGTTGCGCTGACCTGCACATACTCTGTGGCAACCCCCACCCCCACCCCGAACACCCATCCTGTCTTAAATACATGTCTAAAAAATTTTGTTTTGGTGTCTGTCTTTCTCTGTGTGACCCAAGCCATTCCAGGCCATGTCCTCCCTGGAAAGGTCTCGCTGTCATGTCCTTTTAGGCTCTGGCTTACCAGGCTGCCTGCTGTACTGTCCAGCTTGGCCCAGCTGCCGCTCAAAGGTACCTCAGGGATGGATGTGGGCTACCCCGAGGGCCAGTGAATTCTCTCTAGATAGTCACAGGAAAAAGGGAGGATTCAGAAGCTGGGCCAGCCGGTCAGGCAAGGTTCAAAAGATACCATCCCCCACGGGGTCATACTCAGGTGACGTTTGCCCTGCTCCATATTTTCCTAGGGGAGGGCCAAAGGCCAGGCACAGAAAAGGTTTTGTGAAGCCTCCATGAGTCCCACCTAAATCCCATGAGGTCTCTTTTTTTTTTTTTTTTTTTTCAGAGCTGAGGACCGAACTCAGGTCCTTGCACTTCCTAGCAAGCACTCTACCACTGAGCTAAATCCCCAACCACCCCCATGTGGCCTCTTGAACTTGTGATCAGGGGTCAAAGATGGTTCCTCTGTCAAAGTCTACGGACTTCTGCTAGCCACTGAGGGACAAAGTGACCCAGAGCTGAAGATCTCTCAGGGCCTCGCCTAGCATGTGGAGGCCGCAGGTTTAATCCTCAGGACGGCCTGCCCTCCAGATTTAATAACACTGGTGACGTGAGTGACATTTGGGAAGCCCTGGGCTATCCTCAGCACAACATAAACCAAGCAGGAGCATGCGCACACACACGCACGCACTTACGTACGCGCACACACACAAAGGTAACTGGCTTCTATAGCTTGAATTCTCAGTACACAACTTAGCAAAAAAAAAACTTTTTCTTCTTCTTCTTCTTTTTCTTCTTCTTCTTCTTCTTCTTCTTCTTCTTCTTCTTCTTCTTCTTCTTCTTCTTCTTCTTCTTCTTCTTCTTCTTCTTCTTCTTCTTCTTTTCCAAGACAGGGTTTCTTTGTGTAGCCCTGGCTTGCCTATAATTCGCTCTGTAGACCAGGCTGGCCTGGAACTCAGAGATCCAACTGCCTCTAACCTCCTGAGTGCTGGGATTAAAGCCAATAAAACGTATTTTTAAATGCTTTTTCAGTTCAAAAAAATTTTTTTGAGTCGGACATGGTGGCATACACTTTTAATCCCAGCACTCAACTCTGAGATTAAAGGCGTGTGCCGTCATGCCTGGTTTAGCAATAAAACTTATTTTAAATTAATTTAAGCTGAATATGGTGGCACATCCCTTAACCTCAGCACTTGAGAGGTTGAAGTGAGTTATATGGTTATAACTATATGGCTATATATAGTGAGTTCCAGAACAGCCAGCGCTATGCAGTGAGACCCAGTCTCAGAAACAACGGTTTTAAAAGAAACGTGAAAATAGCTGGAAGGAAGAAAAGGTCCAGTGAGTGTGGGATAAGAGAGGAGTGCTCTCTCTGTGTGTGTCAATAAAATATATTATATGCATGTATGAAATTGTTACAGAATAAATTGACAACATATTAAAGACAAAAATTCATGGTCATAAGTATCAGACACAGTGTTAGGCCCTGGAGGTACAGCAAAGAAAATGACCAAGACACTAACCTGTCCCTGCTCTAGGAGTCAAGGAGATGGATGATATCAAAGGAAACAGATGTATAATACAACCTCAGACAATCCAAAGTGCTGAGACCAAAAAATAAGAGAAATAGGCCGGGCGGTGGTGGCGCATGCCTTTAATCCCAGCACTCAGAAGGCAGAGCCAGGCAGATCTTTGTGAGTTCGAGGCCAGCCTGGGCTACCAAGTGAGTCCCAGGAAAGGCGCAAAGCTACACAGAGAAACCTTGTCTCGAAAAACCAAAATAAATAAATAAATAAATAAATAAATAAATAAATAAATAAATAAATAAATAAGAGAAAGAATGATGAGAGGTGTTCTATCGGAATTACGAGAAAAACCTTCCCTGAGGGGGTGGCCAGTAAATGAAGTGAAGGATATGGGGAAAAGTGTTCCAGATGAGGGTAAGTGCTGAGGACCTGGGGCTGAAAGAATTTATGCATTTATGAGACATAATTATGAGGCATTGTAGGTAGCCTGAGGAAAGAAGGAGGTAGGCTGTGGGTCAGGAGGCAGGCAGAAGGCAAAGGTTCTGGGACTCTCAAAGCCACAGTAAACAGAGTTTAGATTTCTGGGTTATAGGAGATCACTGAAGGGTATTGAGCTAAAGACGGTTCAAATTCAAGACAGGGTTTCTCTGTGTAACAGCCCTGACTGTCATGGAACTCACCTTGTAGACCAGGCTGCCCTCGAACTCACAGAGAACCATCTGTCCCTGCCTCCCTGGTGCTGGGATTAAAGGTATGCGCCACCACCGCCTGGCTAATTCTTATTTGTTTTATATGTATGGATGTTTGGCCTGTGTGTTTGTCTTAGCACCACTACGTGCCTAGAGCCTATAGAGGCCAGAAGAGGGTGGTGGATCCTTAGGAAATGAAGCTACAGGTCATTCGAAGTCTCCATGTGCATGCTGGGAACTGTATTCAGGAACTCTGGAAGGGCAGTCAGCGCTCTTAACCACTGAGCCATCTCTCCAGCCTCCCTAATCCATATTTTAAAAGGTCACTCCGGCATAGAGCTGGAGAGGTGGCTCAGATGTTAAGAGCACTGACTGCTCTTCCAGAAAACCTGGGTTTGGTTTCTAGCATCCACATGGCAGCTCACAACCACCTGTAAATGTAGCTTCTGGGAATTTGAGGCCCTCTTCTTGCCTCTTTGGGTACCAGGCACATATGTGATGAACATAGATATGTGCAGGCCCTCACATACATGATACAACTGTCATCCTGGGGCTGAAGAGTTGGCTCAGAGGGTAAAAGTGGTCACTGCATACATATGATAATCTGAATTCAGTCTCCAGGACCCAGGTAAGAAAGATGGATGCAATGGTGCACATCTGTAATCCCAGCACCCCTACACGGATGTGGCAGCTGGAGGCAGAAGAATGGGTTGGAAGCTCTCAGGCCAGCTAGCCTGGAATATGCTGAAAAAAGGACCCCCTGCCTCAACAAGGTGAAAGGCCAGAACCTGCCCTCTGATAATTCTTGTGCTGTCTGCAGACACATACATGGAGTCACAGTGAGTTACAGTGTTGCCCGATATGAGTGCTGGGGAACTGAACCCAGGTCCTCTGCAAGATGAGTAAATGCTCTTTACTGTTGAACCATCACCCCAGCCTCTTAAAACATTTTAATAGGCCAGGCAGTGGTGGTGCACATCTTTAATCCCAGCACTCGGGAGGCAGAGGCAGGTGGATCTCTGTGAGTTCGAGACCAGCCTGGGCTACAGAGTGAGTTCCAGAAAAGGCGCAAAGCTACACAGAGAAACCCTGTCTGGAAAAACCAAAAAACAAACAAACAAACAAAAACAAAAAATGAATGACATTTTAATACGTACATTCACTTATGTGTGTGTGCACATGTGTGTGTTTTCAAGCACACTTCCTGTAGGGGCCATTCTCTCCTTTCACTGTGTGGATCCGGCTGATTGAACTCAAGCTGGTTGAGAGCCCTGACCCACCGAGTCATCTCACTAACCCAAACTTAACCTAATTTCTAAGATCCACCCATATCAGCACAATGTGTCAAACCTCAGTTCTTTTTCATTATCAGTAAGTCCTATTCCATTTTTGAGTACACTGTATTTAGTTTATATGTGGCATTTGAGTTGTTTCCACCTACCTACTATTCCATTCATGAATACAATGTATTTATTTAGTTTATATGTCTTTGTTTGAGTTGTTTCCACCTACCTACTATTCCATTCATGAATACACTGTATTTAGTTTATATGTTGACATTTGACTGGTTGCCGCCTACCTTAGTCCACTTTGTGCCTACTGCAACAAAGCATCTAAGACTGGGAAGACTGTAAAAGAAAAAAAAATTATTAAACGAAACTCAAATTTAGGCCAAAACAAACAAAAGAAATTTAATTTTTTAAAAATAAAATTTTTCTTTGGAATTATAATGTGCTATCTTCTCCTTTTGGGGGAAAAGGAATTTCATTACAAAGAAAAACTCTAGCACAGATTGTATAAATCACACCCACTAATGATAATATCACTTACTTTGTATTTATCTCATAATGAAACCGGGGAAAAAACATAGTTTTCCCAATAATTACCAATTAGTGGAAACATAATAAAAACTGTGTTTGAAACATATTTTACAATTATAATTTCTCAAAGGAAAAAAACAAACAGAAATTTGGCTGGGCAGTGGTAGTACACACCTTTGCGGACAGATCTCTGAGTTTGAGGCCAACCTGGTCTACAGAGTGAGTTCTAGGACAGCCAAGGCTACACAGAGAAATCCTGTCTCAAAAAAACAAAAACAAAAACGAATAAACAAACAGAAACTGGTGTCACCAAAGATGAAGACCTTGGTTCTCTGATGAAGGCTGTACCCTTGGCTGCTGCATTCTCTAGACAGGAGGAATACTGTGGCATCACACAGCAGAAGGTCAAAGGGCATCAGAGAGCTGAAGCCTCTTTCAGAAGACCCTTAATTCAGACGAAGAGAAGGGAGCCCTCAGGACCTGATGGCCTCTTAACCATGACCCATCTTAATACTAGCTCCTGGGTAATGGTTTCAACGCCTGACCTTTGGAGGGAACACATTTGACGACAGCACCACCTTCTGGTGACTGTGAGTAATGCTGCTATGTTGTGTTTAAGTCTGAAATTCTTTCAGTTTTTTTTGTTTTTGTTTTTTGTTTGTTTGTTTGTTTGAGACATAGTCAGACTGTAGAACTCTGGCTGGCCTGAAACATGCTATGTAGACCAGGCTGGCCTCAAACTCACAGAGATCCACCTGCCTCTGCCTCCTGCGTGTGAACCACTACACCCAACCTTCAGTTTTTTAAAAACACAAATGCTTCTTGAATTTGTGGGTCTTCCTTGGGTGAGGGCCATTCCAGTCTTCTCGTATCCCTTCACTTTTAGTAAATGTACCCCTAAAGCAAGCAGTTTTCTTTCTGGAAGTAGGATTTCCCCAAGTATCTAGGGTGGGCTTTGAACTCCCAGTCCTCCTGCCTTGGCCTCCCAGGTCCTGGGATTGCAGAGTTGGGCCTAGTTTGTGTGTCGTGTGTGTGTGTGTGTGTGTGTGTGTGTGTGTGTGTGTGTGTGTGGTGTGAACTTTACATTTAATTAATTGTTTATTTGTTTGTTTATTAAAACAGTTTTTCTGTATAGCTCTGACTATCCTGGATCTCGCTCTGTAGTCCAGGCTAGCCTCAAACTCACAGAGATCCTCCTGCCTCTGCCTCCTGAGTGCTAAGATTAAAGTGCCACCATGCCCAGCTGGATTTATTTTCTTTATGATTGCTGTGTGTCTGGGTGGTTCACGGCATTTGTACGGAGGTCAGAGGACAACCTTCAGAAGTCTGTTCCACTGGGTTCTGGGGATCAAACTCCAGTTGTCAGGCCTTCAGGGCAAGCACTGTACCCACTGAGCCATCTTGCCGGATCCCACGTGTGCCTTTTGGAGGAACGTCAGACTGTTTTACATAGTTGTTGTGTCATTGTTTTTGGTTTTTTGTTGTTGTTGTTGTTGTTTTTTGGGGGGGTGTCCTTTGGTTTTTTTGGTTTTTTGTTTGTTGGTTTGGTTTTTCATAACAGGGTTTCTCTGTGTAGCTTTGGAGCCTGTCCCGGAATTCATTCTTTAGATCAGACTGGCCACGAACTCACAGTGATCCCCCTGCCTCTGCCTCCTGAATGATGGGATTAAAGGTGTGTGCCACTGCCACCCGGCCGTTGTGTCTTTCTTACATCCCTACTAGCATACCTCCTTATATTTATTCCTTCCTTCCTCCCTCTGCCTTGATTGTTGGTTAAATGGCGCGCTGCTCGTGGCTGGCTGGGCCATGCTGGCAGAAGAGAGTGCTGGTCGGAAGAGTCACAAGCCATGGTTACCTTTTTAGAGCTTTATTGGGGGGCAGAGAAAGAGAGAGAGGGAGGGAGAGAGGCGGGGAGATAGAGAGGGAGAGAGAGGACAGACGGAAGGAAGGAACGGAAAGGAAAGAGAGGGGACTCCATCCCAGGCTGATGACGCAATTAAGGACCGAATCCTTACATCCCAGACTTTCACTTGTTATAAAAAAGCAGGTAGATGGGAATAGTGGCGTCCTTCCTCTCAAAAACTGCTTCCAGCTGACAATTGGATGTCGGTTGGCTTTTGGGGGAGTCTTCTGAGGTAGACATACATTGTGGGATGCTGTTTGTCATCCGTTTGCTCTAGAGATATGTACCCCTCTTGGCTGCGGCTGGGAACTTTCTGTTTGACAAGATGTTGATGATCTCTCTGGACTCTGGTTCTGTGGTGGTCCTGAACCATTGGCTGAACAGTGAGTTAGAAGAGGGAACTGGGAAGAGAAAAGCTTGTGGTGCATGAGAACTTATTTCTTGGAATTAGGGACAAGGCAGAGATCAGGGCCCTGTCTGTATGCACGTGAGAATGAGTGGGCAGAGTTAAGGTGAGTTAGGGCCAGTCATAGAAACAGCCCAAGCCCGCCCACTTGAGCCCGCCCACTGCCGGCGGAAGTCAGACAGAAAAGGTTGCACGCGGCAGAGGCAGAAATGGGGAAGGAGAAGGGTTTAGAGCTTTAGCAGAAAGCTTGGAGATAAAGTAACTCTTATTTGCCCGTTCGCTGGCAGAGGTTCCCGCGACACTGTTATGTGGCCAGGTTTTCTGGTGCCCACCCCTGTCTGCCAATGTAAGTGGTAAATGTATCCGCCCCTTTGTCTCATGGCTGTAGCCGAGAGAAAAATAAAAAATTAAAATAACAAACTGGGATCAGACTACAATCTTGGGCGTCCCCAAAGAGTAGAGAGAGATCCATGAATCAGCTCAAGTCACCATTCCTCTTCGTCAGGGGAAGGTGAGGGCTCGGCTGTACTGCAGTTGGTCCACCGTTGAACCCTAGACACCATTGACCTCCTTGTCAGGAGCGAAAATGTACCTGCCCTTGTCAGCACAGCCCGAGGACAACCCCGGGGTGTCCATCACAAAGAATATAGCTCAGACTACAGCTGCGAGAACGGCAGACTCACTGTGAAGAATCATGGCGGTATCAGTAGTGGTAGTTGTATGGGGGTCCAGCAGAGGCGGCAAGGGATGCGCATGGTCTCGCTGGATGGAGGAGGAAGCGGTCACAGCAGGTCCTCGGTGTTTGGTGGTGTATCCGAGTCTGAACGGCACCAATGTTGGTTAAATGGCACTGCTGCTCTCTGCTGGCGGCAACGAGCCATAGTTACCTTTTTAGAGCTTTATTGGGAGGGGGGAGAGGGAGAGGGAGAGGGAGAGAGAGAGAGAAAAGAGAAGAAGGAGGTCCAGATGGAAGGAAGGAGCGGAAAGGAAAGAGAGGGGACACAGAGGGCCCACCCACTTTTGAGGTTGGGTCGCCGTCCCAGGCTGATGATGCAATTAAGGACACAATCCTTACATTGATAATACCTACTTTATTGTGAAGTTGTGTGGCATTGTGATTTTATTTACATTCACCTAATACTCACATAATATGGACATCTTTTTGGTGGGTTTCCTGCTTGGTCATTTGAATATCTTCTTTGGAGAAACAACTGTACTCCTTTGCCCATTTCCCCAAAGACAAGGTTTCCTCTGTGTAGCCCTGGCTGTCCTGGAACTCACCCTGTAGACCAGGCTGGCCTCAAACTCACAGAGATCTGCTTTCCTCTGCCTTCCGAGTGCTGGGATTAAAGGGGTCCTTTGGTTTTCACTGTGGGCTTGGAGGGCTCCTTTATAGAATCTGGAGGAGGTATGCCATGCTACTGGGGGGTGGGTTTTGTCGTTTCCAAAGGCCATGCCATTTCTAGTGTCTCTGCCTCCTGTCTGTGGATCAAGATGTGAGCTCCAGCACCATGCCTGCCTGCCTGCTTAAGGGAATTTTACCAAGGGCCTGCCCTGAGGGAATCCCTCCCAGGGTGCTGGGGAAGTCGCTACATCTGGCAGGTTGTCTGAGGGAAAATAATCTATGTACACCATGCTCTTTCATGCGCTTATTTCTCTAAGACAAAATTCTATGCACACAGCTTCAGCTCCACCCTCACACTCAGCTCCTCTCTGTGCCTGTTGGGCCTGCCTGTCATAGTCCTAACTAAGCTCCTGTGCTTTCGACCTCATCTCCGTCCTCTGTTCCTTCATCCTCCATCTTTCCTTCCTTCCTCCTTACCCCTGGCTCTGAGAAACTCTGCCTCCTTCTCTTCTCCCTGGCCACACAACTCTGCCTGGGCCAGGAGTTCCGCTCCAGTCTTACCGCGCCTGGTTATGCAAAAAGCCCTATTGTCCTGATTCAACCGCTCTGCCCTGCTACTAGGCCAGAAGGAAGAGGATGGTCTGAGCTTCATTTGCACAAGAAACAAAGCTATGTATCTACAGCCGGCCTGCCTCCTAGGCCCTGCAGGGATGTTACCTAGTGGATCAGCAGCAGGTCTGAGAAACTAAACTGTTTGTCATCATATGGCCTAATAGTATATGGGCGCACAAGAATCTCATAGAGGAAGACAGCTGATATATATTAAAAGCTAAATAACACCAAATACTTCTTGACTTTTCTAGGTATAGCTTTAATACACAGCTGAATCTCTATAATATATTCTTGCAGCCCAATGCACCTGCTGCCATGCTGCCCACCGTGATGGCCGAGGACTCACCCTCTGAACTATAAGCCCCCAGCAAACTCTTTCTTCCCTAAATTGCTTTTGTTAGTTTTTAGGAAGAGTCCTTCCTGAGCCTGGAGCTCCATGGACTGGCAGGCCAGTGAGCCCCAGGGTCTTCCTGTCTGTCCTCACATCCCCAGGGCAGGATTACAGGTCTGCTACGGCGCCCAGCTTTTCACATGGGTCCTGGGGATTTGAACTCAGGTCCTTATGCTTGCACAGGGAGCACTTTACTAACCGAGCCGCCTCCCTGGATCCCAGTCTCCTACCAGATGATAAGTAACTGCTCAAGTCCATCCCTAGACTAACGCAGGCTTCGGTTTGTTTGTTTGTTTGTTTGTTTGTTTGTTTGTTTGTGCTGTTTGTTTGTGACAGGATCCCGCTATGGATTCCAGGTTGGCCTGAATTTACCGTGGAGCCCAGGCTATCCTCCAACTCTCAGCAATCCTCCCGTCTCAGCCCTCCTAGTGTTAGGATTATAGACAAGCACCACGCATTTGGCTCCGACTCGGCAGAGACACCTCTCAGTCCAAGGCCTCAGCATCCAGCATGGCTGCCTTGGTGCCAAGCAGCACAGGCTATCTCAGGCCTTACTGGGAGTCAAGTGTTAGAGTTGGTCAAGAACTTTTGTTAAGCCTGTGACAATGGGGACCGAAAAAAGCAGCTCCAGCACTGGATTTTGACCCAACTGAACCTGTGAGGTACTGGTTTCCCTGGCAACAGCCCAGTGAAATGAGCTAACAGTCCCAAAGTGCAGAGTTGCTACCTAAGGGTTGCGGCTTCCAGAAAGCATTCAGATACACCTTTGAGCTCAGGGTCTGCTTCCTGGGGACCTAGGCTGACATTTAGCATCAAAAGAGACCTTCAGGGTGTGATTTGAGGGTTGTGAAAAGCAATTTGGAAGCAAACAAGTACCTCATAGTTGACGGTAGGAATGAGAATAGCCTTGACCTTCAGTGGGCATCTTTTTTTTTTTTCCCCAAGACAGGGTCTTTCTGTGTAGCTCTGGCTATCCTGTAACTCGCTCTGTAGACCAAGCTGGCCTGAGACTCACAAAGATCCACCTGCCTCCTAAGTGCTGGGATTAAAAGCGTGCACCACCACCACCCCGCTAGGCCTCCTAATTACTCAATCTTTTCCTGATAAAGGCCTCTGTAGTAGCTTCAGAGGACTCTGAATAGACTTTCTCTGCGGTCTTCCATTTCCAAGGCCACATTTAAGTAGGGAATGTTTACCTTGAGGTTACAAATAAGGACATTGACATGGGCAAACCTAAGTCTCTCAGGCTCCTGGTTTCCAGGTGGTAGAGGCAGCTCCTCCCCTATTTCCAGGGAAAAGCAGTTTCCTCTTCTCCCAGAGTACACAGTGGTCTTGTGCAAAGCAGGGGCCATTTGTCTTTCTTCAGATCTATTTCTGCCACATTCAAATAACTGGGTTCCTAGCAACTTATGAGTTAAGCAGATTAAGACCTTAAGCACAGATAAGACTAAGATAAGGTCTGAGGGAAGGCATCTACTGGGACCACTCACCTTCAGTGATTCAACTTTCTTGCAAACGTTTTTTTTGTTTGTTTGTTTTTTTTGTTTGTTTGTTTGAGACAGGGTTTCTCTTGGTGCCTGTCCTGGATCTTGTAGACCAGGCTGGCCTCGAACTCACAGAGATCCACCTGGCTCTGCTTCCCAAGTGCTGGGATTAAAGGCGTGCGCCGCCGCCGCCGCCGCCGCCGCCGCCGCCGCCGCCGCCGCCGCCACCACCACCACCTGGCGTGAATGTAATTCTTACATGATAATTGTTCTTATTATTTATAGTTTTATTATGTTCGAGTTAAAACCTTTTCTTATTATTGAGACAAAAAAAAAGAGGAACTGTTGAGTCCAAAGTTTTGTACCTAAATCACTTTCTGTCATAACTAAGGAGAACTATCTAATCTTCAACCCAAGAAGGATATAATATTACCTGAGTAAACAGGAAGTGCAAAGCAAGTAACGTCCAAAACTAAGGAACAAGAGAGACAGCTGGCTACCTGGACAGTTGCCCAAGGTTCCTCTCTAACACGGGGGGGCATCCATCTTCAGCCTACAGGCCTAGAAATATATGGCAGATTTTTTAGTGAAGTAGGAATTTTGAAGGACTGCCCTACCTCTTGGCAAAGTTCAGCAGTCACCTTTTTTTTGTGTGTCCTGCTTGTTTAATTTGGATAGCACACTGTCAGCAGTTGAAGCAAGCATAATTTCTTTGCCCAGTGCCTAACTTTGCCACAAATGAAAGCAAACTCCATATGGAGGCTCTTCGATGCCCATCATCCTCTTTTGAAGTAAATAGGTGCTGCCAGGGGCAGATGTGTCTCACTGTCAAGAAAAGCCTTATGTTCTTAAAACATTAAAATGTGCCCTGTGATAGTGGTGCACACCTTTACTCCCAGCACTCAGGAGACAGAGGCAGGCAGATCTCTGTGAGGCCAGCCTGGTCTACAGAGTGAGTTTCAGGACAGCCAGGACTGTTACACAGAAAAACCCTGTCTCTGGAAAAAAAAAATTAAAATGCCATATTCTGTAAGTCTCTGAAGTGTTTGAAGACATCTATCTATTTAAAATATGTCTCTGATTGACCTTAAAAATATACCTAGCAAGATTATAAGTTTGATTGTTATAGATGACTAACTACTAACCTGTATTTCTTAATATCCTAAATAGCTTTTAAGGACTAGAATTTTACATTACATTTTAAATGAGCTGCATAGATACAATATCTTAAACAATAAATAGAAATACATAATACAGTATAACAAAAAAACCTTAAATTTGTAACAATATACAAAAATATCTTTTTTGTTTTGTTTTGTTTTGTTTTGTTTTGTTTTGTTTTGTTTTGTTTTGTTTTTCAAGACAGGGTTTCTCTGTGTAGCTTTGTGCCTTTCCTGGATCTCGCTTTGGAGACTAGGCTGGCCTCAAACTCACAGAGATCTGCCTTCCTCTGCCTCCTGAGTGCTGGGATTAAAGGCGTGAGCCACCACCGCCCGGGTACAAAAATATCTTAAACAAGGGTAGAAACATATATACAGTATAACAAAAATAACCTCAAATTTGTATCAATATACAAAAATCCAGGTGCAAAGCTACACAGAGAAACCATGTCTCGAAAAAAAAAAAAATCCATACCAATGTAAAATATTTGAGATTAATAGTTGCTTTTTTAGTTTGAAAGTAGATACAATAATCTACCCTTTTATCCTATCATTTCTGATCCCCCTTTGTCTTTTCAGAATCAGATTCCTGAATCTAATCTCCTTTGTTTAGTTTCCTCCCTGACCGTGACCAATAACAACTTGTAACCAACTCCTGTAAATGATGACAAACATCCGTGAGCAACCAAAACCTACCTATCCCACATCTTGGGGATGTGGGCATCATGTCCTTAAAATTGCTTCCTGCTGTTTGAGGGCAATGGAATCTTTAGGGGACCCTGAGAAAATTGAGACAATGGTCAGGTACTGGGAGAGCTAGCTGTATCATTTGTTGTCCAGTCTCTGCATAATGGGAAAATGCAGGGCTTGTCTGAAGTCCTGGCAAGAGTAGTCTGTGAGGCTGGATCATCTCAGGTAGGAACTTTGAAGATGTTCTGCAAGCAGAATTCTGAGGAAACTGCGCCAGAGGCATTCTGAGAGGCCGGATCACCTGGGCTACTTGTCTTTACTGGTGCCTGGTCCTTTTTTTCTGAAAACACACACATTTTTAAAGGTAACATATATATCTGTATTAGCACAGTATGGAATGTATGGTGTATATGTCAGCTAAAGATGATTTTTTGTTTTATGTTTGAGCAGGTAAAAGGCATCTGTTAACTTTATAAGTCTATTTGGACTCTATAACCAGACCGTAATACAAACCTCTATCCATTCCATATGAGAGTACAGCATGTAATAATAAGACATGAGGACTCTGCAGCCAACAAGATTTATTGTGTCTCATCCAGTCTTAAAGCTGTTCCTATGTCAGGGGATCAGTTTATACATCACCTGTCTTGTAGTCTTTCTTGGCTTTTTCCCTGATGTCGGAGGTCTCCCCTGATCAAATCTGATCTCGATTAACTTTGAAGGAATCCATAGCTTTTCAGTTCCTGTGGAAACAAAAGCACAACCTCTCCCCCAATGCAACACATTGTCACTTCCATTTTGAAGCCACGACATCCCTAAAGTATCTAGGCTGGTTTAATTCAGCAGTCCCTTCCACAATCCAATCTCTCTTAGCAGCTGTTGTCTGTTCATAGCATTCAAAAAATTCGAAGTCAATAAAGCACCATATAGGATCCAGATGCCCTGTGTATTTCCCATCTTTAAGTGGATTTTTAAAAATATTATTTTACTCTCTTTAAAGACTTTACTCTACACCGGGTGCCTTTAATCCCAGCACTTGAAAGGCAGAGGCAGGCAGATCTCTGTGAGTTCAAGACCAGCCTGGGCTACAGAGTGAGTTTCAGGAAAGGTGCAAAGCTACACAGAGAAACTCTGTCTCAAAAAAACCAAAAAAAAAAAAAAAAAAAGAAAAGAAAAAAAAACTTTACTATTATTTTTTTAAAGATCATTTATTTATTATGTATATAGTATTCTGCCTGCTTGTATCCCTGCAGGCCAGACAAGGGCACCAGATCTCATTACAGGTGGTTGTGAGCCACCATGTGGTTGCTGGGAACTGAACTCAGGACTTCTGGGAGAGCAGCCAGTGCTCTTAACCCCTGAGCCATCTCTCCAGCCCCTACTATTATTTTTAAACTACTTTTCTATGACTGTCTATATCCATTTTCTTTTTTCTTCAGCATCTAAGCACATTTTAAAACATCCTGTGCCTTTTTAGAGATTGTTCTCTGTCTGGACCTGGCTTTACTAAGCATCTGCAGTATTCTCTGACTATGTGAGACAAATTTCAAACTGCCATGTCAGAGACCACATGACTCAGCTCAGTGCCTGGCACTCGAGGCTGGCTCCAGCCCACAGACAGCAGCTGGTAGCCACACCTCTGTATGCCGGGGAGCACTAGCCTGCCTGAGAGAGTGCAGGACTAGGAAGCTACATCAGGCTCTTTAAAATCCTTTTTTTAAAAAATGTATATAGTGTTCTGTCTGCATGTATCCCTGCACACCACAAGAGGGCACGAGATCTCATTACAGATGGCTGTGAGCCACCATGTGGTTGCTGGGAATTGAACTCAGAACCTCTGGAAGAGCAGCCAGTGCTCATTAACCTCTGGGCCATCCCTACATCAGGCTCTTTATCCAGAACTTTCCTTAGCTTTCTCGGGTCCTATGTTTGGATATTCAAGCCCCCACATTGGACACCATATGTATCAAGGCTTTCTCTGTACTGCCAGCTCCCAAATAGCAACACTGAGACTTATTATTAATTATGAAAGTTTGACCTTAGCTTAGGCTTGTCCCACTCACTCTTATAATTTAAATTAACTCATTTATTTTAACCAACGTTCTGCCACGTAGCTTGTTACTTCATCTCTCCATACTGCTTACGCTGCTTTCTCTGCATCTGGCTGGCAACCCCACTTTTCTTCCTCTCCGAGTCCTCTCTGTCCCCAGAAGTCCCGCCTAACCTCTTCCTGCCTATCTAGTGGCCATTCAGCTCTGTATTAAACCAATCACACTGACATGTCTTCACAGTGTAAAGGAGTATTCCACGACAGTCTAGGCCTGGCCTCTCACAGATACTTTGCAAAGATGGCCAAGTCCTTCTCTTCTGTGCACATGCTACACCCACACCAAGAGATGTCCTCTAGGGCCAGGATGTAGCTCAGTGGTACAGGACTTGGCTTGAATGTGTGAAGTCCTAGGTTCAATCCTCAGTTTGCCATTCCACCTCTGAGAAAAAGGGACTATCTCAACACCAACCTTTAATCTCCATGTGTGCTTAGATAAGCACACCCATGCACATGTAGACACACACACACACACACACACACACACAGAGAGAGAGAGAGAGAGAGAGAGAGAGAGAGAGAGAGAGAGAGAGAGATGAATACTAGTGATATAGAGCGATGGAGCTTTAGAGACTATTTCTCCTTGTCCTTGTGTCTGGATTGGCCTTATGACTTGCCCTCACCAACAAAAGGCAATAGACACAATGGCGTTCCAGTTCCAGGCGAGCTTTTAGGAGGATTGGCACCATGGAGGAAATCCACTTGAGCTTGGGCACTACAGTGAGGGAGGTGGGAGCTAGCCATGCAGAGACACGCTCCCATCTTGCACCTGTCCCAGCAGAGACACCATTTATTCAAGGAGCAGGACATCTTGGACACTTCAGCTCCCCAAACACCAACTGAACCAGATGGCAGGCTTTGTGCGGCCAAAGAACTAAGCCCCAAGGATCTTTGTTGGTTTTTTGGTTGGTTGGTTTTTTTGTTTGCTTTTGTCTTTTTGAGGCAGGGTTTCCCTGTGTAGCCCTGGCTGTCCTGGAATTCACTCTGTAGACCAGGCTGGCCTCGAACTCAGAGAAATCCTCCTTCCTCTGCCTCACAATGCTGGAATTAAAGGTGTGTGTCACCATGCTCAGCTCCAGTTTTTAAAAAAATAGGATGGCTAGCCTGGGCTGGCCTCAAACTCCCTATGAATCGGAAGATAATTTTGATTTCTAGTCCTTCTGTCTATACCTCCTGGGTGCTGGGATCATAAGCACATGTACCACAGCTGCTTTATTTCCTGCTAAGGATCAAATCCAGGCCTTCATACATGTACTTTGTACAAGTACTCTATCAACTGAGCTACACCCCACCCCTCCCCACCCTCCCTCTTTTGATAGGTGCTCCCTGTGTCACTCAGGCCATCCTCCAATTTGAAGTCCTCCTGCTTACGCCTCCCAAGGGCTGGGATTACAAACCTGAGCCACCACATGCAGCTGCCCCACGTTTATAGACAACAAATGGCACCCTGTTCCGCCAGCGCTAGGGTCACTGTGATTGGAAAAAGAACAGTCGGAACTGTCCAGGTCTGTGAAAACACAGACGCTGTGCTGTGAACGAGAACGGCCCCCGTTGGCTCATAGATTGGAATGCTGGGTCCCCAGCTGGTGAACTATTCGGGAAAGGTTAGGAGGTGTGGCCTTGCTGGAGGAGGTGTGTCATTGACTCGGGGGTTTCAAAAGCCCGCACAATACCCAGTTAGCTAGAATATCTCTGCCTTGTGCTTGTGGATTAAGATGTAAGCTCTCATCTACTGCTCCAGGGCCATGCCTGCCTGGCTGCTGCCATGGCTCGCACCATGGTGGTCAGAGACTCTAACCCCCTGAAACTGTAAGCCCTAGTTGAACTCTTCTATGAGTTGCCTTGGTCACAGTGTCTAGACATACAAAAATGATTAGGACAGAAGCCGTGCTGAAGGATGCTTACAGAGGAGGGCTGCAAGTTCAAGGCTCACCTGGGTGACATACTTAGACTCTGCCTCCAAGGGGGCTAAAAGACACTCATGCACATAAAAAATAAATGAATCTAGCCAGGTAGTGGTGGCCCACACTTTTAATCCCAGCATTCGGGAGGCAGAGGCAGGCAGATCTCTGTAAGTTCGAGGCCAGCCTGGTCTACAAAGTGAGTTCCAGGACAGCCAGGGCTACACAGAGAAAACTTGTCTTGAAAAACCAAAAATAAATAAGTGAATCTAAAACCATTTTTTCAAAAAAGAAAGAGTGATTGGTGCATTCCTTTCCAAGTCGGAGGCAGAATTTTGGGGGTGTGGAAGTTGAGGCAGGGTTTCTCTGTGTAGCCCTGGCTGTCCTGGAACTCACTCTGTAGACCAGGCTAACCTCAAACTCAGAGATCCACCTGCCTCTGCCTCCTGAGTGCTGGGATTAAAGGCATTCGATATCATGCTTGGCTGGTGGCAGATTTTTTTTTAAAGATATATTTTAATTTGAATGATGTGTATGTGCATGGAGGAAGTGTGTGTGTGTGTGAGTGTAGGTACTCACAGAAGCCAGAAGAGGGCGTAAGATCCCCTGGAGCTAGAGTTATAGCCAGTTGTGAGCCATCTGATAGGGGTGGTGGGAACTGAACTTGAGTTTTATGCAAGAGCAGTATGTGCTCTTTACCTCTGAGCCATTTCTCCAGCCCAGGAGGCAGAACTTTTACATGTAGAAATCGTTCTCCATTTTATCAGGTGGCCTGGAAGGTGCCAGTTTTGAGTGGTACCTGTATCAAGAGAGGGCTGCCTAAGAGGTTCAGATCAGTTCAGATCATAAGACATGCCGATGCACTTGGGATTTTTTTTTTTTTTCTTTGAGACAGGGTTTCTCTGTGTAGTTTTGGAGCCTATCCTGGAACTCACTCTGTAGCCCAGGCTGGCCTCGAACTCACGGAGATCCTCCTACCTCTGCCTCCTGAGTGCTGGGATTAAAGGCGTGCGCCACCACCGCCCAGCGCACTTTGGATTTTAAGATCCTGTGAGTAGGAGTTTCTTGGGGTCTCTGTAGAGGTAACAATTCTGTGGGAAGTCTCTGGAAGCTAAGTAGGAGATCTGCCATAAGGACTGCTGGAACTCTGGAGCTCAGTCATGCTCACTGCGGTCCATTTGGACAAAGGGGGAGATGTGTCACTGTGCTCCAGGTGTGACTAAGCGTCTATGGTTACATGCCAGATTGGTACACATCTAAGCTAGACATCACCAGACAGGCCCTGCAGCATCCTAATATTTGAGGGCAATGCTACATTCACAGCTGGGCCAGTCAGGTCCAGAAGGTGTGGGTAAAATTAAATGCCAGGAGACTCAGGCTCCCTAGCATCTGTGTGGATTTGACAACTTAGCTTTGACTTACCCTGGTGGCCTCAAGGCGGGTTCTTGGCAACTCACTGACAAAGGAGGGGAGAGTTGAATCCAGTTCGTGGGTGAGTCAGATGGACATGGACCACTCTATTACAGACTGAGAATCCTGCTGGGGGGTGCAACAATGGGAAGCATACTTCTCTACCCTCTTTTCATGGAAAGAGAGGATGGGAACAAGCAGACACTAACCCCTAGCCAGCGACATGTGTCTCGGCTTGTTGGTCAAGGGCATGGACAGAACAGGACGGGAAGACCGGGAAATGTAGCGTGGGTAGGCACATATGCATGAACCCACAGACTGGGCACAAAGCATGTGGGCCCTTGTCGCACAAGAATACTGGCCAGAGGTTCACAGCCAGTCTCTGCCTATGGATGCCAGTTAGCCTCTACATTTCACTCCTCTGGCTTTGCCATAGACTTTGTCAAGAATATCAATGGAGCCGGGAGGTGGTGGCACACGCCTTTAATCCCAGCACTTGGGAGGCAGAGCCAGATGGATCTCTGTGAGTTCGAGGCCAGCCTGGTCTACAGAGCAAGATCCAGGACGGCACCAAAGCTACACAGAGAAACCCTGTCTTGGGGGGGGGGGAATCAATGGAGATGACAATGGGGCTAAAAAATGGGCTCACAACTCGGGCTCCATCTTATGGAAGCTGACCAATGAAGAACCAATCTTCCAGCAGTGGGTGGCAATATGGCCGAGTTGCCCAGAGACAACAGCCAGCCATCTGGTGGCATAGTGGTTACATCAGACCCTTTCTACTTTGGGGGTCAGTAATAATTCTCACTTTCAGGAATTGCTATGTTCACGGAAAAAAAAAAATTATCCACAGTGCTTCTGTAAATAGCATCATCTAAAGGCTTCCGAGAATGCTCTATCTGAACCAGAGATATAGCTCAGTGGATAAAAGTATTTGCCACCAAACCTGATACCCGAGTTCGATCCCCGAAACCGCCATGAAGGAAGAAACCAGGCCGAGTGTGCACACCTATATTCTCAACACTCAGGAAGTGGAGGCAGGAGGAACATCAGGGTCATCCTCAGCCACCAAAGGAGTTCAAGGCCAGCCTGGCATGCATGAGACTCTGCCCTGCTGAATAAGCAATTAAACAAATAAACACTGTTTCATCCATTCATTAAAGCCAGGGGCCCATTTCAGGGGGAATGTGACAGTGGCCATATGCACACGGACTTACCATTTTTACCACACACCTATCACTCAGAAGTAGCCAGCCTGAGAGAACAATGGAAGGGAGTGACTTCATTCCCAAACCTTGCAGGGTTTATAAACGGCTATGGTACTTCATCAGACCATTGTGGAGCTGGAAAGGCCTCATATTCACAGAGCACTCCATGCAGGCCCTGTCATGCAGCAAGTGCTCAATAAATGCTTTGAGTGTTAACTGGGTCAGCTTTTGAAAGGTCTCTGCGCCCTAAGGGAAGCTGGTGGTCAGCTCCACTAAGCCTAATAGGGCGGTGCCTCCCACAGTGGCGTGACATGCTTTGAATACTCTTGGCTGTTCCCAAGGTTCCTGGCTTGAATTACAATCTTCTGCCAGCAGGCAGGGCACAGATGCTGGAGAAGAGACCAGAAAACTCTGCATAGTGCAGGAAGTGGAAACTCTGATGGGGATTGGCTGCCTGGGGCAGGGTGGAGGGGATCCAACATGATTATAAAAAGCCAGCCTTCAGCCAGCCAGAAAGTCGCTTCCTCCTGCAGCACCCATCTATCAGCAGGCTCCGGGCAGCCACGCGGCTTTTCTTCTCTCCTCCAAGGTAAAACCAGGAGGCAGGAAGTGTGGGTGCAGAGCTGCCCCACCCCCCACGCTGCCTGCCTGTGAGCCTGAATGCCTATTAGGGAGGCAGACTCCTTGGGTTGCTTTCATGCCCTGGGCTGTGACTAATATGAAGGTAGGGCTTTTAGCAGACGGAATGGAAAGCTGTGAGAGCCGCAAACCTAGCTTAGAGATGTCATTTCAGCTCTCTGTACCCTTAACCCCACCACTGCCCCCGAGTCACTTCCTCTACGGGATGGAAACGGGCGTCAAGAAGTCTCAGCTATTAGGGTGGCTGCGGTCACGCCCGACAACCTGACTTCACTTGATACCCAGAGTACACATGGTGGAAACAGAACCTACTCCTGCAAACTGACCTCTAACCTCCATATATGTGCCAGGGCACATGCTCCCCTTCACACCCCGAAACAAACAAACAAACAAACAAATGGCTTTTTAATGGAGATTAAGCCACTCTTCCTAAGGTTTGAGGACAGATGAAGCCATCTGAAATGGTTGTCACAAGTGTGGCAGTGAGCACCAGTGAGTAGTGGATTTAAACCCCGACTCTTCATCTCGTTGACTGCGAAGCCTTGGAACTGTTACTTAGAATCTCCAAGGCCCAGTTTTCTTATCTGCAATGCATGGTTGGCAATAATGTTACCCACATCATGGGTTTTTATTTATTTTATTACATTTTAGTCATTTATTTATTAGAGTTATTTCATTTTATGTGTACGAGTGTTTTGCCTGCATGCATGGGTGTGTATCATGTGTATGCCTGGTGCCCGAGGAGGTCAAAAGAGGATGTTGGATCCCCTGGAGCTGGAGTTACAGACGATTGAGAGCCACTGTATAGATGCTGGGAATTGAACCTTGGTTCTCTACAAGAGCCCCAAGTGCTCTTAACCACCGAGAGATCTCTCCAGCCCCCGTTATTTATTACTACTGCTGCTGTTATCATCATCGTCGTCGTCATCATCATTCTTATCATCCTCATCATCTAAGATCTCACTTTGTAGTCCAGGCTGGCCTGGAAGTCACTATGTAGCCTAAGCTGTCCTAGAACTCTGTGTAATCAGTCCACCTGCCTCTTAAGTGTAGAGATGACAGGCATAAGCCTGCCTTTGCTAACAGACATCTGTAACTGTATGCCAGCTACCTGTACGCATGGCCACCAGGTGGAGCAGAACTTAAGAAAGGACACGGCTGGGCGGTGGTGGCACACACCTTTGATCCCAGCACTCTGGAGGCAGAGCCAGGTGGATCTCTGTGAGTTCGAGGCCAGCCTGGGCTACAGAGTGAGATCCAGGACAGCCAGGGCTACACAGAGAAACCCTGTCTCAAAAAATGAAAGAGAAAGAAAGGAAGGAAGGAAGGAAGGAAGGAAGGAAGGAAGGAAGGAAGGAAGGAAGGAAGGGAGAAAGAAGGAGACACAGACCTTGCTGGTGCTCCTGAGGGACAGGGTTCTAGTCTCAGTTTACTGCAACATCCTACTTTCTTCTTCTTCTCCCCCTTCTCCTCTTCTTTTTCCTTTTTTCTTTTCACCAACCGACCATCAAATCAGAAAGAGAAACAATAGATCCAAAGGGGTCTGAAGGCCCCAGGTCTCCCCTTCTGACTTTACAGTCCTGGGGCAAAGTCCTTGAAAGGCGCCACCGTGCGGCAAAAGGAGGTATCGTTCTTGTACTTTCTGCCTCTTCAAGTGGCTAAAGGAAGGCGGGTAAGGATCCAGAGTGACTGGGGGACAGCAACTCAAAGGCAGCGAATTCCAGGCCAGCCAGGGCCACATGATGAGACCCTGGTGGGGGTAGAGATTCGGGATCCCAACCATAGAGACTCAGACAAGTTTCTGCCATGGGCGGAGGGGTGCGATTATTACATACAAGAGGCAGCGCAGAGTTAGCCAGGGTCCCAGGAAAAAATCCCTGCTCAGTCAGTTCCAATGTTTGTTACAATGACAGTTCTGCTACCGGGTCGTCACTTGCCAGTGAAATCTACGGCCACCAAGTGGGGCCTCATCAAGCCGAGTGCCTGGGGAAAGTCCCTTTTCTTTGGTAAGACGCTCCAAAATCAGAGGGTCCCAACCCCCTAGTTCTAGAAGCATTCGGGAGCACTAGACACATAATAGGGCCCCTGTTTTCCTCCAATACCCACACTTTCAACTGTGTTAGTGCCCCTTCAGGCACTCCCCGTCAGGGAGCTCAGAGGACAGTGCTTTGGGGTTCTGGAGCCCTGGGGTACACAGCAGAGGTGGGTCAAAGGGTACAGATTTCCGGCACTTGGGGCCCTCACCACGTTCCTTCCCTCTGCTGCCCCACCTCAGAGCTCATGGCTGGCACTCACAGGCATCAGCATTATAGTTTGGTTTTACCTAAGATCTTGAAACCACTCACAACCGGCGGCAGCATCCAAACCCAGTCAGTCTCATTCAGAAGCCCTGCTTTTAGCCTCTTAGGCTAGTGCCTCATGGAGACATTGGCCAAGTCCCACCAAGCCTTAGTGTCCTCATCTGACAATGGGGATGAATGACCCTTCTCACCTCAGCTGGGTGTAGCAGCCCACGGCTGCAATCCTGGCTAGCACTTGGAAGCAGAAGCAAGTGGGTTTCTGTGAGTTCGAGGCCAGCCTTGTCTACATAGTGAGACATTGTCTTAAAAAACAAAACAAGGGCTGGAGAGCTGGCTCAGAGGTTAAGAGCACTGGCTGCTCTTCCAGAGGTCCTGAGTTCAATTCCCAGCAACTATCTGGTGGCTCACAACCATCTGTAATGAGATCTGGTGCCCTCTTCCGGCCTGCAGTCAGAACACTGTATACATAATAAATAAATCTTTAAAAAAACAAAACAAAAAACCGAACCAACCATACAAAAATGATGGAAGGGAAGGATGGAGGCGCCGTGGCTGGGGATTGGATTGGACAAGGCTGCAAATGCCCTGGTGCTGTGAGATGGTGACCCCTCACACGTCACAGGGCTGTCACACAGAGATAAAATGATGCTGTGATTTTGAACCCTCCAGCACTACACGGGGGTCTCCACAGAGGCAGCTGCCACAGCATTCATTGCTAATGACATGTATTAGGAAGGCCAGGCATGGTGGCACACGCCTTTAATCCCGGCACTCCGGAGGCAGAGGCAGGTGGATCTCTGTGAGTTTGGAAATGAGATTCACTTCACAGAAGGCCCTCTCTGAGCCTTGACTTCTCCATCTGGATTTCAGAGGCTTGGATCTGACCACTGGTTTTCAGATATTTAGATTCCCAGGCCCTGTTCTAGGGCCCCGGAGACCTGTCTCGGGTGTCTGCGCAGCAGCATCCTCTGGGGCTACACTGTCTCCAAGCACCTTGCAAACAAAGGGGGTGGTGACGAGAGAGAGGAATAACCAGAGGCTCCCAAGAACCCTCTCCTCCGTCCTTGCCCTTCCTCTTCCAGCCACAGCCCAGAACTTCTCTATCGCTCTCTCCAGTGACCTAGATGAGAAGACACTGTGTCCTGTGAATCACCCAGGCAGTGAGCAGCCCGGGAAGACCTGGTTGGGGCCTGCCTCAGCCACACGCCCCCACCCTCAATGTCTCCTCACGTCAACCACAGTTCTGGAACAAAACCAGCTGATTTTGTTTCTGGCCCAGAGCACAAGCTGTTCTCTGTCTGGAGTGTCCTTCTAAAGTTCACCTGCCTACAGAAAACTCTCCCTTGCTGTTCTGAATGTTGTCTCCCCTGAAGTTCTTCCTCAGCGCTGACCTCCTATACGGTGAAGCTGGAGGGGAGGAGCTGAGCCCTGACCCAGACTTTGTACCGACTGGCTCCATACTCTCTGCTTAGGCAGGGGTGGAGAAGGCGGGTCTCCAGTCTCTGAAGAAACATTTTGGTGGCCCTATTTGGATGGAGAATACAAACTGCCGTGTGTGTGTGTGTGTGTGTGTGTGTGTGTGTGTGTGTGTGTGTGTACATGCACGAGAAGTTACTTTGTGAAGGCTTGGCGAGGCCTCCCTGTCCTCACAAAGCTCCAGGGCAGAGGAGAAGGTTTGTACAGGGAGCCCACGGACCTCTTGAGGGGTAATTGGAAGGGAAGCACTGTCCAAGCTGTGTTGACAAATTTCATGTTTGTCTGTGTTGGGGAGGAGTGTCCAGGGACATCGCAGTGCCCAGACCAAGGCAGAAGGTCAAGAAGACCCTGATAAATCAAACAGTAACAGCAAATCCAGGCATGGTGACGCACCCCTGTAATCTCAGTACTTGGAAGGCCGAGGCAGGAGGATCCAGAGTTCAAGGCCAGCCTGAACTACATATCAAGACTGTCTCAAAAACTACCACACAAATAACCAAGAGGACAGGGGTGGCGTGGTTTCCAACCCTAAAGACGGAGAACCATGTTATGGTTTTCATCTGGTTGGGCACACTTGTTGAGTGGGTTCAGTGCTTGCCAAGTCTGCCGGGAAGACCTGGACCCTGGGAGAGGGCTCTCTGTGAATGGTCGAAGCTGCTTTCCCGAGAACTATGATTTCAAGATGTCTGGAGCTAGGACAGCACTAGTGAGGAGGGACTTGAAGCCAGGTGCCTCTCAGGAGTCACGTCGTCGTCTACCTGTCCTGCTTGTCCCTGCCTTTGTTCCAGGGCCAATCTCTGCAGATGGCAGCTGTTGGCCACCGCTGGCATGGCCCCAGAGAAGCATGCCTGGCAGCTGTGAAGAAGAGGCAGAGGCACAGCATAGGAAGGCTGGAGCTGGGTACCTGGCAGGCAGCGAGCGCTCGGTAAATGTCAGCTGCCACCGCAGTAAGTGAGGGTGTGTAAGAGAGACTCGGAGATAGCCAAGGAAGAGCTCGGGACCGGAAAATCCAACTGCGGAGCCCGGCTTTGCTCTTAGGTGCTCAGAGTTCTTCCTTTCTCCCAAAGATGGACATCAGATTTGGTCCCCTCCCTCCTGGAGCGCCCTCCCCCATCCACTTATTCCCTTGGACACCATCAAAGCAGCTCTGCTCCTACACGGCTAACTTTGAAAATTTTACATATATATATATATATATTGGTTTTTTGAGACAGGGTTTCTCTATATAGTCCTGGCACTCCTGAAACTCACTCTGTAGACCAGGCTGGCCTCGGACTCACAGAGATCCACCTGCCTCTGCTTCCTGAGTGCTGGGATTAAAGGCGTGTGCCACCACTGCCTGGCTAGATTTATTTATTTTTATTTTATGTGTGTGGGTGTTTTTGTCTGCACGTATGTCTGTGTACCATGTGTGTGCCTAGTGGCTGAGGAGGCTTAAAGAGAGTGTCTGATCCTCTGGAAATGAAGTTACAGACAGCTGGATTCTGGGAACTGAACGCTCTTAACCTCTGAGGCATCTCTCTAGCCTCGTAATTAATTAGTTTTTGAGACAGGGTCTTGCTATGTATCCCAGGCTGGTTACAAACTGGTGACTGTCCTCTTCCCTTGGCCTCCTGAGTACTAGGGTTGCTGGTGTATGTCCCCAGTATTCTGAATCCCGGGCCCCAGCAATCCTCAGGCTGAATCACACCGAAAATGGCCGGCCCTTCTTCTCCTCACAGTATTCTCCCAGAATGCAACTTAATTCTTCCCCTCCCTCCCACAGGCATTTACTGAGTAATCAGTCTACGCCAGGCACTGAGCCAGGGGCTAAGGACCCCACAGCAAGAGAGACCCACTTCCTGCCTGCTTGCAGCTCACACTGGATCCACGAGGCTTCCCCTTCCTTCCGGCTCACCTCCTTTTCACCCCCATTTCTTTTCCAACCAGAACCCTGGTCAGCCTTCACAGACTTCAGCCATGGCCTTCACACAGCACCAGACAGCATGACGACACAGCAGGAGGGGCATGTGACATCTACGGGCTTTTAGACTTCTCCCTGGAAGTGGCCTTCGAACAGGCCCACAGCTGAGTCCCTGCCCAGCTGCGGGGCTGGGACCTGACAAGTGCCGTGCATTCTTGGAGTCCCAATTCCCTTTTCTTTAAATAAAGCCTGTGGGTTTCCTCCGCTAAAGTGGTTGGGGTTTTGTTGTTTTTTAATAAAACTTTTTTTTTATTTAAAATTTTAAGTGTGTGTTCGTGTGCGTGCGCTCAGAGTCCAGAAAGGCGCGTTGGATCCCCTGGAACTAAAGTCACAGGCAGCTGTTAGCCCCTGACGTGGGTGCTAGCTAGGAACCTACCGGGTCCTCTGGAAGTGTGCAAAGCTCTTGTGACCGAGTCATCTCTCCAGCCCCGTGGGCTTCCTGTTCTAAAGTGTCTGCTGAGCCCAAAGCACACACTCCGTAACCCCTGGCCTTCTCAGATCCTCGTGCCTCGGAGTGGAGTTTATTTTTGGGAAAAGCCACCTTGTAGTGCCAACTTTGGTGACTGAAGTGGTGGTGGTGCTGGGCAATGCCATGTTTGGTCACAAACGGGGGTGACTAGAAACTGGCGGAGGGAGCTCTTTCCTCCGGAGCCACATCTTAAGATGAGCCCCAAATTAGACTCTACGGGCTCTGGGCTCAATCCCAAGTATAAAAAAAAATAAATAAAATTAGACCCCAGTTTCTGACGGCCTTGCTGTAAGATGGTGTGAAGCTCATCTCTGGTCCTCTGTTTCCCGGTCTGTCAAACGGGGTCAGTGGAGTATCGTCTAGATCAAGGATGTCCTTCCCAAGTGCTGACTGTAGAGGTGGTTGGTATCTTTGTTATCTTAAAGATTTAAAAAAAATGTGTGTGTCCGTGTCCATGGAGGCCGGAAGAGGGAGGAGCTGGAGTTGCAGGTCACTGTGAGTCACTAAACGGGACCTCTGTCTTCTGTCTTCTGGGACAGCAGCAGCTGCTGAGCCATCTCTCCAGCCCTTTGCCTTTTTTTTTGGGGGGGGGGCGGGGGGAGTCAAGATCTTGCTGGGCTGCCCAGGCTGGCCTTGAACCCCACGGCTCAACAATTCTGCGTCAGCCTCCTCGGGCGCTGGACGACAGGCATACCATTTCAGCTGACTTAGAGGAGTCCTGACCTTTCATAAAATCCCTTGGTCTAGAAGTTTTCTTATTCTTTAAGGGCCTTCCAGGCCCGAGTACCTTTCAACAATCTGCCCCTCCAAAGGCTCCCACAATTTCGTGCTGCTGTGCACGACTATGACCACCAGGTGGCAGTATAGTCCCGGGCTAGACTCTACCTCAACCCTCATTATCCTTGAGCTGCTCCGCAATTACTAAAAGCCTTCCCTGGGGCAGTCTCCAGCGCTGTCTTCCGAGACTGAAATGGATGGACTCGGCTTCTGCTCTGCAGTAGGAACCCAGGACGCCGGAGTGATCATCCTCGGGATTTCTGAAGGATCTTCCTCCCGCGCTCCCCTTGCAAGCCCTCAGTCCCACAATCCAGGACCCTTTGCCATCGGGGCTATGGTCCAGGTCCACAGCCTGTGCCCCAGACGTGGCCAAAAGGATTAAAAAGAAAAAGAGCGGAACACGCCACACAGGCTTCTTGGCTGGCGTTAGAGGGAGATGCTAGGAACCAGGCGTCACTAGGCCGGCCTGGAAAGGGGCCTGGGCCAGCAGCAGCTGGAGGTTGCTGAAGCAGAAGAGGCCTGTGGCTTCCTGTGAAGAACTGAGGAACCACTTCCTTCAAGCAGATGGCTGGGGGGAGGGGTGGAAGGCTAGGAAACTCAGGCCTCCTGGTTAGGAGGGAAAGGGGTCCCAGGAAGGCACGTCAAGAGGCTGGGCAGAGCTTTCTCTTGGCTTTGCCGTCTCCGAAGATCGCCAGACAGGCAAGACAACAGCGTCATTCATGTGAAGCCGTGTGCCGTTGGCGGCCACGGAGAAGTCAGGGCAGGAAACAGGTCTGCTCACCCAGACAGCAAGTCCAAGCACCTAGGCACAAGTGCCCAGGTTTCAGTGCCCAACCTCAGAAACTCAGACCGAGAAACCCAGCCCCAAGTACTTGGCCTCAAAAAACCCAGCAGACGCCCAGTTTCCAACTGCAAGTGCCGCCTTGTGAGCAGAAGATCTAGTGCCCTGTCAAAGGATGGGGGGGTGGGGGGGTGAGGGAGGAGGGGGATTTGGGAATGGGGTCTCAGAGGTTCTTTATCTGTATGAACAAATGGTCCCAGAAGAAAGCGCGGCCCCAGTCATCCTTACAGGATCTGTTTGCTGGACTGACTTTCCCTGTAGCTAACACCAAGGAAATGCCAGTCCAGCCACGTAAATAACCCCCCCCCCCACGCCCCAAACTGGGGCAAGTTCACTGCCTTTGTTCTGCACATGCAGCTTGCTTGTCCGGGGTCATGTCTTACCCCATCCTCTCCAACCACAGTCATGGAGAAGCCAATGTACCTAACAAGCTCAGGGACCCTGCTGGAACCTTCCCTGCCTAGTTAGTTCCTGTGGAGGTCATTCATGCAGAAGTTCATTCTCTCCATCCATGGTGTGAGACCAGGGGATGGGAATAACTCGGGTCATCGGGCTTGGCAGCCGGTGTCTTTATCCGCTGAACCATCCTGCACCCCAGGTTCTGACATACAGGAGGAGTCTTCACTTAGCGTTGAGTCGGTAGCCATTCTCCTGGGACCTCCCCCCCCTCCAAGCTGGTGCAGCCCAGGCCACAGACCTTTCCAAAGTCTTGTTTCTCACTTTCCCAGTAATCCCCACACTTCGCGGTACCTGGAACCACTTGGGGGGCATCAAATATACTGGAACCTGTGTCATACCAGAGAGATCGTTGTCTGACTGGCCCTGGGTTCGTCTTGGGCTTTGGAGTTAAAAAAACAAGACAGACAAAGCGACTCTGCAGTGGTTATCAATCGCAGACAGGGACCCCCGCTCTACCATATCATTCTTTTTATACATAAGAGCAGTAAGGACATCGGAACCCCGGTAACACCCAGAAGCAGGCCTGAGCACCCAGCCCTGAATACCAAGCCCAAGCCTCTAACCTCAGAATCTATCTCCAGATCCACACACCTAGCATCCTGCAGGTTAATCCTTACAGCCAAGGTTCTCAACCTGTGGGTCACAACCCCCTCAGCAAACCTCTATCTTCAAAAAAAAAAAAAATTTACACACCAGGCCGTGGTGGCGCACACCTTTAATCCCAGCACTCGGGAGGCAGAGGCAGGCGGATCTCTGTGAGTTCGAGGCCAGCCTGGTCTCCAAAGTGAGATCCAGGACAGGCTCCAAAGCTACAAACAAATGAACAAACAAAAAATTACATTACAATCCACAGCAAGAGGAAATTTACAGTTACGAAGTAGTAACAAAACAAAAATAATCTGATGGTTGGGGGTTCACCACAACCCCGAGGAACTGTATTAAAGGGCCGCAGCATTAGGAAGGTTGAGAACCAGTGCGTAACAGCAGTGCTCTGGGATGTTCTCAGGAGTCCCAGTTTACAGGTGAGGATCTCAAAGCACAGGGAGAGAACTAACTTTCCTACCGCTGCTGGTCAATCAGCTGTGATCCCGGAAGGCCGGCCTCGAACAGCTCCTCGTGACTGAAGAGGGCTCCGGGAGTCATGCCCAGGGCCGGGCAATAGTCACTGCCCTCTGACTGCCCCCCCCATCACCCATCCACCATTCAGCCTAAGACTACGTCTTCTAACTGTTTGTTATTGTTGTTTTCTAGTGCAGGGGATGAAGCCCAGAGTCGTGTATGCTGGGTGTGCCTCCTACCACAGTTAACCTGAGTCCTAGCAGTTTTTAAATCTCTCCACATCTCTCCACCCATATGTTTCCCCTGTCATCTATCTTGCTAGCCTCAAGCATGGGAGACGACTTGAGAGGTCCTTCCTAATAGGTCCCCAGTGTCCACTCTGGGGAGAAAGATCTGGAGCACCCCCAGTGCTCAGGAGCCTAAGACAGCAGAATTCAGAGTCTGAAGCCAGACTGGCTACACAGTGCAACCTGGTATCCAAAAAAAAAAAAGAGAGAGAGAGAGAAATGAAAGCCAGGGGCTGGGAAGGTGACTGAGCCACACAAAGATGAGAGCGTGAGCTTGATTTCCCAGAACCCATATAGACAGCCCAGTGTGATGTCATGTACCTGCAATCCCAGGATTGGGGAGGCAGACCCAGAATCCCTGAGGCTTGATGGCCAACTGTGCACACAGACAGACCTACATACACTCAGAGGTCAGTAATCCCAGTAAACTTGGAGGCTGAAGCAAGAGGATCACAAATTCAAGGTCTACCTGAGCTACAGATTGAGACCCTCTCTTAAGCAAACAAAAACAAAATAAAGTTAAAAGGTGGCTGGAGGTACACTTACCATGTACAGGGCCCTGAACTCAACCTCTATGCTGTGAAGTAATAAACTGGGAACCTATTTGCTTTGCTTATGTTTCCTAGGGAAGTTCTTTTTCATTTTATTTTATTTTTGAGATAGGATCTCACTACTTAACCCTGACTGGCCCGGAGCTCCCTAGAAAGCCAAATCTGGCTTTGAACACAGAGATCTACCTGCCTCTGCCTCCCAAGTTTATCCTCAGATTAAAGGCAGTTATTTGTTTTAAATTTATCTTTTGTTATTCTATTTATTTATGTATTTATATATTTTTATGTATATGGGTGCTTTGCCTGCATGTATGTGTACCACATGTGTGTCTGGTACCCTTAGTGGCCAGGAGAGGGCACCAGATCCCAAGACTGGAGTTATAAATAGTTATGAGCTAACGCAGGGTTTATGTATGCTGGGGATTGAGCCTGGATCCTTTGGAAGAGCAGCCAGTGCTCTTAACCACTGAGCCATCTCTCCAGCCTCTGTTTATCTTTCCTACCTTTTTTCTTTCTTCTTTTTTTCTTTTCTTTTCTTTTCTTTCTTTCTTTCTTTCTTTCTTTCTTTCTTTCTTTCTTTCTTTCTTTCTTTCTTTTTTTCTTGGTTTTTCAAGACAGGGTTTCTCTGCAGCCCTGACTGTTCTGGAACTTGCTTTGTAGACCAGGCTGGCCTTGAACTCTCAGATATCCGCCTGCCTCTGCCTTCGGAGTGCTGAGATTAAAGGCGTGTGCCACCACGGCCTGGCTTTGTTATTCTTAGCTATGCATACGTTTGTACATTATTCTCAACTATGACGTATGTTGTATATTTATGAGTATATGCGCGTGCCTGTTGTGGGTGGTGGGAATGGGACTCAGGTCATCTGCAAGAACAGTGCATGCTCGTAAGCCCTGAGCTGTCTCTCCAGCCCAGGGCAATTATGCTGTGCATAATTCACATGGGATTTTTCACCCTTTGGAAGCCCACAGCCATAGTCCCACCAGTACCCTCTTTAGGCAAGGTGTGGCTTCAGGGACTACCAGTGTGACAACAGGTCAGGGGTGTGGCCGGAAAGAGCCTTTGCTTCCTGATTGGAGGCCCTGGGACAGCTTCGCTAAGCTCACAGCAGCCGCAGTGGACCTGTGTGGCGAAGTGTCACGGCCGAGGGCTTCCATGAAGGCCCAGCATCTCCAGGGGACAGGGTTAGATAACTCTTGCCTCTCGGCACGGGAAGTGACAGCTGAGCGGACAAGCGCTGCCTTAGAACCGCTCCCCTCTGTCGGCGGGGCAGAGGGTGTGACCAAGCCTCAGCCGCTCACCCACTGCAGCTATTTCGGGGACTCTGATCTCAATGAGGAAAGTCCCAGAGGCAGCCACACCTATCTCTCATCCCCTTTTACATGTTTCTCCTCTTCCCCAACCCCAAACTTAGAGTTAAAGTTGCTGCGGGAGGGGCTGGAGAGATGGCTCAGAGGTTAAGAGCACTGACTGCTCTTCCAGAGGTCCTGAGTTCAATTCCCAGCAACTACATGGTGGTTCACAACCATCTGTAATGAGAACTGGCGCCCTCTTCTGTATACATAATAAATAAATAAATCTTTAAAAAAAAAAAAAAGTTGCTGCGGGAGCAGGAGACCACGGGCCGGGTCGCCCTCACTTAATCACTCTGAACAAGTCTTGCCTTTCGGACCTGTTTGCCTGTCTGTACTTGGTTGATTGACAGCATGCATGAAGCTCCCAGAATCCCAATGCTTGGAAGGCAGGAGGCTGGCGGAGAGTTGGAGGCGAGTCTGACCCACACAGCAAGACCCTCTCTAAAAACCAACCAAGAATGAAAACGAAAACCAACCAGCCAACCAAAGAACAAGACTCGGGATGTAGCTCAGTTAGTAGAATACCTGAGACTCTCCCTGGGTTGGATCCCTAGCAATGTACAGAACTCGTACTGGTGCCTACCTGGAATCTGAGACTCCGGAGCTCTAGAGGTGGAGGCAGGAGGATCAGAAGTTCCAAGTCATCGGGGCTACATACCAATTTGAGCCTGAGATACATGAGATCCTGTTTTTTGTTTTGTTTTGTTTTTGATTTTTCGAGACAGGGTTTCTCTGTGTAGCTTTGTGCCTTTCCTGGATCTCTCTCTGTAGACCAGGCTGGCCTTGAACTCACAAAGATCTGCCTGCCTCTGCCTCCCAAGTGCGTGGATTAAAGGCATGCGCCACCACTGCCCATTTTTTTTTTTTGACCCCCTTTCAAGATTTGCATAGGACTTGCTTCACAGATACGTTCCTCTTTTCCCTGACCTTGATCACACCACCAATTTGCCTGTGACAGAGCAATGTCGCTTCAGCGACACCCCACCACTGTAGGATGAGAAGACACCCAGGTCCTGGGAGCTGAGACTTCTTAGTCATCGAGGTAGCAGTGAGCTGGCTCTGGGTGTGGTCTGGTGTGGGGACCACATACTCACTCCTTTCACGGATGCGTTCTCTTCTTTCTCCACAAGCTCCCGGCACACCCCATCTCTACCCCTCTGGTCTTGCCGCTTGATTTCCTCTGGCTCCTCTGACAAAGGCATTTCCCAATCTTCCTGTGATGGCACTAATGTCTTTGTGTAAGAGGGCTGGGCTCCCCAAGGGGGTTTGTGATGGCCACTGACTGATCACCACTCTGTGATGTGATGTTTTGTTTCCTTTGGAGTGAGAATACTGAACTTAACCCTCAAAGATATTCTGCCCTTCCCCACCCCTCCCCAGAGGCTCTTTGAGGTACTAGGGTCAGCTTTAGGGGCCTTCAAGAACACTGTAGGGCAGTTTTTTTCCATGTTCCAACTGAGAGTGGGTCACTCCTCTATATAAAAATCCTTTATGGCTCCCTATTGGCGCTCCTCAAGTCACTCAGCAAGACCCATAAGGCTGTGCCCTGGGTCTCTATTTCTAGCCAAGGCCCCTCCCTCTCCCTCCCTCTCCCCTCCCCCCATCCCAGGCTCTAGCGGAAGACAGCTCCTCAGCTTTTCTCTCTCACTGAGATTTTGCTGTTTTTGTCTGATTCTCTGTGTAGTCGGCTCCCCTCTTCTGGGACAATCTACCTCGCTTCACTCCTTCGCCTTTCTCCAAGCTAATTCCTTACCCTTGAGGGTGTAGGAGAGGGTATGGGTCCCTGGTCAGCTGAGGACTAGGAAGTGACTCAGCCTTCCTCTTTCTGGCATCCTTCCCTCTAGCCACACTGAACTTGTAGCTCCTTGAAAATCCCTGGTAGTTTCCAGGCTCTGGGCTTCTGTCTCTGTTGTTCTTCAGACCTAAGCACACTTCTTCCCTTCCTTTATCTTATGCAACTGAGATGACTTCGAAAGATCCTCCATGGCCCCCAAGCCTGGTGGATGGCCCAATGGGTATTAAACCCAGGGCTTTCCGCATGCTAAGGAAACCCCTCTACCAGCTGAGCTGAATCCCCAGCCCTTCCCTTCTCAGTTGGTACTTTTCCTTCAAATCTCAGTTTAGAAGTCATGTCCTCTAGGGCTGGATATGGAGACACCTTTAATCCCAGTACTCTGTGAGGCAGAGGCAGGAGGATTTCTGTGAGTTCCAGGCCAGCCAGGGCTTCATAGAGACCCTGTCTCAAAGAAAAAAAAAAAAAGGCTCTTCCTGTGGGGGGAAGAGGGACAGGCACCATGTCCCATTTCTGCCAGATACAGTGCTCTTTCTCTGCATTTTTTTTTTCTTTTTTGAATTATCTGTGAAGTTCTGGCTGTCCTAGAACTCGCTCTGTAGACCAGGCTAGCCTTGAACTCAGAGATCCCCCTGCCTCTGCCTCCAGAGTGCTGGGATCAAAGCATGCACTAATAGCATGACCCATCTTATTTGCATTATTTTTATACACACTATATGTATGTGTTTGTAGGTTCTATGCAGGCCGAGGCTTTGCACAGCTTGGAGGCAGGAATCACAAGCAGCATGGGCTGTGAACATGTTCGGGGCCCTGCAGAAGAAACGCGGTACATGCTCCTAACCCCAGCCCTCTCCAGCCCTGGGCTCACTACCTTTGAAGCAGCTCACTCTCATCTGCCGGTGAGGTCTCCAGTTCCTGTTCACCCCAGCCAGGGCCCAAGAGATTCCCTGGAGCTGAGGTCCAAAGGAAGCCAGTGCATGTCTGAGCCAGTTTGCTGGCTCTCTCTTCTTAAATTTAAGGTGTGTGTGTGTGTGTGTGTGTGTGTGTGTGTGTGTGTGTTTACGCATGTGCACACCTGCATTTAGATTCCTCCACAGACCAGAGGTCACTGTTAAGTATTTCCTCTGCCACTCTCCACCTTACATTTTTTGTTTTGTTTTTCAAGACAGGGTTTCTCTGTGAAACAGTCCTGGCTGTCCTGAAACTCACTCTGTAGACCAGGCTGGCCTTGAACTCACAGAGATCTGCCTGCCTGCCTTCTGCCTCCCAAGTGCTGGGATTAAAGGTGTGCTCCACCACCGCCCAGCTTCCATCTTAACATTTTTGAGAGAGGTTCTTTCACTAAAACCAGAGCTCACTTTTAGGCTAGACAAGCTAGCTAATAAGTTCTCCAGGGATCTCCTGTCTCTGCCCCAACAGCACTAGGGTCACAGATAAGCCACCAACCCAGCCTTCTGACCTTAAATGTCTGATCCCCCTGCTTTTACCTCCTGCTGGGATTACAGGCATGTACTACCACAATGGTTTTATGTGGCACTGGGGATCAAACCCAGAGCTTCATGCATGCTAGACAAGCCCTCTACCAAGTGAACTACATCCCTAGGCCTGTTTATTACTTGTGTGTGTGTGTGTGTGTGTGTGTGTGTGTGTGTGTGTGTGTGTACAAATAGGGTCATACTATGTAACCCAGACTGACCCCAAACTCATCATCCTCCTGTCTCAGCTTCCTGAGTTGCAAGTATGTACACCCGCCCAGATTCAGGTCTTGCTGACAGTCCCAGCTTTTAAGTTGTCTGGGGCATCTTGAGCCCTGGTACAGAAGAGAGTCTCTCGGGTTTTTTCCCTTTGCTTTCTACAGTCTTTGCAGAGGCATTCTCCAAGCACTCTGCCTCTGGGTTGCATCCATTTTCCCGGCTTCCCTTTCCTCCTCCTTCACGCCCCCTCTGTGCACTGGGCTTCCAGCGCCTGATAAGTGCCTGACACGGAGGCTGAGGAAGGGAAGATCCAAGAAACAGCTCCCTCAGCTCCCCGCAAGCCTGCCTATCGCCCTCCGGATTGCCACAGCAGCAGCGAGAGCCACCCTGAGGAGAGAGAGGTCAGAACTTGTCGCCACCGGTCCACCAACTGTCCTCCTGGCTCCAGATGTTGGAAGAAAAGCCAATGTCCTTGGTGTGACCTACAAGCCTCTGCCACTACATCATTGGCCTCCGTCCCTCCCTAGACAGCGCCTCCCCCCAAACCGAAACTGCTGTTTGCAAGCAGGCTCCTGCCTCAGGCCTTTACTCCTGCCCCCTTTCCCTCCTGATGGCTTCCCCAGGGAACCACAGGCCTCCTTCCCACTTGGACGCCTCCCCTTGCTGTCTGAGAGTGCTCCTCCCCAGCAGCCTCTGGCTCCTCCTCAGCCTCCCCGGTCCCTTCACCTGCTCTATTATCGCTTCTCTGCAGAAGGACCAAATGGCATGCAATTACTTGTTTGTTCTCTGTTCGCCTACTGGACTGTAAGACCCAGGAGAGTTCAGGAGGGAGGGAGGGAGAGGGGGAGGGGGAGAGAATATGAATTATGGAGAAGAAGGAAGGGAGATAGAGGAAAGGAGAAAGGAAGGGAGGGGAGGAGGGAAGGGGGGAGGGAGAGTGGGTGATCTGGGTGTGATGTCTGTAATCCCAACACTTGAGGGGTGAAGACAAGTGGTCAGAGGTTCAAAATCAAACTTTGGCCCTTCTCCAGCCCGGGCTATTGAGACCCTGTCTGAGATGGGAGTATGGGGTGGCAGCAAGCCAGGTATGGCCTATATAATCCTGCTCTCTGGAGTCTCCCCCACCTCAAAACAACAACAACAAAAACAAAAAAACAAAAAACAGTTGTTAGTAGGAGAAGTCTTTTTCGAAATGGGTTTCTCTATGTAGCCTTGGATGTCCCGGAACTTGCTCTGTAGATCAGGCTGGCCTTGAACTCACAGAGATCTGCCTGCCTCTGCCTACTGAGTGCTGGGATTAAAGGTGTGTGCCACCACCACCTGGCTGACACTAATCTTATCACTACTAGATGATAGTATTTTAAGCCTCCCCCTCAAGTAGTTCATTGGTAACAAGCTTGTGGGTGAGGCCCTGGGTTCAATCCCAGGCACACAAACAGCCTCAGCAACTGGAACAAGCTAGTTAGGGTCCAGGAGAAGACCAACAGACCAATGGACTGGAATAGAAAGTCTAGAAATAGACTGGAGAGCACATGGGAATCCAAGAGTTGATAAAGGTATCCTGTCCAAGTGGGTAGGGGGTCTTTAATACATGGAGTTGGGATAGCCAGGTGGCCAGCTGGGGGGCAAAAATAGATGTGTGCTCTCAGGGAACACCAGGATGAGCCCCAGAGGATCAAAGATTCAAGTGCTAGAAAAACCCAAAATAAAACCATAAAAGCGTAGCAGAAAACTCAGGAGGATTTATAATCTCATAGTGGAAAAAGTCTAATGATGACTGAAAACGCAATAAAAAAAAAAAAGATTGATAAAGGCAACACATAAAAGCCCAAAGCTCCTGCGTGGGAAAACATTATAAATCAAGTCATAAGGTGACTGACAAATGGGGAGGGGCCTGCATTGACAGCTAGATCACAAAAGGCTGTTTTCCTAATTTATAATGAGTTCTTGGGAATTGATGAGAATGACCAACAGCCTAGTAGAATCCCAGGCATAGTCTGCAACCTGACGGTTCCCCGAGGAGCAAACACAAACAGCCTTACACAGGGAAACAACGCTTGCCTAGCAGCCTCAAAGCCCTGGGTTCAACCCCCAGCATCATATAAACAGGGCACAGGGGTGCACACCCCTAAACACATAGTAAGTTTAAGACCAACCAGGGATACATGAGAAGCTGTCTCAAAGAGAGGCAGGTGCTGAGAGCCGGCTCAGGGTAAACTGCACTGGCTCCCACCGGGACGCTCACCACCAACTAACCGGAACTGCAGTTCCAGGGAATCCGACGCCCTCTTCTGGCCTCTATGGGCACTGCACACAGGGCACTTGCGCATGCTTGCAGGCAACACCTACGTCCATAAAATAAAAATGACTAATTTTTGTTAAAAAGAGAAGAAAGCCCTGTTATTCATGTGTACATAAATTGGCAAAGGCTTGAACAGGGCATTTAGGCAGGATCCATCCAAACTACAAAAACATCCAAATGTCTCTATTTCTGGGAATTTTTATCCTTTGGGTTTTCTTGAATGAGTGAGAAGTGGCATATGTTCTCCACCATATGATCTGCAAAGGCACTGGGAAGAGACTGGACAGCCCACATGCCCGTCAGTAAGAGGGTGGGGTTCACAGAGCACAGGCTCGCCCAGGCAGTGGAATACTAGGAAGTGACCAAAAATAAGAAGGATGGGCATGGCGGCATGTGTATGTAATCCCACAACTTGAGACGCTGTAACAGCCTGAGCTACAGGGAGGGAAATTCCTCCTTGCCCTCAAAAAGAGGGTTGCCTAGGAAGGAGCTTAGTGATTGAACATTTGCCTAACACGTGCAAGGCCCTGGGTTCAATCCAAACATTACAAAAATAAATAAAATGAATGAGATTCATATGTCCCTATAGGGCTGGGGATGTAGTGTACTTGGTAGAGTCCTTGCCTCGTGTGGACAAAGCCTTAGATTCTGTTCTCTGCTCCACATAAAACCAGGGGTGGCACACACCTATAGTCCTAACACTCAGGGGCAGAGGTTGGAAGAACAGAAGTTCAAGGTCTCTTTGGGCTAAATATTGAGTTCAAGGCCAAAAAAAAAAAATCATAAATCTCATTATACTACTTAGAAGCTCCCTGGTGGCTTCCTATCACATTCATAGCAAAATCAAGTATCTTCACTGTGGCCCCCAAGCTCCCCAGCATTCGGCAATCTATCTCCCTCAATGGCTGTTAGCTCATTACCCAGCTTTCTCATTCTCCCCTAGGCATGCCCACACTCCAGGGCCTCTGCACTGGCTCCTTCACCCGCATCTGGTCTCTGCTGAATCTCTACGGGGGAGGCCTTCATTTGCCCAAGTGTTGGTTTTCCAAAGAGCAGCGTTTGCTAACACCTCCCAGCCCCAGCCCGGCTTTTCCTTTCTTCTTCAAAGTGTGCACCTCCCCCGACAGTGTGGTATCTGTCCACTGTCTCCTCCCACAGCTCTGGTCCAGGAGGGGAGGAGCCCTGTTCACAGCTGTAGCCTCCATCCTCTGCAGAACCTCACGCGGCAAATATCTGCAGCTGAGGAGCCAAGACGCCATCTGCAAGGCACTCAGCGCTTTGTGCAGGCCTGCAGAAGAGGTTCCATGAATGCGATTCCCCTGGGACACTGTCACCCTCTCCTCACCCCTGTTTGTCCAGGAGTGTCTCTCACAGGACCACATGCTTCTTCTCTGGGGTGCCCCCACTTTCTCTCTCCCAGCTCGACTCTCTCTTTTCCAAGTGACCCTTCACATTTGGCTGTTGACCTCAGAGTGTGACATGTCTCCTCCACGAGACAATGGTTCCCCTGTGCAGGAATGGTGGGAACCCTGCCTGCACCTCACAGGCTCCCCTCCTTTCCCAGAGCTCAGCCTAGGGAGCTGTCTACAGGGACCACGATGTCATTTCCTGACTCTGGTGAGGAATTCCCCTGCTGCCTGGTTCCTCACTTGTCAGTAAAGTCTCTTCTGCCATCTGACTGGAATCGCTTCTGCAACCGTCAAGAATTAATTTCCTCTTTGTTTCCTGCGGGCTTCTCAGAGCAACTGGGCCAGAGGTTTTTCACGTGTCAAATTTTGTTGGCTGTCAGGGGCTGGGAAGTGACCCTTCACCGTCGGGCCTCCAACCTGGGGTCTCAGGCAGAGCCAAAATAGCTACCTACTGTTTTCTACTGTTTTCTTGACCGTGCTGGGAGGCTGGACACCAGGGCGTTGGACATGCTAGACCAGCTCTCTACCAGACCCTCCTTCTTCCTTCATCCACCCATGCGTTAAGTCAAAACAGACTGCAAGAGAAGCACTAAGTCTGTGTGTAGCACACAGCATCTCTCTCCTACAAGTCTGGCTTTCGGTCTGTAACGTGGAGATAAGAATAGTGCACACACGTGTGTGCATGCGCGTGTGTGTACATGTGTGTGCACTCTGCCCTTACCTGGCTCCTCATCTCATTCCGTCATGTAGCCCAGGGTTGTTAACGTGCATTTCACAGATGAGGAGCCTGAGGCTTACAGACTTGATGTGACTTGTTCAAGGTCACCCCGACACGGAAGGACGAGGGTGTGTCCAGAGGCCCCACTTCAGGGGTGTGAGAGACAAGCCGAGTTGGCTGAGGGGACAGCCTCACCCCGGCTTTCTCACAGTTGCTAGCTGTGATCTTGAGCAAGCCTCTGTGGCTCTGCAAGCTCAGTTTCCCCATCTGCATAACAGGAAGAGCGATTCCCTCTCTCCAGGAGACTGTCCGCGTGTGATGTCTAGCATGCAGCATGTGCTCCGTCAGGATCTTCGACTTTCCCTTCTTTTCCTCCTCTTAGGACCTCCAAGCCTGGACACAAGCCAAGCCAATCTGACCTGGCTGTCCTTGAGGGACAACACTTCTCTCCTCTCATCCTGAAAAAGACAAGGGGGGCTGCAGAGGGTCCCCATTATCTTCTCACATAGCAGGGTTTCTTGACTCTCTAGAGAATACAGGACTGGTTTCTAGTCAGGTGTGGACACCCCCTTGTCAGAGAGGAGAAGCCGGCTTCACTCCTTACACTGGGAAACTGGAGAAAGCCTGGGCACTCTGGCAGGGAAGGGGGGCTGGGACTCGATCCCAGTCACCAGGGAAGGGCCCAATGCAGTGCAGTGAACAGCAGCTGAAGGACTAGGCCCTTGTCAAAAGGGGGTCTGACACCACTTAGAGCTGGCACATACCTCTTTCCCCATGTCACCCACTGATACCTTTTCTAGCACAGATTGAGTACTCCTGGCCGCAAATCTCATGGGGTACAGAAAGTTTCAGGGGCCGCAGAAGCAAATAGGCAACCACAACCCAACAGGGCTCCAGTATTTAAGAACTGCACCGACCCCATTAACACGAGAGACTAGCTGGGTGTGGTGGTGCGTATCTGTAATCCCAGCACCTCAGAGGCTGAGGCAGGAGGATTGTCAGTTTGAGAATGGCCTGGGCTATACAACAAGATGCTTTCTTGACCATAAAAAAGGCAGGAGAGACTGCACAGACTACCAGGGGATCCCAGGAAGGTTCCCTGACTCTGTAGGAGTCCGATTCCTGGAAAAGGGTTGGCCAGGGTAATTTGTACCTAAAAGTCCCAGGGTTCAGAGAGGGTACTCTGCATCAGGACTTGGAGAGCAACATTGGTTCCCAAGGATGTGATGACCGCTCATCCCTACTGCCTATGTTCAAGAGCTGCCATGACTGGACTAGTCCTGACCTATCCTGGGGGACAAGAGAAAACACACTATTGGCCTCCCAAAGACCTACCAAATCCCCAGATCTTTGCAAGCTCAGAGTTGAAGGAGGGAGCCCTCGGCAGCGCTCCAAGGCCATACAGAACACCCACTCACATTCTTGTTCTGGTGGAAGATCTATCTCAGCTCCCCTCCCCCATCTCTTTCCCCAAACCTGCCCCTTCAAAGCCCGCCAAACACAGGTCCTCCCTGAGAGAGGCTCAAGACCACTCCATCCCACAGGGTGTATAAGCTGCATCCCAGAAAACAGACACGTGGGTCTTCCGGTCTCTCAGTCCCATCTCCTCTCTGAGGGGCTGGGAATCACCCGGGAATGCTTTACCCATTAAACCTGGCCTTTTCCAATTCGGTCTGATTCGGTTTGCTGCATCGGCGGAGAGGCCTTCAGGGTGGAAAAAGCATCAATTCTCACATCTCAAAATTCTGCTTTTCCCTGTAGAAGACTCTAACACCCACCAGAATATCCCTTTTCCTTCTAAAGTAGTTCAGGTTCCCGGAAGGATTCAACCCTCTTTATGGCATTCTGGCCCTCCCTCTGAAATACTCTATGTCCTCTTGAACTTCTTCAAATGTTCTAGAACCTTCTGAGATAACTCAGTCTCCGTGGAATTCTTTTTTCTGAAACACAGTACATTTACTTATTGGGTGTGGGTGTGGGTGGGTGCCCGTCTGCTCATCACAGCATGCATGTAGAGGTCAGAGGGCAACTTTCAGGAGGTGGTTCTCTCCTCCCACCATATGGGAAGGAGAGCCTTGGTGGGACGTGCCCCTTTACCCGGAGAGCAGCCATCTCACCAACCCATTCCGAGGAATTCTTTAGACCCAGCTGTGTGATAGCTCAGTCATCTCCGAGGACCTCCAGCCCCTACGAGCACACCCCTTCCTGTGAAACTCTAGCCTCGCCCGAGCATGCCCTGATAGTACCAGTCTGGATCCTGCTGGAATTCACCGGTCCTCCTGGCCTCCTGCACATGGTACTGAGAGAATAATCATTTTGGTGGGAGGAAGCTGGGCAAAGACCACATGGGCTTTCCATACAGCACTGCAATCCCACAGAACAAGCCAAAAGCCCCTGGCGACAGAAATATGATAGCAGTCACCAAGTGTCGGGGGCTGTCTGCTTTTGACCTGCCAGGTCAGCATGTCATAAGCTCCATGGGCTGCATCAGCCCCGTACATACAGTCCCAACACTGGCCCAGGTTCCCTATCTCGGCTTTGAGACAGCATGAGGTTGTTGATAAAAAGGTAGCTAGAAACCAGATGTGCTGGCTCTTGTTAGCAATCCCAGCACTCGGGAGGCTGGGGCAGAGACTAGTCATGAGTTTGGGGACAACCTAGGTCACACAATGCTAGGCCAGCCTAGGCCACAGAGTAAGACCCTCTCTTCAAAAAACAGAACAGATGGGCACAGTGACACATGCCTTTGATCCTACCTAGCACTTGAGAGGCAGAGGCAGGCAGATCTCTGTGAGTTCAAGGCCAACCTGGTCTACATAGTGAGTTCCAGGACAGCCAGAGGTTTATATATACATATATAGTGAGACCCTGTCTCAAAGTGTCCCTGTTGGAGCAGGCAAGAAGTGCTCCCAGGAGCTGGGCCTGGTGGCTCAGCCTGTAACTCCAGCACTCAAGAGGCCACAAATCCAGCATGAACTGCATAGCAAGACCCTGTCTCAGAAAATGAGAAAAAAAAAAAAAAAAAAAAAGAAGGGTTAGAAAAAGGAGAAAATACTACCTGCCTAGAATTGCTGAGCCTGGGCACAAAAGGCCAGAGCCCAGCAGGTGGGCACAGGCTTGGAGGTAGAATCACCATGGAGACCCATCTTCTGCCCATCTATGGGGGCAGGCCCCGCGTTGGCTCTCCCTGTCTCCTCCTGACACCAGCCACCCTGCTGCTAAGCTGTGCTGATGACTGCGGATTTGCTCCCCAGATGAAAGCTGGCCTGTGCAAGCTGCCGCATCTGGGCAGAGCTCTGCTGTCTGGAGCGCCCCCAAGTAAGTGTCATCGTTGGCATTAGAGCTCCTAAGAGCAAGGTCACCAGGGGTCACCTGCTCTTCATCCTTCAGCATCCACCTAGAGACAGCTGGGGGTGTGGCTCAGGGATAGGGTGCTAGGCTCTGGGTGTGAACCCCAGTGCTTGGAACAACAGCAAAAGCAATCAACTTCGAGGTGGCCTCTGCTGGGAAGGCATGCCCCCACCCCAGCCCACCAAAATGTGTTCCTTCTGCGTCCCTGTTTCCAGCCAGCATTCTAGCTGGCATCAGACTCTCAGATAAGTAAAAGTGGAGCTTAGAGTCTAGGAAGAAAAGAGGACATCATAGCAAATAGGACTGAGGATAAGCTCAGTGATAGAGAACATGTGTGTGCACGTGTGTTGTATATGTATATGTATGTATACATGTGTTGTGTGTGCACATGTGTGTATATATGTATGTGTATTGGTTAGCTTTGGTATGTTTGCATTTGAGACAGGATCTCACTATGTAGCTGGCCTGGAACTTGCTAGGTCTACTAGACTGGCCGCAAACCCACAGAGACCTGCCTGCCTCTGCCTCCCAAGTGCTAATTTTTGTTAGCTTGTTTATTGTGTTGTTGTTTTGTTTTTTTCATGTTTTCCCCCCCCACTATGTAGATCAGGCTGGTCTTGAACTCACAGAGATCCTCCTGCCCCTGTTTCCCACGTGCTAGGATTATGTACATCCACCAGCATACCTGTCCTTACTGGCTCTTTTTATCAAAATAACTCAATGCAAGATTCATATGTTACATGTGGTGGTGACTCTTTCTTATGATATAAAATTGTCATTTTCAGTTTTTTTGAGATAGGGTTTCTCTGTGTAGTTTTGGTGCTTGTCCTGATCTTGCTCTGTAGACCAGGCTGGCCTCCAATTCACAGAGATCCGCCTGGCTCTGCCTCCCGAGTGCTGGGATTAAAGGAGTGCACCACCACCGCCTGGCATCAGGCTGACCTTATTTAACTCACTATGTAGCCACAGACTGACATCTACTTGTCAAGTGCACTGGCCAAGGGTCTCCACACTGCAGACAGGTCCGGGAGCTCCCTCGCAACGATGGTTACCCTAGCCCTCTCTTGAAACTGGAAGTGGTGTGGAGCAGAGCTTGGCAAACTGTTTCTGTAAAGGACCAGAATATAAATATTGTTGGTTTCGCTGGCCATCCGGTCTCGGTTGCAGCTACTCTGCTCTGTCATGGTAACGGAGAGTGGCTGTGCACAATACATAAATGGAGCCTGGCTGTGTCCCAACTTTCTTTGTGCACAGTGCAACTGGGTTTTAACTTAATTTTCTTATCCCTGAAATATTATTCTTTTTTTTTTTTTGTCTTTTTTTAAAAAGTCATTTAAAAACGTGAAAACCTTTCTTAAGGAGCCCTCGAGATGGCTCAGCAGGTAAAGGCAATGGCCGTCAGCCACCAGGACTTGCATTCCAGGTCTTAGACCCGCATAGTAAAAGGAGAACACTGGCTCCCTCAAACTCTCCTCGGACCACGCCCACCCCCAAACAAACAAATTCATTAATACAATTCGAAACTCAAAATATATTGCTAAAGCTGGAAGCGGTGGGCTGTACCTGCAGGTCCGGCTGTTCAGGGAGCTGAAACAGGAGCATCTTTTGAACTCAGACATTTGAAGCCAGCCTGAGCAACACAGAAATTAACCTGTCTCTTAACTTATTTTTCTTAGCTCACTGGTTACACGGAGCCAGGTGGAGGGCCATATTTGGCTTGATCACTTGATTGGATTTTTGCCAAGCATCCGTGGAAGTAAATAATGCTTCTAGGCCGGACAGGCAGTGGTGCTACACACCTTTGATTCCAGCACTTGGGAGGCAAAGGCAGGCAGAACTCTGTGAGTTCGAGGCCAGCCTGGTCTAAAGACAGGACAGCCAAGGCTACACAGAAAAATCCTGTCTCCTTGAACTGCCTGCCCCCAGAAGAATGCTTTCTGGTGCCATTTGTCCTTTACAGTCACGAGCAACTGCTGGCCACCAGTTCAGCACTGTGGTTGGTCAGATCTATGGTGGAAAGAGGGGTCACTCTTGGCCAATACCGTGGTGTCCACTCATACCGTGTGAACAGGCTGCTCTTTACCACCACCCCCTTGGTGGTTTTAGCACCTTCCCCCATACATGTGCTGAAGCCTTCCTCCCTCCCCTGTGAGGCAATGTTTCAAAAGAGGACCTTCCCAGAAGCAATTCATGTTTAAATGAAGTCATCATGATAGGGCCTTAACCTAAAGGGTTAAGGGTGGGGGAATGCAGAGATCTAGAGAGCTTGCCGTCAACCTTGCTGTGTGAGGTCAAGGGGGAGAAGGCAGCTGTGTGCAATTCAGACATCATGCCCGCACCAGAAACCACCTGTGCTGAGCCTTGATCTGGGACTTGGAGGACTCCAGAACTCTGAGACAGCATATTTATTGTTGCTTAAGGTAAGTACTCTGTGTTGTTTGTTAGAGTCCAAAATGACTAAGATGGCATCATTGGCAAGTCTTTTTGTGTGTTTATTTGTTCTTTTCCTTTTTTATTTATTTTTATTTATTTATATTTTTCGAGACAGGGTTTCTCTGTGAGGGCCTGGCTATCCTGGAACTCGCTCTGTAGACCAGGCTGGCCTTGAACTCATAGAGATCTGACTACCTCTGCCTCCCTAATGCTGGGATTAAAGGTGTGCGCCACCACCACTCAGCTCTTTTATTCTTTTCTCTCCTATTTTTTCTTAACAAAGAACATTCTGGAGACTGAGCAGTCTCCAGATATGGAGTCTTCAGGTATGGTCCATGCTACAGCCTCTTCTTTTGGCCTACTGACAGCCACTGCCCTGCCCTGGGCTCATACCTAGATGGTATTTTTCTCCAAAGAATATTTCCTCATCCATAAAAAAATGGATCATGGTTCCTCCATCAAATAACACATAAAAAGTCAGAGTACGGGCCATTGAGATGACTCTGTGGTATGGTACTTGCTGCCAGGTTTGACAATCTGAGTCCCATCTCAGGTACCCCCATACTAGAAGTACAGAATCAACTCTTAAAAGTTGCCCTCTGCTAGGAGATGGTGGTGCACATCTTTAATCCCAGCACTAGGAAGGCAGAGGCAGGCAGATCTCTGAGTTCAAGGCCAGCCTGATCTACAGAGAAACCCTGTCTCAAAAAACCAGGGAGAAAAAAGCTTCATTCAGAACATACAGCCAGGCTGTGGTGGCACATACCTTTAATCCCAGCATTTGGCAGGATCTCTGTGAGTTCAAGGCCAGCCTGGTCTACAGAGTGAGATCCAGGACAGCCAGGGCTACACAGAGAAACCCTGTCTTGAAAAACAACAACAACAAGTTGTCCTTTGATCTCCATACTCACACACCCTCCCCTGCCACAAATAAGTAAGCAGGGACCCAAGAGGTGGCTCAGCAGGTAAAGGCATTTGATGCCAAGCCTGACAATCCAAGTCCAATCCCTGGAACCCATATGGTGGAAGTAGAGAAATGACTCTCTTATGTTGCCCCCTGACCTCCACACACATATATAGACATTTGTACATTGGTGCATACACACACACACACACACACACACACATACATACATACACACACACATACATACATACATACATACACACACACACACACACACACACATACACACACACATATAAAACACAAATGAGTATGACTTCTTTAGGTTTGGAAGCGGATTCTAGAACATGTTTCTAGTCTGAGAGGGTAAGTCTATGACAGGGAGAGATGGTTGGTGCAGGAGAAGGGATTGCAGAAGGTCTGAGTCCCCAGAAGGTTCAGCGTGGTGAGAGTCCTTTTACAGTGTGTCTCTAGCCAGGCCCAGGTAGCTTCCTCCTGAGGTCATGCAGTCATGGCCCTGGTCTTGTGGCTTCCCCTCCTCCTCAGGGAAGGTGGGAGTTTGGATCATTGTAGGCTGGGCTTCAAGGCAAGCACTGGGTCTTTGGGACTTTGCCAAGAGGACTACGGGACCAAGGACAAGAGATCCCAAGCTGGCTGAACACGGAACTGGCTACCGGAGATGGAGGACGGGGGAGGGCAGGCTGGCTTTGACTTTTGCTTTTGGTATCAGCTTTTGGAATTGTTTTAAAGGAACATGAACACAGGGCAATGAGGAAATCAGACTTGGTGGGAGAAGCAGCAGCCTCAAGAGACTCATCCTGAGCCGGGTGGAGGTGGTGGTGGTGGTGGTGGTGGTGGAAGTGGTGGAGGTGGTGGAGGTGGTGGTGGTGGTGGCGGCAGCCACCACCAGCAGCAGCAGCAGCAGCAGCAGCAGCAGCAGCAGCAGCAGCAGCGCACGCCTTTAATCCCAGCACTTGGGAGGCAGAGGCAGGCGGATCTCTGTGAGTTCGAGGCCAGCTTGGTCTTCAGAGACAGGCACCAAAACTACACAGAGAAACCCTATCTCGAAAAACAAAAAAACAAAACAAAAAAAAAAAAAACAAAAAAAAGAAAAAAAAAAAACCCAAAAAAGACTCATCCTGTGGCTTCTTGGACCCGAGCTTTGTATCTGTGATACAAGACTGTGGTAGAATCCCTACCAGAGCCCCAGCATCCAGCCCAGTGCCAAGGGGCGGCTCCAGAATTTGAAGTTTGATGGAAGGAATAAGTGAATGAATGGTAACAAACACAGCATTTATCATGTGGCGAGCACTTGGTGTGACAGCTACCAGATTTCTCCCAAGGCTTCTGTGAAGTGGGGTCCACCATGGCTCTTGTTTTACAAATGAAGAAATGAGGTACAGGAAGCAAGGACAACTTGTCCGAGGAAGACAGAGTCTGTCTACCAGGTAACATGGGCCGGAAGTCTGTGGTCAGGAAGGCTTCTCTGAGGAGGGAACACACATGGTACCCAACCGGAAGGAGCCAGCTCCAGACCTGCAGAAGGAGGAGTGCTCCAGGCAGGAGTTACAAGTGCTCTCTGCTGAGAAGGCGTGAACGTCGGGGAGGCCCCTAAGGACGCCTGGGAGCTGGATTTGGAAGAATTGCAGAATAATCTGATAGTTGGAAGATGTCCCCTAAGATCAGGGGGTGTCCCTCTCTTTCTCCCTTATTCCCTCCCTCTCCCTCCGTCTCTCTTCCCCCTCCTGTCTCTCCCTCCCCTTTCTCTCTCCCTTCCCAGTTTTCCCTCTCCTCCTCTCCTCTCCTGTCTTCTTCTCTTCCCTTCCCCCTATCCTCTACCTTCCCCGTCCTGTCTCCCCTGCCCCCCCCCCACTCTCTCTTCTCACCCCCCTCTGAGGTAGAGAATAACTGCTTTGCTCTGGCTGGCCTCCAACCCACAGGGTTCAAGCACTCCTCTTGAGAAGCTGGAGTGCGGCTGGTGTGACCATCCCTTTTGTATCTGGGCTCCCTGTGGCTGGAGTCCCATGGGCCATGAAAAACATTTAGTTGTGAATTGAGCGCATGGACCAATGGCCAAGGCCAACTCGGATGGTGGCAACGCTACCCAGGCAGGATGAAGCCACCATCCCAAAGTCCTTGAACCTTCACTAGCTCTCTTTTCCCTTCTCTCTCCTCCCCCCACCTCATATTTTCATAAGAGAGAAGCTTCCCCCCCCCCCCCCCCCCCCCGCCAGACTATCAAGACAGGGTTACTCTGTGTAGATCTGGTTATCCTACAGCTCATTTTGTAGACCAGGCTGGCCTTGATCCCAGAGATCCACTGCAAGCGAGAGAAGCATTTTTATCTGCATCTATCACTTGCTGTTGCTGGTTACACTGTGGTACCCCGAACTTCTACTTGCTCACACACAGCCCCCCACACCCCTGCCTATACATAGAAACACACCTGATGGTTGATTCTAAAACTGGTCATCATGTCATTGCTGACCATCAACGTAGCCTCCACACCCATCTGAACATAGATTTCCAAGCCCTTCCATCTCTCTCTCCCCAGACAGGGGGGTTTCCCTGGACCTTGGTTTATGACTGAAGAGGTAATACTGGGGAGGCGGGGTGAGGACATCAAGTTGGGGAGGGTTTAGGAAGGGACCCCCAGGAGACACTATGATTAAGGACTCTCCTAGTTTTTTCTAAAACTTCTGTATGGCTGTGGCCTGATGGGAGCTGATTCTCTGAAAAAGTTACCCAAAGGCAGGTCCCGATCGCCACCACCCTGTACCCAGTCCCTAAAGATGGGGTAGCAGAGTATGGTGACAGGCGACAGATCCACGGTAGATCTGGCGGCAGCAGTGTAAGGGTAATAGACTCTGTGAACTTGGGCCAGACTGTCATGGCCTGGCTCTGGGCTCTCCCACCTGGGAGATGAGTGGGGAGCGAGGGCCCAAATCCCTCCGTGTCCCACTCTAGTGACTGAAGGAGCAGGTGCCTCTGAGGGTGAGGATCATTGTCCCTCGGAGGAGACCTTTGGGAAGGAACTGGGTGCAGGGACAGGGCCGTGAGAGCCCATCCGAGGTAACCTTGAAAGGCGGGAAGTGGGAGCCAGCGGACCTTGGATCTAGGGGCCCCTCCCGGCTTTGGGCAGCTGGCTTGGGGCTGAGGCGGGACTGTGAATTCTCCTGCCGCCGCCTCCTCCTCCGCAGCCACCAAAATAAGAGAAGTCCGAACGGCTTCCTCCTCCCTGCCCAGAGTAGGTGGTAGGGACAGAAGCGGGCAGTACCCGACTTCTCCCCTACATCATCTCTCCTGGCTGCTGTAAGCTAGCTAGAGTTGGCTCACCCCAGATCGGGTCGTCAGCAGCTGGCTCCCCTGGGACCAGGTAGGCGGCCAAACCAGGTCGGGGCTGGAAGGGCAGGTGTTTCCCCGCCCCTGCCCGCCCCCACCCTGGAGGGAAGATTCGGAGGTAAACCTGAACTTTGAGAGCAGAGCAAGTTGAGAGAAGGGCCTCCAGCCAGAAAAAGAATGAAGGAGAAAAACTAAGGAAACTTGGCGAAGACTGATAAAACCTGGGGAGAAGGCTGAGGAAGGATGGGGAAGGCAGGTCAAAAGTTCCCCCAAAAAGCCTCAAGCGGGAAATGGAGGGAACTTACGGCGTGAAATTGATAGAATTCAGGAAGGGGGCTGAAAGAGGCGCGGGAAGGCGCTGTGGGATCCCCCAAAGGTGTCTGGGGAGAGCACTGGAGGGTAAGAAAATGGGGAGAAGTTGAGGGGCTTAGGAGGGAGCTGTAGGTGGGGATACTGGAAGGATCAGGAGGGGATCCTGAGGGGAATCTGGTGTTCAGTTCCCGAGTTCCTGAGAAGGGGGTCAAAGGGTGATTTCTGCAGAACGCGGAGTCCAGAGTACAGTGCTGGGTCCCGGAGGACCGCTGTCTGGATTCCGCGGAGGTCGAGGGAAGAAGAGCATCTGCAGCCCCCAGGCCTTGCTTCATCACTGGGGGAGGAGGGGCAGGTCTCTGATGCCCTGGGGATTCCTTCCAGGCGCTGGAGGCGTGGGTCCGGGTTTCCTGGGGAAGTCCTCACCCTGGGCACCAACAGACCTCCCTGGGTGGCTCCCCCTATCCGCGGTGGCGGTCTGGGTCTGCGTCCATGTCGGGATCCGGGAATTGCTGGCAGCCCCGACGGAAATCCTGCTTTTGACCGCGAATGCCCGCAGGGGCTGTTTCCATGGTAACAGAGGGCAGTGAGGCCAGTTGGCCCTGGGCCGCTGCGGGCTCATGGCTGGCAGCCACCTTCGGTCGCTGCCTTCGTCCCCATTTTTAGTCCTTGGTCCGGGTGTGTTGGTGTTCAGGGATTTGCTGTCTCAGACACCTGGGCCCTTGACAGGAATGGACCCTTAATTGCTATGTAGACCGCAGCAGAGTTAGGAGGCGTTTCTGGATTCTTGTTTTCCTCATTGGAACTTTGGGGAGAAACTCGCCCTCCCCCATGCCGAAGCTATGCCTAGTGGCACATGCCTATAATAATCTCAGCACTCAGAAAACCAAGGTAGGAAGATTGTCGCTAGCTTGAGGCCAACCAGAGCTGCATAAGCAGAAGAAAGACGAGGTGGGGGGGCGGGGGGGGCGGGGGGAGAGCGGAGACTGAAGAGGAGGGAAGTAGAGGAGAGGGGAGGAGAGGAGGGGAGGGGAGAAGGAGAGGAGACAGGTGAATCTTTATGAGGTCCAGGGCAGCCTGCTCTGCATAGTGAGTTCTTTGCCTTCTCAAAACATGGAGGACTGCCGGATGGTGGTGGCACCGCCTTTAATACCAGCACTGAGGAGACAGAGGCAGATGGATCTCTGTGAGTTCGAGGCCAACCTGGTCTACAAAGCAAGTTCCAGGACAGCCAAGGTTACACAGAGAAATCATGTGTTGAAAAACCAAAACCAAAAAAAAAAAGGAGGACCAGAAAGCTTCACTTACAGGGTCCTTGGTACCAGCACACAGTTGGCACCTACTAAATGTCTCTGAATCTGTGGAGGGAGGAGGCCCGCAGGGCTCAGATCTGTACCCCACTCTCCACACCAGATGGCCACTCTACAAGTATGTTGTAGTCTAGAACTTGATGCTATGAGTATCCTTCAGTAGGAAATATGGGTATCCTGTAATGGGAAAGTGGACGGATTAGGTTAGCAGGAAGGGGCAGAAGTCCAGGGCATCTAGAACGGGGTGGGGCTCATGGCTGCATGACCAGCTCTTGTTCCCCAGTGTGAACGAGGCTGTGAGTGCCCCCCCCCATCCGTGGGCTTGACGTGAATGTGTTCAAGCCTGGGTGCTTACTTGTGGTTATTCTAGGTCTTTCCTGCAGCCCCCTGAGGCTGAAGTGACAAGGAGAGTGACCAATCCTGGCAGGCTGGGTACCCACTACAGAGCTGAAGAAGGAAGGAGGAGCCCGAGTCCCTTCCACACAGCACATTAGGCTGGCCCACCGTGGAAGAGGGCAGGCTGCCCCCATTCCGCTCACAGGACCAAGGGGGGCTTCCCATCTGAGCACACTGGAATTTATACTCAGTCTCTAGCTCCCACTCTTGGCTGGAACCCCAAGTCCCAGGCTAGGTAACCCAAAGATTCTTGTTTTAGAGGCTGATGGGTAATCTCCTGAGATATGTGGAACCACTTTTTCTTTTTTCTTTCTTTTCTCTTTTCTTTCTTTCTTTGTTTTTTTAGGGGGGAAGTTCGAGACAGGGTTTCTCTGTGTAGCTTTGCGCCATTCGTGGATCTCGCTCTGTAGACCAGGCTGGTCTCGAACTCACAGAGATCCGCCTGTCTCTGCCTCCCGAGTGCTGGGATTAAAGGCCTGGACCACCACTGTCTGGCGTTCCTTTTTTTAAAAAAATGGAATCTCACTATATGGCCTTGAGCTCACAGAGGCCCACCTGCCTCTGCCTCCTAAGTGATGAGATTAATGCCTGGACCACCACGTTAGGCCTGCCTCTCTCTCTCTCTCTCTCTCTCTCTCTCTCTCTCTCTCTCTCTCTCTAAGACAGCGTCTCACTGTGTAACTCTGGCTGGCCTGGAACTCATTATGTAGACCAGGATGGTCTTGAACTCACAAAGATCCACCTGCCTCTGCCTCCTGAGTGCTGGGATTAAAGATTCATGCTGCTGTGCCCAGCCAGATAGAACCACTTCTACAAGTGGGGAAAACTCAGTTGATGTCCTAAGAACCATGCGAGGGGAAGAGCTAGGGCAGTTCAGAGATGTGGCATGTCTAGAATCTGACATGCCAGGACTGGAGCAGATGTAGGTGTCAGGAAAGGATGGTGTAAAATGATAGGAAGTTAGTGGGAAGTTGAGGGCCTAGTAGGGTATCAGTGCTTAGTGGAGGACTGTCGGGGAGCATGGGAGTCTTTAGTCAGGGCTCTGAGGCCGGTGGGGGATGGCAGAGCCTGCACACCATACACTTGTATTTGTCCCTTCAGCCCAGGTCTGTCCCTAGCCCAAGCTCTGAGAAGAAACCGGAACTCTTGCAGGATGGTGGTTTCCTGCCACTGCCCAAAGTCTTAGTTCCTTTTTGGTGAAGTCCTCAGGGTTTACTCTGCTTGCTCATCCCTCCCACCATCTCTGGGAACTTCTCTTTCTTCTCGGGCCAGGCCAGCCCTGCATCTCTGTCCACCTCCCCCCACCTCAGAGAGACCTTTGCAAAGAGACCGAAGGGAATGAAAGTTTCCCCATTATGTGGCTGATCGGGCTCAGGGACCTGGCAGCATCTCACCACCAGGAACAACAGGGAGAGAGCGGTCTGCTCTCAGAGGTGGGCTGGCTTGCCCAGTGTCTCCAGCCAGCCGTCACACAGGGACAGAACTGGAACCGAAACCTGTCTCTGGTTCTCCTTCATACTTGGAGGAGGTTGTCGAGTCCCGAGTCTACATCATCACCTTGACATGGTTTTAGGAAATATGACCCTTGGGAAAGGATGAGAAGCTCGGGCCTCTTGTGTCCAGGAACATGAGCGTGTGGGAGGTAGGCTTCCTGTTGGGTGTTCAGCTGCCATAAGACAGGTTTAGTCGGCCATTGGCCATGTGGGAAGAATGACATTTACCAGCCAGGGACAGCATGGTCCTGCCTGGGCTTTGAAGAACCCAGCCACAATGCCAGGAACAGAACTGTGGACTGGATTTCACAGCCATTAGAATCTCCAGTTGGCCTGTGCGACCTCAGGGAAGTCGCTTTTCTGGTCTGTGCAAGAGGCAGGTAGACCAAGTGCCCCTGGGGGCTTTTCTGCTGCCACGGTTCTCAGCCTCAATTGGCTGCTGCACACTGAGCTAGAGCCTCATGAAATCCTCACAGCTGCTCTGCACAGAGGGCGCAGGTGAGAAAACGGATGCTCAGATGTGTTGTCTTTTTTCATCCAAGGCTACAGCCAGCTGAAGAACAGAGCTGGAGGCAGAGCCCTCAATCCCAGCCCTGTGGCAGAAAGATCACAGGTTCAAGGGGAGGGTTAGACAGAGGGATCCTGGATGCCTTGGAGGGAGTGAGGGAGGGAAGCAGGGAGGGAGGGAAGAGGGAAAAGATAAGAGAGGGAGAGAGAAAGAAGGCGCTTACCACACAGGGGCAGATACTGAAGCGGGCAGCATTGTGGTTCAGGCTTAGACCTTAGTTGTGATACCCATAACCTCCAACCTTGATAGGGCCCTTGAATTGATTCCTTTCAACCAGACTTACTCGGGGCCGGAGTTCAGCTCGGTGATAGAGTGTGCGACTGATGTGTACAAGGTCCTGGGTTCAAATCCTAGCACCAGAACAAAGTTAACTCCCTTATTCATAAACAAACTGGGGCCCCTGGCTTGCCCAGAATGCTGGTGGCCACGTCTCGTACTGCTGTTTCTGATGTTAACAGGCAGCCAAGGAAGACTAGGAGAGAGAGACAAGAGGGCCGGAGAGATGTGTTGTCTCTCATCGAAGATGGCTTGGGAGTTAATGCTGACAAGCTTGACAGTCTCAGTTCGATCCATGGAACACATACAGTGAAAGGAGAGAACAGAGTCCCACAAGTTGTTCTCTGACCTACACACACGCACACACACATGCACACACACACACACACACACACACACACACACACACTCACACACACCAATAAACAAGTATAAAAACAAGAAGGAAGGGGGAGAGAACAGATCACTTTGGAGCTGTGCTGTAACTAGGATCTAGACGTGTATTATAAGGGCTGGCACACAGTGGGCCTTCAGAGAGGTATGTGTCCATGCTCCTTCGGAGATTGCAGTACAACAGTACCCAAGGTGGCCAAACTGGTCGGTATTGTCTCACTTCCCAAGTTACTCAACATCGCTGTGCCTCAGTGTCCTAATCCAATAAGGGTTAAAAAGAAAACCTGCCTCAGGAGGTCACTAAAGAGAGCATGTGTAGAAATGTCTTGGCAAGATGCCAGCCAGTCACTGTAAACATTTAATAAATTAGCACATTTTCACTAATAGTTACTGCCACCCAGACTTCCGGAGAGTCCAATGACTCCCTAAAGAGTTCGCGCTGGGCATGAAAGCGAAGAGGCAGAGGAGAGACCTCTGGCTGTTGTCACGTCAGGTTTTCAGTGGACGGAGCCACTCCCTCTTCTGGTCTCTGGCTCCCTTCACCTCTGCCTTTGTCTCTGTTACTTCATTTCTTTCTCTATTTCTTCTTCTTTGGTGTGTGTGTGTGTGTGTGCATGTCATGTGTGGGTATGAGTGTGTCTGTACATGCATGTGAAGGCCAGTGGGCAATGCTTAGGTCTTCTTACATTGCTCCCCATTTTTATTTAAATGTGTTTGCTTGCTTGTTTGTTTTGGTTTGTTGAGATAGAGTTTCTCTGTGTAGCCTTGGCTGTCCTCGAACTCCCTCTGTAGACCAGGCTAATTTCGAATTCACGGAGATCCACCTGCCTCTGCCTTCCAAGTGTTGGGATTAAAGGCATGGGTCACTACTTCCCAGCTTAAATTTTTTAATTCAGAAAAATTTATAGTATATGGGGCTAGAGAGATGGTTCATCGGTTAAGAGCACTGACTGTTTTTCTAGAGGACCTGGGTTCAATTCCCACCATCCATATGGCAGCTCACAAGGGTCTGTAACTCCAGTTCCAGGTGATTTGACAGCCTCTCACAGAGATACATGCAGGCAAAACACCAATACATATTTAAAAATAAATAAATCATTTTAAAAAGCGGTGAAAATATAGTATGTGTATGGGTGTTTTGTCTTACATGGATGTTTGTGCAACCTGTGTGTGTGTGCCTGGTACACACAGATGGAAGCCAGAAGAAGATGCTGGATCCCCTGGAACTGGAGTTACAGACAGTCATGAGCCACCATATGGTTGGTGGGAACTGAACCCAGCTCTCTAGAAAAATAGCCAGTGCTCTTAACCATCTCTTCAGCCCCTCTTTTTTCTTTCTTTCTTTCTTTCTTTCTTTCTTTCTTTCTTTCTTTCTTTCTTTCTTTCTTTCTTTCTTTTTTTTTTTTTGAGACAGGATCTCCCACTGAACCTAGCACTGGACTAACTGGCCATCGAGTCCCAGGAATCATCTCACTTGCCCGCACTGAGATTTTAGCTACACACCACCAGCTTTTACATGGGTGCTAAGGACTGAACCCACATCCTCAGCTTGTGTGGCAAGCACTTAGCTAACTAAATGTCTCCCTTGTCTTCCCCATTCCTTCTATCCCCCTTCAGTGCTGGGGCTTGAGTTTACGGCCTCAGGCATGCTAAGCTATAGCCTCAATGCACTTTCTCTCTCTCTCTCTCTCTCTCTCTCTCTCTCTCTCTCTCTCTCTCTCTCTCTCTCTTTCACACACACACACACACACACACACACACACACACACACACACACTCTCCCTCTCTGCTACTAGAGATCAAATTCAGGAACCCAGGGCCTTATGCTTGCTAGGCAAGCACTCTACATCCTCAGCCCTTGATGTGGGGCCACAAAGTCCTGCTAATTAGCCTATATCAGTCTCAATCCTGCTATCTTCCTGCCTCATCCTCTTGAATGCTAGGATTATGGTGGGTACACTACTACGCTGGTCTTCTGGTACACTACCTGGCATTTCTGTCTCTTTGTCTCTGTCTCAGGTTCTCTCTGGCAGCGATGTGTTGGCTCACTGTTGCTGACTCAGGGGAACTCATTCTCTGCATCCCTTCTCGGGCCGAGTCGTCAGGAAGTTGCTCCCGGAGCTTTAAATCAGCCACAGTGGGAATATTTACACCCTGGAAATCAGCAAATGCTACACATCAGGGCTTGGGATTTTTGTTAATGTTGTTGTTGTTATCCGTCTCTGCCCCCCATCCCGAAAATCATTCTATGAGCACACCACACTGTCTGTCTCTTCACATCTCCCTAGTTGCCCAGGGTCTCTGTCTGTCTGTGTTTCTCTCAGTCTCTGCCTCTCCCTACCCATCTTTCCGCTGGTGCACACGATCATGTTCAGTGTGGTTCTCCCCTACATGGGGCCTTGAACACGGACGGCCTCTGTCACCATGCCTGAGCCCTTCAGTATACTCACACCAGAAAGCCAGGTCCACACAGGACCACAGTCCCCTCAAAATCTGGGCGTGACAGAGCCCTGAGGGCTGTCCAATTCTGCCTTCTGGGTACACTGCCAACCCTGCCAGGACTCACGCCCATAGAGATTCTGTTTGAACCTCCTCCCTCACAGGCCGGCAGATATAAGAGTTCCCTTGGGGGGCGATATACCCCAGCAATAGGCTCTTGGGTATATTGCAAATGGCAACATGGTTCCAACTGAGGGCCCCTGGGCTGTGTAAGTTTGTATCCCATAGGGGAGCGCTCTGTAGGGCTGCGGCTCCAGGGGAGTGCTGTGTTTATCCCAGCCAGTCCTACCCAGGCAGTGCGCTTACACATGAATTCAGGAATGGCGACAAGGCTTTCCCCGTGACAAGCAATGCAGGCAGGTAGCTCAGCTTCTAGTCTCAAAAGATGGGATTTCTCATGTGTGTGACCTCAGGCAAATATCTAAGCATCTCCATGCCTCAGTCGCTCCATCAATAATAATAATATTTAAAACTGAGTTTGTAGTGAGAATAAAATGAGGGGGTACAGGCCAAGTGTGTAAAGCAGTGGCAGACACACAGTAAGGGTATAATTTTGTATTTTCTTGTGGAGAGGCTACATGGTGTGTGTGTGCACACATGTAGTGCGTGTGTACACATGGGGTGTGTGTGCACACATGTAGTGTGTGTGCGCACATGAACACACGGACAATGGATGAGGCTGTAGGTTGCTGTTTGTGAGTGTGATACAAACACAGATGCGTGTGTCTGGAAATGAGTTCAAATGAACTTGGAGTCTGCATGACCTGTGTGTTGCAGAGAAGATACGTATGTCTGAGAGTGTGTTATAAATCTCGTGTGGCTCGGTATAGGTTTGTGGCGCTTTCTTTCTGTTTCTGTGAGAGGAACTTCACTCTTAGCTGTAGGCCTTGCTTTCTTATTACCCTCTCTCTCCTCTCCTCTTCTTGAAAACCCTTCAGCTAGGTTTGGGGGTAGGGGGGGAGCCTCTCCCCTCCATATCTATCCCCCTACCTCCCTTCCATACCTGAACCACCCTGGAATGCTGGGCCCTCTCAGAAGAAATACTGGTCCCTCGCTCCCTGGGTCGGGGCATCCTGAGGTGAAGATCTCAGTAAAGCTGCGTGAACAGAAGCTGTGTTTGGACAGGCCTCTCGACATAGCTTGCCTCACCGCGTACATGTTCCCCCTTCACCTCAACACACACAGGAGAATGGTTTTGGTGAAGGATGAGAGGAGCCAGGAGGTAGTTTAGGACTCTCAGGTGACTGAACCAGACACCAGCAACCAGACCTATTAGATCCAGGAAGGAAGGCTTCCTGGAAGAGGTGAGTGTTCTACCTAACTGGAGGAGAAGAAGACACCATGGGGAGAACTGGATGGGAACTGTGATCTTCAGGACCCAGTAGAGAAGCCTAGCTGTCCTTAGGCTGGCCCCACCTTACAACAAAGCTGTGTCACATCTTAGGAAATCAGCATTCTCCCCAGGCAGTTCCTCTCTGAGTGTTGCAATGGTGGAGATGTTTGGCCGGGGATGAGGTGGGGGATGGGGTGGGGTGAGGACCCCTTGCTCAATGACCTTCCTGTGGAGGTGCTCAGAAGACATGGCCACTGAGGAAAGTTTGGCTTGTCCCAGGAGCTCTTCAAGAGACTGTGGTGGTCTCAGCCTTTAACTGGGACCTCTCCCTGATTATGCTCTGCGGATAACTGTCACTTTTCATTCTGTGACCAGAGGGGGACATAGGTCTGCTGGGATTTGCCCAGGCTGAGGGCAGAGGCAGGGCTCTAGGGAAAGTGTATTTTTAGGAGACCATAACCGAGGTCCTGTGAGCCAAGCACGATTTGATAGTGCTCCGGTTTGAAAGAAGGGTCTGGATACAGCTATGATGGTGTGAGTGTGCTAACCTGAGAAGCAGCATCCAGACAGACATGTGCACACACGGGTGTGCACGTATACACATATGTATAGGTACGGATGTGTGTGTGTGTTGTGCACCAGAGCTCATTCGAGAGTGTGATGGTGTGCAGTGGTACTGGCAAGAACACTCCCTCAAGCATGCTGTGGTGCGGCATGACTGTGCACAGGTGTGTGTGTGTGTGTGTGTGTGTGTGTGTGTGTGTGTGTGTGTCTTTTCGACACGCCTCAGGTGGGACTGAGTGCAAGAGCTGGCACGGGCAGTGTGCCCTCTGTGGGGATGGATGTGCTAGTGTTCCAGGAGCGGTGGGAGAGAAAACAAAGGCAGAGGTCATGGTGGGACAGAGCTCAGGCTTCTGGCTTCCTGAAGTGGGTAGGATCTGGGCAGCTGGCTGGCAGAAACCCTGGCCAGGCCTTCTTCATCCTTCATGCTCTTCTGTCTCACCCTCAGGGTTCCTGCACCTTCCAGGGACCATGCAGCAGTCCTATTGACCCAGGACTAGGGGCCTGTGGGGTGAGTAGGGTGCGAAGTACGCCGAGGCTTTCAGGGTCAGGGAACAGGGTGGGGTCGCTTTCCTGGGCCCCACAATGCCTGCCTCACAGCCCCCTCCTCCTGCAAGGGCCCTGTTGCTAGGAAACGGATAGAGGAGCCAGAATGAGGCAGCTTGAGAGGCTGGAGGCTGGACTCATGACAGGAAATGGCCTTGATCCCCCTCTGCAGGGAATCTCCAGGTGCAGGCTCAATGCCCTCCCACGTTCACAAACATGTGCTGCTTTGCAGATGTGAATCACAAAACACACGCAGACACACTAGAGAGAGGAAGAGAGAGAGGTACAGATACTTCCACACAGAGCTGTGTACAGGCACAGTCACATACAGATAAGTGTATACACACACACACACACACACACACACAGAGAGAGAGAGAGAGAGAGAGAGAGAGATATGCAGACACACATACTTCCACACAGAGCTTTGCACAGTCATACTTACACAGACCTGCATGGACACAGACTCACACACATACAGATGCACACATAATCACTTGCATACCAAACTCATAGACACGCATACACATAGCCAAATACATGTACAGACATGAACACATTTTTATTTTATTTTTTAGTTTTTAAAGACAGGATTTCTCTTCATAACTGCTGTGGATGTCCTGGATCTCACTTTGTAGACCAGGCTGGCCTTGAACTCACAGAGATCCGCCTGCCTCTGCCTTCCGAGAGCTAAAGGTGTGCGCCACCACTGCCTGGTCACATTGTTTTTTGAGATGAGCTCCCATGTATTCCAGGCTCACCTGACACTTGATATGTAGCTAAAAATGGCCTTGAATTTCTGATCTTTCTTCTTCCATCTCCTAAGTGCTGGGTGAGTGTATACAGCACCGGGAATTGAACTGGAGGCTTCATGCTAGGCCAGCACTCTATCAACTGAGCTATGTCCCAAGATCAGCACATTCTTCTCCACACAGAGACATACCCCACAAACATATGTTTAGAGACACACAAAGACACTAAGGGGAGAAGAAACACCATAAAGGAGTCACAGAAAGAATGTATCAAGGCAACAGGAGTCAAAAGTGCATCAACCGAGCCCTGCCAGAGACTGGAGAGATGGGATGGCTCCGGTTAAGAGCACTGGCTGCTCTTCCAGAGGATCCGAGTTCAATTCCCAGCTCACAACTGTCTGTAACTCCAAGATCTGACACCCTCATACAGACATACATGCAGGCAAAACACCAATGCATATAAATTAAATACCAATTTAAGAAAGACTGGCTGGGCAGTGGTGGCACATGCCTCTAATCTCAACACTCGGGAGGCAGAGGCAGGTGGATCTCTGTGAGTTTGAGGCCAGCCTGGTCTACAGAGTAAGATCCAGGACAGGCATCAAAGCTACACAGAGAAATCCTGTCTTGGGGGGCGGGGGAATTTAAGAAAGACTAGAAGGCAGACCAAAGGTGGACCTTACTCAGGAAGACCCCAATTTGTGCAAATGTTTGTGCATGCACACACCTGTGTGTGCTTAGGGTGGTACAGCAGCCAGGCCACCCTGAATGAGACCTGTCCCCATCCTGCAGCAGGGCACCTGGAATGGGCTGTGTGTTCTGCAAGAAGTTAGAGCCTGCAACCAAGGAGGATGGTGGCATCGAAGGTGACTTCAGGAACCAAGGGGCTGAAGAACGCTACTACCCTGACCCCACTCAAGGCCACGGCCGGTTGCAGAACTTCTCTCCTCAGCCTACCAGCCCAGTTTTCCTTAATGTTGGCAACATGAGGAGCATCTCAGGTGGGTCTCTAGGGCTGGAGACAGCTGCAGCCTGGGTTCTGGGAAAACCTAAGGGAAGCTTAGAAACCTCTAGAATGAATAGGAGATGCAGCCCTATTTTCTAGTTCATAGCAGCTAAGTCAGGAGCCCAGTTTGGGTCTTTTTCTGTTCCCAGTGTTAATTGCAAGTAGCAAAGAGAACCCTTCCATTTGGAAGACCGAGGCAGGATCATCATGAATTTCAGGGGCTCTGTTTCAAAAGCAACACACACACACACAGAGGCTTCTATCTTCTTAAGTATCACTTCAGAAGGTGAGATCTTTTTTTTTTTTTTTAAGATTTATTTACTTATTATGTACACAGAAGAGGGCACCAGATCTCATTACAGATGGTTGTGAGCCACCATGTGGGTGCTGGGAATTGAACTCAGGACCTCTGTAAGAGCAGTTTTTGCTCTTAATCTCTGAGCCATCTCTCCAGCCCCAAGACATCTTCTTGATGGGGAAGAGGAAGAAAGAGCAACTTAGGAACTTTCCAGAGTGATGAGGTTATTTTTCCTGGACTTAATGGGGCAAGCTGTGAGGCCCAAATCAGAAATCCCACTAGTCCCTGGAACTCCTTTGGGAAGCTGGACATTATGATGACGGGGGTCCTGCCCAGTGCCTGGTTGGGGAACTGGGTTCCCCGGGCGCAGCCTCCTGGGTTCCCTACTCTGCTGAACAGCTCTGACTCTTCAGGGACTGGAGTGACCACGTTCGTCGCCCTGTATGACTATGAGGCCAGGACAAGGGATGACCTTACCTTCACCAAAGGCGAGAAGTTCCACATCCTGAACAATACGTAAGTGATTGAACTACCTAGCTGAGGGCGTGGCCTGGGCTGTAAGTGACTGAACTGCCTGGGGGGGGGGCGTGGCTTGGGCTCTAAGTGGACTGCCTAGGGGAGGGCGAGGCGTGGGCTGTAAGTGACTGAACTGCAGGGGGTGGGGGGTGTCTGGGCTCTAAGTGGACTGCCTAGGGGAGAGGGAGAGCGAGGCCTGGGGCTTAAGTGACTGGGCTGCCTAGCTGAGGGTGTAGCCTGGGCTGGAAGCAAGTCCCAGAGAACAGTAGTAACCTCTGACCTCTGTCCAGAAAGCTCCAGCTTGTGTGTGTGTGTGGCGGGGGTGGGGTGGGGGGGGTGGGGGGGACACGGACACATATACATGCCAGTAAAAGTCCTGGATGAGGGCTGGAGCGTAACTCATGGTACAGGACTTGCCTTGCCTATGGGCCTTGGGTTCCATCTAAAGCACTGCAAACAAACGACAATAACAAGGAAACACTGATCGCTCCCTACGATGCCGGGAGAGGGAAGGTGAAGGGCTTGGGATACAAGCAGAATACCGAACTTGGTCCCCAAGTGAGGAGAAAAATAGCTCCTGAAGTTGTCTTTTGGCCTCCACACACACTAAATACATGTAAAAACTAACTTAAAAAAAAAAAAAGAAGATGCTGGGCGATTTTGGCCTTTAGTCCCAGCACTAGGGAGGCAGAGGCAGGTGAATCTTTGAGTTCGAGGGCAGCCTGGTCTCCAGAGCAAGTTCCAGGACAACCAGAAAAAAGGGAAGGAAGGAAGGAAGGAAGGACAGGAAGGAGGAAAGGAGGGAGGGTGAGCAGCAGGCCTGGAAGTGTGGCTCAGTGACAGTGTGTGGGAACACGTAAATATTTGTCAAAGGAGGAATGAAATCACGTCCAAGAACAATCCAGGAACAAAATGCACCTGAGGTAAAAGGCCCTCTGCCCTTTTTTCCTGGAGCCTCTTCTCACGGTTCCCAAAGCATTGTTCACCGTGCGTCATCCCTTTGACCGTGTTCCGGACTGTAGGGTGAGGCTTTAGGTTTGATTCCCAGTGAGGAGGAGGAGGAAGAGGAGGAGGAGGAGGAATACAGTTTAGAAGAGAAAGCAGAAGTTGGAGACATAGGCAGGTCAGAATCCAGAGGCCTTCAAAGCTCTGTTGTAAAGCCTGATTTTTATCCGGAAGGAAATCTGTAGCCATGGGGAGTTCCCAGTAGGGAGGGAATCTGGTCAGCTCCACTGTAGCCGCTCAATGGAGGAACCAGAGGAAGAAGCCTAGGAATCCTCAAACAGTCCTTTTTCAGTTGAGAACAGCTAGGTCAGCTGCAGTGGATGCTGGACGGGCAGACTAACGCTCTCTGAGTGTGTGTGGGGGGGGTCGGAGGTGAGGCGTGGCAGAACCACTCTGCAGCTGATGTGGCTCTGCCGGACACCCCCCCCACCCCCACCCCCGCTGACTACCCGTGTTCTGTGTCTACAGTGAAGGTGACTGGTGGGAGGCTCGGTCCCTGAGCTCCGGACGCACTGGCTACATTCCCAGCAACTACGTGGCCCCTGTGGATTCCATCCAGGCTGAAGAGTGAGTGAGTGGGATTGGGCCAGCTCTGTAGAGAACACCCTGGTGTCTAGCTTCCAAGGCCATCTCTTAGGAAATGCCTGCCTCGCTCTGAGCCTGTCTCCTCATTTACATTTACAATGATAACATAGAGCCAAAAGAAGACGACAGCCAGCTGTGGTGCTGCAGGCCTTTAATCTCAGCACTTGGGAGACAGAGGCAGGAGCTCTGTGAGTTCTAGGCTAGCCTGGCCTACAAAGTGAGTTCCAGGACCAGGACAGCCAGGGCTACTAGAGAAACCATGTTGAAACCCCCCCCCCCAAAAAAAAAAAAGCAGAAGATGCCGACGATTATGGTAACCGTAGATAACGCTGGACAGCAGGTGCTGTGTTCTGTAACTGAAGGGTTTCTGTGTGATCAAGTTAGAAACACTATTGTTTATTTTACAAATGAGGAAGCTGGCCAGGTGTGGAGATGCACATCTTTAATCCTAGCACGTGGGAGGGAGAGGCAGGTGGATCTCTCTGAGTCTGAGGTTAGCCTAGCTTACACAGTGAGTTCCAGGCCAGCTACATAGTGAGACTTTGTCTCAATTTAAAAAAAAAAAAAAAATGGGGAAGTTGAGATATAGAGAGAATGAATATCCTGCCCAAGTTTTCATAGCTGGTAAGGCCTAGAGCTGGTGTGTGAACCCAGCTAGACACACACCATGTGCCACCCATTTTACACCTTGCCTCTCTGTAACAGTGACATCATGTCAAAATTTACCTGCCTGCCTGCCTGCCTGTCTGTCTGTCTATCTATCTACCTATCTATCTATTTTAGTAGAGAGAGTGTAGATTTAAAGGAAAAGTCAAAGAACTTCTGAGAGTCGGAGGTGTGTCCAGGGATGCCTACCCATGAGATTTCAAACCTATAAGGGGTAGAAACTAGAGAGATGGCCCCGTGGTCAACAGTGCTTACTGTCCTCCCAGGGTCTGGAGTTTGGTCCCCAGCACCCAAGACAGGCAGCTCACAACCATCCATAACTAGAACTCTAGGGGATCTACACACACACACACACACACACACACACACACACAGAGTACATGCCCAGCAAATACTCACACAGACATACACACACATACACATAATAATAATAGGTTTTTTAGAACCTAAAAAGTGGAACTGGGGCACTGGGGATGTATGTACCTCACTTGATAGAGTGTTTGTCTAGCAGGCATGAGGCCTTGGATATGATTTCCCAGAACCATACAAAAAGTCGGTCATGATGGCACTTGTCTATAACCCCAGACTTTGGGAAGTAAAGTCAGGAGAATCAGAAGTTCAAGGTAATCCTTGATGTAGTGAGTTTGAGGCCAGCCTGTAAGAAATGAAATCCTGTATCAAACAACAAAACAAATAACCCACAAAAACAAAGCAAAACAGGATTGGAGAGACAGCTCAGCAGTTAAGAGCACTGGACCCAGATTCAATTTCCAGCATCCGCATGGTGACTTACAACTGTAACTCCAGTATCAGGAGACCTGACACCCTCTTCTGGCTCCTGCAGGCACCAGGCATATATGTGGTGCATGCACATACATGCAGGCAAAATACTCATACAAATAAAGTTAAATTAAGTCTAAAAAAATAAGGCTGGTAGAACTGGAGGTATAGTTCAGTGGCAGAGTACATATTTAGTATGAAAAAGGCTTGCAAGGGAACAAAATTAACTGTAAAGTTAATTTTATTAAGTAGACAGAGAGGGGTTGGAGCGTAGCTTAACATGTGTAAGGCCCCAGATTCCATCTTCAGTCTTCTCCCCATTCCTCCCACACATACAAAAAAAAAAAGCTGTGCTTGGGATGTGTCCCATACACTTGTGAAAAAAAAGACAGAAGAGACTTTGAAGAACTAGGCTGTGCATGGTGGCACATGCCTGTAATCCCAGCATTTGTAGTGAATTTGAGGATAGCTTGGGCTGCTTGAGACTCTATCTCCAAAAAACCCAATCCAAAACCAGGATGAGAGTCCTCAGGACTTGGAGATTGGTTTGTAGTTGGACTGTAGGGAGTGAGAGGAATTTGGGGATGATCCAGTATCTTTTGAAGAAGCAAGTGAAGTGTGGTGCCAGCTGCTAAAATGGGGGGGGGGCACAGGTGCAGGTAGAGACACAGGTGGGTTCTACAGGGGTGGAAGAAGCTGCCAGAAGCTAGACCAGGCTGTGCTGTGCATGAGATGTGTCTGACCATGCCACTACAGCATTCCAGAGGAAGGGGCGCCTGCTCCTCATTGTCGTCTGTAGGCCCGGCAGATGGTGTACCTGTGCTGGTGGAACTGGGACTCACCTGAGTAGACAATTAAAGCTGCTCAGTAGGATGAGGGGGAAGGAGAGGGAGAGAGAGGGGGAGAGAGAGAGAGAGAGAGAGAGAGAGAGAGAGAGAGAGAGAGAGCAGAGAGCGCATCCAGCTCTGGGGGTGACACCTTGGAAAAGAAAGAGCCCCTGGAGAAGTGAGGAAATCAGGCCAGGCCAATGCAGAACATCCAGGACTGGAGGAAAAATTCCTGAAAACAGGAGAGGGCTGTCTGAGGCCACCCTCGTCCTTGGCAATGGGATGACCTTCATAAGGAATCTTGTCTCATGCGGAATAAAAGCAGGGCCTGACAGCAGAGTCCAGGAAGGAGGAAGAGAGCAGAAGAGGAGGGAAGATTGACCCAAGAGGGGACAATGTGGGTCTAAGTGAAGGCAAGGTGAGAAGCCAGGGCCAAATGTGCAGAAGGTGCCTGAGCAGGTAAAGGCCCTTGCTGACAACCTGAGTTTGATCTCCAGAACCCACATGGTGTAAGGAAAAAGCAGTGTGCTCAGATTTTCCTCCGACTTTCACCCCTTTGTTATAGCATTCATGCACACATGCATATGCACACACAAAATAAATACATAAAACACAATACATTTTTTGTTTTAAAAAAAGTAGGGGCTATAGTGATGGTTCACAGTTAAGAGCACCTGCTACTCTTCCAGAAGACCAGGGTTCGATTCCTGGCACCCACATGATGACTCACAACCCTCATTAACTCCAGTTCTAGGGATTCTGATGCCCCCTTCTGGCCTCCATGGACACTTGCACTCACATGCGTGTGCACACACAGTAATTCAAAACAAATAAATCTTTAAAACATAACAACAACATGGACTCAGAGCATCCCCCTAGGAAGGAGGAAGGTATGTGTGTTTAGAGTTTGACAGATGGACAGTTTCAGGGCGTTGTTCATGGGGTGAGGTGGGGCTTCTTGAGCAGAGGGACATGGGCAAGTCCAGAGCATAAGTGGGATGAGGCCATTGTGGAGAGGGTGTCAGGAAGCATGAAGGGAGGAGGGGTGATAATGCCAAGGTCCAGGGGTTGGGGAACATGCTGTGTCCATAGCTTGAGCAACATGCTAAAGTCTAACGTGCTGAAAGCAGTCGTGACAACTTGGGTTCCTGTTTTGGAGTCACAGTATGGCCTCAGGCAAGTTGCTTAACCACTAAGTAGTTAGTTGTAGTTACTTTAGTTTCCTCATCTGTCTTAGGAGTTTCAACATGGCACCTCCCTCCGAACATTATTAGCAGGCACATTTATGTGCAGGGTCCATGTCTACCACAAAAAGAGTGCCCAGCCTATTAAGGTTTGTTTTTTGAGACAGAGTTTCTCTGTGTAGCTTTGGAACGGGCCCTGGATCTCGCTCTGTAGACCAGGCTGGCCTCGAACTCACAGAGATCCACCTGGCTCTGCCTCCCGCGTCCTGGGATTAAAGGTACACCACCACTGCCTGGCTATGAGGTTTGGTTTTTAGTTTGAAGCAGATCTTGTTACGTAGCTCAGGCTGCGTCACACTCAGGATGTCTTCCTCCTTGGTGCTGACTTACTTTGTGGACCCTTAAGGAAGTTACTGATGCTATGGCTGTAGGTGGAGGGGGCTTTGGAAGACTCCGGCAGTGAGTGTGCTCCTGAGGCCTTCATTTCTCCTTGCTGTCTGCCCTCCTAGGCACACCATTTGCCAAGGGCTCTTCCTGTCTCCCAGGTTTGCCTAGTACGCAGGTACAGACTGACCATGCCAGCTTTCCCAGATGTTCCCATCTCCCTTGGTTTGAAATTTTCTTTTGAGCCCACGTGGCCCAGCCACTTTAGCAATCGGGTGAGATCACAACGGAGTCACCACGGAGTCTTTCACAGCATGTGCGGTCACTTCAGCCCCCCACCCCACCCCCATGTACTTGCACAGTTGGGTCAGGGCTACAGTTCAGTGTCAGAAAACATGAATGGGGGGAAGAATGTGGGGCTAGGGTGGAGCAGGGGTCTGGATGGTTATCTGTGTGATGGGAAAGAACTAGGGTGGGTGAGGACTTCAGGCAGTCCACATCAGCTAGCCTGGTGGGGGAAGTCAGTTCCCTTCTGAGCCTTGAGTTCCTCCTTTGTGAAATGCCTTGTGAAGAGTTCTAGGGAGATGAGTTAAGGCCCCTCTGGCAATGACCATAAGGTCATTGAGGACTGGGTTCTACCAATATGATTGTTTGTTTGAGATAGGGTCTCACTATGTAGCCTTGGCTGGCCTAGAACTTGCTATGTTTTAATTTTAATGCAAGAGATGCCAGTGGGTAGAGAGGAGAACCCTGGTCTTTTTAGGCATCTACAATACGTGCCAGACACTTTTCCATTTCACTTCTCTGTGATCCTTATACCATAATGCAAATTATAACAGCCCATTTCTCGGGTAAGAAAACTGAGGCTTGTAAGGTGACTTCCCAGGAAGATGAACTGGGGTTTGAAGAGAATGTGCTTGATTCTGTCTGCCTTTCCTGACAGGTGGTACTTTGGAAAGATCAGCAGGAAGGATGCAGAAAGGCAGCTTCTCTCAGCTGGTAACCCTCAGGGGGCCTTTCTCATTCGGGAGAGTGAAACAACCAAAGGTACGTTGGTACTCCATGCCGTCAGCCATCAAGGTCAGCGGGGCAGTACTTGGGTCAGGCCTAAGGGGCAGAGCTGAAGTGGGCTCTGGGAACTGCCCTGGGGACCTCTTCCTGCTCTTAGTCCGAGGACTAAGTGACGCTTCCCACACAGGTGCCTACTCCCTGTCCATCCGTGACTGGGACCAGAACAGAGGCGATCACGTAAAGCATTATAAGATCCGAAAGCTGGACACAGGTGGCTACTACATCACCACGCGGGCCCAGTTCGAATCCGTGCAGGACCTGGTGCGGCACTACATGGGTGAGGTGCTCAACGTGACCAGGCGTTGTCACGATGGAGAGATGGCCGCCTAGAGAAGGAAAAGCCCTCCCAAAGCAGTACTGGCTGGGCCCAGTGTGCACAGTCTCCAGGCCAGGATCGTGCTCTGTGTGCATTCTGAGGAAACTGAGGCCCCAAGTGGCGGTGACAAAGAGGCAGTACCTCCTAATGTTCCAGCAGGGCCAGTTCCTGGCTTCCAGACCTAAGCCAGTGGGAATTTAAAAAAAAAAACAAACAACTAAACAACTTATTTGGAGGGAGAGGGGTTCGTGAATGCATGCATGCCAGAGAGTGGGTGTGGGGGGCACAGGACAGACAACTTGTGGAACTTGGTTCTCTCCTTCAACCAAGTGGGTCCTGGGGATGAAACTCAGGTCGTCAGGTTTGGCTGCAGACACTCGTCTGAGGAGCCGTCTTGTTGGCTCCAGTCTATGGAAACTTGGTGGGGACTTGGTTGTTCTCCCCACCACTGTGAAGTCAGAGGACAACTTGAGGAAGTCAGTCCTTTCCTTCCACCATAAATATGGTCTCAGAGATCAAGCCTGGCTGACGGGCTTGCTGGCAGACACCTTTACCTGCTGAGCTCCCTCGCTGGCCCTGTTGTCTTTACTAGGCAGTCACCGTCATAGGCTCTAAGCCAGTGGTTCTCAGCCTTCCTAACGCTGGGACCCTTTAATACAGGTCCTCATGTGGTGGTGACCCCCCCCACCAGCCATACAATTATTTCTGTGGCTACTTCATGACTGTCATTTTGCTACTGTTGTGAGTCGTAATGTAAACGTCTGACACACAGCTCCTGTGGAAGGGCCGTTCAACCCCTCCCCCCAGGGGGCTGCGACCCACAGGTTGAGAACTGCTGCTCTAAGCAGCGGGCTGTAGAAGCTGGTCTGAACTTTGAGGGGAACCTCTGGTTGTTGGGTGCTACTTGGATGCCAGGGACAAGGCAGAAGGAGAGGTCCCCTGGTCTGCCGTGGCCATTGCCCAGGCAGCGACAACGGCCACATGTGATCAGTGACAGCACAGACAAGCAGAAGCCAATGATTCTGAACTGACCAGGAGGCAGCGTGGACCTGACCAGATGGAGGCCTGGTTGTGGGATTCAGCAATGGTGCTCAGCCAAGGTCTAAAACCCACGTCTGGAGCCCAGGCAACATCATTGCCTGTTTCTGTGACTGGTTTGTCCCAGGGAAAGGTCCATGGCAGGAGTGGGCTGCATGTCCACAGTTTTGCCTCAGAACCTTACCTCCATCTTCACCTGTCAGAACCAGTTCTTATCCCTGAAGGCCTTGCCAGAGGCCACCTACTAGGAATAGCCATGAAGTTCCCACAGGGATCATCTCTCCTGTGTGCCATCCTCTTCCTTAGGCGCCAACAAGATTGCCCACTCAGAGGCCTGAATTACCTTCTCTCCGGATGTGACCTAAACTATGAAACTTTACTTTAAAAACATTTTTTTGTTGTTTTTTAAATCCTGCCTTGTGAACTACTTTTGTTTCTTTGGATTTTTTTTTAAACACCGTAGCCTAGGCTGACACCAAACTCATTACAATCCTCCTTCCTCAACCTACTGAGTGCTGGAATTACAGGCATGAACCACCACGTTCCACTAGGGCCTGGTTATTTATAGCTACGATTGAGGTCTGATGCTGGGTTGTGTTAGGATTTCGGGGTGAGTATCCTAGCCTCCATCTGCGACCCCTTCCCTCTGCCCTTCTTCCAGAAGTGAATGACGGTCTGTGCTACTTGCTTACGGCACCCTGTACCACCATGAAGCCCCAGACGCTGGGCCTGGCCAAGGATGCCTGGGAGATCGACCGTAGCTCCATAACGCTTGAACGAAGGCTGGGCACCGGCTGCTTTGGAGATGTGTGGCTGGGTAGGAAGGTCTCAGGAGCCGTGGGCTGGGGGCTGGGACAAGGGGCAGGGCTGGCAGAGAGCCAGGCTTGACGAAATGTGGCCGCTGAGCAGGCACGTGGAACTGCAACACAAAGGTGGCCGTGAAGACCCTGAAGCCGGGCACCATGTCTCCTAAGGCCTTCCTGGAGGAGGCCCAGATCATGAAGCTGCTGAGGCATGACAAGCTGGTGCAGCTGTACGCGGTGGTGTCGGAGGAGCCCATTTATATTGTGACAGAGTTTATGGGCCACGGTGAGTAGCTGAGTAGGAGGCGTGGGTGAGTGGGGCCCGGGCCACCACCCGTGAAGGTACTAGAAACAGTTAGGTATTATTTCCATCAAGAGTCTGGGACAAGCGCCGGGCGGTGGTGGCGCACGCCTTAATCCCAGCACTCGGGAGGCAGAGGCAGGTGGATCTTTGTGAGTTCGAGGCCAGCCTGGGCTACCAAGTGAGCTCCAGGAGAGGCGCAAAGCTACACAGAGAAACCCTGTCTCGAAAAACCAAAAAAAAAAGAGAGAGAGAGAGAGAGAGAGAGAGAGAGAGAGAGAGAGAGAGAGAGAGAGAGAGAGAGAGAGAGAGAGAGAGAGAGAGAGAGAGAGAGAGAGAGAGACTGGGGCCAGGAGGCGGGGCCTGTGACAGGGGCGTCTTCTCTTGCTTGAAGGTTCGCCCACTGACTGACTGACGGATCCAGGCGAACAAACCAGAGCAGGATCTGGGATAAGGGAGGACCTGGGGAGGAGTCTAAATGGGGCGTGTCCAGGGGTTCGGAGGTGGAGACTGAACCAGAGGGTTGACGGAGGTGAGAAAGCAGAAAGAAGTGGGGCTAGATTAGCAGGACAGGGGCAAGCCAAAGTAGAGAAGGCGCGTTGGGAGCAGGGACCTGCTGCTGATTTCTGGCTGCTTCTCCCTAGGTAGCTTGCTGGATTTTCTAAAGGATCGAGGAGGCCAGAACTTGAGGCTGCCCCATCTAGTGGACATGGCCGCCCAGGTAAACTAGGCCAGCAGGCTTCATCTCGCAGATAATTAGCCAATTATCCTCTCAGAAACCCCATGTGCCTTCACATACCTAAAACTACGGCACCTCAAGGCACCTCAGCCGCCTTATGAGGCCTGAGGCCGGAGGATGCTGTTGAGTCTCCCCATGTGCCCTGGGCTGGGGCGGGTTGGGGGAAGGGTTCCATCAAGACTCCCACACGCCCCTCAGGTCCAATCGTGGTGTGGCGAGTCCCTGTTGCTCCTGCCTCTCCCTTCCTTTCCTCCCCCTCCTAGGTAGCTGAGGGCATGGCCTACATGGAGCGCATGAACTACATCCACCGAGACCTGAGGGCCGCCAACATCCTGGTCGGGGAGCAGTTAGTTTGCAAGATCGCGGACTTCGGGCTGGCTCGCCTCATAGAGGATAATGAATACAACCCACGCCAAGGTGACCAGCCTCACCGTGCCTCCCTAGAGATCAAATGCTCGAAAGGGGTTGCCATGTAGCCCACTTAGTCAGAAACCCTTCCCCCGCCCCTGATGATCCCAGACACCCCCATCCTGATGTAAATCACATGTGATTCTGAGTTCCTATCCCAGTTCAAGCATTTGCTACCACGCATCTTGAGCTCCTAACTTCTGTGGTTTGCCATTTCCGATCAAATGAAGATACTTAGACAACAGTAAACCAATAAGTATTTACCAGCTGCTGACTAAGTCCCCACACCCTTCTAAAAGTCTTAAACAGAAGACAATAGAGTATAATAGTGCCAGGTCTGTAGCCAGAACGCCTCGTGTGGCTCCCAGACACTTGGTTGTGTGAAGCTGGGCAAAGAACTTGTTGGGCCTCTTCTTTTCCTCCCTGGTAAGTCGAGGTCTATGGCAGAGGGATCAATGTGTTAACAACGCAGGCAGATTGCCTAAAACGGGACGGGGCCTGGAGGGTGGGGCGGGGTGGATACAACTTGGTGCTTAGGGGGAAAGTGAGGCTGAGTTTGCTCCCGGTACCATAAAACCCAAACCAAGACAAACAAAACTGGGCCCAGAACTTAGCAAAGGCTACAGACATTCTAATGTCTCGTCACGAGAAGCGTAACCCCACGTGGAAGCGCCCAGCACTGCACTAGACACACAGTAGATGCTGACTACGTGGACAGCCGGTCTTTTTTGCTGTGCACAGAGAATTCTATGCTCAGGGTCCCCAAGATGCCTAATCCTAAAGTCCCCATTCTCTTAATCTAGCAGTTTTCATGGACCCCACCCCACCATCCCCGATAACCTTGCCTTCTTCCCCGACCTCTCCAGGGACCAAGTTCCCCATCAAGTGGACAGCCCCAGAGGCTGCCCTCTTCGGCAGATTCACTGTCAAGTCGGATGTGTGGTCCTTTGGGATTCTGCTCACTGAACTGATCACCAAGGGCCGCGTTCCTTACCCAGGTGAGCTGGGGGCCGAGGGTCTGGTCACAGGGGAGGGGCCTTCTCCACCCCTGCTCTTGCACCGCCTGACAGAGCTCCACCTCTTAGGCATGAACAACCGGGAAGTACTGGAACAAGTAGAGCATGGCTACCACATGCCGTGCCCTCCAGGCTGCCCAGCGTCCCTGTATGAAGCCATGGAGCAGACCTGGCGTCTGGATCCTGAGGAGAGGCCCACCTTTGAGTACCTGCAGTCTTTCCTGGAAGACTATTTTGTCTCCACAGAACCACAGTACCAGCCTGGAGACCAGACATAGCCTGGCTGGACATCAGTGACCCTCTGGGAGTATCTACTTGCCCTTGCCAATCCCCAGGGTTCTCTAGTCCCAGTGCCTCCAGACTTGGAATCCTGTGGAAGCTGAGAAGGCCAGATGCTCTGAAGCCATTTTACAGATGAGGCAAATGGAGGCTAGGCGCTCATCTCTTACCTTCTCCGACCCCAAGCAATCTGTCTTCCCTTCTTACCTATGCCCCACCCAAAAAATCTAGGGCACCCCACTCCTTTTACAGATGAAGTGAATGGATGCTCAGAACTCATCTCTCACACACTCTGATCCCAGGCACCATTTTTCCTGGCCCACCAGGCTCTTCCACGCTGTTAGCCTCTTTCTTCCGTCTCCTAAAAACACCCATACTTTGTCTAGTTATTTATAAAACAGTATTTCCCTTCCTTCACTTATCCCTTATTCCTGCTTTCCTACCTCCTGTCAGCCTGCTCCAGTCCAGGCCCTAAGAACTTAATTACTGCTTTTGGATCTCTTGGATTTCTCCAGGTTCCAAGGGCAGGGAACATCTTTGCTTGACTGTCTTCCTGCAGACTGGATGCTCTGGTCCAGGCCCAGGTCTGGGGGAGAGAGCTGTGAGGGCTCACCACCTCTCTGTGTAATGTGTTTATTCATGTGTAAGTCAGAACAATGATGATGTGAACTTTGAGCCATGAAAATTCCCTGAGCCATCTTTGGGGAGGGATGGTACTCCACAGGAGGCAAACAGGATAGATTTGGCTATTGGGGGGCAGGTGGTAAGGAGTTCCCTCTTGCCTACTAAGTTCAAGGTACCCAGTACATGGAGTTTCAGAACACCCCAAAGTCCCACTGATCATCCACAGGTCAGTTTACCATGAGCTGAGAAACACAGAAAACAGGCAGTTAGAAGTAGATGAATGTGGCTTTGAATCTGTGTACAGCTAACTCCTTACCTGATGTCAGCCAATTTCCTGCTTATCACAGGCACACTGGGACATTGTCTTAGTTAGGTTTTGGGCTTTTTTTGTTTGTTTGTTTTTTCAAGACAGGGTTTCTCTGTGTAGTTTTGGTGCCTGTCATGGGTCTGTAGACCAGGCTGGCCTCGAACTCACAGATCCACCTGGCTCTGCCTCCCAAGTGCTGGGATTAAAGGCATGCGCCACCACTGCCCAGCTTAGTTGAGGTTTTCATCGCTGTGAAGAGACATCATGACCACAACTCTTACAAATAAAAACATTTTAATTGGGGTTGCTTGCTTACAGTTTCAGAGGTTTAGTCTGTTATCACAGTGATGGCATACAGGCAGATATGGTGCTGGAGTAGTACCTGAGAGTCCTATATCTTGCAGGCAACAGGAAGTTGACTGAGACACTGGGCAGTATCCTGAGCATAGGAAACCTCACAGCCTGCCCCCACGATGACAAACTTCCTCCACAAAGCCACACCTTCTAATAGTGCCATTCCCTGTGAGATTATGGGGGCCAGTTACATTCAAACCACCACAGTCTTAGGTTTCCCAAGCAGAGGCATGGAGAAGAATACAACAGACCCTCTGTAGCTGTCAGGTTCTCCAAAAACAGGGCATGGGAGGAGGGAAGAGACCTAGCTCATGGGACCTCACTGGAGGAGTTCTTCCCCACCCCAGGGAGCTTTTGGAGACCTTTGAAAGTATCTTTATTTATTATCGTGACTGGGAGGACCTATTAGCTGGGATCAGGGATAATAAACAATCTTTTTTTTTTTTTTTTGAGACAAGGTTTCAGATAGAGTAAATGGATTCAAATGGAGTAAAAACAGGGTTCACTGTGTAGCCCTGACTATCCTGGAGCTTGCTCTGTAGACCAGGCTGGCCTTGAACTCAGAGATCTGCCTGCCTCTGCCTCCTAAGTACAATAGCAAACAATGGCCCCACCTCTTAAGTCCTCCTCGGAGAACCTGGCAGCTGAATGCCTCTATTTGGAAACCAGGAGAGCAGGAACTATGGATTCCCACCTCTCTCATCAGGCAATCAGACTGGCCCTCTGACTTACTAATGGGGTAGAGGAGGAAAGAGTCCAGGAGTTGGAGCCATTGCTGTACTAGGCAATGGCTAAGAGTTGACTCTGATGGACCCTTCACTGAGCGGGACCCTGGGCACATAAAAACACCTTAGCCCCAGCACCTGGGAGGCAGAAGCAAGCAGATGTCCATGTTTGAGGCCAGCCTAGTCTACATAGAGAGTTCCAGGACAGTCAGGGACACATAGTGAGACCCTGCCTCAAACAAACAAACATGCCTGCTGAACATCAGATGTGTTTTGCCTCGATTCCCCCAATGCAATCTAGCGCTGAGACTGTTTTCTATGATTAGTTCCACTGGATAAGAAAACAGAGGCCCAAGGGTTACATGATGTGCCTGGATCACTTGTTGCATGTGGCAGAGCCGATCTTATACAAAGCCCTTGGCCTCTTCACCAGACTGTATTACCACTGGGCTTTCGAAAGGGTGTCTATCCTCTGTGTGTGTGTGTGTGTGTGTGTGTGTGTTCTCTAGCTATTGGCAGAAAGATTCCCTAGAAACTCCCACCAAGCTGGGGGTCCAAAGGAAAGGTGGCATTAACTGAGAGTTCCCTGTGACCAAGTCTGTGTTGAGGGTTGTTGAATGGAATCAAACGATGGAGAGCATCCAGGTGACATTGTCACAGGATGCCAGCCTTAGCTCTGCAGACAAACTCTCAGGTACCAAGGCTTCTTGAGGCCACAGCCTCCTAATCAACCGAATTCACAGGAACTCGACGTACAAGCCAGAAGGTAGCATTTCTTTCTTCCGGCCATGGAGTAAACAGTTGAGAGCACAGGTCTGGAGCTGTACTTCCTGTTGTGACCTCTGCCTCTCCCACTTGCTGGCTAGGGGGTTCTATGCAAGTTTTTAATTCCCTTACGACGTAAAATGTTGAATACAAGTCAGCTGCCGGTCACTGTCATTTACAGAATGTTAACTCCCTGCCAGGTGTCTGCTAAGGGCATGTTGATATTTCAACCCCGCATAACCTCCGAAAACAGGAGGCTGTTCTAATAAACTGGGGCACTGTGAGCAAACCACACCCCCACCCACTTTGGAGATAGGCTTTCTCTACGTTGCCGGGTTCCTCATAAGCATATACCATCATGCCCTGCCTAAGTCAAAATTTTGAAGGTGTCCAGCACGCAAGCCGTGGATCAGGGGCTGAGACCAAGTCTCTGGCCCCAGATTTAGTGCTCAGCCTCCACAACCCTTTCCTGGAACCAGGATATTCTTGTCTGCCTCCTGGGGCTCTGCCTGCTGCCTGTGTGGTTTCAGTGAAGGCCCAGCAGTGCGGTGAACCATCTGGAGTTCGCCAGGCCCCTGCTGCTCTTCAGCAGACCAGAGCTTCCCTGTGTCTCCAGGTTCCCCATCATTCCCTCCAGAGCAGCTGGATGAACCTCCTCCTCGGCACCCCCTTTTTAGTTCCGCCTTCTGTTCCCTCCAGATAGAGCACAATGCAATTGATTAGCCCACTGCTCTCGCCATTTCAATCACATCCTCTCGCCCTGCCTCCCCGAGATTACAGGGGGGTCACCTTGATTGCAGCTTGCACCGTTCACAAAACTCTTCAGTCGTTTACAAAACCATCTCTCGCCTCATTCACTCCCCCACCTGGCTCTTCTCCTCCGTGATGTGTGGATTTTACTGGCTTAAGACTTGAGGAGGGCAATTTTATTTCCAAGTTCACGCTGGGGGAGGGCACCTAATTGACTGATGCGGGGTGTTTCACTTGCACGGTCTAATTTGATCCTTGCCACGAGGCTCTGCAGCAGCAATGTGAGATTATAAGCATTTACAAAAAAAAAAAAAAAAGGCTCTGACCCTCACCCAAGGTCGTACAGGGAGACGATGGAGTCCGGTTTGAACTTGTGCATCCCACTATCACATCCCTTTCATAGAGCTGCACGACAAAATCTAATACTGACCCAGGGAGGATATGGGTGTAGCTATGGACCCAGAGTGTTGCCACACACACTGCCGATTGCCCTCTATTGGGACTGGAGACACGGCTCAGTGGTTAAGAGTGCTTGCTGCTCTTGCAGAGGTCCCGGGTTCAATACCCAGCACCCATATCTGGAGGCCCACAGCTGCCTGGAGCTCCAGTTTCAGGGGATTCAATGTCCTCTGGCACCTGCACTCACATGTGAACATTAACTCGTGCAGGTGTACATATATACACATAAGTAAAAATAGTAAATAAATAAATAAACAAAAGCCCCAACCCAGCCATCTGTTAATTTTCTATACACCCGTTTTTGTGCTGTTTGTAGTTTTTTGTTTTTTGTTTTTTGTTTTTTTTTGAGACAGGGTTTCTCTGTGTAGCTTTGCGCCTTTCCTGGAGCTCACTTGGTAGCCCAGGCTGGCCTCGAACTCACAGAGATCCGCCTGGCTCTGCCTCCCGAGTGCTGGGACTAAAGGCGTGCACCACCAACGCCCGGCTGTTTGTAGTTTTTGATGGGTTTAGTTCGCTCTTTGTTGTTGCTGGTTTTGAGATGGACATGGTCTATGTCGTTCAGGCTGGCCTTTAACTCAAAATCCCCTGTTGCTGCTTCTCAAGGGCTGGGATTACAGGCATCTGCCACCTTGTTGGGCTATTTTGCATTCATTTAGTGTTCTCTCCATTAGGCTGGTCTTGTCCAGGAGGCAAGACAGCAAACAATTTCAACACGAAACAGCAAGGCCAGTGTAGATGCCGGGGGAGATTTCTCGGAGTATGTGGAATAAATCGGCTAGATGAAATAACAGAGTGAGGTGATCCTGTGCAAAGGCCCAGAGGCACGCAGAGGGAGGCTCATTCCGGCAAACACAAACAACTGCAAACGAGATGGTTGAGGATGTAGATGAAGCTGGCAGAGTACAGATGGCCGGTCAGAACAGGAGAAGCAGGAAATCAAGAAACCGTCTGGGAGTCCAGGGCACATTAGAGGAGACTTTCCTGAGCCCCCATGAGCTGGATGACTCCCCTGTCCACTCCTGTGGGTGCTTCCCAGTACAGTTAGGAAGCCCCGTTCCCTCTGTCCCACCCACCCCACGCACATGGCCAGGATGGCCCCGCGGTGATGCTTGCCCCCCACCTAGTGGAAACTCTGAGAACTACATCAAAAAATGAAGAAAACTTTTTTTTTTTTTTTTTTTTAAATCTGGGTGGGATGGTGGGGTGTCAGGTTCCAATTCCCATTCTCAAGGTACACAAAATTTAATGGTAACAGGGTTCAGAGGAGAGATAGAGAAAATGATAGTCTAAGGTGTGTTGGCGAACAGGGAAGGATCCAAACTCAACTGGGCACCATAGGCTTCCGCAGGAACTTTTCAGAGGAGACGGGAAAACAAACCCAGCCAGCCAGGTGGAGCGCTATCAGGCCAGCACTCTGAGACAGGCAAGCTGCTCTCAGAGAGTTCCAGGCCAACCTGGAACTACATTCGCTATATAGTAAGACTGTCTAAAACCACCAACAAAACAAACACCAAAGACGAAGGACTGGGGATGGAAAGATGGCGCAGCAGTTCAGAGCACTGGCTGCTCTTGCAGAGGTCCGGGGTTGGATTCCTCGCACCCACAGGGCGGCTCACAAGCATGTGTTACTCCAGTTCCAGGGGATTCAATGGCCTCTTCTGACCTCCAGGGCACCAGGCATGTACATGGTGCACAGACAACAGGCAAGCACTCATACACATAAAATTGTTTGAAATACAAGTAAAAAGGGTGGGGCGGGTGGGGGGGGATGACTAGGCATGGTGATACATTCTTGCCCTTGAGGACTGTGAATCTGAGGTGAGCGGAAGCTACATAAGGAGAGACCTTGTTTCATTAAGAAAGAGACGAGAGAGGGGCAGTCTGCTGCAGCAAGCCTATGATTTCATCCCTTGGGAGGTGGAGGCAGGAGAATTGAGAATTCAAGATCATCCTTAGCTACACAGTGAGTTTCAGGCTAGTCTGGGCTATTGGAAACCCTGTATCAAAATACTCCACTTAAAAACATTTTTTTTTCTTTTTTTAAAGAAGCAAGAGACAGCCGGGCGTTGGTGGCGCACGCCTTTAATCCCAGCACTCGGGAGGCAGAGCCAGGTGGATCTCTGTGAGTTCGAGGCCAGCCTGGGCTACCAAGTGAGCTCCAGGAAAGGCGCAAAGCTACACAGAGAAACCCTGTCTCGAAAAATCGAAAAAAAAAACCAAAAAAAAAAAAAAAAAAAAAAAAAAAGAAGCAAGAGACAGAATTAAGTAAACCCAGAGACAGGAAATGAAAACTGCCAGGAAGTACATTACCTACATTAGGTAGGGTTGACTGGAGGGGACTTCGCTTTGCTGGGGGTTAGTGCCTAAAAATGAAGATGAGTTAGCTAGTGTCTGGCCAACCATACACTTGCCTGGGATTCTAACCCTGGAGCAACAGGAAGCAAAGTAGAGTTTTGTGGGTTTTTTTTTTTAATCATGTATATATGTGTATATGTGTATTGTGCAAATGGGTGTGTACACATACACATACACATACACATACACATACACATAGTGTCTGTGTTGCCAAAGGCATGCCATTCCCTGGAGCTCAAGGCACACATGGTGGTGGACTGCCCGAGGTGGGTGCTGGGAATCGAACTCTGGTTCTTAAAAGAACAGCTGTAAACCTGTGAGTTATCCCTCCGGTCCCCTGGTTTGTTTTGCTTTTTTTTTTTTTTTTTTTTTTTTAATTTATATTTTATGTATGAGTGCTCTGCATGTATACCTGTGTGCCAGAAGAGGGCATCAGATCCCATTACAGGTGGTTGTGAACCGCCATGTGGTTGCTGAGAATTGAACTCAGGACCTTTGGAAGAACAGCCAGTGTTTTTAAACACTGAGTTATCTCTCCGGCTTTTGTTTTGCTTTTGAAACAGGGTCTCACACTGTAGGTCAGGCTGGTTCGGTAGTCCAGGTTAGCCTCAAATTCACCTCCAGGCTCTGGAGCGCCGAGTGTACAGGCATGTTCAGCCACCGTAGAGTTTTGAGTCTGAGGGTAAACAAGGCCACATCCACTTTTCAGAGGAAAACCCCGGTGACCAGTGTGGAGGGATTTGACGGGAGGATATCCAGTCTGAACACACAGTACCACCCTAGGTCACACTCACAGGACACCCAGCCTTGACCAGGCCCGTGAATCCCACATACCAATAGACTTGATAACCACCTACAGACTTATCAGTGGCGTCCCAGGCTAAGTAAGCGCTCACAGAGGAACAACAATGTGCTGACCTACAGTCTGGGAGATAACTGAACGCAAACCAAGGACACACACCTTTACCCCTGGACACAGGGAGAGAGCCGGGACCTTGTCCACCCTGGTGGGCACAGGAATTCACACGCATGCAGTGTAGCTGCCAAGGGCCCAACCCTGCCCCCTCTGTCTCCTCCAGGTCCCTCACCACCTCTGGCAGGAACAAAGCTGACCTTTGCCCTGTGGCCTCTGGCCTCTCCTCCCACACCCCCTGCCCCAGAGGGAGGAGCTGTTTGAAGTCTGGGCTGCAGCTGGGGTTTCCTGTTGCCTGGAGGAATGTAGGAGGGCTTGCACAGGGGAGGGAGGGGGGCAGGGCGCAGAAGGAGGGCTAACGGGGGGGGGGGGCCCGGGGGGGGGCCCTGAGTCTCCACTGTGAGGGGGGCTTCCTGCTTCCCTGATCTCCTGGGCCCCAGCTCTGGCTCCTCCATCCGAAGCAGGAGTAAAGCAGGGACCTAATGGCTCCAGTCCAATGGGCCTCTTGTTCTCGGATCTGCAGCTCAGCGGCTCAGGAAAGTTCAGGAAAGCTTGTTAGCTTTCAGTTTCTTCTTGTATGGACTAGGCTGAATTGATCTCTTGAATCCAGACCTCCCCTAAAGAAGCCCCAGAACCTCCGTACTCAGAGACAGGGCACCACCTTTTCTCCCCTTTCCATGAATCCCAGGGATTTGTCAATTATTGCATCCTTTTTATGACTCGATAATCTCTCCTGTACCTTGCCATTTTTCAAAGCATTTTTTTTTTCCCAAGGGAGAGTCTCATGTAGTCCAGGTCAGCTTTGTTTATCTCTACAGCTGAAGATGACCTTGAACTTCTGATCTTCCTGCATCCACCTCTCTTGTGCTGGGATTATAGACATATACCACGACCCCCAGTGTGGTTTGCAGATCACTTTGGCTTCTATACGTTACGTTAGTCTCAACCTGACTCTATTTCGCTCGAACAAGAACACACAACAAATAACAGCAAGATCAGGTGTGCCTGGGTCCCAGTTTACAGGGCCTCTAAAACCTCAGGCCCCCACAGGTTTATCTGGACTTTCAGCAATATTTCCTGGGGACTGAATAGACCAGGTTTTCTTCCACTGAAACAAAAGTGGTTGGAGGAAGCTGAGCCCAGAAAGAGAAGAGATGGAGACTCTTGGGAGACTCAGTTCTTTGCAGCTTGAGTTACCGACGCAGCAGATATGTAGACTGGACACTAGGTGGCAGCAGCATCCCACAGAATATTTCATGTGTGCTGTTTGGGGAACCCCCAACATACTTTGGAGAAGCTCCATTAAAAAAATAAATAAATAAACCTGCCCCCAAATTCCAGGAAGACTCTGATGCGCTTTGTTCCCAGTAATCCGCAACCCTTTGGGGCTACCACCACGTCTTCAGAGCGGACACCCGCAGCCCCTTGAAGTGCAAGGGACATCCTTGGGATACCCTACCTAACTCCTGTGCCCTGTCACCACCTGCCTAGCATTCTTTCTCCCTCCTTCCATGCTTTTCCCGAACTCCAGTCAGTCCCATCTTTCCCGGGGCTCTCTACCTCCTGTAGTACTCCACCCCATCCTCTCCCTAAATTTAACTCCAACTCCAACAGTAAGGGTCTTCACATCCTGTAGTAGAGCCTCAGGGTGGTAAGGGTGTGTGAGGAATTAAAGACTGGGGGACCTGGGTTTCTCTCACTCTCTTCAGTGTGAAAGTCTACACTGTGAGGGGGGTGGCGGTGGGGGTGGGGGGTCAGCTATGGCAAGACACCAAAAATGTCATCTATTTGTGATAACCTCAGAGTTGGGATTTGGAACTACAAAAGGGCCTCTAAAGTACCTATCGCTTTTATTAATGGCTGACCTGATCATAATCAATTCCCAGGGTTACTTTGTCTGTCAGAGAAGCTGCCCCTAGATAGAGGTCTCCCCAGTGGGTCACATGATGCCACATCAGTGGGTATGCTTTTTAGAACTGTTCGCTTGTTTTCTGGGAAAATTCCAATTCTTCTATAGGATGGGGGTTGTGGGAAGTGGGGGTACGGGACGGTGGTGAGAATGTGCTGTGGTTAGCATGTTGTCACTATCTATCTTCGATACATGTTGACTAGCTATGACCCTGAAAGACTGAAGACGATATGACAAACAGGAGGACCAAGCGTAAGGACATTGCCAGAGAAGCTTCGGGCATGGGACAAGATGGACTAAGCCAGCAGACACTGGGCAGAGGAATGTCAGCCACAGCCATGAAGTTGGGATCAGCTCAGGACCAGTCAGCAGACATGTAGCGAAGCAGTGATCATGCGTTATTCATCTGCTTCTCCTGCAAACCTCAACAAACGCTTGAAGTGCCAAGTACACAGACACACGGAAAGGTCAGCCAGGAAGAGGGATATGGGGAGTCGCCACTCTGTCATTGCCCAAGGGTTAAGTATGTGAGCTTTGGACTTAGCCAGACCCTGGAGCCACCACTTTCTAATCGGGACACCTGGGCTTCAGAACTCCTGTTTCTGTGATTGAAATAAGGTCTTCGAGGGTTGTTGCAATGCTCAAGGACTCCGTGGTGCCCGGGTGCTCAGTTAAATGGCAGCCGCGGCAATTCTCCTTTTAGGGCTGTCCAGCCACCTCCCTGGAGTAACAAAGCCTTCCTCAGCGGCGCACATTCCCATCTGTGGGGTAGACAAGGCAGGGGGCCCTGAGCCAGGGGCTGGAGAACAGATGTGACCTGAAGAGGAGGTAGGTGAAAGTGCTGAACCCAACCCCCACGCCGCAGCAGGAGCTGGAGAACTGTTGAATTCGGCTTACAAACAATTGTTCAAATTCGGGAGGAGGCATGGTATCTATGAGTTGCCCAGGATTTTTGCGCCCTCGTCGCCCTTGGACGACAACAAAAAGTAGGCGCCGGAGGAATTAAATCCAGGGCTGAGTTTGAGGGGAAGGGCCACTAAGTGCGGAGGAGGCTTTGGCGTTTCCAGAGCGGCTTTCTCGCCAGAAGCCTCTTCTCATAGGAAAAACGTCCCCAAAATTGAGAGTGTCAGTTTTTTCTTCTCTCCACGGCCCCTCTCAACGTGTTTGGGACACCCCAGAAAGTCGCAGCCCTCTTGGCTCATCCTCTGATGCCCTATTCCACTCATTCCATTCTCAGACCCCGCCCCTGCGCTACCACCCGCAACCTCGGCGCAGCCAGAGTCCGGGGTAGGGGCCTCGGAACGCTGGGAATGTTCCTAACCCTTGAGGAGGATCAGCAGTCCTAGATCAACCGAGACTCATCCCGGCCAGGGAGACTCAGGCACAGGGTCCGCTTCGGGCCGCGCCGTCGGAGCAGCGGGAGCGGCCCCGCCCGCCCAGCGCGCGGAGCGGCCGAGCGGGGACTACAAGTCCCGGCGTGCCCTGCGCGCGCTCCCCCCTGGGGTTCCGGATGGTGAGCAGCGAAGGTAAGGCGAGCTCGCAGAGGCAGCGGCGGCGGCGGTGGAGACGGAGAGAGGCAGGCAGGCAGGCAGGGCGAGGGCGAGAGACGGAGGGAGGGAGCGAGCGAGGCAGACCAGACAGACAGACAGGCGGGCGGGCGGGCAGAGCGAGCCACCCGCCAGGCTGCGCTCAGCCCCGCTCGCAGCGGAGAGAGCAGAAGGCAGGAGGAGGGAGGGGAGGAGGGAGGAGGGAGGGAGAGAGGGAATCCAGCTACCACCACCCAAAGCCAGCGTCTGCTTTCTGTCCTCATTTCCTTTTCCCACCCAGCTCGGAGAGCAGAGAAAGGCAGAGAGAGCGAGAAATAGAGACAGGCAGACAAACAGACAGACAGACAGACAGAGCGGGAGGGAGGAGGGCGGCGGAGGAGGAGCAGGAGGACTACGCGGGGCGCCTTCCCTCCCAGGTTTGCAATTGGGGGGGTTGGGGGCGGGGGTGTCCAGGGCTGTGAGAGTGTGTGCGCGGCTGGGGGAGCGAGTGGGGCGCAGATAGAGAAGGAGTGATCGTGGGGGGGGGGGCGTCGCGGGAGCGGGGGGCCGTGTCCAGCAGAGTTAGCGGCGGAGAATGTGAGCCGAGGCGCGAGCCATGCTGTCAGCGACGGCAGGCGGCTCAGGGCTCCTCTACGACTCCTCTTCCCAGCAGCCAGGCGTCCGCGTCGCTGCCGCTGGCGGAAGATAGACGCCCCCCGAAAACCCCTCGCCTGGCTCGGACCCACGGAGCCGGCAGCCCAGCACTCCGGTAAGTAGCGCCTCCTGCCCAGCTCTAGACGCCGCTGGGGACCGGCCGGCCAGGCTCTTTTGTGCAGCGCACTGAGGGGGGGCCCAGCGCCCCCAGTCCGGTCCGCCGGACCCCGTGGCTGCGGTGCCCGCGGTGCGATCGGTCTTTGTTTCCACCGGGGCCCGCGGCTCGGCTGGGCTCGGCTCGAAGCCTGGCAGGCAGCGCCGGGAAGGGGGAGGGGGAGGTGGACGGGGAGGGGGGGGCGGGGAGGGGGGGTTCTCGGGTTTCCTGGCCGCCCCGCGGCTCCCCCGGCTCGGGGGCGAGGTGCGCGCCCAGCGCTGCCGCGCACCCCCTCCTCCTTCCCCCTCCCTCCGCCTTTGGATTTAAAACTGCAATTTGCTCTCCAGCTTGCTGAGAATGTGGGGGGGTGGGATGTAGGGGGACCGTGGGAGCGGAGAACAAGGCTGGATTTTAGGATAGGCGCTGGGAAACGGGGAGACTGCGGAGGGAGGAGCCCCTCCCCTCCAGCCCCCAAATCCCAAGGTTCCGCTGGCGCTCAGGGAGTTGAGGGGCGGGGACCTAATGACCCGGAGGGGGTGTGGGGCGGAGGAGGGATTTGGGGGCGGCCTGGCCAGAGGGGTTGGGCCGCGTGCCCGGTTACCTGGCGAACAAAGTCGGCTCACTTTTGCATAAATAAATAAATAATCGCCTATCAATACGTTTCCTCTAGGGCTCTGATTGAATCGGCCCCTCTTCCCCAGGGGGTGGGGTGCTGAGTGACAGCTGTCAGCCCCCTAGGTCGGGAGCTGGGGTGAGCTGCTGAATCTCCGCTTTCTGGCTGAGGGCGCCTTTCCCGGCTGGGTCTGGGTCCCCGGGCAGAGCCAGAGGGGCAGGGGGCTGGCTCTGAGACTAGGAAATAACCTTGTTTCCTGTTCTACAGGAAAAGGGACAGCTACCCAGAGTTTGGGGGCTGGGGATGAGGACTGGTGGGAGCTGGGGGGAGGGTTCCCCAGCAGCCTGACCCCCCAGCCTCCTGCCAGGCAAAGGGGCCAGCTGAGGGAGGAAGGATGTGGGCCTTGCTGGCCGGAGGCGGGAGCTGGGGCTGTCCCTGAGGCGGGCAGCGGGCACAGATCGCACAGAGCAGGAGGAGGGAGAGAAGCGGGGGCGGGAATTCTCTACCGCAGACCCTAGGGGCCAGGGCCAGATGTGGAGGGGTGGGGAGTCTCCCCTCCCTCCCAGCTTGGGGGCCCTGGGGCTGGGCTGGGAGGGGCTGAGCCTGGTGCCCTCGGTTCTGCACCAGTGCCTGACTGGCAGGGCCAGCTGAATTTGGGCCCAGGCGTCACCCTGGGAGGCAGGGTTGGGCCGCACCAGCCCGGTCCCTGAGCACAAGGAGGGACCCTTGGGGGGCCTGTGCCTGTCTGGCTGGGCAGGCGTTTCCCGCTGGACCAGTTGGTGTCAGGCGGGACTTGGCCCCAGCTCCCTGGGCTGAGCTCAGGGTGTGAGGACAAGCTTTGCCTCCGGGTCAGGGTGGCCACATTCTGTCCGCTCTTGCTGTTGCCGCTGGCAGGGAAGGGGCATGAGCCCAGGCCTGGGCAGAGTCCTGCCAGGAGCATTTGGGGTGTTTCTATTGTTGACTTGTTCCTGTTCAGTGTGGCCCGGTGTGTATGGCTGTGTGAGCCAGGGCTGTGAGTGAAAGATTACCAGCCTGTCCACCTCCCCCTCCCTGCACAGGAGGAGCAGGCAGGCTCGGTTGTGGTGGTCAGCTGTGGAGGGACCCTCGAGGTAGCACATGCATGCCACTTGTGATCTCCTTCCTTTGAGCAGATGTCTATTTATTTTTATAGTAATGGGAAATCAGACTGGATAGTAAGTTGAATTCATTTCCCCGTGTCAATAGTTGGAGTAACCCCCAGAGACTGGTGAACTTCTGGCCCCAGAGCTCCCACCCTTCAGAGGTGGCAGTGACTGGTGAGGGTTTGAGCTTTGGGAGTCCATGGGCATCAACCCAAACCAATGACTCATCTCCCACTTGGTCTGGCATTGGAGCAGGTGCCCAGGTCGGGCAGACATTGCCCCCTCCCCAGGCATCCCCAGGGTGCAGTCTGACCATTCAGTCACCTCCCTGGCCAGTGCCTAAGTTGTGCCTAAATCCTCAGGGACATTCCCCTGGTGGGCTTTTTTCTCTGCCTGGGCTCCGGGCCCACGTGCTGATATTTATTTTCTGTACTAAAATCCATTTTTAATGCCGTTACTTTTGAAATAATATAGAGAGAAACAAATGTGATGTGTTTAAGTTGCCCTCTGTGAGTTTTTAATGTGATCTATGGCTGAGGTAGTGATGGAGGGAGCTGCTGGGCTTGGAGAGGTCTGTTGTCAGAGAGGAAGAGGCTTTGCTGTTTACTAGGGTTTGGGGCTGGGGGGGTCTGGACCAAGGTTGTGGGTCAGAGCACCCCTGACACCCCCAGGTAATGTGAGTGAACAGTTTAGTTTCTCAGTGTTAGTGTGCGAGGCTTCCAGGATTATATTATATGTTCCCCAGCCCAACTGATTGGGGATGGGGTGGGGTGGGGGGCAACCCCCCCCGCCCCCCCCCCGCCCCCCGCCGCCGCCACCATGTGCTTAGATATTGGCAGGAAGATGTCTCTTGCTTGCTGAGTTAATTAGAGGTATACAGTAGGGAGGTTAGATTTGGATTCAGAAAGATGTTAAGGGGTGGTGGTTCCACCTGATTGTGACTTTGGGGCAGACTGTTCCTGGCAGAAGACAGTTGGGGTGGGTACACCGGCAGAGCCCCAGAGGAATGTCAGCCTGAAGCGTGCCTCTGTTCCCCAGTGGACAGGGCTTTCCTTCTAGCAAACCTTGATTTGGGTTTTATTTCCCCTCCTTGTCCTGCTCCACCCCCAGGTCTACTTGTGTGCCTGTGCTTAAGTGCAAGTGTGTGTGTGTGTGTGTGTGTGTGTGTGTGTGTGTGTGTGTGTGTGTGTGTGAGCTTGAACAAGCTCCATATTTTCTGCCAGACTCCCAAGACCGGGGGGTGCCATGCCTGTGTACCAGATGCCCTGGCCCTTCTGGTCTGGCTGGGTGAGGTCAAGCAGATGCACTATTATGGGAAGAAGCCAAGCTCTGTCTCTTGTGGCTGGGATCTCTTGGGACACAGAGAAGGGGCAAAGCCTAGGTGTGGTGGAGCTGGGGACGGCTAGTTGAAGCAAGGGTGATAATATTGTTGCTAATGCCAGCAGATGGGCCCCCCCAGGGAGAGAGAGTGGGGTGGGGGAGGAGACCCAGACAGCCACATGCTGCTGAAGAGAGGGAGAGAGAGGCCATAGCCACAGAAGAGAGTGAGAGAGAAAACAGGCAAGGGATGCCAGGGTCTCAGGGCTCAGTGGTGAGCTCCAGGAACCCCAGAGGGCCTAGGCACATCCCACTGTCTGTGTGTAGCCAGGCTCAAGGAGGCACTGAGGGCTTAGCTGCTATGACTGAGCGCTGGGGTTGTTTTTTGGCGGAAAGATAAGCGCAAGTGTCTCTGGGAAGTGGGAAAGACAGGTGGGAAAAAGAAGTGGGAAGAATCCCACAGGATGAGGGAGAGAGGGGGATTCCAGGGGTCTTGCCTAACGCTTCCAGCCAGAGCAGCTTTTCCTCTCTGTCCTTCTCAGGTGTCTGGGAACCAAGCTAAGTTCTTGGGACGTGTGGGCGGGGCCTGGGCTCGGCAGAACACTCCACAGGTTGGCAGGTACCCTGTGCTAGGAGACACCCATGTTATAAAAGTGGGAGACCTTAGCCTCCCTAAGGTGTCTGTCTCACGAGTTGGGATCGGTGGGATCTCTTCCCTTCCCACTTGATGACAGAAGGAATCCAATCTTGAGAGGGGAGCCACTTGCTCAGGGTCACAGATCCTGTGGCAACCCAGGGTCTTGTCGCTGTAGCTGGAGAACCAGATCAGCTGCGGGGGGGGGGGGCTCCTCGGCACAGAGGGGGGCTGGAGCCTGGGGAGAAGAGCGAGCAGGCACCCTTGTGGCCAGAGCCCCCTCAGGGGAGGGGGAGGCACTTCTGCCAGGAGTGAGGGAGGGAGGGGAAACAGTGAGTCAGGCTTCCAAGAGCTGAGGATGTGAGAGCCAGAGAGCTTGGAGGGAGAGGGCGGGAGGGTTGCTCTGAAGGGGGAGAGGGAGAGAGCCCAGCCAGGGGCGAGGAGAGCGGCGGAGGGAGGCAGCCAGCCCCTGGCCCCAGCCCAGTGGCACTGCGGGGTGCAGCCAGTATGGGCTTTGCCTGAGGTGGGTCAGGAAGGAGCCACAGTGTGACCCTTCTGCATCTCTTCTTCTCATCAGCCTCCTGGCTGATCTGACCCCAGGGTCTCAGGAGGGGGGATCGCGTCTTCCCATCCCCTTCCTCTTGTACCTCATTTTCTCTGTCAAGTGTGGGACTTGAACTCTGAGCTATGGGAGAGGGAGTGAACACAACTGCCTGGAAGAATGTGGGGGTGCGGTCTTAAGATGATGGCTGGGTGCTGGGGCACTGCTGGAGCCTGCTGGGAACGCAAGGTAGGCAGCAGGTCTCTGGGTGTGTGCCACTGCAGCAGGGACGAAGTGAGTGGGCGGTGGCACCGAGACACTGTGTATGCATGTGTATATGGTGGGTAGCCTCTGGTTTGGCAGTGGTGAGTGGTGGATAATTTGCTTTGTGCCTCTCAAGATAACCAGTGCCCAGACTGGACTAGGGTCCACACATGACCCAAACTGTCCTCTGCTTGTTTCTGGGGAGATGCTGGTGTGGTTTCCCCCGACCCCATGTCCCTTTGGGTCGACAGGAGGTAGAAATGGCTCCATGGAGCTGACAGGAACTTCCAGTATAACCCCTAGTGCCTGGAGTTGGGAGGGGTCCCCAGAGACTGCCTGGAAAGGAGGAGGGAAAGAGCCCCTCCTGCCCAGCTGACAGGAAGCCCTGGCTCCCAGCCCCTCCTTCCCACAAGGCCTAGCCTTTCCCTCTCCCAGGATCCCTGTGTCTCTCTCATTGGCTAGGATGTAAGGAAGGTGGGCACTGAGGAGCCCTCTCCTACCAGGGCCTGACTTTGGGGAGAACTGTGACTTGAGGATAAAGTGAGACCCCTGCTAAGCCATGTAGGAACTCAGCTGCGGATACAGCCATGCTTTCACTCTGGTTTCTGCTCTGGGGTCCTTGGCCTGGGAGCGTAGGGGAGGGGGGGCTGCCTCTGCAGCTGGCTGGCCTCAACTCCCAGGGCATCCCAGATGGTACTGAAGGCAGAAGCCGCAGGTCTCGACCCCCTCCCCTCCTGAGCCAGGAGAGGCCTTTGCTGACCTAGAGGAGGTTGAGAGAGCCAGTGGGTACCTTTAGGAGGACTAGCACAGACAGATGGATGGTAGAACAGATGGACAGAGACACCCACGCACAGACAGACCGAGAGAGACGGACAGATGGACTGGGACAAGGAGAGACGGACAGACAGAGGTGCTGGCAGAGAGAAGAGTCAGAAACATGGAAAGGCTGAGGAGAGACAGAGATAGGGTAAGCGAAGAGAAAGATGGGGAGCGCTGAGAAAGAGGAAGAGATAAAGAAAGGGGAAACCCGGGTGGGGGGGGGAAGAGAGAGAGAGGAGAGGAGAGAGAGACACCGAGAGACTGACTGACTGACTGACTGAGGCTGCAAACCACAAACAGGAATTGGATGAGAATCTGGAAGGTGTTGTCTGCCTCGTCCCTCCCCAAACCCCCGGCCGGCCGGCCAAGTCTCCATCCCTTCCTCCCCCGGCTCAGTTTCCAGCTGCTAAAAGAGGTCAGGGAGAGAGAGGGAGAGAGAGGGAGAGAGAGAGCAAAGCCTTGCACAGCTCCTGCCTCTCTGCTCTTCTGTTGGAAGGGGGATGGCCCAGAGGGCTCTCCTGCCCCCTACTCCAGCATGGAACTGTGTGACTTTCTTGGCTCTCAGGAACGGTCCCTCCGTGCTTCCCACTGGCTGGAGGATGTCTCTTTTGTGTAAATGTGCCCCTGGACTCCCACTTGTACATACACATTTTATGACTTGGTGCCTCCTCGCCTTTACATTCACTCTGTCTCTTACCATGTAACAGATAACATGCCTGTGCCTCCTTAGCTATCCAGGTGGTGACACACAGGCCTATTGTGAGGTCTCGGAAGTGTCACAAACTCAAACTCTGACACATATAGCGAGGGTCATACCTGAGCAGAGAGGGCCTCCACTCTGACCCAGCCGGTAGAGGATCTATCTACCCAGTGGGTAGAAGCTCTCCAAGGAAGGCGAGGCAATCGCCTGGACACAAAGGTGCTGTGGAGGATTGGATAGTGGGAAAAAGCTACCTGAGAAGGGGTAAGGGCGTGTGTGTATACGGACATGAACATGTGTGAGTCTGTCGTGGAGTATGTGAGAAAGACTGCGCACCGGTGAGATGTGTGTGTATGTGTGTGTGAGAGAGACACAGAGATCGAGATAACTGCTTGGCAGGTATCAATGTGGATGCATGTGTGTGAGGTAAGGGTGTGTAAAGAGGACTGGAGCTGTAGCTCAGTGATCGAGCATTTTCCAAATATACACAAGACCTCAGGTTCAATCTCTAGTATTACCAGAAGAAGAAAAAAAGAAAGAAAACCTTGACTTTAGGTTGCCTTGACAAGAGGGTTTTACAGAGCTGAGTAACTACATGCAGTGTGCCTATGTGTACAGGTTCAGGGGCCCGGGATTGAGCCACGTGTGTAAGGGTGCAGTGGTGCACATTGTACGTGGAAGTGTGTGGGTGTCTGTCTGAACTTGGGAGGTGTGCATAGGTGCCAGTGCCTGTTGCCCTGGCTTAGATGGGTGGTTTCAAGACCTTGGTGATGACTGAATAGGGACCATCAGCATAAAAACATGACAAGGGCTACCAGGGAGCTTGCTTGCAGCTGGGGGCTGACCCACACAGACAGCCCAAGGACAGACATGCCTGCCCTTGTCCTCCTGCTTCTTCTTGCCTGGCGGCTGTGGTTTTTCAAAGGAGCCTCCATAAGGACTGTTTCTGGGTAGTTCTCCCCATCCCCAGCCAGTGCCTCTTCAGACATAGTGACGCCCTCCAGGCAGCCTTGTGGAAGCTTCTGCTTGGACCATCTGAAGGCAGGTGGGTGGGCTGAGGTTCATTGCTGCCCCCCCCCCCAGGGACAGAGGAGGGAGCTCTACTCCTGGGGCCCGGGCACAAGTGGAGACAGATGGACCTGCCTGTCTCAACAGTGTGGTCGCAGTACAGGTACCCCACAGCAGAGGGCTTCTAGGGGGGCAGTCCCCAGGTGGGCCTCTGAGCAAAGGCTAGGATTCTGCCTTCCATCTTTCTAGAGGCCTATTCCCTTCCTCTCGCCATACGGCTCCCCAGCAATCCCTTCAGTGCCCCAGAAATACACAAGCGCCCCACGTATGTGCTCACAGCCTCAACGACTCCAAATAACTGATAAACATTCCTACAGACACACAGCCTCAACACTTCTACACACAACCACCGGCACCAACACCTCCTTGATATCCAACTGTCTCACAAGCACATAGCCAAGACACCCCCAAATACAAACACCACACAGCTACCCGTGTAAGCTGCAACACCTCCCCAAGCAACCGGGAGCCCAGTTAGAATCCTGATTAACCCCCCCCCACCCCCCGCCGCCGCCCCGCACGTGTGCTTTATAACCCCGGCATCTCTGATAGCAAGGACCCATACTCGCCCTCCCAGTACGTAGTTCTCAGGCCTCTGGCACCTCCCCAGACACAACCTCCCTATACAAGACAGTAGCTCCTGCCACACTCTCAGACCCACGGCCCCTCTCTGTCCCTCCCAGCTCCTCCATATCCATTCCCAGTTAAGATCACTGTACCCTGTCCAGAAACATCGCTTCGTCTTTCCAAACACAGCGCAGTCCCAGCACTCAACCGAACCCCGATTTTTATGACTCCTAGACACCCCAACACACACACACAGCTTCTGCCACATTTTCCAACCCCAACACTTCACCAGATATACCCAAGACCTGCTTACAGCCCTCAAAACTCCCCACATACATAGATTTCACATCCAACATCTCCCCTCACACAAGCATTTACCCCCAGCTAAAGCCTGGCAGTCTGCATCCCCACTTTTTCAAATAAGCCCCCCCCCCAACACACGCACACATACACACACGCAGTCAAGGCTCCTCATTTCCACCTTTATCTCAAACTTGCAGACAAAGCTTCCTCTAGCGTACCTCCAAAGGTCCCCACAGCTTCTAATACCTTCGCCAGCATGCATGTGCGTGCATCCCCACTTCCCATAGGTTCCCACACTTCCATAGATAGGCAACCCTGCCTGAGCCCTAGCACCTCCCCGGACTTAGCTCTGATTCTAGGCTCAACCCTGGAAAGGCACAGGGACACTCCTACACCTTTCTCCAAACACTCAGCGTGTCTACAACATGCACAGCCTTGCCTAGTCACCGCCCTGACCCATTCGCCCCTTTGAGCTCTCATGTAGCTTTTCAGCTTCCCCGGCACCCCATGACACCCCTGTCACACACCCCGCCTCAGCTCCGTTTCTTCTGCAGCCCTCACTCCCACCAGCCACACATTCCAGCACACCCTCCCCCACCCGGCTCCTTACCCCCAGACAGCCTCGCCTTATTCACACGCACTGCTCTCTGTCTGCTGCCCAAGCCCTCCTCCACTTCCCAGAGCCTCCTCTGCCTGGGGAGCCGTCTCCACCCCTCACTGCCCCCGGGCCTTTCATTCCTGGACAGTGAGGCTGGACATCTGGTTCAAAGCTGCCCCCCAGATCCTGGGCTGTGGACACTCTGGCCTAAGCTTGGGGGGGGGTTTGAGCCCCTTTAGGGGATAGGCAGAACCACTTGGCACCTGGTCGCCCCGGACTCTCAGCCAAGAACTCTTTGAGTACCTAGCTCTGCCTGGGCTCTGGCATGCATGTTGCGGGTAGGGGAAGTTACTCCCACATCTCAGCCCTGCCAGATTTCCCCCCACACCTGAGAAGGACGGGGCTTTGGGGAAGGGGTAGGGAGAGGGCTGGCTTGGAAGCCCCCACAGATCTAGGCTGTGGGGCATGGCCTCCCTGGGAGTCAGTTCCTTTAGTAGATGCATGATTTTAAACGGAATCTCCACCATCTGTTCCACCCCCTAATTACAGATGCACAGAATCCGCCTCAGAGGGCAGCATGAGGGGAGTGATTTAGAGCCTGAGCTGCTTCTGCCTGCTTTAGGGATGGGGAGATGGGGGGGGGCTGTTGGGTATTGCAGCCCCCCCCCAACTCACTTCTGTTTTGAGGGTCCCTGGTATCTCTTGCTGAGAGAAGGCTCATAGAGGGCTTCCCAAGTCCTAAAAGAGGAAGCAGTTATATTGCTGTGGGAGGGGTCCCCAAAACACTGCCCAGCTAAGAAGGTCCCAGCATAGCAAGTCCTAGCTAGGTTGCAGGCTACATTAGGCTCTTAAAAAATTCAGAGGATACATTCTCCTGCCTTCGTGCTCTTGGGAGCCACAGGCACTAGCTTGACCAAGCTGTCTGTTCACCCCGGGGGGTAGCAGGGATTGGGGAGAGAGGGGAGTCACAGCTGAGATGGAGCAGCCAGGTTCTGGCACACCAGACATGGGCAGGCACTCCAAGTGCTACCAGATGTGTTGGTACATAGTGCCCATCCGCCTTGGTACTGCTGGGTATGCCTGACCCCGGCTGGCATTGTGGTCTGTGGGATTGGGTCAGCAGCACCAAGCGGGGAGAGGGTCTGAGGGATGTAGGACCGAACCCCGAGGATGGGCTCATCTTTATCCTTGGGCACGAGGGACCTGGCCCCCCGCTGGCTTGGTCGTGGTGCTGGTGGAGGCTGTAACGCAGCAGCAGCAGCAGCAGCAGCAGCAGTAGGTACACTGCGGTAGACTCCAGAGCATTCACTGCGGGGAGAAAGGGAGAGAGGTTGGGCTGGAGGAATTTTAAAGATCGCTGCAGGCAGGAGGGTCTCGGAACCCTGTGGAGCGGGCAGTCATGCAGAAGTAATCCTATCGCTGCCTGCCTGGAGGAGTGGAGAGGAATTGGGGGGGGGGGCGAGGTTGGGAGGGAGGACAGGCTGTTGCCCCTCTGAACCCTGCCCCAGCCAGCCCCGAAGGGAGCCAGGGACTCCCAAGTCCTTTCCTGAGGACCACCTTGGGTTCACCCTCCCACCGTGGCACGAGCCCCCAGAGGGCCAGTGTCACAGCTGCTGTTCCTCTCTCACCTCCGAGTTTCATAAATAATGCAGCTCAGTGGTGGGAGCCAAGCCTGCCCCTAGTCACCTTGGGTCACACAGTGTGGTACCTCTAGCTAGCAGTCCTGTAGCCGAGGCCCTCTCCCCCCCCCCCCCTAGCCTGCTTCTTTCCTGCTGTGTGAGCCTGAGCCAGAGGCCTAGCCACTCTGGGCTGGGACCTTGGCAGAAGAGTATGGAAGAGCCCAGAACCCCCCCCCCCCCCCGCCCCGTCTTTTTGTCCCACCTCCTGGCTTTCACAGGCTAACTGGCAGCCAGCTCAGCCAATCCACGGTGGAGAAGGATGGCCTGCTCTCCCAAGGCCTCACCTTCTGGCCCCTCCATTTTGCAGATGGAGTAACCGAGTCCAAGGGCGGACAAGATGGTCAAGGCCAGCCAGCAGATGAACCCCCTCCTTCCCACCGCATTCTGCTGTCACTCAGGCTCTTCTCAGCTCAGCTAAGAGCAGGGCCTGGGGGGGGGGGCAGGCGGGGGATGTTTGGGAAAGTGGTTGCGGCTGAGAGGTTGCCATGGCGATACTGCAGGATGCCGAGCAGAAGTGGGGGTCCCACAGGGTCTCTGGGGCCCCCAGCTCTACACCTCTGTGGGCTTCTCTCCCCATCTCCTGTCCCCCCACCCAGATGCCTGTCAGGCGGCTTCGGTGACAGGCTGGGTGGGTGACAGGTGGTGCAGGTGATGGGCTGGGTGGGTGACAAGCCTGGGTGGGTGACAGGTGGTGCGGGTGTGAGGCAGGCAGGTGACAAGCTGGGTGGTGACGGGCTCTGTGGATGACAGGCAGGGGGTGTGGTTGGCGAGGGTGCTGTCTCCTGGCTGGTGGCCTGTTGCGGCCCCCTACCCTCATGTGCGTGCACACACATAGGACACACTGGGCTCAGAGCTTGGGGCTAAGATACTAATGAGGCTTATTACGCATGGAGGGGCAGGTGCCCCGGCTCACTAATGAGAGGCCTTTAACGAGTAGGGGAGACAGCTGGGGGGCCTCCAGGAAATTTGGCTGGCCCTCCTGGTCTGAGGCTCTGGAGGTCCCAACCTGGCCCAAGGAGGTTGGTTTCATCCTCCAGCCACATCTGGATTCCCTCCTTCCCTTCACCTCTGGCCACTTGGATTTATGTGAATATAGTATTAAGCAGTTGGGAGAGCAGTCACTGTGTGTCAGGCACTGGGCCAAGGCGTTTGCCCGCATTGACTCGACTGGATTCAGTATTCCTATGAGGGCTGCAACCCCATTTTACAGATGCAAAGTCCAAGACGGAGAGAAGGTGTGGGAATTCACACAGCCTGTTCCGGTACAGCCGTACATTAATTCAGGTCCTCATAGTCCTGACTCTGACCCCCTCCCTGAGTCTTAGTTTTACTGATCCCCAAAATGGATATAGGAGGGAGAATAATCCTAGGTTTTTAGCACTGACTTGGGTGGCCTCAGTCTCTTTCAGTTAGTTACCTGGGCCACCTCACCCCATGTGGCCCAGTTTCTGTTGACTCCCTTGCTGGCGAGAGGGCGGGGCCTAGTGTGGAAGGGGCTGAGCTGGATGGAGACTACCTACCTGGTCTATCAGAACCACTTCCGGTAGTGTGTTCTGGGGCCCAGAGAGGACTAGAAGCCACTCAAGGTCACACACCCTGGTGAGCTGTAGGGCCTCTGGATCCCAGGTCTTCTTTCGGGCCTGTTGAAAAGGTGGGGCTTGGAGTGGCATGGGGCTGGGGGGCACCTCCTCTTGGGTCTCCCCCCACCGCCTAGTCTTTTCCCTGGAGGTTTGGAGCCCCCCAGCTCTTGGGAGAGTGCAGAGTTGTTGGCCGACTTTTCAGGGCCATGCCCCCTCCCATCCATCCGAGTCCCCAGTGTCGGTTAGGCCCCTCCCTTTGGTACCCGTTGGGGCGGAAACTCCCTGGCAACAGCTGATGGATGGGTTGGGGCCTTGACATTGGCCTGGGGCCACAGCACAACCCTGGAGGGACCAGGCTGGGACTGGGGGACTTGGAGGGGAATTTGAGGGAGAAGAATGAGGCTCATAAATCTTGGGAGTCTCTGGTTCCTCTTCAACCTTAATCTCTCACCAAACCAGCTTTCCAGCTGCTCATCCCATGTTGCTGGGGGTTGAGAGAACCCACCTACCTGCCCACTCTCCTCCCCAAACTCCGATGGAGGCTCACCCCTCTGACGTTGCCCTCGTGGGAAAGAGAGAGGCGCCGCAGCAGCATTGATGGGCAAAATTAAGAGGCCTCTGGATGGGTGGGTAGAGGGGCTTATGATGGGTAGAGAAGAGAGGGCTTCTTTCTCTCAGTTTCCCCAGCCGGTGCTGCTCAGCTCAGTCCAGAAGGAGAGCTGGGACCAAGAGGATTTCACAGATGCGAGACTCATAAATAGTCTTGGCCTGAGAATCCCCCCCCCACCCCAAGTCTTGAGAAGAGAAACAACCCTGTCCTGCATCCCTGAGACCTGGAGGTGAGCCTTAGAACCCAAAGCAGGGTGTGTGCTGAGGTCAGGCTAGGGCGGTGCTTGGTAGCTGGCCTGGGAAAGCAGGCTTCAAGGAGGCCAGAGGAAGGGTGGCGTTAGCCTGCGGGGTGGGGGCTGGGGAGCCATCTTTGGTTGGAAGGCAGGGGGTCTGGCTTTCCCACAGGCCCAGGGCAACTGTAGGCCGGAGTGCTGGGGCCCTCCCAGCTCCCCAGGGAACCCGTTGCTGCTGGGCCTTGGGGACTCAGGCGTCCTGGCGGGTGAGGGCGGGTCTCCAGCAGGCGCCCTGCCAAACCCCGCAGCCTGCTCACCAGGAATCTTGTTGCTGAGAGATGGAAAATCCCGGCTGGGCCTGCAGCTCATCCCTCCCCTCCGGGAGGAGGAGGGACTCAAAGATTCCTTCCTGCAACCCCCCCCCCCATCTGGGGCAGAGCCCTCCTTGGCAGTGGGTGGGGCTGGGGGGCCCAGGACAGGCCTCTAAGGCCCAGTCACATGGCCTGGAGCCCTGCCCAGTCCACAGTGGGCACCAGGGCACTCTGGAGGCCGCATGAGCCTGTTGCGGCAGAGAGGGAGAGAGGTGCCAGGGGCCAGAAGGGGCCTGAGTGGGGGCTGGAGTCTGGCCCTGGCCCCACTGGCTCCCCCAGGGTGGAGGGTGAAGAGTCGGTTCTCTCCTTGGACAGGAAGACGAATGATCCTATTATGGGAGCGTGATTTTATTCCACGTGTCACGGAGTCTGAGATTAACTTGCTCACCAGTCTGTGACAAACCCCTCACACCCAACACGCACACAGACACACACATGCAGAGGTAGAGAGACACACACACACCCACAGCGTCACAAACACAGAGAAGCATCGCTGTGCTACAGCATGGCTCACACAGAGACACACTCATAGCACACACTCAGATACACCAGAGCTTTGGGCCCACAGCTCCAGAATAGTGTGTCCTCCAGAGGAAGGCCACCCGGATCTGCAGATGCAAACAAGCGGCCCGAGAGGTCTCTTGCATCCACCCCTCAGACATGCAGCGTCAAGGATACATGGTACCCCATAGACACAGATAAACTTAGACACAGCAAACCAGACACTGCCACCCAGACAGGCACAGACCAACAGCCACACTCTCAGACAAAGGCCCTGGAGACAGACAGACAAAGACAAGTGCAGACACACGGCTGGCAGGGCTTACACAAGCACGGGCGTGCACACCCGGACGTAGACAAAGACAAATAAATGCCCAGAGGTTTTGCTGTGGACAGATGTGGAGGCACATGCACATCTGGGCCTCTGTCTCAGCCTCCCTGCTTGGGAACACAGTGATCTGGCACCTGAGAGGCTCTGAGGAATCTTCTGCTCCCTGAGCCCCAACCCCTGGCCCCCACCTCTGGCACCAGGCCTGTGGAGAAGCCACCCCAGCCACCCCCTCAGCAGAGCCCTGACACCTCTTCATTTCTGTATTGGTTACGCTCACGGGGACACCGTCTTCCCCTGTACAGTCTTACAGCAGCCCCCTCTTACAGCCTCACCCCCTCAGTCATGTGCCCCCTCCCCTTGTCTTTCTCGGTCATTCCCCTTCCAGCAGGCATGTGCACCTTCGGTCAGGTACATACAACATCCTGTGTGTGTGTATGCACACCTGCACCGTTTCCTCCCTTACACACCAATGCATTCCCGCAGCCTTCATGGCTTTCTCGCACCGAGTCCAGTCAACTCCCCCATTTCCTTGTGTTCTCACACACAGGTTAATTGACAAACGCAACACGCATGCATCCTCACCTCTCACACACGCATGCATGCGCACACACTTCCTGAGCCTCCTTTCACTTCCCGTCCTCTGCCTCTCGCAAACACTCCGGCGGCCAGGAGTGGAGCTGTGCCGCAGATCTGGCCCTCGTGGCATCTGTCGCGGCTCTTCACTGTGTCCTTGGCCTTCCTAGCCTCAGTCTCTCCTCCACTTCCGGCCCCGCATACCATGGCCTTGTATTCTTTTGTCTTTTTTTTTTTTTTTTTTTTCTGTCTAGTCAACAAGTGTATATGGAGCACTCATTCCCGTACTACATATGGCTTGAGCATTGTTTATGGGTGAAGCCCCAGAGAGACTGATAACAAAGACAGCCATAGGCTCCTTTTTCCTTCCAAGTTTTGTGACCAACCTGGCTATTTGCTGCTTCCCTCTTTCTACTAGATTGGAAGGTAAACCTTGATCTTGGCTATCAGGGGATGTGTATGACGTCATAACAGGAACACTGTGGGAAGGGTGTTCTAGCCAGAGGGAACAGCATGTACAAAGCCTGAAGGGAATCTGACTTTGACGTGCTGAGGGAATGGAGTGCAGTTAGAGCAGAGGAGAGCTTTGAAGAGGGTGGAAGGTTGTCCTGCTCAGGGAAGTGAGTTTTGTTCAGTGAGCCATGGAAAGACACAGAAAGGTTTTTGTTTTTTTAATGTAATTTATTTAACCTTTACTTTATGTGCACTTGTGTGAAGGTGTCAGATCCCCTGGAACTGGAGTCTTCAGATGGTTGTGAGCCACCAAGTGGGTGCTGGGAATTGAACCCAGGTCCTCTGGAAGAGCAGCCAGTGCTCTTAACCGCTGAGCCATCGCTCCAGCCCCGACACAGGAAGTCTTTAGCATCAGACTCTGGATTAGATTAGATCATTAGACTGGAAACATGTAGTTGGAAAAGTTTGGATTGTTTGTTTGTTTTGTTTCTGAGACAGGGTCTCACTGCATAGTCCTGGCTGGCCTGGAACTCACAGAGCTCCTCCTGCCTCTGTGTGAGGCACCACACTTGGCCTTGTTTTGAGACAAGGTCTCCCCCTGTAATTCAGGCTATCCCCAGAAGTCACTGTGTAGCCCAGGAACTTGCCATCCCGCTTCAGCCTTCTGGGATTACAGGTGGTTTATCTGGGAGGTCTGAGTGGTACAGACTGGAGGGCTCATCTGGAAGCATGGGCATAGACGGGGAGATTCATGTACAGGCAAGGATCGGTGTGGTTCCAGGTCCAGGGCTGTAAGGCTTCTATGAGCAAGGGCCATCATGGGACCATGGGACAGTGTAGGTGGTGCTGGGCTTGTAGCTAGCGGGTAAATAGTAGCCGCTACAGTCAGGTATCAGCTGGACATGGCGGAGGACATCAGTCAGATGAGATCCACTCAGCACCCAACTGAGTGTTGGGTACCATGCCAGGTACTGGGGTGGACAGTGCCATTGGATAACATTATCAGGCAGACTGTAGGAAGTGCTCTGGCAGGGGTGGAGGTAGAGCAATCCTGATTGCTTGAAGGAGGCAAGCATCGGTACCCTGGTGGGCCGATGGAGCTGGGGGTATGCGGGTAGAATCTGGGCAGGCTGAGGTTGGGGGAGGAGCTTCAGGTAGAACCATTCATTATCTGCCATCAACAGCTGGAGGGCAGGAACTAAGAGGCTGTTGTCCTTCATCCACTGTCGGGGAGGCCACATGGAGATGGAGCTGTAGCGTGGGGTTATGGGAAAGAGGGGTCAGTGTAGAGCTGGGTTTCACTCAAACTCTGAACGTTTGATGGTAACATGAAGTGTGGCCGTTGAGATTCAGCTTCAGGCGCCACCACGTGCTTGCCCTGGCCTCAGTTTCCTCATCTGTGAAATAAGCTGTTACCTTGTGTGGGAGGAAACTCATGTGAGGGTTGGGTGAGCCACCTGGAGTGAACGTCTTTGGCTTGGATTCTGGGCCTCGGTAGGTAGTGCTTTCTTCCCGAGTGTCCTGAGAAAATGAAGTGAGGGTCTCCAGAGAGGGACCTCGGCACCCTGAAGAGAGGCTAGAGCCCAGCCCAGAAGACAGAGGTCTTTCTAAAGCCTGACTCCACCCCTAGAAAGGACCCAAAAGAGAGGGCCTGTGTCCCTCTTCCGTCCTGCCCTAACTTGTGTGGCAGTGGATATGGGCCACGTGCCCAGGAGGACACAGTCTAACCTCCGGCCTGGGCTGTGTCAGGCCCTTCCTCCCATTGATGGGGGAGCAAGGTTCAGGAATACAGTTCATGGAGTCCTTTGGGGGTGAAGAGCCAGGTGAATGCCTTCAGGGAGCTATGTTGTGTGAGGGGTTATGGTGAGGCAAGTGATCCGCCACACAGCCCCTCAGCTGCCCTGGATCCGGTTTGTGAGGGGCCCTTGAAACATCTCACCTGTGAGGTGGGTCTAGTAGAGAATTAATTTCCTGTGCTATTTTAAGTTTGCTGTATTTAATTTGCTGTTTATTTTAATTAATTAACAGAGTTAATCTCTTATTCTAACTTGCCGCCACTAGTTCCTCTTGCCTCTCAGAGAGGTGGAAGGTCTGGCCAGGTGACGCTCTGTGGGAAGAAGGGCTCTGGGGAGCAGGTTTCTCCCTTTACCTTTCCCACCACAGGGTTTCCTTCACAGCCCCTGCTTCTTCCCCCAGGGACTCTTCCCGCCTTTTCTCTCCCTGGTTGGCTTCAGGCCTTGGGCTCTAGTGGTTGTGGCCTTGAGAAGCCTGGCTTGAACCCTTGTCTCTTTCAGTGTTTTGGGGGTTGTGAGTGGGAACTTGCTTGGGGTGGTATTTCAAGACTGTTGGAGAACTTTCGAGGCAAGAGGATGTCAGTTTTTAGGGACAGCTCTCTGCCCTACTGGTGCCCGGATGACACGCTCCTTGTGTGGTCAAGGGTCTAAGTTACCAGCATGACAGCGTGCCTGTGACACATCCATGGATATGACCTCAGTTATCACCGGGAGGGGACAGGATTACCCCGTGGTCAGCATGAAGAAGGTAAAGCCTCTGAGGGGCTGTGGCTCGCCTGAGGTCACACAGCAACTAAGAGAAGCAAGGCCTGGATTTAGGCAGTAACCTGTCTTGGGTGGAAAGGGTTAACAGTGGGAGACCTTTCGGAGATTAGAGTGGGAGGATTAGGCCAGATGTCTGATGAGGCCAGGAAATGGGGTCCACTGGCTTGGGAGGATTTGGGGAGTAGGTCTCCCCTACTCCCTAACCCCACAGTGGCTCCCCCAAGGGTAAGGTTTCTGCCACCTCTCAATTTTCCTGAGCTCTTCACTCGCCTCTTTGGAACTGAGGCGCTCTGTGGCCGACCATAGGAGGCCTTCCATGGCAGGACGGAGCCTTCCTACTTTCATTAAGTACTTTTTCCCCCTGGTGCTGAGAATTGAACCCAGAGCCTCTCCACACGGAGCACGTGCTGTTCCACTGAGCTGCCCCCACATCCTCAGCTTTACTTAGCAAACACTTAGAATTTTACAAGCAAGAGCGGTCGTCTCTGTTGTCCTTGTTTACACTGCCACCCATGGCCTCTATTTTACTTCTCTTTTTGGGAGTTTTCAAGCTAGGATGTCTCTGTATGGCCTGGAACTCTCTCTAGACCAGACTGGCCTTGAACTCAGAGATCTACCTGCCTCTTCCTCCCAAGTGCTGAGGTAAGAGGTGTGTGCCGCCACCACCCAGCTTTTTTTTTTAATTAATTTTTTTTTATTTTATGTGCATTGGTGTTTCGCCTGCATGTATGTTTGTGTGAGGCTGTTGGATCCCCTGGAACTGGAGTTACAGACAGTTGTGAGCTGCCATGTGGGTGCTGGGAATTGAACCTGGGTCCTCTGGAAGAGTAGCCAGTGCTCTTAACCACTGAGCCATCTCTCCAGCCTCCAGTTTTACTTCTTTCAGTTAACTGTGGTCACTTAAGGGTCCAAAACTACTAACTGGAAGATTCCAGAAATAAACAATTCATAAGTTTTTTTTTAATAGTTTATTTTATGTGCATTGGTGTGAAGATGTCAGATCCACTGGAACTCTAGTTACAGACAGTTGTGAGCGGCCATGTGGGTGCTGGGAATTGAACCTGGGTCACTCTGGAAGAGCAGCCAGTGCTCCTAACCCCTGAGCCACCTCTGCAGCCCCTGCTTCAATAAGTTTTAAGTACTTTTGTTACACTTATTATATTGTAAGCATTCAACTATATTGTTGCTAATCTCTTAGGGTGAGTGATTGACAAACTAACTAAACTTGAAAACATTGTATCCGTAGGGGTTACAGTTTGCCAGTCTCAGGCATTCACCCGGGCAAGTCTTGATAACTTACCTCCCAGATGAGGGGGGCTCCTATATCACAGAAGCAGGGCTTCGAGAGCTACAGAGCTTGCCCAAGGTCCTACAGAGCTGGTACTTTTGAACTTGGGATGCTGGGACAAGATCTCTTATTTTGAACCACCAGGTTCTCTCCACCCCTCCACTTCACCATGGTGCTTTAAGGTAGAGGTGGGAGCCCTGGACTCACAGGAGAAAAGGTATCTTTGGGGAGCCTCCTGTCTGGGTTAAGAGGCAGACTCTTCACCAACTCAAATATTTGAAAGGGCAGAGAGAGTCTGCAAATCAAGGCGGTGGATGTGTGTGGGGATGGACAGACGGACGGACAGATACAGATAGCACCAGGTGTCCCTGGCTAGGGATCCTTTTTGGACATGGCCCCAGGCCCCATGGCTACCATGGTGACTCCTGGAAGGGGCCATGGGAGATTGGTTGGCCTCAGAAAGCTCCTGGTCCCACTGGAGGAATGACGTTGGTGTGTGTGAATGGTTCGCAAGGGTTGTGTCACACAGTAAGAGAAAAAGAAAAATCTCAAACGCCATGATGTAGTTGAGAGTTTAGATTTGGATCCTGTGTCTGCAGTTACTTGACGCCTCTTTGAGCCTCAGTTTCCTCATTTGTCAAGAGAACGTGATTACAGGACTGATGTTTTAGGGTTTTATTAAGCTCAGTGAGGTCAAATACAAAGGGTTTGAGGTCCAAAGCACAAAGGTCAGCGAGTGTCCAATGTTGATGTTCAGCTCCAGCTCCGGAGGGTCCCACCCCAGAGCACAGAAGGTGGGAAGAGCTGGGGAGGGCATGGGTGTGTGCGCGCTGTGGCAGACCTAGTGCTGGAGTCAGACTGCTGGTCTCAAGTCACATTCATATGGCTAGAGAGATGGCTCAGGGGTTAAGAGTCTTCGAGAACACTTGTGCCTTTTCCAGAGGACCCAAGTTCAGTTCACAGCCCATGTGTCGGGCAGCTCACAGTCATCTATAACACCAGATCCAGGGGATCCAACACCACCTTCTGGCCTCTGAAGGCATCCACACATAGAACACACACATACACAGAAATCAAACCAAAATCTTCAGCTCCCACTCATGGTGCATGGTCTCGACTGTCAGAAAAGTGGATGCAATAGTAACTCTCCCCACCTTATAGGGTGTGGTGAGGATTTAGTTAATTTATTTAACGAGTAACACAAAGAGCCTGCTGGGTACCAGACAAGTTTCCAACCACTAGAGATAGTAAGGGACTGAACATTGTAGCTGTCTTCTTTCCATCATAATCTGGAAAGAAGTGTGTGTAGGGGGGCTGTTCAGAAAGGAAGAACTGAGCAGGCTGAGGCTCTCTGGATGGAGATGAGCAACACAATAAAATGTCATGATGTGGGCTGGTGTTCCCTGAGTGCTTAGTGTCAAGTGTGTGTTCAGAAGGCAGAGCATGTATTCTCCTCATTTTGCAGGTAGGAAATGAGTTCCGAGAGGTACAGTTACATCCCTCAAACACAGCCAATCAGAAAATCTCTCTCTCTCTCTCTCTCTCTCTCTCTCTCTCTCTCTCTCTCTCTCTCTTTCTCTCTCTCTCTCTCTCACACACACACACACACACACACACACACACACACACACACACGGAAAAAATAAAGGAAAAAGAGAAAGCTAGCTAGTAGGATGGGGCTGCCCCTTCCTTCCTTCCTTCCTTCCTTCCTTCCTTCCTTCCTTCCTTCCTTCCTTCCTTCCTTCCTTCCTGTCTTTTTACATAGCCCTGGCTGTCCTGGAATTCACTATGTAGACCAGGCTGGCCTTGAACTCACAGAAACTTCCTTGCCTCTGCCTCCTGAGTGCTGGGATTAAAGGTGTGTTTTTCTTTTTTTCTTTTTTTGGTTTTTTTGAGACAGGGTTCCTCTGTGTAGCTTTTGGAGCCTTTCCTGGAACTCACTCTGTAGCTCAGGCTGGTCTCGAACTCACAGAGATCCGCACCTCTGTCTCCTGAGTGCTGGGATTAAAAGCATATGCCACCGCCACCGCCCGGCTTGGGGCTACATTTCTTAATCAAAAAGATTCAAACTAGTTGGGGGCTGGGGTCGGGGGTGTTGATCCAGCAGATGAAGGAGGACGCCCTGGTCAGGAGAGGGACAGGGATGGCAAAGAAGGGACAGAAGAGGACAAGGCCTGTGTGTGCATGCATGTGTGCGTGCACAGGCATGCTCATGCTCAAACACAGAAAAAGGAGAGTAGGGGAAGAGACAGAGTGATTTGTTGTGCAGCTCAGGCTGGCCTCCAATTTGAACTTGCTGCAGGTAAAGGAAGTGGAACCTGGCTAGAATGCTCCCACACATGAGTCTTGAGAGATAGGTGAGCTGGAAGAGATGGGGGCCCAGGACATTCTAGGCAGGGCTCAAGCACTGGCCCCAAGGGGAGAGTGAGTGGTGTAGCTTACTTAGAGCTGAGAAATGGGAGGAAGTGGCCCAGTGGAGGAGAGTTGGGAGGCTGGTGGCCTCAGGGGCATGTGATGGGTGACAGTAATATGAGGCTTAGCTAATCCCAGGAAAGGAAATAGAACACAGTCATTAGCAGGGCAGACTCTGGAGTCACAGCCTAACCAAGCTGCTTCCTCCCCATTTTTTTAAGCACCTGACCCTAGGCTGAGACAATCCGTGAGCAGGATGGTGCCTGGAACATAGTCCAGACGTGACTCGTTCATTCATTCCTCAACTAACAATGCATATTTGGTGTTAGACTGTTCTAGGACACAAAGCAGTGAACAGAATTGATGTATTAAAAAACAAAACAAAACACTCTACCCTCAAGCAAATTTACACAGAGTAAAATAATTCACACAAAGGCAGGTAGAATGTATGGATTATTAGCTGGCTAGGCATGGTGGTATATGTCTGTAACCCTAGGGTGGCTAAGGCAAGAGAGTCATGAGTTTAAGGACAACCTGACTACATAGTAAGATCCTGTCTCCAAAATAAACAAGAGCAAATGTGTGTGTGTGCGCACACACGCACACATGGGAAGGGGAGGGAGGGAGGGAGAGAGAGAGAGAGAGAGAGAGAGAGAGAGAGAGAGAGGTTTGTTAGATGGTTATTAGAAGTACCAAGCAGGCAAACAGGGTGGGCTTAGAGAGTACACGATTGCAAGAGTGCCCTGGATGTAGGTTTTTATTTTTTTGGAAACAAAGGTCTCACTGTGTTGGCCAGGCTGCTGTGGGACTCCTGGCCACCCTCCTGACTCAGCATCCCGAGTATCCAGAAGTCAGGGCGCACAGCACCTCTCTGGGCACAGATAATTTGAAATAAACTTAGAGATAGAGGCTGTGGTGACTATTTGGAATTTTTGTAAATTTTAGCAGAACACACACACACACACACACACATAGTCTACAAGCAGTCTAGTCTTTGTGAAGCTCATGTGAGGTGCAGATACTGCTGTGCCCATCTTCAGATGAGGACACTGACACTCAAAGCAGACTTGGAGACTCCGTCCCGACTTTGAGGGTGGTGCTATGCCCTTGACTCCCGGGGAGTCGCTGTGGCGAGGGGACAGATAAGAGTGGAGAGGACAAGTGAGACCTCAGGTAAGCCAGTGTCCAGACACGGAGCCAAGCCGCATAGTTAGAGCAGTGGCCTACTTCCTGGAGCCAGCCGTGTGGTCAGTACGCCTCAGCCCGGTCTGGTTGAGGAGAACTGAGAGTGACTGGACCTAGGAATCACCCCAAGGGCAGAGCGGGGGCACCCGGCTAGGCCTGAAGCATTGGGTGACAGGCCAGCAGGGCAGGAACTGTCCCAACCTGAGCGAGCCTGTGGGTGGCACGCAGGCAGCTGGAAAGGAAGAAATCAGCCCACCGACCAGAGGAGAGGGAAGGGTGAGGTGACCAGCGGGCCCCAGCGGGCTGCGAAGGCCACCGGATGTCAACCTGGAGACCTTGGCCTTGAGATGTCGGCAGCAGCAAGGCAAAGACATGGTGTCATGAGAGTGGGATCTGAGTAAGACATCAGGCACAAGCCAGGCGGTGGTGGCCCACGCCTGTAATCCCAGCACTCAGGAGGCAGAGGCAGGCGGATCTCTGTGAGTTCGAGGCCAGCCTGGGCTACAGAGCGAGATCCAGGATAGGCTCCAAAGCTACACAGAGAAACCCTGTCTTGAATAAAACAAAACAAAAAAATAAAAACAAAAGATATCTGGCAGAAGGTAGAGGGGGTTCCTTGACGGTGATGGGGTGGGAAGCCCACTGAAGAACCTCCACAGCTGATCCTGAGGAGGGATGAGGTCAGGCCAGGCAGATAGATTGGTAGAAGGAATGAGACCTGAGGTCTGACACGTTTGGACACTGGTCCTTCCTAGTGCTGGTCACTTCTTTTCTTCTATGTACCTCTGTTTTCCCATTTAGATTTTTAACTTTTGGGGCTAAGGATCCATTCTGAGAAGATGACAGCGCCAGGACCTTCTCTCCAGATAAATATAAGAATGGTTTGGTCAACAGTTTGTGAGGCTATAAACCTGACAAAATCCAATTTTGAATTTAGCTGGAGGCTCAGTGTAAGCACCAACAGCACCCGGCAATAAGTGCTCACTCTGCACCGGGCGCTGCGAGATGGGTCCTGTCTCACAGTCTTGTTAAAGCTGTGCAACAACCATAAGAAACCCATACCACTGAATGTGCTCTGTTTTGTGGATGCGGAAACTGAGGAGGCCTAGAGAGGCTGAGTGATCGGCTCAGAGTCACAGCTGGAAAGACTTTGTCAACCTGGCCATTGGGGTTAGCCCAGCATTCTCAGACCAAGGAGAGAGGAACGGCAGAGACAGGCCCGGCCTGGGAGGACTTTTAAAGAAAGCCATGAAGAAGCCAGAGCTGGAGGTAGGGAAAAGGGCCTGCTTAGCCCTGAGGTGTCAGGCATCAGGTGATCCAAGGTGAGGGTGGAGAATGAAGATTTCATTTAGAGCTCCCTGGCCTTCTAGGATCCTACTGCTAATGGACCCGCACTGGAGTCTGCCGGGAAAGGGTGGTGTGTGGGCTACTCTAACTTCATGACCTGATTATGTGCAGTGCCTGGCAGAGAAGGGCTTATCCCTGACCCTTTGACTCAGCCTCCAGTGCTTTCTCTGGAATCTACCCTCCCTCCCTGTCCCAAGGCCACCGAGAAGGGCCAACGGGCCTTGGACTCTCCAGGGGAATGCCGGAATGGAGAGAGTCTTTCCATTCCAGAGAAGAGGCCTGGGGTCCATCGGATGAGATTACAGTAGCATCTGGAACCCACGCTGCTTGGGACCCATGTTAGGGTCTCATCAGGCTCCATCAGAAGCACAGCAGGAAGAGACAGAGATCAGACGAGGCCACTGGCTGAGGCTGAAATCTAGATTTATGAGGAATTGAACTTGGTTGTCTAGAATAGGTCTTTTTGTAAAGAGGCAGATAATAAAAAATTTTAAGGCTTTGTAGGCCATTCATTCTCTGTTGTGATACCTTGAAAGTAGTCTCAGATATTGCATAAACAGGCGACCTGGCTAGGTTCCAGTCAAACTTCAATTATGAAATAGACAACAGGCTGGACTTGGCCCATGGCCTGTAATTTGCCAGCTCCTGGTGAAAAGCCTTATTCTTTCTGAAGGGTGTGCAGATTTTAAACCAATATTAGTGATCTCTAAGCAAACAGACTTGGTGTATCGGGCAGGTTGACTTAGAATGTGATCTAACCATCTGGAATTAGTGAGTAGAAACTGGACTAGGGCCAAGTGTGAGCACATCCCGGCACCGGGGAAGTCAAGGCAGGAGCATGTTGAGTTTGAGGCTAGCCTGGGCTACAGAATACAGTCATGTCTCAAAAAGAAGCAGTGGTAACACCTAGATCGTGGCTGAAAATAGTTACAAATCTCTGACTTTGCCAGGCGGTAGTGGCGCACAACTTTAATCCCAGCACTCGGGACGCAGAGGCAGGCGGATCTCTGTGAGTTCGAGGCCAGCCTGGGCTACAGGGAGAGTTCCAGGATAGCTAAGGCTACACAGAGAAAACCCTGTCTCAAACCAAATACAACAATAACAAAAAATCTCTGGCTTTGCCTAAATTCACAGAAAGCTGAGATGGGGGAGCATGGGGCATTGAGATTTAGACCCATGTGTAGGGCTGTGGTCTGGATATGGGGAAGTGGGTGAGCGACAGCCACAGATATTGATCTGCAGTTGGCAGAGTTTTGGTCGTAAGCCAGAGCATCATCTGATCTGGAATAGTGTGGTGTACTAAAGCACAGAGGAAGTAATATATGTAATTAAAAATTTTCTAATACCTTTCTTTCTTTCTTTTTTTAATTGAGACAGGGTCTTACTGTACAGCTCTGGCTGGTTCTGGGGATTAAAGGCGTGTGCCATGCCTAATACTCACTTTTTTTTATTTTTAAGACCAAGTGTCTGTATGGCAAAGGAGGCTGGGAACTCACTATGTAGCCCAAGCTTGCCTCATCTCAAACTCAAGACCCTCTCTTAGACTCATGCTGGAATTACAGGCATGTGCCACCAGACTGGGGCTTCTAATACATTCACCAAAGGAAAAAAAAAAGAAGCAAAATCCATTTAATAACGTATCTTATCTAACTCAGCAAATCAAAGATAGGATCGTCTCAACATATAATCATTATAAAACTACTGAGATATTTTCCTTTTTTAGGGTAAGACTTAAGTATCTGCTGTGTATTTTCCACTTAACAGCATTTCCCACTTCACGCTAACGGTGTTCTCAATGCCCAGAAGCCACATGTGGCACCTGGCTAATAGGGCAGCATGGATTTAGAAGCAGCCTTTCCTTTGGGACTAGGGTCCAGGAGTCACGAGCCAGAATAATCTGGAATACATAGGGTTGAAGTGCTAGGTTACACCCTTGACCAGCTTGAACTGGTATAGACTGGCCCAGCAGGAGACAGCACCTGGGTGGTGGGTTGAGGAGAAAGGATTCCCTCCCTCAGAATTCTGAGGAGCTGGCCTCAGGTGGAACCTCCGTGGTGGCTCCAGCTCCTCAGGACATTCGCCATCACCTCTGAGCACCAGCCTAAGCTCTTCCCAATGTCACCTCTGACTCTGGAGTCTGTTCTGGCCTGGCGGGGGGGGGGGGGGGGGGGGGGGCAGGGCAGGGTGGCAGCTGGACCCTTGGAGCAGAAGCTCTGCCCCTCTAAGCCAGCTGCTGCCAGCCTTCCTGGGCTGACTCTATGGAAACAGGGGACCCGGAGACAGAAATAAACTGCCAGGTTTCCGGGGCGGAGGGGAGGGGTTATGTGACTGCCAACCTTTGTGTTCCCTTGCTGGGGGGGGGATGTGGAGGGAGCAGGAAGCAGCTCTAGACTCTGTCACAGGATGCCCCCCCCCCCACGTGTCATCTCCCTTCACATCTCCATACCCCTTACCTCTGAGGCTGGGTTGAGTCTAGAATTTGACAAATTAGTGAACTACGGGGCCCTAGTAGTCTGAGATGAGCGTTTGAGAGCAGTGTGCAGTCTTTGGGGCTGTTGGACAGTTGGGTACCCATTTTTAGACACTATCCTGGGGACCCCCTAGCTGTCCCATAGTAGGTGTTGAATAGATTCAGAGGGCTGCATGGGGTGCTAAAGAGCTGGAAGATTGTATTGGGGACCTCCTCTGCCGCTAGTCAAAAGCAACTGAGTGATTCCCACCTCTGTTTCAGGTTTGTCTTGGGTCAGTCATTACCTCTTACTCTGAAGCCAGTTTGTCTGACTTTGGGCTGGGCCATTGTCTAACCTTTGGCAGGTCACTTAGCCGAGCCTCGGTTTCCTCCGGAGCAAAAACACTGTATCTTTATTGGGACCTTAATGGAGTTAATTCATTCTGATAATGCAGAGCCAGTGTGCACGCCGTTGGCCACCAACATTGAGTAGGCGCTAGATGCAAATGTATTGTATGAAAATACATTGTTCTGGTGTGGGGAACTTTTCCTCTGAAAAGGGGGCTTTTAAATCCCGCTCACTCTGTAAATGTTAAAACTAAGCCCCCCCACCCCTCACCCCCAAGAAAAAGAAAAGTGTTTTGCCCGGGGAAAGGCGCACAGCAAAGTGAATATGGTACCCTCCAAATAAAGCCAGATAGCTCATCCCAACTTACAGGTAAGGAAATCGAGGCCGGTGATTGGCCACTGGTGCTCGGTGGCGCTATCCAGTGAGGCCTGAGTCCGCCGCTGGGGAGGGAGTGCCCCGGCCGCCGGCGCTCACCGGAGGAGGGGCGTGCAGGTAGCGGGCGCCCTGGAGGCACCGCCCGTGCAAGGCGCTATTAGTAATCCCGTCGCTCGGCCCGCAGAGCCAAGCAAGTCGGGCCGGCTGTCTCCGGGGGCCCTCCCCAGCCCGGAGCCGGATCGAGGCTGCCCTCCTCTCCCCTTCCACGTGTCCCTCCTCCGCGGGCAGCCGAGGGCCTGGGCTAGCGGGCCGGGGGCCAGGAAAAAAGCCGAAAACACCGCGGCCGGGCCGCTCCCCTTCCCGCTCAAAATAGCCCCCAGCCGGGGCCGCCACGCATTCCGCCGGGCCCCCGGGGCGCGGGAAGGGGTGGCGGGCCGGGCTACGTGGCCGGCCGGCCGGCCGAGTGGGACAGGGTGGGGGCGAGGGCGGGCCCCGCGGTCGGCCGGCCGGCATGTGGCTCTCCTTCGGGGAGCCTTGGCAGCCTGGGCTGCGCGCTGCGCCCGGATGATGGAGAGCTTCTGGAATTTCCTGCAGCTGGAGAGCGCGGCCGGCCGGGGGAGCCGGCCCAGCGCAGCTCGGGAAGGGGCGCCGAGCCGCCCGACCCCCGGACGCGTCTCCGCCGCTCCGGTGGTTGTGGCCGATTTCCCCGCCCGGTCCCGGACCTCCCCCGGGCGAGGCAGGAGGCTCCCCTCCCCCGCCGCTCCTTCGGGGCTGGCGGGGGTCCAGGCCCGCCCTTCCCGGCCTGGGCGGCGGACAGGGGCCAGGTGCAGGCGACGCCCCTCCCCCAGCCGCCTGGTTTCCCTCTCGGCCCGTCACCTCTGCAAGAGTCACCAGCCCTGCGGCCTCCTGGGGAGGGGGCGGGGGCGCAGGCGCAGGCACCGGGGCCGGCCAGGTAGCTCGAGGGGCAGCGGCGGGAAAACTCGGGAGCGGATCCCTCCGGCCGCCAGCCCCGCGCCTCCTGCTCGAGCTGAGCCGTCGAAGGGCTCCCCTGTAGGAGGGAGGCGAGGCAGTCCTCTCTCGGCCTCCCCCCCCCTCCTCTCGCAACGACCGAGCCAGTGGGCGGCGGACCGCTGGAAACATCCTGGATCGTTTCCCCAGCGCCCGCAGCAGCTTGCTTTGAGGGGCCACTCTGAACCTTGCAGGTCAGAGAGTCCAGGAAAAGGGACCCCGGAGGGAGGGCCTCCCTTTGGCCGGAGCCCTGAAATCCAGGGGAGTTGGTAAGTGACCTCTCAGGGCTCACTCTGGGCACTGATGGGGAGGGGGGGGAGGGTTAAGGGATCGTTTTCCCACAACTTTGCCTAATTCCAGCACCGTTGGGTTGAGCTCTGTAGATGGAGACGGATGAACCGTTTGGCCACTCCCAGCCCAAGGCCCCGGTTCAGTTACAATTCCCGCCCCCACGGAGCTCACCGCGTTAAAGCGGAGCAGCCGTGGTAGGCCGGCTGGCTCTCTTCTGTATCTAGTGCACTCACTGTTCGGTGACCCTGGGAAAGTCTCGTCACTCCTGAGTTTTCTTTTCTCTCAGAAAAACTAGACGATAGTAGGCAGGCCTGGGCCTTGTGGAGCTTGCAGTTGGCACTTGCGAATTAGTGTGATGCCTACCCATAGTAAGCACACCTGAGTAACATGCAGTCCGGCTCAGGAGAGTAGAGGCCACCCCTAAAGCATTGTTAGTCCCACCTTCCCTCCACCGGACCTGTGAAATGTGGCTTCCCAAGGTAAGCAGTGCCTCTTGGGAAGGATGGGAAGGGAAAGATTGGCTTTATTGAGTGTTCATTTATTCATTAAACTCACGCTTTCTGTTGTTGGTCTCAGCTCGCTCTACGCTGGGGCAAGAGGACCTTTAGAGTGCTGGGAGCTGAGTTCTGGCCACTATGCTTGAAATTAAAGCCCTTCCCCAAGTATGGACTGGAAACTGATGCCCTAGGAGGGGGCTGGTCTCCTCCGGATGCTCCCACTGTTCCGCTGGGGGATGGGGCTGGCAGAACACAAAGCTTGGCTTCTCCAGGTGTAGGGCCCAGGCAGGCTTAAGGTCAGTGGGATTCTTCCTTTGGGGCTCCTGGCTCACTTTACTCGGCCACGGCCAGATGTGCAGATTCAAATTCAAATTCCCCTAGGCTCCACTTCAGCCCAGGAAGTACACCTGGGCCTGTGTTGTTCCCACCCTCTCCCCACCCCCACCTTCCCCAGGTCTGTTTTCGGTTTGCTTGGCCTTCCTTGCCCACTGGGAAAGACGAGGGTACTGGGGGGGGGGGGTTCGAGATTCATTTCAATAGGCCCCGATGGTGCATGGCTTTAATCCTAGCACTTGGGAGGCAGAGGCGGGTGGATCTCTGTGAGTTTGAAGCCAGCCAGGGCTACACAGTGAGACCCTGCCTCAAAACAACAGCAAAAAAACATGCCATTCAACTGTAAACTCGAGGCCTACCTCTGTGAACCCCGCTTTGCCTTTCTGCAAAAACTACTTAGGAAAGGCCAGAGATGGAGCAGATTCTTCAGGTGCTTGCCTCGGGCCCAAAGCCTTGCTTGCATTTAACCCCCAACACCACCAGGTATTATGTATGTGGCTGTATATACCTTGAATACCTCATCATCATCCTAGAGGCATCCTGGCAGAGATCTACTTAAATAATACAAGACAGGGATGCCTTGGCACTCAAGGGATTTTGCTTTGAAGACAGGTAGAGGGAACAGAGAAAGCATCTTTGGGCTCTGGTAGTGCCCTGGGATCCCGGACACAAAGTTCAGGAACTTGCCCCATGTCTGGAGCCCGGCACAGCCCACTCTGCCCAGCACACAGGGGCAGCCTGTTCTGCAGAAGCAGAAAGTGTTGGAGCCTGTGGTAAGGAGTAGGCAGCAGGCTGTAAAACAGGTCCCACTGGAAGGTAACAATGCTTGTATCCGGCTAGTTTCTCTCATGCCCGTAGAGGGCTCACAGAAATGGACTGAATGAAAGAAAAAAAAAAGCTGCGACCAGCAGCTAGGCTGTGTGACTTGGAGCGGGTGATTTCTCCTCAGAGTCTCTGTTCCTTTCTGCCTGACACAGAGGCTGGATTAGTGACTCCCTCAGGCACCTTCTAGCTCTGACAGGCTCCAAGCCTGTGTTGACTGATGTATCCTAGGAGATAGCACACAGAGAACCAAGTCGGCTGGGAGATCCCTGTCAAGGTATCCCCCCACCCCACCCCCCCAGAAAGCCAGAGTGCCTTCCTTGCTGAAACACACCCTTCAGGGATTCTGACGGAAATCGTGGTGGGTGGAGGGGGCATGTCACCCAAATGAGAAGTGTTGCTGACTCCCAGGGTTCCTGGTATCTGAAGAGAGGCCTGTGCTCAAGAATGAGGGCTTGTGTCAGGCAGGGCTGTGAGGCCGCATGCTTCGAGAGGAAAGGAATGTGTGTGTCAGGGACCAGTCAGCCTCTAGGGATGGGGTGCTGGGCATGGGGCTGCTAACTTGTGGATGTGTGCCCAAGAGTCATCACAGCGCGCCAGTGGATTGGGGTGTGCTCTAGACAAGGAGGCTGGCCGTGGGGAGGAGGGAAAACGGGGTGGAGGAGTTGGCTTTGAGTCAGTGCTGGACAGCCTCGTGGGTAGGAGAGTTTAGCCTGTGCCTAGGTTTGTCTCCTTGGTGGTGGGAGTTGAGCTGAAGGACACTATTCTGACTCGCAGGCTATGTTCTATTGTGAGGGTTCCTGTGTGGGGCTGTTGTCTAGGTTTCCTGAGCAGTGAGTTATCTGGAAGGTGTATCAGTGGAGGTCTGTGTTGTAAGTAGGCAGCCCCTGGTCGTTTGGGATGCTGTCTGTCCGGGCCTATTGATTGGTATTTTTCAGGCTGCCAATCAGTCCTGGTCATGTTCTCTTCTAGTCCCCACCTAGAGGGAGACCCCAACACTGGGTGAAGAGAGGCGGGAAGTCTGCCTTTTCTAGTGCTTGTGCAGGTAACAGGCAGCCGCTAGGCCGCTCACTCCCAGGAATTTTACCACGGTGCCTAAGTCAGGAACAGGCGTGAATTGACCTTTTAACCCCTTCCCCACCACGGGATTAGATTCTGTTTCCTGTTCAATCTCCTCCAGAACCAGTTCCATCCCGACTCACCTCCCACCCCAACAGTGGATAAGCAACCCCATCCATCGTTTTTTTTTTTCCTCCCCCTACCCTTATCAGGCCTTGGGGGGGCCCGAGGGCCAGGCTGGTGCAGGGTCTGGCAGGAGCTGAGGGCCCAGGCGGGAGTGATAAATATTGAAGAGGAGGGATTTCGGTGTGGGCTGGAGCAGCTGCAGTGGTTCGAGTGTCACACTATCTCTCCCCAGGTTTACTGACCCATTTCCATTCACGCGGCTGCCGGTTCCCTAGCAACGGCAACAGTCCCCCCAGAACAGGCGGCGTGTGTGTCTGCCATTAACGACTACTGCAACTGTGTCAAGGTTACCCCGCTCCCTGCAAACCCACCCCGGCGGGTTTGTTTTCTGCCAGCGCCTGGCACACACCATGCCAGCCCAGGCAGGGGGGAGAGAAGAGGGCTGGGGGCCAGCCTTAGGGGTTTGGGTGGGGGGTGGGGGTGAGGAGGAGCCGCTTTCCCAATCCAGTGGGAGCCCAACTTGGACAGAGTCCGAAGCCGCCGCTGCCGCGCCCCCCCCCACATTTGCGGGTGGAATTCCTGAGCCTGAGGGGAGCAGGGGGTGGAGCTGTCCCTCAGCCCTGACCCCCGAGATTCCAGAGCCTGGGGGGAGGGGTGTAAGGCCAAGGGCCTCCGGGAACCCTGCCCGGTCTGACCCCACCTGGCTGGTTGTCCTGCGCGCTGGCTTCCTCTCACTTGGGAGGCAGCTCAGGGCCCCTGTTGCCCGTGGCTCTTTGTCCCAGCCTCTGTGCCTGGTCTTCTCCCCAGGGCTGGGTTGTATTTCTCCCATCGGACTAGGGGCTCCCGAGGTTGGGGTTCATGAAGCCTCCCCTCTGCCCTCGGCACCGCTGGCTGTTTTCCCATATTATGGGAGATGAGACGAAACATTTAGGGTGTCAAGGGATTTCTTAATAAAGAGTAGCCAGGCAGACAGATGCCCCCATCCTATTGGACAAGGAGGTTGTGCAGGAACACGTCCTACCTACCCTCCATGAAGCCGTTTTATATATAGCATTGGTCAAAGGAAGTAGAGAACCCATCTTTTCTTCCTGAAAACCAGACTGCAAAGGGTTAAACTGCCCCCCATCTTGGTATGTGAGCTCCCCTAGGCTGGGGGCATGGGAGTATGGGGGGCGTCTGTCACCTTGTAACCACTCTTGGTCAGCTCAGACCTGACCAGTCACATTCCTTCCCAGGAGGGTTGGAGCTTAAGGCAGAGAGAGGGCAGGGGCAGAGGCCTGGAGGGAGTTGAGTGGATAGGAATGGAAGGGGGCAGCTGGGACCGACGTCTGAATCCTCCTATCCAGGCTTCAGTCTCCCTGTCTTTTCTCCCACTTCATACACCCGCAAACCTTCCAGGTAGGCCCACGTGTCTGTGCCATAGGTGTACAGACCTGACACCAATTCTGAACAAAGAGAAGAGCGTGGCAGGGGCAGTTTCTGACATGCGGAGTGGCCCAGGGACTTATGGGTAGCCTCCAATGTGACTTCTGGTGCTTGGGGGAGGTTGGCTGGGTCAGAGGCTCTGGCATCCAGGGTACAGAGCAGGCTGTTAGAGACCTGGGCGGGAACTCAGGGAGCCTGGTTCTCTGCCCAGGCCCATGACTGGCTCCCCCATGGCCTCAGTCATGAAGAGCTTAGGCCAGTTAAGAGCCCTTGTATCCTGTTAGTCAGTGATTATGGGTGAGAGATGAGTGAGGGTAGGAGCCATGGTCTGGAGAGGTGTGGGCAGCAGCCAGCTCAAAGGGGGAGTTGTAACACGACACCGGAGCGAAAATAGCCCAGGTCATTTTCAGCTGCCTGGGCCGAGCGAGGCATCTGATCCCAGCAGGGCAGCTTGGGCCGGGGGCAGGGATGTGCCTTCCCTAAGGCCCTTTGGAAAGCCGGATAGGATGGGAGGCGGGAGAAAGGTTGGCATGCCTGGCTAGGCTCCTTCAGACCTACTAGGCCCTGGCAGGAGTCCAGGAATCAAATAAGGAATGCAGAGGGTTAACAGGAGGTGAGGCCTGGCCTCCCCCTTTGGGTCCAGGCCTGGATGAGGTGAAAGGTCAACCCCAAGGAGTCCAGGGCACAGCTCAGGGAAAGAGTAACCTGATCCTTCTCCCTAGCTGGGCTGGAGGATCACAGCACCACCTCCCCCAGAAAGGTGCTTTGACATCCCCAGGAAAGAGTTTGTTTAGACTTGTTCTCATCAGGGACAGTGGGCTAGGGGAGGGTCCAGGCCCAAGGGGTCAGGCACCCCAGCCAGTGTGTGGTGCTTTGTCATCCTGGGGTTAGGGGAGTCAGAGGTGACCCTGCCGGAGAAGTTAGAGGTAGTCCATCTCTCCTGTCCCCATTCATGCTCCAGACCTCTGTAATTCTGAGGGACACCGTAGACACCGAGGAGTTAGAGTTGCCCGCCTGGTGCCAGACTGGCATGGAGAGGTGTGGGATGGAGAGTTTCACCTCCATTCAGACATGTCGCTGCTGTCTGGTCATATATGTGGTAGGGTGCTGGGTGTGACATGGTGTGATGGCAAGCAGAGATAACACATGCAAGAACTTGGGCTCTGAAATCAGGCTTGGCTTTGGTTCGGACCTTTGCCTCTGTCTTAGTGTTGAGATCAAGACTCATGACTCTAAAGCAAGCTTTTCACCTACGCATGTTGACCTGTCCGCAGAGGAAGGCAGAACAGGTACTCAGTAAAAAGTAATGTGAGCAGGGCACTTACTCGACATGCTTGAAGCCCTGGGTTCAATTCCAAGCACTACCAAGAATTTAAGAAAAATAAATAAATATATAAAAAGGATAATAATAAGTCTCACTGCTGCCAAGCCAACTCCAGAGAGGTTGGGAAGCTGTAGAGGCTGAAGGGGGGGGGGGCAGCTTTGCGACTGCCTGGGTCTCTCAGTCAGGCACCTCAGGCTGTGGGGCTGTCTATAACTGACTCGGATGGAATATGACGAGGTGTTCTGTGTGAGGCAAAGGTTGGTTCAGCTGAGGGCTGTTCCTGTTGTTGACCTCTGGGGTAGCTGCTGCACCCCGCCCTCCATCCCAGGCTTTGTGTGCCTCTGTGGGTGTAACTGTCCCCAGAGTGCGCCCGCCTGTAGGTATGTTTGAGAAGGCGCAGGCATCTCCAGAACAAGTAGCCTTTTGTCCGCTTTCAGCCCCCAGCTGGCTGGGCCGGGCTCTCTCTGGGGGATCCCCTGTTTCTAAGTCCAGATCCCAGCCCACGGACTTTCGTCTTTGCCCACAGGTATCCATCTAAGGGGTGCGGGTGCTCTGAGCCCCCCTCCCCCACCCTGGGCAGAGGGAGACCAGCTCTGAAGTCCCAGGAAAGAGGGTCAGGGACTGAAGTCGTCCCCACAGCTCCACACCCGCTCCTTGAGATGGCGCGCCAGGTGCCACCATCCTCTGGAGCCTTGCCTGCTCCCCTGAGCTCCCGGAGCGCAGTGGGTGGAGTCACAGGAGATGCTGGAGCAGGCTGGGCTGACTTTGGGGCAGGGAGACCTCAAAGACTTCCCCCTTCCTGCAGTGGAAGAGGCTGAACAGGGATCCTGAGACCGTGGGGCTGGCTCCCCTTTGAAATCTTTTTTTTTTTTTTTTTTTTTTTTTTTTTTTTTTTTTTTTTGGTTTTTCGAGACAGGGTTTCTCTGCGTAGTTTTGCGCCTTTCCTGGAGCTCACTTGGTAGCCCAGGCTGGCCTCGAACTCACAGCAATCCACCTGGCTCTGCCTCCCGAGTGCTGGGATTAAAGGCGTGCGCCACCACCGCCCGGCCTCCCCTTTGAAATCTTAACAAGACTTCTGGAGGCCTCTGATTTTTCCAGTTCCTGTCCACATTTTGCCAGATACTATTTTCTGCAGAAAACCTTCCCAGAATCGATCCTCACCTCCAGTAAACGCCCCCACCCCCCCCACCCCCATTACCTTTCCTCTTGGCACCATGCTTACAGAGGGAGAGGCGCTAAGGTCCTCACAACCCCAGCTATCTGTGAAGCGGTTTACTGTGTGCTAGACGCTGCCCCTTCCTTGTGATTTTACCTTTTCACAGCAGGGCTGGGAACTCCTGAGCAGGGGTTACAGGCATGGCAGGCAGGAGTCAGACAGACGCGAGGGACAAAGGAGGCGACAAGCTTATGTGGAAGGAAAACTGTCCAGAGCCACACAGCAAGCAAAACAGAACAGCTAGAAGCCAGGCTCTTGGCTCGCCTCACACCTCTGGCTCCGAGTGTGACGAGGGAGGGAGAGCTACAGGCAGAAGAGCTGGAGCCGCCGCGCCCCCCCCCCCCCCCACACACACCAGAGAGACTGTTCAACCCCAGCCCTCTGCACAAAGAGCAGGAGAGCATTAGGTCTGTCTGTCTTTGCCTCCCGCACATCCGTACCAGACCCTCTGACTTAGGGGAAGAAGAGGTGATTGGGGGAAGCTAAGAGCATTCACAGGCCGCAGGAAGCAGCAGTGCTGGACTTCACGAAATATCGTGAGCCCAGTGATTGGGGGTTACTGGTTCTGGGGACATAAAGATTTAGCTTGCAGGTGGGAGGTTCCAAGTTGGGCAAAGAGGAGTGTTGGGAGCCCAAGTATGTGGGGGTTCAGTGCAAAGGAGGCAGAGATTATGCTGGCCCAGCGCTCTTCCCCCTACACACACCCACAGGCTGGCCTAGTGGAATGCTGGGAAGGAAGCCCCAGGGATGAGGCCAAGCAGCCAAGGTGTCTCGGGTGGCACGCAAGCAGTTAAGAGCTGCCTCAGCCCGTTCCTTCAGACAATTAGTGACATCTCGCTTGACAACACCACACTGAGCCCGTGCAGACCTCGGCCCCCCCCCCCGGCCCCCCCACGGCCGCTTCAGCTGTTTATTCTTGGGCTTTAACAATTGGGATTCTGACTTGGAGGAGCGGGCGCCCTGCGCTGCCCTCTGACCCACCGTCGCCTTGGCAACTGGAGCCCGGTAGGCCTGGGCTCTGCGTTAGGATTACAGATCCTGAATTCACAATCTTGCTTTCCCTGCAAGCAGCAGCAGCAGCAGCCGCAACAGCATGTGGGATCTTCAGGCAGACTGAAGGGGACAGAGGAGGAAGATCCCCAGGGGACATCCTGAGACACAGGTGGAACCCTGGGATGGCACACGTGACCTGGGGAAGGGTGCCCCCCTGGGGTGGGGTAAAGCCCAAGAGCCCAGTTGCTCTCTGGAAACTTCCTGGTAGAGCCCTGAGGGCAGGGGCGAGGCTTCTTCATCACACACACCCCTTTTCCCCTTAGTCAGCCCCCTACCATGCCCAGAGCTCCAAGTGCCAGCAGACTGTGCCCCTGCCGTGCCCGCCGTCATGGCAACAAGCCCCCCCTTCCAAAGCCCTGCCCCCCCCAAGCAGCCAACTGCCCCAGCTGAAACCAGAGTCGATGCATCTGTGAGCCTCATGCCCAGACCCACATTCCATTTCTGTCCTCTGTCGTCCCCCCCAGTTCTGGCGACATCTCCTCCCCTCCTGCGGGCGCCCCTCCCTCCACCCCTGCCTACTCCTGCTGTTCCCCCCACACTCTATCCATCACTTAGTGTCTCCCCCTTCTTCCCACCCCAGTCTGTGAGTGTATCTCGCCCTCTTGACTGTCTCCGCTAGTCTCTGGGTGTGTCAATCCCCGTCTCTTGCTCCTTGGGTTGCTGTGCCTAGGCCTGTCTGTGGCAAGCTCCTCTCTCTCTCTCTCTCTCTCTCTCTCTCTCTCTCTCTCTCTCTCTCTCTCTCTCTCTCTCTCTTTCTCTCTCTCTCTCTCTCCCCCTCTGTGTGTGTCTTTGTCTCTGCATCATCCTGCCTCTCTCTCTCTCTCTTTGTCTTTTTCTTCCTCCTTCTCTTCACACTCTTCCTGAGTCTTGTTCTTGCTGTTTTCCCTGGCATGCTCTCCCTACCTCTCCCCAGCTCCGTTTCCTTCCCCCCCTCCTTTCTCCTTAGGCTGTTTTTCTTGCACCCAGCATCTTCCTCTCTCTGCCTCGATCTCTCCCTCCTCTTTCTGTCCTCACTGATTCTCTAACCTGCAGATTTCTTTGAGATTCCTCCCCTGTTTCCTACTTGGCCATCTCCCTTGTAACCACTGGCCAGGGAGCTGAGGCTGTCCCTTCAGAGTCACCCCAAAGAAATGCCCCTTTCTAGTAGGGACTCTGCGCCCTGAGAGCCCCACTGGGCTTGAAATGAGCAGTCTTTAGAAAATAGGGTACCAGATGAAGAATCCTTTGCAGTTTGAGAGGTTGAACATGCCCTATTTGGTCATCCTTCCGCCAGCCCAAGTGGAGCAGTCCTGGGCGCTGGGCTAGACAAGAGCCCTGCCATCTTGTATGGTACCTAGGCCTTACTGATCCTTTCCTCCTGATATGATGGCTACCCCAGGCTATGCCTCAGTTTCCAAACCTGATACTTCTTTAAAGCACTTTGAGTTCCTGGAACAAGCAAAGGCCCTGCTCACCACCACCAAGTGCACCGCTGCCCAGAACCAGAACCCAAGTCTTGGTGGAATCAGGGTCCTGTCTCCTTAACTGCCGAGTGGAGGGCGGTGCCCACCTCTCCTCAAAGCTGGCAGCCCCAGTCTGGACAGTGGCCTCTGGCCTTCCTCCTGTCATCCTGAAAGGAATGAGCTTTGAGTCGTGGGCAAATCAGTCCTAGGGTAGTGAGCCAGGCCTCTAGGGCCCAACCCTGGCCTCTTGGTATGATGAGGCCTAGTCAGGCAGACAATTCTAGGACCCTGGGTCTGGACACTACTCACCAAGGGGGTCAGGTAGGGGGGTGCCAGGGGGGCGGGTTGCACGCAAAGCATGCTGGGCCCCCTTGGCGGGTGGGTGGGGGGAACAAAGCTGGCATCGAGGCCTCAGCTAAAATTAGCTGCTTCCCTGCGCGGGAGCGAGCATGCCTGCCAGCCGCCCAGATCGCCGCTGCCTCGGCAGGCCATCTGTCACCACGTTTTTTGCTAAGTCCCCCAGGGCCCCCTAGCTCTAGCCACCCCCAGGGGCTAGAAGGACTCTGCTCTGAGAATGTTGCTGACAAGAGTTCTTTGCTGCAGCCCGGCTGTGTGACCTCGGGCTAGGTCTGTCCCTCTCTGGACTTGCATACGGTGAAGGGTCTCTTGAACACTGCCATCTCAGGTGCTCCTGCGGGTCCTGGGGGCAGCAGGGGGATAAGGCGCAGTCCATTCCCTCCCTTTGAGCGGTTGCACAAATCCAGGGTTCTAAGGTAGTCCAAGTGAGGTTGAGGGTAAAGGTGAGGGGGAGGACAGGCTTCTGTCTGATTCCTTGGTCTTAGCTTAAGGCAATCTGTCCTCTATCCACCAACACCTCAACACTCCCACCCCGCAGCTCCAGGCTGCCATAAAGAAACAGTCCCCGTGGGAAGCCGGGCAAGGGAAACAGGGTTCAGCTGACACTGGTCTAGCTAGGGGGGTGTCCAGCTCCTTAGTTAGTCCCCTCCCTTCCCGTTGTTCTGCGTGTGCCACGTGATCTTCTGAGGCCAGCTTTGTAGATGGGGGGCTGAGAGGCAAGGAGAGGAGGGTCCTTGAGGCAGCAGCAGCAGAGAATGGGGCCCGCCACCCTCCCTTCTCCAAAGCTGCTCCTGACCCCAGCTCTTCCTTGGCCTCTTCTCTCTCTCCCTTAAGCCAAAGAGGCTGAGCTGCTGCTCCAAGGTCACACAGCTTGGCTTGGGAGGAGCGTAGACTTGAACCCGGGCCTCTTGGCTCCTGGCCTCCCTCACCACTCTGGCCAGCAGGCTGGGCCTGTTCCCCAAGTGAGTCATGCTCCTGGACTTTGGCCTCCTTGTCCCTATCCCTAGTGCTGTGGCCTGAAGTTGGGAGAGGGGGCCTTTATAAGGAAGAGGGGCAGCCTTCCCAGCCAAGGGGGGGCTCAGGCTGCCGTCCTGCTCCCTCCTGGAGTTCGTCAGGAACGGCACGGGAGCTTGGGAAGGTGAAGTTTCCTGGTTGTCTGGTGCCCGGGTGGTTGCCTCCCCAGCTCGTCTCTCAGCGCTGCTGCTTGGCTGCCGGGTTACCCAGGCAGGAGGCCACGGTACCTCCCCTCCCGGTGTCCAGGGAGCAAGGTCACACCCAGAGCCCCGTGTGCCTCCACCTCCTCCTGGGGCCAGTAGCGTTTGTCACTGGGGCAACGTGTGGCTGTGCCCGGTTCTAGCATTGCCGGGGTGACATTCATGCCCTGTGAGCTGTGACACTTCTGCAGGCAGAGGACAGACAGCACCACCCAGGCTGGCGACAGTGCTGGAGGAGGGATGTGGGTGGGCTGTCACCTGTCCAGAGCAGGCGGAGGGGGGGGGGTGTGTGTGTGTGTGTGTGGTGTCTAGATGGTGGGGGTGGGGAGGCTCAGAGAAGGACCAGGTTTTGTCCCATGGGGCGGGGGGGGGGGGGCCTGTTTCGGGACACTGTATAGGATAGGTTTTTTGCACATCACACATCCTACTATTGGGTAAGAGGTGCCTGGTGGTAGTTACAGTGTTGTGCGGGGTGATAGCTGGACACCCATCTTGTGTCATCTGGGGGTATCAGATGTGACCATCCTCACACTTTCGAGTAAGCAACAGGTAATGTGCTTAGTTGTTCCCGTCGGGGAGGTGGTCAGTGACCAACACCTGTCTCTCCGGCTGTTGTGGGGAGTGGCGTGTATGATTATCTCATGTTGTTGGGATGACCCGTGAGTTAGGGGCTTGTCTCTCACCCTAAAGGACAACATACTGCCCTGTGGTGTGGAGCTTCCCCATAGAGATCACAAGGCCCCCAAAAGGCTGGCCAGAGGAACTAAGGAAGCACAGTACAAGGTGGGCGTCTTAGTGTCACATGACCTACCTTCTGACCCAAGTGCCAGCCCTTGGGACTGTGCCCCAGGAGAAAGGACCCAGTGTTTTTCAGGTGGTGTGGGAAGGGGTCTCTGGGGCCTACGCAGGTGTGTGACTGAGGAGGTGCTCTAGACAGGGTTTGCATGAGGGCTGTGTCCCCATAGGCCCAGGGACCCTGTTGCCTGCCTCTTCTGCCCCTGAAACTGTTAAACTAATTAAGGCTGTGGAGCCGCAGGATTAATCGGGGCAGCTCACGCGGGCTGGGGCTCAGGTAGTCGATTAGTGCGCCGCGGAGGATATTGGATTTCTGAACCGCAAGTCAGCACTATTCGGGTCTGTTATCTCCAAGGCTTGAGGGTCAGCAGGCGGGAGGCTCAGGCACTGGCTGCCCCCGCCCGCCCGCCCGCCACCCGCCTGGGCATCCACTTCCCTGCCTATGAGGCCCTCACCTCGCCTTCCCGCTCTGTCCACCACATCATCTTCAGGCTGCCTCCCTGGGCTGCTGTGTCCTGTGTCTGGGGCCTAGCCCAGCCTGCCTCCTTGTCCCTGTCCCCCCACTGTCTCTGTTCACCTTTCTCATGACCGGCCTCTGTCTTCTGTCCTTGTCTCTCTGTCTCTCTTCCCTGCTGCCTCTGGTGCTTGCTAGAGAACCCCCCCCCCCTTCTCTCTCTTGTGTGGTCTCTGCTGGTGTCTGCAACCAGAACAAATCTCCCCCAGCCAACACCCCCGAACAAGGAGGCCAAAGCAGCTAATGGGAAACATGTGACTCTGCCTTGCGCCTGGAGCACCGTGAAGGGAGCCTTAGTCCCAGCCCAACCCTGCTCCCCCTTGCCACATCCCCTCACCACACAGCCCCCCTCTCCAGCCTGAATGGGTTCGGTTGCATGTTCCCTAGTTATTTATTGGGGATGGCGTTTATCAACTGGAGAAGATCAGGATGTGGAGGCTCTGAGGGCAGCCACTCCTTAGGTCTCCTCAGCCCTGAGGGCCGGGCAGATCCCGTGCGGACTCTTCTCTCACCCACCCACCCTATGTAGGAGAAGAGGGCCAAGATTAGCTGAGCTATTGGGTCCTGGATGGGGGCCAGTCAGTCACTAGGGTTGGGGGGCTCAGGCCACCCAGAGTCCCACCTTTTCCACCTTTCTGGGCCTCTGGGGGACTGTGGAGGTGGGGGCTCCCCGAGGCTGTTACACTGCATTTCTGTGCCCACCCCACCACAGGGAAGGGGGGGACGGATCAGAAGGAAGCTCTGGCAGGTTGGAATTCTTCTCTGCCTGTGGATAAATTGTCCCTAATCCAGGCTTGGGGAGTTGTCTGGCTGAGAGAGAGAGAGAGAGAGAGAGAGAGAGAGAGCCACACTCAGGCACTCAGGAGATAGGGAGTGAAGAGGGGAGCCAGCACACGCCACACACAAACAGTGGCACTCACACAACCTCACAAAGGTAGCGCACGAACGCTGAGGCACCATTGTGCTGACGGGCACGTAGACCTCTCATGTGTTGACGCTGACACCCAGCCACGCTGGCACAGATACATCATGGGATAACTAACCCAGGGCCCCACCAACATACCCAAATACATGGTGTGCATAGACTCACAGTGGTAAGGTCACACAAATCCACGCATGCAAAGACACACCTGCACGCACATGCTGACTGTGGCAAAATAGACCCGCAGGGACACTGTGACCAGTCACGCCGCCACACCACGACCCCGAAAGCCCACAGAAAGGGAAGGCAGAGGTAGAAGGTAGGCGATGCTGATCCGCGGTGACACCAGCGCCTGCGGTCACAGGCCTGGAGATTGGGAACCTGCAGGGACAGCAGAGGCTCACCCACCCGCCCGCCCGCCCCCACCCTGCTGCCAAACGCATCCAGAGAGCTCCGAGGCAGGCAGGAGCTGCTGTGGCTCCTGACACAGTGAGATTGAGCGAGACGGGCACAGTGTGTACACACACAGGCACACTCACAGCTGGGCACACCTGTCACAGGCTCAGCTAAATACACACAGGGAGCTGAACAGAATAGAAATTTAGATGGTGCCCGCATCAGCAAGTATAACCGAAGACGCTTGATTCTGGCAGACACAGGCCCAGACTCAGCGATACACCAGTCGTTACCGATCAAACACATGATCCCACACGTGTGTGCAAACTTATTTATTGTGGTGCTGGGAGTGGAACCCAGGGTCTGGTGCATGCCAGGCAAGTGCTCTGCCTCCGGGCTCCACCTGAGCCCGCTGACATGCACAGTCCGACACTGGCACATAGAGAGAGGCATAGCAGGCAGAATAGACCGAGCAGTCCTCATACAGGTGTGTGCAAGTACTCATGACTGAAAGTCACAGCTGTGCATTTACACAGGCAAAGGCCTCACACATGCACATTAGCAGGCAACCAGAACATATAAGCTTCCGTGAGGCTTCTTCCTTAGACACACACTTACACCCAGGCTTCAGTGCAGACCTCACGGGGCCAGCCAATGGGCAGGAAGCAGGGGAGTGGTGAGAAAGGCCATGATTTAAGAAAACAAGAGGTGTAACCAGTTGCTGCTGGAGATGGGCAAATGCCAGCTGCATATGCACCTTCATGAAAGTGAGCATCCTACCACTCAGAACAGCAGCCCACACCTGCACAGTCACAAGCCCCACCCCCTTCCCTCAGGCTTGCTCCCCCTCTCGTCTGTAAGGTGTACCTCCCCGTTTTAGGGATGAGAAGATGGAGAAGCATAAAGGATACTGGTTGAGGGAATTTTGCCAAGGGGTGGTTCCCTCCTCTGTCTCTCCTGTGGGCAGCGTGTGCACATATTTGAGTACCTAGACATGCAAAGACGCCTCTTCCAGACAGGAGCCTGGGGTTGTAAGAGACAGGGACTCAGGGATGGAGAGATGGCTCACAGGTTAAGAGCACTTGTTGCTCTTGCAAAGACCTAGCTTCCATTCACAGTACCCATATAGTGGCTCACCGCCATCCGTAACTCTAGTTCCAGTGGATCCAACCCCTTCTTTAGCCTGTGGTCATCAGGCATGCAAAACACACAAAATATAATAATTAAATATTTAAAGAATTGCCAGGGGGTGGAGAGGTACTCAGTTCTGCAGCCGGACAAAGTCAGAACTGCACCGGTACTCACGGAGCGGGCCCTCCCGGCTCGGTGGCCTTCTGCCCGCTGCCTGCATCCATGCTTATCTTGGGCGTGCTGTGTTTGCCTCTACAGATGGGAGCTTGCCCGATTGTCTACTCATCGGCCTGGACCCCAGAGCCATCCCAGCTGAGTGTGTGCGGAGGGTCCCAGGTGAGGGCCACCACTCGGGCCTCTGCAGAAACCGCCCTGGGGAAGCTGATGCCGGTGGAGACAGACCTTTGCTGCTGAGCCAGACCTCTGCAAAGCCTGCTCAGGTAACTGTGAGCGAGGCGGGCCTGGGACAGCGGTTCAGGGATCTCAGCCTAGGCAAAAAAGAGAGGCAAGAGAAACCCTTGAAGTCAAGACGCCTTTAAGTCTTGCTTACTCGACCTTCCCATCATCCAGGAAGGGGATGGAGACTTGTGGATAGACAGTGAGTCTCTCAGAGTCCTGCCCTCTAGCCTGAGGACTCTTCCCTGTGCCTTGATGACCTGAGAGAACTGGGTGGAGAAATGGGTTGTGACGTTGACCGGGATTCAGGGCAGAGGTGGAAACCAGAGGGCCTGATATGTTCAGCTGATTCCCCCCACCCCCATGACACCCCTTACAGGAGTCTTTGGAAACAGAGCTAGGAAGCCAGGATGAGGTACTGGGAGGGTATGGTAGTCCAGGTGTGACTGCAGCCGGCTAGGGGGCGGGGGAGTGATAGGACCCATCTTTCTCTTGGCCCAGGCTAGCCCACCCAGGCTCCTAGTCACAGAGGCCAGGTGGGGCTGCCCTGCCCTATAGAGGCAACTCCCTCAACTGACACACGAAGCCTCGGGCTCCAGGAAGCTCCTTAGCGTTTAGCCTGCTGGGAGAACCCCACCCAACTTCCAAAGGAGCATTCCTGAGGTCTGCAGGGGGGTTGGGCCTCCAGGGGTAGGAAGGGTGGGGAGGCAGGGCTATGGGAGGATGTGCGCCTGTAAGTGCACGGGTTCTGAGTTTGTGTGCAAGCAGGTGTGCGGGGCTCTCTGTCTGTCTTTAGTGCATAAGGCTGTGTGTCCAAGAGTTATGTAAGTGGCCCAGGCTGGGGGCATAGTTAAGAGCTTCCTTCACATGCGGTACACCGTGGTGGTGACTGTACTGGATGTGGGTCCTGTGCAGGTGTGGGTCTACCAGGTTGTTTTTTACCACCCAGGGTGCCGCTGGAGGGGTGTGTGGTCAAGACTCAGATACCCTCGGGTGGGTTTGGTGTGTACTTAGGGTCCGCAGCGCTAGGTGAGGTGGCGTGAGCACATGGCTTCCATTGTGCTTTGGAGGTGGGCTGGGCAGGACTTGAGCTGAGCTGGGCTCAGCAGTGCCCAGCCTTGTGGCCAAATTGCTGAAGTCACTTCCTTTCCAACAGTGTGACTTTCCAGGAGGAGGAGTTCTTCCGACCTGGTCGGCAGCAAGGGGCGGGGCAGAACTGGCTCTCTCCGGGGAGGGACGTGGGCGGGGGTGGGAGAGAGGTGGGAGGAGGTGCTAGTGGTGCCGGAGGAGGGAGTCCTCTGGGAGACAGAAGGAAAGACAAGGACAGGAGTCTGGAAGGGCCAAGGGCAGGAGGGGATGGGGGTGGAGTGGGCGGGAAGCTCAGTCCCTGGGTGACCTCGGAGGGAGGAAGGGAGGGCTGCCAGTGGGGTGACCCTCCGGTCCAGTGAGAGCTGGCAGTGGCGTCCACACACCTGGCACCCAGGGCAGGGGGCTGGCAGGGGGCGGTTCAGGAGCAGACCTGCTTGCCAGGTGCCCCACTCTGGACAGGAAGAGGGTGGGCGGGGGCTGCACAAAGGAGCTCTGTGTGGCTGGGGATATGGTAGGGTGGGGTATGCGGTGCTGTACTGAGCTGGGGTGGGGGGGAGCTGATGGCTGGGGGGCGGGGCAGGACCAGCTCCCCTTGGGGCATCAGTGGCTCCGAGGGGACACCTAGTGGTCAGGGGAGGTAGTGCATCATGGTGACAGGTAAGAAGCTAGGATAGGTTAGAACTGGTAGTTAAGATAGTTAGGGAAGGCGAGCTAGGCTGAATCTCTGGGTGGTGAAGCAGTTTGGTTTGGAGGATCCCAACAAAACCAAATTTACACAACAGCAAAATTGAATGGCATGGCTGTGTGTCCTTAAGGGCATGACTAAGCCTCTCTGTGCTCCCATTTAAAAAATAAGTGACTGGTTCATTGTTTTGCTATGACCTGGGGCTGGAATCTGCTTGCTAGAAGATCTGCAGGTTGGGTGGGCACTAAAAAGGCTAAAAAGAAGAGAAGACCTAGAGGGTGATACCAAGTTCCTGAGAGGGAGGGGGCTGATCCTGGGTAGAAGCGCCTCAGTGGAGAAGAGAGGTCCCGAGGAAGGTTTCAGAACAGCAGTGTTTCCCACTGCTGGGAGGCCAGGGACATCCTTGGGCCTTCAGACCAGCTGAGGGAAACGGGAGGGGGAGTGCATGCAGGCTGGAGAGAGGGTCATGAGGCCGGAAGTGAGAGCTGGGGCTGGCAGCTTGGCTCCCCTGGGGAGGTTAGGGGTGGGTGAGGGGGAGGAGGGCTGGGGAAGGGGTGGGGTGGTCACAGCCGCAGCGGGGGAGGGTGGGGCTGGGGATCAAGGATGTGGGCTGGTGCTTCCCGGCACTGTGCTCTGCAGGTTGGGGCCCCCCTTCCAGCCAGCTGGTGTCCCTGTGGGCAAGCTCAGACACTGACCCGGGAACAGACACGCAGACAGAGGACCCTTTTGACTTTTCATTCACAGGCTCGGGCTAGGTAGTACCTTGGAGAAGAGGCCAAGAGAATGGCTGCCTGTCGGGGTGTGGTGGGGAAGGGAGCCAGCTGCTTCCCTCGGATCCTGAAGGCTGCAAAAGAGCAGTGGACAGTCAGGAGGATGTGGCCAAAGGTCTGCATGGGTGGGTGGAGCAGAAGCAGCCACTGGAGAGGTTTGTCTCTTCTGCCAAGATCACACCCTCGGGCCCCCGAGTGGGAGGCCTCTAGAGCAGGAAGGCCTGCCGAGCCACACCCACAGCAGGGAAGGAATGGTGGCTGCTGGTAGGTATCTCTGAAAGCCAGGTCCAGCTTAACTGCTAGAAAACTGGCTGGGCCATTCCAGAGTCTGAGCTGCTTCCATACTTTGAGGCAGGGTCGTATTCTGTAGCCCTCGCTGGCCTGGAACTCATTCTGTAGGCCAGACTGGCTTTGAGCTCACAGAGACCTGCCTGCCTCTGCCTCCTGAGTGCTGGGGTTAAAGGCGGGCACCCTTGCCTGGCTTTTCCTAGACTCTGAAGGTGTTCTCTCTTCAAAAATAGCCACGCCAAGCCGGGCGTTGGTGGCGCACGCCTTTAATCCCAGCACTCGGGAGGCAGAGCCAGGCGGATCTCTGTGAGTTCGAGGCCAGCCTGGGCTACCAAGTGAGCTCCAGGAAAGGCGCAAAGCTACACGGAGAAACCCTGTCTCGAAAAACCAAAAAAAAAAAAAAAAAAAAAAAAAAAAAAAAAAAAAATAGCCACGCCAGCTAAACTCACTGGGTATGGTGGTACATGCTAGTGCTGCCAGCACTGGCCGAGGCAGGAGGAAAGCTGCAAGTTTAAGGTCAGCTTGGCCTGCATAGTGATTTCTAGGCCAGCCACAACTCCCAAGTAAAACCTTGTCTCCTAGAAAGAAGGGGAGGGGGCTGGAAATGTAGGTAAATTGGTATTTGCCTACCATGCACAAAGGCCTGGGTTCAATCTCCAGCACCCACAAAAACTGGGTGTGGTGGTGTACCCTGTGGTCTCATTAAGGAGGTGGGGTCAGGAGGATTACAAGTTCAAGGTTATCCTTGGTTGCACAGCTGCCTGTTAGGCCAGCATGATGCACATAGAGAATTCCAGGTTACAGTGTGTGTGTGTGTGTGTGTGTGTGTGTGTGTGTGTGTGTGTGTGAAGGGGAGAGAGAGGAGAAGCAGTGCTGAGCTGAAAGGGGTACAGGTCCACAGCTAGGTATGGGAGAGTTAGCAGGTGTAGTGGAGGCAGAAGACAGTGGACAGAATTGGAGACTGACCTGGATATACAACAGAAGGGTCCTTCATGCACCGTTTGTGGCCTCAAGTGAAGACTCCTAAGCTCTCCCCATTTTGGTCTTGTCTTCGGTGAAATGGCATGAGAGCACAGGGTACCCACTGGGGGAGCAGATTACAGCGACAGCTTTCCAGATGTCCCTCAGATGTGTGAGTCAGGCCCTCCTGGACTAGGGCCTGGGTATCTGGACTGTTACACAGCGCCTCCACTCCCCCGGGCTCAGGGCTTGGAAGCCAATGGCTTAGATAATTTCAGTGTTCCTCCCAGCCTTAAATTAGACCACGGCTCTAGAAGGAGCCTTTCCAGAAGTGGCTGAAGGGTGGTGGCAGGAGCCGAGAATGGGAAAGAGGCCTTGGCCTTAAGAGATGGAGGAACTCTGCCTCGGAACAGCTGTGTGGCTTCAGGCAAGTTTCACAGGGTCTCTGGGCCCATTTGCTCTGCAGCTCCAGGATAATAAGCCGTGCATGCCTCCTGGGTTGCTGTGAGGACTCGGGGGGTCATGTATGTGGGCTGCCAAGTTCTTTCTGCCCACTACTCCTATGGGCTACATTCCTTTCCAGATGTTGAGAGATGAAGTGAGCGGAACAGACAGCCTTGCCCTGGTGACGCTTGGAACTCAGTGGATTGCATATCGCTGCTTACCACGGGGGCCCACAAGAGTGTCCTTTCCCACAGTGTCCTCCCCCTGAGTCAGCCCTGCATTCTCCCTATGGGCCGGTACTAGGCAATATGGCAGCCTGTCCATAGAGCATAAGCCGATGATCCGGCGCTAGTTCAGGACCAAACAATAGGCAGGGATCCGAGGCTAGACTCTGAGACCCTCCAGCAGTTGGGGCTCATGCAGCTCACTGAGGTCCTGGTTCCTGCTCAGCTCTGAGTCTTCAGGCGCCTTTGGGAGTCAGATAGGCCTGGGTCTAAGTCCCAGCACTGCCCTGACCAGCTCAGAATCACTCCGTAAATATTTATGTAGCATCCATAGCTCAGGCTCTGGGGTCAGAGGATACAGCAGTAAACAAGACATGTGTGATCCCTGCCCCTGAAGAACCCACAGTCTCGAGGGAGACACACTAAATAGCCAGTCACACAAGTAATTGATTACAGTTGTGATAAATACTATGAAGGTGAATTAGATGGGACTCACTCTAAGAGGCCAGACAGGGGCCGGACAGAAGGCTGTAAGTAAGGCAGGACTTCAGAGACAGATGAAGGTCTTCATTCTTTCTTTTCTTTTCTTCTTTTTTTGGTTTTTGAAGACAGGGTTTCTCTGTGTAGCCCTGACTGTCCTGGAACTCGCTCTGTAGACCAGGCTGGCCTCGAACTCAGAGACCACTTCCTCTGCCTCCCGAGTGCTGGCGTTAAAGGTGTGCACTGCCGCCACCTCGGCCCGACTCTTTTCTTGTCACTGTTCTTCCCTCCGCATCTTTGTTGGGTCTAGAAAAGAATAAGGAAAAAAACTCCATGAGAGACACACACGGTGGTGCCTGTCTGTAACACCCGCCGTCCACTGCCCTGTCTTGAAAGACGGGGAGTGACGAGGTGTCTCGGGCGCCTGACAACCTGAGTTCAGACCACGGGACCCACAAGGAGAGAACTGACCTCTGCAGGTTGTTCTTTGACCTCCTTGCATACACGTACACACATGTACACACACACCCACACACACACAATTAAAATAAATTTTAAAAAAATTAAAATGTAATAAAATAATAGCTGAAGAGATAGCTTGGCAATTCAAAGCATTGGCTGCTCTTGCAGAGGATCCTGGTTCAGTTTCCAACACCCACATGGTGGCTTACAACCATCTGTAACTCCAGTTCCAGGAGATCTGATGCCCTCTTCTCAACCTCTGGGTACCAGGGCATGCACAAGATACACACACACACACACACACACACACACACACACACACACACACCAACCACATCTGTGCAGGCAAAACACTCAAACATAAAAAAATAAAATGTTTAAAGTGTGATAAACATGTGCTATTGCAGATTTGGGGAGCTTCGCGCATCAGGAGACGAACCTTTCCTGGACGGCTTCTTTGAAAATGGGCAGGATAATAATTGATTTCTGTATGGCAGGAAGGTTAGATGAGATAATCCATTAAAGTGCTCAGCCTGGGGTTGGTAATAGGAAAGTGTCCCTCAAGTACAGGCTTTTGCTGTCAGCTTCCTGGTGGCTGCTGGACCCTTGATCCTAGGTATTGCCTTCACTTTTCTTTGTAGCTCTTAGTCTGCTACTTATAAAGTCACTTAGGGTTATCTGTTCATGTCTGACTACCCAGGCCCTGTGCAATGACTTATAAAGTCACTTATGATTATCTGTTCATGTCTGACTACCCAGGCCCTGTGCAAAGTAGACATTCTGTAAATAATGAACATATGAATGAACGAATGAATGAATGAATGAATGAATACTACTTCATGTCTGAGCCTCCATTTCTTCATCTGCAAAATGGGGGTTATTAATAGCCCCTACCTCACAGGATTGGTATGAAGAATTAAATGAAGCAATGCCTGGACAGCTTCCAGCCCAGTGCCTGGCGTGCAGTGGGTGCTCACTAAACCTGAGCTGCGGTGGTCCTTTCCAGGCGCTGTCCACATCCCAAGGCCTGGGCTCAGGCCGAAGTTGCTCCACAACATCCCCAGCTGACAGCCAGCGATTGGCCGAGTCCCCAAGCACGGGGGCCCTCTGTTTACCAGGTCAGACATGAGGGGCCTAGGGTGGCATCTGGAAAGGGGTGGGGCCGTGTGCGAGTAGCAGGGGTGGGGTGTGGACCCTAAATCATGCGGAGCATTCAGATCTGTTACGTGTCTTGTTGCCCACAGAGATACCCAGTGTGACAGCCCAGGCGGCAGAGCCGAGGGTGAGTGCACCTTGGGGAATGGGGATGAGAAGGGAAGATGCTGTGCCTAATGGGTCAGTTTTACGTGACGTGGTCATCTTGTCCACGACAGGGATGCTATCCTCTCTGACCCTATAGCCTATAGAAGGGGTCATGAGGAGTTTACTGTGTATACCTGATTGGAGACCTGCAAGCAGTTGGGGCTTGGGCCAGGGGCTGGAACATAGAGGGGCAATGGAACTGTAGAGAATGGTCCAGGGGCTGAATAGGATATGGGAAACGGAAGATGCTCAGGGAAGGACCTCCTGTCTCTCCTTTCCTGGCAGGTTCTGGTCCCGGCTTCTCGCACCCTCATGTCAGCCCCGGCCCCGCCCGGCGGCCCTCGGAGGACAAGGTCAGGATGCGTGTGAAGCCCCAGGGCCTGGTGGTGACTTCCAGTGCCGTGTGTAGCTCTCCTGACTACCTCCGAGAGCCCAAGTACTACCCCGGTGGTCCCCCAACCCCCCGGCCCTTGCTTCCCACCCGGCCCCCTGCCAGCCCACCTGACAAGGCCTTTTCCACCCACACCTTCTCTGAGAACCCACGCCCACCCCCACGCCGGGACCCCAGTACCCGGCGTCCACCAGTCCTTGCCAAAGGAGACGACCTGCTACCCCCTCGGGCAGCCCGGCCTGTCCCCCAGGCCCTCTGCCCCACACCGGCCCCAGACAGCAACTCCCTCCGCCACTGGGACAACGGCCGTGTGAACCTGCGTCCAGTGGTGCAGCTGATTGACATCATGAAGGACCTGACACGGCTGTCCCAGGACCTGCAGCACAGTGGTGTGCATCTGGACTGTGGTGGGCTGAGACTGAGCCGCCCACCCGCTCCACCACCCGGCGACCTACAGTACAGCTTCTTCTCCTCACCCAGCCTGGCCAACAGCATCCGCAGCCCCGAGGAACGTGTCACCCCTCACGCCAAGGCAGAGCGGCCCAGCCACCCCCTCTATGAACCTGAGCCCGAGCCCAGGGATAGTCCCCAGCCTGGCCAAGGCCATGGTCCTGGAGCCGCAGCCACGGCCACTGGTCTTCCCCCAGAGCCGGAGCCCGATGGGCCTGATTACTCGGAGCTGGCAGATGCGGATATCCTCAGTGAACTGGCCTCCCTAACTTGTCCTGAGGCCCAGCTCCTGGAGGCTCAGGCCCTGGAGCCTCCGTCGCCGCAACCGGAACCGCAGCTCCTGGACCCCCAGCCCCGCTTCTTAGACCCACAGGCGCTAGAGCCTCTAGGGGAAGGTCTGGAGCTACCACCCCTGCAGCCTCTTGCTGATCCTCTGGGGCTGCCGAGCCTGACTCTGCAGGCCCTAGATACCCTACCCGACTCCCTGGAATCCCAGCTCCTTGACCCCCAGGCCCTCGACCCCCTGCCCAAGTTGCTCGATGTTCCTGGGCGACGTCTAGAGCCCCAGCAGTCCCTGGGGCACTGCCCACTGGCTGAGCCCTTACGCCTGGACTTGTGCTCGCCTCACGGTCCCCCTGGGCCTGAGGGCCACCCCAAGTACGCCTTGAGGCGCACCGATAGGCCAAAGATCCTATGTCGCCGGCGGAAAGCCGGCAGGGGGCGGAAGGTAGACTCAGGACCTGAAGGCCGCCTGCTTCCCCTGCCCATGCCCACGGGGCTGGCAGCTGCCCTGGTTGAGCCCCCACCGCTGCCACCACCCCCACCACCTCCCGCTCTGTCAGGCCCAGGCCCAGTTCCCGAGCTGGAGCCAGAGTCTTCTCAAACCCCAGTGATCCCCACCCGCAAAGGCAAGTGCAGGGGCGTGCGGCGCATGGTGGTGAAGATGGCCAAGATCCCTGTGTCACTGGGGCGGAGGAATAAGACCACCTACAAAGTCTCTTCCTTGAGCAGCAGTCTGAGTGTGGAAGGCAAAGAGCTGGGCTTGCGAGTGTCGACAGAGCCCACCCCATTGCTGAAGATGAAAAACAATGGCCGGAACGTGGTGGTGGTCTTCCCACCAGGCGAGATGCCTATCATTCTCAAGCGGAAGCGCGGCCGCCCTCCCAAGAACCTGCTGCTGGGTCCCGGCAAGCCCAAAGAGCCGACCGTGGTCGCTGCTGAGGCTGCCACGGTGGCGGCGGCCACCCTGGCCATGCCCGAGGTGAAGAAACGCAGGAGGCGAAAACAGAAGCTGGCGTCTCCGCAGCCGTCGTACGCGGCGGACGCCAATGACAGCAAGGCCGAGTACTCTGACGTCCTTGCCAAGCTGGCCTTTCTGAACCGCCAGAGCCAGTGTGCCGGGAGGTGCTCGCCACCCCGCTGCTGGACACCCAGTGAGCCCGAGTCCGTGCACCAGGCCCCAGACACCCAGAGCATCTCTCACTTCCTGCATCGCGTGCAGGGCTTCCGGAGGCGGGGAGGCAAAACGGGAGGCTTTGGAGGCAGGGGCGGAGGCCATGCAGCCAAGGCAGCCCGCTGTTCCTTTAGTGACTTCTTTGAGGGCATTGGCAAGAAAAAGAAGGTGGTGGCAGTGGCGGCCGCTGGGGTGGTGGGTCCCGGTCTCACCGAGTTGGGGCATCCACGCAAACGGGGCCGAGGGGAGGTAGATGCTGTCACCGGGAAGCCCAAGCGCAAGAGGCGGTCCCGGAAGAATGGGACTCTGTTCCCAGAGCAGGGGCCCAGTGGCCCAGGCTTTGGGGAGGCAGGTGCCGAGTGGGCTGGGGACAAGGGTGGTGGCTGGGCCCCTCACCACGGGCACCCAGGAGGGCAAGCTGGCCGAAACTGTGGGTTCCAAGGGACTGAGGCCCGGGCTTTTGCCTCCACTGGACTGGAGAGTGGAGCTTCAGGCCGCGGCAGCTACTATGCGGGTGCACCCTCGGGCCAGACCGAGCTCAGCCAGGAGCGCCAAAACCTCTTCACTGGCTATTTTCGCTCCCTGCTCGACTCGGATGACTCCTCTGACCTCTTGGACTTCGCCCTCTCAGCCTCTCGCCCCGAGTCCCGGAAGGCATCGGGCACCTATGCGGGGCCTCCCTCCGGTGGGCTGCCTGCCCAGCGGGGGCTCGCCACCTTCCCAAGCCGGGGAGCCAAGGCTAGCCCGGTGGCCGTGGGCAGCAGTGGAGCTGGGGCAGACCCCTCCTTCCAGCCCGTCCTGCCCTCCCGCCAGACCTTCCCACCAGGTCGGGCAGCGAGCTACGGGATAACCCCAGCCACTTCAGACTGCCGGGCGGCGGAGACCTTCCCCAAGCTGGCTCCCCCTCCTTCAGCCGTGGCCCGCTCACCGACGACCCACCCGCCTGCCAACACCTACCCGCCTCAGTACGGTGGCTATGGGGCAGGACAAAGCGTGTTTGCCCCAGCCAAGCCTTTTTCGGGCCAGGACTGTGCTAACAGCAAAGACTGCAGCTTTGCCTACAGCAGCGGGAACAGCCTTCCTGCCTCGCCCAGCAGCGCCCACAGCGCTGGCTACGCCCCGCCGCCTACTGGGGGTCCCTGCCTGCCACCCAGCAAGGCGTCCTTCTTCAACAGCTCCGAGGGGGGCCCCTTCTCCGGGTCGGCCCCCACACCCTTGCGCTGTGACAGTCGGGCCAGCACCGTCTCCCCCGGTGGCTACATGGTGCCCAAGGGCACCACGGCTTCTGCAGCCTCTGCCGCCTCCTCCTCTTCCTCCTCCTTTCAGCCCTCACCCGAGAACTGTCGGCAGTTTGTGGGGTCTTCTCAGTGGCCTTTCCGGCAGGGGTATGGAGGCCTGGACTGGGCCTCGGAGGCCTTTAGTCAGCTCTACAATCCCAATTTTGACTGCCACGTCAGCGAGCCCAACGTGATCTTGGACATCTCGAACTACACGCCGCAGAAGGTGAAGCAGCAGACCGCCGTGTCCGAGACCTTCTCCGAGTCGTCCTCCGACAGCACCCAGTTCAATCAACCCGTTGGCGGTGGTGGTTTCCGGCGTGCCAACAGCGAGGCCTCGAGCAGCGAGGGCCAGTCCAGCTTGTCCAGCCTGGAGAAGCTCATGATGGACTGGAATGAAGCCTCGTCTGCTCCCGGTTACAACTGGAACCAGAGTGTCCTCTTTCAGAGCAGCTCCAAGCCCGGCCGCGGACGGCGGAAGAAGGTGGACTTGTTTGAGGCCTCGCATCTGGGCTTTTCAACATCTGCCTCGGCCACTGCCTCTGGCTACCCGTCCAAACGGAGCACCGGGCCCCGGCAGCCGCGGGGTGGCCGGGGTAGCGGGGCCTGCTCCGCCAAGAAGGAACGAGGTGGTACAGCGGCTAAAGCCAAGTTCATCCCCAAGCCACAGCCAGTCAATCCACTGTTCCAGGACAGCCCAGACCTTGGCCTGGACTATTACAGCGGAGATAGCAGCATGTCGCCACTGCCCTCCCAGTCAAGAGCCTTTGGCGTGGGAGAACGAGACCCCTGCGACTTCATGGGACCCTACTCCATGAATCCGTCTACGCCTTCCGACGGCACTTTTGGCCAAGGCTTCCACTGTGACTCTCCCAGCCTCGGCGCTCCCGAGCTTGATGGCAAGCATTTCCCACCACTGGCCCACCCACCCACAGTGTTCGATGCTGGCCTGCAGAAGGCGTACTCACCCACCTGTTCGCCCACGCTCGGCTTCAAGGAAGAGCTGCGGCCACCGCCTACGAAGCTGACTGCCTGTGAGCCCCTCAAGCACGGTCTTCAGGGGGCTAGCCTGAGCCATGCAGCCCAGGCCCACCTGAGCTGCCGGGACCTGCCTCTGGGCCAGCCTCACTATGATTCCCCTAGCTGCAAGGGTACAGCCTATTGGTACCCACCGGGTTCAGCTGCCCGTAGCCCGCCTTATGAGGGCAAGGTGGGTTCAGGGCTGCTGGCTGACTTCCTGGGCAGGACGGAGGCTGTATGCCTCAGTGCCCCTCACCTGGCTAGCCCACCGGCCACGCCCAAGGCCGACAAGGAGCCACTGGAGATGGCCCGGCCGCCGGGTCCACCCCGTGGCCCTGCTGCAGCCACTGCTGGCTATGGCTGCCCGCTCCTTAGTGACTTAACCCTGTCCCCTGTGCCAAGGGACTCGCTGCTGCCCCTGCAGGACACTGCCTACAGGTATCCAGGCTTTATGCCACAGGCACATCCTGGCCTGGGTGGGGGCCCTAAGAGTGGCTTCCTGGGGCCCATGGCGGAACCTCACCCCGAGGACACATTCACCGTCACCTCCCTGTAGTGCCAACTGAAGTGCCGACTGGACCACGAGGTTTTGTTCCTGGGTGAGTCTGGGGGATGTGGGCACAGAGGGCAGAAACCCGGGGGGGGGGGGTAGGGAGCGGGGGTGAGGATGCTTGGTCAGGGGGAGAGCTGTTTGATGAGAGGGAGGGTGGGGGGCCAGGACTGGCCAGCAGGAAGGAAGGACTCGAGAGTAGAAGGTGAGGAGCTTGTGTGGGGAACCCAGTAGAATATTCAGAAGTCCTGGTCATTGGAGTGGTAGAACCATAAATTGGGTAAGACCAAGCGTTCGCCCCCCTCATTCTTGCCTGGGTAGGAAACACCACTTCCCTCTTCTGAAAGAGGGCATTTGCCTCACCCTGGAGGAAGGACAGAGTGGGCCAGTCATCCACTCAGGGCTCTCTATGCTCCTTTGGTGTAGTCAGTTTGCTTGGCAAGAACTTCACAAAATGGCCCATAGGATTCTCTCTCTTGTCCTTTTATCCTCAAAGGCCTTTCTTAAAGATTGAGATAGGGACTCACTGACCTTACACTCACAGGTAGGCCACCTGCCCTGCCCCCTCAGTGCTGGGATTAAAGATGGGTGTCACCACGCCCAGACTCTCCTTAGGCTTGATGTTGGGTCCGTGTGGTCAGGCCCCCGTGGGGACAAAGACAGAGGTGTGCAGAACAGTGTCATTTCTGCCCCAGGAAACTGTGACCTGTCCAGGTAGAGAAACCAGTCCCTTTCCTCAAGCCAAATGCTTCTCCAGAGTTCAATTAAGTAGTCTGAGACACTTGGCCATTATTCCCGTCAGGTGCTATGCCTTCGTGGTTGAAGTCTGCTTTAGTATTTTCAGGAAAATAAAAGGCGGAAAATGTTGCCATATAACGGAAGAGAATCATGGGGTTAGAAGAATTATCTTCTTTTACAACAGTTTATTTCAAAGGACAGCCACAGCTAGACCCACTCGGGGCAAGAGATCTGCCACGGGATGGGCCAGATGTGGCCGTTGGCAGTGGAGGAGCTGGAGCTTGACTAAAGCCCTGGTCACTCCTGCTGCCCCAAAGCCTCCTGGGTGTTTTGCTTCCTGGTGGACTAGCCTGTCATCCCTGCTCTGGAGAGGCCATTCGAGGCCAGGGTGACTCAGGGTCCTGAAGCAGAGTCAGTGGAAACTTATGACCCCCCCCACTTTGCCAGCCCCCAGCTGCCCTGGTGCCTGAGGGTGGCAAAGAGCCATTATGAGAACCAGGAGGCCCCCGGGGAACATCAGTCCTCGGTTGCCTCGGTTGAACACCAGCTTGATACATGTTGAGCTCGTGCCCTTTCCTGGCCTCTGTTTCCCCATCTGTTTGAGAAAACTGACTTCAGTAACCTTGGGCTCTCACAGGTCTGTATGGCAGAGGCAATGCCTCAGGTTTTTTTTGGGGGGGAGGGGAGCAGTGTTTTTTCCTTCCTAATGAAGCCGGGCGAAGATTAAAATGGCCTTCCGTTCCCGGTGCATCTCACTGCAAGTAGCAGGGCCGCAGATCCGAAGCAGGCCAGGGAGAAGCTGCTTAGGGTTTAAAATGTCAAACTCTTGATCCTCCTCACCGGAGGGGAGATGTCTCATGGATAATCCAGAAATGTGAAATAATCCCAAAACCGTTCCTCCCAGACTCTGGGATGGAAAATGAATGTGTGGGGGCTGGGTGTTTGGGCAGGTCACAGCTCAGTGCAGTGCATAATGGAACCACCCAGTGAGGCTTGAATGCGGGAGGAGCTGGGATACCATCCAGCCCCACATTCTAGCCTGTTCCCCACCCAGCACTGGGAGTTAGCAGGGACACATGCAGTTCCAGAGACATCTGTGCAGCCCTCCCCACGTATCAGGCATCGGAAGCACCACAGACGAGGCGCTTGCTCCTTAGAGAGGGCCTCCGGTGCCAGAGAAAGACACTAAACCCAGAATGGCCCAGAATGGCCCAGAGCACTTGGTGGTCAGAGCCATGGGGAAGGGTGGCGCAAGGCCCACTGGGAGCTTGTGAGAGCCTGCAACAGGCTGCCCAGACCAGCTTACAGCGGCTACCAGCAAGATGCAGGGCCTAGCTGTTGGATGGGGAAGACCATTCTGGGCAGAGGGGACAGCAAGCAGGGTGTACCCTCCTGAGGAGGGGAGGAACTCGGCTCTGAAGAGCTGACGGATGAGCTAAGCAAGGGCCAGGCAGGCAGAACCAGATCCTGTAAGACACCGCAAGGAATTTGAATCATTCCAAGATGGACGGGGAGCCACAGAAGGCTGTGCCACAGCGAACCCGGGCAAGTGTTGAAAGGAGGGAGACCCGAGCAGCCAGCCATGATGGTGGCTTGGACTAAGGTGGTCTGGGTGGTTTCCCCTCCTTAGTTAGGATAGCATACAAGCACCTCCGTGGAGGACGGCCCTCTCGTGCCAATGGTGAGAGTGAGAAAGGTCGGGGGATGCGGAGAGGAGAGTGGCGAGGAAGTACGATTAGTAGAGGGCGTCCCATTGTCCAGAGAAGGCTTGAGCAGAGAATGACGTGCTCACTCCCAACAGGTAGTGAGCAGCGTTAGTGCTGGGCGCTGGGAAGCCGTAATTCAGTTCAGCTGCTCATCTTGAGCCCTTTCCCACTAACCCCGTGTGGCAGGCGCTGGGGAGACAAAGCCGACATGGCTCCTGTGTGGAGATCAGCATCTGTCCCAGGAAGTTAAAACAAGCACACAGAGAACCTGGAGACACCGGGTAGGACATGGCAGGTGCCCAGAGTCAGGGAGAAGCAAAGAGTGCATCGGAAGTCATTCCTCTGTACACGTCCATGTTGTCCCTTTGTGTGACACTACCCCAGGGACTGCTCACAGCACCTTGGGCAGAGAGTATGTTCCTGGCTTTCGCTGGAGAAGTAAGGAAGCAGGCACAATCAAGATCTGCCCAGGAATCTGTAGTTTATAAAACATGGAGCCATCCCTGGCTTTCAAAGCTTGCCACATGTGGGTGGCTGCTCGTCACCCACATGTCCGGCTCCTCGGCCCCCTGGTTCCGCAGCTGCAAAATGATGGGTGACATTAGGTGAACCTATGGTTCTTTAGGGGGCTGAGTTTTGTTTTAGGGGACCAGGAGTTGTTTTTGTGAGACAAGGTCTTGCTATGTTGTAGCCCTGGCTGACTTGGAACTTGCTTCCTCCTGCCCCAGCCCTGTGAGGGCTGGAGTTACAGGCTTGTATGTACCACTGTATCCAGCAGGTCTAGCGTTTTAGATGAATTTTGTGGATGTGTGGTAAGAAGCTGCACTTGAGCTTGAAGAAGAGACGACATGATGTGGAGCTAGGGAAGGCCACTGCAGGCAGTGGGGACCAAGGGCAGAGGCAGGTGTCATCCCCGGGAGAGCTGGGGAATGAAAGGTCAGAGGAGACAGCAAGGAATGTGTGTCCTGAGTGCTGTCGCTGATAGCAAGTTAGGGACAGGTCAAAGGAGGGGGGCCTCGGGCCCATACAGGCATCTTCTCAGGTCCCTTAAATGAAAAGCAGAGCTAGACAAACTGGCTCTATATTGGGACCCTTGAACCAAAGATCAACCACAGCAGCCCCCGGGAACAGAGGTGAGCAGGTGGGAAGGGCCCGCATATATCCAGGAATCTCTAATCCTTCCCCCCTCCCTACCAGCTAGCTCTTGGCTCTAAAACTGAGGCCAAGAGAAATGTCACAGGTCCTCCCAGGTTACACCAGCTGGGACCTGACGGGAACAGGAGGCAGTTTCCAAGGCCACCATCCAGCCAGGGTCAGCAGGCATGCCCAGGCCTGGGCCAGGCCCGGCTGCTCTGGGCTTTGTCTCTCTGAGTCTTGAATCCTTAAGAGGTCACTTGATCTTGCCTCTGGCTCTGAGCAAGAGGCCTCATGTCAGGGCTCAGCCAGCCCTGCCCTGCTTCCTCTGAGCTCCAGGTTTTCTCCCTTTTCTGAGGTCATCCTTCTGGTCTGCTTGCCTTCCCTGCAGCCATGTTTAGGCCATGCCTTCTTGTTCAGAGGCCCCACTTCTTGGAAATACCATCTCTCTATGAGCATACCTTCCGCTGCTCCTGCTCTCCCTGCACCCCACATCCTTGGTAAAAGCAGAGCCCCAAAACTGGCAGGCAGTGGCTAGGAGTGCACGTTTGTGGTCACACATAGGCCCCTGAGGTGGTTCCGTCCCTTACCAGCTAGGTGATCTGGTGACTCACGTAACCTGGTGAGTCACATCATCTCTATCTCTTGTAAGAATTAAGGGGATTGACATGTAAAGCCCTTAGCCCTGGCCTGGCCCACAGGAAAGCACCTACTTGGTGGCTGGTAGATGGGTGGATGAATACCTTCCCACAGTCTGAATTCTGGGTCCCCAGTTCAAGCTGTGTGAGTCATCCATCTCCAGCCCCTGTTCCTGACCTTTGCTTGACCTTTGCTCCTGCCCTCCTACAGGGGTCTTGTATTCTGCTGTGGGCCTGGAGCATTTGGAAACCTTGAGATTTCCCTGGGGCTGGAGGTGGAGCTGAGTGTGAGGAGTGCTTGGCCTGTTGTGCACATGACAGAACTCGGGGATGAGGGACAGGCTAATCGAGGTGCTCTTTGTGTTAGCCACGGGGCTGAGTCCTCCTGGAGAGAGGTGGAGACACAGGGATGAAGTAAGCTCTACTCCAAGGACCTTCCAAACAGCCGGGTCAGCTAGAATCCTGTCCACACAATCTGCAGTCTCTTCCCAGACACAAAGCCCCCGAGAAGCCTTCCTTAGAACTTGAGAGCGTTTGCCCTGGGTAGCTCGGTCTGTCGTGTCCCTGCTGTCTTTGGTGCCATTGTGCCTGGGCTGGGGACGTAGATGAAATCTGTTGTGTCCAGTCCACATGAACTTGCAGCCCACTCTGCACTGGCCAGTACCCCGTGCCCCAGACACCACTGACCCACAGGCCTAATGGGCTTGTTTCAACCTCTACTCGAGTACCATGTCCAGGGGAGGTACCACAACTCCTCCAGCAGGAGCGAGGGTCCTCTCTGCCAGCCCTTTGGAGCTACATAAGGAAGGCAGCAGGGCCTTCCTGGAGGCTGGAAATGATCCTAACAAATGAGAGACTTCAGCAGCTAGAGCCCTGCTCAGCCACCTGGGTCTCCGGCCCACCCCCGCCCCAGTCCGTTCTGCCCATGGTGGCCGCCAGAGTGCTGGTCGTTCAGCATTTTTAGATGCACGATGTCTGGAGCCCCTAAAATATTTATTGGATGGATTGATTAGAGCGCATCTGCTCTTGCAGCCCCGTGCTTCACACCTTTTGATTGTATCCTTCCTCTCCAGCCTTCTTGTCTACAGAATACAAGCCTAACGGCCCGGTATGGCGCAGAAGCTCTTCAGGCTTCTGTCCGGGCACCCGCCCGTTTTTCAGCCCCACCTCACACGCAGGCAGAGTCGGGAGGGAACATCAGAGAGGTCTCTGCAGAAGGTGCCCTTCGCTTTGCCCTGGCCTGGGTTGCCCTCTCCTATCCACTGTGGTCTCCCACCTGTCACTGCCAGTCTCTCCCTCAGGCGTCACCTCCTTCGAGAAGTGTTCCGTGATCCTTCCCAGGCACAATCAATCTCCAGCTCTTTATGCATCCTTGACAGCCCTTTCCGGGAATGTCCCCAGCATACCATCAATTCTTTTAGGCTAGTTACTCATCTTTGCATTGTCTCCCCGACTCCAGTATCTCACCATTTTGGGTGTATTTCAGGTGTGTGTGTGTGTACGTGTACATCAAGTGTGTGGAGGTCAGAGGACAACTTTTAGGGGTCCCTTCTCTTCTTTCACCATGTAGGTTCTGGGCATCAAGCTTAGGACATCAAGGTTAGCAGTTAATGCGTCCCCCACCCCACCCCCAGCCATCTTGGGGTGTGTGTGTGTGTGTGTGTGTGTGTGTGTGTGTGTGTGTGTGTGTGTGAAAAATAAGCTAATACACTGGAAGAACTAGGAGAAGAAAGGTCAGCTGAGCATGGTGGTTGGTGCATGCCCTCAATTCCAGCAGCACTCAGGAGGCAGAAGCATGTGGACTCTGATTTCCAGACCAACCAGGGCTACAAAGAGACCCTGTCTTCACAAAAGAACAGGATGAGGAGTGAAGGTTCCCAAATCTTCAGGAAGTAATCCTAAAAGTGGTGCGTAAACGCACGGGTGTGTCAGTGAACCTGTCAACTCTCAGGACCAGGTGGCTTTCGGAGGGAGGCCTCCAAGCAGTGGGACTCCTCCTAGGAGCGACAGAAACACTGAGTGACAGAACAGAGTGACTCTTGGGGAGCACCAACTCCATCATCCTTGCCTTTGGCATCCGCTTTGGCTGCGTGTCTACATCATCAATGACGCCTGTCCTTACATAGGACATTCCTTGCAGGGAGGGTAGAGAGAGACATGTGTACGTGTAAAGGTGTACAAATGCGGGTATGGGGATGAGGACTTGTTCTCTTGGGACAAGATGGAATGGGAAATGGGAGGCGTAGTCACAGCAGATTGGTGGGCGTCTACAGGTAAGAAGCCCATGTGGTCCCACTAGCAAGTATGGTAGGTCTCGGTGTCCGGGAGCAGAGGAGGCTTCCAGAGCCCAAGTTCAAGGCACAGATTTTCAAAAGTAGAGGAGCTGCCTCATACCCGTGGCCTCTTTGGTTCCAGTTGGGAACCTCCTGTGACCCTTCACTGACCCCCTAGTGGTATTTCTGCCTATCAGGTGTAGTTTGAGCCCCACAGAAATACCTTGTACATCGAGGTACCTCATAGGCCTGATAACCTGAAAATGCCAGAGAAGTAGCTTAGTCTTCATGCAGTTGGTTTGTCCTTTGACCCCTCGTGTCCGGGACACCTAAAGATCTCTCTCGTCACCTGATCAAACTCTTTGCAGAAGGAAAAGTGAGGCCTACAGAGGGGAGGGCCTCCCTCCCTGTCTTCTCCCTTGTGTGACACTGAAATCCTCTTCTGGAGGCAGACTGGGGGAAGTGGAGGTCACGTCTGAGCACACACCCTAGCAGGAAGTGGATGTGAATCATGGTTGCTCAGTGGAGGCAGGAGTGTACGCTCTGTTTCTAGGGAGAATGGCCCTCTCTGGGCAGCCTGGTGTCTGTATCATCTCTAGCACTTTGAATCTCTGCCCAGGCAAAGACCACTGAAGTCCCTGGCACCTCAGTTGCTAAAACCGCTAGAGTGTGAGGATGCAGGTAATGAATGTGACTCTGAGACTCCTCATGGAGGCACAAAAGGTTGCACCTTAGTAAAAAGTGGTCAGTGTCCTGGGGTCGGGCACATACTGGAACCCAGGGCTCAGAGGTACCACACACAGGTCTGTGCTCCAGAAGAACAGAGTGGAGAACAGCAAGTGCACTGGTAGCTATGGCAACAAGGCATTCTAAGGAGGCATCCTAGAGGTGTGTGAGAGAGAGCTGAGCTGGGCACCCTGACATGCTGACCAGCCTTAGATCAGTCATGGTGGTGTCATTCAGTCGTCCACACACATGCGCCATCCATCCCAGCACGCTGAGCTCTGTACTCGGTGGTAAATTTAGAGCTGCAGCCTTCCCTCCCAGACTGGACTGAGTGCTCCTCCTCTTCCTGAGCCCCACAGGGCTTCCCTTGGCACAACCATCTACCTGCATGGAGATTGCCGGGATAGGATCTGTCTGCTTTGCTCCCCACTCGGCAGGCTTCTAGGTGATCCAGACCTATTCTGTTCTCTGCCGTGTTCCTAGTCCCTGAGCTGGGCTGCATGGCACCTTAGTGCTTGGTTCAGTTTTCAGAGAGCTGAGCCTAGCTAGGTCTGTGTTCTATTCAGTATAGCGTTCTCCCTTCACCAAGAACACCCCCAGCCTGTGATTCTCCCCCACCCACCAGCCTCCCCCAGATTCTGCCTGAGCCCCTGGCTGGCCAAGTCCCGGAAGCTGGGAGGGCGGTGGGAGGGGAGGTAAGGTGCTCTGGGTAGCTTAGCAGAGGGTGAGAAAGCCCTCCTGCTGCCTGGCCGCAGGCACCATGGGAAGGTTCTGGCAGGAACCGCCTGCTGGGCTGAGATCACCATGGAGACCTGGCTTGCAGAGGGTCACTGGCAGTGGCTAAGGGCTGGTGGGGGTGGGAGTGAAGGGGATTTATGCAGGATGTGTGCGCTGGGCCTTTAAGGGGAGCAGGCAGAACTGGGGTTCATCACTGTCATCGTGCCAAGTCGTTTGCAGCAGCCCACCCGCTCTCTCCAGTAGTTCCCCAGAAGAACTTGGCAACTGTCCTTCACCTGCAGTGAAGCCAGCCTCTGGACTGAGGCTTCTCCGGTGCCTGCTAAACCTGGCACCCCACATCCCGAAGTCCCTTCCCTTCATCCCTGCAATGGGTCGTGCTCGTCACCCTGACTGCAGAGAGCTGACGTTCATCCCCGCAGCACCCCTGCTCCTTTGCCGCTTAGCACCCCAACTGTGATACATCTGCCACCTCACAGGCACCCTGGCTCACCTCCCCCCCACCCCCACCCCGTACCCCTTACTGTGGTACAGATCTAGTGTCCCGAGCCCTCAGCCTCCCTCATGCTTCTGGCCTAATCATCAAGATGGGGTACTCCCTTTTCCCTGCAGGAGCCCACCTGGTATCCCTGGCTCTCTGGGGTGTCCTGGCAAATCCAGCCAGAGGACAAAAGTCATCCCTGGGGCTGATTGCCCAGCAGACAGCAGCTGAGGCCGAGTGGAATGCCAATGTGGCCCTGTTGGAGAGGAATGCTAAGAAAGTCCAAAGGGAATGGGGCTTTCTGTCGCCGCCTGGTTCCTGGTGCCGTGTGGGAGGACAGGTGGCACCCAGAGGCGACCTAGGAGGCGGTTAGCACCCCAGCCCTATCCCTGATCCTGGAGGACATAGTCTCACACTTGGCGGTGGGAAGCCAGAATCCCAGCCCCCTGAGAGGCAGGCAGTCTAGTGGCCCACGGTTCTGGGAATGCCCTAAGCTGGCCCTGTCTTGGCTATCTCTTCCCTTACAGCTACAGAGCTGTAGGTCTGGCGGGGAGGCGGGCAGGCTGGTGGTCTGGATAGAGAAGATAAGTTCCACACGTGTGATCCTGCACACATGATCAGAGCTGTCTAGCAAGAGAAGGTACCGTAGCGGCCATGGGGACTAGGGAGTTTCCAGGCTTCAGGAAGGCAGTGTTCACACCAAACACAGATGGCATTGTGTTGGATGATTTCTTTATTCCTTCATCCAGGCTGACTTCCTCATCACCTCATCTCTCCTAGGAGCAGAACGGATGAGCGGGGCTGGGAAGGGGGGGTGGATTTAAAAGAAATAGAAGCAGTGTTCCACACCTGTGTGGTACTGAGCTGAGGCGCTGCCCTGGTCCCTCTTTCCAACCATGGAGGTTAGAGGCATCACCAAGCAAGCTCAGTAGTACAACATTTGGAAACGGAGGTTTAGAGAGCCCATCTGGCCCCAGGAAAATAATAAAAGTGACAATTAATTTTAATGTATGACACATTTGTGTTCAACCTTTCTCTGGCTTAAACGCTGGATCCAGCCACAAACCTAGAGGGTGGTCCCCGCTCTTCTCCTTTGACTTGCTCTTTAAAATGGGGTCTCCTGGCTCCTGCCTCTACCTTGTGAGCACTAGGGTGACAGGCTACAGCCACACCTGCTTTGTGCCATGCTGGGAATCAAACCCAGGGCTTCATACGTGTTAGGCAAACACTCTACTAAATGAAATATGTCCCGTGTCTGTTTGGTGGTGTGCGGCAGTCTGGATGCAGCCTAGGTTAACCTCAGACTCAAGAACTTCCTCTCTTAGTCTCCTAAAGTGTTGGAATTACGGGTGTGAGCACCATGTCTGGCTTTCTAGTACCCCTTTCACACTAATGAGTAAAGTAAGCTGGGTGCCATGGCAGGTGCCTTTAAATCTTAGTACCTGGGAAGCAAAGGCAAGTGGATCTCCTAAGTTCAAGGCCAACCAGAGTTCTATGATGAGGCCCTGACATCCTGCTTGGGACCCTGACACCCTTTCAGCTCATCTTTCTTTCTTTTTCTTTTTCTTTTTTTGTTTGTTTTGTTTAGAGTTTTTTTGAGGCAGGGTTTCTCTGTAGCTCAGGCTATCCTGGAACTCATTGTGGACCAGATAGGCCTCGAACTCACAGAGATCCATCTGCTTGTCCGGCCCATCTTTCACTCTTGGTATGATCTTGGGCATTTACAAATGGAGAAGCCACCTGTAATTACAGTTCTCAGGAGGCTAAGGCAGGAGAATCAGGAACTCAAGCTAGCCTTGGCACACAGTGAGTTTGAGGCTAACCTAGACTACATGAGACTGAACAAAAGTACCACCAAATTAGGACACAGCTTGGAGAAGACAAGGCAGAGCCCCAGAGTCACACGGGGGGCCTGCCTGGAGAAGGACCAGTGTTAGCTTCTCCAGAATGTTGGTGGGAACTGAGCCAAGCCTCTTTTTAGCCCCCCTGGCCCTGGAGTTCAGTGTCTGTCTGCTGCTAACTTCTGCCTCTTCTTTTGTGTCTCTTCGCAGCTTTCAGAAAACCAATGCCAAGACCCCTCCCAGCGTCCACATCGTCCTCTGGCAGGAGCGCCTGCCCCTCTGCCTCCCCCCTGCCCTTTGCACCCCCTGCAGCCCCATGTCCCACCCCCCACCCCTCCTTGCCCATCTCCTCCACGCAGAAGCCGAAGGTGAGCCCATTCTGCACAAAACCAGCAATTGTAAATACTTTTTAAAATGTACAAAACTTAAAGACAAAACACAGTTTTAGAAAAAGACAAAAAAAAAAGAGAGAGAGAGCGAGAGAGCGAGAGCGCGCGTGTGCAAGAGGTTGCGAGCGGGGCCTCGAGGTGTCCAGAGCCCCTGCAAGTGTGCACTGAGAAATTTATCTACAGGTTGTTTGACAAAATGAACAATATCCTATTTATTGTATATACTGTTTTATTATAAATTGTGGATTGTATATTGCATTCTGTAAACCTGCTGTGGTCCCGTGGTGTGCAAATTCGCATGGTGGGGGGGAGGGAGAACCTCTTTTGGGAGCTTTTTTTTTTCCTTTTTTTTTTCTTTTTCACTCTTTTGGGTTTTATCTTCTGTTGTTGTTGTTGTTTTCTGTTGGCAGGACACACCCAAAGATCCAAGTTTGTATTAAAAAGAAATGAAAAAAAGCAAAAAAAAAAAAAAAAAAAAAAACAACGTTGTGTCTTGTAAAACAGAGTATGTGAGGGTTGATGGCCTGGACAGGGATACAGCTGGGCCTTGTTTCCAGCCTTTGGTCCTCCAGAGAGGTTGAAATACCAAGTGTGTTCTGTATTCCCTACCTCTGAGTTAGCCCATTTGCCTGATATCTGGGTGCCCCCCCCCAAGACTCTGTGCCTCTCCTACCTCTTAAGCACCTCTACCCTACTCTCTAGAGCTTTAAAGATGTCTTTATTTTATTTATGTGTATGAATGTTTTGGCTGCATGTATGTATGTGCACGGCATGTGTGCTTGGTGCCCTTCAAGGTCAAAAAAGGGCATGGGATCCTCTGGAATTCGAGTTATAGACAGTTATAACCTACCTGCCTTGTGGATGCTGGGACTGAAACCCAGGTCCTCTGCAAGAGCAGTAAGTGTTCTCAACTGCACAACCATTGCTCCGCATTCCCCCTATTGCTGTCCTAAATCCTTGGCCTCCATCCTCTTCCTCTAGATTCCCTCATTTCACCCCAGGTCCCAGGGCAGCACCCCAAGTCTATTCGTTTGACCTGTCTCCCTGGCCGCTAGGTCTCTGGCTTCTATGGTGTCTCCAAGATGCTAATATTGAATTTATTTTATTGAGGTAGAGTGTCTCTATGTAGCCCCAGCTATCCTGGAGATTGCTGTGTACCCCAGGCTGGCCTTGAACTCAGAGATCTGCCTGCCTTCCCCTCCCAAACGCTGGGATTACAGGCATGTGCCGCACCCAGCAACATCAGTCTCTGAAACACAAACCTTCGGACTAGAGTACATGACTTCCTTCCATGACTGGAGTAGCCCCTGCGTGTATCTTCCTCCCCAGGTCCGGAGTCTACCCTATCTCCCCCCCACACCCCCTCATTTACTATGACGTACCTATCTGCTTTTGTATAACCTAAGGTTTCCTTCATCCTGAATTCTAAATGCTAGCCGTATGTTTCCTTCCAGCGTTGGTTAACGGAAGAACTAACCAGATTACTTCTTACTCCCTGACCAGGGCCGCCTGGCTCTCCATTTCCTTCATTCCACAATGTCCACTTTGGCCTGGTCTTCAGGGTTTTCAGGAGCATGTTTTCCCGTGACCCACTTGACCTTGAAGCTCTGCTGAGTGTGACTTCCCTGTCCCTCTTCCTCAGTGACACTCAAGAGTGATGCCAGGCTGTGTTCCATGTGGCTTAGCCTTCCTGCTGCTAGCAGCAAGGTTCATGCCTTGGGGTCATCAGGAGAACTCACTGAGAGGCAAGCATGCCCCCACCTTCCGGATACCCCTGCCTGAAAGAGGCAGAAGGATTCACAGGTCACAGTCCCTGAAAACTGCATCCTCTGCTGGATGTAAAAGCCATCTGCTACCCAGCCCCCTCCACACATCCTCAAGATGCAGACCTTGGCCTAGCCTTCCTGCCTGCTGTGGGGAGACACCACCACTCAAGCTGACAGGCCCCTGTGGAGCTGGAAGTGGGGGCAGGAAGCAGGAAGACCTGCTGAGAGGTCAGGTCAGGGAAGGGGCTTTCCAAAGGAGAAAGCTTTTCAAAAGCCACACCTAGGGTGGCAACAGAAAAAATGAGTGATTTCCAAAGCAAGAGAGATGTACAAAGGCCAGAGGTGGGAGAGGGTGGCAGGAGGCAGAAGTCCCACCTAGGTGGGCCTAACTTCAGTAGACAGGACATGTGCTTGCGAGAGCCGAGTGGAAGCGCTCTGACAAGGGCCCTCTGGAGTGGAGAGGAAATTGGTAGAAAGGGGCTGGGCATCAGAAAAAACCGTGGGGCTGTGGGGCAGCGGGGGTGCCTTGTTTGAGTAGTTCAGTGACAAAATGCTGGCATAGCAGGCCCAAGCCCTAGGTTCAATTCCCCACTCCCCAACAAAAAACCAAAATCACCCCCAGGACTGCTGGGATAGACCAACCCCAAAGAAGCCCGCTTGCTGCCTGAAGAGAGAAAATGCATGTGTTTAGTGGCTGCTGAGGGCCTGAAAGGGGAGTCTAGCCAGGTGGAGCTGGCAGGGGCTGGGGGCTGGGCTGAGCTGGCATCTCTGGCAGTCAGGGTTCAGTTAGAGGGTAAGGCCTGGTGGGGGTTGCTGAGGGCTCAGAGGGGGAGGTGCTGGGGGGGATTATACAATGGAGGGGGCTTGCAGCTCCACACAAGATGGATCTCAAGGGGAGGAAGGCAGTGAAAGGCAGCATAAGCTGTAACTGAAGGAGCTGGGGTGGGGAGACCGGTGAAGGAAGAAGGAGTTGAGAACAGGGAGGAGGCTCCTTGGCTTGGAGGGAGCAGGGCCCCGAGAAGGGGCTTGCTGAGGACCTCGTGCTCCCTGAGAGGAGAAGGGGACACGAGAGAAGGGTGTCCCGAGGGGGTAGGGTAGTTCAGTGGTAGGGCTCTTGCCTTGCTTACACAAGCCCTGATCACCAGTACAACAAAAAGTAGTGTCCGGGAGGAAGGGGGGATGAGCCGCCTCCGGGGCTCTGCTGGGCGCTGAGGGTGAGGACTCCAAGTGTGTTTCGGAGACCAGACTTTAGCTCTGGGGCTGGAAAGATTTTCAGGCCCTAGGATCCCTGAGGGAAGGACAAGAGACTCTGCCCAGGTAAGTGAGGTAGTGATGGAGGTCATCCTGTTTTGTTCTATTTTCAGAGGTTGGAGCTTCACCACGGCCAAGGTATCACACCCAATTCCAGAATGCATCAAAACCACATGGTTCCTACCTGGGCCTGATGGTGCTGGCCTTTAGTCCCAGCCACTTGGGAGGATGAGACAGGAGGATCTTAGGTTCAAGGCCTAGGCTAGAAAGTGAATTCAGAGCCAAATGGGCAGCTGAGCAATACTGACTTAAAAAAAAAAAAAAGAGGTGGTGGGGTGCTGCCAGGATGACTTACCAGTGAAGATATGCTTGGTGGCAAGCCTGACTACCTGAGCTCTCGTTCTGGAACCCACGTGGAGAAACTTATTCCCATGAGTTGTCCTCTGGCTTCCACAAACACACGGTGGTATAAATAGGGGCCGGGGAAGTAACTCAGTCTAAAATGCTTGCCACCTAAGCATGAAGACCCAAGTTTCATCTCCAGAACACATTTGGGGAGGTGGGGGGGCGGATCTGGGCATAGTGGTACATGCTTGTCATCCCAGCACTAAGGAGATGGAGACAGGGACAACCTTGGGGCTTGCTCACCAGCCAGTCAGGCCTACTTGGTGAGTTCCAGGCCATTGAGAGATCCTGTCTCCAAAACAAGATGGATAGTGCCTGCAGAGAGACACCTGAAGTTGATGCCTGGCCTCTAGAGGCCCATTCGCAAGTGTGTGCCCACGTGAATGTACAAAGTTAGAAGAGGGTTGGGAATATAATATAGCTCAGGGGTAGAGTGCCTGGCAAGATGGCCTGCATTCAATATCCAGCACCAAGTAAAACAATAGAGACGGTGCCTACGTGGTTACCATTGCTAACACTTCTCCAGGGTGTCCATTCTTCAAGGGAATCTGAAATCGAGAAAAGATCCGTCATTTATAGATGACAAGACAGGTTCTCAGTGACTTGTCCCTGGAGTGACTTGTCCAAGGTCATATGGACAATGGCAGAAGTAGATCAGCCTGAAGACTGATTCTAAGTCTTTGCTTTTTTTGTACAGACTGCATGAAAAACCAAATCTGAGCCGGGAGTTGGTGGCGCACGCCTTTAATCCCAACACTCGGGAGACAGAGCCAGGCGGATCTCTGTGAGTTCGAGGCCAGCCTGGGCTACCAAGTGAGCTCCAGGAAAGGTGCAAAGCTACACAGAGAAACCCTGTCTCGAAAAAACCAAAAAAAAAAAAAAAAAAAAAAAAAAAAAACAAATCTGTTCAGCACAGGGGACATAGAAGATCACAGTGCTTAGCATGCACGGGGCCAGGGTTTGATCCATAGCATGGGGAGGGGCTACAAATTAGCCGGGCGGTGGTGGCGCACGCCTTTAATCCCAGCACTCGGGAGGCTGAGGCAGGCAGATCTTTGTGAGGTCGAGGCCAGCCTGGTCTACAGAGAGAGATCCAGGAAAGGCGCAAAGCTACACAGAGAAACCCTGTCTCGACAAACAAAAAAACAAAAACAAAAAAAGCTACAAATTAGTCCAGTCTATAGTAAAAGGTTTTAGGCCAAGATACAGCTGATGAGCTGATAAAATTAGAGTGTGTGTGTGTGTGTGTGTGTGCATGTCCGCTTTTCTGAGCACTTTACACATATACACACGGTTTCCACAACAGTGCCCTGAGGTTTTACTGTCACTGTATCCCATCTTACATACAGGAAGTTCAAGTACAGGGTGGGGTATATATACCTCAGCCAGAGAGCGCTTGCCTAGGAGCATGCACGAGGCCATGGGTTCAATAACAATCACTTGAAAATAATGTTAGGGTTAGGTATGTATCTCAGTTATCGTAGTGTTTCCCTTGCATGTGTGAAACCCTAGTGCAGTCGCCTACACCACATAAACAAGGTGTGGTGACATGGTCCTCGGATGCATAGGGAGTTCAAGGTCAGCCCAGGTAATGTGGTCATGGAAAAGAAAAAAAAGAAACCCAAGCCAGGGAGGTGGCTCAGTAGGTAAACGCCTCTGCCACCAAGGCTGACAGCCGAAGCTCGGTCCCCAGGACCCACACGGTAGAAGGAAAGCCGACTCCTGCAAGTTGTCCTCTGACACCTTGGTAAGAACGTACATGCACAAGAAACCCTCAAGTGCAGGTACGGAATTTGCCAAGGCCAACCAGTAACTGGTGACACCAGAATTGAGCAATCTAGTGGTTCAGGAGTCTACAATTCACTGTACCATTGTTAAAAGTGAAAACCCAGCAGCTGGGGTCTTACTCATTAGTAGAATGCTTGCCTAGCCAAAGCAAGGCCCTGAGTTCAATCTCCAGCATGAAAGAAGAGGCCCCCAAACGGCTTTAATTGGACCTCTCAAGCCTGTATCACAGTTCTCCAATCTACCCACTCAGATCGGTGGTTCTTGACCATGTCTGAGAGAAGCCACACAGAGAACATCAAAATGTTGATGCCTGTGCCCCATGATGGAGGGGCTGGTCCATAATACTAGCACTGAGGCGGTTAATGTACTAATGGCTCAGAGGTTAAGAGCACTGACTGCTCTTGCAGAGGACCTGGGTTCAATTCCCAGCACCCACATGGCAGCTCACACCTGTCTGAACTCCAGTTCCAGGAGATCAGACACCCTCACACAGATATGCATGCAGGCAAAACACCAATGTACATAAAGAAAATAAATCATTAAAAAAAAAAAACTAGCACTGAGGAGGTAAGAGCCAAGATGATATCAAGTTCGAGACCACCCTGGACTGTGAGTGAGATCCTGTTTTTTTTTTTTGTTTTTCAATAAATAACAAAAAATGCTGGTGGTGGTCAAAACTTGGGGTGGGGTCTGGGTATGGGTTTTCTTTTTTTAAAGCTCCTCGAGTATTCTCAGTGTGTAGCCAGAGTTGATAGTCTCTAGGCTAGCTACTGTACTGAGCATTTACACATGTATCCACCTGTGCACACACACCCATACTTAATATGTATTCCTAAGTGTGTCTACGGTGTTTTTCCTGTGTGTACACGGCAGTGGTCCAAAGCATCCTTCACTCTTGCGTTCCCAGACACTGGCCCAGGAGTCATTATATTTGGTGTTGTCTCTTCCTGTGAATGGTGGGGGTTTGGAACCCCATGAGGATTGACTGGCAGAGCTTTGGACATGAGAGATTTGCTCTTGTGGCTGTGTTCTGCCCGTTGTACAGATGTGAAGAACAGGATGTTGTGGTGCAGAGGCAGGTGAATCTGTCCCTAATTCGAGGGCAGCCTGGTCTATATAGCGAGCTCCAGGCCAGCCAATGCTACATAGTAAGACCCTGTCACAAAGCACACAAACAGATGTGATAAAGAGAGGCACTCTTATAGTGCGTGCCTGGGTTTGGCTGACTGGCTATGTGGTGTGTGTGTGTGTGTGGGTGTGTGTGTGTGTGTGTGTGTGTGTGAAGGTGTGCATAATCCAGACCCTGTAAAATGTGGATAGTGGGGAGGAGTGATAGGAAAGATCTATGCATAAGGTAGGCACCAACCCAGAACACCACACACACACACACACACACACACACACACACACACACACACACACACACACACGCAGCTGTGAGGAGTCTGGGTTCCACTGGAACCAGGAGAGAGAGCTATGCTTTGGTATGTGGGGGAGGCGTAGCTGGGGCTGGAAACTGGAGAGTGGGAGGGAGAGAGGAAGGGAGGGAGGCTGGGGAGCCACATCCTTGATCTCTGTTCTGTTTCAGTAGTTCCGGACTTGGTGCTCTGGGTCTCTGTGTGGCTCTGGGTGTCCCTTTCTGTAATGGCAGGATCTTGGCATCTGTTTCTCTTCTGGGTCTTGGGCTAGGAGGCTGATCATGTGACTCTGGGTCTCCACCTCTCCAGTCTACTTGGCTCTGTGTCCCCTCGATGTCTCAGTCTCTGCCTCCATGTCTGCCTCTGTCCTTCCTTGTCCTTGCCAGGTGGGGGGAGGGGCCCAGCACTCAGAGAGCAGGTGTGGGCTCACTCAGGCAGCAGGGAGCGAAGCCCAGGAGGGCCAAGAGCCAGCAGCCTCTGGACACAAGCACACACTCCAGGATACACATTCTGAGTGCTCACAGGAACACACAATGACCTATAAGTACAAGGATGGTTCCTGAGGACTTTCACAGGAACACACACAGGTACAAAACTAAACAGTCACTCCCAGGAGCACACAAGGATGCCAGACACAGTGGGTCACATGCAGATATTAACGACTCACACAGATATGCTTCATAAAAAAAACCCTCAGCCAGAGACAGAGAAAACCCCAGAGCCACGGACGTGCACTGGGACACAACACACACAAAGACACAAATTAGAAAATGCAGGCACACAGGCTCACTCGACACACTCAAAATCACACACTTACCCGGGAATAAGGAGGGAAAAAGCACACAGGGGCCTCAACCCTCAAGGGCAATCAGAGACAGAGGCACACGGAGGGACCCCCGAGGGACCCAGACAGAACAGTCCCAGATACACACTCCTCCCTCAGGGCTCACTTTGGAGTACTTGGGGACACGCCCATAGGTGACGGGAGGTGACTAGGGCCGGAGCGCACCTGGCGCCCTCGGCGCGCCCCCAGGCGCCAGGCGGCCCGAGCATGCGTGCCCGTGCGTGCATGCGTGCCCGCCCGAGCGCGCCGCCACCACCTGTGGGAGGAGAGGTGCGCGCTGCGCCCCGGGCTGCGGTGGGGGGACCGGGGGGGGGGGAGCGGTTGCCATGGCGCGCCGAGCGCGGCCGCATACTAATGGGCGGCCACGGGCACTGCCCCCACAGCTGCCCCCCACTGGCCGCTCTCTCCTCCCACTCCTTCCTCCGGCTTCCGCCGCCACTCGGGCGCGCGCCCTCGGCCCACGCGCTCCATACGGATCCTGGGCCCTGGGTCCCTGGCCACCACCGTCTCATCTCTGCGGCAATGGGTCCAGCCAGGCCCAAGGGCGATGGCCTGGCCCTGCGGGGCTCCCTGCCTGGGCGGGTGCCGGCACCACCAAGCGGACTTTGCAACAGGAAGCGAGGGTCAGCCTTGGCAATAAGGCGGCCACCCGGAGGGAAGGCAGGACAGGGCGAAAGAAAGGGAGCCCCAGGCCCGGCCGTCTGTCTTCCCATGCGACCTGGTCAACGGCCAACATGGGCTTCTAGCGCCTCTCCAAATAGTCGCGCGTGGCTTTGGGGTAGGGAGTAGTTGGTTACCACCACGGCTAGGTAGGTCTTCCATCTCCTAATAGGGCGAGGTGGGAACTGAAGAGGGCCGAGGCCTGGGCCCGAAAGCACACTGGAAGGATTCACACCTCCTGCTGGAGTCCCATCCCCAAGCTGCTCTGACTCCTAACTGCCCTGGGGGTGACCGGAGGCCCTGTGGGGTGGGGGTGCCAGCAAAGAGTTTGCAGGTAGAGGCAGTGAGAGGGGGAGCCCGGTGGGGTGGAGGGGAGCCAGGCGGTTGCCTAGCAACCCCACAGCTGTCTGTTGACCTAGAAGAAGCAGCGCTGTCTTGACACAGCTGGTGTTTACATGTAACCGAGGCTCTGGCTTAGCGCTGGCTTGGAGCAAAGCTGAAGCAAGGCCCTGGTGGCAGCCTGGCCCCAACCCTGCCTGTCGTGGGCTCCATGACTGCCTGCTCTCTCTATTGGCTTCTCTCCCGTCTCAGGTCTCAAGTCCCACAGGGAAAGAGCAGAAGAAATCTCAGGGCTGGAGGCTTTGGGAAGGGCAGAGGTACGTGCACCCTCACAACCCTGAAGCCTTCGACCCAGAACAGGAAGGGACTAAGAAAAGCAAACCGGGGCTTGAGTTATGGCGTGGTGGTGAAGAGCACTTGATGCTCCAGCCGTGGACACAGGAGGTTTGGTTCCCAGCACCCACGTGGCCGCTCACAACTGCCTGTCATTTCAGTTCCAGGAGATCTGACGCCCTCTTCTGGCATGCCTTCGTATGACAGCGCTAAGAAATGCGCGCATATGCGCTTGTGCGCGCGCACATACACACGGTACACATACACACAAGCAGGCAGAACAGACCCACACTCACATTTAAAACCATGTATCTTTAGAAAAGAGAAGCAGAAGGAAACCACATGCCAGTGCCACAGAGAACACCAGCATACACAGGGGACACCTGGTCACAGCCTCTCCAAATCAAAGTGATGGAGGCACATGCCGAGAGGTGGTGTATACCTGTAAATCCTGGCATTTTGGAGGTGGAGGCTGTAAAACCAGGAGTCCATAGTCAGCCTTTGCTGTATGGAGGATTCGAGGCCAGCCTGAGCTACATGAGCTCCTGTCACAAAACAAGATGCAAAAAAAAAAAAAAAAAAAAAAAAAAAAGTGACATAGGAATACAGCCCATCACAGAAATCCCCTTAGGCATGATGACACACGCACAAACACAGGAACACAGTCATCAAGTGATTGAGACACGAACACAGCTATGCCTGCAGATATCTTGACACCAAGGCACTGACCATCCAGCAGACGCACTCAAGCCCGGAGACAGGCGAACAGAAGCCATCCCACGCCAACACCGGCAACGCCCACGTGCACAGCAGCTCCTAGTGTTTGTAGGTCTGTGCGGTGAAAGACAAAAGCCCGCATACGGAGTCACCCACACGCACACACTAGCACCCACGGAAACACAGCCCACCAAATGTTTACTGATTGCCCACAGTGCCCGAGACAGACAGCGGTGACACCATGACACAGGAAGACACACCCAGGAGCCCTACATATGAAAAGGCATGGTCCCCAAAGGACCACAGGCCCTGGCATGTCCCACCTGCACCCACACAAGTACTCAAGGCACAAACATTTGCTAGCATAGGGTGTGGTGTGGACAGAGCTGAGACTCCTCCTTGCCCACAAGCTCTCTGTAACAGCACGTCTGCCTCCAAGTCAGAAGGTTCTAGTCCCAGGGACAGGGCTGGATGAACTCATGTGTTGGCTGCTGCACCCCTAATCCTCAGCCCTAGGGAGCAGACGATGTCATCAATTCCCTTGGGGGCCCCGATCTGGATGAGGAGGCACAACTCTATCCTCTGAAATCCCAGGACTGACAGAGGAAGCAAGGTCCTGCCCCAGAAGCCTGGAGTCTGATGGACCGTATCTCCCTCGTGGATAGCTTGGGATACCTCAGACACCACACACACACACACACACACACACACACACACACACACACACACACGGAGACACATATGAGCTTGTGGTGTGGCAGTACTGTGTGCCCCGGAGGGCTTCCTGCAAGAGGTGAACTTGGGGTCTGGCTTTGGAACCTAGAACGAAGAGGGAAGGATGAGTACTGCCTTGAAAAGGGCCTCCTTTCTTTTCCTGCCCCTCATCCAGCAGTTCCTCCTCCCCCAGGGCCCAAGGGGCCGGCTGGGGCCCCACAGTCCCATCAGCCCAAGCAGTGAGCAGAAGGAGGAGAGAGGATATTTTTAGCTCCTCTGCCACTGACATTTCGCAGCAGGCGACCTGGGGTGAAGCTGAGTGAGTGCTGAAGGCTGGGAGAAGCCGACAGCGACTTCCCGCCCCCACGCACACGCACACAGCACTGTGCACACACAGCCATGTCCCCAACACCAGCCATGCTCACGTCGTGGCACGGCCTCAGGTATACTGTCCCATGGTGAGACACACACGTGCATCTGAGCACAGGTTTGGTGCCCATGTCACACATGACAGAAACCTCACCTATCTGGACACATACAATAAAGTGTCACTTTACACACCCAGACACACAGTGGGTATTTATTTCTCACACCTAGCCAAACCCATCCTCAGTCATCATCCATTCAAGAAGTACATACTCAGTGCCTACTATGAGCTGGATCCTACTCATTCAAGAGACTGAATGAAACGTTAAAATTGCAGTCTTCATAATCTGAGTCGATGGTAGTGGGAGGTTGGCAATAAAAAATAAATAAATAAGTCAGGCAGTGGTGGTGCATGCCTTTAATCCCAGCACTCGGGAGGCAAAAGCCAGGCAGATCTGTGAGTTCAAGGCCAGCCTGATCTGCAGAGCAAGCTCCAGGACAGGCACCAAAACTACAGGGAGAAATCCTGTCTCGGGGTGGGGTGGGGGGGAGCCATACATATGTCTGACCTGGCAATTCAGAGCTGTAATCCCAGCTCCTCAGAAAGCCGAGGCAGGAGGATGGCAAGTTGAAGGCCTGCCAAGGCTACAGAATGTGTTCCCCAGTAGCCTGGGCAATTGAGTGAGACCTCGTCTCAACATAAGAAGTCAGAGAATGCTGGGAAGCTAGTGAGAAGACTCAGCAGGTAAAGGCACTGACCACCACGTCTGGTGACTGAATTGAGTCCCCAGAACCCACACAGTGAAAGGAGAGAACTACCTCCCCTGATGTCTGAGAGTGTGTGAGTGCGCGCGCACGCGCACACACACACACACACACACACACACACACACGTTGTTGTTGTTGTTGTTGTTGTTTCTGAGACAGGGTCTCTCTATGTAGTCCCGGTTGTCCTAGAACTCACTCTGTAGCCCAGGCTGGCCTCATACTCACAGAGATCCACCTGCCTCTGCCTCCCATAGTGCTAGGACTAAAGGAGTGCACCACCATGCTCTGCCTACATTAAAACAACAACAGCAAAAAGAACTGCTGTGGTGTAGCTCAGTGATAGAGTGCTTGCTTAGCATGCCCAAGGCGCTACAGTGAATCCACAGAATTCCAAAAAGAAAAGGACCACGGATCCACATATGACTCAGACCTCCAAAATATATAGCCATGTGTGCGGACAACTCCTTCATATTCAGTACCCTACAAATATGTATGAACTACACTCATAACCCATAGTCAGGAGTTATAGAGCAGCCAGTAAAATGGCTAATGGGTAAAAGCACTTGTGGGACCGTCTGAATACCTGAGCCGGCTCATCCTATCCCAGGGAAGGAGGAGAGAACCAAGACCCAGAGTTATCCGCTGACCTCCATATGGTCCGCAGCGCACAGGCACACACCCAACACACACAATAATAAATAACGTACTTTACAAAAATGTAACGACTCACACAGGCAACACATGTACCTCAGACTCATGTACACCACCATACGCACATACAATTGCACGTTTCATATGTACTCATGCAGTTCAGGAGACATGTAGGCCCAGGCACACACTCACTCTTATAGATGGCTTTCCAAATTACTCGTCTACATACACAATGCTCAGCACAAAAACAAAGATTCACAGCCCTACACACACACACACACACACACACACACACACACACACACACACACAGCCATTCTTTGCCTGTCACGAACATTCCCAAAGGCTTCCTGCCTCCTTTGCAATCCCAACCTGTTTGTCACATGCTCACACATGCACGCAGAGTCCTTTCAAAGTCCCCACCTCACATACACCTACCCATGACCAGGTTCCAAGAGGCCACACCCCTACTCAGCACATGCCCACGCAGCCCCTCCCCTCTCTCGTGGTGGCAAGTGTGGTCAGCATACAGCATAGGTGTATGCCTGGAGTGCTGCCCTAAGATTCCACCCTTCTGTCCCCAGGACTTAGGGGACACCCCCAAACAGGGTGATGGAAACAGAGTTTGATCTGGAGGCTGATGGTGGAGAGGGAGAAGCCTGCTGCTCAGGTCAGCCCCCCTCCTCCTCGGTTCTGTCCTCCGTCCTCCTCCCTCTCTTCTTGAATTCATCTCCCTAGTCCACCCCCAACCTCTAGTAACCTTGGTACAGAGCCCACGCTCTCTGTTAGAAAGTGTAACAGCCTCTGTGATCAGCAGATGGACTAATAGCAGATAGACACCTCCACATCACTTGAGACAACAATAACAACAAAGTCATTGTCATAACCTGAAGACCTGGCAGGGGGCGGGAGGGGGGGGGCGGGGAGAAAGAACTAAATGAACCATGAGAAGAGTGAGACGGACTGGACCATGGACCGCGCGCACTTCATGGCTCCTTTCGAGAAGCCGCCCCGGGTTCCGATGCTGCTCCTGTTGTACGACCCTGGGATCAGTTGCTGGCCTTGCCTAGTCCTCTTCTGCTTCAGTAAAACAGACAGTGCCAGAGAGTGATTCCTGAGGCGCTGGCGTTCTGAGACTGCAGCAGTTGTATAAGCAGGGGGCAGGGCGGGCGGGCGGGCGGGCGAGGAGCCTGGCTTAAGCCGTAAAAGCCCCCTCCCCAGAGGCTTTCCCTAGCAGCCACCCCCCCTCCAGGCCTGCTGGTTTAGGTTAAAGCACCAGAGGCCAACAGCACCCCCTGTTCCCCAATACACATAAACACATGTACTCTTCCAAGATTCAGCCACTTCCTCTGCTCTCCCTGGACCTCCGTATCCAGGCTTGTGTATTTAGGGGCTCGGCTTTGGGCTCTGTGCCATGGAGCCAGTCTATGTGTGCACTGTCTGTCTGTCTGTCTGTCTGCCAACAGCCTTCAGGCGCCAGGAGGGGAGGCAGCAGCAAGGAGGTGGGGGAGGGAAGGAGGTAGCAGCAGCGTTGACAAGTTCCAATGTCTGGCTTTCCCTCCTGGAAACCCCAAGCTGGGCTGCCCCCCCCTCTTCCCTTCCTGTCTCTCTCGCTCAAGCACGTCCCTTCTAAGCCCCTCTCTGCAGACACCCCCAGTGGATCCAAGCCCAGATCTGCTGCCAAGAAGGCCGACATTTCTTAGACTTGCCACGTTAAAGGGGCCTGCACAGGCACACACTCCAATCCTCTCACCATGTCCTCCTCCTTTGCACGTTCGGGCAACCTGAAACACACAAAGACGCCACGGTCGGCCACAGCGGCCACCCGTGCACACACGAGGCAGGGGCGAATCTGACCTCGGGTGCACAGACAAATATGAACCCAGGCGTGGACTCCCTCCCTTTCCAAGCTCGGCTCACCACAGCCCCACGTGGTTTCCATCACACAGTACATAGAGACTCACACACACAGGCACACACAGGCCCGCCATACAGAGAAACAAGTGCAAACCCTGAGCAGCGTCGCCCTGCACAGCACCACCAACCATCACCCCCACCACTGCCATCACTGCTGTCCTGCCTCCTACACTCTCATCCAGATATATACGACACATAGTGTTCCCCTGTGCCACCATCAGTAGCCACAGAGACGCTGCATGCCTACCCCTGGACATTTGGTCCAGCCCACACAGCTACACAGCATTTTCCCAGACACACACCGCAGCCTCACACAGCATCTCTTAATGCAGACATCCCGCTATGTCTTGTTCATAATCACCTCATTATTCCCTTGTCAGCTGTAACAAGTGTCAGGCAGGCCTGCCATACCCTGACACGGCATATATAAAGTCAGGCACATGCACTGACCCCTTTGTGTACCCCTGGATTCCTTACACACTGGTTGTGAGGGGCACACACTGCTAGACACAGCATTTCTTTGCACGTAGCCTGAATTCAAACTCAGGACCCACGCGGCTTTCCCTTGTGCTTATTCAAACACACAGTGGGTCTCTGGGCAGCATAAATGTACACACGGCAGAGCTTGCACACTTGAAGCAAATAAATTCACCCCTCAATGTGCCTTTTCGGGCGTGTGTGTGTGTGTGTGTGTGTGTGTGCATGCTCCAGAGGGGACAGACCCAGCTGTCACCTACTCCAGCCTCCTCGCCCCCACCCTCAGCCTTCCGCCTCCCTCCCCTGGCTGGTGAGAGCAGAGGGCCCAGCTCTTGTTCCCTCTCTCCGCTAGCTGCCTCGCTCCCTCCCATCTGGCAAAATCAGCCAGCCCTGCCCCAGCTCAGGCTCAGGCGCAGGCAGCCCTGGCTGCTCTGGGCAAACTCTCGGCTGGTTGGTCTCGGTCTCGGCTGATGCCGCATCAGCAGCAGCAGCAGCAGCAGGGGCAGGGGCGAGAAGGCTTCAGGCGGCTGCCAACGTGGCAGACGGCGGGCAGGGCGGCAGGAAGGAAGCTGGGCCCATTCTGCGCCCACTCGCTGGGGGAGACAAAACCAAGGGGCTGAATGAGCAAGCAAGGCAGCTGGGCAGGGGACCTTGTGCACAGCTTGGGCTCTGGGCCCACATGGGTCCCACAATGGCTGTGTGACCTTGAGCAACTTGTTCCCCATCTCTGGTCTCATTTCCTCCTTTAGCAAACGCGCAGTTTGGACTGGACAAATCACGTCTCCAGTTCTACAAAGGCAACTCACAGGCTGGAGAGCCAGGCTCACTCTGTGGCCTCCAGCTCTTTCAGCCCCTAAATAAAAATTCCTTATCTTTGTACAGCTGCCTCCATTGACATATCCTTTTCATTCTGCATTGGTAATGCCATTTCATTAATAAGAAGAGAACATGTTCAAGCAGGCATGCCTGTAATCCCAGGACTTTGGAGACTGAGGCAGGAGGATTGCCATGAGTTCAAGGCCCACTCTATCTCAAATAAGAAGGAAAAGGGGGATGCTGGGAAGATGACTCAGAGATTGAGAATACCTACTGTCCTTATAGAGGACGGGAATTCAGTTCCTAGCACTGATAGGGCAGCTCAGAATCATCTGTAACTCCCTTTCTGGGGACGCCATGCTCTCTCCTAATCTCTGCAGGCACAAGGCATGCACATGGTACATGGATATACATGTAGGGGAAATTTGTACACATAAATCTTAAAAAAAAAAAAAGTTTTAAAGAAAAAAGGAAGAAACACCAGGTTTACCCAGCCAGTGCTTACAAGAGCTGAGATAGGATCAGAATCAACGCTGTGTCTCTTATCTTCCCGCCATCCCATGCCCTCCCTGTTCACTCACAGCCAGCCCCTTACCCCACCTCTTCACCCTGGGCCCCAACAGAGCCACCTGGTTCTGCCCTGGAGAGTCAGGGTGCAAAGGTCAGACAGGCCTCCCACCAGCATTCCAGCTGCCACTGGCTGGGACCACAGCTGTCAGCAGGGTCCAGAGAGCCAAAATCCACCTCCTAAGCAGGCCCACATTGTCAGCTTCAAGATGGAGCTGCTGTGGGGTCCTGGGCCACCCTGAGCCTCAGTTTTTTCATCCTGATGGCTGCCAGGGATTGGACTAGATGAGTTCCCAGGACCCTCTCGGTTTGTAGCATTACCTAGGCAATGAACAAGGAAAACCACAGCGTGTAGGGAGGTGGCCGTATCCAGGCCCCCAGCCAACTGTGGGATGCCTGGTATCCGGGAGCCTGGCTCCTGCATCATCTGAGGCTAAGGTGGTATCTGCATCTCTAAGGGCCCCATATAAAGGAGGGGTTCAGTCCTTTTTTTTTGTGGGGGTGGGGGGATAGACAGATGGACAACAGTATGAAGAGGAGAGGGGAAAGAGACCTCCATGGAATGCTTAGCAGGAAAAAGAAAGACGGAAAAAAAAGAAAAGGCAAGAGATCTCTCCCCTTTTTCCCCCGGCTTGTTTATTTCACCGCTTTTGTCCCTGATGCTCACTCTACCCGGCCCAGTCTATGGGGACCTCAAATGTGGGACAGTTACAGGAGGGTGGAGCATCTGTGGGATCATCCTGGGAAGTGTGGAAGAGGACCCAGATGGTCTGTGGTGTAAAGAAAGGCCTGGAGTCGCCGGCCGAAGTAGCACACGCCTGCGATCCCAGCACTTGGGAAGCGAAGGAAGAGGATGATGAGTTCAGGGTCATTCTCAGCTAGTTCAAGATCAGCCTGGGCAACACACTCTGTTTCAAAAACAGTTTTCAAAAAAGAAAGGAAGGAAGAGGCAAAAGGAAAGGCTGGTGAAGGGGAAGGCACGGGTATTGAGACCCGGTCTCCAGGAAACATCCCTAGCATTTCCGGCTGTGCACGAACACACATGCGCTATTATCGTCCCCATCCTACAGATGGAGAAATCAATGCTCAGTGGCAGGGACAGAGCCAGGCTTTTATACCCAGGTTGGGCTGGCCTGACTGCAAAGCCAGTGTTTTGTGTGCTAAGCCATGCTGCCTCCTGATGGAACGAATTGCTAATGGTGGCATTTCCGATGTAGCGACAGTGCTCTGGGAAGAGGTTCTGGACAGATGGTTCCCGATTGGGCCCCTGCCTCAGGCTAGCGGAGCAGAGGGTTGTTGGTGCAGGAAAAGCTCATCCCCCTCCGTTCTGCTGTGTGTGGGATGCAGGCAGATCCCCTCCGGACTCCTCACCATCCCCCGCCAGCCCTTTGGCCTTGCCTGGGTGACCTGCATGAGCTCAGCTTCCCAGCAGCCCCGCGGAGGAGTCAGCCAGGGCAGAGACTGCCTCTGCCCTCGCTGCTTGGCAGTGCCAAGGGAGGCGGGGCCGCAGCAGAGGGGTGCAGCATCTCCCAGACACCAGACCTCCTTCCTGTGCCCCAACTCCGGCACCCCTGGGGTCTTCTGCCGAGGCACAAGCTGGGATGAATGGTGCAGAGCTGGGCACACTGGTCAGGCCCGTCCCCACTGCTGCAGCCTTGTTGAGTTGCCATTAACAAGTGGCCGGAGGTTGCCGTGTCTCCATGGAGACCAGACAGTCAGTGCGGCTCTGGGGTGAGGGCCGTGATTAGTGAGTGTCAGTTTTGCCAGCCCTGTCCCTTCCCACTGCTGCTCAAGACAACAGGCCTGGGGGGTGGAGGGGAGGACTAGGAGGGGGTTCAGAGCCTCACAGGCAGGGGGCATTCAGGCCCAGCCTCAGGTGCTGTGTCTTTGTCTCCCCCAGTGGCTCCTCAGTTCCCCCTCCTCTTGTCGCCTGCCTTCCCTCCGCAATCCATAATCCATCTTACACACAGCCACCAGGGTGAGGTTTCTAAAACACGAGCTGAATCCTGACACTGTCTTGCTTAAGAGCATTCCATGGCTCCTGACACCCTGGAGGCTGAGTTCAGCGACTTTCTCTCTCTCTCTCTCTCTCTCTCTCTCTCTCTCTCTCTCTCTCTCTCTCTCTCTCTCTCTCTCGTCTTTCTTTAAAAAAAAAAAAAAAAAAAAAAAACGAAAAACAGGGTCTCATGTGTCCCCGAGTATTCCACGATGTCCTTGAACTGGATGTGTAGCCGGGGATGATGCTAAACTGCCCCCCTTACCTCCACCCCCCAAGTGCCTAGAGTCTAGTCACTCTAGACTAAAGGCCCTAGACTAAAGATGTCCACAAGCACTCCAGTTTATGTGGTGCTGGGGACTGAATTTATGTGGTGCTGGGGCTTTGTGCTTGGTAGGCAAACACTCTTCTAACTAAGCTACAGGCCTTCAATGGTTTTTGAGCATCCACTATGGGTCAAGGAGCTTGCCAGATGTACAAGGTCAATGCAGCAAGCAAGTTCTCTGCTTTCCTGGAGGAAGGCAACCTGCCAATCTTATGAGGGGAATACATTTTAAATAAAATACAGGGCTGGAGAGATGGCTCAGTGGTTAAGAGCACTAACTCAAATAATCAGAGGACCCCAGGTTCGCTGGGGCGGTGGTGGCACACGCCTTTAATCCCAACACTCGGGAGGCAGAGGCAGGCAGATCTCTGTGAGTTCGAGGCCAGCCTGGGCTACCAAGTGAGTTCCAGGAAAGGCGCAAAGCTACACAGAGAAACCCTGTCTCCAAAAAAGAAAAAAACAAAACAGAGGACCCCAGGTTCAATTCCCAGCATCGACAGGGCAGCTCACAACTGTCTGTAACTCCAGGATCCAACGCCTTCACATAGACATGCACGCAGGCAAAACACCAATGAACATAAAAATAAATAAAATACAAATCAAGAGCTTTTTGCCAGGCCTGTCTCCATGTGTTCGAGGCCAGCCTGATCTACAGAGTAAGTTCCAGGACAGCCCAGGGTTACACAGAGAAACCCTGTCTCAAACCCCCTCCCCTAAAAAAAGAGCTTTTGGCAAGGTGGCATAGGCCTATAATCTCAGTACTTGAGCAGCTGGGGCAGAAGGATTATGAATTCAAGACCAGTCTGGGTTATATAGTGAGATTTTCCCAAAAACAAAACAAAGTAACGGGAGTCAGCCAAGTTCAGGCTGCCAATACTAAGGAGGCAGTTTTGTATTCGAGTGTATGTGTACCCACGTGTACATTCATAGGCATGGAGGCCAGAGCTCAGTCTTCAAGCGTCTTTCTCCATCACTCTCCGCCTTATAATTTTTTCCCCCTTTTGGAATGCTTCAAGAGAATTTGAGTGTCATCCTTGCCCGGGGGCCATGCTAATTTTCTCCTTATCATTCCAAGTTCAGTGTGCTGCTGAAGCTAACAGCACCTTGCTTTTGGACACAGGGTTTCTCACTGAGTCTGGAGTTCACCAGTTCAGCTAGACTGGCTAGCCTGCAAGCCCCAAGGCTCCTCCTGTCTTCGGTTCCCGGGGATTATAGACTCTCACTGCTCCTTGTGTGGCAAGCATTTTATCAGCTGAGCCATCTCCCCACATCCCCCTTTTAAATTATTTATCTATGTTTATGTGTATGCTTGTACGAGTTTATGTGCACCACACATAGGGAGGTGCCCACAGAGGCCAGACGAGGGCATCAGAGCCCTTGTAGCTGGAGACTGAATAAGTTATGAGATGCCCGAAGGCATTGAAGTGGGTCTTTTCCAAGAGCAGTAAATGCTCCTGTTTATTTATTTATTTTGATTTATTTATTTATTAAGTATAGTGTTCTGTCTGTGTGTATCCCTGCAGGCCAGAAGGGGGCACCAGATCTCATTTCAGATGGTTGTGAGCCACCATGTGGGTGCTGGGAATTGAACTCAGGACCTCTGGAAGAGCAGCCAGTACTCTTAACCTCTGAGCCATCTCTCCAGCCCCTCCTGTTTATTTATTTAGACATCTTCTCACTATGTATCCCTGGCTAGCCTAGTACTGCTTATGTAGACCAGGCTTGCCTCAAACTTACAGACATCTGCCTTGCCTCTGCCTCCCAGATGAGTTATAGGTGTGTGCTACCACATCTGTCATGGCCTTTTTTGTTTTGTTTTGTTTTGTTTTTTGAGACAGAGTATAGACCAGGCTGGCCTTGAACTCAGAAATCCACCTGCCTCTGCCTCCTTAGTGCTGGGATTAAAGGCATGCACCACCACCGCCCAGCGGCAAATAGCTCTTAATTAATCATTGGTGTTATGTATCCCCATATTGGCCTTTAACTGCATATGTAGCTGAGGCTGACCTTCAACTTCTCATCCTCCTGCCTCCATCTTGTGAGAGTTGGAATTATAGGTGCACACACACCATCACACTGAATTTACCACGGTGTTGGAGATCAAACCCAGGGCGTCATGCTTGCTAGGGAAGCAGGCCACCAACTGACTATATCCATAATGCCGAAGACATTTTTATAGAGTGACGGGTCCTGATATGGTTCCACCGGTGGGCAGACAGGAGCATTCTAGAGAGCATGTGCCAGGCCCCAGGCCCCAGCCTCCCGCCCCTCTGGCCTCCTCTGTTTTCCCTCCCTGTTGCCAACCCCTCCTTCCTGCTTCCTATCTTGGTTAAAGGCAGGGCTTATCCAAGTGAGTGGGGGTGGGGACGAGGAGGGGACAACCCAAACCTCTGAGTCATGGTCCCTCTTTCTTCTCCCCTGTGCTCACTTGCTTCTCCTCAGCCCTCCTTCCTGTCCGCTCTAGCCCATCTCCTTCTGCTCTCCGGGCGGCGTTCCTCACGTGCGCTCCCGCCTGTCCCCATCAGGCTCTTGAATCCTAGATCGGGGGGGGCCTTGGGTGCCAGGCACCGAGCCCCAGCAGACCTTGTGGCTACAGCAAAGGGCAGGTGCGTGGTCCCTGCCCGAGGCCAGAGTCCAGTCAGGAAGGCCGTGGGTCTGTGAGTGCAGAGGAGAACCTGACCTAGACAGGGTGTCTAGCAGCATTCCAGGAGGACAAGCTGCTTAGCTGGGACCCGAAGGGCCAGGAGTGAGCCAGGCAAAGGGAGGGGAAGATGTTCCAGGCAGAGGAACAAGTACACACTTGGGAAGGCAGGAAGTAGGAGAGGTCAGAGCTGAACCAGAGGTTGGGGGGGGGGAGGGGGTGGCTGGGCTCCCACCGGGAGTATGCTAGGATCTCCTCCCAGGCATGACCTCCAGCCTCTCCCTTCCGGTTCACGCTCCACACCACAGTGAGCGTGGGCTCCGCACCCACAGTCCAAGCCCTTGAAGCGCCCCAAAGGCTCCTCCAGCGGACTTTCTGCTTGCTCCTCCCAGCCAGCCACACCCAAACAGGTCCTTTTCTTTGTCTCCAGGAATGCTCTCCCCCACTTACCCCTAAAGGCCCCGCGTGGGTGCCCCTCCCCCAGGAAGCCTCCGTGACCTGTCAGTAAGATCCTCCTCTCTGCCTTCTTCCTACCACAAACCGGGGTCGTGTGCACAGAATAACGGACAGCTGGTGCTCATCGGCTGCTTTGCGGGGGACTTTATAGATGTGTCCCATGGTGATGGTCTTATTTAACTCAATGGCTCTGCAGTCAAGAACACTGCCTGCCCTTTCAGAGGCCCTGGGTTCAAGTCCCAGCATTCACATGGCAGCTAGCAATGGTCTCAAAGCCCAGTTTGATCTGATGCCCTCTTCTGCCCTCCGTGGGCATGCATGCAGAATAAATACCCACACACATAAACTAAAAAGTAAAATAAAACCCTGCCAGCTCCTCGGTGTCACCTCTACTCAGGTGGGACTGAGGCTCAGAAAGGCCAGAGTGCCTGTGCTGGTTCCCAAGGGTTATTAGTGGCAGAGCTGGGACTTGAACCCAGGTTGGTTGCTGCCACTGAGACCCGTGGAAAGTTTTCTAGCACCTTCCACCAAACTAGCAGCACTTGGGAGGGCACAGTCCCAGGCTGATGCATTTGGGCTCCTGAGAGCCTCAGACATGGCTGCACCCACAAGTTGGTGTATACAGGTAGCCTGCACCCTGAGTGGACCTGGTCATCATCCTGGGATTGACCCAGTGTCCAGCCCAGGACCTGGCTCCTGAATCAGGCCCCCGGCGATCTACTGGTATTTCTATCCCTTGTCCGGCAGCTCCTCTGGAATCAGACAGATTTGTGTTGAACTTCAGCTCTGCCTGCCTTTAGATACACCTCTGTGAGAACCTTCAGATCTCTGAGTCTCCAGTTCTTCATCTTCAGGATGAGCTGGGAAGTATCTGCTCCCTGGGACTGCCGTAGAGGTAAATAATTGTCATTCTTGCTATTTCCCGAGTGTCTTTGAGCAGTGCTGAGCTTTCTCATTTAAAAAAAAAAAAAAGTATTGATTGTATTATTTATTTGTTTTTTTGAGAGAGGTTCCCACTATGTAGACCAGTTTGGCCCGGAACTCACAGAGACCTCCTGCTTTCGGCTCCTGCGTGCTAAGGTTAAATGTGTGAGGCATCCTGCCCAGCTTATATCCTTTTTTAAAACTGTGTGTGTTTATGTGTATCTGTGGGTGGGTGTGTGCATATATGAGTCTGCAGGCACCCGTGAAGGCCAGGAGAGGGCATCAGATCCCCTGGAGCTGGAGTTACGTGAAGGTTATGAGCCTCTTGACACAGGTTCTGGGAACTGAACTCGGGTCCCCCACAAGAGCAGTCCAAGTTCTTCACTGCTGAGCCATCTTTCTAGCCTGGTCATTTACCCTTTTAAACAAAAATTCTGGTTTATTCCACAAGTTCAGAAGAGAGAGCTGGATCCCCTAGAACTGGAGTTACAGATGCTTGTGAGCCATCATGTGGGTGCTGGGAATTGAACCTGGGTCTTCTGGAAAAACAGTCTGAGCCATCTCTTCAGCTCTGATTTATTCTTTTGTTTTGTTTTTGTTTTCCAATACAGGGTTTCTTTGTGTAGCCTTGGTTGTCTTAGAACTAGCTCTGTAGACCTGGTTGGGCTCGAACTCACAGAGATCCCACTGTCTCTGCCTCCCAAGTGCTGAGATTAAAGGTGTGAGCCACCTGGCTTGTTTGTTTGGTTTTTGGTTTTTTTAGAGACAGAGTTTCTCTGTGTAACCCTGGCTTCTGATTTATTCATATTTAGTACCACCCTTTAATCCAGGCAATCAAGGACATGGGTCCTCAATACTTCAAAAGGTCACACCAGCCCTCCTCCACTGGTTCTTCCCCCCCAGAATGAAGACTCAGAGAGGCCAGGAGCACATGCCCAACAAGAATCCATCCTCATTCCCTTCTAAAACAGCTCTGGATACCAAGAATCCTGGAATCCCTGAGCCAGCTGACAGCGTGTGGGCGTGCCCTTCCCTAGTCCAAACCACACTGCCAGGGTAGATTCCTGGGCCTGAGGGGTAGCCAAAGGCAGCTGTTCACCAGGAGGGGGTGCTGAGGAAAGCAAGGGGCAGGGAGGCGGGGCGCCGGAGAAGGGCCTCCAATGTGCTCTGGTAAGGAACACTTTGTCCTTCTGAGTAACAAGTGCCTCGGAAGGCAGGAACTACCAGCTCCATTTTGGAGATAAAGGAACCTGTGCTCAGACTAGAGTGACTCTGAAGTCTGTTTACTGAGCTGCCTCGGAGCTGACAGGGCTTCCTCACACTGCGGTGTCACACACCTAGCTCCTGTTTTAACTCGCACGATGCCCCGGAAGTAATATTATTATCCCGCTTTTCAGATGAGGAAAGAGGGGCCCAGCAAGGTTGAGAGACTCGCTTGGGGTCGCGCAGTTTATGAGTAACATAGTCAAACCCTGGCAGTCAAGCTTTTAACTCGAGCTCTGGTGCCCATTACCATTATCTTAGTTAGACTTTCCCCTAATCTGGCTAGCGGCCACTGGTCACAGTCGTCTGCCTGAGGAATGAGACACAGACATGCTCTGTGTGACCGGTTTGGAATGCCAGAAAGGGTCTGTCATCCAAACTGAAGGTGTCTCGATGGCGCCTATATTAGGAGCTAGGGAGGGGCTGGGGACCGGAGCTTAACCCTGATTCCCACCTTTGTCCTAGGATAGCCAGGCAGGGCCCTGGGCTGTCCAGAGTGAGGCCCCTCCAGTTTGTAACTGGGTTTGTGGCCTGAGAAGATGGTGCTTTCACAGAGTGGAGGCCAGGCCCTCCCCCTTTCCCTCTGTGGCCGGCCCAGCTGTGGCTGCTGTCCAAGCTCCCACAGGCAGGCCCCACCTCCCCCATACCAGGCCAAGCTGCTGCTCTGTGGTCACCTGGACCCAATTCCCTTCTTCCTGCCTCCTCCCATCTCTGGGAAGCACCACTGGACTGATGGCCCTGCCAATTTCAAAAATCTTCTCCCCCCAGGAAGCCATTTCTGTCTCCCCCACAACCACCCCTGGGGTCTTCTCTACCCCCACTCAGAGTTCCCCAGTCCGCTCCTTTAACTCCCCACACTGAGAATCACTTGGACCGTCAGTCCATTTTCCATTTGGTTCCTGGCTGAACACTGGGTCCCTGGCCAGACTGCGAGTTCCCTTCCCCTGGGCGGTATCACACCATGTGTTTCTCTCCCTCTCCGCTCCCTGTGGCCTGGCAGAATGGAACCCAGAGCCAGAAAGCTGCCCTTCCCCAGAAACCAAACCTTAGAGCTGAGAGGCCTGGAGCCACCCTTTCTGTACCAGGTGAAGTTCCCCGGGAGGCCCAGGAAGGGGAAGGAAGGGACTGAGCCAAGATCACCCGGAGGCCGACCCAGGCCTCAATCCTCCGTCTCCTGACTCTCAGGCCCAGGTTCTGACCCTGTATGTAGATCAAGTTTCCAAACCCCTCAGGGCCTCATTTTCAAGCAGGAAACCAGAATAACTCCCAGTGGTGTAAGGCCCGAACCCCAGGGGTTAATCTTGCTCCAGACGCCACATCTGGAAAAGCCCTAAGGAGATCATTAGTCCAGCCTCCCTTCTCCCACAAACTGAGACCCAGAAAGCAGAGGAAACCTCCTTGGGGTCACACCAAGCTGGGACTCCAACTGAAGAACACCGAATTCCATGTGGCCTTCTTTGATGAATTAAGTATCCAGGGACTAGAAGTTAGACTGAGTCTCTGAGAGGCAGACAGACAGGGTGAGGGGCACAGGCAGGCAATGAAGATGCTGGATTTCCAAAATGCCCAGCTTCTTCTTCACCATCTTGTCCTGAGGCAGAGGCCTAGTGGGCTCTTTCTCCACCCAGTAGGGCCACCAGTGGGGCCCCTCTGCCTGTGGACCAGTCTGTCAAGTTCAAGGCCAGATCAGCACGTGGTTACCCCAAATTTTCAGACCTATTACCCTCCCTGTGTTTTTTCAAACTGACCAACCCTCAATTGGGGAAAGGAAGACCCCATCCCCACCCCACCCCACCCTTAAAACGCCCAGTCCCCAAGGAGAGATCAGACCTTGGCTTTCTGTAGTCTCCCCTCTCTTTGGCAGATTTCCCCGTCTTTTAATTCTTTAAACGGCAGAGAAAATAACTGATTAAGATCCCTAAGCAGTAACAGTATCTCTACCTCATTCATTCATTCATTCATTCATTCATTCAGCAAACCGTGGAAGTTGACTGATTCCTGGCTCTGTGCTGGTACTGAGAACACAAGAATGAAAAGGACTGGGATATGGGCTAGGAATGTAGCTCTTTGGTAGAGAGCTTATCTAGCAGGCAGGAATCCCTGGGTTCAATCCCCAGCATTGAATAAATCCAGCCTGGTGGCAAACCTTGTCAGTCCCAGCCTTTGGAAGGTAGAGACCACAGGATCAGAAGTTCAAGGTCATTCTCAGCTACCTAGTCATTTCCAGGTCAACCTGGGCTATATGAGAGTCTGTCTCAAACAAAACAAAACAAATTAAAAAAAAAAAAAAAACAAGACAGCCGGGCGGTGGTGGCACGTGTTTTTAATCCCAGCACTCGGGAGGCAGAGCCAGGAGGATCTCTGTGAGTTTGAGGCCAGCCTGGTCTACAGAGCAAGATCCAGGACACCAAAACTACACAGAGAAACCCTGTCTCAAAAAACAAAAAAACGAAAAAAGCAGTCAAAGCTGAAAGGACAGGGAAGGGTTTCTGGGCACAGGAAATGAGGAAAGGTATCTTGGTGACAATTGATCAAGATTTGTGTTGATGTGCAGTGGATGTGCGCATTCTTCTGTATGTATCTTTCCTTAAAAACTGTTTCTGAGGCCTGGAGACTAGGCTTGGTGGTTGAGAGCACTTCCTGCTCTTCCAGAGAACCCAAATTTGGCTCCCAGCACCATATTGGGTGGCTCACAAATGCCCGTAGCTCCAGCTCCAGATCTGACACCCTGTTCTGGCCTCCACAGGCACCCACACACAAGGCATACACTTACACAAATGCACACACCTTTTAATTTTTAATAAAAGTTTAAAATCAAGCAGGGCTCAGTGGCACATGCCTTTAATCCCAGCACTTGGGAGGCAGAGACAGGTGATCTCTGTGAGTTCGAGGCCAGCCTGGTCTACAAAGTGAGTTCTAGAACATCCAGGACTATTACACAGAGAAACCTTGTCTTGAAAAAAAACCACAAATAAATAAATAAACATAATAAAAATAAAATGAAGCAGGTGCACACCTTTAATCCTAGCACTCAGGAGGCAGAGGCAGGCAGATCTCTGAGTTCAAGGCCAGCCTGGTTTATGGAATAAGTTCCAGGATAGCCAGGGCCACACAGAGAAACCCTGTCTCAAAATAAAATTAAAAAATTTTAAAAAAAATCATTTTGAAAGATCCCCCCCCCCCAAAAAAAAAAAACAGTTATAAGGGGCTGGGTATATGGCTTCCACCTTCAGCATGGGATAAAAAAAAAAAAGCCAATCATAGAAACTGAGCTTACAGAGGTGTAGTAGGGGAGATAAGACACTGAAAACTAGGGTGGGCTGGGGGGAGGGGTAGAACAGGGGAATCTGTGGCTGTTATGTTGAACTGAATGGTGTTGTAAAATAAATTTAAAAAAAAAAAGACACTGAAAACTGTCTAATTACAGCTGGGAGAAGGAGAATGCTAAAGCAGAGGTGTGTGGACTGTGGGGTCAGGGGACCTGATCCGGCGTGGGAGTGGTCAAGGGAAGCTTGTTAGAGAAGGGGAAGTACACTCCCAACTTGGCAGAAATGAGCAGGTGTGCAGGGTAGGAGTGATTTCCAGCCCCTCCCTCACGCTGCCCCAATGGGAAGTCACCATGAGTCACGGGTGTGAGCGTGACATGGCTGCTGTAAGACCACAGATGGAGTTAGGAAAGGCGGTGCGTGACTGCAGTCCCGGCACTCAGGAGGTGAGGACAGGATTCTAAGTCTGAGGCCAACCTGGGCTTGATTACAAAACTCCATCTCAAAACCCCAAGGCCTTGGTGATACGATCTGTACCTAGCACGTGCAAAGGCCTAGGTCAAGGTAAAGGGGAGCTGGAGAGAGGAGGAAAGGAAAGAAAGAAAAAGGAACCGTTTAGGAGAACCTCATGACCTGGGATAGGCAAAGGTTTTTGCAGGCTTCGAACGCACTTACCACAGTCTGACAGAGGCACAGGCCTGCTGTAATCTCAATACTTGGAGGACAAGGATCAGGAGTTTGAGCCTAGCCTGGGCTTCATAGCAGCATCCTGTCTCAGATAAACAAGAGCCAGCTAGGATATCACATGCCTGAAATCCCATGACTTGGGAACCCAGGATGGCTCTGAACTCCTTGTCTTCCTACAAGAGACCCTATGTGAAAACAACAAACCAGCCCGGCATTGCCTTTAATCCCAGCACTCAGGAGGCAAAGGCAGGTGGATCTCTGTGAGTCTGAGGCCAGCCTGGGCTACAGAGTGAGATCCAGGATAGCCAGGGCTACACAGAGAAACCCTGTCTTGAAAATGAGAAAGGAAGGAAGGAAAGAAGGAAGGAGAGAGATAGAAATGGGGGGGGGGTCTTAAGGAGGGGGGTGATGGGAACCGCAGCGGAAGCAAAGGCTGGGGACAACGTGACGCCCCCCCCAGGCTTTACGGATGAATTCTGCTCACCTTCTCTGCTGTGCATGCGACTGCACAGACTGCACAGTGTTGCCTTAACACAAAGGGGCACGAAAGAAACCCCGCCCCCTTCTCCTTGCTCAGCAGAGACAGGGCCAGGCTTGGATTCTACCCCTTTGCAATCAAGATGCAGTTTTACAACTTGAAAAGTCACTTAATCCAGGTGCCAGGACGAGGTGGGGCACTGCAGGTGGGGACTGGCTGTGAGGCCCGGTCCTGCAGGGAGGGCCTAGCCCTGGTCTTAGAGGAGCTGCAGCCTGCCAGCTCCTACCCACGCCCCAACTCCTGCTCCAGCCCCACCTGCTGTGCTCAGCACCTGGACTCCCCCTCCTCTGCCCAATCTCCCTCTTAGGGAAGAGAGAGCTTGGCAGAGCCGGGAGCCAGGAGTTTCCTCCACCCACTCCCACTCCCACACAACAGAGCCTGCACCAGATCGAGAGGGCACCAGGCACCAGGTTCCCGCAGAATCCCCTCCTCTGCCAGGCACTCAGGAGAGGCACTGGCAGAACTGGGTGAAGTGGTGCATGCCTGTGATCCCAGTGCTTGGGATGCTGAGGTAGGAGGATTACTAAGGGTTCGAGGCCAGCCTGGGTTATACAGCAAGACCCTGTCACCAGAACAAACAAATAAAACAACAAGGCTGGCATGAGCTCATCGGGTAAAGTTGTTTGCTATGCACGCCTGGCCACCCGAGTTCAATCCCCCTAGTCCACATAAAGGTGAGAGAACCAGCCAGGTGGTGCAGGCCCTTAATCGCAGCACTTAGGAGACAGAGGAAGATCTCTGTGAATTTGAGGCCAGCCTGGTCTATATAGTGAGCTCCAGGACAGCCAAGACTACAGAATCCTGTTTTGGGGTGTAGGGTGTGGGGTAGAGAACCAACTCTGGTCTCTACGTGCCCCTGCACACACATCATGTATACCCACAATAATAATAGTGAATAAAATTTAAAACAGAACAAAAATCCACAACAACAAAAACGGGGCATGGGGGGAACCTGGGTGCAGTTGGGCGGTGGTGGCACACACCTTTTATCCCAGGGCTGGGGAGGAGGGGGAAGGTGTAACTCTGTGAATTTGAGGCCACCCTGGTCTACAGAGTGAGTTCTAGGACAGCCAGGGCTACACAGAGAAATCCTGTCTCAAAAAAAGAAAAGAAAAAAAGAAAAAAAAAAAAAAGCTGGGTGTGGGGAGCTGGGAAGATGGCTCAGCAGTTAAGAGCACTGACTGCTCTTTCAGAGGACTCAAGTTCAATTCCCAGCAACCACATGGCAGCTCACAACTGTCTGTAAATTCAAGATCTGAAACCCTCACACAGACATACATGCAGGCAAAACACCAATGCACCCAAAATAAATTAGTTAATAAATTAATTTTTAAAAAAAGCTGGGTATGGTGGTACACACCTTCAATCCCAGCACTCAGGAAGCTAGGCAAGCAGATCTCTGTAAGCCTGGTCTACATAGGAAATTCCAGGCCAGCCAGAGGCACAGAGTAAGACTCTGTGTCAAACAAACAAAACCAAGATACAGCACAGCACAAAAACGGTGCTGCGTGTGGTGGCGTTTGCCTTTTAAAAAAAATAATTTAGTTAATTAAATCAATCACTTAATTCATTTTCTTTTTTTGAGACAGGGTTTTGCTGTGGAACAACTCTGGCTGTCCTGGGACTTGTTTTGTAGACCAGGCTGTCCTCGAACTCACAGAGATCTGCCTGCCTCTCCAGTGCTGGGATTAAAGGTGTGCACCACCACCACCACCACCACCACCACCACCACCACCACCACCACCTGGCTATTTGATTTTGTTTTATGCACATTGATGTGATGGTGTCATATCCCCCGGAACTGGAGTTACAGACAGTTGTGAGCTGCCATGTGAGTACTGGGAATTGAACCCCAGTCCTCTGGAAGGGCAGCCAGTTCTCTTAACCTCTGAGCCATCTCTATAGCTCCATGGCAGCACGCCTTTAATCCCAGTATTTAGGAGTTAGAAGCAGGCAGATCTCTGTAAATTTGAGACCAGCCTAGTTTATATAGTGAGTTCAAGGCTAGCCTGGTCTATATAGTGAGTTCAAGGCTAGCCATAGCTACACACAGTAAGACCCTGTCTCAAATCAACAAAAAACTGTAAAGTTAGTGGCATGGTGACCCTACCCAACCCAATTAGCATCTGTTGAGTACCTGCTGCATGCCAGGCCCTGTATCATTTGCAAAGGACAATATCCATAGCCAGCAACATCCCGTATGTTTTATAGAGGTACAAAGTGCATTGGAGTCTAGAGAGAAAGGCTGGTTTCGTCTGGGGTGTGGTATGTGGACATCAAGGAGAATTTACTCCACAGGGGGCCATGTGAGCTGGACCATAAGAAATCAGGAAGATTGCCAGTAAGAAATGCTCCTGGAGACCAGGCATAATGGTTCACAGCTGTAACCCCCATCAGTCAGGAAGCTGAGGCAGAAAATCAGTAGTAGTATTTCTGCACCTACATGGAGCGCCTCAATACCACTTGTCACTTTTGGGCCAGGAGATCCAATGCCCTCTTCTGGACTCCTCAGGTGCCTACATTCACATTTGTACAAATCCTTATGTGCACGTGTGCACATGAGCGCGCGCACACACACGCACACATACACACACACACAAACTTTTTTTTATCTTAAAAAAGAAAGAAAAAATCGGGCTGGAGAGATAGCTCAGTGGTTAAGAACATTGGCTGCTCTTCCAAAGGTCCTGAGTTCGATTCCCAGCAACTACGTGGTGGCTCACAACCATCTAAATGGGATCAGATGCCCTCTTCTGGCCTGCAGGAATACATGCAGATGTAATACTCATAACTGAAAAAAAAATACATAAATAAATAAAAATTGAAAAAATGCTTTCTTGGTCATTTCATCATGCATGAGGGATTAGCTCATGAGACCACACTTTGAGGAACTTCTGACAGTTAATGGCTAATGGGGAGAGATGTTATTTTTGTTAGTAGTATGGCCCCAGTAAACATCCTCTCATCCATGCTGAGGTAAGCAACTCTAACAAGCTCAGTGGCACACACACAAGACATGAGAAGGTAGGAGGAGACTTTTAGGGACAAAGGGTCTCAGCACAAGAGGGAAGGAGGATGAGAGAGAATTAAAGTGATTGCTGAGACCAAAGCAGCCATTGGTTCCTCACAATGACTCTGTGAAATGGTGTCATTTCATCGATGCCCCGGAAGTGGTCATGGTGGTGTGAAAGGAAACAAACGTCATTATATCCATGTACAAAAATGTCAAAGAACATAAATAGATAGATAGATAGATAGATAGATAGACAGACAGACAGACAGACAGACAGACAAAATGTCCTTGGTGAAGTCAGGCATGGTATTTTACATTTGTAATCCCAGCATTCAGCAGGCTGAGATGGACTGTAGTCTGAGGCCAGATTGAGCTAAATGGTGAGTTCTAGGCCAGCCTGGGCTACACAGAGAAATCTCGTCTCAAAAAATAAATAAATAAGATTAGAGAGATGGCTTAGCAGTTAAGAACACTTGACTGCTCTTCCAGAGGTCTTGAGTTCAATTCCAGCAACCCCATGGTGGCTCACAACCATCTATAATGGGATCAGATTCCTTCTTCTGGTGTGCATAAAGACAGAACACTTATAGATGTAAAATACATAAATAAATAAGTCCTTAAAAAATAAGAAAAATGGCCAGGTGGTGATGGCACACGCCTTTAATCCTAGTACTCAGGAGGCAGAGCCAGGCAGTTCTCTGTGAGTTCGAGGCCAGCCTGGTCTACAGAACAAGTTCCTGGACAGGCTCCAAAACTACACAGAGAAAAATAAATAAATAAATAAATAAATAAATAAATAAATAAATAAATAAATAAATAAGAAACAGGGTGAGGATGTACCTCAGAGAGCAGAGTGTTTACCTAGTACAGCCCTGGGTTAGATCCCCAGCAGCACATGAGCCAGACATGGTGGCACCCACCTATGATCCCCGTACTTGGGAGATGGAGGCAGAAGGTTCAGAGACTCAAGGTTATGGACCCCGTTTCAATAAATCCTGGGCTACAAGAGACTCACCTGGTAGGGAGAAAGAACTGACTCCACCCATGTCCTCTGGCACATACCACACAAACAGACTAAATAATCAAATGTAGTTTTAGAAGACATACTCTCGGTGGCAGAGCAAAGTCTAAGAAGCCAACAACTGCTCAGGACCACAGCAACCACGGCACCCTCACACCGACCCTGTGAGAAGCTGTGATTTTGTCCACGCTCCAGGCAGGTGGAGGAGGGGTACTCCAGCCTCATTTTGTCAGTTGCCTTGTTCGTTCCTTAGAGGAGCTTAGGCAAAGGACCTGTGGGCCATGAGGAAACTGCAGGAGGTAAGACTGGTTGGTGCACCCAGGGTTATGGGTGTGGAATCTTTGGTGAGAAGTGTGGGTATTGGAGAAATTATTTTGGCCACTCCACGTAGTTAAAAGGATATTTATTTAATGGCGTAACTCACAAATTAAGTGAAAGGTAGGTCGCAGGGTCTGGGGAAGGTGTATTTCAGTCCAGCGGTGTTCTCCGGAGCTCTGCACAGTCTACCTTCACCATTCAGCGTCCCGGCACAGAGAGAGCGCTGGCCCATCCAGCTCTGGGGTCTCCAGGCGCCTCCCCTCGTCCCACCTCATAGGCGTGACAGTTGCCAGAGTCTCAATGGGGGTTGGAACTTCCAGATCCAAGCTGGAATGGCTACCCACTACATGTGGGTTTTTTTGTTTTTTTTTTAAAAGATTTATTTATTTATTATGTATACAGTGTTTTGTCTGCACACACCCCTGCAGGCCAGAAGAGGGCACCAGATCTCATTACAGATGGTTGTGAGCCACCATGTGGTTGCTGGGAATTGAACTCAGGACCTTTGGAAGAACAAGCAGTGCTCTTAACCTCTGAGCCATCTCTCCAGCCCCAGAAGTGTGGGTTTTACACAGAGAGCACTGGAGGGCCATTCAAGGTGGGCAGATAAAGAGGTGACATAATTAGCTGTCTATTTTCAGAGGTGCACTATATTTATTTACTTATTTTTATTTTGGGTGGGTGGGTGTGTTTCAAGACAGGGTCTCATTATGTAGCTCTGGCTATCCTGGAACTCACTCTGTAGACCAGGCTGGCCTCGAACTCACAGAGATCCTCCAGCCTCTGCCTCCCGAGTGCTGGGATTAAAGTCGTGCGTGTGCCACCACCGCCCAGTTTAGAGGTGCACAGCACGTTAGAGACAGGCAATCTGTGAGGAACTTGGTACAAAAATCCAAGAGAAAGAGCTGTGCCTGGGGCTCATGAGATGTCTTGTAGGGTAAAGGTGCTTAGGGCTAAGAGGTAAAGGTCTGAGTTCAATGCCTGGAACCCACAGTGCAAAGACAACTGATTCCTTTTTTTTTTTTTTTTTTTTTTTTTCCGAGACAGGGTTTCTCTGTGTAGCTTTGCGCCTTTCCTGGAACTCACTTGGTAGCCCAGGCTGGCCTCAAACTCACAGAGATCCGCCTGCCTCTGCCTCCCGAGTGCTGGGATTAAAGGCATGCACCACCACCGCCCGGTGTGACAACTGATTCCTGATTCCTGAAAGATAATCCTATGCCCTCCACACTTGTGCTGCGGCATGTATGGATGCATATGGACCCATATTCAATGCCCCCATCTCTCTCTCTCTCTCTCTCTCTCTCTCTCTCTCTCTCTCTCTCTCTCTCTCTCTCTCTCCTCACAAACAAACATGCCTATAGGGGAAAAAAAGAGCTAGGCCTGATGGAGTTAATTGCTGCACTTTGGAGGTGGAGGCAGGAAGAAGAGAAGTCAAGGTCACCCTCCCTCTGCTACTTAGAAAATTTAAGCTGGTTAAGAGGTGGGGAGGAGGGACTGGAGAGGTGGTTCAGTGGTTAAGAACACTGTTTTTTCTTCCATAGGACTCTGGTTCAATTCCCAGCACCCACATGGCAATTCACAGCTGTCTGTAACTCCAGTTCCAGGGAATCTGATGCCCTCTTCTGGATTCTGTAGGCACTGCATGCACATGGTACACAGACATACATGCAGGCAAAACACCCATACACATAAAATAAATAAAATAAAATAAAAAGAGGTGTGGAGGAAGGGTACACTGGGGAGACACCAAGCAGATGATGGGGTTCTGGTGGGGACTGGTTGGCTCTGGCAGATGAAATGGAGGGAAGAGCCAAAGGTGAAGCCCCAGGTGGCTTCCGTACCGCCGAAAGAATCTAGTAATTGTTCTTTATAATAGTCCAGAGTGGGGACCCATACCCGCCACCTGCCCAGCTCACCCAGGAAGATACTTTATTCTCCAGACGTTCATTGTACATCCCCCCAGCCATTTGTGCATGCATTCAGCCAACTTAATGGATCACTGAGTGGATGCTGGCTGCTGGGCTGGGAGCTGGGGAGACATCATTAGCGGTGCACTGCTACAGCCCTGGGTATGGATTGCAAGTCTGGGTTTGCAGCCGACGTGCGGTGAGTCCTGGCTCGACCTTCAGCTTACCATGACTTAAGGCCAACGATAGGACCTTTTGTGTTCTTTGTTGTCATCTGTAGGATGGGGACATTAATGGCACCTGTACGCCCGGAATGGAGTGAGTGCTCGGCGGCGTTAGCCGTCATTGTTCCCCTCTTCGAGAGGAGACAGAGCCAATAACACAGTTTAACTATTTCATTACAACAGTGATAAATATCCTGACGGAGCCAGCAGGGGCTGGAGGTAGGGCAGGCTTCCCGGAGTGACAGCCGCCTGATCTAGGCTGGACTGGGCTTCCGGGCAAAGCAGGAAAGGGCCCAGGCCTGGTGGCTGGAGGGACAGAGCAGAGGTAGGCGCCGCAGGGAGACCGGCAATGTTAGGCTTTCTGTCACTGTGACTCTTGGAACCTCAAAGCAGTGCTGAGAAGTAGGTGAGGGAAACACACTGCCCCCATTTCACAGAAAGGACACTAAGGCCCAGAGAGGACAGTGACTTAGCAGGCCTGTCCGTGAGGAGGTGGCTTAGGGGGCCGGAAGGAACAGGCCTGAGAAAAGGCCTTTGTCCCTGTGCCTGCTGGGATGAGAAGAGCCGAGACTGCAGATGGCCACCAGCAGCTGTGGTGGCCAGAGCTGCATTCCTTCCCCTGCTAACAGGCCAAGCCCAGGCTTAAGCAGGGGCCTGGAATTTTCTTCTTGTCTTAAAACAAAACAAAACAAAGCAAAAACCCACTTTAGTTAACATTAAGTCGTGTTGTGACTTCAAACAGATACACTCTGAACTGTCTTTCCTGGCCCTAGATCCCTCCAAGTCCCCAGGATAAGCCGCGCAGCAGTGAGTTTCTGGGAAAGACAAGGAAGTCTGGAGTTGGAGTGCAGACTTTGTGGTGAGTCTTGGCTCAGCCCCTCCAACTTGCTGTGTGACCTCATGCAGGTCATCAGCCCTCTCTGGGCCCACCAAACTGAAGGGAGGGAGGGTGGGATGATACAAGTCGGGTGGGGAGTCCAGCAACAGGCTCCAGCCAGCTGCAAGCATCTTTGCTGCTCTCCAAGTTGGAGGTATTTGGGCCTGGGGCGGGGAGGTGGCGGGGAGAAGGGCGGGTGTTGGTTGGTTGGTTGGTTGGGGGAGTGAGTGGGGGTTGGTGGTGGTGGTGGTGTCTGGAAGCTGGAGACAGGCAGCCTTTCATCTAAGGCTGGCCCAGGGTCGGGGCAGGTTGGCAGGCTCCACATCCCGAGATCACGTTTCAGGCTAGAAGGGGCCTTCCTGTGACCTCAGCCGGCCAGCCTCGTCTCTGCCTTCCTCCTCCATCCGCACCAGAGGGAAGCAAGCAGCATCCCACCCAAGGTCACTGGCCAGCAAGTGGCTGTCCTTCGGCCTGCCCTTCCCTCCCCTCCTGCTGGAGCCGGCCCCCACCCCCGCAGCTCCCCCTGCAAAGCCCTGGTCTCCTGGGCCATTAGGAATCTGCCAGGCGAGGCGTGGTCTTTTTTCTCCCTCTCGCTTCTTGGCTTGTTTTCCCAGCTCTCCAAAAGCTGCCTCCTGCAAAAGCCTCCGGGTACATGTACAGGAACATTTTTCTTTAAAAAAAGAGGAGGGGCTGGGGGGGGGACCTCAAAGAGAGAGAGAGAGAGAGAGAGAGAGAGAGAGAGAGAGAGAGAGAGAGAGAGAGAGAGAGGCAGCTCTATGGTTTGGGTAGAAAAGCAAACCAGCTCCTTAATCCTTGCCTGCAACCTCTGCCTCCCCAGCCAGCCTGTTTGGCTCTAGGCCCTGGAAGGAAGCCTGTACTCCAGCAAGAGGCCTAGACCTGTCCCCCGCCCGCCTGCCCGCCTGCCTGCATCCTCACCACCTCTTTTTCTTTCTGAGTTTGGTGTGTCTTTCAGAACCTGGAGACAAGCTGCAGGGCTCAGCAGGGCTCAGAAAATGTGGGAGCTGCAGAGGGGGCCAGTGGGGGACCCCACTGCCTTGCCCACTGGGCCATTTTCTCCAGACCAGAGGTTACAGGATCTGGATGGTTCAACCCTAGCCATCCCTTGACTTCCTGCTGGCCTCCTTTTCTAGAATCCCTGGTCTCTCCAGTGCAAGCTCCCCCAGGGCCATCACCCATATCTTCGCTATTGACGCCTTCTTCTTCTTCTTCTTCTTCTTCTTCTTCTTCTTCTTCTTCTTCTTCTTCTTCTTCTTCTTCTCCTCCTCCTCCTCCTCCTCCTCCTCCTCCTCCTCCTCCTCCTCCTCCTCCTCCTCCTCCTCCTTTGTAAGAGCCATTTATTTTCACACTCTAAGTCTTTGTTCATTGGAACCCTCCACAGTGGTGGCAGCCAATGTCCCACCCTTTGCTCTGGCTGAAGAATCTTTAATTATGTGTCGTTCCCATGCCTGCTTCAGAGCTGTGTTGTTGGAAGTGTGTCTTGAATGAATGAATGCAAACCATAAATAGATCCCCCAAAATATTCAGAGAAATCTTGTGGAAGGCCATTTGGCAATGGCACATCCCTGTTAAAGGCCTTTCATGCCAGTGAGTGAGGTCATGCATGCATGTAATCCCAGCATTCGGGAAGCCCAGGTGGGATTATCCAGAGTTCAAGGTCAGCCTGCACTACATAGCAAGTACCAGGCCAGCCAGGGCTACACTAGTAATAGAAATAGAATAGAACAGAAATTCATCTACATCTCTTTTCTCAAAAAACAAAAACAAGGGCTGGAGAGATGGCTCAGCCGTTAAAGGCTAGGCTCACAACCAAAAATATAAGAATTCGGTTCCCAGCACCCACGGCTGTCTCTCCAGCCACCCCAAAAAAACAAAAACAAAAACAAAAACAAAAAACCCACAACAGCAAAAAATAAATAAATAAATAAATAAAAAATCAGGCAAGCAATATGGCTCAGTGGGTAAGGCTGCTTGCTGCCAAGCCTGATGATCTGAATTCAATTCCCACCTGATGAAAGGCTGCTGGCCACTCCCATTTATGATAAATACATGTAAAACAAAATAAAAACAAAGAGAACCCTTCCACACCTACCCAGTACCTTCATCAGCTCACACCCTCACCTCCACCTCTCTCTATTCACCAGCCCCTATGGAGGCTTTTTTTTGAACCCAGGAAGCCATCTTTCCTCTGGCCTCTAGACCTTTGCCTAGGAAGTTCCCTTCGCCTGCCAAGCTCTTTAGCCTGTTTTCTGTTCTGCTATCCAAGGTGTGCATACAGAGTAGCTAGCATCAAAGCAAGGTCACTCCCCTTTCCTTTCTCACTCTTCTTTCCTCCTTATCCCCCTCCCCCACCCCACCCCAGGTTTGTGTGTACGTGCACTCTTGGGGACTCAGGTGTCCTAGACAAACTCTACCACTGAGTGGCACCCCCACCCTTTTCACTTCTTATTTTGAGATAAAGCTTCATTACTTTGTCTAGGTTGGCTGTGAACGTCACTCTGTAGCTTGGCCTTGAATCTGCAATCCTCTGGCCTCAGCCCTAGCTGCTGGCCTTGAACCAGCTGGGATTCAAGGCCTTCTCCACTCTGTTGTCCATTTATTTATGTTGTGTGTGTGGAGGGGCCTGCGTGGAGATCAGAAGACAGCTTGCAGGGAACAGTTCTCTCCTCCCACCATGCGGACCCCAGGGATCAAACTCAGGCCCTCAGATTTGCCAGCAGGTCCCTCTAACCACTGAGTCAGCTCATTTTACCTTTGATACAGGTTTCAGGTAGCCCAGGCTGGCCTCAAACTTGCTATGTAATGGAGGAGGAGGAGGATGACCTTGAACTCCTGATCTTCCTGCCCCCTGCCTCCCCAAGTATAGGAATGACAGGTAGGAGTTACTGAGCCCATCTGGCTTCATGTCACTCTTTATGTATGGCTCCTTTCTCATTACGGGGCACTCTGAGACAGAAGCTGGGGAGATTGATCCCGGGTCACTGGTGCCCTGCATAAGCCTCGACAGGAGCAGACAGCAATCTATACTTATTAAATTAATAGACTGGCAGAGGAGGTCAAGTTCAGGCAGGATTTGGGCTTTTTTTGGGGGGGGGGGATGGGTGCTGGGGAGGGAACTCAGGCCTTGCTGGGGTTAAGGGCTTTGTGTATGTGATAGCGGCTGGCAGCGCTGGGTTCCACCTCAGCCGCATGCGCATGCGTGGTTTTGAAGGCAGGAGGAAAAAGTATGGCATGTTTTCACCAAGGGAACAGAGTCAGGACAGACAGACACAAATCCTCCTCATCCTCATCAGGGCACTGGGCGGTGCAAGGCACACAAGGGCGCAGTGTTTACTGCTGCCAGTATTAGCCCTGTCCTGAGCCTTTCGATCGTGACATTTTTTTATCGGCCTTCTCACTTAGTTCTTACCACAGCCCACAGAGCCAGGGATTGGTTGTTGCCCCTTTTTCTAAAGAAATGAGGTAAGCTGGGCAGTGGTGGCACACACGTGTTTAATCCCAGCACTCCGGAGGCAGAGCCAGGCGGATCTCTGTGAGTTCGAGGCCAGCCTGGTCTACAGAACGAGATCCAGGACAGGCACCGAAGCTACACAGAGAAACCCTGTCTCAAAAAACCAAAAGAAAAAAAGAAAAGAAAAGAAACGAGGTAAAAGCAGGCTGAACAGTTTGCTGGGGTCACTTGCTGGGTAAGTGGCAGGAAGGGGATTTGAACCCAGGTCCCTCTAACCCTGCCGCCCACCCATGTCCCCTGACTGGAGCCTGCAGGAGGAGGAGGAGGAGGAGGAGGAGGAGAAGAAGGTGGCAGAGTAGCATGGTGGGAAGGCAGGGAGGCTCCACTGAGCCAGGCCTCAGAAACAGAGCAGCAGGCAGCTTCTTTCCAGAGCTTTCATTTCCGCCAGTCTCTTCCAAGCAGGTGAAAAACCCTACAGAGGGCCCTTCTCTCTTCCTTCCCTCCTTCCCCCCTTCCCACCCCCTCCCAGCTGCCTCTTCCCCCACGCTGGGAGGGGGAGGTCAGGTGTGCCGCTGGGGATGCAGGGGGGGAGCGGAGTGAGGAGGTAGGGGAACATCATTCCAGCTCCTTCCCCTCTAGCACCCCGCTTCCCCTTCAAAGGCGCTTGCTCGGGGAGGAGAGAGCCTTCCAGGTGGAAGGAATGGCAGGCGAGAAGGCTGCGGATTAAGGATGTGGAGGCGGGGAAAGCCTGTGAGCCAGGCTGGGACCGAGGTTTGGGGCCCTCTGGGATTGCTCAGTGAAGAAGAACTTGTTTGGAGAGAGAGGGGGGGGAGAGAGGGGAGGAAGAGAGAGAGAGAGAGAGAGAGAGAGAGAGAGAGAGAGAGAGAGAGAGAGAGAGAGAGAGAGAGCGAGCTGAGGATGCCAGAGGAAGGGGAGTGGCAGGGACTTTGTGGGCTCTGAGCACAGTGCTCTCCACCCACTCCCCCCCAGATAGGGGTGGGTATGCAGGCTGCCAAGAGAGGTGATTGGTTTTGATCCTTCTGTTTCATACCAGGCTCTGCTGGTTCTGTACCAGACACTGGCTTGCAGCTCTGCAGACGTTCTCACATTTTTCTCTCCCTCTCTACAAGATCCATATGATTTGCTCCATTTTATAGACAAGAAAACTGAGGCTCTACTAGATTATACACCTTGACCGAAATCAGAAATCATGTTTGGGTTGTCTGGCTGGTTAGTTTTGTGGTTGTTTTTTTTTTTTTTTTTTTGAGACCGAGTCTTAACTAGGGAGTCCAAACTGGCCTCAAACCCTCCACCCTCTTCCCTCGGCCTCTGGGTGCTGGGATTCTAGGTGTTCCACACCTAGCTCCAGATTGTGGAAGAGGCATAGCTAGGAATTGATCCCTGGTCTGTTTCTACAGGTGGCAATTTTGCTTGTCAGCCTGATGGGCTGTTTTCCCAGAGGGCTCCTGTCCCCATAGCAACAGTGACAGGAACCCCCGGGTGGACTGCACTTTAGAGTTTGTGCAGGCCTTATTGTGTGTGTGCCTTGAAGCTTTATCATCCCTATTTCAGAGATAAGGAAACCGAGGCCCAGAGAATGGGTGTGACCCAGCTAAGATTACAGAGCCATTAAACTGCAAAGCTGGCCTGCAAATGGAGTATGCTTGGAGTTCTTTTGCCTCCCCTGTGCAGGAAGAGGGTCTGTTTCATGTTCTTCTCAGGGAATGGTCAGTTGACTTTGTTGTTTTTTTGAGACAGGGTCTCATTAGGCCTCCTAGGGAATGCCACCACTCCCAGCCAGTTTGACTTTTTAAGCTCAACCAGAGACGTAGGGCGTGGCCTTTGCAACCTGGGCGATCTGCTCCAGGTACTGGAGACTTTGAACATTCTGGCGAGACCTTTGATTCCTTGGGTAGAGGAGGGAAGGCTTGGCTAGCCCAGGCTGGGTTCAGTTCTAGCTAGTGCTTCCTGACTGGATGTCCTGGGGCCAGGCACGTGGCTAGCCTGTTCTTTCTTGACCTCATGGATAACAGGAGGATAACGGAAAAAAGCCTATAGGCTTGTTGTGAGGACTGAGTTAGTACATACATGTACAGCATGCACACGTGTCCAGCATACAGTACGTGCTCATTAAATGTTGGTGATTATTAATATTTTTAAAATGTGTAGCATTATCGTCTCAGAAAGCAGGCTCTCCAGCTACATCACCTACACAGGAAATACTAAGGTTCTTATTGGCTAACTTGTCAGCAAAGCCCCAAGCCTTAATTTCTAGTGCAGGTAGAAACTGATGACATCAGCAGCATGTCAACACTCCTTTTTACTTGTGTTTGAGGCAGGGTCTCACTATGTAGTCGGGACTGTCCTGGAACTCTATGTAGACCAGGCAGGACTCAGACTCACTGACACCAGACTGCCTGCCTCTGACAGACATCAGACTGTCTGCCTCCTAAGTTCTGGGATCAAAGGCGGGCTACACCAGGCTCAATATGTTGTTTGGAAACCAAGTCTTGCCAAGGTTGTCCTTGAACTCATTATGTAGCCCAGGTGATACTCCTGTCTCAGCCTCCTGAATACAGGGGTTACAATCATGAACCACCACACTGGGCTTAATAACCATAATCATTGCTAGATCTATTATTACCATCCAATAACTGCTGATGTATGCTGATCACTGTGCTAAATGCTTCCCATCTATTGTCTCATTCACTTTTTTTTTTTTTCTTCAAGACAGGATCCCATTTAGTCCATGGTGTTGTCAAATTTGCTATGTAGCTGAGGGTGACCTTAAATTTCTAATCCTTTTACCTTCGCCTCCGGAGTGCTTGGATCACAGAGGTGCCACCACATCTACTTATTTATTTATTTATTTTAGACATGTCTTGCTGTGGGATGGTCTGTATTTTAAATTTGCTCTGATTGGTTAATAAATAAAACACTGATTGGCCAGTGGCCAGGCAGGAAGTAGGTGGGACAGGGAGAGAAGAGAATTCTGGGAAGCAGAAGGCTGAGGTAGAGAGACACTGCCAGCCACCTCCATGACCAGCAGCATATAAAGACTCCGGTAAGCCACAAGCCACGTGGCAAGGTATAGATTTATGGAAATGGATTAATTTAAGCTATAAGAACAGTTAGCAAGAAGCCTGCCACGGCCATACAGTTTGTAAGCAATATAAGTTTCTGTGTTTACTTGGTTGGGTCTGAGCGGCTATGGGACTGGCGGGTGACAAAGATTTGTCCTGACTGTGGGCAAGGCAGGAAAACTCTAGCTACACTGTCTCATAGTGTAGCCCAGGCTGGCCTCAAACTACTGATCTTCTAGTTTCAGCCTCCTGAGTGCTGCAATTTCAAACCCAGCTCAATTTCACTCAGTCTTTACAGCTCTGGGAAGGAGAAGTAATAGTAATTATTTCATACTCAATTTTTTGGATACAATTTAAAACAATTTATTCAATTGTTTTTTTGAGACAGAGTCTTACTATGTAGCCTGGCTGGCTGGGAACTCACTATGTAGACTATGCCCAAACTCAGAGAGATCCACCTGCCTCTCCCTGCACACAAGGCCAAAAGCAATTAGAACCCTTACCTTCTGTTTATTTGGTCTCCATGTGTAGGTCAAACTAGATTCAAACTTGCTATCTAGTCCAGGTTGGCCTTGGACTTCTGCCTTAGTTCTGAGAGTATAAGTGTGCACCACCAGACCGGGCCCAGCAGTTCACACCTGTAATGTCAGCACTCAGGACCACCAGACCAGGCCCAGCAGTTCACACCTGTAATGTCAGCACTCAGGACCACCAGACCGGGCCCAGCAGTTCACACCTGTAATGTCAGCACTCAGGACCACCAGACCGGGCCCAGCAGTTCACACCTGTAATGTCAGCACTCAGGACCACCAGACCGGGCCTAGCAGTTCACACCTGTAATGTCAGCACTCAGGACCACCAGACCGGGCCCAGCAGTTCACACCTGTAAGTCAGCACTCAGGACCACCAGACCGGGCCCAGCAGTTCACACCTGTAATGTCAGCACTCAGGAGGCTGAGGCAGGAGGATTACTGGGAGTTTGAGGCTAGTGTGGGCTACATAGCAAGTATTGGGCTGGAGGGATGACTTGGTAGTCACACTTCCAGAGGACCTGAGTTCCATGCCCAGCACTCAAGCTGGGGGAGGGCAAATCATAACTGCCTGTACTCCAGCTCTAGGGGATATGACATTACTGCGACTATCTTCTGTCCTCTGCACGAGCGCGTGCGCACGCACGCACACACACACACACACACACACACACAAGTGTGGCCTTTCTTTTTTTTTTTTTTTTTCCCCGAGACAGGGTTTCTCTGTGTAGCTTTGCGCCTTTCCTGGAACTCGCTTTGGAGACCAGGCTGGCCTCGAACTCACAGAGATCCGCCTGGCTCTGCCTCCCAAGTGCTGGGATTAAAGGCGTGCGCCACCACCGCCCGGCCTTTTTTTTTTTAAAGATTTATTTATTATTATGTATACAGAAGAGGGCGCCAGATCTCATTACAGATGGTTGTGAGCCACCATGTAGTTGCTGAGAATTGAACTCAGGACCTCTGGAAGAGCAGTCGGTGCTCTTAACCTCTGAGCCATCTCTCCAGCCCAAGTGTGGCCTTTCTAAAAGAAGAAAGGGGGATATAATATAGATATATAGGACATAGATATGATAGGATAAAAGGGTAGATTGCTGAACCTACTTTTAAAGAGCAACAACTTGTTTAAAAATGTTTTCCATTGCTATGGATTTAGTTTATTGATAAAATTTAAACTTAATTTTGTTATACTGTATATATATTTCTATTCTTGTTTGAGGTATTATGTTTATGTAACTCATTTAGATTGTAATGGATAATTACGAAGTACAGATTAACAATTAGTCTTCTATGATAGTCAAACTTATAGCCATGTTAGTTAAGTTTTCTAGGTATACACAGATATAATTCAATTAGGTAAGTAATCTTCAAATACTTCAAAGACCTACAGAATATGGCATTTAAAATGTTTTAAAAATTAAAAATTTCTGGACAATGAGACATGTCTGCTCCTGGCAGCACCAATTTACTTCAGAGAGGATGATGGGCATTGAAGACACTCCATATGGAGTTTATCTTCACCTTGGCAAAAATAGCCATTTGGGCAAGAAACTGTTCTTGCCTGGACTTCTTGATCGACTGGACATGCAGGACCCATAGAAAGATGATCACTGAACTTTGCTTGGCAAAATGGTCCATCAGGTTCCTGCTTTACAGAGGAAACTGCCAGACATTCTACAGGACACTGAAAAAAGTGACTGAGCAACTCTAGGCCTGTGGCTGAAGATAGATGCCCCAACTTTACAGAGGAACTTTGGATGACTGTCCAGGCTGCCAGCTGTCTCTGTCTACTCTTGCAAGACTCCCAAAAGTTGCTTGTATACTTCTCCCATTTCTCAGGTAATATTACATCCTTCTGAGGTTAATAAATAAACAGCAGGGTACCCAGCAGCCAGGCAGGAAGTATAGGCAGGACAAGCAGAGAGGAGAATTCTGGGAAGTGGAAGGCTGAGGCAGAGGAGATACTGCCAGCCACCGCCATGAGTACCAACATGTAAGATACTGGTAAGCCACGAGCCATGTGGCAAGGTATAGATTAATAGAAATGGGTTAATTTAAGATGTAAGAATTAGATAGCTAGAAGCCTGAGCCATTAGGCCAAACAGTTTAAATAATATAAGAGTCTGTGTGGGGGCTGGAGAGATGGCTCAGAGGTTAAGAGCACTGACTGCTCTTCCAGAGGACCCAGGTTCAATTCCCAGCACCCACAGGGCAGCTCACAGCTGTAATTCCACTTGCAGAGGATCTGACACCCTCATACAGACATACATTAAATAAATAAATCTTTAAAAAAAAAGAGTCTGTGTGTTTATTTTATAAGTGGGCTGCGGGACTGTAGGGGTTTGGTGGAAGCTGGAGAGAAACTCTCCAGCTACAGTGGGCTACTAAGCCCAGCTATGATCTGTATCTTTCAGATAAGGAAACAAACTCAAGAGAGATGAATTACCCTGCCCATAGCTAGACTTGGTGGTATATACTGGTAATTTCAGGACTCAGAAAGCTCAAGCAGGAGGACAGCCTTGAGTTTGAGGCCAACCAAAATAAACAATAACCCCAAACAACAAAAACCAAATAATAACAAAATCACACATTGAAGAAAGAAGTTATCAAAAAATGACTTAAAGCCAGATTGTCTGACTTCAAAGTCTTTTTTTTTTTTTTTCCAGACAAGGTTTCTCTGTGTGTAGCCCTGGCTGTCCTGGAACTCACTCTGTAGACCAGGCTGGCCTCGAACTCACAGAGATCTTCCCACCTCTGCCTCCCGAGTACTGGGACTAAAGGCGTGTGCCACCACTGCCTGGCTAGCTCCAAAGTCTTAAGATCAGATGTTGACACGGCCAGGGCACAGATGTCTGTCTCAGTTCTATCTCAATCCATTGGCTGGATCTGCTGCTTCAGACGTACCTCCCTGGATGCCGGGTCAACCAAACACCGTTTATACAGTGACTTTTATGTGTCAAACCAGTGGTGGCACATGCCTATAGTCCCAGCACTCGGGAGGCAGATGCAGGCAGATCTCTGTCAGTTTGAGGCCAACTTGGTCTACAGAGCAAGTTCCAGGGCATCCAGGGCTACACAGGGAAACCCAGTCTCAAAAAACAAACAAAAAAACATCATCCCCTAATTTATGACCTTCTATCATATCATCTTCAGTCCTCCAATAAGTAGGGGAGGTACAGCAAGATATGTGCCTGCCAGGTCCCTCAGTCCCAGGTAAGGTGGTACGGTTAAGGTTCAAACCCAAGAGAGTGTACCTTGAAGACTGTTCTTTCAAAACAGTGCAGAGATCCTCGGGGAACTGCTCCACTTTCAAAGGCAGATTCCCTCCCCTATAATATCCTTATTCATTTGGCAATAACGGGATCGAAGGTCCTGTGTGCTCTGCCCCACCCCCCCCTGCCAGTCTCCTCATCGGCTTCGTTCCTTCTGGGCCCATCTTTTGATTTGTATCACTTTTTTCCAACTTCCAGCTCATTTATGGGCAGACACTCTCCCCCACTGTTCCTCAGTTCACCCCGATACCACCTGCTCAGGATGCTTCCTCCGACCCACACTCATTCTGGTGAAGACATTGCTCTTTGCCCTCTCGCTCCTTTTCACGCCAATTTTTTTCTTTTTTATTTTCTTTTTTTTTTGAGACAGGGTTTCTCTGTGTAGCTTTGGTGCCTGTCCTGGATCTCGCTCTGTAGACCAGGCTGGCCTCGAACTCACAGAGATCCGCCTGGCTCTGGCTCCCAAGTGCTGGGATTAAAGGCATGCGCCACCACAGCCCGGCTTCACACGGAATTTTGAAGTGCCTGCTGGTTAATTGAACTTTAACTCTAAGCTCCGTGAGGGTCCCAGGCTGTTTTGCTCACCCTTGCAGCTGTCCATTCCCAGGGTGCTCTACATATTGTAGGTGCTTAGCATTTTTAAAAGAATATTTATTTAGTGAGTGTAGGTGTGTACGCGTGTGAACATGTGTAAGGGCATGGACATACCAAGGCCTGGGTGTGAAATTCAAAGGACACCTTGCTTCTCTTCCTTCCACCAAGTGGGTTCTGGGAATTGAACTGAGGTCATCAGGCTTGGCAACAAGTATTTTTACCTGTTGAACCATTTCAGTAGTTTCTCTTGAATGGATGAATCTACTAGTGAATAAATAACTACTGGGAACTTTGTGTACTCATTGAGTCTACCATTAATTCACTGAACTCTCACAATTGCTCCATTGTCTACACCAAAACATTTGTTTCTTTTAGGTTTAATTATTTTGTTTTACGTGTGCATCAAATGTATGCATGTGTACCATGTATATGCAGTGCCATCGGGGTCAGGAGAGGGTGTCAGGTCCCTTGCAACTGGAGTTCTGGGTGGTTGGGAGCCACTTTGTAGGTGCTGGAAACTGAACCTGGATCCTCTGTAAGGCCGTCTCTCCAGCCCCTGTTGTCCACACCTTAGAGAACGGTCCCTGAGGCACAGGCTGACTGAGAGTGGTGGAGTTATGCTTCTGTCTTTGATCAGTCTCAGCCCAAAGCCTTTGTCATGTGCACAGCTGCCTCCCTCCCTCTCCAGTCACACTAGGATTTCAACAGTCACATGTCAGGTTGAGTGTCTCAATCCAAGCCCAGGAGACACTAATCCAGTGATCTCTGGGGCCCTGTCTGCACTGCTTACCTGGCAGTGTTAGCCTTTCTGAAGTCTTAAGCTTGGGGGAGGGAAGAGGACTTGGAAACACACTCAAAGCAGTTCTTGCTGGCCAGAGCTCTGCTCGCAAGAGCGGACAGACCTGACCGAAGACCTGGAAATGCCAGCTGTGGTGGCAAATGCCTTTGATTCCAGTACTGGGGAGGCAGAAGCAGGGGGATCTCTGTAAATTCAGGCCAGCCTGGCTCACAGTGTTCCAGGACAGCCAAGGGCTCCATAATAGAGAGACCCTGTCTCTAAATAAATAAATAAACAAACAAATAAATAAAATATAATAAAAATAAAAACCTGGCATTTGGTCACCTCACTGACCTCCCGCAGTGGCAACCTCATCTGGCTTCTGATTAAGTTGTTCACCTACTTGTCATCTCTTCCCTCTTGACCCCTAGAATGCTAGGAACATGTTGACCACATCCCTGGGGCACATTTCCACAAGAATATTGGTCTAGCTGGTAGATGGCAGGGGCCAAGTTTATGTTGACAGGAGTGAAAGGAGCATTGTCCTGGCACCTTTAGGGCTACCCTGGCCTCCTAAGGGGGTGGGGGAGGAAAGTCCTTTTCAGGTGACAAGATGTCTAAGAGTAAGAAAACAGGGATAGATGCTAAGTGATGTAGGTTCGAGCCCTGGGGTCATTTCCAATTACCCGGGTGACTGTGGGCAAAGCTTATTTCAGAATTCTGGATGAGGTGTGTGTGTGTGTGTGTGTGTGTGTGTGTGTGCATGTTGTGTGTGAGGGTGTATATGTGCAGGCCAGAGAATCACCTCAGGGGCTTTTCTAGCAACTTCCATCTTGGTTTTCGCGACCTGGTTCTCTTATTGGCCTAGAGTGGACAAGCAGGCTAGTCTGCCTGGGCCTGTGAGCCTCCCCAGAGATGGCACTACAGGTCTGCATCATCGGGCCTGTTCGACTTCTTGTTTTGAATCTGAGTTCTAGAACGCAGGTCCTCTTGCTTTCAAGGCGGCGTTCTACTAACATTAGCTGCGTCTCCCCACAACTCTCGTTTTCAAAAGTTCAGTTCACTGCAAAGAGCGCAGCGGACATGACGGTAACAGGGCAGCTACCTGCCTAAGATTCATTCTTCCGTAAGAGGCCTACACCTGTTACACAGACTTGCTCTAGAATACTAAATGGGCTACACTGGATTTGTCACACTGTCATCCAGCTGCAGCACTTTATATTCAAGAAGTCACTGGGCGTGCATCCTTGTAGCCCCCACCTTCATGGACTGGAGGCAGATCTGCCTGGGCCTTCTGCCCCGATTTTGTAGAACAAAGTGAGAAAGAACTAGGTAGGCAGGAGTTGTCTGAAGTTGCAGAGTGAAGACAGGTGACGGCGGCCTCTCAGAACTAACTCCCAGTTCCAGTACCCAAGCTTAGCCAGGACACCTATGCTTCGGAGCGAGCTGAAGCCTATGACTCACACTCTCCACCCAACTTTCGGTCCCGCCTGGGACCAGGCGTGAAGGGACATGACTATTTGCGACTCGAGGGGTGTCCACAGGAAGTTCCTAGGCTCGGCCCGCTCCTCCCACCCAAAACACTGGATTTCTGGGCTCTAACAAAAAGAATTCACCTTCCGACCTATGTTTGACGAGGCCTTGCACTTTCTTAGCTGATGTTTTTCCACTCGAACTTGGGCGTCGATTTACCTTTCTTTCCACCTCCACCTCACTTGGTTTGCCCTGGCCTCTGTTTACTCCGATTGCGGAAGTCGCTCGGGTGGAGTTCCCGGGACACTACCTTTGAATACGTCTTTTGCGTACTTATTTAATTGGCATTGGATTCAGACCAATGGGGGCGCTGGAAGCCCAGGGCGGGCGGGGCGGAGAGCCAATCAGAACGGTTGGCGGGGTGTGGCTGCGTCCCGGGGCGGGGAATCACGTAATGGCGGACTCGGGCCGGTGGAGTGCGGCTAGGGGCGTAGCGCGCTGAGGGGGGCTCCGGCAGTGTGGCAGCCCGCGAAGCGGTGGGCCGGGGCGCACTCCGTGGGGACACGGGCCGGCCGGCCAGCCCTTCATGTCGCTGAGGGCGACTGCGCGAGGTCAGGTGAGCAACAAGTCCCCCCCGGGCGCGTCCGGCTGCGAGGCGCGAGCGGTGGTGGCCGGGCGGCCCCTGCGGGGTCCGGGGGGACCCGGTGCCCGCTCTGGCCGCCGCCGCCGCCGCCGCGGTTCGCGTGCTGTCAGCGCCGTGGCCACACCCCAGGGCTGGTGGTGACCCAGAGTGCCCTTCGGAGACCTGGAAGGGCCCGGCGAAAAGTGTGCCGACCTGTGGCCCTGCCACCAGCCCGCCAGTGAGCTCTTGAGCAAGTCACTTCCGTCTTTGGGCCTCAGTTTACCATTTGTAAGAAGACTTCGCAGGAGTATGTGGATCGGGTCTCAGCGGTTTCCCGAGCTCTGGGACAAGTTCTTGTCCAGGTTGAGCCTCAGTTTCCATATTTGGACCAAGAAGGAATTGACGTCCCCTTTGAGGTCCCCGGCCTGCTGCTAAGCTGGGGAGTGGGTAGGGAGGGCACTGTGTGATAAGTGTGCGCGCACGTGTGCACACGTAGAGAAAGGAGAGTTGGCTTACAGGACCACTGGTACCAGAGCGTGGGTGCTACCAGATCGTGACGGGGTAGGGCCAGGTCCCTTTGGTCCTTTGAGATGAAGTTTTATACAGCCGTCCATAGATTGAGAGATGAGGAGGAAATCCTTGCAGCCTTTGGGGCGACTGTTGGCCTTTAAGCCGGTACTGAAGAGGGAGAAAGGCAAGAAGAACGTTTATGGCCGTCCTACTATGTGCCACACCTTAGGAATACATTCTTGTTTAGTTTTTCCAGCTGACCTTGCAAGTTTTCAGGTGAGGAAGCCAAGTTTCAGAGAAGTTAAGTAACTTGTTCAGGGCCACACAGTACTGTGAGGCGCTTACCAACGTGAGGGTGTTTCCTCTGGGAAGCCCCGGGACAGGGCAGGGGTAAGTCACTGCCCGCTTACAAGGAAAGTTGGCTTTGTCAGAAATGGAGGGGTGTAGCCCAGAGATTTGATTTCGCTTCTGGTGTGGGGGGACAGGCGAGGTCTTGAGCTCAGGGTTATTCATTACAAGTCCATCCTCTTTTCTCACTCTGTGACTTAGAAAGGACCCTTTCCGAATGTTAAAAGTCACTTCCAAGCATGACAGGACATCAGAGAATTCGGCTTGCGTTCTGCAGAAGAAAGTTCACCAGCTTCTGGTGTGTTGACTTGACACCCAAGTTCTGGTTCAGGGTGGGACTATCCGAGTGTCTGTCTCTCTGTAAGAAGACTACGTTTTATTGGGAGGGAGAAAGCTTGGAAATTTCGTTCGTTTACATTTCTCTGGGTTCCTTGGGGTCAAAGTTTCTATAGCCTACCTGTGTTTAAGGGTACCGTTTCTTTCTTTGTGCCTCCCTTATCTTCAGGTGAGGGAAGGCAGTGGACTTTGGGTATTCGGGTATCACAGCCCTTAAGCTTTAGAAACCTCAAGAGCTTTGGGTTAATCAAAATAGTAGGTCCAGCTGTGGGTATTGTTCTCCGTCAGTGGCAGGGAGGGAGATCGGAAGAGGAAGTTGCTGAGAAAGAGGGCGTTTCTTAGCTGTGGAGCCAATATGTATTTTCTTTGTTTGAAATTCTAAAAGCAGAAAAGCATCAGCTAAAGGAGGAAGGAAGGAAGGAAGGAACTTCTAAACTCTTGCTTCCTGTCAGGGAGCTTTGAGGACAGTCCCGGCCTTGTGGGAGGCACTGCTTGCCCAGGAAAAGGCAATTGAATTGGCTGGACTTCGAGAATGAGCTTGTAGATTCTAGAATCTAGAATGAAATAACTTTAAGTCTTAAATCCTCTCAGATAAATGTTTAAAGAACATTTTAGTGAGTTATCACTGTTGATTCATTGTTCCCGCCATACTTTTCAGTCTTTGGCCAAATTTTAGCTGTGATTTAACTCAGGGTTTTAACATAATCTGCCTTTGCTATGAAGAGGATGCAGAGCCATCGTCACTTGAAAAATATGATGTGTTTGGACATTTATTTATATCTTACTGTTTTCTTTTTAATGTTGTTATTTATTTTCTGTTGAGTCTGGTCTTCCTATGTAACACAGACTTACCTTGAACTCAGTATCTTCCTGTGTCAGACTCTGGAATGTTGGGGTTACAGACATTGGCCACTACCATGTCCTGCTTGTTTTTTTGTTTTTTGTTTTTTGTTTTTTTTTTCCCAGAGACAGGGTTTCTTTGTGTAGCCGTGGCTGTCCTTGAACTCCCTCTGTAGAGCAGGCTGGCCTTGAATTCACGGAGATACGCCTGCCTCTGCTTCATGAGTGCTGGGACATCACTGCCCGGCTTTCCACTTGGTTTTTGACATTAAGGGTTTTTTAAATTATTATTATTATTTTTAATGAATCACTATGTGGGTGTTAGTAACTTGGTTCTCTGCAAGAGCAACAAGTGCTCTTAACTGCTGAGCCATCTCTCCAGCCCCTTAAGACTTTTTTTTTTTTTTTAAATAAATTATCTGTGTGTGGGGGGATGTGTAACTCTAGTTCCAAAGGCTCTGATTCCCTCTTCTGACCTCAGGTAGCAGGCATACACATGGTGCACATGCATACACATGCATGCTTGTAAGCCAAACACTCATACAGTGAACACTGTATAACAGAGTTGATTTCGAGTCTGGAAAATAGTGTTATGTGGAAAATTTCTTTCCTTTTCTGTGATATAAAACTTTCACTTTAGTTAAAATACAGCTGATGTGCATTTATTTAGGTACCGGAATAGATCTTTTAGTACTCTCCCTGCTTGTTTTTAGATGCTGAAAGGACCCCTCCACCTTTTCTTTATTCGTGGGGCCGATAGTGGAGATGCCACTGTGTCTGCTGAGCGGGTGCACTGTACAGCTGAGTCACATCGCCAGCCCTCTCTGCCCCCCTTCTATAAACAATACTTCATAGGTTCTTTGCTCTCTCTGTTTTCTATAGCTATTGAGAGAATAGTACCTTTTTCTGTACACTGGAGAGAAAGATTTGTGCCTGCAGGATTTTAGAGCTAATTTTTTTCCTGCAGGGTGGTGCTTAGTGTAATATGGGATAATCACTAGTAGATGGAATTTGGGTCAGATTTTCCTTTTTTCTTTTCTTTTTTTCCCTGGTGCTTTGAGACAAGGTCTCTTTTTCCATAGGCTTGTCTGGAACTAGCTGTGTAGCTGAGGATAACCTTGAACTCTTGATCCCCAATATCTCCACTTCCCAAGTGCTGGGTCTAGAGGCTTGTGCCACTATACCCAGTTTTGTGGTGCTGGGGATTGAACAAGGACTTTAGTGCATGCTAGGCAAGCCTCTTCCAATTAAGCTACATTCTCAGTTATACCATATGTACCCTTAGCTTTTCTGAGCTACCTCTACTATAGAATGAAGTTCATTGTTTGACAATGAAGGATTCCTTTTCTTTATAAGAACCCTCATGACAACATAGATTTTAAGAATTTTGTCCTTCAGAAGTCTATGGAACCACTGTTTGAAGGCTTCAGTTCATTCTATTTGAATGGCTCCATAGTGTCTGATAATAGCACTTTCACTGGGTGTAGAGGGTGTGGAATGGTGGATTGGAGGTTGCAAGTGGAGTGTGTGATTGGATCAGGGAATAGGAGTGATTCTGGTCTAGACCACCCTTTTGTAATTGCTGACACTATTGAAAATAACTGCAAAAATAGTGAACTAGCATGCTACATTCTAACTCTGCTTGTGATTCTGAGTACATTCTATACACAGTCAGGAGTGGTGGTGCACACTTCCAATCCAACACTCTGAAGGCAGAGGCAGGTGGCTCCCTGTGAGTTTGAGGACAGCCTGGTTTACAGAGGAGTTCAGGACAACTAAAGTGACATAGTGAGACCTTGTCTTGCAAAACAAAACAAAACAAACAACAACAAAAAATTCAAGTCGGGTAATGGTGTCTTTGATTTCTTTTGTGTTTGTAATTCCTAAAGACCAGAGCTTCAAACTGATCATATCAGGATTCTCCATGAAAAATATACTTAAATGGCTTAGGAACTCTGATGTCAATACATAATAGGTTAAGAATTGTTTATGTATCTTTCATTTATATATGTGTGTGTGTGTGTGTGTGTGTGTGTGCGCGCGCGCGCGCGCGCGCGCGCGCGCGCGCGACACAGAAGGTGTGTGGAAGTCAGAGGACTGCTTTGGAAGTCAATTTCTCTCCTTCCTCTCTGGTATCCAGGGATTGGATTCTGGTGTCAGGTTTGTGAGGATTTTTGTTGTTGTTTTTGTTTCAGGGTTTCTCTGTGTAGCTGTGGAGCTTGTCCTGCTACTCACTCTGTAGCCCAGGCTGGCCTCAAACTCACAGAGATCCACCTGCCTCTACCTTCTGAGTGCTGGGATTAAAGGCATGCTCTTCCATGTCTGGCCAACCAAAAGTTATATTTATTCCTTGAGTATTAGTCTTACTCAGGTTGAGTGGGGTGACAACTGATAATTTGGAAATAGGTAGAAATGCATAATTTTTGAGGATTTGGATAAGGGAGGCAGACTCCTGGGCACTAGTGATGCCAAAAGAAGACATGGAAAGTTGTAGTTTGAGGGGCTGGAGAGATGGCTCAGAGGTTAAGAGCATGTACTGTTCTTGCAGAGGAACTGAATTCAACTCCCAATACCCACATTAGGTGGCTCACAGCCAGCTCCAGGGGACTGTGACACCTCTGGTCTCTGTGGGCACCTGCTCTTGTGTGCAGATAGACACACATATACATAGTTAAATAATAAAAATGAAGTTAAAGGCTGGGTGGTGGTGGCACACATCTTTAATCCCAGCACTCAGGAGGCAGAGCCAGGCGGATCTCTGTGAGTTTGAGGTCAGCCTGGTCTATAGATCAAGATCCAGGACAGGCACCAAAGCTACACAGAGAAATCCCATCTCGAAAAATCTAAATAAATAAAATAAAAAAATAAAATTAAAAAAGTAAAAGAAAGTTGAAGTTTATGACATGAGGAACAGTTGATGCTGCGTGATTTTTTGTTGGATGGCTCCTTTTTTGGGAAGAGTGTATATAGGCTATGAAATAAGATGCTTTTTGCTTTCCTTTAGAGCAGATCTAAGATGTCATCTTCTGCTTTGGGAAAGGCTCATTGACTTACCCTCCCCCTTTGGTTAAAGCAATAATCAGAATCAAACTAAGTCAGACAGCGAAAACTACAGGCAGCTAAGGAACACTGAGAGCAGGAGCTTCCTCCCCAGGAGGAGCACACTGCTTGGTTATCCAGTACCAAGTGGTCAGCTCTGAAAAACAGACCAGGCACAGACTGGGCAGGCTGTAGTTTTCTATTTAGGAACACACACACACACACACACACACACACACACACACACACACACACACACACACACATACACACATACACACATAAAGACAACAGGGGAAAAGGATGTATTTTATATTGTAATCTCAAAAAATTAACCCCCCGCCCCCACAGAGTCAGACAAGTTATAAAACTGCTTTCCCTAGCTGTGTGCTTCTTCTGCTTCTGCTTCTCCTCTTCCTTTTTCCCCCCAGAGATAGGGTTTCTCTGTAGCCTTTGACTGTCCTGAAACTTGGAGATTCACCTGCCTCTGCCTCCCAAGTGCTGGATTAAAGGCCTGCACCACCACCATGCCTGGTTTACTGTGTGCTTATTAAAGACAGGACTTAATGTTCTTTTTAAATTTGTTTATTTGTTTGTTTTTGTATTTTCAAGGCAGGGTTTCTCTGTGTAGCTTTGGAGTCTGTCCTGGATCTCACTCTGTAGACCAGGCTGGCTTCAAACTCACAGAGACCTACCTGGCTCTGCCTCCCGAGTGCTGGGATTAAAGGTGTGTGCCTTAATTTTCTTTTCTTTTCTTTGGTTTTTCGAGACAGGGTTTCTCTGTGTAGCTTTGCGCCTTTCCTGGAACTTGCTTTGGAAACCAGGCTGGCCTCAAACTCACAGAGATCCATCTGCCTCTGCCCCCCGAGTGCTGGAATTAAAGGCGTGTGCCACCACCACCCGGCAATTTTTTTTTAATGGAGACTAAACCCAGGCTTTCATATGTGCTAGGCAAGTGTCATACCACTGAGCCACATTCCCAGCTTTTTTTTTTTTTTTTTTTTTTCCTTCGAGACAGGGTCTCACTATGTAGCACTAACTGTCCTGGAACTAACTATGTAGACCAGGCTGGCCTTGATTCACCTGCCTCTGCCTCCCACGCGTTGGGATTTAAAGGTGTGCGTCATCACACATGGTATCCTCAGCCTTTTTATGGTTCACTTTTGTATGGTCAATGTACAACATACCATATAGGTTTAATAAATGCTAACAATGCCTCTGTTTTATTCTGTTCTTGTGGTTTTGTTTTGAAATAGTCTCACTCTGAAGCCCAGGCCCGTCTTGAATTCTTGATCCTTCTGCCTCAGTCTCTCGACGGACGTCCTGTCCCACCATGTCTGGCTTCTCTAGGGTCATTTGTGTGGGCTTCTCTTAGTTCCATTTCATAAACAGTCTCCTGTTTGCTACCCGTTAGGTGCCAGTAGCAGTGTGACATCCTCCCCCAATGTGACACCCAGAAATATCTCTAGACATTGTTACACGGACATTGAAGAGCCAGATCAGCCCAGGCATAAACCACTGAGTTAGCAGGGTAACTCAGCAGAAGGAAGTGAGTGCAGATGGGTGCTGAGCCGGTGCTTGGGGTGCTTGGCTTCTGTTCCTCCTTTCTGGTTAGAGGTCTCCCGTCTTTGGATGAGAAAAGAAATTGAGGGAAATCAGGAAATGACAACTTTCAAATAGCCACATTATCTTTATTCTGTTCAGATTTTATTTTATCAAGTTAAAATATATTGGAGCAGTACAGATAGCTGAATTATTTATGCAGATCTATGTAAATTCAATTTCTTATCACTGATTAAGATTAGATGGAGTAAAGATCTAGTAGACGATTACTTTCATGAATGAAAGACTCCCAGAAAGCTTTAGGCCTAAAGATCAACCTGCATTGCTTTTTAAAAGAACTTGCTAGAACCTGCTGGGATTCTTCTTAACTGAAGTTTGAGCTTTATGGCTAAGATGTATCTTTGCTGTCCCTGCTTAGATACTTTATAACTCTAAAAAACAGGTTTAGGGCCTTTCTGGGTAAAGGCTCTTGCTCCCCCACCTGAAGACCTGAGTTCAGCCTCTGAATGAAATGTTTCATTTCTGTTGCTCTAATGAAATACCCTGACAGAAAGTGACTTAGGGGAGAAAGGGTTTAAATTTTGCTCGCAGTTCCAGGTCATAATCCATTGAGGCAGGAATTGAAGCAGCTAGTCACATACACAGTCAAGAGCAGAGAGAATGAGTGCATGCATGCTTCTATTGCTTAGCTCATTTTCTCTTCTTTCTTACACAGTCCAGGACCCAAGGCCAGGGAATGTTGCCACCCACATGGGCTGAGTCTTTCCACATTAATTAATATAATCAGAACAATCCCTCACAGACATGCCTACAGGCCATCTTTCATTGAGATTTTCTTCTGAGGCGATTCTACATTGTGTTATCATCAAGGGGCTGGAGAGAGGGCTCAGCTGTTAAGAGCATTGGATGCTCTTCAGAGGACCCAGGTTCAATTTCAGTTCCCAGCACATGGCAGCTCACAGCTGTCTCTTCCAGGGGATCTGATTCCTCATACAGACATACTTGCAGGCAAAACATCTGTTATGTATATAAAATAAATTAATTAAAAACAACAACAACAAACCTGACCATCACAGGAACCTACATGGTGGGAGAGAATGAGAGAATGAACTCCTCCAAGTTGTCCTGTGACCTCCACACACACAAATTAAATAAATGTAATTAGCCCTGGCTGTCCTGGAACTCTCTCTGTAGCCCAGGCTGGCCTCAAACTTACAGAGATCCACCTGCCTTTGCCTCCCAAGTGCTGGAACTAAAGGTGAGTTCCAGGACAGCCAAGGCTATGCAGAGAAACACTATCTCAAAAAACAAACAGCTGGGCGTTGGTGGTGCACGCCTTTAATCCCAGCACTCGGGAGGCAGACAGGAGCCAGGCGGATCTCTGTGAGTTCGAGGCCGGCCTGGGCTACCAAGTGAGCTCCAGGAAAGGCGCAAAGCTACACAGAGAAACCCTGTCTCGAAAAAACAAACAAACAAAAAAAACACACACACAAAAAAAAAAAAAAGAAAGAAAAGAAAAAAAAAGGGGGGGGTGTTCATTGCCCTTCCAAAGGACAGAGGACCCCAGTTTAATATCCATCACCCATATCCAGGACCCACACTGCCTGTAACTCTGGCTCCAGAGAATCTCATACCTTCTTCAGGTGTCTTTGGGTATTTGCACACACTTACAGACACATACATCAACGTGAATAAAAATTAAAAATCTTAAGGAAAAAAACCTGCAAAATTAAGTAACAACAAAAAAATCACATACACTCACACACACAACCCCCTGATGTTTTAAGTATGTTTATGATTTTGTGTTGGCTGCTCCCATAGCTCTCCTGGGCTGTAGACTGGACTCCTTGCTTCTACAGTAGGATACCATTAGCATCACTCATATCTTAGTCACCATGAAGGTAAAGCTGAATGAATGTTTTTTCCTGTTTCATTTGAAGTTATGAATGGTACTCTAGAGAATTCAAATGTATAGTCATGAATAGTATCTCAGAATAGTTACCATTTATGCAAATGAAACACACTTCTTAACTTAGAAACCAAACAGAATTGAATTAGAAAAGAGAAGAATAGAAACAAGGATTGTACAGAGGGAATGCTGTTCAGATACAGAAGTATCTTAGAACAAATCTGCTTTTCATCATGATTTCTAGATACCTAAAAATAAACAGTTTGAGATTGATGGGAGAGGCTATTAAGCTTTGCTTATGATATTTATTTTGGAGCTCTGGTTTTCCTTCTCTGGTAAAATATAGGAAAATCTGAAGTGTATTCTCTTAGTTGTAAGATTAATTCCAGTTGAATAAAATTAAGTTTCTTATTTTAGGATATAGATGCCTTTTTTTCAGAGAGAGTTATGGCTCATTTTAGTTTCAATTTGAGTGTATGCACACCTGTTTATTACTCACATATATCTCGTATAACTTAAACTAATTTAAACTCGGTAGTTGACACAATTGAATAAGAAGAGCAATTCTTTTGCTCTCCAGTCTTTAGAATTATCCCCTCTCCCCATGATGCCACTGATGTAGCAAGTATCAAAGACCTTTCTCAAAACAGGTGTTTTTTCTTCTTCTTTCCCCTCATTTTGCGGTCCTGGGGTTGACCTAGAGCCTCTCTTATGCTTGGTACAAGCTTCACTCCTGAGCCACACCCCCAGCCCTCTTTGTGTTTTTTCATGGAGACAGAGTCTCTCCGAGGCTGGCCTGGAATTCACTCTGTAGCCCAGTAGGGCCTTGAACTTGCAGTTCTCCTCCCTCAGCTTTTCAGGGACTCGGGATTAAGGATGTACCATCAGACCTGGCTTCAGAACAGACCCTGAGAAATTGTTTGACTATGTAGGACTTCTTGAGTCATACCTGTTGATATTCACATTGGGAACTGTAGATTCCTGAAATCAAAGTTGGATTTTGATTAGAAGACCAACTTTGTTTGTCCCTTTCTAGCTCAGGTTCACTGAGCTCCTACTTTGATATATTGCGTGGTCAGTCCTCGGCATTTGAGATAAAGTAATGGTAGTAGCTACCTTTTGTTGTTTTTTGTTTTTTTGAGATGGGGTTTTTCTGTGTAACAGCCCTAGCTGTCCTGGAACTTGCTCTGTAGCCCAGGCTGACCTCAAACTCACAGAGATCCACCTGCCTCTGCCTCCCAAGTACTGGGATTAAAGGCATGTGCCACCACCGCCTGGCCTAGTAGCTACCTTTTATATTTTATGAATAAAGTACATTGGTTCAGAGCTTTTAAAGAATTTTATTTATTATCTCATGTGCATTGGTGTTTTGCCTGTATATATATCTGTGTGGGGATTTTTGGATCCTCTGGAACTAGAGTTACAGACAGTTGTGAGCTGCCATATGGGTGCTAGGAATTGAACATGGGTCCTCTGGAAGAGCAGCCAGTGCTCTTAACTACTAAGCCATCTTGCCAGGCACAAGATACAGACTGAAATGCCCCCCACCCCCTTTTCCTTTGGGGGATTGGGTCTCATGTAACCAGGATGGCTTAGAACTCACTATGTAGCTGAGTGCTGTCCTGGAGCTTACTCTGGCTCTGTAGCTCTGTGACCTTGAACTCTTCATTGTTTTTAATCTCAGGATCCTGAACAGCTAAGATTATTAGTATTTTCCACCATGCCTGGTTCCCAGTTTTGTTTATCCATTATTATCAGTATTATTTGGATTTTTTTTTTTTTGAGACAGAATCTTGCAACTCGAATTTCTAAAGGTCTTATTAATAAAAAACCTAGAACCTGATATCGGGGTGAATGCTGAAAGATCAGAGAGACAAAGGAACGAGCCACTGCCATGTCTCACCTCACCAACTCCACGAATCCTCTGACTGAAATCCTCTGAGTCCTCACCTGCAAAGCTCCAGCTGAAGAAGCCTCTAGCTGAAAGGGACTCTTCTGCTGAAAAACCTTTAGTTCCTGTCTCCTCACGCCTTATATACCTTTCTCCACCCAGTCATCACTTCCTGGGATTAAAGGCGTGTGTGTGCTTCCCAGTCCTGGGATTAAAGGTGTGTGCCACCACTGCCTGGCTCTGTTTTCTCTCCTAGACTGAGTCAATCTCATGTAGTCCAGGGTGGCTTTGAACTCACAGAGATCCAGACAGATCTCTGCCTCCCGAGTGCTAGGATTAAAGGTGTGTGCCACCACTGCCTGGCCTCTATATTTAATCTAGTGACTTGTTCTGTCCTCTCATCTTTAGGCAAATTTTATTAGGGTACACAGTATATCACCACAGAGTCTCACTATGGTAGACCGTGGTGGCCTTGAACTCAAAAGATTTGACTGGCTCTGCTTCCTGAGTGCTGGGATTAAAGGTGTGTTCCACCATGCTGGCTCATTATTTTTAGTTTTTAGTTTTTTTCCTTTTTTTTTTAAAAAAAAAAATCTCATGATTAAATGATGTGTTCATTTCTTTTCTATCTTTTTCTTTTATTTTTTTTTTAAGATTTATTTATTTTGGAGCTGGAGAGATGGCTCAGAGGTTAAGAGCACACTGGCTACTCTTCCATAAGTGCTGAGTTCAATTTCCAGCAACTACATGGGGGCTTACAACTATCTCTAGTGGGATCTGTTGCCCTCTTCTGTCTTGTAGGCATGCATGCAGAAAAAACACTCATATACATAAAATAAATAAATCTTTATTATGTATATAGTATTATGTACATATTATGTATATAGTATATAGAGGCAGAGGCAAGCAGATCTCTGTGAATTCGAGGCCATCTTGGTCTACAGAGTGAGTTCCAGGACAGCCAGGGCTGTTACATGGAGAAACCCTGTTTCGAGGAAAAGAAAAAAAAATTTAAAATCTGAAGCCAGACATGGTGCATGGTGGTTCATATCTTTAGTCCTAATACACGAACAGGTGGATCTCTTGAGTTTGAAGTCAACCAGGTCTTCAAAGTGAGTTCTAAGTTAGCCTGGGCTACAGAGTGAGGTTCTACCTTAAAAAAAAAAAAAAAAAAAAAAAGTAAAAGAACAACAGCATGAAGAATATAGATCTTGAGCCTAGTGTGGTAGGTCATGCCTATAACTGTAACACTTGGACACATGAGTCGGGGGATTGCTATGAGTATCAGGCCTGGACTATAGAATGAGATCTCTCCACAGCCCCCCAAAAAAGTCCACTTAGATTCCTATGTAATTTCCTCTGTCAGTAGCCTTGGACAAGTGATGCAGCCTTTCTTAGCCTGTTTTCTCATCTGTAAAATACAAAGTATATTTTAGAGAAACATCGGAAGGATTAAATGAGCACTTAGTCCAGTGCTCAGTAACTGTTACCATAAATTAAGGAATGGCATATTTGGCCATGTGTGTCATCTGCCTATTGCAGAATTACACTTTTTTTGTTGTTGTTATTTTGTTTTTCAAGGCATAGTTTCTCTGTGTAGCTCTGGAACTCACTCTATAGATCAAGCTGCCCTTCAACTCGAAAATCTACCTGCCTCTGCCTCCTGAGTGCTGGGATCAAAGGCTTGCGTCACCACCACACTTTGCATACTTTGCACATTTTTTTTTTAATGATACAAAAAGTATAGTTAGGATTAGCCAGCTGGACTCAATTTAGACAATCCCAGTTTTGCTGGTAACATCCAAAGTGCTGTAGTCAGGAATTCACTGACTGTACATTTCCATTAGGCCTGATCAGGGTATTGTTCTTGGCTACTTCAGTGACATTCAGTTTCTTTATAGCCTGCTTGGTGTGTGCTTGTCAACCTTGACATCCATGTGTTACCCTTTCCTGTTTGCTCCATAGACTGTATGGTCATAGTGGACTTGGTGATGGTGTAGTGCTCAAGGTTTTTATTTCTGAGTTTGCTCTTTTGAGGATTGTAGATGTAACCAACCGTCTTATTAAATAAGTAACACAGAACCAATGTAAAAGACAAAGCCAAGAGGTCAGAGCTAAAATCTTACCCTTCCTCCTGCAGTGCTCCTACCTCTCTGAAAGAGACCTACTTCCTGTGTGTATGTCTTTACATAGTCTTTCTGTTCTGCCTTCTCATTGGTTGCAAACGCAAACACATGACTGCCTCGTCACTGCCTGTAAGTACAGCCCTCCAGGTCTTAAAGGCGTGTGTCTCCAATGCTGGCTGTATCCCTGAACACACAGAGATCTACCTAGCTCTTCTACCAAGTGCTGGGATTAAAGGCATGCGCCACCACTGCCACGCTCTTGCTATGGCTCTAATAGCTCTGACCCCCGGGCAACTTTATTTATTAACATACAATTAAAATCACATTTCAGTACAAATAGAATACCACCATATTTCCCCTTTTCTATTTTTTTTTTTTTTTTTTTTTTTTGGTTTTTCAAGACAGGGTTTCTCTGTGTAGCTTTGCGCCTTTCCTGGAACTCACTTGGTAGTCCAGGCTGGCATCGAACTCACAGAGATCCGCCTGCCTCTGCCTCCCAAGTGCTGGGATTAAAGGCGTACGCCACCACCGCCCGGCCCCCTTTTCTATTTTAATAAAAAGAAAAAAAGCAAAAGGTTATAACTAACAAAAGAAAAACTATATACAAAAGTACAATAACTATATACAATATACGCAAGTAATAAATACCTAAACAATGTCTAGTCCATTTGTATTTGACAAATCAGAGAAAATGATTCCATTATCTATCCTATTTTGGTAAGTCCAAAATGTATCTAATTCACTTTCTATCTTAATTAATCTTCAACTATAACTAACCTTCAACTATAACTAACTAATCTTCAACTCCCTCAGAGACCCAAGAAGGAAATAATATTAGTTAATAAAAATAAAAACAGGAAGTGCATGCAAGCAACTTCTAAAAAATTTGTGAGTTGATAGAAACAGCCAGCTGCCTGGACAGTCACCTGAGGTTTCTCCGCAGTGTTGGGCATCATCTTCAGCCTATAGGCTTAGCGTATCTGACAGACTCATTTGTGAAGTAGAATGTACACAAGATCAACAGTTCAACCTCACATTGAGTGAGAGCAGTCCATGTACCAGAAACACCTGAATTCCACTAGTGTCCTGTCATGATTCAGGATTTTAAATTCTGGAAATTGTTGATGGTTTTTTAATTCAGCTGTCCATTCTTCTTGGCTGTGTATATATGGCTTCATCTCAGCATCCCCTTTTTCTCCACATCCCTCTATTAAATGCCAATCTACTATTGAGAGGCGTGAGCTTAGTTACTCTTTTTTTTTTGTTTTGTTTTTTGAGACAGGGTTTCTCTGCGTAGTTTTGTGCCTTTCCTGGAGCTCACTTGGTAGCCCAGGCTGGCCTCGAACTCACAGCGATCCGCCTGGCTCTGCCTCCCGAGTGCTGGGATTAAAGGCGTGCGCCACCACCGCCCGGCTGCTTAGTTACTCTTCAAGAATAACTGTTTCAGCTGCTGTTTCATTGCACAACAGAAGCCATCGGCCCACTGCCTGTTCAGCTGCCTTCGAAGAAAAGGGCACTGTACCTTTTCCGGATTGCGAAGGCCACTTTAGGGATGGGGCCATATTGTCCTGGCCTCAGAAGATGACGTTTGATAAAGCCATATCCACACTTGTTTTGGCAAGAATCAGTAGTCCTTTGTTTCGTGTTCTGTCTGTCCATTTTGTCCTGTTGATTCAAGGATACTTTGTTGTCCAGTGGCTAACTTTTGCCACAATGAAAGTTAACTCCATATGCAGTTTCTTCAATGCCCATATTTTCTCTGAAGTAGATTGGTACTGCCAGGAACCGACATGTCTCAAAAAAGAAAAATTTCTAAGTTATTAAAACATTTTAAATGCCATATTCTGTAGATCTCTGAAGGGTTTGAAGATGACCTGTCTATCTAAAATATATCTGCTCAATTTTTAAAACATACCTAATATGATTACAATTTCTATTGTAATGTCTAACTACTAACTTTCATTTCTTTATATACTAATAGTTGGTAATAATAACATTCAAGGATCAGAAAATTGCATTACATTGTTAAATGAATGGTATAAATACAATTAGAAATATACATATAGCATTTTCTAACAATATCAATTTCAAATTTGTATACAATATAAAACAATCCAATCCAATGTAAAGTATTTAAAACTAACAATTTTTCTTTTTCTTTTTCTTCCTTCCTTCCTTCCTTCCTTCCTTCCTTCCTTCCTTCCTTCCTTCCTTCCTTCTTTCTTTCTTTCCTATTCTTTCTTTCTTAAACAAGAACCTTAAATCTAATCTCCTTTGCTTAGCCTTTTTGTTAACCCTTGACAACAACTTATAACCAAACCCCCTAAACAATGAAAATTATCCCAGCCCCAAAAACCATTAAAAAACCCAAAAAAACCACCCACCCCACACCACCTCTTTGGGAATGTGGGCGTCGTATTCTTAAAATTGCTTCCATCTGGGTATGGGCGAAGTTATCTTTATCCTGAAAGAAAAATTTTAGGTTAATTGTCAAATTCTAGGAAAGGTAACTATATCCTTCATTATTATCCAGTCTGTGTATAATGCCAAAGTTCAGGGTTTATCTCAAGTCCTTATTCAAGTAGTCTTTGAAACTGGATCATCTCAGCTAGTCATCTCAAAATTGCTCTGAGCACTTTGTAGTTCAAAGTTGATCTGTAGATGATGTTTGTCAGCTTAATGATATTATTATTGTCCATGTGGAATTGTTGTTGTGGGGCCCCATCTTCTTCCTGGAGACTTCAGTTGATGTTAGGCCTGGCTGTGATTTCCTGCAGAAAACTGATAAGGGACTCGAACACAAAGACATATATATGCAGCTAATTGAAGCCTTTTTTCTAGAATTAGTTAGTACTCTATATGACCATTCATATCTTTTTTTTTTTTTTTTAAGATTTTATTTATTTATTATGTATACAGAAGAGGGCGCCAGATCTCATTACAGATGGTTGTGAGCCACCATGTGGTTGCTGGGAATTGAACTCAGGACCTCTGGAAGAGCAGTCAGTGCTCTTAACCTCTGAGCCATCTCTCCAGCCTGATCATTCATATCTTAACAAAGTTTAAAATGTATATATATATATATATATATATATATATATATATATATATTAATCTTGTAAATTGATATAAAATTTATACTTTAAGAAAAGTTTAAAGAATCCAAATAGAATCAAAGAGTTGAGATTAGTAATAGAATAGTCCCTTAATTAATTTGGCTTTTGTCCTGTCCCATAGCAGAAGATGGCTCTTTTATTCTGGCATGATACAGGGAGTTTGCATTTTCCTTTTAACAACATGCTTGAGTTTAAAGAAGGAGAGAGCCATTCTCCAACTCCAAAGTCAGCTTTAAATTTTAATTGAACTGGGGCTATTAAAAGACCAATAGTGTTAAGTCTTTAGAGAAAAGCAGAAACAAACATTTAGGAAGACATAAAATTTTTTTAGATAATATATACCCATACGCCATTTCACTCTTTTTCCTGGGATATATGATTTGTTCCTTTTCTTCAGTTGTCTCATTTGTCTTGTGTTCTTCAAATTCCTTAACCTTCATTCTCCTAAAAGACAAAAACAAAAACCTTTCCCCAAGACTAATTTTGGGGATGTTCCTTTTTGGCAAGTTATTATCTGAGTAAACAAAAATGCATGTGTTACTGGTACAAGTTAGTTTAAATTGGATGATCATGATGGTTGATGAACTATCACCTCCTCTAATTAAGAGGTCTCTCTTGTTCAAATCGAACTTTTATCAATTTTGATGGTACCCACAGCTTATCTTCTCCCGTAGAAACAAAAGCAAAACCTCGTCCCCAACGTAATACATACCCTGGTTTCCATTCTGAGGTCAGCACATCCTTAAAGTATATAGGCTGATTTAATTCTGTAGTTTTTTCTATTATCCAGTGTCTCTCTGCAGCTGTTGTTCCTTTCTCATTGGCATTGAGAAAATTCAAAGTCAATAGAGCATTATGCAGTCTATTTCTGGGGGTTTTTGTTACCCCTTTCTGTTTATTTAGCATATCCTTTAGAGTTCTGTTTGATCTTGCTATAACTGCTTGACCTGTAGGATTATGTGGTATACCTATAATATGCTTTATATTATAATAAGCAAAAAACTGTTTCATTTTACCAGAGACATATGATGGAGCATTGTCAGTTTTGATTTGTGCAGGTATACCCATGATGGCCATAACTTCTAGCAAATGAGTGATTACAGAATCAGCTTTTTCAGAACTCAAAGCAATTGCCCATTGAAATCCTGAATAACTATCGATGGTATGGTGTACATATTTCAGTTTTCCAAATTCTGCAAAGTGAAACATGTCCATCTGCCAGATTTCATTCCTCTGAGTACCCTTTGGGTACATCCTGCTGGTAATGGCATTTGATTGTAGAAGGAACAAGTAGGACATTTCTTTACTATTTCTTTGGCTTGTTGCCAGGTTATGGAAAAATCCTTTTTTAAACCTTTACTATTGACATGATGTTTTTTATGAAATTCTGAGGCCTCCAGCACATTTCCTATCAATAATTTATCAATCTTATTGCCTTGTGCTAGAGGGCCTGGCAGACCAGTATGGGATCGAATGTGAGTTATATATAAAGGATGACTCCTTTTCCTGATTGTATCTTATAATTGAATAAATAGTGAAGTTAATTCTGAAGCATCAGGCATAAATTTTGTAGTCTCAATATGTAATACCACTCTTTCAGCATACTGAGAGTCAGTTACTATGTTGAGAGGTTCTGAAAAATCCATTAATACCAACAGAGTAGCATACAATTCTGATTTTTGAACTGAATTATAAGGACTTTGAACCACTTTACTTAAATTTTCTGATTTGTAACCTGCCTTTCCTTGTTTGTTGGCATCTGTATAAAATGTACGAACTCCAAATATGGGTTTTTCCTGTACAATTCGAGGCAAGGTCCAATCATCTCTCTTTATAAGATCAATTCTATCGCTTTTGGGATATTTGCTGTTAATTTCTCCCAAAAAATTACTGCAAGCTCTTTGCCAAGGTTCACTTTCTGTCCATAATTTTTCAATGTCCTCCTTAGTTAAAGGTACGACAATTTCTGCTGGGTCTATTCCTGCTAATTGACGAAGTCTCAATTTTCCTTTCCAAATCAAGTCAGAGATTTTTTTCCCCATAAGTTTTTAATTTTTTATTTGGTTTATTTGGTAAAAATATCCATTCCAATATCTTCCCTCTGCATTAACGCCTAGAAGGTAAAATAACCAAAATGCAATCCAGCTTTGGATCAATACGATCCACGTGCCCTTCATGTACTTTCTTTTCTACCAAGGCCAATTCTTTCTCAGCTTCAGGTGATAATTCTCTTGGACTATGTAAGTCCTTGTCACCTTCTAAGGTTTTGAACAAATTATTCAGTTCATCATTTTTCACCCCAACAATAGTTCGTAGATGAGAAATATCTCCAAATAATCTTTGAAAGTCATTAAGAGTCTGTAGTCTATCTCTCCTATTTTGCACCTTTTGGGGTCTAATTTTTTGTAGCTCTATTTTATATCCTAAATAATTAATAGAATCTCCTCTTTGTATCTTTTCAGGAGCAATATGTAATCCCCAGCAAGGCAAAATTTTCTTTACTTCTTTAAACATTCTTTCTAAAGTATCTGCATTTGAGTCAGCTAGTAAAATATCATCCATATAAGGATAAATTATAGATTTAGGAAATTTTTTACGTATCACTTCCAATGGCTGTTGTACAAAATATTGGCACAGAGTTGGGCTATTCAACATTCCCTGTGGGAGGACCCTCCATTGAAATCTTTTAACCGGTTGAGAATTATTATAAGTAGGCACTGTGAAAGCAAATCTTTCTCTGTCTTTTTCTTGTAAGGGTATTGAAAAGAAACAGTCTTTTAAATCAATAACTATGAGAGGCCATCCTTTTGGTAACAGAGTAGGCAAAGGAATTCCAGATTGTAGAGAGCCCATTGACTGAATCACTTTGTTAATTGCTGTAAGGTCTGTTACCATTCTCCATTTACCAGATTTCTTTTTAATAACAAATACAGGAGAATTCCAAGGGCTGGTTGATTCTTCAATATGCTGAGCATTTAACTGTTCTTCTACCAGCTCTTCTAAAGCCTGGAGTTTCTCTGTTGTTAAAGGCCATTGCTGGACCCATACAGGCTTGTCTGTTAACCATTTTAAAGGTAGAGCTGTTGGTGTCTTTGGAACATCATCAGTTGTTGTGCCCTGTTCTTGTATAGTATGGATGGCTAGTGACCACTCATTAGAACAGTATCTTCTAATATTTCTCTCAGAAACATGTGCTAGTTTATGATTTGTTTCTGAGATTGGAGGGATGTTAATCTGAGTATTCCATTGTTGCAACAAGTCTCAACCCCACAGGTTCATAGCTATGTTAGCCACATATGGTTTTAATTTTCCTCTCTGTCCTTCTGGACCTATACATTCCAGCCATCTTGCACTCTGTTTCACCTGAGATAATGTCCCAATTCCTAACAGTTGAACGTTTACCTCCTGAAGAGGCCAAATTGGATGCCAAAATTCTGGTGCAATTATGGTAACGTCTGCACCTGTGTCTACCAGACCAGACAACAAAACACCATTTATTTTTATCGTTAATCTTGGTCTTTGTTCATTAATAGAAGTTTGCCAAAATTTTTTCTTTGTTTTCTCCTGAATTTTCTATTCTCTCTGTTTCATCATCCTGAGCAGCATGATTTATTCCAATGGGCATTTGGTTATTTAATTGCTTTGAGCAGGGGTTTCCTCTACGGCTGCAGGAAAGGTTTGAACTGGATTTGCTATGGGGGCCTGCATGAGGCCCCTCTGGGAGTTTCCCGAAGACTGAGGCAAAGGATTACCCTCTCTGTCCTTTGTTGATCTACATTCGTTGGTCCCTTATCACACCTTCTGCATACTCCAGAAGGAAGGGGCATTCTGTTGCCATTGTTCCTTGAAGAAACATTGTTTCTAGGAATGACCTGTTTACAGTCCCTTTTCAAATGTCCTTGCTTTCCACATCCAAAACATCTAACATTCCTCAAACCTTTTGAAATTGCTTCTCCTACCCACATATCATCATGCTCATGAGCCTCAACATTATCCATGTCTCTAATTCAACCTTCCAAAGGTGCAGATCATGCCTTTAACGGCCTGATTATTCTTTTGCATGCTGCATTCACATTCTCAAAGGCCAAAGATTCAATTATTATCTTACTAGCTTCTAAATCGAGACCATTCTCCTTACTGCTGAAGCCAGTCTTTGTAAAAAAATCTGTGAAAGATTCTTTTGGGCCTTGCATAACCTTTGTAAATGACTCAGTTTTTTTTTCCTGGTTCCTCAATTCTGTCCCATGCATTCAAGGCTGCCATTCGACATAAAATTAGGGTTTGGACATCATATAAACATTGTGTTTGTACTGAAGCATATTGGCCTTCTCCAATAAGCTGACCTGGCAAACTTCTATTCCTTTATCCCTCCATTGTTTTTCTATGTTTTTAGCCTCATCCTTGAACCAAGTTAAAAACTGAAGCCTCTGGCTGGGTTCAAGAACAACTTGTGCCAGCTCCCGCCAGCCCTGTGGTACAATCCTATTATATGTTGACCAAGAGTTTAACATTTGCTTTACATATGGGGAATGCATGCCATAAGATACTATTGCCTCCTTAAACCTTCATAAATCCAACATTTCAGTTGGAGCCCAAATATTTCGTGTAGTCATTTGATCAGGCAACTGCTGTACGGTTACAGGATAAATTAAGGGCGACTGTGTGAAAACAGGCTTTCTTTCTGTAACCTTATGATCCAAACTTGAAACAACTTCACTGTTAATTTCTTCTGTCTGAATTTTTACAGGTTTAACAAGTTTTTCTAAAGCTGTCATCCTGGCACTTAAATTGACTATCTTTTTAAATAGTAAAATGAGGATAAGCATAGTGATAAACTGCATAATTCCAACAATACTAATCTTCTCATATAGTTGTTCCATTGTCAGACTGCCTAAAATTTCAAACAAAACCCAATTTTCTTCCAATGTACACATAAAACCCATTTTTTTTAAAAATGTGGAAAAAATTTCTCTTTTAAATAGTTTCCTTTAAAATATCTGATATGTTGTGACTTACCAAATCTGTGTAGAACAGTAGAAATCTGAGGGGATTTTTAAAACAGCCACCTAGTGTCCATAGTGTGAATCCAGAGAGAGAGAGAGAAAAGAGAAGAGAAGAGAAGAGAAGAGAAGAGAAGAGAAGAGAAGAGAAGAGAGAGAGAGAGAAGAGAGAGAGAGAGAGAGAGAGAGAGAGAGAGAGAGAGAGAGAGAGAGAGAGAGAGAGAGAGAAAACACAAGAAAGCGTATCCGGCTAAAGCTTAAATCCAGCCACGTGTTCCCTCTTGAGCCGAGTCAAGGCTTGGCTCTGGCTTCCTTAAGCTCCGACCACATGCACCACGTATGCCACGTGCGTTGGCTTTACAGGCAGGGGCCCTGTTTGGCAGGGCAGGCCTGAGTTGTTTGTAGCACCGGCTTTTAAGTAAGTAGCTCAATGTTAGTCCGGCCTGAGGCCAAGCAGACCTGGGCCCAGGCTAGGGAGTCAGCTGCTGGGGCTAGGGAGCTGGCCGCCTGGACTAGGCAGACAGTTGCCTGGACTAGGGAGACAGTTGCCCGGACTAGGGAGCCGATTGCCTGGACTAGGGAGCCGGCCACCCTTGCGGGGAAACTGGACCTGCCGCCAAGCCAAGCAGTTTTTAATAGATTCTTGTCACGTTGGGTGCCAAATGTAGATGTAACCAATCGTCTTATTAAATAAGTAACACAGAACCAATGTAAAAGACAAAGCCAAGAGGTCAGAGCTAAAATCTTACCCTTCCTCCTGCAGTGCTCCTACCTCTCCGAAAGAGAGCTACTTCCTGTGTGTATGTCTTTACATAGTCTTTCTGTTCTGCCTTCTCATTGGTTGCAAACGCAAACACATGACTGCCTCGTCACTGCCTGTAAGTACAGCCCTCCAGGTCTTAAAGGCGTGTGTCTCCAATGCTGGCTGTATCCCTGAACACACAGAGATCTACCTAGCTCTTCTACCAAGTGCTGGGATTAAAGGCATGCGCCACCACTGCCACGCTCTTGCTATGGCTCTAATAGCTCTGACCCCCGGGCAACTTTATTTATTAACATACAATTAAAATCACATTTCAGTACAAATAGAATATCACCATAGAGGATATTTGGAGTCACATTGCTTTGGGCTGCCCAAAGTGGGTGATGTCCAGCTCTTTAATGTGGGTGTGGCATTCAATGCCTATCAGAAATACCCTCCTTAAACTTACTGTCTTTGCCTTAGCTCTGCCTTTGGGGTGAGGGTGAGAGTGGCAGAAGCTTCTTTACTTCCCTTTGGTGCCGTTTTGATGAAAAGGAAGATTTCCACCAAAACCTGATTCTAGGATTTTGTAGGGAAGGCATGAAAATGCTAATTTCAGAAGTTAAGGCTTTGTTGCCTAAAATTCATAATTTCTCTAGGCATTTCTTTTGGAAATGTTGCCTATGAATCTATGCCACCTTTGAATTGTATTTTTCTTACATTCTACATTCCCGCTTCAGCAGTGAATTTGAGTATTTTAAACTCTGAACTGGGAAGTGAACTGTTACTTTTTCTTGGTAACTTGGTTACTCATTCTAGTAAAACCAATAGCTGCTAAATATTAAAACATTATATTAGAATTCTTCTATTCTTATAGCAGTCCTTCAGATTATCATAGATAAGGGCCAAAAGCAAGACATTTAGCTGGGTATGGTGTTTCAAGCCTTTAATCTCAGTACTTGAGGCCAGCCTGGTCTACATAGTGAGTTCTAGGCCAGCCAAAGCTAAGACCCTGTCTCAAAAAAAGGAGGGGGGGGCAGGCACTTGGGAGATGGAGACAGACCCAGGAGTTCCAGGCTATCTCTCCTCGGCTGCATAGAGAGTTCAAGGATAGTTTACACTGCGTGGATGGCACCCTACTTCAGACATTAAAAAAGAAAATTGGTTGCCCTATGGTTATACACCTAAGTCTACTAAAAATAGAATTTGGAAATTCTGCATAACCAAGCATGGTGGTATGGTACATTCTTGTATCCTGGCAAATCTCACACTCAAAAGCCTGAAGCCAGAGGATTGTGGATTCAAGGCCAGGCTGGCCTACATAGTAAAACCTTACCTCAAAAACCTATTGGGTTCTGGGTCTAAACAGCAATGATAAAGTGAAAACATTGTTTCTTGACTTCTGTTTTGTAACTTGTAAGATTTGATAGAGAGACAGCAGTGGTGGGGCATGCCTTTAATCCCAGCACTTGGGAGGCCATGGCAGGATCCTGAGAATCGGGGTTCAAGGCCAACCTGGTCTACATAGTGAGTTCTAGGACAGCGAGCACTACACAGAGAAACTCTGTCTTGGAAAAAAAAAAAAAAGATTTGAAGTAGAAATATCTTCCATTTACCACTTTACTTCATATTAAAGTTGCTTATAGATGTGTCTGTATTTTTAAAAAGAATTTGCCTTTCTACAGAAGTGCTCTATCCTTTGTTCTTTTCAGTTATCTTCCTAGACTGTTTGCTGTGTGGTGACCACAACTGTACATTCTATTCTAGGTACAGACATGCTGGTTTGTTCAGGGAAGGATAATGTGCCCTGGGTTTCCTAGGCTCCCATAATAACATCCAGCATTTTCAGGGTAGAGACTGGGGACTTTTAACTCCCTTCCTGTGTTCAGCAGATAGCTTTAGAGCTCATCTTCTGATAATTATAGTTTAGACTATTTTCCTATTACTATATTACCTTATTTTTATCTACATGGAGGCTATTTCCCACAATTTCAGACACATCCAACCTTAGACCCTTATTTTTCTCTCTAGTTCTGTAGATTCCAAACCGTAGATTCAAAATTTATAGATATTTTATTTTATTTGCTTTTTGAGACAAGGTTTCTTTTGTGTAGTCTTGGCTGCCCTGGAACTAGCTCTGTAGCCCAGGCTGGCCTCAAACCCACAGAGATCCGCCTGACTCTGCCTCCTGAGTGCTGGGATTAAAGGCGTGTGCTGCCCTTGCTGGTTCCTCCAAGGATGAGGACTGAACGGAGGGCCTAATAATTGGCTTTTTTAAAAAAGATATATATATATATATATATATATATATATATATATATATATATATATATATATATATATATTTATGTGTATGCATGTGTGCCTGAATGTCTGTATGTGTTCTGTATGTGTGCAGGTGCTGAGGAGACCAGAGGAAGGAATTGGATACACTGGAACTGGAGTTAGGAGAGGTGGTGAGCCGCCTTCTGTGAGTGCTGGGGATCAAACCCTGCTCCTCTAGAAGAATAATATATACTCTTAACCCCTAAACCAGCTCTCCAGCCCCTCATTTTTTGTTTTTGAGTTGCTCTGCTGTCCTGGAACTTGCCGTGTACACTAGACTGGCCTCAAACTTGTAGTGATCCTCCTGTGTCTGCTTCCCAAGTGGTAGAACTACAGACAAATACCAGTACTCCTAGCTTAGGGGTGTGTGTGTGTGTGTGTGTGTGTGTGTGTGTGTGTGTGTGTGTGTAAGAGCGAGAGAGAGAGTGATGGAGGGTGGTGTTGAGATAGGGTCTCCTGCTTCTACCTCCCAAACACTGGATTGCAAGATTGCAAAACAGGCCTGATTCTAGGTAATAGTATGTGTGTGTGGTGTGTGCCTGTGTGTATCCCTTCAGACGAGTGTAGAGGCTAGAGGTTGATGTCAGATGTCTTCCTCCTTCACTCTCCGTCTCAGCTTTTGAGATGGGAGGGGGCTTACGGATGTCTCTGCCACACCCAGTGTTTTCTGTGGGTGCTGGGGTCTGAACTCAGTCCTCATTCGTGCACAGTAAGCACTTTACCCACAAAGCCACCTCTCCAGGCCCTTAATTTTTTTTAATGTTAATTATGATGTCAGTCTCAATACCTTGGGGACCATTTGTTTACACATCTTTAGTGAAGGTATTATATCAAAACTCATTTCTGCTGGGGCCTGGTGGCACACTCCCTTAATCCCAGCACTTGGGAGGCAGAGGCAGGCGGATTTCTGTGAGTTCAAGGCCAGCCTGGTTTACAGAGTGAGATCCAGGACAGACAAGGCTACACAGAGAAACCCTGTCTCGAAAACCAAACCAAAACAAAAGAAAACAACAACAACAAAAAAAAAACCTCAATTCTATTTTCTAATAAAAAAAGTCTAGTTTCTGTTTTCAGTAGACTAGAGTTTGATTCTTAGCACTGCAGCAACAACAATAAAAAGTCCTGCTCGATGGAAACCAAACCAAACCATCTTACTCTGCTGCAGTGGCGCTCAGTGGTAGAATGCTTGCCTGGCATGCCCGACACCGTGAGTTACATCCGCCAGAACTAAAAACCAGCAACCACCCACTCCTGCTTCTCTGTCTCCACATCTCAGTATACATTGATTCATTGATTGGTTGGTTGGTTGATTGATCGATCGATGCTTGTGGGGGTCAGGATAGCTCCTGGGAGTCACTTCTCTCTCGCTATGTGGGCTCCACGTCTTGGACCAGTGAGTAGCTCTTCAAGTCGACTGCTGGTTCTTTTTGAAATAATTGCAGTAGTCTTTGGTAATATTCATTGCTTTCTACATGATACAATGTTCCAAAATCATCTTGCACACTTCCTACCATTCCCTAAATATCTCTGTCCTCTTTTAGTGTATCATTCTTTTAGTATATATTATGTATGGAGAACATGCTTCTTGTTTTGTCAGTAAGGCAGCCGAAGGCCAGTTAAATTCAGTGGTTTAATCAAGATCACACGGATTTGGTGCCTTGTTATACCTTGTAAGCCTGGACCTCTGCCTCTTAGCTCTGCACCATAACTATTTTTCCCTTTATTCTTGTATCTACTTTGTTGTTTTTGGTTTTTGGAGACAAGGTTTTTTTGTGTAGCCTTGGCTGTCCTGGAACTCACTCTGTAGCCCAGGCTGGCCTCAAACTCACAGAGATCCGCCTGCCTCTGCCTTCCGAGTTCTGGGACTAAAGGCGGTATCCCCACCGCCTGGCTTGTACCTACTTTATAGAACTACATTTCAGTTTCTACTCTATCCTTCAAGGTCGACAGGTGTTGGAGGTCCTCATTTGAGATACCATCAAACTTATTAATTTAGGCTAATTGGGAGAAAACTTAAGAGTGTTGTGTGTTCCTTTTTTTTTTTTTTTTTTTTCTCCTTTTGGTGCAGCTGTTAGGAGTATGTATAGTAAGTGAAATTAGGCTGATAGTGTTACAGGTTATTTTGTTAGGTAGAGGGTCTTGTATTTGGCTTAATGACTAGCTGAGAATAATACACACTTTCATTTATATAAATTAGACTCTTGCAGTGCTTAAAAACAGCTCATTAAATGTTTTTTTTCCTTACAGTTCTTTAGTGTTCTCATAGACTTTTCATTATAAGAGTGCAGAGGTAAACTTTAGCTCTGATTGAAGTTTGTCTCATTTCAAATGTGTGTTGTCTGAACTAATAAACTGTTGCCTGTGAAATTCAGAGGAGTTTAGGAAGATATGTAGAGGAAGAACATCTGAAAATTAGACATCTGGTGGTTTCAGCCAACCAGAATTGTACCTTAAAGTAAACCGAAGTCTTAGCTGAGTAGCGGGAACTTTGAGAAAGCTCCTTTCTTAATCTGTGCAATAGTATCCCTCTAGGCCTCATTTAGACAGTCATGGACTGTGTTGCCGGCTGACGTTGTGGCCCAAAGTAAAAGTGCTTGACTGCTCTGGACCTTTATTTATTTATTTATTTATTTATTTATTTATTTATTTATTTATTTATTTATTTATTTATTTAAAAATTGTATTTTATGTTTATGGATATTTTGCATGCATGAGTGTCTGTGTACCGGTTGTGCCTGGTGCCCACAAAGGCCAGAAGTGTGTTGGCTCTCCTGGAACTGGTGTTACAGATGGTTGTGTGCACGGCCAAGAGCAGGTGGTGACACCTGTCATCCTATCACAGAGAGCTGAGAACTGCCCAGTTAGAGAAAAGGGCATTTCAGCCTGTTATCAAAAGGTTGAGAGCAATGCAAGTGTGTGTGTGTGTGTGTGTGTGTGTGTGTGTGTGTGTGTAGAGACAGCAAGTGTGACTTAGTATTAATTAGTGAACCCAGGGAAGGATGCTTGGGAGTTCTTTCTACTGTTTGAAACTTTTCTCCAAATTTGGAATTACATTAAAATGAAAAGTAAGTCAAGCTGGGAGCTGCCCCACCTGTTATCCCATTACTCAGGAGGCAGAGAGAGGCAGGAGAACCAGGAGTGCAATGTTTTGTGTCCGCAGCAAGACTGAAGCTAGCCCTGGCTGTGTGCGACCCTGTTTCCAAAACAGAGTAAACACAAAAAGTTAAAAAAAAAAAAAAAGAATATTAAGACTAAATAAAAACTTTCCTTATGAAACACAGCTATAATTTGAACCTAGACCATTTATCTTCAGAATCCACGTTAAATGAAAAAAAAGAAATAAAAAGGATAGGAAAGGACATGACTGCTCCTAGGTATGGTGGAGGAGAAGGTTTATTGTAGATAAAAGGGAGAGCGTAGTTAGTGGCAGGGACATCTGGGAGAGTCCACAGTGGAGCTGACCAGACTGAGCTGGCCAGGTGGGAGAGGGGGAGGGGAAGGGAAGGGGAGAGAGGAGTATCAGGTTCAGCAGCCATGAAGCCAATGGTCCACAAAGGGTGAGTACCCAACATGGCTGGATTATATAGGGAAGAGCCTCAGGGGGAAGGGCGGCCAAGCCCCTGGGCTGGAGAGTGCAGGGTAGAGGGTGGGGTATGCCAACCATACCCTGTAACAGGTGGGGATTGAGGGATGCTGGGAGAACCTGGTGGCCAGGTCCAATTTGATTATGTTAAATAGGTACTTCAGTTATTTGTCAGTTTGAAATGTAACACAAGTTTGGCTCTTAAATCTAAATATTCATTCATTTAGTGTGTGTGTGTGTGTGTGTGTGTGTGTGTGTGTGTGTGTGTGTGTGTGTGTTTGTTTTTGTGTGCGCGCGCGCGTGCGCATGCACACCCATGATAGACATATAGAGGTGGAGGACAACTGTAGGAGTTGGTTCTTCCACCATTTCGATCCTGGGGATGGGTGTGGCCACAAGTGTCTTTACCTAATGAGCCAACTCTCTAGTTCTGAGACTGGTTCACTTTAAAAATTTTTTATTTAAAAATTTTTAATTGCCGGGCGGTGGTGGCACACGCCTTTAATCCCAGCATTCGGGAGGCAGAGCCAGGCAGATCTCTGTGAGTTCGAGGCCAGCCTGGACTACAGAGTGAATTCCAGGAAAGGCGCAAAGCTACACAGAGAAACCCTGTCTCGAAAAAAAAATTTTAATTTATTTTTATTTATATTTATGGATATCTTGCCTACATGCATATATGTGCACTGTAAGTATACCTGATGCCTTCAGAGGTCAGAAGAATGCTTGGGATCCCCTGGAACTGGAGTTAGGGATGACTGTTAACCACCATGTGGGTGCTGGGAATTAAACCCAGGTCCTCTGGAAGAGCAACAAGTGCTCTTAGCTACTGAGCCATCTCTCCAGCTCTTGGTTCACTTTATTTTATTTTATTTTTTTGGTTTTTTTCAAGACAGGGTTTCTCTGTGTAGCTTTGTGCCTTTCCTGGAACTCACTTGGTAGCCCAGGCTGGCCTTGAACTCACAGAGATCCACCTGCCTCTGCTCCGCCCCCCCCCCCCCCCAGTGCTAGGCTTAAAAGCGTGCACCACCACCGCCAGGCGTTGGTTCACTTTTAAGAGCAAGAGAGAAAGAGGCTGGAGAGATGGCTCAGCAGCCAACAGCACTGGCTGCTCTAGCAGAGGACGTGTTTTGTTTCCCAGATTCACATGGTGGTTCACAGCCTTCTATAAAATGTCTTCTCTGACCTCCTCAGGCAACAGACACATGTAGATGTAACCGTCTTGTTAAATAAGAAACACAGAGCCAATGCAGAGATGAAAGCCAAGAGGTCAGAGTAATAGCTAAGCACTAGAAACCTTACCCTTCACTGCCACTGCTCTCCTTCCCTCCGCAATTGCTCTGCTTCCTGTGTCTCTGTCTTTATATAGACTTTCTGTTCTGCTTTCTCATTGGTTGTAAACCCAACCACATGACCGCCACGTCACTGCCCATCTATACAGACCTCCAGGTCTTCTATGGTTGGTATTGAGATTAAAGGCGTGTGTCTCCATGCTGGTGGTATCCTTGAACACACAGAGATCTGCCTGTCATGTGATAAGGGCATGTCCTACCACTGCCAGACTTCTGCTATGGCTTGGTATTAGCTCTGACCCCTAGGCAACTTTATTTATTAACATACGAATAAAATCACATTTCAGTACAAATAAAATATCACCATAGACACACACGGTGTACATACATACATGCATGTAAAATACTCACATAAAATAAATCTTAAACAGCTTTTCATTTTTTTGTTTGTTTGGTTTTCCAGACAGGATTTCTCTTTGTAGCCCTGGCTGTCCTGGAACTCACTCTGTAGACCAGGCTGGCCTCGAAATCACAGAGATCCATCCCCCTGCCTCTGCCTCCCAAGTGCTGGGACTAAAGGCATTTGCTACTACTGACCAGCAAAACAATGCTTTTTTTAAAAAAAGCAAGAGACAATACTATTAGTAATCCCACTGGAACCATTGATGTGGGCCAAGATGAATGGGTACCCTAAAAGGATACCTGTTGGCAAAGTTCAGCTTTAATGTATTTGACATGACACGGTAATCTTTAATTATAATTGAATTTTGTTTGCCATAGATTCTTGCTAATACAGTACAGATGCTTTTGTTTTTCTCCTGCTGATAGAAGTCAGGCCTTTACCTGATACATTTCATATTTCCTTTTCTCGATTTTGTTAATTCGTTTGCTGCCTACCAGACCACTTGGGAAATACTCTTTGTCAAACTCTATTTCCTCCAAATCTGAAAAATACCGGCAGGAATTTTTGTAACACTTGTCCTGTTTTTTAAAATATTGACATTTAAAACCATAAATCCCAAAACATCTTTATTAACATGATTTCTACAAGGAATGGAGCTGGGGAAGTCATCTGTATTACTAGATTGTCAGAGAATTAGTACTATTGTCAGTTCTCATAGATATTTGGAAATAGCCTTATTGTATGGTCCTGAGGCTGTGTTAATGTCTGTTTAAAAGGATTATACCAGTCTGGAATCGAGGGTGTGTGTGCTGTCTCATTGATCTGTCAGCCTAGTAGTGTCCATTGCCATTCTTCTAATCATAGTTACTTGTAATAGTGCTCTGCTAAGTTGAATCCAGTTACATGTTGACCCTCACTAAGAGAGGAATAGTATTTTTTGGTCAATCACTAAACAAGCTTTCAAAATTACTCTAGTACAAAGTACATTGAATTAAAAAATATTATTTTAGGTGTATGAATGGTTTCCTTCATGTATGTATGTGTATCTGGTACTTGAGGCCAGACAAGGGTATCTGACTCCCTCAACCCGGAGTCACAGACGCCATATGGGTGCTGGGAACTGAACCCCGGTCCTTTGGAAGCACAGTCAGTGCTCTTGACTGCTGAGCCATCTGCAGCACACCCAACCCCCAGTTTTCTTTAAGACAGTCTCATGTACCCCCAATTGGCCAGGGAGGACTTTGAACATCTGATCCTTGCGGAAGTGATTACATTTGGAGCAGACAAGGAAGGATTAATAAAATTTCCTGTCAATAAAATGACAGTAAAAGGTTGATAATTCAGGAAATATAGCATGTTTTGAGTGAAATCACGGAAGTGGTAGAGTATATGTAATGAGCAGTGGCTGGAGGGTATGGCCTATTGAGAAAGTATCACCATAAAAAAGACTAAAATAAGCTGGACAGTGGTTGTGCAGGCCTTTAATCCCAGCACTTGGAAGGCAGAGGCAGGCAGATCTCTGTGAGTTTGAGGGTAGACCAAGTTCTACAGTCTATAGAGCAAGTTCCAGGACAGGCAGGGTTACACAGAGAAACAGTGTTCCCCCACCCCAAAAAAGGGCACTAAAATAGTGTCAGTAGCAAACAATGAATAACACATTAGTTGTTAATTCTCACCCCCTCACTCCCCAAGACAGGGTCTCACTTTTTTAGCCCTAGCTGTCCTGGAATTCACTATCTAGACCAGATTGGCCTTGAATTCCTAGAGATCTACCTGCCACTGTTGAGTGCTTGGATTAAAGGCGTGTGCCACTATGCCCAGTCATTAATTCTTTTGCTGCCTTCCAGATGATTTTTTAAATTTTATTTTATTTTAAGTGTGTGTCTGAGTTTATACTTGTGTACCACGTGCATTTGGGAGCCCTTGGAGGTCAAAAGAAGTGTTGGATCTTCTGGAACTAGAGTTACAGCTGGTTGTGAGCTGCCATGTGGGTGGTGGAACTAACCTGGGTCCTCTACATACTATTAACTGCTGAGCTGTCTCTCTAGCCCCAGTTTTTGTTTATTTATTTAAATTTATTTTATGTATATTGGTGTGAAGGTATCAGATCTCCTGGAACTGGAGTTACAGACAGTTGTGAGCTGTCATGTCGGTGCTGGGAATTGAACCCAGATCCTCTGGAAGAGCAGCCAGTGCTCTTATCTGGTGAGCCATCTCTCCAGCCCCCTTTTTGTTTTTTTAAAGAAAAGGTCTCATTACCAAGTGACCTGACTGGCCTGGAACTCTATATGTAGAACAGGCTGTCCTTGAACTCACAGAAATCTGCCTGGTATTGCTTCCTGAGTCGGGATTAAAGCCATGTGTCAACTTGATTGGCTGGTTTTGGTATTTTGAGCCACGGACTAGCCAGGCTGGCTTCTAAGTCTGTATGTAGTTGAAGGTGTCCTTGAGCTCTTGATCTTCCTACCTCCTTTACACGCAGCACATGCCACATAGATACCTGATAACTGTGAGTGAACTGTCTCTGCCTCAATTCTTTAGTACCCTGACCTACCACAGGTCAACATTTCCAGGTTTGCCCTTTTGTTGGGTTTCAGTAGCGCTTTGATTTGGTCATGTGGTTTCCTGTTATTGTTGAGAGAGACCAGTTTTCGGGCTAATGATTGGGAGGCAGCTGCTGTTACATTGTTGTAGTTTATGGCTTTCCAGGTTTTCAAAGGTGCTTGCATTTTGGTCGCAGCATTTTGAAAAAATTAAGAACTAAATCATTTATTGAAAAAGAATTGGAGGGCTGGAGAGATGGCTGAGGTTAATTTAAGAGCACTGACTGCTCTTCCAGAGGTCCTGAGTTCAATTCCCAGCAACCACATGGTGGCTCACAACCATCTGTAATGATATCTAGTGCCCTCTTCTGTCCTGCAGTCATATATGCTGTATACATACATACATACATACATACATCTTTAAAAAAAAGAAAGAAAAAGAATTGGAGACATCTAGGAAAGTACAGATTAAAACCATAGTAATGTTGGTCAATCATATTGGCAAAAAATAAAAACAAAATTGTTACCTCCCCAAAAAAAATTGGCATGGAGGCATATGCCTATAATCCCAGCACTCGGGTAGTAGAAGCAGGAGGATTAAAAATGTAAGATCATCCTCAGCTATATAGTGAATTCAAAGCCAGCTTTGGTTATTTATTATCCTGTCTCAAAATAAAAGCTGGCAAAGAATCTAGAACTTTACAAACAGGAGTGTGACAGTTAAAGATGTAGCTCAGTTTTAGAACACCTGGTTAGCATGTGCAACACACTGGATTTGTGCCTTGGCATTCCATTCCTGGGTGTCTACCTTAAAGATTTTTTTTTTTAACTTATTTTGTGTGTGTTTCTGAGTGTGGGCATGAGCATGCCGCAGTGTGTGAGTGTGTGTGTGTGTGTGTGTAGGTCAGAGTATAACTCATAGGAGTAGGTTTTCTTCCTTTATCACGTGGGTCCTGGAGGTTGAATGCAGTTCATAGGCTAGGCAGTAGATGCCTTCCTTCACTTGCTGAGCCATCTTGCCAGCCTTGTCCTGAAGAATTCTTATGTTATACAAGGTACCAGGACATATTTACAAAAGTGTTCATAGCAGCAACTCTATTGGCAGGAAACAAACAGAAATAATAAAAATTGGAAAAAATCCTGTACATTGTTTTGAAATTGGATAAGTAAATCATGGTATGTTCATATAATGGGATACTATGTATCAGTAGAAACAAATTATAAGTTATAGCAGCATTATCTCAAGAAAAATTACAGAATAAAAAAAACGTTACTAAGAATGTATTCATTTAGGATTAGGGATATGGCTCAGCATGCAGGAAACTGGGTTTGATTCCTACTCCTACACAACTGAGTGTCATGGTGCACACCTGTAATCCCTGCACTTAGGAGGAGAAGCAAGAAGATTGGAAGTTCAAGGTCATCCTTGACTGTATAGAGAGTTAGAGGTCAGTCTAGACTACGTGAGAGCCTATCTCAAAGAAAAAGAAAAGAAAAGATAAAAGGAATATATACATTAAAATTAGAGATACTTGAAATTCAGGAATGTAAAATAAGTAATGTTTAGAGATAGAAATATGATAAAGCCATAAAGAAAAACCAAGGAAATGGTGAAGTTACATTTCAGGATAATTGTTATCCTAGGGTAAAAAGAGAGATTTGGAAGAGGCATGCAGGGATAGAAACACTATTTACTGTATATCATGGTTCTTTATACCATGTGTATGTATTTATTTATTTTCTAAGACTTATTTTAATTGTGTATCTGTGTGGGAGAATATGCACATGACTGCAACTGTCTGGATAGGCCAGAGGCATTGGATCCCTCTGGAGCTGGAGTTACAAGTGGTTGTGAGCTGTCTGATGTGGGTGCTGGGGACCCAGTTTGAGTCCTCTGTAAGAGCAGTGTGCCCTTTTAATCGCTAAGCCGCTTCTCCAGCCCCCCACCTCCCCCCGTGTGTGTGTGTGTGTGTGTGTGTGTGTGTGTGTGTGTGTGTGTGTGTGTGTGTGTGTAAGTAAATATATGTACTCTACCTGGCAGGGGAGATACCATGGTCAGGAAGGTGGTTTCCTAGGGCAGGACACAAACACCGAGAACAGCTTGGAGGAGGTATTTCTCTCCTTCCACTGTGGATTGAACTCAGGGTTGGCAGGTAGTGCATTTTACCCACTCAGGCGTCTCACTGCCCCTGTCTCTTTTGTTGTTGTTGTTTGTTTGTTTATTTTTGAGACAGAGTTTCACTGTATACCTCTGGCTGGCCTGGAATTCTTTGTAGACCGGGCTGCCTCAAACTCAAAGAGATCTGCCTACTTTTCCATCTGAGTGCTGGGATTATAGGTATATGCCACCAGGCCCTTTTCTTTTCTTTTCTTTTCTTTTCTTTTCTTTTCTTTTCTTTTCTTTTCTTTTCTTTTCTTTTCTTTTCTTTCCTTTCCTTTCCTTTCCTTTCCTTTCCTTTCCTTTCCTTTCCTTTCCTTTCCTTTCCTTTCCTTTCCTTTCCTTTCCTTTCCTTTCCTTTCTCTTTCTTTCTTTCTTTCTTTCTTTCTTTCTTTCTTTCTTTCTTTCTTTCTTTCTTTCTTTCTTTCTTTCTTTCTTTCTTTCTTTCTTTCTTTCTCATTCATTCATTCATTAGCAAGGTCTCTCTGTGTAACCCTAGCTGTCCTGGAACTTACTCTCTAGACCAGGCTGGTCTAGAACTCAGAGATCCTCCTGCCTCTGCCTCCCAAATGCTGGGATTAAAGGTGTGTGCCACCATGGTGGTTGTTGGCCCTTTTAAAAAGTTTATATCAATAAATAATTGCAAATCATTAAAAAGAGCCGGAACTTACTGAGCTGAGCAGTTGGTAAATGCCTTTAATCCCAGCACTCTGGTGGCAGAGGCAGGGCCAGGCAGATCTCAGTGAGTTCCACGATAGCCAAGGATAGCTAAGTCTACACAGAAAAACCCTACCCCCCCCCCCAAAAAAAAAAAAAAAGAGCTGTGACACTTGACGTAGTCAGTATTCTCCCTCGTTCTTCTCTCATACATAAGCCTGTACTTCAGAGTATAGAGCTGATGCCCAGGGCTGCTGATGTGGTTCAACTGGTGGAGTGCTTGCCTAGCTTATGTAAACAAACCTGGGTTTGATTCCTAGCACTGCATAAAAAATGGGCCTGGTGGCGCTGGCTGCAGTTCAGTCCTTGGGGAGGCGAAGGCAGGAGGTAAGGATTCAGGTCGTCCTCCACTTTGCTGAGAGTTTGAGGACATAAGAGACAAACAAAAAAACCCTAAAAAGCAAAAAAAAACCGCCTCAGAATGACTACTCAGAGCAGTGTAATTTAAATGTTAAAGGCAGCCGCTTATCAGTGGCGGAAGTTGGCTTCCTACTAAGTGGCGCTCTGCTGTGACATGTCGTATGTCGCTGTTTTCCTTTTAGGTTATGGAGATTCTGTCGATCAGTTACAGGTGCTTCTGCCTCAGTCTTCCACCCTTCATGTAGTACGTTCTCCACGCTGCTGCCAAAAAGAGCTTTTGAAATGCAAATCTGATCATATCACTCTCTGCCCTCAGTTTCCAATGGCTCCCAGTAGCCTTCAGCATATTCTGAGTATTACAGCCTCACCTGTAAGGCCCCTGTGTCTCTGCTTCTGTCTGCCTTATTGGCTCATCACTCATCACTTCCTGTCCCTCAGCCCCACCGGGCTGTTGGTTCTTCCTGGAACATTGCTTCTGCACTTGCTGCTCTGTACATCTGAAACTCTCACAGCTAAGCTTGTTATTAAAGATACATGCCTCCTCCTCCCATCCCCATAATCTCAGAATTCTAGAGGTTGAGGTGGAAGGTTCAAAAAACTTGAGGTTTATGCTGGGCTTGGCGGTGCACACCTTTAATCCCGGCACTCGAGGCAGATGGATCTCTGAGGCCAGCCTGGTCTACATATTGAGTTCCAGGACAGCCAGAGCTACATAATTGTCCCTGTCTCAAAAAACAGACAAACAGGGAGAGGGGAGAATATGAATTTGAAGCTTGAATTCATATTTGGTAGCATGTGTCTGTAACCCTAGCATTTAAAGGCAGAGCCAGGTAGGTCTCTGGTCTATATAGTGAGTCCAGGCCAGTTGGATACACAGTGAGACCTTGTATGCTGGAAGCTGCTGGGTTTGATCCCCAGCACCACATAAATGGGACCTGTTATCCTGGGTGTGGAGGTAGAAAGGCTATCCTTGGCTACATAACAAATTCTAGGTCAGCTCCGAGTTACAAGAGATCCTTTCTCAACAACACAAATCCCCACAAAAAAAAACTAAACACAGATGCTGAGTGTGGTAGCACAAGCCTTTAATCCCAGCACTCAGGAGGCAGAGGTAGGCAGATCAGAGTTTGAGGCCAGCCTGGTCTACATAGTCAGTTCTAGGACAGACATAGTGAGTTCTAGGACAGCCAAAAGCCACATAGTGAGACTCTGTCTGGAGAGAGGGAGGGAGGGAGGGAGGGAGAACATAAGCCAAGAGCGAGCGAGAGTGAGCCAGAGCCACAAAGTGAGACTGTCTGGAGAGAGGAAGGGAGGGAAGGGGAGACCCTATCTCAAAAAACAAACTCTAAACTGGGTGGTGGCACACGCCTTTAATCCCAGCCAGCCTGGTCTACAGAGCAAGATCTAGGACAGGCACTAAAGCTACACAGAGAAACCCTGTCTTGAAAAGCTACCACCAACACCAACACCAACACCAAACTCTGAAACAGAATATACTTTGGATTATGAAGATTGGTTCTCTTCCCTCATAGTGTTACAGGAACAGATGTCCATATATTATCCTCATCCTTATCTTTGTGGAGCTTCATTCATTTGCTCCTCCATTCCTGCAATGTTGCTTCCCCATATGGTTGCAGGTACTAAGACTAAGATGAGTAGTACTGCCAGCCTCAAAGAACCTCTCCAGGGCTGGAGAGATGGCTCCAGAGGTTCTGAGTTCAATTCTCAGCAACCACGTGGTGGCTTACAACCACCTATAATGAGATCTGGTGTGCTCTTCTGACATGCAGCCATACACGGAAGCAGAATGTTATATACATAATAAATAAATAAATCTTAAAAAAAAAAAAAAAGAACCTCTCGGGTTATCAGGACAGTAAGTAAGAAAGTCAGTGATTGTAACCCAATGTGGTGGTCTGATTAGGACAAGGATGGTAAAACTTAGAGAACCAAGGTGGACCTAAGCCTGGAACTGCAAACCTGTAATTGTACTTACTCAGAACGCTAAGGTCAGATTGATAGATGGAGTTCAAACTGGCCTGGGCAACTTAGCAAGACCCTGTCTTATGGAGGAAAAGTGGCTGAGAGTATAACTCGGGTAGAGTACTTGCCATGTGCTCACAAGGCTCTAGTTCTAAGAAAAAGAGAGAACCAGTAGGACATGAGGGGAAGAGGCCATCAGTGCCCTTGGCAAGGCCTGTGGAGATGCTTCACTGGTGCTCAACCTCAGAAGACCTTCCTTCGAAGTTGGTGTGGGAGGTGGTCAGACTTAGCCCCAGTGTGAAGAACACGTGCAGTGCAGAGACAGTGGGAAGGTCTGTGTGAGGCAGGAACCAGACGTGAGGCCTGAGCCGTGCAGAGCAACTGTGTTGTGAGTGATCTCTTCTGCTTTCCCAGATAAAGCTGCTGTTATGAATAAGTTCATTCTCCTGTGTTAGATGACACCAGGGCCTCACTGTATAGCCCAGGCTGCCTAGAACCTGCTGAGTAGACCAGGCTAGCCTTGTACTTGCAGTGCCCCTCTAGCCTGTGCTTTCCAAGTGCCGGGATAAAAGGCATGAGCCATTTCAGCTAGGCTACTATTGTCTCTTTAGTAACTGAATTTTATGATATTTTATTTTTTTGATACGTTCATTTTATATTTGGAGCTCTCTTGTTCTTTAGGTGATTCTCTCTGAGGACTGTGTCAAATCCTACATTCAGGCATTGTAGAATGGATGATGCATAGCTTTTAGGGCTGCTTGGAAAGACTTAAATGACCTTCAAAGGCTAATGTCAGGCCCCCATGTCAGTGTCACGGCAACTCATGCATGCATGGAGAGTGAAAAAGGGAACTTAATTATGGAGGAGGGGAATTGTAACCCTGCTTGAATGGGTAGTTGAAAGTCCTGGGTCCGCCCCTTAGCCTCAGAAAAGGACTTTCTTAACATTTTCTGCCAAGAGGTCATAGAGAGAGCCCACATAAATACCACCCTCCCTTAGGGATGTGTGAGCCAGCCTTACTTTACTTTACAGGTGCAGAATAGGTTCACCAAATAGTGTTCTGATCTCCATTGAACAGAATTTGGCATCTTATTGTCCTGCACAAAATCAATCCCTTTAAAGTATGGAACATGGCAATTTTAGGTCAGCAGGCATTTAAAGACACCTTTTTAACTTTCAAGAGCTGCCTAATAAGATACATTTTGGACAGAAATACCAGTGTTATCAAGATGAAACTTGAGTCATTGAAATTTTGAATGGGGCTTAGTTTTAGCTGCTGGTGCACCTTTTATCTGTGAAATTACTTTTTGTAGTCTTTTAATGATACTGTCCTCTGGAGCACCGTGGCCATCATCAGATATCAAGACCCCATTCCACCCACTAACTTTTGGTAACTCTTAAGAATCTATTACAGGGGCCAGAGAGATGGCGCAGAGGTTAAGAGCACTGGCTGCTCGTCCAGAGGTCCTGAGTTCAATTCCCAGCAGCCACACGTGGCTCACAACCATCTGTAATGAGATGTGGTGCCCTCTTCTGGCATAAATTCATGCATGATGATAGAACCCTCATTCATATATGTATATAATCTATTATAGTAATTGAACTGAGTCCAGGTGTGCAGGTCAGAGAAACAATTTGCAAGAGTCAGCTTTTGGGGCTGGAGAGATGCTTAACAGAAAAGAGTACAAACCAGAAGAACCGGGTGCTGCACAGAGAAGATGTGCTGACGGCAAACTCAGGGGCTGGGCCCAGAGAATAAATAAGAAGAGTGCCGGGGGAGTCCCAGGAAGCTGATCGGTGAGCCAGAGTAGAGAGTAGGAAATAGAACATGTGGACCACTATGCTATTACATTCTGATAACAGATTTTGTATTAGGTTGTCTTTCCAAGTAAAATTTTTGTAATGATTGGAATGCGACACAATTTATCTTTTGGCTTTTTGTCCCACTTAAGCATTAGAATTTTACACAGACCTTTTAACATAATTCATGGCAGATAGGAAATGCCAGTTAAGTTTGGGCAGGTAAGATATAATTAGGCCTGTTTGTGGGTAAAACTGCAACAAAACCCAGTAAAGTACAGCTTTACACAATACACGTGCGTTTTAAGAGACATCGTTTACATTTTTCTAAAGTCAAAGGTTAATTTAAAATATTAATGATGAAAAGATTAATTTAAGATACTAAATCTACTAGGCAAGAATACATGTACATACTGTGATTACTTCCTTTTTACAATTAAAGTAATTGGATTATATTTAATGGGCTATTTACATTTAATAATTTAAAAAGACATCATTTCAGTATGCCCTATAAGAGATCAGGGAAAACTCATTTCTGATTTTAGTGTCTTGACTTGGGCTAAAATAACTATATTTTTAGAAAAGTTGCAAGAATATTATTTTAAAATATACATATGTAGTTTAAGAATTACCCATAGGAATATGTCTTGATTCATTGTTTTTTTTTTTTTTTAAAATGAGGGATTAGATGCTTTTTAGAAGAAGTCCCTGGTGAAAAGATGTGACAAGTTGAGCAGTGAACAGAGACAGAAGCCTAAAGTGACTCTCGGGGATCAGGAGATAAAAGTAACCAGGAAATGACAGGGCTCCAGGTGCCTAGCTATCTGAAACAGGGGCTTATTTTTATTTATTTATTTATTTTGAAAAGCAACACATCTGAACGTGCCATCTGAGGCTGGCACTTTAAATGAGCCGGTGTTTATGTTGTTTAAAGTCAAAGATGTGAAGCCCCCAAGCAGCTGGCTAAACTTGGGTGCAGAGAGGGAAGAAGCAGCGTGTTATTCTCATTAACACTACTTTCGTTCTAGGATAACTGTGTCAGGAAGCTTTCCTGTACTAGCGTGCAATCTGATTTTTAAGGGAGAAGGTAGTAGTCTGGGGCTGGGGCACTTATAGTCTACAGTGAGAAACTGGAGCCTATTTATCTGGCTGTGTGTTGTATGTATTTTGTGAGGAGTTAGCAGTGTGTTAGGGGAGGACATGAACTTCGAGTGCACATGGACCTGGGTTTCTTTTTATTTTTTATTTTTTGGTTTTTCAAGACAAGGTTTCTTTGTATATCCCTGGCTGTCCTGGAACTCGCTGTGTAGACCAGGCTGGCCTCCAACTCAGAGATCTGCCTGCCTCTGCCTCCCAAGTGCTGGAATTAAAGGCATGTGCCTCCACCACCTGGTAGACCTGGGATTCTTTTTTTTTAAAAGATTTATTTATTTATTATGTATATAGTGTTCTGTCTGCACATATCCCTGCAGGCCAGAAGAGGGCACCAGATCTCATTACAGATGGTTGTGAGCCACCATGTGGTTGCTGGGAATTGAACTCACAACCTTTGGAAGAGCAAGCAGTGCTCTTTACCTCTGAGCCTCTGAGCCATCTCTCCAGCTCCTGGGATTCTTTTTTTTTTTTTCTATTTGTTTTTGTTTTTAGCTCAGAATGGCTGAAAGCTCCAGATCCTCCTGCCTGCAGCCCTCCATATTGGGATTATGAGACCCTGACCTGAAGTCCAAAAAAGCAAGAAAAGGAAAAGAAAAAAAATGTATAATAAATACATAGTATATTTTATAGATTTAACAAATTTTTATTGTCCAAACACTATATACTGGGCATGTACTCCCTATAATCCCAGCAGCTAGGTGACTGAGTCAGGAGGATTGTTATGAGTTCATAGCTAGCCTGGGCTATAAAGCAAAACCCTCTCTCTTAAACAAACAAAAAAACCAAAAACCCATCCTAATAGAAACAAACACTACAGAGTGCAAGCATCTTGAGAACCTACCTTCTCCTGGGTTTAGTGTGCATACTGTAACCCCAGTACTAAATAAGCCAGGTTGTAGGGTCATGGGCTCCAGGTCAGACTGAACTAAATAGACTTTGTGTAAAAGTGAAGGGGAGATCCCATTCTTGCCTCCAGTTAACTGTCAGGTTAGAGATGTTTTGTTTTTCAATCACAGGACTCAAAATTACAACATATATATATACATGAAGATATCACACTCGTAAATTCTTTCTACCAGTGCCTCTCTATGACTAAAGCATTGCAGAACTAGAGTGGAAATCATTCTTGGCTTAGACAGGAAGTACAGGCCTATGATACTGAGAAAAGGGAAATAAAGATGGACCCTGTGAAGCAGGGTGAGAGATCTGAAGCAGAACAGAGTTTTGCTGTACTAAAGAGACAGCGACTGCAGTTTAGGGGAAGTTAAGGTAACTGGGAGACAGGCGCAAAAACTGTTAGGACAGTCTTTCGTTTCTTTGTTTTTGTTGTTTGTTTGTTTTTGTGGCTTTTTTTTTTTTTTTTTTTTTTTTTTTTTTTTTTTTGAGATAAGGCTGGATAGGGCTGACTGTACTAGAACTCACTCTGTAGCCCAGGCTGGCCTCACACCCAGAGACCGGCTGCCTCTGCCTCCCGAGTGCTGGGATCGAAGGAGTCCCGCCCAGCTACAACTATCTTTGCAGGGTTCACTTGAGACTTTGCTGACACATATGCTTGTGTAAGGCCAGTTGGTGAAGTAGTGACCAGGAAGCTATGAACTAAATTGTTCCCAGACATGGAGTTCTATCAGCCAGTGTACAGTCCATGTGACCTACTGAGGGCATGAAATTCCCAAAAGGGCCATATCTTAGTATTGGGGGTAAAATGTCTTGAAAGACTACCCTAGTCCTGCCCTAACCAAATTTAAAGACAGTTTTCAGAATAAAACTTAATTGGTTAAGAGGACAAAGGCCAACACTCTCTGATGAAGAAAGACTGCCATGTTGGATTCTCAGCATTGAAAAATCACAATATCCAATCAGAGTTATGCAGGGGCTGGAGCTGTGGCTGTTCTCCCAGAGGTTCCAGGTTCAACACCTAAGACCCACATGGTGACTCACAGCCACCTGTAACGCCAACTCCGGGGTATCTGATTCTGCCTCCTGAGTGTGAGGATCAAAGGCATGCACCACCCCACTTGACTATAAATGTGTGCGTGTGTGCTCTTGGTTTATATTGGTATGGGGAGGTACATGTGCACTTGTGTGCATGTAGAGGCCAAAGGACAACCTCAAGAGTGCCGTCCTCCTCATTTGAGACATGATCTCTCTTTGCTTGGAGCTCACCATTAAGCCAGAGTGGCTGGCCAAAACCCGGGGATTCTCCTGTCTCCACTTCTTATCACTGGGGTGCAGGCTACGCTGTCACACCTGGCTGCTGTGTGAGTGCTGGGGTACTGAGTTCTCTCCTCAGCCCTGCATCACGCATTGGATATCTTTATTTTATTTTTCTTCACAACAATCTTAGAGAATACTAATTTATCAGGTTAGGAAAGAGATTAAGAGGTTAACCAAAGCTAAAATGTGGTGATGGAGTGAATCCACTACATTCTCTCTCTCTCTCTCTCTCTCTCTCTCTCTCTCTCTCTCTCTCTCTCTCTCTCTCTCTCACACACACACAGACACAGACACACACACACACACACACAGACACACACACACACACACCCCACGTCTGTTCATGGTTTTGCAGCTTTGCCCCAGTGCTTATTAGGTTTGGTTACTTCCTAGTAAACTGAGGCAGAAAGGTATTTATAATTTTCCTCTGCTATAATTCCTATGTTTTGAGTGGTGACTAGACCTTATGAGGGGAAGTAGATGTACAGCTGCCCTTTGCTGACTCTTAGTCAGTTGCTGGCAGCTTAGCTGTTTGTGACAGATGAGTATGTGACATTTTTTCAGGAATGAATTCTTGTTGCAGCTGGCAGAATAGAATCATTGATACAGACTTGCATGGCAGTTTGCCCCATAATCCTGCTCCCTGTTGCTCGGCTGTAGCTGTGATTGCTAGGTCTCCCCTCTCTCCCGGTGTATAGTCACATCTCGAGACGGCTGCGTCCGCTTCTCCGTGATCACACGGTGTGTTTGTGTGCTGCCCTGGGCTGTCAGCAGAACACTCGGCTGAATTCCCCTTTTTGTCATTGCCCTGTGGCCTTCCTTCCGCGCCCTTTCTCAGCTCTGTGAAGTCGGTCAGCCTCTTTTTTGGCTGTCCATTTCCGGAGAGAGTGGTCACTGCATAGAGGAGCTTGAAATACGAAGAGGACAGATTACAATGAGTGGTTAGACAGTGGGTAGGAGGAGCTGAGACCCAGTGCCTGATGGACAGGCAGTTTAGCTCTGATGGTCTCCTCCCCTCCACCTTTACACACCTCTACATCTGATCCACCAGTGGCCCCCAGACCATACTCACTGCTACTTGCATGAGCCAAGGCAGAAAGGTTCTATTTTCGTACCGTCCTCTCTGTCCCTGAAGTAGGGAAGTGAGATGGGGTAGAGTCCTGTGTAAACACCAGCTGTGGACTAGAGACTGGTGAAGCTGGTAGAGGTCCGCTTAATATGCACAAGACCCTGGCTTCGATCCCCAGCACCATACAAACCAGACAGGTGGCACGTGCTTTTAATCCTGGAATTTGGGAGGTGGAGGCAGGAGGATTAAAAGTTCAGGTCGCCGGGCAGTGTTGGCGCGCTCCTTTAATCCCAGCACTCGGAGGCAGAGCCAGGCGGATCTCTGTGAGTTCGAGGCCAGCCTGGTCTACAGAGCGAGATCCAGGAAAGGCGCAAAGCTACACAGAGAAACCCTGTCTTGAAAAACCAAAAAAAGAAAAAGTTCAGGGTCATCCTCAACCCTATCTCCCCAGTGCTGAGATTGCAAGAGCTGGTTGCCCCACCTAGCTTTTTATGGGGGGGGGGGCGGCACACGGACGGACGACAACGGACTCAGAGCCTCGTGCTTGCACTTTGTGACTAAGCTGTCTCCCCAGCCCTTGATTAGGACACTTTGATCCATGTATGTAATGTATTTGATCATATTCACCCCCCTGTACCCTTTCTTATTTCTCTCCACTTGAATTGATTGCCTTCCTATTTCTCATTAGTCCTCCTACTACTTCAATGTCTTACTTTTTTTTAATGAAGCATGATGTTGAATTCCTTTAATCCTAGCACTGAGAATGTAGAGGCAGTAGGGTCTCTGTGAGTTTGAGGCCAGCCTGGTCTACGTAGTGAGTTTCAGGCCAGCCAGGACTATGTAGAGAGAAACCCTGTCTTGAAAAAAAATGTGTTTTTTTTTTACATTTATTAATTTTGGGTGGGTGAGTGGGTTGGGGCCTGTGCGTGCCGTGGCACGCACGTGAGAGTGTCTGAGGGTTTAGCCTGCAGCTCAGATAGTACATGTGCAGGTCCAGTTCCAGTTCTGTGAGTTCAAGAGTGTACTGGACAGGTTATTCCTGGGAGTCAGCATGCCGCACCACTTCCTGCTTCCTCTAGAAGCATTCTTTCTTTTTTCCTTTTTTACATTTTGTTTTTTGGGACAGGGTTTCCCTGTGTGACAGCTCTGGCTGTCCTGGAACTTGATCTGCAGACCAGGTTTGCCTTGAACTCACAGAAATCTGCCTGCCTCTGCTTCCTGAGTGCTGGGCTTAAAGGTGTGTTCCCTGATCCTTGATGTGTGTGATTTAAATGTTTAAGTGATGGAAGAAATCTGGTCTCTGCGAATGATAGGATGAGGGAACTTATTCATAATATGTATTTATTTAATTAAAACTATGCCGGGCATAGTAGTGTACAACTTGAATTCAAGCACTCGGGACAGGCAGGTGGACGTCTGTGAGTTCAGGCCAACCTGGGCTACAGAGTGGGTTCTAGGTCAGCCAAGACTTCCTAGTGAGACCCTGTATCAAAAAACAAAAGAAGCCTGGCGGTGGGTGGCACACACCTTTAATCCCAGTTCGAGGCCAGCCTGGTCTACAGAGTGAGTTCCACGACAGGCACCAAAGCTATACAGAGAAACCCTGTCTCAAAAAAACAAAAACAAACAAACAAACAAACAAACAAAAAACCCCAAAAACCCAAACAAACAACAACAACAACAACAAAATCCCAAAAAGGTGCCAATATAGGTGATGAGTAGCTTTAAGTATTTCTCACCATACCATTTGACAATATGGCTATTACTGGAAATTAACATTAAGTTAGGAAAGTAAGCCGGGCGGTGGTGGCACACGCCTTTAATCCCAGCACTCGGGAGGCAGAGCCAGGTGGATCTCTGTGAGTTCGAGGCCAGCCTGGGCTACCAAGTGAGCTCCAGGAAAGGCGCAAAGCTACACAAAGAAACAAAAAAAAAAAAAAAAAAAAAAAAAAAAGTTAGGAAAGTAAATGAACTTTGTAACTGAAAATAATTTTGGCATCCAAGTGGCTCTTAAGGAATTGGGCCAAAATGAGGCTATGAGAAATGCTCTATGGTTAAAACTTTTTTGCAATTAAAAACTAAAAAAAAAAAAGGGCTGGAGAGATGGCTCAGAGGTTAAGAGCACTGGCTGTTCTTCCAGAGATCATGAGTTCAATTCCCAGCAACCACATGGTGGCTCACAACCATCCATAATGAGATCTGGTGCCCTCTTCTGACCTGCAGGTGTATATGCAGACAGAACACTGTATACATAATAAATAAATAAATCTTTAAAAAAAAAAAAAAAAAAAAAAAACTAAAAAAAAAAAATAAATGATTAAAAGAAGTGAGAGAAATAAATGTTTATTTTTTTCAGAGCTGAGAATATAGCTTCCATTCTAAGCTTTTTTTTTTTTTTTTTTTTTTTAGTGTACACTACAGCTAAACTAACCAGACAAAGTAAAAAGAAAATTTTTATTTTATTTTATTTTTTTAAATTTTTCGAGACAGGGTTTCTCTGGGTAGCTTTGCTGGAACTCACTTGGTAGCCCAGACTGACCTGGAACTCACAGAGATCCCCCTGGCTCTGCCTCAGTGCTGGGATTAAAGGCATGCGCCGCCGCCGCCGCCGCCGCCGCCGCCGCCGCCGCCGCCGCCGCCGCCACCACCACCACCTGGCCAAAGTAAAATTTTATTTCTAATTTTCAGTCATCATTAGATTAAAAACTGGGATCCAGGTTTCTAACTCACAATTTAATGCATTATCTTTTGGGATACCAGGTAGATCCTATCTCCTGAAAATAAAGTCTAATTTTGGTTACTTATGGGGAAATTTTCTAGAAGAAATTGATTTTGAAGAAGATGATCCCTCAATTTTAGTTTTGAAAGCAGAGCTATGACCAAAGCTTGCAGAGTAATAAAGGTAAAGGTGAAAGGTGGACCGGTCCCCAAAGATTATAGAAAGTTTTGGGATTACCAGAGATGGGCTTTGGATTTACAGAGTGCTCAGGAATAGGATTGTGAAGTTTAGAAGTTGTTTCCTAGGTCATGTCTCAGCCAAGTTAAAACAGGAAGCTTCTTTACGCTGACCGCATATAGGCCAGAGGCCATTCCTTTATCAAGCTGGAAATTTCTTAGTGTTCGCTCACAAGCTCTCTGGCTTGGTTTTTGTAGTCATGTTTTCTCCGTCCTGCCGCCTCTTTTGGACATTGTTTCAGTGACCTAACCTGACTTGTCAGTAATGCCTTGTGTTTGCAAAGAGCGGTTCTATTTGTCAGTTCAGCCCCACCCTGGTTTCAACAGGAAGTGGGTGTGTGCTCAAGCCTTTGAGACGGCTTTCTTCCTTGTCCTTGCAGGATAGTGAGGACTGCAGTATTCAACAGTTGTGCTTTTAAGAGTGTGTGTGTGTGTGTGTGTGTGTGTGTGTGTGTGTGTGTGTGTATGTATGTGTGCATGCAGTTACAGAATCACCTCATGTGGGTCCTGGGACTCAAACTTGGGTCTTTTGGAAGAGCAGCGAATGCTCTTAACCACCAAGCCATCTCTCCAGCCCACTGTGATACTTTAGATGTTTTATTGTACCAGCTTGTACTGTGGTAAGACTGTTGTCTACCAGTTAGATGATGGTTTGATTTTTCAATGAACATTGGTTTTTGGAGGGGAAGGTATTGAGGTGGGTATTGATCCAAGGTCTTAGGTAGTCAAGGATAGCCTTGACTTCTTACCTCCACCTTCCGAGTGCTGAGAGTACAGGCCTGTGCCCACACTCAGCTGATAAAACATATTGAATCTGATTGAACAGATTTAAACCTTTTAAACAAGGAAATTTGCCTTTTGCAAGAGGAAACTACAACATAAACGTCTTGTTTGTCCCCTTGCAAAGCACTGTTAACTATGGACAGTGGGAAAAGTTGAAGTGAAAGCAGAAGTCCTAACTGCCTCGACACAGCATCCCCACAGGTTCCTGTCCCCTCTGCTGTGATCAGTACTAAGGGCTGTTTCGAAGAGGAACTGCCTTGAGAAGCCTTTTCCTGGTGGTTCCTATGGTTGTGCCTCATAACAGTAGGAGTCTGTAGGTGCTGTCAGTGACCTTGGCTCACTCTCAAATGCAGCATTGTTTGTTTATCATAACAGCTCAAAATGACTCTCACTGCCGTTAGGGCAGTCGGTAATTAGCAGGGGTTCAGAGTATGGACTACAGATTGTTGCTTCCTCTTCCTCTCACACGAACATTCCTCCACCCCGACCTCTGCATCTCCCCACAACTACCCAGTGATGTTGAAAACAGAATTGTGGAAGTTCAGAGAGCAGAGCTGGACTTTTCCCTGACCAAATGTGATATGTAAATATTCCATGCTAATCTCTAGTGTGCACCCTTGAAGAGTCTCTTCGTTTGAGGGAGACCTGGAAGACTCTCTCATCCAGCTTCACTTTCAAAATATAAATCCCATCATGGTGTCAGTGTCCAGACTTCTTGGTACACTGCCAATCCTGGCTAGGGAGGGAGGGATTTGTGAGATTTTTTTATTTATGTTTGGACTTAGTCCTCTAAACTGAAAACTGCTAGGGGTAAATATGAGGATAGCTTCTAGATCTGTCCTGGATATTTGGAATTGGTCCAGAGCTACCTTTTTCTTTTGAACTTCTTCAGGTATTATATTATTCCCTCAGATTGGTCTGGGTCCCTCCTAGAGTATCAATAACTTAACCCCAGTATTCTCTCTGGAATGTTTTTTGGGTCAGTTGTGTATCTCACAGGTTCTGCTGACTGACAACATCTTGACTCGTTCCACCTTGTGTGTAGAACACGTGGCTGTTGACCGGGTAAGGGGGTTGTAACAGCTTAGAAGCAAATGCAGAAGTCTTAGAAGTCAGAGACTGTGAGGAGCAGGCATTGGCTGAGACAGGGTCTTGCTGTATAGCCCTGGCAGGCCTAGTACAGCTTGCTATGTTTGCCCAGGTTGGCAAACTTGAGCTCTCAGTGATCTTTGCTGCCTCAGTCTCCCCCAGAAACAGGTGTGTACATGTCTGGCCTTGACAATTTCTTAAAGATCATTTAGCTTAGTTCTTTTATTTTGTAGTTGAGGAGGAGACTGAAACCTACAGAATTACAGCTTTCTTTGGGGGGGGGGTTGTTTGGTGTTGTTCATGGTAGTGGTGATTAGATCTAGGGCCTTAGGTACATGCTAGGCAAGTGCTTTAACACTTTACCACTGGGGGCTGGAGAGATGGCTCAGTGGTTAAGGGCATTGCCTGCTCTTCCAGAGGTCTGAATTCAATTCCCAGCAACCACATGGTGGCTCACAACCATCTGTAATGAGATCTGGTGCCCTCTTCTGGCCTGCAGGCATACGTGTAGGCAGAGAACACTGTATACATGATTAAATAAATCTTCAAAAACAAAAACGAAAAAAAACATTTTACCACTGAGCTATAGCCCCAGTCCACATCTTTGAGAGCCTCTTTGGAGCCTCTAGCAGGGGAGCACAGCTAAAACAGTCCTGGTGCTTATCTCTGGGATAGGAGAAAGCATACAGCTTTGGGAGGGACAAGCATGAGGCTGTGAAGGAGTAAGAGGACACTTGCCTAGCCAGCCTGATCAGCAAGATCACCCTGGCAATCAGTGGGGAGATGTCTCAGCCAGACCGCCCTCACATCCTGCATCCTTGATTTAGATGGACGTAGATGTTATCCAGTTTGACCTCTCGGCCTCCTTTCCTCCTCCTTTTTTGTGAAGCTGGGGATGAACCCAAGGCCTTACACATGCTATATTTTTAATTGAAAAAAAATTATGGGGGTTTTGTATGTCTGTGCACCTCATTCGTGCCTGGTGCCCTTAGAGGACAGAAGAGAGCATCTGAAACTGGAGTTACAGATGGTTAGTAACCGCCATATGTGTGCTGGAAATTCAACTTAAGTCCACTGGAAGAGCAGCTAGTGTGCGCTTAACTGCTGTACCATCTCTCCAGCCCCTAAGTTTTTATTTTTAATCATGTATGGGGGTGTAGGTGGGTATGTGCATATGTGTATGTGTGCAGATGGATGACCATGAAGTCTAGAAAAGGGTGTTAGATCTCCTGGATCTGGAATTGCAGGTAGTTGTGAGCTACCTGATGTCGATGCTGGGAACAATTCAGATCTCCTACAAGAACAGTATATGCTTTCAACCTCTGAGCCATCTCTCTAGCCTTGTACATATTATCCCAAGCCCCTCCCAATTTCTTCTCCTAGTCTAGGAATTCCTCCCTCAGCATGCCTGACAGCTGGTCATCTGAAGGCTGGGAAGATCATAATTTTATCTAAAGAGAACCCATTCTGCTATAGAGCGGCTCTAGTTATAAAGAACTAGAAGAATTGAAATTTACTTCTGTAACTTTTATATTTTTGACAGTTCTAGTTCATTTTCTATGTATCAGCTTTCAAGATAAGACCGTCTCAAGTCCCCAGATTAGCAAACATTGCTCTGTCATGTTCTTTTCAAGGAACATATGACTGAAGGGCTGGAAAGAGGGCTCAGTGGGTAAGAGCTCGTTGTGTAGGCATAAGGACCCAAGTGCAGATATCCAGCACCCATGTAAAAAAGCTAGGGTATGGTCATGCATGCCTGTAACCCCAGCAATGCGGGGTAGAGACAGGATCCTGGGGTGCTCACTGCCAGCCAGTCTAGACACACTAGCATCTTCAGGTTCAATGAAACACTGACTCCAGGGAATAAACAATAGAGGATATCTGATGTCTGTGTGTACACCTGCACACTCACTTGTGCATTGCACACACACCTCCCCAATAAAGAAAAATTAATATATGACTGGAAAAGACATTTACTGATTCCATTAGAAACAGGGCGTTTTACTCTTTTCCTGTATTTAGAACTTTAGCCTTTTTTTTTTTTTTTTTTTTTTTTATAATGTTGTTGGGGATCAAACCCAGGGTCTAGTGTACGCTAGCCAAGTGGTCCACCTCTGAGCTGGGTCCCCAGCCCTCATATCTTTTTCTTGACTGAGAACTACTTTTTTTGGTTCTTACTTTGTTTATATTTCTCTCTAGCACTAGCATTTAAGGTTTCAGTGACACCTTTTACTAAAGGAGCATACTTGTTATCACTCTGTTATTGTAGCTGCACCGAACAGTATGGAAAGAGTTAACAGGTGGGGCTGATGGGCTAGACTCACTCCTGGAACCTCTGGTTTTTCAGTACCTAAGTGCTAGCTGGGATATGCTAGGTCTCCAAGTCTGCTCTCTCCTGAACCTGTGAAGTTTCTCGGTTCATCTTCTACCTCCAACCTTTGTAACCCCCGTGTGACCTTTGTCCTTGTATTAGAATGATCTGGCTAAAACGTGAATTTCAGTGGTTCTTCAACAGCCCGTGTTCTCCCAGTTCCCCAGTAAAGTAGTACTTGTGATGGTGGAGGAGCCTTCCTAACTGGAGTTCCGTGAGAGAATGAAAGCCCAATGCCACTGGGCACCTGTGTGTGTGTGTGAGATATTAACTTCTCCGGGGCATCTACAGTGGCACTCCTTATGTACAGTCTTGAGGGAAATTGAGAAAACAGTCACTCCAATCATTTCTTTTGTTCTGGGGCTCAGCTGAGGAGCGCAGTTATGAAAGACTGGAGGAGAGAGAGTGCTGTATTTCAGGAGGTCTAAGAGGATAGCGGGCAGCTTCAGGGGAAAACCCATCAACTTCATTGAAGGCTGGGGTTTCATCTTTACCTTTTTTAAGTGAATGCTGCATTCAACTATGTAATATGTCCACGGTTTAAAGTGTTTTTAAATATTTATCAATGAATAGAATTCATTCAGTAGGAAGATTTGCCTAGGATCTGTGGAACTACAAATAACTATCCCCTTGCTTTAAGCACTAGAGAGGGAATTTTAGATACATTTTTCAGTGTCTGTAGGAAAATTGTTGAGGATCACAATTATGAGATGTCAGAGTCAAGAGACCAACCCAAGTATGTCCTAACTCCAAAACCCATGTATTTTCTAATGGCTGAAGTCTGTTTACCATTTCTGAGTTTATTGTCATTCAAATGTAGGATTTTTTTCCTTCTGTAAAATTACTAGTGTGGTTCGGGTTATGCATAATTTCATACTTGTTATATAGAAAACAACCAGTCCTTGATTATCTAAAAGAAAAAACGAGCAGTTGGTACAGGTAGTTCCATATAGAAGAGAATCTTGTCCCTTTTTAATGTCTTTGCCTGCATGCGTGTCTGTACACTCTGTGAGTGCAGTGCCCTCAAAGGCCAGAAGAGAGCATCAGATCCCCTGGAACTAGAGTTAGATAGTTGTGAATCACTGGGTGCTGGGATTAGAACTATGTCCCCTGGAAGAGCAGCCAGTGCTCTTGACTGCAGAGTCTTATCTCCAGCACAAAAAATATGTTTTGGGTTTTTTGTTTTGTTTTGTTTTTTGTTTGTTTGTTTTGAAACAGAGTCTATGTAGCCTTGTCTGTCCTGGAACTTGTTTCTAGATCAGACTGGCTCCCAACTCAGACACTACCTGCCTTACCACCAAAGTGCTGAGATTAAAGACACAGGGCACCATACCCAGGCAAAAGAGCCATCCTTTTAAAAGAAATAGCAGACCTTCTTTTCTGATTGTTTTGTCTTGATGGATATTAATATTACTTTTCAAAAAAAAATTTTTTTTCTCGCTCTTTTAATTCTATTTATTTATTTGTCGTTTTTTTTGAGACAGGATTTTTCTATATATCCTGGCTGTTCTGGAACTGCCTCTGTAGACCAGGCTGGCCTCGAATTCAGAGATCCGCCTGCCTCTGCCTCTGCTGCAATTAAAGGTGTGTGCCGTCACCACCACCACCACCACCACCAGGCTTTGTCTTTTTTATTTTTAAAAATTTATTTTACATGTATAATTTTTTGCTCTGTGTGTGTGTGTGTGTGTGTGTGTGTGTGTGTGTGTGTGTTGCACTGCACATACATGTGAAGGTATCAGAGGACAACTTGTTTATGTGTGTGTGTTTTGCCTACATACTTGTAGATGTACTTTCCGAATGTCTGGTACTCATGGCGGTTAGAAGAAGGCATCAGATTCCCTGAGACTGGAGTTCCAGATGTGAGCCACCATGTAGGTGCTGAGAACCAAACCCAGGTTCTCTGCAAGAGCAATAAGTGCTTGTTTGTTTCTCTGTGTAACATTGACTGTCCTGGATCTCGCTCTCTAGACCAGGCTGGTCTTGAACTCACGGAGATCCACCTGCCTCTGCCTCCCGAGTGCTGGGATTAAAGGTGTGCACCACCACTTCATAAGTGCTTATAGCCACAGTGCCACCATCTCTGAAGCCCCAGAAGTTGGTTCTTTGCAGCATGTGGATCCCGGGGATTGAATTTAGGTTATCATGTTTGGCAGCAACATGTTGACTCACTAAGTCAACTCACTGGGCCAACACTCTTCTGTTTTTAACCTCCTACCTCCTTTCTTGTTCTGGATTCTTTTTACCATGATCTAGAGTCATTAACGTGTTATTAAGTGTAAGTGTGCATCTTTGTACCTGATACCATTTGCTGTAAGTAGAAGACAGAAAGAGTTAAACTGGAAAGTCTGGAGTTTGGGTTAAAAACCTATTGGGTCAAAGGAGGATCTTAATAGAGATATGGAATGGAAGTCATTTCCTAAGACAGTGGACAAGTATTCAGGAAACACCTCTGTACCCCAAAGATAGGCACAGCTGCCACACAGTGACCGTTAGGGAGGTTCAAAGTTAGAAGCAAACAGCTGGTTCTTTTAGTTCCTAGGCTGTTGCTGTTGGTGACAGGAAATCTTGGTCCCCAGGCTGCTGGCTTCCTGTTTTATTTTTACTTGTAGCAGATCAGAATGTCCATAACAAGGAGCAGCCTGTTCCAAAGGGTCCCACTGCCTCTCTGTGTGTTTGTTAGTTTGGATGTTTTCTTATGTTTTGGTGAAACAATATGGTGGTTTGCTTTTAATCTCTGCAGTGATTAGCTTGCTGTAAGCATTTTGTATTCACAAGCAACTGTCTGGTGATGAGCTGGTGTTTTAGGATTTGATGTGAGTAAACCTGATTCCTCCTCCTCCTCTTCTTCTTCTTCCTCTTCTTAGGAATTTATAGTTGAGTTTCTGTAGTTGCCTCTGTACCTTTTAATTTGATGTAAATTTGTTATTTTCCCTAGCACAAAAGCTGTTAAGACAGTTTAGATTTCTTTAGATTTTCCTAAGATATGAAAACAAGACCTGTCCACTGTGACTTGACTGCTCGGATCATAACCATTTTCTCCTTAAGTTAGTCATGTAGGAATTTGGTGATCTAAATCTAAAATGCTAGCTCCGTGTGAGCCTGAAGTGCTGGCGTGTCCGGTGCAGCCTGGAGAAAGGGCTGAGCCACCAGAAGGAGAAACAGTAATGGGAGAGTCTGTGCGTCTGTTCCAGACACACGCTGCAGGTCTTGGCCAAGTGTACAGGATTCAGTAGAGGAGCACTGGGTGGGAGAGAGGGCCAGGGACCCTGTCTTCAAACACAGTTGACTCAGCATCCCGTGTGACATACTGACCATGTAAAATTTTCCTTGATTTTCCTTCATTCCGTCAATTTACAGACTACACTTTGGTAGTGTTAATAGATCTGGCATCTAGTGTTCAGTTGTACATTAACAGTCATCATCCAGGAAGACCTAGAGAAGTTGTATTCAGAGGCTTATCCGTGGAATTACTGTTGGCAGCTGATTTCATTGTGAAGATGATTAGATGAAGGCAAGGCTGCCTTTGTTTTTTTCTTTTTTTTTTTGAGAAAAAGAACCCGTGTAGTTCAGTCTGGCCTTGAACTCTAGCTGAGAAGGTCTGTGAACTTTTCATACTCCTGCTTTCATGCTACCCAAATGCTGGGGTTACAGGTGTGTACCACCATGTCAAGTTTAATGCCATGTTAGGGTGGGGGCTCAAACCTAAGATCTCATGAATGCTAGGCAAGTACCATATCAGCTAGGTTGCATCCCTAGCCACAGAGGGATGTTTTTGAACCTTGTAACTGGTGACCTAGAATCTGATCTGGGTTGGTTGTGGATACCCCAAGGGTAGGATCTGTACCACCGTCCCATGCCTGCTCTTTTCTTACCATGCCTCCTTACCTGGAGGACTCTTATGGGTTAGACTCTTATTGGTTTTCGATGCCTCCGTGACGTCACCAGTTCAGAATTTCTAAACTTATACCAGGACTCTTTAGTAAACCTCGAAAAGGTGGGATGCTTAAACTAGAAGATAGGTAGGGGAGTGAAGAATAAACAGTAACAGCAAACTGTTTCAGACCAGAGCAACCCCAGAAAGGAAGAGGAGACTCACACAGCCAGTGTGTCTGGAATCTGTGGTTGAGTACTGCTTTCCTGTTATTTCTTTTTTAGGTTGTTTTTCATCATTGAGAACATTGCCTGAAGCAGGTCCACCATGCCGTTAGTAACCAGGAACATCGAGCCAAGGCACCTGTGCCGTCAGACGTTGCCTAGCGATACAAGCGAGCTGGAATGCAGGACCAACATCACCCTGGCAAATGTCATCCGACAGCTGGGCAGCCTGAGTGAGTGCCTTGGAGAGCCTGTGCTTTGCCCTCAGGGGTCGTTGGTGCTCTTTATTTAGTCTCCCTCTCTTCCCTGTTCCTATTTCTCCCCCATCTGCCTTCCCTAGGTAATGTGAAAATATATCCCCTGCTCTCTCCCCAAAGAAGGGCTCTGTTTGTGGTTCATCTTCTCCCCTCTACCCTCTCTTCATCCACCACCACCCTCCACCTGCTTCACAAAGAAGCTGAGGGAAGGTGGCGGGCAGGGAGGCCTGCAGCAGAAACTGCAGATGCAGTGACAGAGCAGAATTCTCTGTGTGAGGTGGGAGGTGCAGAGCGGTGTCTGGGGTCAGGATTGCTCCTGTAATTAGATGAGCTGTTCCGTGTAGCCTGACTTTGCTGAAGCCTCCCATGTACCAGCAGTCTATCTCCCCAACACCCCACCGTGATCTTCCCAAAGGGAAGTAAAGCAAGCATGCACTCACAGAGATTCTGGCTGACGTGTCTACCCTGGGACACATTTAATTGTGCTGCAAGCCCCCAGGTCCAAGATCAGGGTACACATTTCTTCTGCAGTCTCTGGAGTATGAGGAGTTTCGCAAGCTGTGTGGACACACGGTGGCACAAACGGTGGCTGGAGCCGTTCTTCTCTAGGAGGAAGACAGCAGTTAGCCCGGTCTGTTTGGGAGTTGAGGGAAATCCAGATATTTATATATAATTCTTTAATTGGCTAAGTGAATGAGACTGCCTGGGGTGGGGTATTTGCGTGTGGTTTGGATTCCGTTCTGAATCAAGCTGATGTTTGCTTGAAGCTGAGGTATGGGAGAGGCAGGTGCTTGGACTCGCCCTGCATTTGTCTACTGCTACCCCAGCTCCCAAAGCACCTCTGTTGAAAGGCCACTTTAGTGATCTTCCTTCGAAAAGGCATTTCATGTGCATTGTTAACAGCACTCACTGCTCTTAGTGAAGGCAGAGGACTATCAGACAGCCTGCATCCCCCCACTAGGTAGTGATAGGCCCTACCTTTAAAGGAGGAGCCCAAGGAGACACAGCTCTGTGACCAGATGATGTATGGAGTCTGAGACTCCTAAGCCTCCACCTAGCACAGCGCCTGTCTCAGTTGATCCAGGGCTTAATGAACCCTGGCTGGGTGTCGTGGAGAGTGAGCCCATTGCCGGCGCCTGTCTTCACGGACCCCGGGAGCAGCACAGCAGCAGTGAAGCCCGGGGAAGTGCAGACCTTGCTGCTTCCTGTCTTCTCCGAGACCAGAGAACAGCCAGCTGCTTCTGCTGCTGCTGTTGGCTCAGCGGCGGTCCTGGCCCTCAGGTGGTTTCCAGCATGGATGAAGGCTATTGTGGGCCTCCCCACTTGTGATCCAACCACTCCTCCTGAAGCTCCTCTGAGGGCCAGGGTCAGCTTCTACCTGAGGAAACACGAGTTCATCACACCAGGGCGCTAACTGACCCTCTGCTCACCCAGTGAACGTGGATTGGATATATTTTATATGCTTGGTGCTGTGAGGATACAGAAATAAGAAGAGATGGCCCCTGACTTCCAGGAGCTCAGAATCTACCAAAATAGATACGAGGAAATAAGTCTTGAGGGAGAGTGGAGAGAGGGGAGCTCGTATTTGTTGATGCTGTTTTATGCCGTTTCAATGAGATGTTGATGTAATTTCATTTAATAGTCTACAAGTCTAGGAAGTTGTATTCCCATTTTTCAGATGAACAAATGAAAGCTTAGAGATATGAAATAACTTTCCTAAAGAAAAGTCAGTAAGACTCAAGGTACTCATCTATTACTTATTTTTGTATTTATATACTTTATCCTAGGGCTCAAGTCGAGAGCCTTATGGATGTTAAGCACATGCTCTACCACAGTTACATCCCCAGCCCCAAAGTGAATATTTAAACTTAGCTAAGAGTTATGTGCTCTGTCACTAATTCTATCTCTACCAGTGGGGTCTTTGTTGACTTAACCTAAATATTTTTAATTAAATTGAATTAGTTAACTAACTTATTTTTTGAGACAGGGTCTCACTATGTAGCTCAATCCGGCTTCCCATTTGTGACCCGCCTGCCTCAGCTCCCGAGTGCTAACATTACAGCCGCCATGTGAAGTTTCAGGTGAACGATTGCCCGGCCTCCTTTCAATGTAGATCTGTCCTGTAACCAACAGTGGTGTGCCTAGAACATACATCTCACCTTTCCTTTCTGTAATTCTGAGCTTGGAAATGTTTTTTTTGAGACAGGGTGTCATGATGTAGCTCAAACTGGCTTGGAACTCACTGTGTAGCACAGGCTGCCCTTGACCCTCCCAAATGTTGCAGCACTATTCCTGGTTCTAATTTGGAATTTTGTGTGTTTGTTTTTGAGACAAGGTTTCCTGTACTTCACATTATCCTTCATCTAGACGTGTAGCTAAGGATAACCTTATACTCCAGATCTTTCTGCCTTCACCTCCTAAGTGCCAAGACTACAAGCATACCACCAAGCCTAACCTAGCCTTGGAATTTTTCAAAAGTTGTCCATTAATTTGTAAACAAATTTTTCCCGCTCATCTTTCTCCTCTTCCTCTCCTACCACTGAGCTGTATCCATACATAGCTCTTTTATTTTATTTATTTATTTATTTATTTATTTATTTATTTATTTATTTATTTATTTATTTATTTATTTTTTAAGGCAGTGTCTTGCTAAGTTACCCAGGCTGACCTTGGCCTCAGTCTCCCAAATAGCTAGGATTATAGGTGTGTGTGTCACTGGCCCAGCTTAATAAATGTTTGAAAAGTACATTTTTTTTTTAATCTTCTTTTGCTCCTCATGATGGAATAATGTAAATTCTTTGGCCTGGTGTAAAGGCCTCTTTAAGCCCTATCTTCCTTTCCACTGTTCTGTATCCATCTTCTCCGATTTTACACTATTCAAATAAAAATTCTGTGCAAGTGGAGAAGGGAGGACCAATGCGATGACCCTGTGGGTAAAGGTGGTTGCCGCCAAGCCCAGCAGCCCGAGTCTAGTCCCTGGAGCCCTCATGGTAGGACAGTCTAATGTAGCCCCTGCTGGCCTCAAACTCATCATGTAGCCCAAGGATAATCTTGGATTTCCAATCCTCCCACCTTCATCTCCCAGTTGAAAGACTACCAGCATATGCCATTATGATGCAATGTTGGAAATCAAACCAGCCCAGGTTCTGCTTGCTGGACAAGCACTCTGCAACAGAACCAGATCTCTGGCTCTGACTTTATCCTATTGAGATGCCATACTTCGGTTTCCAAAATTCCAGTAGTTTTTTACATTTGAATAATAGAAACCATCAAATCACTGATTAGAATTACAGTTAGAAGTTCCTCTAAGTGGGGGCCGGAGAGGTGGTTAGGGCGCTGACAGCTCAGTTCCCAGCACCCACACGTCACCCAACAACTGTGACTCCAAGATCTGACCCCTCACAGACACATGCAGGCAAAACACCAGTGCACATAAAATAAAGAAATTTAAAAATAAAAGTCCCTCAGGGGCTGGAGAGATGGCTCAGCGGTTAAGAGCACTGGCTTCTCTTCCAGAGGACCCGAGTTCAATTCCCAGCAACTATTTGGTGGCTCACAGCCATCTATAATGAGTTCTGGTGTCCTCTTCTGGCCTGTGGGCATGCATGCAGACAGAACACTGTATACATAATAAATAAATAAATTTTTAAAAAGCAGCTCCTCTAAGGATGATTGTGACGTCAGTTAAAGTTTCTCTCTCCTGCTGTCCTTCACGGCTGGTTATGTCATGCAGGTGAGAACGCTGTTTTCTGAGATTAAACTGAACACCATCATTCTGAATTGGGGTGGGGGTTCCCCTAAGCCTAGAACGTAGGGTATTTAATAGTCACACTTGGTTTTGATTTTGCTTTTGTCACAGGGTCTTGCTATGATTCTTGGGTTTCACTGGAACTCAAGGGTTCAAGGGATCCTACCCCTCAGCCTTACAGCCTCCTGAGTAGCTCAGGGAGGATTCCATGCTGGCTTAGATAGCTGAACTCTTAAAAATAGAATCGTGACTGAGCAATAAGAAAGAAGTTCATTTTAACAGCTTATTTAATCTTTCTAGTAGCTTGGTGAGGAGGTTAGAATCACAATCCCCAGTTCACAGGTGAGACTAAGTTTGAGAGATTGTGACTTCCTATGAAGTACACAGGGGCTGGAGAGATGGCTTGGCTGTTAGGAGTATTTGTTGCACCCAGATCTGGCGGTATACTCCTTTAAATCCCAGCACCCCCAAAGCAGAGGCAGGTGGGTCTTTGTGAGTTTGAGGCCAGCCAAGGCTACATAGTGAGACCCTGTTTCAAAAAAACAGAAGAATGGCCAGGCTGTGGTGGCGCATGCCTTTAATCCCAGCACTCGGGAGGCAGAGGCAGGTGGATCTCTGTGAGTTCGAGGCCAGCCTGGGCTACCAAGAGAGTTCCAGGAAAGGCGCAAAGCTACACAGAGAAACCCTGTCTCAAAAACCAAAAAAAAAAAAAAAAAGAAGAAGAACAGAAGAATGAACAAAGCAGAACACTTGTAGTTCTGTTTTTGTTTTTATTTTTTCGACAGAGGATTTCTCTCTGTAGCTGTCCTGGAACTCACTCTGTAGACCAGGCTGACTTTGAGTTCACGGAGATCCTCCTGCCTCTGCCTCCCGAGTGCTAGGGCTAAAGGTGTGCGCCACCACTGCCTGGCCAACACTTGCAGTTCCTACTGAAAACCAGAGTTTAGTTCCCTGCACCCACATGCTGGCTCACAGCCTCCTGTAGCTCCAGTTCCAGGGGGTCTGGCCCCCTCAGCTGGCCTCTGTGGGCACCCACATGCACATGTGCATGCTAACATGCAGAAACACACAAAGTACACTGGCATAACAGGAATAGCTGAGGCATAGGCCAGGTGTAGTGGTGTTCACCGTAATCTTAGCACGGAGGAAGAAAAGGATGAGATCTTGACAAGTTTGAGGCCAGCCTGGTCTACTAAGTGAATTTGAAACCAGCCAGGGGAATGCAGTGAGACACTATCTAAAAATAAAATTCTGAGACATAATAACCCACGTCTTCTGATTTGAGGCCTGCTACTTTTTCCATTTTCCATAGTGTGATTCTGAGTGTGCCCAGGGCCTGACCTGATTTTACAGTAGGAAGAAGAGCCTGGGGGTGCGGGGCGCACACCTTTACTCTCAGCACTCAGGAGGCAGAAGCAGGCAGATCTCTGAGTTCAAGCCCAGCCTGGTCTACAGAGTGAGTTCTAAGACAACCAGGACTAGACAGAGAAGCCCAATGTGTGTGTTGGGGGGGGGGGGGGGGACAAAACAGAAAAGGAAAAAAAAATAGGAAGAAGAGAAAAGCTGGGAATGTAGTTTTAATTCTACCACTTGGAAAGCAAAGGCAGGCAGATCTCTTGAGTTGAAAAGCACCTTGCAGGCTCTGGAGAGAAACAACCTTGTGTTGTCCATGATTACCCACTAGATAAGAAATTACTTAGTAGAATTTCAAACCAAGATAGTGTGTCTCTAAGGGGCCGAGCTTATCCACACCCCACAGAGAGGCGGAGCTTCTGCTAATGGTGAAAAGGCCACTTTATATTCTCTAAACTCAGGCTTCCTGGTCTACACAGCAAGTTCTGGGCCAGCCAGGGCTACATGGTGACACCCTGTTTCGAAAAGAGAAAAAAAAAAGTAGTAATTTTGTATTTTGAGGTCCTTTTTGAGATTGTTTTTGTTTTTCCGGGACAGGGTTTCTCTATGTTGTTTTGGAGCCTGTCCTGGAACTCGCTCTGTAGACCAGGCTGGCCTCAAACTCAGAGAGATCCGCCTGCCTCTGCTTTCCGAGGGCTGGGATTAAAGGTGTGCACCGCCATGGCCCGGCTCCTTTTTGAGATTTTTTTTTACCCGATGCCACACTGTCACCGTCTTCTCTACTAAGGAACAGAAAATCTGGGTCCTTTCTTGGAGACAGAGAGACAGGTTGGCTTGTATTTTTTCTTTAATGCCAAAGCAGTTGAATTTTTGCTTTTGTTTTGTTTTGAGACAGCGTCTCACTATGTAGCCCCGGCAGGCCTTGAACTAACAGCAATCCTCCTTAGCCTCTCAAGTGCTCAGGTTACAGGTACAAGCCATCATCGTTGGGTATATTTAAGGTTGGTTTATTTTCCATGCATAATGCTGTATATTTCTTGGATTTTTTTCCCCAAATACAGTTTTTCATTACTTGGTGGAGCAGGAGCATTGCCATATCAACAACAGAGATCGAGTAGGATCCTCTGCACACAGAGCAGCAATGCAGCTTGTTGGCCGTGTAGAGTCCTTTGAGCTCAGGCATTCCCCTTGGTTGGTGCTGCATGGGACCTTGCAGTATGCAGTTAGAAACCCCTTATTGACTTAAATTCACCACTAGTTCACAATGCCCTTGTTCTCTGGTTCCACTGGAAAGATTAGCTGTAGTTCACCCTGAGGGCGTGGCTTGGCCTTTCAGACTGGGTTAGCCTAATTCCCTCTCAGATACATACTAAGCTTAGAAGCTTTAAAAAAAAATGAGAACTTACTTTAAATAGGTCTCAAAATATCTTTAGGTTGGGCAGTCACTTATGTCTGCCTTTGCTTTGTGAGTGACACTGAGATGATAATTTATCCGTTCCTACCTCTTTCCTCTGTTCCTAGTGAGAAAGGACCTTGTGGCTCTGAATAACGATATGGCGGTAGTGCCAAATCGCTGTTTCTTTGGTTGCAAATTCTCCTTGCATTCAGGGTTGAAAGTCCAGAACTCTTTTCTTGTTTTAAAAAGCGAGACATTGTGGGAAAAGACCAGCGGTGTGTTGTTTTTTAGGGAGGGCTTGAACGGTTCAGCTTTTCACTTGCTCCCTGGGGTGTAGGTTTGAAGGATTGTAACCTAGAGCAAAGACTTTGAAAGGTGTGGGTCAGAGGACGTGAGGTGACCTTTGCCCGCTTAGAAGCAGTTCTGCCTCCCTGTGTGGGGTGTGGGCAAGTTCAGGCTCCTTAGAGATACCCTCTTCTTGGTTTTCAGTGGGCTTTTGAAATTCTACTGTGGAAGTAATTTCTGATCTAGTGTATTAATCATGGACACCTGGTAGCTCCCCTTACCTCTCAGTCTGCTCCAGCCGTTTTACAAGGTGCTTGACAGACTGGGAAGGGGCTAAGAGCCAGGGACAAAGGTTTGCATCCACTGTCTGCTCTTCCAGGACTAATTTGTTGACATTGCACCTTTTGATTTTGTTCTTCCTGCTTTGAATTTCGTGTTTGTTCAGAATTTGCCAAGAAGGTTCTATTAGTTACAGACACACAGACTGCCCAGGCTATGGCGAATATCTCTTTCTCCAAGGACAAGCATGCGCATGTGTGTTTGGTGGATGATACACTCTTTAGTCACTGGGTTTGTGTTTCTGTCATTCCTATGCATTAGTGACTTGGTCTCTTTGCTCTTTCTAGGTAAATATGCAGAAGACATTTTTGGAGAGATTTGTACTCAGGCAAGTGCCTTTGCCTCCCGGGTAAACTCCCTTGCGGAGCGGGTTGACCGAGTCCAAGTTAAAGTCACTCAGCTGGATCCCAAGGAAGAAGAAGGTAAGGAGGCTGAGCCAGAGCTGCAGGCTCTGCTGAGCAGTGTCTGAGAATTCTGCCCCTGGTTTGTTAAAAAGCGAGGGGCGAAATCAGAGAGACTGGTACAGTTCTGCTTTGAAGCAACATAAGCCTGGGTAGTGTAAAGAAACCTTTTTAGTTCTACCACACCCCACACTCCCTTTCACCCATTCCCCAATTCCCTTGTTCTCAGATCTCCTTCTCTCGGTACTGTTTTATTACCATAAAAGTACTTGGAAGATTCGTTTCCCCTAAAGCGAGGCCTGTGAGATCTGGCCACATAGTAAACCTTTGTGCCGCTTCTTTCTGTCCGTCCTGAAATGGCTGGGCTTCTGACTCTGTGGGCCTCCCTGGAGCGGGAGGGGAAGAACCTGGCGGCAGACGAACGGCCGAACGGCCGGCTGCAGCCAAGCAATGGAGCAGCTGAGGCCTCTCTGACTGGTGTGACTCAGGGTTTGCTCAAATCGCCTGTCGTCCATTTCCTAACGCCCTCTTCCATCTTCTCTCAGTGTCACTACAAGGAATCAACACCCGAAAAGCCTTCAGAAGCTCCACTATCCAAGACCAGAAGCTTTTCGACAGAAATTCTCTCCCAGTGCCCGTCCTAGAAACCTACAACAGCTGTGATGCTCCGCCCCCTCTCAACAATCTCAGTCCTTACAGGTAACAGCTCTCCCTCGTTGGGGACGTGTGTGATTAAAACCACTACATTGTCTAAAATATCTAAAGAAATGTGTATATCAGAGGCTCTTACCGAGCTTACTGTCTACCGCAGAGGTGCTTGTGGCCGCAAAGACAGAGTCACTGTTTGGTCTCTGAAAGGCATGCAGCATCTACTAGAGGTGGAAAGTTCGCTGTAGCGTCGAATGTGCAGAGTTTAATTTGGTAAAAGCAAGTCCATCTGGATTCCATCCAAGGAATTGAGTTATTACCGAAGCAAAAGGACTTGTTAGCAGGTACTCCTGCACTCTGGATTCCCGAGGGCTGCATTCTAGCAGGGCTTCCACTTACTGGGAACACTGTAGATGTCCAGATGTTTGGGCAAGTTAGTGGGACTGGCCTCAGACTGGCTGCTCTAGGCTCAGGGGGGGCCTTCCAAAGCATAGGGAGTAATTGGCATCCTTCCCTGTGAGTGTCAGTCTCTTCATTCTGGACACCCTTTGGATATTTTCCTTTGCAAGGACCTACCTTGCTGTAGATAGACATGGAAAAGGAAGGTAGCTTTAAAAACACTTAGAGTCCTCCCCTCTGGTGATTTGATAATGTTGTCTTCATGCACAGACCAACAAAACAGTAGTAGATAGTGAATATTTATTTTGCTTGTATCCATAAATAACTTTGGAATAGGTAAAAAGTAATTACAAGTAACTGGAGGTGGATGCTGTCTATCAGACATGGGTATACTGCAAAGCTGTGTGTGTGTGTGTGTGTGTGTGTGTGTGTGTGTGTGTGTGTGTGTGTGTGTGTGTGTGTGTGTGTGGTGTCCGTCCCTCCCTAGTGGATTCAGGGACTCTGGCCTGTTCAGAGAACCTCAGATGGGAGCAGACAGAGGCAGAGACACAGACGGAGCAGAGGCTCAGAGTACCTTACCCTTTGTTACTGGTGTATAAAGTAGTCATGGTTGCCCTGTGGCTGTCGTGGGTTGGTCTGACTGAGATTGTATGGTCACGTGACAGAAAGGGTTGACACACTGAAAGAGGTGTCCTGCAGCATCTGTATGATGGGATAGGGGAAACAAATAATACTGAGACAGTTTACCTTTCGGGAAACAATATTTTATTTTTTAGATACAAAATACAAGAAGAATTAATATCTCCTCTCAGTTATCTAATCTTGGTCTAACAGAAAGAAGCAATGTTGTCTCTAACTCAGAGCAAGATTTAGTTAATATAGAAATTATTACTTGTCAGAGCCTGGAAAGATAGTTCAACAATTAAGGTCTTCAGAAGACCCAAGTTCAGTTCCCAGCACTGGCATCACGTAGCTCACAACTGCCTGTAACTGTAGCTTTAGGAGATCTGACACGCCCTTCTGGACTTTGTGGGCACCCACACGCATGTATATACATACATACACAGAGACACAGTACACATAAATTAAATGAAAATAAAATAAATCTGAGATTTTTTTTTTTTTTAAGGAAGTATTAGTGTTTAATTTAGAAGTGTATTCTGTCTGTTTGGAAAGACAAGTAGAATTGCCTTTCAGGAGTTTTAATTTGTTTGCTTTTATTTATCTATCTATCTATCTATCTATTTATTTATTTATTTATTATGTTTTTCGGGACAGAGTTTCTCTGTGTAGTTTTGGTGCCTGTCCTGGATCTTGCTCGGTAGACCAGGCTGGCCTCAGACTCTGCCTTTTATGTTTTTTGGCATGTGTGTGTTTCTCCTTTTGACAGGTTCTCTCTACATGCCCTAGGCTGGGCTTGAAACGATGCTTCTCTCCCTGCCTTCTGAGTGCTAGGATTATAGACATGCACCACCAGTCTTGGCTTCCAATTTTGTTTTGTTGTTGTTTTGGTTTTGTTTTGTTTGTTTGTTTGTTTTGAGACAGAGTTTTGTTGTGTAGCCTTGGCTGTCCTGGAGCTCACTCTGTAGACCAGGCTGGCCTCGAACTCAAGATATCCACCTGCCTCTGCCTCTCAACAGACCTTGTGGTTTTCATTCAAACAGTTGGCCAATGTGTTCAGTAGTTCCCCTTGGGTTGGTACTAGACACTGAGCTGCCCTAGAAGGGAGCAAGAAGTAGCAGTGTGCTCGGTTCCTTGTCTGTGTATAGAAGAGCAATTATACACACAGACACATGAGTGCACAGGTTTCAGATGGGTGCAAAGGCCTCAGTGCTTCCTACAGAGTCCTGGGGAATGGGTAGGAAAGGGGAACCAGTGGTGGAAATCTCCTTAGAGGTGCATAGTACCCATATATCTTTAGGGAACTGTCTGTGACCTTGCAAATGATTAGAAATAATCAGACTTCCTGCTGCCCTAGCCTGTTCTTACCCTGACCATGCAGATTACTGTATGGGAATTGAAGGTATGGCAAAGGTTTGTGAGGAGTAGGGGCCACTGTTCAGAGCCATTGAGAATCCCATGTGGGAGAGGAAATAGGCAGTCAATTTGAATGGCTTCCTGAGTCCTTGGTGTAAAAACTGCTAACTGGTTGGCGTTTGGAATATTGGATTTGGTTGGGAGCTCACGTGTCTACTGACAGCTACTTGTCTTCATTTCTATCCCAGGGATGATGGAAAAGAGGCACTCAAATTCTACACCAACCCTTCATACTTCTTTGATCTTTGGAAGGAGAAGATGCTGCAGGACACCAAGGATATCATGAAAGAGAAGAGAAAGCACAGGGTGAGGGGAAAGGGGCCTCTGTTCTACACATCAGTAGGCACGATTGTGGAGGGGGATAAAAAGGAAGCCAGTCTTATGTGAAGTAATTCCAAGTGGCTACTTGCTTGGATGCCAGGTAAAACTCTTTAAAAAAAGAAAGGAACATGTCCACACCAAACCCCACCAGGATGAGAAAGTATAAATCACACTAAATATGTGCTTGTCCCCTGGCACTGTTAACGATTGAGCGTGTTTGGGCTGGGTTTTAGACATTGACTTTCATACTCACCAATTCTTTTTCTTTTGCACCTGACTCTGCTGGACACTCTGCTAGCCTGCTCCGTCCCTGCCGGCTTTGCAGCTCATTTCTCAGAGACAGGCACCAGGTTCTGCAGTATTTTGGTTTACAACAGAAGGTTAACCCCTTCACTACTGCGTGGGTGGGGCCGGGGCTGCCTGGTTTGGAGAGATGCTTCTGGTACTGTGTGACCTGCCAGCTTTGACCTCACAATCCCATTAGCATGGCTGTCAGCAGACCCAGGAGAGTGCCAGAGGCTAGTGCAGCTGCACGAGCTAGAAAATCCTCCATCGGGTTTTGTTTTGTTTTGTTTTTTAACTGTTTCCTTCTGTCTGCTCCAGATCTCCTGAGCTGTCAGGCCTCATCCCTTGACTGGTCTTTGTGGCACAACAAATAACAAATAAGTGTTTACTAACTTCCTAACAGTTAGAGGGCTTAAAGATGTGAAACAATTAGCCAGAGAGGGAGCAGTGGCTCCTTTTTTGCTAGAGGTGCTTGTGTGTGAGACTGAGCAAATGTTCTGCCCGGGAGGTGGTTTGAATTGGACGGCCTCTAGGTCACTGCAAACCTGGTAATTCTGTAAATTCTGCTGTTATCATATGTTGTCCAGGCAAATCATCTCATGAGTGTGTGTCCACGAAGATGGGTAGAATTTTAATGAAGCACTTTGGAAAATGTTTTACAAAGGCTTTCTGTTCCTTTTCATTATAGAAAGAAAAGAAAGATAATCCGAACAGAGGGAATGTAAACCCACGTAAAATCAAGACACGTAAGGAAGAATGGGAGAAAATGAAGATGGGACAAGAATTTGTAGAGTCCAAAGAAAAGCTGGGGCCTTCTGGGTAGGTGATGTTTTATAGCATTTTTGAAGGGGTCGGGGACCTCAGGACAAGGCTGTGGCATGACACCTTCCACGCCCTTTGAAATCTAGCTGAGGATTTAAGCCAATACAACTGTATGTCGACTACTTCTAAACGTATCCATCTGGTAATTAAAATTTCTCAATAAGTCAAGAGAATTTAACTGAGGTGACTGGAGTGGTCTGGAAGGGAAGAGCCATGGCTTCTAGTGCTGCTACTCTGCCAGAAACCAGTGTACCTAAGGTCTCAGAGGAAAGATTGAAAGAGCAAGGAAAACGGTCTTGGGAGCCCTTTGCTTCCAGAGCGCACAAGAAGGTTGTTCTGAAGAGCTGAGCATGGGAGGGGTGGGGGTGGGGGTGGGGGCAGGCAAGCTGTGCACGTTACCAAAACAAATTTTCAGCCAGTCTTTGTCAGCCCTGGGAGAGAGGCTAGCCAAAGGGACTGAATGCAGACCTCAGAGTCAGTGTGGGAAAGGTTGCTGGGCCACTGTGGAGGCTATATATCTCTGTGGGAAGTGGGGGATGTCATCCTGACCCATTTCCCAGTACCAAATCACACCAGAGGTTTAAAGGGGGAGAATGGATTTAAAGGTTGGTTTGATGCTCATCCTAATGTCTGACCCCTGTGACATTCAAAGCCAAGTCACCATGACTGCTTGGCATGAGTGTCACCCTGGCTTTGCCTCTAAAGTCACTGCATTCTGGCTGTCAAAGAACCGCCCCGGCCCATACTGGGTGTTGAGGAGTGATAAAAGGAAAGAGCGGAGTTGTTCTTGCTTTTAGGAATAACTCTACCATGAAAATCTTGACTTTTAAGAATCTTGACACTTGTGACACTTGTTCTTCCTGGATTCAGAGGTTTGTTTTATAAGCATGATGAGGACAGTGAGGGGAAAAAACGACCTTTCTACAGAGAAACCAGTACTAAGGGTGTCCTCACTGATCTCACTACCCAGTAAGGCCCCATTTGTTCCACAGTCCCATCCCATTCTGATACAGACACACGGCATAGGATCAGTGACTCTGAGGCCATGATGCCAACTGTCAGAAATATATGTCCCCAACCTGGTCTGCGGAGCCAGTTCCAGGACGCGGAGGCTATACAAAGAAGCTGTGTGTCTCATTTTGAGGCTTGGGTAGTGAAGATGAGGAGTGCCCCTGTTTTCCAGGAGGTTTAGAATTGGCCGTGTGGCTGGTCTATTAGAGCATGCTTGTGGGTAAAGCTGTCAGAGATGTGTCCAGGTTTGGGGGTTTTTCACAGTAGAGCATCATCTGACAATTGTTTCCCTGCAACTCTCTTCCTGGGACCCATTGGATGAGCTCCATAGAACTCAGCAGTGGTGTGAGGGAGAGGAAGAGAAGGCAGCGCAGGCCAGCTCTGCTCGCTGGTGCCCATTGTACTTAGGAAATGGGTAGGCTTCCTGCGTGGTCTGCTTATGCTTGTACTTGGTTTTGATGTTCATCCGGAGCCCAGTGCTGAGAGGATGGGTGTTCATGCAGCTACCTCGAGCACCTGCCTTAAGCGGCCACTCATCGTGTGATGGGGGACGTGGTAGAGAACCCACATTTACTGCCACACGGCAGCCTGCGTTCATCTTTGGCTTGATTTTGCAATCAAATGCGTCCTTAGCCTTTGAACACTCCAGGGACTTGCCTACCTCAAAATCAGGCTGCATGCCAGTCACATGTTTGCAACTAACCTGGGGACTTGGCTTCGTTCTTTGCCTTAAGGGATTTGGGTTTAGCTACATCTAATATCTGGGAGAGCATTTAAAAGAACTGCTGGGTTTGATACATACGTACGTATGTGTACACACACACACACACACACACACACACACACACACACACACACACACACACACAGATAGACAAGGACAAAGTCTCACTGTGTGACCCTGACTGGCATGGAACTTGGTATGTATACCACGCTGTCCTCATCACCTATCTTTGCCTCCCCAGTGCTAGAACTAAAGTCACATGCTACCACACCTAGCCTAAAGTATAATTTTGGTGTAACAGGAAATACATGGGGAAGCTCCTTATTTTGTTCTTCTCTAATAACTTTTGTGTCAAATGCATTCATGTGGTATCTTTTAGCTCTGTGTGTTTAAACATACTGTGGTGCTTTGGGTGTCTTATCAGATACTCGTCGGCCTTGGTGTACCAGAATGGCAGCGTTGGCTCTGTTGAGAATGTGGATGCAGGCAGCTACCCACCCCCACCACAGTCAGACTCCACCTCCTCACCATCTCCTTCCTTCTCGGAAGACAACCTGCCTCCCCCACCAGCAGAATTCAGGTAAATGGCAGAACCTCTGCATCCATCCTGGGTAGTAAAACAGTCAAGAACAAAGTGAGAGTTCAAAATCTAGTTCAGGACCACTAAAACGACTTCAGGCAAGAGTGTGTAGATAATGGGAATAACATTTATCAAGCGTTGACAGTGTTGTTGGAGTGATCTGTTGGGCACACAGAGGTCCGTGAACTTACTTACCTCAGGCACGTCAACTTTGACGAACTAGCAGGTTGGGGGGCCTAGTAGCAGCCGTCTCCTGCTGCTTTGGCTCACTTCTCTGTCCCCTCAGAAAGCAGGAGCTGAGTGTGGTAACAACACAAGTAATCCCAGCACAGTTTAAGACTAGCCTGGACTCCATGTGAGTTCTAGGCCGTCGGGGAGGGGAACAACCCAGACTGTGACTTCCAATCTGTCCCTTTGGGTACCTATCTGTTGGTGTCTTTGGCCGACGTGTACAAAGGATCGATTGCCCATGATTGCTAGAAGGGCCTGAAGGTGGTTCGGGCTCCTCTGTTCTCTCGGTTACTTTTCCTCTCTATGCCTGAGATGCAGGCCTTCGAAGGTGCTCTTCTCTCCCTGGATACCACTTACTTAGTGGCTGGGTATGTCGAAGGACTTAGACAGAGAGCTAAAACAGTGCCTCCTCCTCCTCTCTCCTCATTCAATCACTAAACCCAAATCTCCCTCCAAAATCACAGTTTTATTTATTTATTTTTCTTAGTTTTTCGAGACAGGGTTTCTCTGTAGCTTTGGCTATTCTGGAACTCCCTCTGTAGACCAGGCTGGCCTCAAACTCACAGACACCCGCATGCCTCTGCCTCCCGAGAGCTGGGATTAAAGGCGTGCACCAGCATTCCTGGTAAGGTGCTTTCCTAAGCAGTAGCTCTTAGTGCAGGGCAGGTGCAAAGGTACAAGAAGAAAATATGTGGTCTGAGACTTTGAAGCTGGAGCCTCTGGGAGATCTGCTCCCTGAGGTGAGCCTTCACCCTCTTTCAAATCTGGGTCAAGAGTTAGCTGGGAGCTGAGCACGCCTTTAATACCAGCATTCAGGAGGCAGAGGCAGGCCAATTTCTGTGAGTTTGAGGCCAGCCTGATCTACATAGCAAGTTTTTAGTCCAGCCAGAGATACATAGTGAGACCCTGTCTCAAATAGACAAAGCCCATAATTTTAGCATGTGGGAGGCCAAGATGGGATTGTCATGTGTTCTAGGCCAGCCGGGACTGCATAGACTATCTCCATTGGGCCAACTCCAAGTAGATTTTTGCCCCCATCAAGTCCAATGAGTATTCAGAGCCTAAGAAACAGAAGCCAGTGGATGGATAGGGCTTGAATTGTTTTGTTTGGTTTTTGTTTTGTTTATTTTTTTGTTTTTCTAGACAAGGTTTCTCTGTGTAGCCCTGGCTGTCCTGGAACTCACTCTGCAGACCAGGCTGGCCTCTGCCTCCCAAGTACTTGAATTAAAGATGTGCACGCCCACCGCCCAGCTTTGAATTTTTGTTCTAGCTCTTTCCTGTATGTATTTAGGTCTAGCTCTAGGCTTAAACTGATAGCCACCCATGGGCTACTCTCTCTAAGAGGGTTCAGGAAGGAGCCATCTCCTGGAAAGCTAAGGTTAAAGGGACCTAAGAGATGTCTCTGCAGCCTGCCTGCCAGAACATTCCTCTGATCGTTCCCTTCAGTTTCTGGCCGTATTCCTCACATGCTGGAAAGGTCTTTCCCCACGGTGCTGCTCATTTCCTTGGTGATCTGTTTTGACCATTTCCATCTGTCTGAGCCAGAGTCAAATGGGAGTCAACTAAGAAGGGCCTGAGCTTGTAGATAAGCCCGCCTCTGGGCAGGTTGGCATCGCAAGAACGATGCTGAGTCTTGTCTCCTTGGCCTTTTAGCTACCCTGCAGACAACCAAAGAGGATCTGTCTTGGCTGGACCCAAAAGAACCAGCGTGGTCAGCCCAAGCCACCCACCCCCAGCTCCTCCTCTGGGCTCTCCACCAGGCCCCAAACCTGGCTTTGCTCCACCCCCTGCCCCTCCACCTCCACCTCCTATGGGGGTGCCGCCTCCACTACCACCTATAGGATTCGGGTCTCCTGGGACCCCTCCACCACCATCACCTCCATCTTTTCCACCTCACCCTGATTTTGCTGCCCCTCCCCCACCTCCCCCACCACCAGCAACTGACTACCCAATGCCACCACCTCCCTTGTCCCAACCATCTGGAGGTGCTCCTCCCCCTCCCCCCCCTCCGCCACCCCCAGGACCCCCGCCTCCCCCCTTCAGTGGTGCTGATGTCCAGCCTGCTGCACCACCGACGCCTCTTTCTGATGCCACCAAGCCCAAGTCCTCCTTGCCTGCTGTGAGTGATGCACGCAGTGACCTGCTTTCTGCCATCCGCCAAGGTAAATCCCAGTGGTGGGTCTGAGGGCGGGTACCCTTTCTGAAGCTGGGATGGGGGTGACGGATCTTCACCCTTTCTAGGGAACTGCTTTCTTGGACAGCTGAGAGCTTAGGACCCCAGGGGTGGGAGTGGGGCTTCCCTAAGGATGCTGAGATTGAGTGTTCTTTCTACATTTGTTGAACGTGAATTATTTTTAAGCTGGGATCCTGGAATTCCTTAAAATGAGCATGTTGTATGTTGTGCTTACATACATACCATACTTTTTCTTGGGGAAAGATCCCCAGAAGACAATGAATCACTGCCCCAGCGGGCAGCTTTTCTGCCAGACTCGGGTGCCGCTGCCTCCTCTGCTCTGCTGTTTATGCGCTCCCTCTCTGCTCCCTTATCACCACTTCCCTTCTCTCCCGACCATCAACTTTCCTCCCTCCTCCACCACCCGCCCCCTTGGTCCCAAGGGGTTGTTGTGGTTGTCCTGTTGGTGACCCTCGGAGCCCTACTGTAGCGGGGACTGGGAGCAGTCTGAGCACGTGCCTGATGGGTATGGCGGTAGTCGACCTTCATAGGGAAGCCTGGGGGCAAAGGACCATGTCCACGGCCAGGAAGAACACGGCGCTTCCTTTCAGAGATGCCCACAGCCCAGGGCTGTCTGTTGGTTCTGTAGGACCTGCCTTCTTTTTTTCTCGCTCCTGCAAGAATCCTTTCTGTCCTTTACAATCCTGTCCTGATCATCAGCCGTTAGTCATACTCCTTCTTGAGGATTCCTAGCTAGGACTGTGCTCCTTAACTAACTCTGCTCCCTCTCCCGCCAGGCTTCCAGCTTCGCAGGGTGGAGGAGCAACGGGAACAAGAGAAGCGTGATGTCGTGGGCAACGATGTGGCCACCATCCTGTCACGTCGGATTGCTGTGGAGTATAGCGACTCGGAAGACGATTCCTCTGAATTTGATGAAGACGACTGGTCGGATTAGCTCTCTGCCTGCTGCCCACATTCCGTTCTCTGTCTTTCCTGCCTGCCTTCTTTGATTCCAGCTGTAACAGTCTCATGGGGGGAGAAGGGAGGACAGAGACTTGCAAGGGCCAAAGCCTTCCCTGGAACAACCAAAGATCTAGCCGAGTGCTTCCTCCAAATCACCATGTACTTCTTTCCCCCTTCCCTGGCCGTGGGCTCTTGAGGGTCCATAGCTGAGCTGGTCCCCTTCTCCTCGGGTGACTGTTAACTGTTGAAAGGAAGGAAAAACTCCACAGCAGATCCCTTTGGTTGGCTTTCAACTGGAGACAGTGCCTTCCCCTAAGAACCCTTTAACCCGTGGTCTTCCTCAAAACCCTTACATCCTCTCCTTGTCCTAACGCAATGGGTGTGGCCTGTGTGGACACAGCTGGTCCCTTTTCTGTACCCTGAGAGTATAGGGCAGGCCAGGTGCCCTGACAACTAGACTGTCAACCCCTCTGCCCCACACTCTGCAGCAGGTAGGGCGACTTCTCTTCATCCCTGCCTGGATGCCTTTGTTCCAGAAGGCATCAGGCCCCTGAAGAATGCCCCACTCCTTTGCCCAGAGGTGATGCCTTTCTGAAGGCTGGGGCTGGGGTCTTCTCCCACTCTCCCTCCCTCTTAGTGAGTGTGGTGTTCAGGTGTCCTCTGCATGCCCCCCCTCACCCCAGGTGCCTTTAGACTGCACAGCCCAGTTTTAACCTCTGATGTTCATGACCAAACTAGCCCTGACACCCAGGGACCTGGGCCTCTGCTGACTGTCAGGAGCAAAACTTGAAGGCGTGGCACCGCAGGACTGGAAGAGAGTGGGGTGCCTTGAGTCCTACCCTTTCGGGACGCTCAGGCCAAGATGAGGAGTGACACTCAAGGTCACACAGACAGTGACAGGGCAAGAGCCCAGGCTCCCGTTTCCAAGTCACCTGTGTTTTCTGGGACCAAATAATGAGCACCTGCTGCAGTCTGGGCAAGGCAGCCCTGCTCCATCCTACAACAGCCCTCCCGAATGCAGGGTCTCATTTGGAGGGCTTGCGGTCTGTGCCAGCCCGAGTACAACCTGGGCACTCAAAGACCTCTCTTGTAACCGTTTATCCCCCTTTCTATCTCCAGCCAGTCATGTGGCAGGGAGCTGTGCTGGGGAAGCAGGGTCGGGAGGGGGAGGAGGAGGAGGAGGAGGAGGAGGAGGAGGAGGAGGAGGAGGAGGAGGAGGAGGGCGGCGGCAGCCCTGGCAGGTGCAGGCTTCAGCTCACTGCAGCTCCCTCCTCCTTTCCTTCCCCCGATTTCAGCTAAGGTTCTGCCAGCACTAGAAACTTCAGTCCCTCAGGCTGGCAGCCGCAGCAGGTACCTGCCTGGGGGGGCCCGGCAGCCATGAAGGAGGCTGAAAGGCAGAAGGACATGGGGTCTTCTTCCTGGCTCCCCCTTCACCCTCCTTTCCCAGAACTAATACACCGGTGCTATTATTCAGGAAAAAACTGGTCAGCTTTGGCCAACAGCAAGGTTTCTTCTCTGCCCCAACTATTGTGTGGCCTCTTGTGCTGAAATCCGCTGGATTCTCTGGCTTCAGAGCCTGAAACAAAGAGAAACAGGATCTGTCTCTACCCAGCACAGCAAATGGATGTAGTAATTGCCAAAGCCCTCATAAACCCCTCCGGCTTGAGGAGAGTGCAATCACGGGCACTGCCGCCTGCACTTGCCCCGCACCCCCTCTGCCTCCTTCTTAACTGAGGTGGTGAGCACGCAGGTGCCAGCGGGCCCTCCTGCTGTGGCTGCTCCCAGTGCCCTGTCTGTCCCCATCCCCTCCTCCGCCCCGCGCCTGGCACAGGGCTTGGCACTCCATGCTGCACACGATTCCCACCCTGTGTTTGAGAAGCTGAAGGTGCTTTCATCAGAACCTTAAAATGGCTGTTGACCCCGGCTGCAGCCCGGCAGGGGCTGGAGAGGCAGGGGAGGGCAGTGGTCCTTCCAAATAGAAGGCCTGGGGCCTGGCCAGGACGGGGTTTGTGCCTAATGGTTCTGACTAAATGACTCCCCTCCTCCTGCTCTCCGGGAAAAGGGAGCCAGAGGCACTCACTGTGGTTCTGTTCCGACCTTGAAGGGGCGGTATTGGCCTGGCTGCTGGAATGGACAGAGTCCACCAGGAAAGACTGGGGGCGGGAGGAGATGGGGAGGGGCCCTGTCTGCGGAAGGTAGGATTAGATCATTAGCTCAGTGACCTCCTAGGGTTTCGATGTGCTGTGTTCTCATCCTACAGCTGCTTTGGTAATGATCTGCAAGTCCCGGAGAGCAGCAGCACAGCTCTGCCTGACGCTCTCATTAAAATCCATGCAGCCAAGCTCTGTGCTTTGTAGCAGCCGGCCTTGCGGAGCCTCCTCAGCTTGGGGGGCTGGGGACCCAGTCAGCCGAGAGGTCCTCTAGGCTCTACTTAGGCTTATGTGTACAAAAAAATTAAAACATGCTTCTTTAAACCCAGAGCCCTTTAAAATAATAAAGGACCCAGTGCAGATAGGTGTGTTTATGGAATCCTCTAATTGTAGAATACAAAGTCTAGTGGTTATTTAAACTGGGCTGAGGCTGCTAAGAGTATAAAGCAGTGTCCCATAAGGACTCTTAAGTGCAGAAGCCAAGGAGCCGCCTCCCTCCCTGGTCTGCCTAGCCCAGGGGGCCTGCCCCCATTCCTGTGGCCCAGGGGCCCGGCTTGCAATCGGTAGTGTCAGAAGTGACTTGTGGCTCTGCCTTGGTCGTGAGATGATTTCATTCCAAGGGTGGGGGTGGGGGGATCCCTTGGAGGCTTGGAGCAGCTGGCCCAAGCTCCAGCTCGCCTCCAGTGGAAGCTCAGGCGCCCTCAGAAACGACCCTGGCCAATGTCACCGCAGAGCTGAGGCGGTGTTGTCAGGGCTAATGTGAAATCTCTTCCCGTGGCGCCGATCCTCGGACTCGACAGCGCCAGCTTGGACAGATTGAGGTCTCTGTGGCTTTGGTGACCCTGCTTAAGCATTCCCACCGTGTCCCTGCTCTGCACTAGGACGGCTCCTGCTGCGGCCCCTTACTTGACCTCAGGGCCTGGGGAGAGAGGCAGTGTGCCAGGGCCAGGCGCGCCGGTTCAGGAGATATGTCAGCCTTCTTGGGGGGCATCGAGCTTTGAGCTTGGCCAGTGCCCGTCCGACCTGGGACCAGGTGTTGCACAGAGAATGCCTTCTCCTGAGCTTCCTGCCACATTCACCTTAACAGGGCCTCAGTGATGGCCAGGAACAGTTCTGTTACTGTATTAACTTGACTCAGTTAATTCACTTGAGAAACTAACCAATTTTTACTTTCTGCCTAGAATGATGTACACCTAGAAGAGAAAGCGATCATGCTCCCCAAGTGCCTTGTTTTCTCTGATATAAATATATTTATAAGGACATATTCCAATAGGTTTTTGGGTGTGTTTCCCACATCAAGATTTTGTGAGCTAATATATAGTGGGGATACTGTCTGAAAATAGACCCCTTTCTCCTGAAAGTTGGGGAGGGGGATCTTAGTAGTAAAATGACGCCACCCTCACAGTGGCCCTTTTTTCTGCCCTTTTCATACCAGTAAAAGAACATCCACAGGCTGGGTGTGGTGGCGCACGCCTTTAATCCCAGCACTTGGGAGGCAGAGGCAGGCGGGTCTGTGAGATCTAGGACAGCCTGGTCTACAAAGCAAGTTCCAGGACTGCCAGGGCTGTTATACAAGGAAACTCTGTCTCTAAACAAACAAAAAGAACAGCCACTTTTTTGAGACAGTGTTTCAGATAGACCAAGCTGCCTTGAACTTGCTACAGCAGCTGAAACTGGTCTTGAACACCTGATCCTCCTGCCTCAGCCTCCCGAGTCAGGGATGATAGGCATTTAATGCCTGGCCAGGACAATTTTTTTTTTTTTAAAGTTTTCAAGTCTGGTTTCTTTTGTTTCTCTGTCAGGCTCATTGTGTGTACCATATTTGTACTTCAGTGACCTGAAGATTCCATGTAACTTTTATGTATACACATGAATAGTTTAAATGCCAACATTTTCAATAATTTGATAAAAGTCTTCATAGCCACTCAGTCACGTCTGGTATATATTTGTGTGTGTGTGTGTGTGTGTTTCATGGGAGGAGGGATCAGAAGAGGCAGCCCTGAGGGCCACAGGTGGTAAGGGGAGCTCTGTAAGGGTTCCGGCATGGGTGGACACCAAGGGCAATGGCTTCTAGCTGGTGTGCAGGCACAGGGCCCTTGTGAGAGGACAGCCCTAGAGCTGGCCGCCCACAGCGCCTTGCACCAGGCAGGAGAGGTGCACACACTGAATGCTGATGCTGCCTCCCAACATCTGGCGGGCATCTTGTCTGCCTCTCAGACCCCAGCAACTTACCTTAAATAGAACAGTTTACAATGGGGTCCGATAAAAAGGTTTATGCTGCTCCACGCCCCCTCTCTTGCTTGTTTGAGGAAGAATGAGGGGGCTGGGTTTGCATTCTGGACTCTTCCCCCCCCCCAAAAAAAAAAAAAAAACCTACCCAGGAAGCAAGGGTTATTGGGAGCACAGCTGCTGTGGGCTACTGTCCCTGGGGGTAATTTGTGAGCAGACACCCAGTTCCGGGCCCAGCAGACACAGTGGGGTGGCCCGGGGGAGATGAGAGGGAGAAGGTCCGAGGCACAGTGGGTCACCACGCCTGCTGTTCGCAGAGAGTCACCCACAGGCGTCCTGGGAGAGGGGGCCGAAGTTTTGAATTGTCAGCAAGTGCTGCGCCAGCCGCTCTGAGCTCATCGCTGGAGGTGGGGTGCCGGGGAGGGGGCGCGGAGCCCCTCGCTCCCCTCCTGTGCGGCCTGTGTTTAGTCAGCACTTGGCTGCTGGAGCTGGTGACTGACAGGCAGCCAGACGCCCGCCCTGGCAGAAGACAAAATGGTGTCGGAGCCGCCCTTGGAGGGACGGGAGGGAAGGAGTGTTCTGGGAAGAGGAGGCCGGCGCGCCTGGATGCCGGTCGGCTGCTGCCACCCGGAAACCCTGACCCTGTGCGTTTCACCTCCTGGAACTATTCATCCTCGGGAAAAGGGGCATTGACTGAGCGCCCACTACCTGCTCTAGGCAGCGTATACTTCGTTTTGATCTTTAAAGGCACCAACCGGTAGGTACCCCGTTTGACTAGAGAGGTGAAGTGAGTTACCTGCACCCTGCCTGCCATGCCATCTACACGGCTTAACCGCCATCCAGCAGCAGGCTAGGGAGTGCCCGTGTCTAAGGTTTCAGCTTCTCGGCCTCACCCACTCCTCCCATACAGGTGCAATAACAGGTGAGGGTTAGTTTTGCTCTTGGAAGTCAAGCAAGCTTGACTGAGGGAGGGCCCAGCCGCCTTCGACCTTTGGCGGGGAAGTAGCCTTTGCCCTTGGCTGCTTAGGAACAACGTGGATTCCCTAAGTATGGGCTCCACGTGGGCGTACCCTGCCCCGTTCACACAAGCACATGTTCATTTACACACATTTTCCATGAGCGGCACACAGTCCAGGCCCAGGAACACATGCACACATTGTGTACAGAGCTCTGCTCTGTGCAAAACAAGGACACAAGTCGGCATACAGCTACAGGAGCTGGCATAATTGCAGGCACATCTAACTCCTCCAGAGCCATGGTGCTGGCTGGCTGCCTCGGCCAGTTGCTCACTGCCCCCTCCTGGCCACCTTTTCACCCGGGCAACCTGGCACCATTTCCTGAAGTTCTGCTCAGGCAACCAGTTTCCACCTAGATCATTGGGTCAGGAACAATTTCTGCCCACCCCCCACCCCCCAAGCCCAGGGTGGGGGTGGGGGGCACCAGAGGAGGCTCTTGAAGCCCAAGGACACAAACAGCCTGGACATTCTGAGGAACCAGAATTGCAGTCCCGTGTGACAGGAGGGCAGATGCCCTCCCACTTAGGCGAGCAGCCACCCCCGCCCTGCCCTAGGGAACTGCAGCCGCTCATGCTCACTCAGGAGGTACAGAGGTGCAGACCCCTCGCTGACCAAGCGGAGCCCCTCCAGCTCACAGCTCACTGTTTTCTGTCAGCCCACACTTCCTCTCTTCAGCAAGGAGTTGAGCCTGATCCTGGGTGCCAGCGGCCCCACCAGGGTCTTTCACTGTCTTTGCAAACAGTAACACTCCCAGATGGGTGCCTGAGTAGAGCGCATCCGTAAAGGATTCAGTGAACTCCTCCGGGTAGACTTGAAAGCACTGCCCACATAAAGCCTTTGATTCTCATTGTACAGATGTGGAAAGGCACAGAAAGGTGTAGCAACTTGCCCAGAGTCACACAGCAAACTGGCATCAGATGTTGAAAAAGAAACCTTACCAGTGCTTCAGAGAACACAGCACGCTGTGAGCTTGGGCCCGGAGTTAAGGAGATTGGAGCTGAGGGGTAAAGCCAGAAACTTTGGTTTCCCCCCACCGCCCCCACCACCCCCGCCCCCCAAAAGCATTGACAGGGTCCCTGTGGCTATCTGAAGACTTGGGGGAAACCCAGAGGAAGTTCTACACTTAAGCATTCAGCAGGGAGGCTGGGGAAATGCAACTTGCAATCTGTGTGGACTCCACTGTTTGCTACTGCCCAGGGTAAACCTCTCGCTTGCTTTATGCATAGGCAGGAAGCAAGCTAAGGAAGCTTCTCCCTAGCCCTTGGCTGCTTGCTTGGTCATCAAAATATGCACACATGAAGCCAGGCAATGGTGGCAGGTACCTTTAATCCCAGCACTCAGGAGGCAGAGGCAGGCAGATATCTGTGAGTTAGAGACCAGGCTGGTTTACAAAGCAAATTCCAGGATAGCCAGGATTGTTACAGAGAAACTCTGTTTTGAAACATGCCCCCCGCCCCAAAAAAAATAACAAAATATGCACACATGAGTGATGTGTGCACACAGACCTGGAATATCAGTGTTTGCACTTACGTGAGTTAGTTTATGCATGCCTATAAGTAATGCATTTAAGCTTACACACATACATGATTGATTGTGTTTATGTGGCTATTTATTCATTTATTTTGATGCAGAGTCTCACTCTATGGCCCAGGCTGGCCTCAAACTATGGGTGATCCCTCCGCCCCAGCCTCCCAAGTGTTAAAAATTCTAGGTATGAGCCACTGTGCCACAAATGCCTGGCTTTCTTTTTTTTTTTTTAATGGGCATTGAACCCATAGCCTCAGATTGTGTGTGTGCATTTACATATATATATATATATATATATATATATATATATATATATATATAGTGTCTGTGGGCTGGAGGATGGTTCAGCAGGTAAGAGTACCTGCTGCTCTTGTAGAGGACCAGAGTTTGATTCCTAGCACCCAGGTTGGGCAGCTCGTCATCACCCGTAATTCCAGCTGCAGGGAGTCTGAGGGCACCTGCACTCGGGTAAATGCTTGCGTAGAATGCACCAATCCTTGAGTTCAATCCCTAGTATCACATAAAACCATGTTTGGTGTTACATGCCTGCAATCCCAGCCCTTGGTAGGTGGAGGCAGGAGGATCAGGAGTTCATCATTCTTGGCTGCATAGTGAGTTCAAGGCCAGCTTGGGCTACCTGAAACCCCGTCTAAAATAAAGTCAATCTTTAATAAGTGGTTTCTACATGACTGACAGGGAACTTAATGCACAAGTGAGGTATTGCTCAGCAGGTGCACTGAATACACTTGGGATCATGCAAGTGTTCACTTACCTTAGTGTGTAAAGCTGGGTGGGGCAGGCCTACATATGCCTGCCAGTGGTTGTGTGTGTGTGTGTGTGTGTGTGTGTGTGTGTGTGTGTACACGTACAGGAATGGCTTTATGTATGACAAATGGCAGTCTGTGTAAAATAGGAATGCCCTTGTGAGAAAAGTATGATGCCAGTACTCCCCCAGCCATGGTATGTAGAGAGCCCTGATGAGCTCCAGCCAGGTCCCTGGCTCTTGGCTCCCTCCCCACAACATGCACACAATTCCCTGGACCCATCTTGCTCAGCCAATTTTCAGCCTTGCTCTCAGCTCCCAAGAAGGCCCTGCAGCAAAGTCAAGGGGCTGGTGGCCAATTAGTGAGGGGGTTAATCAGGGATCTGAGGACCCCTAGGGGGTGGGGAGCCGAAGGCAGCCGCGGGCTCATCAGGAGCAGGAAATGCCTCTCATAAGGCCAGAGGAGGGCAGGACAAGGAAGGGAGGCCTCTTGGTGCTGCAGAACCAGAGAAGGGCCCATGGATTCGTGACTGCTGAGCACCAACAGCAGGGAGCATGTGTGAGTGTGTGTATGCTGTGTGGGAAGTAGCATGTAGAGGCATTCAAGTCCTTGAATGTGGTCCTGTATGCAGTTGTGTGTACATGACTGTCAATGCCACCTGTATACCCTTATGTAGGTTTTTATGTGTATTTATGACCGCAGTGGTATACAAATGGGTTTGCTACACAAACATATCTAGACATGTGAATATATGTACATACATAGTTACGTCCATATACACATGTGTGCAAGAATATGTACAGTTGGTGGGTGTTCCTGCTTGTACCCATGTACCTAAAGGTCATGTGTATAATAGCGAATCTAGTATGCAGATCAAGTGTGCCTGCACAAGTGTGCAGATGCATCCAGGGATAGATACATGCACGCTTGCATGTGTCTCTGAACAGTCAGGTGCCTGGCTCCCGTGTGTGTGTGTGTGTGTGTGTGTGTGTGTGTGTGTGTGTGTGTGTGTGCATGCGCGCGCGCGCACGCCCGTGCCCATGTGTCTGTGTGTGCAGAGATCTTGGCATGGAAAGAGCTGGGGGATGGTGGGCTCCAGGCTGCAGAAGAGGATCTGACAGACGAGGCTTGCTGCAGCCCCCGGCCCCGGGAGCCTGTTTTCCAGCCTGCGGAAGCTGTGAGCCCGTGAACTCATCTTATATTAATAGCTGCTGTCTCGTCTCTTCACTTATTGCAGGGAGAGACGGTCATGGCCCCTGCGGGGCACAGCACTCGGGGCTGCCCCACCTCCCACAAGGACTAGGGCTCAGCCCAGCAAGAAGAGAGCCCCTGACCCCTTCTTCAGTTCAGGGAGCCCACTGCCCAGCACCCTGGCCTGGCCTGTATGATGATAGACTTGAGCATGGGGGTGAGAAAGCCAGCCAAGATAGAGTGGCTGGGAGGTTTAATACCCCCTCCTCAGACACACAGGCTGAGCAGCCCAGGCCTGAGCACCAGAGGAGGCTGAGAGACAAGAGGCTCAGTATGAAGGGGAGAATCAGCCCCAACCCTGCTCTCAAGGACTCTTAGAAGCCCTCTGCCTAAGGGGAAGCTCAGCTTGCTGAGTTCCTGGTCTTCAGGAGCCTCTAGCTCTGAGGAGGAGACAAAGAAATCTGCTCTGATGAGCCTTCAGTTTGAAGGGACATGTCCCTTCTTTCAGAGACCCTGAGTTGGAGACAGGGTGTAGTAGTGCCTTCAGGAGCACGTTGTGGCTCAGGGGAGGCGGAGGCTTTGTTGTATAAATGGCTTTTTCGAAGCCCAGCAGTACTCAACAAGGGGTTCCCTGGGGAAGAATTGCTGGGCTGCAGGGGGGCTGACCTGTCCAAAGAAAGGAAGACCCTGCCAGCCCACCACACACACACACACACACACACACACACACACACACACACACACAGAGGCTCCAAATGCAGGCTCAGAGCACTGTACGCCCCCCAGACAGCGCAAGCGCCTCGCTGATGTCCAGCACAGACTCCTGGACACAGCATGGCAGTTGGTAGACTCCCCTGTGGGCCCCAGAGTCGGGGCTCCTCAGGGATGCTCGGGAGTAGGCCGGGGGGCAAGTCCCCATGGTGTCTCTTCAGAGGGTGAGTCATAACCTGGATACCCAAGCTTCGCCCTCGCATGGGCATAGGCTTGCCTGCCCCACATCCTGGCCAGCTTCTTTTGACACACTCCCAAAACTCACTCCCTAAACTAGTAAAAAACAGCTATGACCTGGGTTCAGATCCCAGCTCAACTGACAGTAACTGTGCCCTTTCTGGGAGGCCTTCCTTTTCTTTTTTAAATTGTTTGAGAGGAAAGAGAGAGAGTTTCACATAGCTCAGGCTGGACTCGAACTCCCCTTGTAGCTGCGGGTGACTTGGTGATTCTCTCTGTACTCCACCCTCCAGGTCCTACCATTACAGGTGTGCGTCACCACACCATTTAGTGTTAGACTCGAGGGTGGGGTAAGAAAGGTGACCCAGGCAGCATGGCTAGGAGGTTTAGTGCCCCTCCCCAGACACACACAGGCATGAGCACACGTTCTGGAGATCGAAACTAGGGCTTCACTGTGCATGCTGGGCAAGGACTCTACTAACCGAAACGCATCCCCAGCCTCCAGGAAGGCCTTTCTTTTGCCCACTTTTGTCTTACAGTTACTCTTATGTTCTCTGTCTTTCCCTATTTTATTTTTATTTGAGAATGCAGGCATTAACACTGCAGGGTTGTTTTTTGTTTGTTTGTTTTGTTTTTTAAAAAACTTTATATTTTAAAATATTTTATTTATTTATTTATTTTGGTTTTTTGAGACAGGGTTTCTCTGTGTAGCTTTGCGCCTTTCCTGGAACTCGCTCTGTAACCAGGCTGGCCTCGAACTCACAGAGATCCACCTGCCTCTGCCTCCTGAGTGCTGGAATTAAAGGCATGCGCCACCACCGCCCGGCAAAATATTTTATTTTTAATTATTTGTATGTATGTGTATGTTCGAGTGCAGGTGTCAATGGAAGCCAGAAGAGGGCGTTGGATCCCAGGGAGCTCAAGTTACAGGCAGTTGAGAGCAGCCAAGTGTGGTTCCTGAGGAATGAACTTCATTCCTTTGGTGTTTTGTTTGTTTCTTTGTTTTGGGTCTTCGGAGACAGCTGAGGTTAAAGGTGTACACCTCGCGCCTCCAGCTAGCTCAGTTCCTTTGTAAGAGCATCATACCTGCTTAACTCCTGAAGCCGTCTCTTCTGCTCTAACTGCAATTATTGAAAACCTTTTCTGAGTGGTGGTGCATGTCTTTAATCCCTGCACTCGGGAGGCAGAGGCAGGCAGATCTCTGTGAGTTTGAGGCCAGCCTGGTCTACAAAGCAAGTTCCAGACAGCCAGGGCTACACAGTAAAACCCTGTCTTGAAAAAAAGAAGAGAAAGAGACAAAGAAGACCTTTTCTGTTATTGATATTTCCCCTACTAGACATTAAGCTATTTGCAAAAACATCAGTAATAGTGATGGCCCATTACTCTCAGAGTTTCTTCTATAGCCCAGGGAAGCCTTGAACTTGCAATCCTCCTGCCTCAGTAAGTGGGATTACATGGTACTTTGGCATTTCCAGGCATGTACCACCATGCTCAATTTATTCTTGTAACCTCCTCTCACCTCTTGCATTTTTTTGTTTTTTGTTTTTTGTTTTTTGAGATGGGGTCTGATGTTGCCTGGGCTAGCCTTGAACTCAAAATAAAGATGAGGCTGGCCTTGAACTCAAAATAAAGATGAGGCTGGCCTTGAACTCAAAATAAAGATGAGGCTGGCCTTGAACTCACAGTAAAGCTGGGGTTAGCCTTGAACTCACAATAAAGCTGAGGCTATCCTTGAACTCACAATAAAGCTGAGGCTGGCCTTGAACTCCTGGTCTTCCTGCTTTTACCTTCCAGTGCTGGGAACAGATGCACTGCTGCATCCAGGATCCATCTTCCTCAGATGGAGAGCATTTGCCCCACTGATGATACCATGGCTAGTATGGGAAATGTGTGGCTTCTGGGTTGGCTTGGGGCAGGTGCGTGTGCAGTGAAGATCTCCTCCAGGTGGCCTTCCAAAAGCGGGAGTGAGAGGACAGCCAAGGCTGGAGCTTGGGCCTTGGACTCCTGTAGTCACTGTTAGGGAGGAATCTTGAACTCTAGGAGAAAGAATGGGAGCCTGAGAAATGGAAATGGAACTGTGTCCCAGCAGGCCCAACACAACTGATTTTGAACAGATAAGTAGCTGCTTGGGGCCTCTTTCTTTCTTTCTTTCTTTCTTTCTTTCTTTCTTTCTTTCTTTCTTTCTTTCTTTCTTTCTTTCTTTCTTTCTTCCTTCCTTCCTTCCTTCCTTCCTTCCTTCCTTCCTTCCTTCCTTCCTTCTTTCTTTCTTTTTTAAGACAGGGTTTCTCTGTGTAGCCCTGGCTGTCTTGGAACTCTCTTTAGACCAGGCTGGCCTTGAACTAATAGAGATACACCTGCCTCTGCTGGGATGAAAGACATGCACCACCAACCACCCAGCTTGGGGCCTCCGTTTTTTCTATCTGTGATGATAAAAATGTAGGCTAGGCCAGAAATGCTGTGATGGCTCCTTCAGGCTTTGGCCAACTGTACAGCCAGCCAGGCTGAACTAGTCAGAGCTTCCTTATTCATGTATTTAGTTGTTTGTTTTTGTTTTTGTTTTTGTTTTTAAATGGGGCCTTGTGTAACTGGCCTCAAACTTGCTATGAGCTGCAGCTGGCCTTGAACTCCGGATCTTCCTGCCCTCCCTCCCCCGGGTGTTGGGAGTACAGACGTGTACTGTCGTCACACTTGGCTGCTGTTCTATTTCTTTGTTTTTCCATTTCAAGTGCATGAATGGGTGTTTTGTCTGCATGTGTATCTGTGCCTGGTGCCTGTGGAGGCCAGTAGAGGGTGCCATATCCCCTGGAACTGGAGTGACAGATGGTTGTGAGCCACCGTGTGGGTGTTGGGAATTGAACCCAGCCCCTCTGTAGAGCCAGCCAATGCTCTTAACTGCTGAGCTGTCTCTTCAGCCCTCCCTATATTTGTGTGTGTGTGTGTGTGTGTTGTTAGGGATTAAATCCAGAGCCTTGTCAGCAACTCTACCCCTGAGCTCTCTCTCCAGCCCTTAGGTATTTTGAAACAGAGTCTCACTACACAGCTCAAGCTGGTATTGAACTCAGTGTGTAGCTGAAGCTAGCCTATTACTCATGATCATCTGGCCTCTGCCTTGCCCACACAGGGGGTTACAACAGGCATGTGCCACACCAGCCCAGAGCTTCCCCTGAAGCTACCTCTGCCCTTGTGGTGAGTACAGGCCTGCCTCCCTAAGCCCCAAGTTCAAGTCTCCAATTGCACAGTTACACGGAGAAGCTTTACCAGCTCCACAGTGACCAGACCATGTGACCACCTCCCAAATGTGGGCCACTGGCCCTAAGGATATAAGGTAAGGTCCAGAAGGTTCTAAGCCCCAGGGTCAGGGGAAAAAAAAAACCTGACAGAAATGAGAAGTCATCGCCCAGGGGACTGAACACAGATTTGGGAAACAGATGTTCCGGGTCTGCATATTGTCTTGTATTTCCAAGCTATATGACCTCAGCTTCAGTTTTCTCGTGAATGTAAAATGGAGACAGTATTATCTGTGCCGGGATGTTGGTTAGGCATATGCATTACCCTTAGCACAATGTCTAGCCCAGAGGAAACACTGTTGGAAGGAAGCCATTACTGTGAAGGGAATTTGCATGCTAGAAACATGTTCTGCATGCCTGAGCCCTGAACTAGCTACGCTGGGCAGACTGTGGGTATCCTCAAACTATGAGGAGTCTAATATCCTGGTTCTGAATGCTGATTCTCTGGGTGCTGACGTTCTTGCAAGCTAGTATCCAGGGTCTGGTCTGAGGGGCACTGGCATCTTGTGGTGTCAGCCACACTCTACTCTGGGTCTCCATTTTCCCAGATTCCTTAGGGAGTCCCGCTCTCCTGGCTCAAATCCACACCATGCAAATGCACAAACACCAATATTTATCAAAAAACGGTTTTTATTGAGTAGGGTTGGGGACTGGACAGGAATGCACTGGGGACCGTACCCCGATTGGCAGAGGGGTGGGGTATTGGCTCTTGCCCCGCCTCCTCTAGGGCACCTCAGGGTAAGGCCTGGCCCCCAGGCCATGGCTGTGGCGCTGAAAGCCAGTCTGGAGTGGAGAGGGGGTGCATTTTACAGTCCCGACTGCCTCGCCGGGTTGCAATTCCCCCAAATGGCCACCAGAGGGAAGCCGGGCCTCAGCGCAGAGGAGTTCTCGGTTACTCAGGTGATGGCTTCTTAAAAAAATAAAAAAAACCAGAGGCTGGTGTGTTCCTCCTGCAAACCCGAGCAGTGCGGGCCTGGGGAGGAGGCTCTGGTTTCTATGATCTCTCTGATAAAAAATAAGCAAAATAACAAAATACGTGGTTTTTCTTTCTCTATCCACCCTCCAGGAACTGAGGTCAGAAATGTGGACAAGGGCCTGGGGACACCCTGGTGCGGACTAGATTTCAAAGCATGGGTCTCTTTTTTTTCCCTTATCACCCATAAGTAAATTTATAAATAAATACACAATAAATAAATAAATATACTTTCTTTGAATGTTCACATATATAGTGATAAATCTTTCATCTAGGCAACTAAGTGTTTAACCTCTCTGACTCTGGAGCTTCAAAACTAAAGTGACGTGGTCAAGGTCAAGTTTCAGGGAAGGAAGATCAAGGACTTGGAATCATACTGTAACATTCCCAGCATTCTGGAATCGCAAACCACTTGGAACCACCATCTGGAACATTCTAGAACCATGCAGCCAGCTGGGCTGGGCCCCTGAAGGAATCTTGAACAAGATCCTAAAACACCCAATGTCTTAGAACTCCAGAACCAGCTGGGTCTTACGGGTGTGGAGCTGGGGGGTTGGAACTAAAGCCCTGGTGGGCCTAACATTCTGTTCTGAAGCCATCAAAGCCACAGGAACCACCAGGATGACACTAGACGTCACTAGGGGACCGGGACCGGAATGGAATCTTGGACGTAGAACAGCAGCAGCAGATGGCCCACAGCACCTTCTGCACGTCTTGGTTGCGGAAGGCGTAGATGACGGGGTTGATCATGGAGTTGTAGGTGGCGGGGAGCAGGGTGAGATAGGTGTAGAGGGATGGAGAGTTGGCATCTCCCAGGAGGCAGTAGACAGTGAAGGGTAACCAGCAGGCAGCGAAGGCGCCAAGCACCACGGCCAGTGTGGCGATGCCCTTGCGGGTGGCCACGTAGTGAGAGGCAGGCAGCAGGTGTCGTTGGAGGGCAATCTGCTGGGCATGGCGGCAGACGATGCGGCAGATCTGGGCATAGAGCTGCAGCATGATGCCAAACACCATGAAGAAGGCGATGGCCAGGACCACCAGATGGTTCTTGGAGAGTGGGTATACCACACCACATGTGGTCAGGCCATCCTGGCAGTTCCAGGCCAGCACAGGAACCAGCCCCAGCCCTAGGGCCCCCACCCACACCAGGGCCAGCATCACATAGGTCCGAGTGACTGTCGTCTCTGAGTAATAGGTGAGAGCGTTGTACAAGGAAAGGTAGCGGTCAACGGTGATGGCCAGCAGGCTGCCGATGCTGGCCGTAAAGGCCATTGCTAGCACGCCAACCAGCACCAGCCTCATCTCTGGTGAGCCAACGCAGAAGACAGCCGCAAAGTACAGGACCAGGCCCAGGCCTGCCAGCAGGTCTGCTATGGCTAAGCTGCCCACCAGCAGGAACATGGGGGCGCGGAAGGCGGGAGTGCCCACGATGATGGCCACCACCAGCGCGTTCTCGCAGGACACCAGGGTGCCCGAGATGCACAGCACCACGTCCCAGGCCCTGGGTGAGGGCAGCAGTGTAGCTGGGCCGGTGGGTTCCTCTGCCGGGTCCACACCGCTCACATTCACGCTGCCTGAGCCAGCTGAGAGCCAGGCCATGGAGCTGCCCGGACCCCACATCGTGGTACCTGTAGAAGAAAGGCCCTGTGAGATGCTGGCAGGCCTGTATCCCGACAAGAGGCCTTGGAGGAAGGAGATAGATCCCAGGATAACAGGTAGGGTACCAAGGCCCTGCTTCCCCCAATTCATGTCCTGAGGCTCTTGCCCCAGGCTTTGTCCTCTGAAGCCCCCAGGCCTCAAAACAGGGGCCTCTATTCCTGGCCATCCCTTCCTTCCCTGCGTCTCTTCACCTTCCTCTCTGTTCCTGTTAAAGACCTCCTTGCCACGTGTGGTCGGAGAAGTGGATCAAAGCTTACCATAAGTGAATGGGGAACCACAGGATTCAAGGTGAGCCTTAAAAAGGCTCATGACTAGGGGAGGGAACCGTGTCAAGAAGGAGGGCAGTCAGCTCCCTCCCATCAGAGACGATGACTCGGTTCCTGAAGCTCCCAGACCCCTCACGATTCGCAGCGCCGCCAGCCTCAGGCTCCGCCCCCAGGCAAAGGCGGTGCAGCTCCTTGCCAGCCCCCAATCCACCTTCCTAGGGTAACACCTCGGAACTCACTTCCCTGCACTCTCTTCCAAACTTCTGTCTCCGGACAGACCCCGTTCTCCACCTAACCCCTGGGTCTCCGCAGCAGACACCCCCTGGTGGAAGCCTGGATTCCTGAGTCAGACCCCTCCTGCCGGGACACCTGGATCTTGGGCCTGACTCCGCCTCCTGCCTTGGGTAGCTGAATCCCTAAATAAGACACCTCCCCCTGCTTGGGAAGCCCAGGTGCCCGCCCCAGATGCCTCCTGCCACCTCAACCTCAGATGACCGCCGGTCCCTCCAGGGCCTCGGGTCCGGCAGAAATGCTCACCCTTCGCCGGGTCACCCCATCACACCGCTCCAGCACCCGAACACTTGGGGAGACGCATGCTAACGCAGAATCTGCTAATCCAGAATCCCAGCTACGACCTCCGGACCCTGAGCAGCGGCAAGCAGCCTCCCACCCTCCCGGTGCCCCTGCACCCTGCGTGTCCTCCCAGACTCTGGGTACCTGCGGCAGGACCCCGCTACTCACCGCTCAGGACCGGGCGCGGCCGGGCCGCGGGGAGCCTCCACTCAGGTCCTGGCAGAGCAAGGTGTGCGCGGACCCCAAGAAGCCCCCGCGGCCGCGGGAGACGCGGCGTGAGTCACCCCGCCCCGCCCCGCCCCCGGCCACCGGTTTGGTGACGTCAGAAGCCCGGCCGGCCAATGGGCGCGGCGCGCTGGAGCGCAGCGCGCGCTGCGCGGCATAGTAATGAGGCCTCGCGCCGCCCGCTCCCCCATTCATAAAAAGTGACCGTGGCCGCGGCCCCGCCCCCTCCAGAGCCGGCCCGCGCCGTCCTTGACGCTGCGCCCTCTGCGGGTCGGGGGCTTTGGGGGGCGCTCATGGGGGAGCCTCACAAAAGACTCGGGGAGGCCAGCGAGGATGTGGGAAGAGGACAAGGGACCGGGATAGTCTGCGGGGGTGACGAGCACCCTCGGGTGTCAGAAATGGGCTGACACAAGACACAAATGGGGCTGAATGGGCGTCCCCGGTGAGGATGACAGGCTCTGCCTCTGATAGGGCCCCGAGGTGACGGTGACAGGAGCACGAGGGAGTCGGGAGGTGGGTGGTTGTGACGATATGAGCGTGGTGACAGATCTGGGAGGACGGTGGCTGTGGGACGTTGACGGTGGGGGGAGGGATAGGGCTCCTCGGGGCAGCCAGAGCAGTGTCAGGGTGACTGCGGCGTGAGGAAGCTCGGAGACTCCAGGGTCTCAGAGGTGGTGACAAAGCTCTGGGGATGACTGTCCAGGTGAAGGAACTTCAGGTCACTGTGACCCTGTCGAGTGCTGAAGGTCTGGGGCGGCAGAGCTAAGCGAGGACTGTGGGGTCCCGGAATGAAGGCCAAGTGACTTGTGAGTGGGTCCCAGAGTGAGGGGAGAGGGTAGGAAGTCTGCCTGGACGGTGACCCAGCAGGTAAGTGGCTGCCAGGACAGGTCTCGTGATGCTGGGGTTGGGATAAGGAGCTGGGTGACGTCACTGATGTAGGCCCAATAGCGTCCTCGCAGCACGGGAGGGTGCGCCTGGCAAGATGTCAAAACCTGAATAATTTATTGAAGGATCTGGAAAACCAGCGCGGGGATGGGGAGGGGGGGTCACTTCCCCGAAGCAGCAGGAGATAGGGAGCCGGGAAGAACTTGGAAACAGAAGAACCGACCGGGCAGCTCCATGCTCAGAGCAGCCTCTCTGAGCGCCCAGCTTAGGTAGCCCAGGGGGTGGAGCAGGGAGAAAACTTCTTCCCCAACCCTGCCTGCCCCATCCCTAGCGCCCATCAGTGACCTTGTGACCCTAGTAACCAGTCCTGCCCCAATTCTGGAATGTTCAAGATTGTAGGAGTCAGGAGTCAAGTGAGGGTCTGAGACTGAGGAAAGGAAGGCCAAGAGTCAGGGAATAACGTCACATACCCTCAGATACCACGGAACCGGGGCTGAAGAGAATGGCACATTTTGGGTCGGATGTGGTTAGTTCAGCTGGTAGGAGTAGACCAGCCTCGAACCCTAATATCCCTCATTTCCTGGCTGTGTGACTTTGAGGAGTGAGTCTCTCAGACTCTCTGAGTGTCTTCTGTTTTGTTTTTCATTTCTAAAATATTAGCGCCTACTGGGGACCGTCAGGAGGCGCTGGGCTCATTGTCAGCACTGGGTATCTATGTGCTGGCTGTCACTGGTATGTTTGGCCAGTGGAGGACAGCAGGGAAGCATGGGTGAGCACTAAGAGAATGAGAAGTGTTCAAATAAACAAATTAATTAATTACATTAAAAGAAAGAAATGGAGAGTGACAGGAGGCTCTGCCTTTGCGGGGCCGGGTAGATGAGACGTTCCCGTTGTAGGCTCTTTGCATGGGCTGTTCCTGTGTATGAAACCCTCTGCTCCCCCCAGAGAACTGCTCTTAGCCACTTCCCAAACAGGCTTCCTGACCTCTGTCACAGATGACCAACTAATCCTGTCCCTGTCCCCCCTCTGCTAGGCTTTCAGGTGTGCAGAACTCTTAAAAGAAAATACTCAGCAGGGTGGTGGTGGTGCACACCTTTAGTCCCAGCACATGGGAGGCAGAGATCCCTGTGAGTTCGAGGCCAGCATGGGCTACAGAGTGAGTTCCAGGAAAGGCACAAAGCTACGCAGAGAAACCCTGTCTCGGAAAAAAAAAAAAAAACAACTCATCCTAGTTCCTTTTTCTGTTTCCGGGGAGTCTGAGTCTGTTCCATCGCAGGATAAGCCATGTAACAGCAAAGGCTATGTTTGGTTTGTGGGGGGACAATGCCTGACACACAGTGGTATTCAACAACTATTGTCTGTTGCCTGATGAAAGGCAACAGGAACAGTCAAAAAGAGAAGGAAACAAGCGGAGCCGTGGCGCACGCCTTTGATCCCAGCACTCGGGAGGCAGAGGCAGGCAGATCTCTGTAAGTTCGAGGCCAGCCTGGTCTACAGAGTGAGATCCAGGACAGCCAAGACTATGTAGAGAGACCTTGTCTCAAAAACAAAACCACCATGGCTCAGCAGGTAAGAGTACTTGCTGCTCTTCCAGAGGTATCTCATCTTCTAATGAGCATACAAATACACAGTTAAAATACTCATAAAACAAACAAACAAACAAATAAAACACTTGGCACATGCCTTTAATCCCAGCATTTGAGAGGCAGAGGCAGGAGGATCTTTGTGAGTTCAAGGCCAGCCTGGTCTACAGATCAAGTTCTAAGGCAGCCAAGGCTACATAGAGAAATTCTATCTTAAAAAAACAAAAACCCGAAACCAAAAACAACCCACTCATATATAGATTAAAATAATAAATATCTAAACAAATTACAAAGAAACAAATTCAGAGAGAGAAACACAGGGGGATGAATGTAGTCCTGGTGGGGGTGTGTCCAAGAGAGAAGACAGCACCACAAGACTTGGACATCCACTCCTTCTTCCCATTTTGAGCCAAGTCCCCAGCAGAGCTCTGGTCTCAGAGAGGGGGGCAGAACAGGTGTGAGGGTGGCGTTGGACGAAAGTGGCATGTGAGGGACAATTGCCCTCGTGAGCAGCTGGTTTGCAGTAAACCGATGCACTGGTGTGAACTAGTCACCAGGTACAGGGGCACACACCTGTAACCTCAATACTTGGGAGGTAAAGGATCAGGAGTTTGAGGTCATCCTGAGCTACGAAGCCAGCCTGGACTACATGAGACCTATACCCAAATAAAAACAAACTGTCCTATCTCTGCAAGTCAAGTCCTCAAAGATGCTCCTGTTTGTCACTTCAGCACTGACCTTTGACTTCTCCATGCTGTCCACCTGTCCCTACAACTGTTTTTCTTTCTCTTTTTCATAAATTAAAAAATTTTTAAACTTATTTGTATTTCCTTCCCATTGGGGTTCGGCCTGCATGTATGTCTGTGTGAGGCTGTTGGGTGCCCCGGAACTGGAGTTACAGACAGTTGTGCGCTGCCATGTGGGTCCTGGGAATTGAACTCAGGTCCTCTGGAAGAACAGCCAGTGCTCTTAACTGCTGAGCCATCTCTCCAGCACAATATTTTCTTTTTTAAAAAAAGTTTTGGTTTTTTTTTTTTGGTTTTTTGAGACAAGGTTTCTCTATGTTGCTTTGCACCTTTCCTGGAACTCGCTTTGGAGACCAGGCTGGCCTCAAACTCACAGAGATCTGCCTGCCTCTGCCTCCCGAGTGCTGGGATTAAAGTGTGCACCACCACCGCCCGGCCTAAAAGAGATTTTTACTGCTGGGTGGTGGTGACACACACCTTTGGTCCCAGCACTTGGAAGGCAAAGGCAGGTGGATCCCTGTGAGTTCAAGGCCAGCCTGGTCTACAGAGTGAGTTCTAGGACAGCCAGGCCTACATAGAGAAAGCCCGTCTCAAAAAGATAGTTATTTTAATTGATGTGTATGTGTGTATTTCTAGGTTGAGTGCATGCGTAGATGCTCAGAGAGGCCAGAAGATAGTATCAAATTCCTTGGAGCTGGAGTTATAGGTGGTTGTGAGCGGCCTGGAATAGGTGTTGGGTCCTTTAGAAGAGCAGCAAGTGTTTATTTATAACTGCAAAACCATTTCTCCAGGGCTTGTGTCTCCCCATCCCCATCCTACCCCCCCAATCCCCATCCTACCTGCCCCATCCCCCACCACCCCCAACCCCAGCTGTTTCTTGAGATCTTTGCTTCATACAAACCATATCCTGCATCTGTATTTGGATTAATTTTTCTTTATAAAATAACCATGAACTCCACCCAAGCAAGCTGTGTCATCGTCCCCCACAGTGGCCCCAACATCCCGCACCAAAATAGGTTCTGAATCTAACTATGAAGATGACATCCTGTGTGGTCTTGGACATTTGAGCTAGTTTTCTTCAAATTTCTTAGTGACAGTTATCCCAGGGGGAAGGCATTAGCTTCCATTTGCTTCTACTGAAGTAGGCAGATGGTCATGAACTCCCTCATTTGCATGTCACCGTGTACTTTATGGCGAGGATTGCCTTTCTGGCTGCCAGGGAGGGAAAGTATGAGGGTATGTCTAAACTCAGAGCACTTGGAGACTCAAAGACGGAGTGAGACAATAGATTTTCACATGTGCGCCCTCTCTGGCACCAAAGTGTGTGTGTGTGTGTGTGTGTGTGTGTGTGTGTGTGTGTGCGCGCATGCTCACGCATGTATGTGCATGTGTATTCGATGTGCATACACATGTGTGTCTCGCCCTGTAGGCCGCACTGGCCTCAGACTTGTGAGAATCCTCCTCAGCTGGGATTACAGGTGAGCTACCACACCGGCTGAGGTCAGCTCTTATGTGCCTCTCCTCCCGGAGACCTTCTCTCCAGGGGAAGGACAAGCCCTTCTTGCTCCATCTCCTCACTTCTTCCCCACCACCAACCCTACAAAGTGAAGGGACAGAGCCCACGCTTCATAGAAGCCGAAGGACTTGCCCCAATCCACGCTGTGAGTGGACTGGACTTCAAAGCTGTGACCAAGGCCAGGGTGCTTCCCACTCCAGCATAGATGGCACCCTCTCCCAAAAAGGGAGTCATCTTACTGACAAACCTGCAGTTCCTCAGGTGGCCACCAGATGGCTATGAGCTTCCCTGTCCAGGTGAAACTTTTTTGTTTTTTTCTTTGAGACAGGGTCTCAAGCAGCCAAGGCTGACCTCAAACTTAAAACTTCTGATCTTACGCCTCCACCTCCAGAGTGCTGGTACTACAGGCAGACACCACCACACAGTTTTACATTTTTGGTGCAGGGGACCAAACCCAGGCTTCCTGCATGCTGATCAAGGACTCCACCATGGGAGCTTACTCTACCGGCCCCAGGCAAAACTTTCCTTTTTTCTGTCTTCTCCACCAGCCTGGGGACCTCCGGCCTGCATCCAAAGAGAGGGACACGTGTGTCTGTCCATGCATATATGAGAAGCACGGAGAGTTAATCTCCATTCTGACTTTGTCCAAAATTCAGGAGACTGGACAGTTAGCACGTTTTTTTGGGGTGGGGTGGGGTACGGATCCAGTCATTGAATTAATGTTCTTTTTTAAATTTTTCTTTATTTTTATGTTATGTGTATAGTTTTTTGTCTGCATGTACGTCTGTGTACCACTTGTCTTTCTGGGACCTTCTGAGGCCATAAGAGAGCGTCAGATGCTCGGGAACTGGAGCTATTGCAGGTTGTGAGCTGTAGGTGTTAGGAATCAAACCCAGGCTCTCTGGGAAAGCAACACATACACTTGACCTCGGAGTCATCCCTCCAGCCCTCATTCAACCAATTTCCAATAGCAGTGGCCTGGCCTCGGGGTCAGGTGGGGGACAGAACAATACATAAGCCACACTCCTGCATGTTCCACTTTCATTTATATTGAGTATCTGCTATTTGCCAGGCACAGAGAAAAACACTGCAGTGAGCAGAAAACATTCCTCCTCCCTGGAATTTCTATCTTAATAGAGAGAAACAGACAACGCACAAAGAGATGCCAGCTATGATGTCGTCTATGATATCAAGTCCTTGAGGGTCTCATAGAGCAATGCACAGGCACATATGCACACAAACAATAGGACAGGAGAGCTAATAAGCATCTACTTCATCCTGTGTGCAGGGGGTTCACCCAGGAAGAAGAAAGCCATGGCTCCTGCCATTGTGGAGCGTGTAGACCAGGAAACAAATAGGCAGTTAATTATGCATTGGATACACGCTCCAAGGGAAAGCAGGTGCTGGCATGTAGAATAATTAGGAGAGGTCTTTTCAGTAGAGAGGTTAGGAAATGAGTCACTTCAAGAGGGAACAGATGAGCTTGACTTTCCAGGACAGGGCACAGCAAGTGGACAGCCCCCCAGGAGGGGACGAGTGTGAGGGCCGGAGAGGAGGCCGGATGGACACAGAAGCCAAGTGAGCATAGGCCTGCGCCCAGAAGGCATCAAGAGAGACTCCAGTGGGTGATGGAGAGCCTGGAGATGGAAGGTGCTGGCGCGGCTGAGGGGGCAATAGGACCTGGGGTGTTTTGTTTTGTTTTTTTCCCCCAAGGATCATTTTCAGTGGTGGCTCAAAGGATTAATAGCTAGACAGATGGAGCTGAGGGCAGAGAGTTGGGATAAAGGCAAGAAGAATGCCTTCCTAGCGTGGAAATGAGGCATGATGGGAAAGGTTCAGACAAGCAAGATACACCCAGAGTCAGGAGCTCAAGGTTCCAGGTAGAGGGCAAACCATGCTGACAAGTCACCGAGAGAGATGTGGATGTCTGTGTGAGGGCCCGCTCAGGGAGGGACTATGGGGCCCAGGAGACATAGGGAGATGGGGTCTGAGGTTTTGAGTTGGAAGCAAGGGCAGGGGTGAAAACAAAGTGAGCTCCCACCTGGGTGGTGGGGGGCAGTGGGAAGAGCAGAGAAGCTAGGGCTTCCTGTGTGGAGGACAGGAAACAGAAGCCTAATGACACCCAGGTGGAGGTGCACCGGAAACAGGGACCCCCCTCCCCCAGCTGAGTTATAACTTCCCCTGAGAAGGTGCAGGCTGAACATGGCACAGCCCATGCATGGCGCAGTTGTGGACATCAGCTGACTAACTCTGATTAGAATATATTTTACATCTTGTTGGTAAGAAGGGTCACTCGAGGCTGGAGAGATGGCTCAGTGGTTAGGAGCAGTTGTTGCCTTTCCTGAGGACCCGGGTTCGATCTCCAGCACCCACATGGAGGAGGCTCACAGCCTTTTATTATTATTATTATTATTATTATTTTTTTTTTTTTTTTTTTTTTTTTTTGAGACAAAGTCTCTTTATGTAGCTCTAGCTGTCCTGGAACTCACTCTGTAGACCAGGCTAGCCTCGAACTCATCGAGATTCTCTTGCCTCTGCTTCCTGAGTGCTGATGGATTAAACTCGTGTACCACCATCGCCCCGCCGCCCTCCGTGACCCGGCGGAGCCCCATCCCTTTGGTCCAACCCGGTCCCAAACCGCCGAACACAGCCACGCCTCCCTCTGGCCCCCACTGCTCTGGCCAAGCTCTCCCTGGGCCCCTCCCACCGGCCACACCCACTAGCCACGCCCCCGCGCGACCACGCCCCCGTTGCCCAGGTCTCCCTCTGGCAAGCTCCGCGAGTGGAGTCAAGAAAGGACGCGCCACGCCAGCTGTCCGCCGACCCCCAATCCCGGCCCCCGCGCCCATGGCCGCACCCGGACCCCGCGCCTTGCGTGCTGCTTTCTGCGGCGGTTGTTGTTGCCTCCTCCTGTGTGCCCAGCTGGTTGTAGCTGGTAACGCTGGGCAGGACCTGATTAGGGGGCAAGGCAGGGGCAGGTGTACCTCACTTTAGCTTCCTGTTCCTGCACATCTAGGCTTGGGGGGTGAGGGGGTGGGAGGGGACCTTTTCAACGTCTTCGGGGCTCCAGGGCTGTGTTAAGACCATAGTGCATATTTATGGGTTCTAGGTGTGGGGGACTAGGAGACTTAGGTGGGTAAGTGGAGGGGGTGACTCCCAATGCCCCTGGGAACTTCAGGAGTAGGTAAAGGAAGACGTTCTGGGGGTGGAGAGATGGTAAGGCTAGGGAAGCTCCAGGCCCAGGCGGAGGGGTGAGAGACGCCCGCCATAGTCGGGGAGGTGTGCAGTTGGGTACCTGGCACTTTGCTGTTTTCTAACCCCCACTCCCAGGTAAAGGAGCGCGAGGCTTTGGGCGGGCAGCCTTGATCCGCCTGAACATCTGGCCTGCTGCCCAAGGGGGCTGCAAACACCTGGGACACTGTGAACGCTGTGTGGACAGAGCCCACAACCTCTCCGTTTGCGTCTGGCAGCAGTGCGGGCCAGAAGAGCCAGGTTTGTAGCTGGGCCCTCCCGGAGTCCATCCCCCCATCCACCTCACCCCCCAGCTTTCTCCCCACACCTCTTCCCTGCTTCTTCTCCCACCAGGACATTGTGTCGCCCAAGCCGAGGTGGTCAAGGAGGGTTGCTCTGTCTATAACCGTTCAGAGTCATGCCCAGGTAAGGGAGTTCACTCTAAACCTACATGAAGGGAGGGAAGTGAGGTATCAGCAGCCACAGCCTGCTTCCAGGAGGTATTAACTTCTCTCGGGGAGTGGACTGCACCCACGGACAGCTGGGGCCTTGTCCACAAGCAGTTGTACCTTGCCCTGGCTGGTGTCCTAGCCTATAAATCGGTCCAGGTGTGCCCAGGGGCTGGGGGAGCTAGCGCTGTGTGATGTAAGGCACAGTGAGGTCTTTGGAATGGAGGAATCTTCCTGAGGCAAGTGGCATCGGAGATGGAGCGCATCTGGGGGAGGAGACTGGATGACCAGGCTTGAATGGGGTGGGGGTGCCGTCTGAGTGGGAGATGGGTCCAGCGACTGACTCAGGCTAGGGATCCTGGACAGAGGGAGAGCTGTCTCATCATGGATTCCCTGTCTCCTCAGCTTCCCACCACCATCCCACCCATGAACCCAAGACGAGCACAACAGGTAGGGTCCTCCCCAGGGGGTGGGAGGGTGGGGGGTGGACTGTGGCAGAAGGAAACAGCAGCCCCGGGCACAGGCACTGACATGCTCCGTGACCTCCGTCCTCTGAGTTCTCTGCACCCACAAGATGGGTTGGACGGTACTTGCCTCACAGAGCCAGGAGGATTTATGAGACCCTGTAAGGCCCGCTTCCCTGTCTGTTGCATCAGCATCAAAAGCAGTTGGGAAATGACAGTTTCCGTCACCCGTTCTGGGAACTCGGGGTGACCCCTCCAGATCCCTGCTTGGAGCTGAGGAGGTGTGGCTCCAGTTGCTAAGAGATGCCCCCAGTGACCACCTGCAGCAAGCTGAGGGCCCCAAAGTGGGTTCCCAGCAGAGCAGGGGAGGAACCCCATCTGCCTCTAGGTCCCCCACTCCCGCTCCGAGGCCCAGAGGTCACTAAACTTAGCCAGGATGGCTGAAGAGGCTCTTGGTTAATTAAAGCCGGCAACTGATCTTAAAGAATTAATTATTGATGGCTCGGCTCCCTCGGCTTGAGCCCCAGATCTGCCGTGCCCAGCTCGCTTCCTCCCTGTCTGTCTGCTTCCCCCAGCCAGCTTTCCTGCAGCTCTCTGCATCAGCCACAGCAGAGCCATCCTCCCCACTTCCTGTCCTTAGATTCTGCGCTGTCCATGGCCTCTGGGCAGGGGACCCTGTTCCCAGTTGGGCCCCTTGTCCATTGTCCCAGAATGATCGTCTGCTCACCAGTGTTTTCCTGCGCTGGGCACCTGGCCCAGGGCCTGAAATCAAATCCCTGGTTGGAATTGATGGGTAATGTGGTCCAGCTGGTAGCCACCAGAGCCTGGACCAGTAAGTAACTCAGTGCTCAGGCCTTCCCTGCAAAGGGCAGAGGAAAGGGTCACTGGGAGGTGACAGGCCAGCCAGGTCTGGCCCTGTGTTTAGTCTTCACTTGCCTCCTCACTAGGGTGCTGGTCCTGGGCCTCCCCTTATCCTTTGTTCCTCCCTCTCTTGGTGAGGACTCCAGGCTTAGAAGGCCTCAAGACCTGTGATGGCTCATCTGTGCTCCAGGCCTGTGCCCTGAGCTGTAAGGAGGGCTGGTGGCTGAGTGCCAGGTCCATCCTTCCTCTCCTAGGCTAGTGAGGGACAGCAAGGATGCAGGGGACCTTGGTCACTGTTGGTCCCATGTGACCAGGAGGCCCAGAGAGGGTGTGTGTGTGGCATAAAGGATGGAGCAACTCAGGAACAGAGCTGGACAAGGTCCACCCATCCCAGCCTCAACTGTCCTTTCCACCAGCTTGCGCGCAGGGATCGAACTCAAGGCCTCACTAGACAAGCTAGGCAAATGCTCCATCCCTGAGCTGCATCCTCAGCCTTCCACTGGACTTCGGAGCCCGGTAGTATGGGCCCCATCTTGAGGACTGAAGGAAGCCTCAAGGTGTCAGGTGTGGGATCCGGGTCCACGGGGGGCCTGTTGTCACCTCCACCCTACAGGGAGTCCCCCCGTCCCTGAAGCCCACAGCCCGGGTTTTGACGGCGCCAGCTTCATCGGGGGCATTGTGCTGGTGTTGAGCCTGCAAGCAACAGCGTTCTTTATTCTGCGCTTCCTCAAGGCCAAGGACAGCACTTACCAGACACTGTGAGTACACAGCCAGCAGCAGGCTCCAGCTGCCTCCCCTACTCCCTCCTGCCTGGCAACCTGGCAACGTTTCTCTACGTGGTCCCAAAGACAATGCCTACTCTCCCGACATCCCCCATGGGAACAATACCCCTCCCCTCTCTAGCTGAGGTTGCCCCTGCCAGATGTTGGGTGGGACCCGGACTCAGCCCTCAGAGTTCAGTGTCTGAGCCTCTGTGTCTTTGTCTCCTCATGCTGCCAGCAGGGAAGAGAACCAGTAGGTGTCAGCCCCAGGCCAGTCCTCAGGCCACTGCCGCTGTGGGCAGGAGCCAGGGCCGTGTGTCCAGTGTGGTTTTCTCGGAGGAAGGAAGGGGCTGGGCGAGGCTTTGGTGTGCCTGTTCTGTGTGCTGTGGGGCCAGGTGTGCAGCTTGCATTAAAATGTTGACTCTTCCAGCTGCGCCTGATCTCTGGAAAGTGGGGTGGGGGGTCCTCACCACCCCTGAGTGTTGTCTCTGTCTGGCCTCCACAGAATCTGACCCCCCAGTGGTCCTGGCTCCACCTTGAAGGGACAGAGGACTCAGAGGCCACCCTCTTGATTGCCTTATGAGCACTGGGGGTGGGACACACTTTGGCCACCCGTTTCTGGCCCCTGTAGGCACAGGGCACCAAGCGGGCTTAGCGCCAATGGCTGACATTCTTTCCTGTCCTGGGCCCGGCACCTGTAGCTGAGAGCATCCTTCGCCCACCTCATGTTTCATCCAGCCCGCTGAGCCCCCAGCCTGGTACTTGAGGTCTGCTGCTGCTTCTCACCAACCCAGTCTGGGGTCTACCCCCAAATAAAGGACCTGCTTCCACCCCGTGATTCCTGGCCGATGTCCTGGGCTGTCTGTGAATTGGATGGGGTGAGGGAGGGATTTCTGTCTAGTACTGTTGTCTGCCTTTGAGACATTTTCAAGCTGTGGGAGGGCAGCAAGATGGCACAGTGGGTAAAGGGGCCTTACCGTGCAATCCTGACAAGCTGAGTTCGATCCCCGAGCCCACCTGACAGAAGGAGAGAACTGACTCCTGCAGGCTGTCCTCTGACTGCCACACATGCGCTGTGGCATGTGCCTGCCACCCACAAGTAGATACTAAAAACATTTAAATTAAAACATTTTATGGGCCGGGTTGTGGTGGCGCACGCCTTTAATCCCAGCACTCGGGAGGCAGAGGCAGGCAGATCTCTGTGAGTTCGAGGCCAGCCTGGTCTACAGAGTGAGATCCAGGAACGGCGCAAAGCAACACAGAGAAACCTTGTCTTGAAAAAAACAAAAAAACAAAAAAAACAAAAAACATTTTAGGGATTGGGAGGATGGCTCTGCAGTTAAGATCATGCACTGTTCTTTTTTTTTTTTTCTCCCCCGAGACAGGGTTTCTCTATGTAATAGCTATGGCTGTCCTGGAACTCGCTCTGTAGACCAGGCTGGCCTTGAACTCACAGAGATCTGCCTGCCTCTCCAGTGCTGGGATCAAAGGCGTGCTCTACCACTGCCCAGCTAAAGATACATTTTTTTTTTAAAGGTATTTCCAAGTTAGGTACTGGGAGTCAGGTGTGGTGGTGTGTATCCAGCACGCAGGGTCAGGAGTTCAAGGCCAGTTACAGCTACATAGTAAGTTCTAGAATAGCTTTGGCTACATAAGGCCTCAAAATTTTTATTTTCAAGTTAGGCATTGTGATACTTACCTGTCACCTCAGCATTTGGTAGAATTAGGAGGACCAGGAGTTCAAGGTCATCACTGATTAGAGTGAAAATGTAAGCAAATGAATGCAAGGGCAGTCTGAATCACATGAGACCCATCTCTAAAAGTCAAATCATTACAACAAAAAGTAAGTTCATCTGGGATTTTTTTTCCTCAGGTTAATTTTATTTGTGTGTGTGTGTGTGCAGTTGTATCTGTGTGTGTGTGTGTGTGTGTGTGTGCAACATATGTATGTGTGTAGTGTAACTGTGGTGAGCATGTGTGTGTGTGTGCAACATATGTATGTGTGTAGTGTAACTGTGGTGAGCATGTGTGTGTGTGTGTGTGTGTGTGTGTGTGTGTGTGTGTACCATATGTGGTATATGTATAGTGTATCTATGTGGTGTGTGTGTAGCATATGTGTGGAGTGTATCTGAGTGTGTGTGTGTGTGTGTGTGTACAGCATATGTGGTGTGTGTAGTGTATCTGTGTTGTGTGTATGTGTAGCACATATGTGTGTATAGTGTATCTGTGTGTGGTGTATGTATAGCACATGTGTGTGTGTGTAGTGTATCTGTGTGGTGTGTGTGTAGTACATATGTGTATATAGTGTATCTATGTGTGGTGTATGTGTAGCGTGTGTGTGTGTGTGTGTGTGTGTGTGTGTGTGTGTGTGTGTGTAGTGTAGTGTATCCATGTGGTGTGTGTGTGTAATACATATGTGTGTATAGTGTATCTGTGTGTGGTGTATGTATAGCACATGTGTGTGTGTGTGTAGTGTATCTGTGTGGTGTGTGTGTGTGTAGTACATATGTGTATATAGTGTATTTGTGTGTGGTGTATGTATAGCACATGTGTGTGTGGTGTATATGTAGCATGTGTGTGTGTGTGTGTGTAGTGTATCTGTGTGTGGTGCATGTGAGTACGCAGGAACACACACCCTTGTGTGAGCGTGCAGAAGCCAAAGAAGGAAGTTGGGTGTCTCCTTTTATTGTTTTTCCTCTCATTGTCGTGAGGCCGGGGTCTCTCACTGAACTGGAAGCTTGACATTTTGTCTAGCCGGTTGGCCAGACAGCTGGACCCTGCTGGTCTCTGTCTGCAGGCCCCTGCCCTAGTGCTGGGTAAACCCATCCATTCCTGCTTTTTTACATGGTGCTGGGCGTTCAAATTCAGGAACTCGTGTTTGCACATCAGTGGCTCTTACTCACCGAGTCACCTCTGCGGTGACTGACCCTCTTCTAGAGAGTACGGCCACCAGCCAGGTAACTGTGCTCACTCATGACAGCACCCCTGGATGACGGCACCCCTGGATGACGGCACCCCTGGAGAGACTGAGCTGGGGTTGGAGTCTAAGATTTCTGACTCTAGGGTGAACAGAACACCAGGATTCCCTTCTGCCACTCTCTGTCCCTAAAATTAAGCTCCAAAGCTGAGGGGGTGGGATGGGGGTGAGGGGGGGTAGCAGCACTCCTGGGACTCTCTGGCAGGCAGAAGACAGTCCTGGCACTGTGCTTGCTTCCAGGCCTGTGTTGGGGTCTTATCTCGAACATTCTGTCCCAGCTAGGAGGTTGTAAGCTCCGCTAATGCCCACTCTAGGAATCTCACAGCTCTGGGCCTCACTTTCTTACCTGTAAAGAGGGACAACATCTTGGTTGGCTGTGGAAAGGCTCAGAGCAGGCAGATGTGATTCATTCTTCTCCAGAGCACTCGTGTTCCCAAGGGGGTCTCTGGCTGCAGCTGAGGAGCCTCACAAGAACCTGGGATCTACAGGTAGTTCCAGCTACTCCTTGGCCTTGGGGCTCACCTGCTCACATACGGCATCACCAGCCACATGTGGGTCCCTTCCTTAGTACTCTCCTTCCTCTGCGTCCTTGCAAGGCCCACATCTATCCACTCAGACACCAGCCTCCTTTAGCTCCCTGAATCTCCGGTTTCCAGCCATCTTGCTTTCTTCTTTTTTCTAAGCCTTTGCATCTGTGGTTCCTCCTGACATACTGCCCTTCCCACAGCTCTCTCTGCTTGATTGCTTTTCTGTGTCTCCCTCCTTTATCAAATTCTGTCTTTTCCTTTAAAAGTAGAGAATGAGTTCCAGGACAGCAGGGCGGTGGTCCCAGCACTCAGGGAGGCAGGTGGATCTCTGTGAGTTCAAGGACAGCCAGGGCTGTTACACAGAGAAACCCTGTCAAAACAAACAAACAAAACAACAACAACAACAAAAACAAAGTAAAATCTTAAAGAAAAAAGTGTTGGAGCAGGTTCCTTCCCCCATCTTTCCAAGCTGCCCTGATGACACATTCGAATGCCCGGCTGTGCCCGGAGGTCGTCCACAAGGCTGGAGATCCTTATGAGGCCGTGCTCCGAGGTCACCATCTGGTCTCTAGCTGTGGTAATGAAGTGTGGCTACCTTGGCAAATTTGAAATCACCCGATGGCCACAGAGCTGGGAACACCGTTGTCAATCATACGGGTAGATTAGACAGGGTGGAGGGATCAGCCCCAGACCCGATGCTCAGCTTGTAAGCATGGAAACAAGGAAGGAGAATCTGCTTCCATCCATCCATTTGGTTTCGTTGTACTGAGACTTTCAGCTGTCACCACGGACCATGGAGTGGCAAGACGGAAACACACAGTGAGGAGAATTCCAAATAAAATGCCTCAGTGAGAGGTGGGGCTGTGTGTGGTTTGCATCTGTAATACAGGCAGAAGATCAGGAGTTCAACTCCAGCCTTGGCTACATGAAACCTTGTCTCATAAACAGGTAAAAATAGTAATACTGGTAAATAAGTAGGGACCAGTAAGATGGCTCAGAAGGTAAAAGCCCAAGTTCAGGCGGGTGGTGGTGGCTCACACCTTTAATCCCAGCACTCGGGAGGCAGAGCCAGGCGGATCTCTGTGAGTTCAAGGCCAGCCTGGTCTACAAAGAGAGTTCCAGGAAAGGCGCAAAGCTACACAGAGAAACCCTGTCTCGAAAAACAAAAACAAAAAAAAGCCTGAGTTCGATTCCTACATGGTTGCCCTCAACTTCCACACATGTAATATGGCACACACACCCAGATAAAGAAAGAAATGTAAAAATAAAGCCAGGTGCGGTGCATCCCTGTAATCACAGTTCTCAAGAGGCTGGGGGAGAAGATGCTGAGAGTTTAAGGCCAGCCTTAAAAACTGTCTCAAAAACAAAACAAAGTGATGAAAGGGGGGCTGAGAAAGAATGGTCCCCACGGGCTCATATCCTCGAAAGCTGGGTCTGTCGCTGGAACTGTCTGGGACGGATTAGGAGGTGTGGCCTTGGCGGAAGAAGCACGTCACCGGGGGTGGGGGCTTTTGAGGTTGTGAAAGCCCAAGCCGTGTTCCCCGTTAGCTCCTGCTCTCTGTCTCCGATCAGAGGACCCGCTGTGAGCTCTCGGCTACTGCTGGGCACAATGCCATGTGCCTGCTGCCGTGCTTCTGGCCATGGGGATCACGGGCTCGAACCCTGTGGAACCATGAACCCCCAAGTTAAACGCTTTCCTTTATAAGTTGCCCTGGTCACGGTGTTTATCACAATGGAAAAACAAGACAAAGGGTGACAAGCACTCCTTCCCTTGGCCGCTCCCGGAGATAACTGCAGATACCGGTGTATGTCAGATGGTTCTCTGTGAATTTACAACCTCTGTACACATGTTTAGCTCTTTTATAGCACAAAGTGGGTCCGTGCTGTTCTGCAGTCACTGCTTCCTTACAGATCAGATGCATCCTGTGAGTTGTCCAGATGGTCATAATTTATTTGCCTGGATCCTATCAATGACTGCTGGGGTCATTTCCATATTGACTCATAAGTAGCCATGTAGAGGCCCGTGTGCAAAGCCGGGCACTGCTGAAGGCAGACTCAGGAGAGACAGATCCCGAGCAGTGGAACTGTAGAAGCTCAGGGCATCCCTCTCAGGGATCCATCCACCCCACAGGCAAACAGCCTTTGCTTCCCCTGACACCTCATTGTACCCCAGCTGCCCCCCATCCACTCACACTGGGCCTGACGAAGGACAGGCCCTCAGAGGTTTGCTGAATGAGTGATCCCATCCCCTCCCTTCTCCCCCATCACATCTTGCTCTTCTTCAGCTCAGGCTTACCTCTCACAGCTGGGCCAAGCCTCCTGCCTCTAGGCACCCTGACCCCATTGATTTGCCTATGCTAACAGATGTTTCCAAGGCTCCAAGGAATTCAAAATGGAACAAGCGGTCAGGGCACTTCCCTAAGGGTGCTTCTTCTCTGGCTGGGGTGGGGGTTGATGTACAGGGATTGGCTGACTGTTCTGTGGCTTTGGACATGTAAGCGTGGTATAGCAAAAGCGTGGCTCATCTCCGAGCTCCGTGTTTTTGTTTTGTTTTTGAGACAGGGTTTCTCTACGTAACCATGGCTGGCCTTGGCCTAGAACTCACTTGGTAAACCAGACTGGCCTGAAATTCACAGAGATCTGCCAGCCTCTGCCTCACCAGTGCTGGCATTAAAGGCTTACATCACCATGCCTGGCATGAGCCTCTTTTTTCTTTTCTTTTCTTTTTTTCTTTTTTCTTTTTTTTTTTTTTTTTTGGATTTTCGAGACAGAGTTTTCCGTGTAGTTCTGGTGCCTGTCCTGGAACTGTGGTTTCTTAGGCACCTACTTTGTAGCAGGACCAATGGTAGGGAACTGGAGTCTGGGGAAATGAGTATGTCAGTAAGATTCTTGCTGTGCGAGCATTTCAGATCCTCTGCTCCCACATAGACGGCAAGTGTGCCCTGGCCCTGACATAGAGCACCCCTTTAATCCCAGCACTCAGTGGGCAGAGGCAGGCGGATCTCTGTGAGTTCAAGGCCAGTCTCATCTAGATAGCGAGTTCCAGGACAGCCAGGGCTACATAATAGAGACCCCGTCTCAAATAAATTAATAAAATAAAATGAATAAAATCTTTTCTCAATCAGGTAGAAAGTGAGGAAGACATCCAGCACTGACCTCTGACCTCCATATGCACTAGCGAACACCACCAGGTGACTAAGAGTGACACCTGAGTGTAACAGGCGACCCATACAAGGTGGCAATGGCCACTATTAATATTGTTGACAAGGACAGGGGGTAGAGACAGCAACAGGGCTGGACCTTCACAGAGAGCAGAGCCACACAGGAGGAGACTAAAGGAGAAACTCTACCTAGAAGGTGTGAATGCCAAGTGACTGGGGTTGGGTGTGGGATGGGGGAGGTAGGAGCGGGGGTGGGGGGTGGGGGGTGGGGAGAATCCACAGGGATGAGGTCTGGAGAGATGGCTGCTGAGCCCTGGATGTGAGGGTGAACAGGCAGAGGCAATATCAATTCTCTGGAGCCCGAGGGAGGAAAACCCTGCTGGCTCCAGTCTGGGTGGGGTGCCTCTGGGGGACAATGGGAAGAAGTCTTGCTTCAAGTTACCACCCTCACGGCCTGGTTCTTCTAAGCTGGTGCCCTCCCACTGGTGGCCCCAGCAACATGGACCTCCTTCGGGCCCGACTGTTCCTGCTCGCCTGTTTGAGGGTCCAGGCTCACCCCAGCTGCCCAGGGAGCTGAAAGGTGGCTCTCCACATCAACCCACTCTTCATTCTTCCCTCAACCCCAAAAAGGTAAGAGTCTGATAATCTGGGCCGCTCACGCAAATGTATGTAAATAGGATGCAAATACTGCAAAACCTTGTCATCTCAGGAAGCAGATACCCTAACGTCTAGAGTCTGGGAGGTAGAAGGAGTTGCAGCAGAGTCTGGAGGAGACATGTCCACCCTGTGACCACTGACCCTGTGTCTCCATGCAGAACCCAGGGAACTAGAAGCTGGGAGTCCCAGGAAGTCCTGGGGAGAAGGAAACTCCAGGTCCCCAAGGTGAGGGATGCTAAGGATCCGGCTGGGGCCGCCTGTGGCTGGGTGTGGTGGTTTGAACAGGAATGGCCCCCATAGGCTCATCATATATTTAATGCTTGGTCATGGGGAAGTGGCACTATTTGAGAGGGATTAGGAGGTGTGGCCTTGTCACTGAGGGAAGGCTTTAAGGTTTCAAAAGCCAATGCCAGCCAGGCTCAGTCTTTCTGTCTCTCTGTCTGTCTCTGTCTCTGTCTCTGTCTCTGTCTCTGTCTCTGCCTGCAGATCAGGAAATAGCTCTCAACTACTTCTTCAGTACCATGCCTGCCTGTGTGCCGCCATCCTCTCCACAGTGGTGATGATGGACTAAACCTGTGAAATGGCAAGCCAGGCCCTGGTTACATGCTTTCCCTGTAAGAGCTGACGTGGTCATGGTGTCTCCTCATGGTAGCAGACCGCTGACTAAGACACTGGGGTGCGGCAGTGGCTGTCCGTGTTGATCAGCTGCAACAGGGAAGCAGGAGCCTCCTCTGTGCCAGGCTCCAAGTGGGCATGTGCCCAGGATCCTGGGGTGTGCCAGGCAGGTCACACTGCCCATGCTTTACTGCAGAGGACAGTGAGACAGTGAGACTCAGAAAAGATCAACTTCTTGCCACCAATCAGAGAGCCAGAAAAGGGTGAGGATATGACGGGCACTGAATCCTGTTTTTTTTTTTTTTTTTTGTTTTTTGTTTTTTTTTGTTTTTTGTTTTTTGTTTGTTTGTTTTGTTTTGTCCTGAGCATGGGGCAGGACTTAGGACATCTGCTTCTGGGATTTCAGGGTGACCTGGACCACCAGGCAAGATGGATCCCAAGGGGGAGCCTGGGGATCATGAGGCTATCCTCGGACTTTGCTTTGTTCCCAGACTAGGGCTGAGCCCTCTCCACTACTTAGGGCTGCAAGTGTCAGAGGGAATGGTGAGAATTTGGAGTAGGGCTGGTTCTGCCTCACTGCTGGCTCATGGAGCCTCAGTTAAGGTGCACAGACCTCACAGTCAACACCCGGCTCTTTCTCTCTGGGCAGGATATCAGCGGGCCTGCTCTGGTGCCAGGTGGGTGAGGAGGCCTTTACAGGAGCAAAGAACTTGGACTCAGACCAAGCTGGGGTGTTGGGAAGGCTCCAGGCGTGGTGGGGCCTCTCCTCACGTCTCTTCACAGCCCCCTCCTCAGAAGCTCACAGGATCTGAGAGGGCTGCTGATCCCTTACTTGTTCCAGAATCTGGGTAGAGGAGTTTGGGAAATGGCTTGGGGCCTTTTTCAATCTCTCTCCCTTTTCCCAGGTCTCAAGAGCTGCCAGAAACTGCTGAGTCCCAGTGCTTCCTTGAGTGGTTGGTACCATTTGTGTCTACCAGAGCTCTCCCAGTCTTTTGAGACATGGACACTTCAGGGAGTAGCTGGCTGGTAAGAAAAAGAGGACATAGGCAAAGCCCAGTGGTCACTGCTCTCCCTGTCTCCCTAAGGGGAGCCAACGTCTATTGAAGCAAGGCATAACTTACTAGACTTCACAGACAGGAGCTTGCCCAGCTCCTTCAGGGACTGAAGAAGTCTGAGAAGGCTTCATGGAGGAGGTGTCATTTAGAAGGACCTTAAAGGCCCTGTAGAAGTTCTCTAGGCACACGAGGTGCAGGAGCACTTTACAAGTAGAAGCAAAGATAAACTCAGGAAAGTGGGAGGATGAAAGGGCTAAGGAGTCCTGGGAGTAAGCTGAGGGTGTTGGGAGGGCGGTGTTCAGCAGCAGATTAGCATGCAGCCAGCACCTTTGCAAAGGCCACTTCACAGAGGACATTGCATTACCGATATGGAGGGCAATGGGGAAGCCATGCAGGAAGTTTAGGCAGAAAAGAGGTCAGGGCAGACTTAGTTTTAGAAAGACCTTAATCCCAGCACTCGGGAGGCAGAGACAGGTGGATCTCTGTGAGTTTGAGGCCAGCCTGGGCTACCAAGTGAGTGCCAGGACAGCCAGGACTGTTGCACAAAGAAACCATGTCTCAGAAAAAAAAAAAGAAAAGAAAAAAGAAAGATAAGTCAGATGTAGGTACAGTAGTGCATGCCTGTAATCCTAACACTTGGGGTATCTGGAGTTAGAGGCCCACGGTGGGCAGCATGGGCTGGAGAGATGGCTTCATGGCTAGAAGAGAGCCTGACTGTGCAGAGGGCCCACACCGGTACGCTCATATGCCTGACTCCAGCTCCAGGGGATCTGACATGCTCTTCTAGGGCACCTGCACTCTCACACATGCATAACACACACACACACACACACACACACACACACACACACACACACACACGCACGCGCACTTTCTTTCTCTCCCCATACAGATAATTTTTTAATTTAAAACAAAACAAAAACCAGGCTATACCATAAGATTCAATGGACGAGGCAGAAGACAGTTAAAGCGGATCGGTGGAATCTGGATTGTAGTGAGGAGGGGACTCTAAGGGCTGGAGGGCTGTTTCGCTTGGGGAGGAAGAAAAGGCAGCAGGAAAAGGCCAAGAATCCAGCTTAGGCTTCTGCAGGCAACGTTTAAATATCTCAGTTCTTATCACAGCAAATTAATCAGGTTATTTTGCCTGACTTCCTGCAGGACATCCCATCTCCCAGGGATGAGGACGGTGTTTTTATCATTTCAATCTCCCCAGGGGCTTACAAGATTTTGCCATGGGTTGAGTGTCAACAAAAGTGAATGAAGGAATTGAGTTTATCATTATTCATAGGCTCAAATGTGTCACTCGGAGGCGACACATTTGAGCAATAAGCCCCCAATCCAAAGAGCAAAGAAGTGTCCATCCACCCAGCCTCAGCTGCCACCTCCCCTGGCTTCCCCTGCCCCAGACCAGTTTGGAGCCGTAGCACGTGCACAGGTATTACCCAGGTGTTCCGGGCACGACAGGATGGGTCTGTGGATTTCCTCCACTCTTGGACCTCCTACAAAGCAGATTGGAGAGACAGGAGTCTGAGTTCTGGCTGGAGAATGAGAATTTACACGAGCTTACTCTGGAGGGTGAGTTCCCAGCAAGAGGGCCGGGGAAGCCCAAATCCCTACCATCCCAGCCTCCTCTTCCGCCCGGTGCCCAGGAAGGGCAGGTAGAGCTAGAAGACTTCGAAGGCACTGGTACCTTCGTCCGCTTGGAAGTGCTACCAGTGGGTGCTGGGCAAGTTCTTAGAGGGCACTGCAGGGGAGTGGCCAGCAGGGGGCCCCTGGAAGAGGGGGAACAGGGAGGCTGGCTGCTTCTCAACGTTTTCCCTGCGCACATGAATAAGGCTAGGTGACTTCTTCCCTTCTGCGCACCTCAGTTTCCTCATCTGAGAAATGGCAATCTTGACACAAGACGGTGCCGGAAGGAAAGAATTAAGCTCTAGGGAAGAACATCAGGGTGCAGCTGGGTCTTACTATGGGACTCTGAGCAAGTCCTTTCCCGGCCACAGCCTCAGTTTCCCCTTGTACAACATGAGTGGGGCCACAGTGTGGGGGCAGGGCCGCTAGCTGAGGCTTTGATGTGCAGCCACATTCTGTACTGGAGGCAGGAACCAGAGAGACTTCTTTCAGAGAAGCAGTGAGTGTTGGGAGATATCTGAAAGGGGGAAGTGGTTATGGGGAGGTGCCTCTGGGGAGCCCCTTTTCCTGCCCAGGCCCAAGAGGTTCCTCCCAGCTCTCCCTGGCACACGGTTGCCCAGGCTGCTAACTGGGGCTGAGAGAAGACAAAGAGGGTAGAGAGAAACTGTGAGCTCTGGAGGGGATAAGATTTGGAGCTTGGAACAAGATAGTTCTGAGCTCAAGTCCCAATCCCACGGACTAGCTGAATGACCACAGACAAACAAACAAGGCTGGCCCTTGGTGCTGTCGGGGTCTCGTGGGGACCGATAATGTCTACCTCATCACTGACTGGAGGCTGCCTTGGGGTATTCTCTCTCAGGGTGCCAAGGCGCACTCCACTCCTCCCTGCAGGGGACTCTCTGAGCTTCCACAATGGGAAGGCTTTTACCACCTATGAGGCAGACCATGACTCAAGCTAGGGCAACTGTGCAGTGGCGGTCCCTGGTGCCTGGTGGTACAGATCCTGCTACTGAGCCAGTCTTGAGAGGGTTCTATTACTATGCTGCATCGGAGGCCACTGCCCACAAGTATGGCATCGACTAGGCCTCAGGCAGAGGCGTGGGTCACCCCTACTGCAGGGTTCACATGATGCTTCGCTAGAGTCCTCTGATTGTCAGTGCTCTTATCACTCCTCACAGCTTCCATGAGACCTCATTGCCAACCGCCGCTGCTTCCTGGTCCAGACTGTAACCCTTTCCTGGCTCTCAGGACTTTTACTTTTTCTTACTAGGGAGAAACCCATAGAAAACAGAGCAGGGACATTGGCTTCAGCTCTATGCAAGGAAGAATTGTTGTTGTTGTAGTTTTCTGTTTGTTGGTTTGGTTTTCAAGACAGAGTTTCTCTGTGTAGCCTTGGCTGTCCTGGAACTGGATCTGTAGACCAGGCTGGCCTCGAACTCAGAGATCTGCCTACCTCTGCCTCCCGAGTGCTGGGCGGGATTAAAGTCTATGCCACCACTGGCTCCTATTTGTTTCTTATAAAGTGTTTCCCACCCTAAGCTCTGTAACGGGCCAAGTTCTCCCTCTCTATTGCTTCTTGCCTGTCCCATTGGCTCAAACCAAGGAAGGCATGGCTTTCTTCCATGAGGCAACAGGGCTGTGAAGCAAATAGCTTCCTACTATTTGTCTGTTTGTCCAAAGCCCCAACATATTCTTTAAATGTTTTTAGGTTTATTTATTTTACGTGTGTGAGTGTGTTGCCTTTAGTATGCACGGGCATCACGTGTGTGCCGTGTCTATTCAGGTCAGGAGAGGGCATGTAACTACAGATACAGATGGTTGTGAGCCACCATATATATGTGAGTGCTGAGAACCAAAGCAACAGATGCTTTTAGCAGCTCTCTCTCCAGCCCCAAGCCCCACCATTAAGAGCAAAGGCAGCAACAACGTGGTCCTAAGAATCTGACAGGTAGTTCTAAGTTTGGATCAACCTCAGATTCCCAAAGTCCCCAGTTCCCAAGTTCAGGGTCCCCTAGGGTTTATACCAACTCATTCCTTAGTCACTAATTCATACTAGGAAGTTAAAGGATCTTGGTGAACTTGAAGCTGGGATGCTCTTATAACCCCCAAAGATGGAGCTTCTGAAGTTCCCTTCAAAGAGAAGCTAAGAAGTTTATAATGGAAGTGCTCCTCAGTCCCAGGGTCAAGTTTTGGGTAGACGCTATAGTAAGCATAGCTTCTCTGCAAGCAAGGCTCTTGGGAAAGCAGCCCGTCCAAGTTCAAGACGTCAACCCTCTACCAGCATGAACATTACACGGGACACCTACTAGTCACAGTGTTTTACACACGCACACCCCTCCTTGTCCTGAGATCCATTCATTCACCCGATCCCTGCAGGGCGAGGGCCCTCTTGTTCCCTCTCCCTGGCCGGGTCACACATCTTAGGAGCGCCTGCCGTGAGCACTCCACAGTGTTTGGCCCGAATAGGGGCACAGGCTGTTCCGGAAGTGGACAGTGTCAGAGGTTCTAGCAGGAGAGGAGGGAGGGAGAGTCGCTGGGGAGCCGCCGCATTGCCCCAGGGCCGAGGGTGGAGCTTTCCCAGTCGGGAAAGGGCTGGGCCCAGCCTACATGTGAGGGCAGAGCAGTGACTGCCAGCACTCCCTTGAGAAGTCTGGGTGTCGCATACTGCCGATTGAATTGCCAGGATCCTTCTGTGACCTGTGAGCCGAGGACTACTGGGTACCCCAGATTCCCAGAACCCAGTTCTGTATTGCGGATCTGAAAGGACCGTGAAAGTTTGAGCCAAGATTTCTCTCTGGACTTCAGATTTCCGGAACAGGACGTCCAGCCCATCTCCGGATCCCGGCTGGATCCACATCCCCAGCCTCGCGCCCTGTCCCGGGTCCCCCGCGCCCGGCGCCTGGCGCCCGAGCGCCCCCGCATGGCGGGGCCGTGTCCCGGGGCCGGGGTTCTAGAACGCGCGGGCAGCTGCTGGCAGGACCCTCTGGCGGAGGCGCTGAGTCGGGGCCGCTCATCCCCCGCCGTCTCGGGTCGGGGCTGCGCACGGAGCCGGCCGCTCAGTGTGGTCTACGTGCTGACCCGGGAGCCCGAGCCCGGGGTGGAGCCCGGCGCGGGAACCGAGGCCGAGCCGCTGCCGCTGCGATGCCTGCGGGAGGCCTGCGCCCAGCTCCAGGGCACGCGGCCGCCCCCGCAGCTGCGCAGCCTGCCCTTCGCGACGCTGGCTCTAGGTGACACCACGGCGCTCGACTCCTTCTACAACGCGGGTGAGCCCCTGGGGGCGGGGCTTGAGCTTGGGCGGGGTAAGGGGGCGGAGCTCGGCGACCCCTGACGGGGCGGGCGTGGGTATCACATCTACGGCATCTATGGTAAACTAAAGCAGGACTTGAGATGGGGCTGGGACAACAACAGGGGCATGGACGTGGATTAATGGATTATGGATGCGGCGGGGCTCGAGCCTGGATTTGGGAGTCCAGGCCCGGCTTCTGGGCGGGAGTTGAAGTAGTCTCCGGTCGCAAGTGGGGCGGGGCAGGCGAGCTCTAGGGGCGGAGCTGAGGGAGGGGGCAGAGCTGTGGTTCTCTGCGTAGGCCGGAGAACGAGTTTTCACGATGATCTCACGTAGTATTTAAGTGAATCCTGAGAGGGTGCTTGGTCTAGGGCAAGAGGCTCTTGCCCTAGACTCTACAAGGTTGGGGTTGAGAAGTCCTAGCATTACTACATCCAAGGATCGGGCTACAGAGGCGGGAAAGGAAGTCCCGAGACAACCCGTCGGGACTGGATTCTAGGAGAATCTCTTTGGAGACTTGAGAGTTAGAAGAGAATGGGCGGGGCAGGGGTTGATCTGGGGGAGGGACGAGGCGGCCAGAGGTGAGGTCAGAGGGCTATTCCTCTCCTTCCCACCTACCCGGATGCTCCACCCATCCATTTGTTCATTCCAGAGCCAGGGAACCGTGTTTCCTGGACATCTGTGAAACTGCAGCTTAAAAATAAAGGCTGACCCGAGTAGATCACAGATACAGTCGTGGACTCATCCGCATTGACTCATACAGTCCCTCCCTAGCAGATATTGTCACTTAAAGATGGCTGGATTCAGTAAGCTACACAAACACACATAAAAGCACAGTATTGTCTTTACACACCCTGGCTTCAAGGGTGGAGAGATGGCCCTGCGGTTAAGAGCACCAGCTGCTCTTTCAAGGATCCGAGGTCCCTAGCACACACATGGGGTGGCTCACAGCCACCTATAACCTCTTCTCCAGAGGATCCAATGCCCTCTTCTGTCATACACTCACACTGACACACACGTACATATAAATGAAATAAACCACAGAGAGAACTAGAGAGAGAGACAGACAGACAGACAGAGACTAGGTTGAGGAGCCAGAGTATGGGACTTCTATTTGCAAAGTGCCTGTCTCCTCCATAACCTGGAACTGCTGAGCTGGTGCACCCTCATATATCTCCTTTCTGGGGCTTCCAGGCTCTGGGAGGGGGGGCGGGGGATGAGGGTCCTTGGGCATCTTCTGTGACAGCAGCAATACAAGGATTGCGAAAGCGTTGGGAAGCTCTCTGGAGTAGAACTGAACGTAGCAGGAGGGGCAGGCAGGGCGGCTGAAGCGGCATCCGTCTCCAGGCTCCTTCCCCATGGAGCTGAGCTGTGCATCAGCCCTCAGGCCCGCACCTCTGTGTCCACAGATGTGGTGGTGTTGGAGGTGAGCAACTCCCTGGCACAGCCCTCCCTGTTCTACCACCTGGGCGTGCGGGAGAGCTTCAGCATGACCAACAACGTACTCCTCTGTTCCCAGGCAGAGCTCCCCGGCCTGCAGGCCCTGCGTGTAAGTGGCCAGATGGGTGGCGGGGACAGAGGTAGGGTTGGGGTGTATGGTCTTCCCAGAATGCCAGTATCTGATTGTCTGCCTCCTGCAGGAGGATGTTTTCCAGAAGAATTCGGTGAGCAGAATTTACCGTTCGTACTATGTTGTGACCTCTGACCTCCACTAATATTCCCAGCGTCTTCATTTATCTCTGACATCCGTGTGACCCTCCGTTCCATGTCACATCCCCCTGTAAAGCGTGGTCCTTTTCTTCTATTCCTATATTCATTAGTACTAACCTCTGAGCATCTGCTTACCCTCTGCTGACCCGTGGGTGATCTCCACTGATTGCTGCCTTCTTCCCACCAGGACTGCGTTGGCAGCTACACACTGATCCCTTATGTGGTGACAGCCACTGGCCGGGTGTTATGTGGTGACGCAGGCCTCCTGAGGGGCATAGCTGATGGGCTGGTACAGTCTGGGGCAGGCACCGAGGCCCTGCTCACGCCCCTGGTGGGCCGGCTTGCCCGCCTGTTGGAGGCCACACCCACAGACTCTTGGTAACGGGGCTGACAAGGAGGGGGCACCAGGAAGAGGCTGGTGAGGGTAAAGTGGGCTAGGGCTGAGGGACAGACCCCTCATTCTCTCTCCCTCCTTTCCCTGGCCTTGGGCATCAGCGGCTATTTCCGGGAGACCATTCGGCAGGATATCCGGCAGGCTCGGGAGCGGTTCAATGGGCAGCAGCTGAGGCAGGAGCTGGCTCGTCTGCAGAGGAGGCTGGACAGTGTAGAGCTGTTGAGCCCTGATATCATCATGAATCTGTTGCTGTCATACCGTGATGTGCAGGTGTGTGGTGTTCTGAAAGGCCGTGGCATAGGATATAACTCCAGCACTCCGGTGGTAGAGTCAGGAAGGGCAATAGTTTGAGGTCGTCCTGTTTACAGCAAATTTGAGGCCAGCCTGGGCTACAAGGGATCCTGTGTCAAAACCCAACTAGGAAAATGAGAGAGAGAAAGAGAGAGAGAGAGAGAGAGAGAGAGAGAGAGAGAGAGATCATTGTTGGACAGGCAATTGTCGCCAGATAAATCCAAGGTCAGCTCCTGGCTGAGCCTCGCTCATGGCTTTAAGTAAATTGCCAAAGCTCTCTGAGTCTCCATTTCCTTATTTGTTTTAGTGTTGTATTTTTAAACATAGTCTCACTGTGTATCCCTGGCTGGCATGGAACTTGTTGTGTAGATCAGGCTGGCCTACATATCCACCTTCTTCTGCCTCCTGAGTGCTGGAATAAAGGCATGTCCCACCACACCTGACTTGTTTTTTTTTAAAAGATGTATTGTGTTTTTTAATGGTGTGTATGTATGTGTGAACCGAACTCTGGTCCTCTGGAAGAGCAGCAAGCACTCTTAACTGCTGCCGAGCCATCTCTTCAGCCCACATTTTCTTATTTTTGAGGGATGATGATGATGTCACTGCCTTACAGGGCATTTGTGAGATTAGAAGCACCCAGCATGGGGTGCACAGTGAGTCTTCCATGGAAGATATGGTCTGTGGGTCTGTGAATTTGCTTTGCCTGAGAGAGGAGTGGAGAGTCTTCAGGGGATGGGGAGGAGGGCATCAGGAATGGGACAGGCTCAGACTCAAGATTTTTCTCTGCCAGTAGTTACACACACTTTTAATCCCAGCACTCAGGAGGCAGAGGCAGGCGGATCTCTGTGAGTTCAAGGCCAGCCTGGTCTACAGAGCAAGTTCCAGGGCAGCCAAGACTACATAGAGAAACCCTGTCTTGAAAAACAAAAACAAAAACTAAACAAAACAACACAAAAAGAGCTTCCTCCTTGTCCAGGGCTCCTCACAGCATGCTTGTCCCCCCCCCCCACAGGACTACTCTGCCATCATTGAGCTGGTGGAGACGCTGCAGGCCTTGCCCACCTATGACGTGGCTGAGCAACACAATGTCTGTTTTCACTACACATTTGCCCTCAACAGGTGAGTGGTGGAGCAAGGCATGAGCCAGGCACAGGGGCTCTGTGGCCTGTTCTCTGCCGAGTAAGAACATTGTTATCCGGAAACCCTGCTGCTCAGGAAATTTGCTGACCTGGCACTAATGTCAGGAGGTTCCTGTCGGTCTGGGTTACCGCTGCATGGTGGGGACAGACGAGGTGGCATCCCCCTTGATAGGGTCATAGCTGTCCAAGGTCCTACCCCGTAGAGTTATCTGCAACTAGAAATCGCTTCCGCCTGCGGTCACTAACTCTAGAGATGAACACCGGCCAGGATCGGTGTCCTTTGAGGCTTATTAATATTAAGCCCCTGGAAGAGCCCCTTCTGTGTATGGTCTAGGGGGTGCCCGGACTGGGTGAGTCAGAGCCATCAGCCCGTTCTCCTCTGCCTTAGGAGGAACAGGCCTGGGGACCGGGAGAAAGCCCTGGCTGTGCTATTACCGCTGCTACAGCAGGAAGGCTCCGTGGCACCCGATCTTTACTGCATGTGTGGTCGCGTCTACAAGGACATGTTCTTCAGCTCTGGCTTCCAGAATGCTAGGCACCTGGAGCAGGCCTATCACTGGTAATTCACACGAGGGAGCGGGTAGAGGGCTTAGGCCGGGGGATGAGGGATGGGGCTGTGGGCATCCAGCCAGCCCTGCATCCCCCGCCCAACCTGACTCCAGGTACCGCAAGGCTTTTGATGTGGAGCCCAGCCTGCACTCGGGTATCAACGCGGCAGTGCTCCTCATTGCCGCTGGGCAGCACTTTGAAGACTCTGAGGAACTCCAGCTGATAGGTAAACCCTGCTGCTAACCCACCCTCCATACCCAGCACAGGGTCGGAATGGCTCGTGGCAAGGGAAGAACCCTGGGCAGCAAGAAGCGCTTGACTCATCAAGACTGATCTCCTCGTAACCACACTGGAGGCCTCAGGAGCCTTTGAATCCCACATTCTTCCCAAGCCCACACGTGTGATTGTCACACTGGATTCCACATCTCCTGTGCCCAAGCTCTCACATGTACTACCCAAGATCTTGCCACACCTACCTTGTTGCCCGATCTACATTCATGTCCACACTCTGGTTCTTACTCACTCCTGTACCCACACTCACTGGAGCCCGTGTCCCCCTCCCCCAGGCATGAAGCTGGGCTGCTTGCTAGCCCGCAAAGGCTGTGTGGAGAAGATGCAGTATTACTGGGATGTAGGATTCTACCTGGGAGCCCAGATCCTCGCCAATGACCCCATCCAGGTGGTCCTGGCCGCGGAGCAGCTGTACAAGCTCAATGCCCCCATATGGTAGGTGGCCCTTTCTTCATTCCTGCACCTATGACCATTGGCACTCCCCAATCATGACCCTAGCAGGGTGATACCACTACCCACGGTACCCAATGCCCATGTGCTGACTCCATGCAGCCAGGCGGCGGCAGTGGCACCAGCTGGCGCCTGGGCTGACTGAAGCCAAGGCTGTGTGTACGGTTCAGGTACTTGGTGTCCGTGATGGAGACTTTCCTGCTGTATCAGCACTTCAGACCTACACCAGAGCCCTCCGGAGGGCCCCTGCTGCGAGCTCACTTCTGGCTCCACTTCTTGCTACAATCCTGCCAGCCTTTCAAGACAGCCTCTCCTCAGGAGGACCAGTGCCTGGTGAGCCCAGTGGGAGCCAGGGACCCGGGGAAGAGGCATGTGAGTTCTGACAGACCCCTTCCCCCTGCTGCTGAAAGGTGCTGGTACTGGAGATAAACAAAGTGCTGCTGCCTGCAAGGCTGGCCATTCAGGGGACAGACCCGGTGAGCGCAGTGACCCTAAGCCTGCTGGAGCCCGAGACTCAGGTGAGCTCCCTTTGAATCCCCTCACCACCCACTGCCGTGCATCCCTTCTCCTACCCTCTCTGGTCCCAGCACCTCCACAACCGCCCCCCACGCCCCCCACCCCACCCCACACACTCTTTCTTCCCACAGGAGGATTCTTCCAGCTGGACCTTTCCAGTCTCCTCCATCTGTGGGATCAGGTGAGAGGCGGGTCCTTGCAGCAAGCCCCTGCACTGGCAAGCCCGGCATTCACTGGCCTCTCTCCTTCCTTAGCGCCTCCAAGCTGGACCAGCGCTGCTGCTTCCTCTATGCGCTGCCTCCGGCCCAAGATGTCCAGCTGTGCTTCCCCAGTGTGGAGCGCTGCCAGTGGTGCGTCCAGCCTCTTGGAGTTGGGGCTGGGATGCCCGGGGCGGGGGTGGGGGCGTGGGGGGATGGGGTGGGGTGGGGTGGGCTGAGGGAAAGGAAGTCAGCCTGGGGCTCTTGGGGGATGGTTCCTATCCAGATCGCCTGCTCCCCTTGTTTGCCCTCTTCAGGTTCTGTGGCCTAATTCAGGTCTTGGTGATGAACCCAGATTCCTCGGCACCCACTGAGGAGGCAGAGGGCGCAAGGGAGGTGCTGGAGGTGAGGCTATGGAACTGGGGGCTGGAGGAGAGCCAAGAGGAAGGGACCCAGCTGAGCCGGGTCTACCCTCTGTTCCCCTCAGTTTGATTATGAATACTTGGAAACCGGTGAGCGGCTGGTGCTGGGCAAAGGCACCTATGGGGTGGTGTACGCTGGCCGTGATAGGCACACGAGGGTGCGGATCGCCATCAAGGAGATTCCGGAGAGGGATAGCAGGTGCGGTTCCTTGGTTCGTGCAGGACCTAGGGCTGGGGAGGATGGGCATGAGCAGGTCAGGTGTGTGTGTGTGTGTGTGTGTGTGTGTGTGTTGGGGGAGACATGAGAACTGAGCGGCTGTGGACATGGAAAGATGGCTGGTTAGTGGTTGTACTGGGGGACAGTGGTCCTTACCGTAGAGCAGATGAAAGAGACATGTGGGCGGGGTGATATAAGGGTAGAAAGCTGATTCTGGGAGATTCTGGGAGCTTGGTCTCATGGTACAGGACTGTGGGGGGTTCTCTCTGCTCACATCTTGCTCATCGCTCTCTCGACATTCCCAGGTTTTCCCAGCCCCTGCATGAAGAGATCGCTCTTCACAAACGACTGCGCCACAAGAATATAGTGCGCTATCTGGGCTCTGCCAGCCAGGGCGGCTACCTCAAGATCTTCATGGAGGAAGTGCCTGGAGGTACGGCCCTGCGTGGGGGAGGAGTGAAACCTGAGGTGTGGGGTGTGGGAATGGAGCCAGACAAGAGTGGCAAACCCCAAGGGGAAATGAACTTTAGCGTGGGTGGGTGTCGCCTAGAATTAGCTGACAGGGTGGGTTTGGTGATGGGAGTCTGGGTTGTGGGAATGGGTGTGCCTGGGCCTTGGGCAGAGGGTGTGAGTGGAGTAAGTGGGTACCAATTATAAACCTGGATTGTCTCTGCCCAGGCAGCCTGTCCTCCTTGCTTAGGTCAGTGTGGGGACCCCTAAAGGACAATGAGAGTACTATTAGTTTCTACACACGGCAGATCCTGCAGGGACTCAGCTACCTCCATGAGAACCGCATTGTGCACCGGGACATCAAGGTCAGCCCTGTGGCTGGTCCACTTGGCCTGCTGGGTGTGGGGAGACACTGTGCCAGACCCAAGCTGGCAGTTGGGAGTGAGAGGGCCCACCTGTGCAAAGGGTGTGTGGGGTCTCCCAGAGAGAGCACACCTGTGCAAGGGGGGGGGATTTCCCAGAGAGAGCACACCTGTGCAAAGGGGGGGGGGATCTCCCAGAGAGAGCACACCTGTGCAAAGGGGAGGATCTCCCAGAGAGAGCACACCTGTGCAAAGGGGGGGATCTCCCAGAGAGAGCACACCTGTGCAAAGGGTGGGGGGATCTCCCAGAGAGAGCACACCTGTACAAAGGGGGGGATCTCCCAGAGAGAGCACACCTGTGCAAAGGGGGGGATCTCCCAGAGAGAGCACACCTGTGCAAAGGGTGGGGGGGGATCTCCCAGAGAGGTCCGTTAAAGGAGGAAAAGTCACATTTGAAGCCAGAGCTGACACCAGCTTCCTAGAAAGACCTATACATGGACAGCAGGGGAGAACACAAGAGAGGCTGGCCAGGAAGTTCGGGTCTCAGGATGGGGTGTCTAGGTTTATCTCAGGGGCCAATCCCAGTGTCCACTTCCATCAGGGGGACAATGTGTTGATCAACACCTTCAGTGGGTTGCTTAAGATTTCTGACTTCGGCACCTCCAAGCGGCTGGCGGGCATCACACCCTGCACAGAGACTTTCACAGGTAACAGGGTGGGGCTCGAACTCTGGGAGACTTCTGGGGAATGGAGTTTCTCCTGGGTACAGAGCTACAGTTCTAAGGGTGAATGGAATCTGGGGACAAGTGACTAGATCCAGGGAGAGGTGGTAAAATCTAGACTCCCAGGCTGGAGAACTGATGGAAATAGGTTTGGAACCTAAAATGGATGTAAGGCTGTACATGCTGGGAGGTAAAGGGGGGTGGCAGAGTTTGTGGGGAGCATGATGAACTGTCATGTACATGTCATGGGGAGCATGTCATGTACAAGCCAGAACCACCTGGCGGCTGATGGAGTCCTTAAACGCCATACAGCCTAGCTTAAAGAATGGAAGCTTGGCAGGTGATGGAGCCTAGGTGGATGAAGAAACTCGAGATAGGATCTGATGCCCACTATTTGAGGCGATAGGTTCAGCGTGAGTGCAGGCGGCCAGAGGATGGAGAGACTTGAAGCCTAAATTGCTATTGTTCTTCCTGTTCCAGGGACTCTGCAGTATATGGCCCCAGAAATCATTGACCAGGGCCCACGAGGATATGGGAAGGCAGCTGACATCTGGTCTCTGGGCTGCACCGTGGTTGAGATGGCCACAGGTCGACCACCCTTCCATGAACTAGGGAGCCCGCAGGCCGCTATGTTTCAGGTGAGTCCCTCTGGGGCGTGGCCTATGCAGGGTGGGTGGAGCCTGATAGGGCGTTGAACTCAGCTAAGCACGGGCTTGTCCTGTCTGCCCCACCTCCACAGGTGGGCATGTACAAGGTGCATCCACCAGTGCCCAGCTCGCTGTCAGCTGAGGCCCAAGCCTTCCTCCTCCGAACTTTTGAACCAGATCCCCGCCTCCGAGCCAGTGCCCAGGAGCTGCTGGGAGACCCCTTCCTGCAGCCAGGGAAGAGGAGCCGCAGCCCGGGCTCTCCTCGGCATACTCCCCAGCCCTCAGGTGCTGTGAGGGGGGAAGAAAATGAACACAGTGGAGGGCAGAGGTGCTGAGGCCGTGAGAAGACGACTCATGGCTTTTTCCTCCCTCAGGCACCCCTTCCACAGATTCCATTCCTCCAGCTGACTCAGCCACCCAGTCCCAGACATTCCCAAGGCCCCAAGCACCCTCTCAGCATCCACTCAGTCCCCCAAAGCGCTGCCTTAGTTATGGGGACACCAGCCAGCTCCGGTGAGTGCCTAGGGTCCTGGAGTGGGTTCCCTTCATCCGGTTCTGCCTTTCTATTCATTTCCTCCAGAAAAGGCCTCCCTGGGTCCCGAACACCCTGACCACTTACAAGGACAGCATCTGTTACCTCCTGCCCTCTCCCAGATGCATGTGCCCTTCACTCTGCCCACCCCCAGCTGGGCTGAATTTCTGTTATCCCGGTGAAGTAGGCATAAAAGAGCCAGGATTCAAACCCTGCAGCAGAGGCGGCTGCAAGGCGTTGCCCACCCTCCGTCTGACGCTCCTCATTTTGCCCAGTGTGCCTGAGGAGCCCGCAGCCGAGGAACCCGCATCCCCCGAGGAGAGTTCGGGGCTGAGTCTGCTGCACCAGGAGAGCAAGCGGCGGGCCATGCTGGCTGCGGTGCTGGAAGAGGAGCTGCCCACACTAGCAGAGAATCTACTGGAGCAGGAACAGGTGGGCGGCCCGCCCCAGCGCCCCCTGGTGGTCAGGCTGGGATAAGGACTGATGGCCCACCAACGAGCATCTAGGTTGACTGCGGATGGCAACACCCACGGACGCCCCCCTCTCTTCTTAGGATTCTAGACTCAGCAGGAATCATGTGGAACAGCTGCTTCGCTGCCTCGGGGCACAAATCCACACTCCTAACCGCCGGCAGCTGGCCCAGGAGCTGCGGGCCCTGCAAGCTCAGCTGCGGACCCAGGGCCTGGGGCCTGCACTTTTGAATGGGCCGCTCTTCGCATTTCCAGAAGCGGTGAGGAAGCTTCTTCTCAGTTAGGGCTGTGCAATAACAAGACGTTATTGCAAGGACCTGATGTTCCAGGATTCGATGACTTCCCGGGAAGAAGCACGTCTGTCCAGTCCTGGATTCCCAGTCCCGCCCTTGACCCCAAGTCCGCCCACCTCTCTGCAGCAGACTTTCTAGGGCTTTGCAACTCAAACCCCACCTCTGTTTGAGGTTCAGACTATCTCAGCCGCGCCCTCCCTCCCTCCCTCCCTTCCTCCCCAGGTGAAGCAGATCCTCCGCAGACGCCAGATCCGCCCACACTGGATGTTCGTGTTGGACTCGCTGCTCAGCCGCGCGGTCCGGGCGGCGCTGGCGGTGCTGGACGCAGGTAGGTGGGTGGGGTTGGAGCCCGCCAGCCGGCCGGTGGGGGTGTGGCTATGGTGGGTGTGGCTGTGGGGCGTGGCGAACATAAAATTGGGTGGTTGGAGGGTTAGGCGGGAAGGACCCTGATTTGCACTGTTTGGTCACTAACCCCTTCCAACTCCCGGGCCTTCTGGGGTTCCTAAACGGTCGTCGCGCTCACCTTGAGCTCAACCCACTCGAATTGACAGAGGTGGAGAAGAAAGCGGTCCCACCGACGTCAGAGGAGTGGAGTAAGGGGGAGTCCCAGCAGAAAACGCTGGAGAGCCAGCAGCTACACAGCCAGCTCCGGCCAGAGCAGGGGCCTCTGCCGCTGACCGAGCAGCTGGGCCTTTTGCGAGCTGAGACTGACAGGTGAAGCCTCCTGGAATCACCCACATAAGCTGTACAGGCTCCAACCCGTGGGTCATTCCATTCTACTCCCACCCACCCCCCACTCTCCCACAGGCTTCGAGATGTCCTGGCTGAGAAGGAACGTGAGTGCCAGGCTCTGATGCACCAGGCCCTACATGGGGTGCATGCAGACACCAGGACTTATGCCCTGGCTCCAGAGCCTCCAGGTGAGCAGACCTGACTAGGGAAGTGTCAGGTTACTTCTAGCAGAGGACACCTTTGGACTCATCACCTGACTTTTTGACAGCCACTCTCTCAAAGGACCAGAGCCTGGTGCAGTGGCTACAGGAACTGAATGTGGACCCAGGCACCATCCAAATGGTGAGCAAGTGTGTGCTGGCTGTCCCTGACCTCCACCAACCAAAGGCAGCGTCTCTGCTGGTCTTCCAGCATCCTAACGGTTTTCCCTGCTGCAAAGACTTTCCATCCTGGAAAAGCTCTTAGTAGGCTCCTCTCACTATGCAGATGGGGAAACTGAGGCCAGAGGGGGAAGTAACCTGCCTGAGAATTTTAGTAGGTAGAAGCAAGAACCTGAGTTTCCGGTTGTATCCTTTTGTAACTTTATCTGTTTCTGTGGATCTTGGTTCACAACCAGCTCCTGAGCCATAGCTTCACCCTTCAGACCCTGCTCAAGTGTGCCACTCAAGATGACCTTGTCTATACCAGAATCAGGTACGTCTTGGGTCCTCCAGGGATGAACCATGCACACTTGGTAGCAATACACACACACACACACACACACACACACACACACACACACACACTCAGCTGTGAGCCTGCCTTGAGTCCTCCCTGCAAACTACAGGAGAACCAAGGTCGCCTGTGCATGCATAGTGATTCCTAGAGAGAGAGCAGTCCTCCTCCTGGCTGAATCACATTGACCCCTGATGTCCCCAGGGGAGGGATGGTGTACCGAATTTGGAGAGCCATCTTGGCACAGCGAGCAGGAGCCACACCAGTTACCCCTGGACCCCGGGAGGCTGAATGAGGACGTCAAAGGACACAGCCATGGATGGATGAACAGAGAAGGCGCAGGCGGCTTCTGACACGCCCGTCCAGCCCCCAGGAGCAGCTGCAGGACCCAGGCCGGTGGAAATAACTAGGGAGGCACCCAAGGACACTACATACAATCAAAGACTATTAAACAGAACACTTGCTACCATGCTTGTCTTGGCAACTTCAGGAGTGTGTATGTGGGGGTGGGGCGTGTCCAAGGAGCAGCCCCTTGAGGTCTCCATTTCCACGTGACTCTTTCTCAGCCCCTGAGCTCTTTCACACTAATGCCTTGCTACTCAGTAGCTCCGTAAACAGACTTTATTGACTCCAGCCATGGGATGTGCTTTGTGTGGGGTCCACAGAGGGGTTTGACAGGGCTAGGCCCTGGGGACCAGGTTAGTTCTGAGGGGCAGAAGGCCATCCACCCATTCACAGGGCCGCTCCAGGAGTGCCTGCCACAGCTGCTTTTCCTCAGGTGTGGAATCCATCCAGGGCACTTGGAGCCCATAGCTGCTGCCTGGATGTGGGTGGGCCAGAGTGGAGGGTATTGTCACCTTGGACACCTCAGATCCCCCAAATAAACTTTCTGGTACCAAATTATGCACTACACCCAATCACCCCCAGCTCTTTGAAGACACTTTAAGAAAGGGACAGTTTAATTGAAGGCGTGGTGGCGCACGCCTTTAATCCCAGTACTTGAGAGGCAGAGGCAGGCAGATCTGAGTTTGAGGCCAGCCTGGGCTACAGAGTGAGTTCCAGGACAGCCAGGACTGACTGTTGCGCACGCGCGCGCGCACACACACACACGCGCGCACACACACACACACACAGAGAGAGCTATAGATATATATATATGTACATACATGTATAATATATATGTAATATATATATAATACACATACACACACACACCACACACACACACACAGAGCTATATATATATATACATACATGTATAATATATATGTGATATATATATAATACACACATACACACACACCACACACATATATATATATAATATATATGTATTATATATATGTATATAAAATACACACACACACACCACACACACATATATGGGAAAGTGTCCAAGGCCACCCATGGAGCCCATGCCTCCACGCTTGGCTCCGCTCAGGGCCCTGCTCTGCTCACCTGTACCAAGGCTGAGGCGTGTGCCCCCCAGCTGGCGACTGGCCAGGGCGCCATGGTCCCACAGAGAGAGCTCAGCACAGGCTTGACGTAGGTCGGCAGGCCCGAAGCCATCATAAACCATGGTGTGGTTGAAGACAGGGCTGAGGCTTCGCCGAACCACTCTTGTGCGCTGGCGGCTGGCCCGGCTGTCATCCGGCAGCACTGAGCTGGGACAGGTGAGAAACGAGGGCTGGCGTCAGGTGACCCACCTCTTGACACTCCCTGCCCGAGACCAGGTCTCCAGCCCTCTCTGTTTTGGGACCTTTACACCGATCTTTTCTTAGTCATCTCTCTCTTCTGAAGCTGATAACTGTTCACGGGATCCCAGAGAGAACTCTCTAAAATGCAGTCCTGCTATTTCCTGGCTTGATGAACTTCAGTATTCCCTGCCCCCGCTCCCTTTAATTTCCAAAGCCTCTGAACCGTTGTGCAGAATGTTACTCTGATGTACAATAACGACCAAGACCAAATGGGAACCCAGAATCAGAGTGGCCTACCCCCGTTTTACTCCTCAAGGGTGAGGGAACACCCAGAAACTCTTAGAGGTTCTCCAAAGCTTACTTTGAAAACCACAGGGCTGAGGGTGTAGCTCGGTGGTAGAACACTGGCTTACTGTGTAGTCTCTGAAGCATTTCAGTCCCCAGCACGTTGAGAGACAACTACAACCAACCGCTGTGAATTACAAGTTCAGGGCCCAGCTCCATAGCTCGTCCTTCCAAGAGTTCCGAGAAGGGGCCCTTGTGGCCTTTCCATCGTGGGAAGAACTATGGTGCACAGCCTCAGAATGCAGCCTGCAGTGGCTAGTTTTATGTCAGCTTGACACAGACTAGAGCACGGCTCTCAATCTTCCTAACGCGGTGACCCCGTAATACAGTTCCTCATCCTGTGGTGACCTCCCAACCATAAAATTATTTCTTCATAACTGTAATTTTGCTACTGTTATTGATCGTAATGTAAATATCTGATATCGTGATCCTCAAAGCAGTTGTGGACCAGTTTGAGAACTGCTGGGCTAGAATCATCTGAGAAGAGGGAATCCCAACTAAGAAAGTGCCTCCGAGCTACCAGGCAGTGGTGGCACACATCTTTAACCCCAGCACTGGGGAGCAGAGGCAGGTAGATCTCTGTGAGTTCAAGGCCAGCATGGTCTACAAATTGAGTTCCAGGACAGCTAGAGCTGTTATACAGAGAAACCCTGTCTCAAAAAAAACAAAAAAACAAAAAAATGCCTCCATAAGATCAGGCTATGGGCAAACCTGCAGAGCATTTCCTTAATTACTGGTTGATGGGGGAGGGCCCATCTCATTGTGGGTTGGGCCACCCCTGAGCTGGTTGTCCTGGATTCTATAAGAAAGCAGGCTGAGCAGGCCATGAGGTGTAAGCCAGGAAGCAGCACTCCTCCATGGCCTCTGCATTAGCACCTGCCTCCAGATTCCTGCCCTGTTTGCGTTCCTGTCCCGGGCTTGCTTCAATGATGGGCTACAATGTGGAGGTGTAAGACGAACTCTTTGCTCCCCAACTTGCTTTTTGGTCATGATGTCTCATCACAGCAATAGAAACCCTAAGACACAGCTCCTCAATTCCCCTGACTCCACCTTTTTTTGTAAGACAGGGTCTTACTCTGGTCTTGGCTGACCTGGAACTGGCTCTGTAGACCAGGGCAGCCTGGAACCCATAGAGATGCTCCTGCCTCTGGCTCCCAAGTGCTGGGATCAAAAACACATGCCACCATGTCTAGCCTAATAAACTCTTATTTTAAGACAGGGTCTTATATACCCTGTGTAGCCATGTATAATGTATGACCTTGAATTGATCCCTCTGCCTCTACTCCCAGTTTCTGTACTTTGTGGGGATCCAACCCAGGACCTCATGCATGCCAAGCAAGCACCCCACCAACCGATGCTCAGCCCGCCCCTAACTCCAATCCTTTGCCCAGCTGATCACTTCCACCCCTGCTCAAGTTGACTGATCTTGATGGGAGGGACAGGTTGGTTGGAGGTTGGGAGCAGAAGGAAGGTACTGAGTGACATGTCACACTGCCTCTCACCATTGTATGTAAGTGTCCAGGGATCCTGGCCGCAGTGGCACGAGGCCCTGGGCTTCCTTCACCCAGAAGTGGAGCTCTCCACTCAGAGGCTGTCCTCCTCCTGTGGGGACACTCCAGTTCAGACCACCACCTCATGGAACAGATCTCCCACCTCCCAGGGGCCTGTCCAGCTTGGCTTCTCCCAGGGCAGTCACTTACCCTCTGAGCCGGCAGGGACGTACTTGAGGGACAGAGAGAGGAGTCCACGACTGGGGAGCTCATCGGGAGATGGAGGAACCTGAAAAAAGCCGGGAGTGGGCCTGTCAGCCGTGAAACAGGCCACAGGGTAGTGTCTCAAGAGGCAGTTAGGATATGGAGGTTAGGAGCAGAAAGGCTGGCGACAGGGTCTCCACTGAGGATCCCGATGGGCAACGCTCCCAGGGAAGGGGCACCCTGGCTGGCAAGCTTTGCCTAATTAATGATAACAGCCAGTATGAGGCCCAGCGAGGCTCTGTGGAACGGTCTGCAGGTGCCTGGTGGCCTGTGGGGTACAGGAGGGATGTCCGTGACCACACACCAGCCCTTACCCGAGGCTGCAAGGGGAGCCAGGTAGCCTTAGAGTCCCAGTTCCACGTGTCTAGGGGCACTTCGACCTCTCCCAGAAAGATGTTGCGACCCAGACTTTCGCGGTGCCACACGGACAGGCTCAGTATGCGGCCTGGGAGGTCAGCCTGCTGGACGGGGTGCTGGGGACAGGAGGTAAGTTTCAGTAGAGTGCGCTGGAGGCCCTGGCAGGGCTGTGGCACACCTGTTGACTGGAGCTGGTCTCACTACACTCCCTTCCAGGATGGGATCCTGATTCTGGGTTAACTAGGGTCTCTCTATCACGGCCCAGTACAAATTGTCAGCCTTGGGATTGCCCGAACCAGCAGTGGCCCAGTCATTCCCCTCACAGAACAAGGCCCAGAGCCTCCCAAGATTAACCAGGCGGACCCTGCCACTCACCCCGCGGCAAAGGGCACCCTGTTCATTTGCGGGGAGACAACACCCTCATGGCCTCACCCGCAGAGTCTCGTTGAAGATCGGGTTCAGATTCCGTTTCTTCACCGATGTCTTGCGCTTATTCTGCTTATCCGGGAGGAGGTAGGTTTTCACGTAGCTGGGCGAGGGAGGTGAAGGCTGGAGGTAAGGAGGGGACTCTTCCAGAGCCTTCGTCCAGCTCTGGGGACATCCCCAGCCACCATCCAGAACACAGCGCCCCGCGCGGAGGCCTGGTGCTAATCAATTAACAGGCATCCAACTCAGCACGCCTCCCAATAACATCGTCTTGCCCATTTTGAAGAGGAGGAAACTGAGGCCAAGGCAAGTTGAGTGGTGGGCTGGGTCTTGGAGTGCCCTGGCGCCCCCAAGCCCCCCGCAGCCCACCTGTAGGGTAGGCACTCACGGATCGGAGCGGCGACGCCGGGCGGCGGCCAGCCCCTGGCACTGGATCACCTGTACACGCAGCTCGGCAGCGCCAGGCTCGTAGCGCAGCGCGAAGTGCACGGAGCCCCGCACCTGTACCGTGCCAGCCTCGGCTTCCCCCGACAGGCTCATCAGGCTGCCGCTCAGCTGCGGGGGGCGGGGAGGGGTGGGAGGTCAGGGTCCCAGGCAGGCTTCCCAGGGCGGGACTTGCCAGGGCACCCCGCCCAGCCCCTCCCTAGTCCTTCACCGTGGAGGAATTGAGGCTGGACACAGAGGAGCTGCTGCTGAGCATGCGGTCGAGGGAAGGGCCGAGCCCTGGGGCCTCTTCCCCATTCTCCTGGACCTCGGGGGTCACCCTGATCTGGAGAGGGGAGAAAAGTGACAGGGTACTCTCTATTTCCCTGGACCATGCAGGTGTCGCCCACGGTTCCCATTCCCGGGGCAGGCACACTCTCGGTCTGGAATCCGCTCCCGGTCTTGAGAACAGCCGCTGGCCACTCCCGCCTACCTGGGCTGGCGATGGCCAGGACTCCTGCTCCGCCCTCTGCTCAGGATCCAGCGCTGGGTCCGTCTCTGCCACCTGCACACCCCCTTGGCCGGAGGCTGGAGTGGGGCACAAGCTGCTGACACGGCCCCTCTCTTGTGTGTCCCTAAGCAACCCTGGAGGGACTAGTTCACAATTCTAGTCACCTGTCAGCTTCAGGCCCCAGTGGTGACCTGGGGTTGCCCATTGGGGGTGGGGGGTGGGTGAGGGGAGAAGAAGAAGGTGAACACGGTGCTTGGGGTCATTAAAAATTGCCTCCGATTGCCCCACATCTTTTGCTCCCCAGCACACCCCTCCCACTCACCTTCCTGGGCCTGGGGCTCCTCCTCATGATCTGAAGCTTTTGAGGCTACATATGGTGAGGGGAAATCTGGTCCCTGAAGAAAGCAAAGGGTAGAGGTCATGATAGGGGTTAATGAGGAAGGGGTCAAGGGTTATGCTAGGGTCAGAGGTCAGAGACGCCAGCCTGCTGCGCACCTCAGTGTTGGAGTAGGGCTGCCCTCAGGGCAGGGCTGGCTACCAGCTGCAGGACCAGTCCGGCCTGTACTTCACACCCTGGCATCCCAAGGCCGGTCCCTCCTGACTTGCCAGCCTGAGTTCAGGTGGTGGGGGCCATGACAGCTGAGTCCCTGGCCTCAGCCTCGCCCACCTCAGCCCAACCCCAGAGTTTCAGTAGTGGGCTGGCTTCACGTCTCCTGTGTAGTTGAGGGTGACCCTGAACTCCTGATCCTCCTGTTTCTACCTCCTGAGCTCCACGATCACAGGTGTTCGACACTTTGCCTGGTTTATGAGGTGCTGGGGGTCAAACCCAGGGCTTCCTGCAGGCTAGGCAAGCACTGAGCCAACTGAGTGACAGCCTTATTCTTAATAGCTGCATTTACAAGTGCCTCAGAGGCTTGGTCCAGGCCACAGGTTGATCCAGTTGGTGAAGCTCTGAGCAAGAAGAGACTTGTCCAAGTTCCCAGGAATGGGGGTTCCTTTCCTGGTGTTTACCCCATTTGGAACCACAATGCGCTTGCTATTAGCTCACCCAGTCACTGGGTACTCACTTGGGTCTCACTGTGCCTCTCTGGAGCAGCCATCTCTATGGAGACCCTAGAAGGAGAGAGCCGGGGTTTTCAGGGCTGGGCGATCAACTGGCACTCCCCTCTCCTCTCCATTCTGCCTCCTCACCTGGACTCTGGCTCTTCCTCAGTGGTGTCTTTCCCAGCAGCCTCTGCCTCACCATCACTTCCCAGAGCCTGGTCCCCTGGGCTCAGGTGAGACATTCTGTGAGCCTTCATTATCCGGAAGCCCCATACTGGCCATGGCCCACAGGAGATGCCCATCCACCCCTAAAGCCCACAGAGGGGCAGCGCTACTCAGACACTTGGTATGGGGGCAGCCAGGATTAGAACCCAGAGCCTAGTCCTGCCACATTACAGTCTGCACCCTTGGCTTCCAGAAGCTCCCCCTCCCTGCCTTGAGGTCTCCCCTCACCTCTGGCGCTCTTCTTCCTGCGGATAGAGGCCCTGACAAGGTCAGACCCAAAATGGGCATGGCGATGCCGCTGGGAGCGTGCTTCTTGGAACCAGTCCCCCGTCAGGATCTTCAGCTGTCCGGGGTCTGCCAGCGAGGCTCGGAGCTTGCTAGAGGACAGTGGAGGACACAGCTGTCACTACTCACCCAACCAACATCCCTGACCCCCACTCTGGACTAGGGCCCGGGGCTCAGCAGCAAATCACACTTGATCCTTGTCCTGGGGTCACTCAGGCTACTAAGGAGACAGAATCCAGAAAAGACAAGGACGGTGATGGAGGTGAGGGGACCTTTTGTGCGAATCATTTCTCTCTCTCTCTCTCTCTCTCTCTCTCTCTCTCTCTCTCTCTCTCTCTCTCTCTCTCTCCTGAGACAGGGTTTCTCTGTGTAGTTTTGGTGCCTGCCCTGGATCTCGCTCTGCAGACCAGACTGGCCTTGAACTCACAGAGATCCTCCTGCCTCTGCCTCCCGAGTGCTGGGATTAAAGGCGTGCGCCACCGCCACCTGGCACAAATCACTTCTTAAAGGATAAACTGGAATTCTCCAGGTTCAGAAGCATAATCATCATTCATGAGGCAGTTATCGTGGGCCATGCCTGATAGTTTATTTGTTGCACATGTACATGTAATGTATGTGTGGTCTGCATGCATGTGTGCATGTTCCCATGTATGTGGAGGTCAGAGCTGGTTGGCCCGTCCTTCTCTAGCTCAGCTCTCTCCGCCCTACATATTGAAGCAAGGCCTCTCACTTGAATCCAGAGCTCACTGATTTGGTGAGCCTAGCTAGACAGCTTGCTCCAGGAATTCTCCATCACGATTACCCAAGTGCTGGGACTACATAGCGCCCTGGCATTTATGTGGGTGCCGGAGAGCTGAACCCCTCCTCAAGCCTATGCCATGGCTTCACCTATGGAGCCATCTCCCCAACCCCTTAGCTCTGTTTAAGCTGAGAAAGGTGAAGTTCAGGGTAAAGGCAGCCACCCAGGTTTACACAGCGGTCCCAGACAGTGCTGGTCACTCTTGAGGTCCTTTGCCTCTGCTGCTCTTCTGGGGAGAAGGGACATCTTAGGCTTGGAAGAGCATTCCGGGATTGGGAAGCACTGCATGGCTAGAGCACGTTCATGTATATCTGGGTGGGGCTTAGAGGAAAATGGGTGACCCGTGGACACACAGGCTCGGGGGAGGGTCCAGCAGAGTATTAAGGACAGGTGGTGTCTGTCCATCAAAGTGTCCTGTCCCCAGGTGGTGACCAGAGTGGGAAAGCCCAGAGACAGGGAGGCTTGAGGAGGACGTGGCACAGGTTTGGGAGAAGTGATGAGCTCTGAGCTGGCCAAGGTCAGTGGAGACCAAAGGGTAGAGGCAAGGACCACCCAGACCCAACAGGCAGCCTCCAAGGACCCAGGATCCCTTCCTTCTGGCTGGTGGCTGTCCTGTCTCACCTGACCCGCCCCTCCTCCAGTTGGCGCAGGCGGGCATCTCGTTTGAGGACATCAGCGATGGCCTCCTGCTCCTCCTCTGTCAGGAAGCTGAGGTCCAGCAATCCCTCAGCTTCAGGTTCTGGCCCATGTGCCATGGGGAGGAAGGGCAGGGCCCAAAGCCTCTCCTGAGATGTGTGGCCTCTCTGGGGCATCAGCTGGGGTTGTGCCCCAGCTGGGCATATGCGGCTTCCTGGGGGATAGACCAAGGGTCAGTGTCTTCTCAGATACACAGTACATCCTGGAACCAACGGCCTGTTTTCTCCCAAGCACATACCTGAGCAATAAGGAGCAATCGAAGGAAGGCCAGGTCAAGGTGAGGTGCGGTGTGGGGGATACACTGTAAGAAGCCTACAGAACACCCATGCACATACCCCTAGGACACACGGAGAACTGCAAGCCAGTACACACTGATACATGTACCCACTGTTCTACACACAGTCATACGGGTACACGGATACCTGGACAAAGACAGGTAATGTACACACATCTCCATGACAGGAGTGTGCACACATACACAAGAGACCCGAGCCCAAGAGCTGTGCACAGTATTCTTAAACCTGCACACAGTGTGTGCACACAAAGTGCCCACTTAGGTACAAGAATAAGTCCCTGCATATCCACAGATCTCTCTGGCTTTCCTCACACACACACTGCCCATTTAAGCCGGCTGGGAACTCCTTGAAGCCAAGGACCGCTCATTCCCCACAGTCAGTACTTTGCACACAGCCTAACCTGATTCTTAATGAAATTCGAAAATATACCTGCACAAACATGTAAGTGCACACCCAGCCTTCTCCACCACTCATGTTTATACCCCTACCCAGGGAGCCTCCCAACGCAGCCTGCCTCTGCCTTCGCCTCCCTCCACCCCGCCCTGGCCCATTTGGCCTTCCTGTCTGAGGCAACCTCCTCCCCAGCCCTCACCCCCAACTTCCTCCCCCCGCAAGGTAACCGCAGCACCCAATTCCACTGAGGCCACCCGCCCTGGGATTCCCCGCCAACAGCCCTGCCCTCTTGCTGGGAGGAGGTTCGGAGCCCCTCTGATTACAGGGGCCTCCCCAACCCCCAAACTTGGCTGGAGGCCTCAGCTGGCCAAACAACTCATGCCTAGGCACCACAGCCACTCCGGAAGGAAAACATTGCCAGCTGAGAGGGGCGTGTGGACGTGGCAAGGGCCCAGCACTCAGAACTGGCGCCGGCCTGGGCCCCCTGGGCACTCTCTCCTTCCCACCCCTTCCATGCCAGGCCTCCAGGTGGGGCTGAAGGGGGACTAGGGCAGCTCAGGGGCGGGTCCTGGCTTGTGCCTGTCTCCTCCTGCCCCTGCCGCCGACTCCAGGCTGAGTCAGTGTCCAAGCACAGCGAGCCAGCCTCCTCTCCTAGCCTGCTTTCCCTCCGGGGGTTTCTGTACATCTGCATCTACATAGCCCTGGGCAGATGCCGGCAATACCTACAGTGACTATTTCCCTGCATGGCTGTGCTCCAGGTGCCAGCTACGAAGCCAGCTTGGGACTCTTCCGTGGATGAGCATTGCTGGGTTGTGTTAACTGCTGAGTTAACAGGGTAGACATGTCTGCATCTGACAGGGAACCGCATAGCATCTGAGCCTAAGTGCAGTGTTGTTGTGTAACTACGCCTTGCAGGGTGGGGTGGGGGGCGACGTGTGGGTGTATGCATGTCTTCCTGTGTGGTTGGCCAGCTCAGGCAATGTGGAGGTGTGTACTCTAGAGCCCCGGGGACCACCAGATGTGTCTGAGCGTGAAGTTGGAGGGACATTTGGCAGCTCTGGGTCTGGCCTTGTCTTACAGGTCTGCTTGGTCCGGGCTGGGAGCCTCCAAGCCTGGGTTCTCTCTACCTCAATTTCCCTCTCTTTCAGAAGCAGGTCAAGCGCCTGGTGTCCCCACCCTGTACTAACATCACGGGACAGACCCTTTGGTGATACAAAAAAAAAAAAAGTATGTCAATCTGCCTGGGCCGGCCAGAGTCATAAACTTGCTCGAACTTCGCCCACCCCCCGAGCCCCCAAGGTGCCAGAGTATGCTCAGGACACCAGGTGGCTGTGCCCATCCCCTAGACCACTGGCAGGGGTGTGTTACCTGTAGGGGTCCGGAAGGGAGGACAACTTCCAGAGCAACTCCAGCTCTCCAGGAAGGAGTTTCAGAGCCCAGAAGAGCAGTGAGGACTAAGGCTGACTCGCCCAGCTGCAGCTGCCCCAGCCCTGAGGAGGTGGAGGAGGAGGAGACGCCTCGGCAGGGCCTGGTGCAAAACCGGGCCTGGACTGCAGCTCCCCAGGTGCGCTGGTGCACCCACAGCCGCTGCCAGGGAACCCAGGGCCAGGTGTGCCGCCCCTGGGGCTGGGCCCAGCTGTCCTGTAGATTTGTCCCATAACTGAAGCATGCCTCACCTGCAGGGCTGGCTCGGGGCCTTGGCTGGCCCATCTGTGGACTGGGTAGCAGAGCCCTTCTGCCACAGAGGGCCAACAGGAAACTCTTTGGAAGCAAAGTTAGAAACTTTTCTAAGAACTACAGTAACGGGAAGATTGTAGAGTTGCCACTAGGCCGGAGGCCTGGCTCCAGCACCGTGAGGCTTTGCGCAGGTGTCTTAACCCCTCTGAGCAATCGTTTCCTTCTGTGCCAACTGGAGAGTGGAACCCAGAGACGTACAGATGGCACACAGGTGCCTGGTACAGATGGCATGTCGTAGATGCCAGGTATCCTCTCTCCAACAGACCGATGCCCATGGCCACTTTAGCACCTCTGAGCATCCATGTTCACAGAACCATCCATGTCTCCTCTCACCCCCAGGGTGTTTGAAGGGCCCCGGATTCCAGTGCCAGCAGGGGAGGAGCCCAAATTCTCACCGTCGAGTTCCACATCCTGCTCAGGAGAATCTATTTTGGGTCTTAGAGTACATGGCTTTTGGGATCATGATGTTCTGAAGCTATTCACATTCTGGTCTTAGGTACTGGAGGCCACCTCTGTCCTTTTGTGTGTATAAATGCTTTGACTACATATGTGTATGTAAAACACACGAGTGCCTGGTGCCCAAGGGAGCCACAAGAGGGGGTCAGACTCTGGAACTAGAGTTATAGATGGTTGTGAGCCACACCTCCTGCAAGAGCAACAGGTGCTTGTAAGTGCTGAGCTACCTCTTCTACCTCCCCCTGCCCCACCTTTTTTTTTTTTTTTTTTTTTTGAGACAGAGTCTCTCTGTATAGCTCTGGCTTTTCTGGAACTCACTCTGTAGACCAGGCTGGCCTCGAACTCAGAGAGATCTGCCTGTCTCTGCCTCCCAAGTGCTGGGATTAAAGGTGTGTGCCACCACCTGACCTTTAGCCCCCTTTAAAAGTTGTTTGGTTTTTGTTTTACATTTTATCTGTGTGCATGTGGAGGTCAGAAGACCTCACAGGAGTCTTCTCTCCTTCCCCCTTTATGTGGGTTCTAGGGATCGAACTCAGGCCGTCAGTCTTGGCTGTTAAGTAACTCTCTGGGCTTTGGTGGTCTTCAAGCTTGCTTGCTTTTAAATGTTCTTGTGTATGGGTGTTCGTTCTGCCTGTGTGTATGTTTGTGCATTAGGGGTGTGCCTGGTGCCTGTGGAAGCCAGAAGCGGGCACTGGACCCCCTGTACTGGAGTCACAGATGTGAGGTGCCATGTGGGAGCTGGAATCTGGTCCTCCGGAGGACCAGTCTTTGCTAATTGCAGTCACTCCTCCAGCCCCACTTTCTAGGTATTCATTTTCACTCTGGTTCTGATGGTTGTGAGCCACCATCCTCTGGAAAAACAGCCAGGGCTCCTGACTTCTGAGCTACTGCTCACCCTGACTTGTTTCCGCCAGTCTTGTTTTCAGTTTCTTTTTCCTTCTCTAAGTCGGCTGGTAATCATTTTTGGTTTTCACCACTATTGAGCAAACCCCAGATTCTCAGATAATACATGTGTAGGATGGAGGCAGTCAGGGAAAGCATGCATGCATACATGTGCTTTCCACTGTGCCCCTTGTGGGAGTGGTCACCCTGGTGGCCATCTGCACCCTCCTCTCACTTCCCAGCACCCCTGGAAGGTATCCAATCTTGCCTGTTTTCAGGCCCAAGTGTCTTTTCTAGGTGGGCTCTGCTGGCTTTTGGGTTTCTTGCTTCCCCTGAACTTGGACAAGTCACGTGGGTGCCCATTTCTTCATCTGCCACGTGGGCCTGATAGTGCCCGCCTTACAAGGCTGTTGGGGGGCTCCCTGCCTGCAGCTCTGTAACAAGGGCCAGCGTTTGAGTGCTGGGCGTGGAACCCAAGGCCATGCTCCACAAGGGCTGTCAGAGTCACAGGCTGTCCTGGAAACAGCCTTTAAGCTGGGCTTTGGTGGAAAGCAAAGGGTCAGAGTTGAGTACACACGGGTATGTGGTGAGGAACATGGAGAACCCTGGCAACCATAGAAAAAGGAACCGAGGAGCAAGCTAGTCAGTGACATGATTGTGGGGTAAACATGGGGAGCTCAACATGGCCACCACATACACATGGCCAAGGGCTGCCATTCCTCTTGTTTACTCCAGCTGTGCACCCCTGGCTGAGGATGCAGGTCACTCCCAACTCCAATCCTATTGCCAAGCTCTTCCCAATAGGGAAGATGGAAGATTTCCTTCTAGAAGGAAACTTGGAACCCAGACCAGGAGTGGCAGGGACTTCCCACAGCCTGTGCAGTGGCAGAATTTACGAAATGTTGATGTGCCTCTAAGTTCCAGTTGGAAAGGCTCCGACATGTTAGTAAGCAGACCCCTCTGGCCCAGGACCCAGGGGTATATGGGCTTACGGAATCCGGGGTGGGGAGGGGCAGAAGAAAATGACAGACACCACCTGGACTTGAAACTTTATTTCCTGCCAGGGAGCCCCTTATAAAGGAGCGGGGTGAGGCAGGTGCACAGGGCCCACTGCAGCAACCGGAAGTAGAGCCAGGAACCGGAAGTAGAGCCAGCCGATCCACGGCGCTCCAGCTGCTCTGGGGTTACTCACACTTTGGACATAAGGGGTTCTATCCCTGGGCTGGAAACAAGTGGGATTCACCTTACCTGATTTACAGGGGACCCACTCTGCACGTAAGGCCGTCCACCTTGCTAGCCAGGGCCTAGATGAGGGGCGATGGGGTGCACACTATGGCACAGCTCTAGAGACATGGGAAGAGCCTAGCCAGCCCTTCGAGTCCGTTCTAGGCCAGCAGAGAAGGAAGAAGGTTCCAAGTCTCTTGGCTCATAGCGCTTCTCAGAACACCACACCCCACTTCTGGACCTGACAACCAGCCAGAGGCAGCTTCAAATCCAGCTCTGCCCACCGTGTCCTCGCCGTGTCCTGGGCACGGCAGAAACAGCCCAGTGACTGTGGCGGGAGGCGCTCTGAGGGAAGGCCTTCCCAGGACAGCAATGGGGACACCACAAGGGTGAGGTCACAAGCCCAGGGAGAGAGGACAAGGAGGCTCTAAGTGGCCTCATCTCACACTCTACCTCAGCACTTCCATCCCAAGCCCTGACCCTACTTCAGCCCAGGAAGCTAACTGTCTGAGGGTGGCAATAAGAGAACTGGGACCGGGTGGTGGCGGGGCCTCCTGGGGGCCATCACCGCAGAACTGGGACCGGGGTGGTGGTGGCGGGGCCTCCCGGGGGCCATCACCGCAGAACTGGGACCGGGGTGGTGGCGGGGCCTCCCGGGGGCCATCACCGCAGGTTGAAGATGAGGCTGACGGTCAGGATGATGCCCAGGAGAAGGACAAAGGGCAGCCAGGTCTTCACGAAGGCGCCAACACTGCCGGGAGGGCACAGGGACATGGTCAGTGAGCAGGCCGGTGGCCCAGAATGCCCTCCTGCCCCAACCCTGACAGGGCTTATGTTCCGAGGAGGCTCCTGAACTTACTCCTCAGTTTGGTCAGCCAAGGGACAGGGTCTGATGCCTACTATGGAGGCCAAGGAAGGAAGCAAATGTACGGAGTCTCAAGCCTGGCTCTGCCTCGATCCTGTGCCCAGTTATGTTCTTTTCTAGGGGCAATGAAGCCCCCTGAGAATTTCCCTTCCAGAAGCTCTTAATGATGAGCATAATGAAGAACAAAGTTGGGAGGCAGGGGATCAGCTCAAATGTGAGATGGTTCCTAAGTCTGGGCTCTGCTGTGGGACACAGAGAACTCACCCACCCTGAGTTCTCTCAGTGTGAACTGGGATAAATGTCTTAAATCTCACAGGTCACGAGGTTGTGGCTTCAAAGGCCTGCCTAGACTAGGAGCTCAGCTGTCCAGAAGCCTGCCTCTGACAGAGGACATGGGGCGGGGGCTGTGGAGGGGGAAACACTCTCCATGAGATGTGTTCATCTCAACACCCGGACACTCATAGCTTCCCCAGGAGCCAGAACCACTACCGCCCTTATCAGGGACGGCTGTAGCCCAGAAGCAGCTACCCAGAACCTTGCAGGGGCGAGTGACAGGTGACCTGGAACGCGTGTGGAGTAGGACTTTGGTAGAGGCCACCTTGCTCCCCACCAGGAACTCGGTCGCTTCTGAGTAGAACCCAGAGTCTGTTCCCATTGTCCCTGGAGACTGAAGGACTCCAGTGACTGCCTTTCCAGGATCCTTGGGAGAGCGGCCTGGGGAGCCTGCAGGTGTGAGGACAGCTCACCTGACGTACTTCCCATAGATGAGGCAGAAGAAGCAGAGCGTCACCATGTTCCAGTTGGTACTGTTGTTGTAACGCATCAGGTTCAGGGCCAAGGCCACGTGTGAGTGGCAGTTGTCACAGCAGAGATTGTGCTGCAGACACGAGAGCAGCCGGGTGAGACCGCGCTGGGGGAGGGGGGAGAGGAGGGGCCGGGGAGGGGAGGGGCGGGGAGGGGCCCCACCCGTTCGCTCCCACCTACCATCCGGTGCTTGTACTCCTCAGAGGCGTCGTGCACAGCCACGTCCCACGCGTTGGGGCCACTGGCGTACACCTGGGCGGGGTCCAATTTCCAGAACCTGAGGGAAAAGGGAATGTTCTGGGACTGGCCCCGCCCCTTTGGGGCCTTCCAGCTTTATGAATGCTCTCTGTGGGGTGCCAAGGCTGTGGGGTGAACCAGGTCCAGGTCTACTGTGGTGTGGCTCTTTCCTCCCAGTAGAAACATTCTCTTCTGGAGGGAAGCAGGGAGATAATAAAGAAGCCTCGCATGGCTCAGGAAACTCCTGAACAAAACTCTTAAGGCCCTTCCTTCCCAGGGTCTACAAGGTGGAGCAGCTGCTGGGGAGAAGAGACTCTGAATGCCCGGGTGCCAGCGTGACATGCAGGAAATACAGGGGTAGGAATACGCACGCCTCATGGGCTGCACCCACCATGTGAACTTTTCTGGGTGTCAGTGGACGGACTTTGGGACACTTGCACTCCTGTAAGTGACCCCAGTAAATGCAGGCTCATGAAGCTCCATTTGGGTACAATCAGTGTCCAATCTGGGGTGAACAACAAGTCTGTTCACATCTCTCCAAAAAGTGAGACAATTGTGACCCGGCAAGACCGCAGTGCCGTGATGGCTCCTGGGAAGACTCCGACTGGTCTAGAGTGCCGTGTGGTCTGAATGTTTATCTCCTTTTTTTTCTTCTTCTTCTTCTTTTTTTTTTTTTTTAGTTTTTCAAGACAGGGTTTCTCTGTGTAGCCCTGGCTGACCTGGATCTCACTCTGTAGCCCAGGCTGGCCTCGAACTCACAGAGATCCGCCTGCCTCTGCCTCCCGAGTGCTGGGATTAAAGGCGTGCGCTGCCACCGCCCGCCACCGCCACAGACTGTCCCCCTATTCTTGTGTTGAAATCCTAACCTGAGGAACTCCCTTCTGAGTGGGGTCAGCGACCTTAAAGACAGGCCCCCCACTCCTTTCATCACGTGTGGGTACAGGGAGGCACTGTGGCCCCGTGAGGCACTGAGTGTACCCGCACCCTGCTCTCGGCCTTCCTACTCTCCAGAGCTGAGACATTTTTGTTGTGGAGGAGCCACCCACTCAATGCCATTTTGTCATGGCAACCTGAATGGATGAAGACAGAGGGAACACCTGAGTCTAGGCTGATGGAAGAGGGGTTCGGTCAGCACTGGGGGCTGTGGGAACAGCTTGATAGAGGTGGGAAGCATAAACTGTACGATGTGTCCCAGAAATAAGCGACTGAGCAGTCCTGGAGACTCAAGAGAAAACAAGGTGTGGGGAGTGAACGGGCAGCTGAGGCAGGAGATGCGGATGTCGCACTGAGGTGGTTTTTACCCAGCAGCAGCGTCTCCCCAACTCAGCTGGCTAGAGTGGGAAAGAAGCTGGCAGAGCGAAGCCCTGAGCACCAGGCAGGTCGGAGTGGCTGCTGGAAGCAGCAGAGCGTCCCGGGGGCCTCAGGCAGAAGTGTGTGTGTGTGTGGGGGGGGGGAGGACGGGACAATGACAGGGGATCACCAGCGGTCGTGGCAGTGAGAAACCACCGGGGCCTGGACTATGAGGCTCAGGGACTCGGGGCTCCTGTTTGGAGCAGGTTGTCCTTAAAACTGCCTTTGGAAATAGGAAAATTAAACAACTAAAACACTCTGAAAAACAGCCCAAAGAAGCCCCAGAACTACATCTCCACCTGCCTGAGGAAGCCACTTCATCCAGCAGCTTCCTGGCTAGCTTTGGGCCACAGGACACCTGCTGTAGTTCTGACGCACTGTCACCAGGCCCAGAGTTACAGGAACCACCCAGGGCTGAAGTAATAAATAAAGACAAGGCCTGGAGCGATGGCTCAGCGGTTAAGAGCACTGGCTGCTCTTCCAGAGGTCCTGAGTTCAATTCCCAGCACCCACATGGCAGCTCACAACTGTCACAACTCGGTTCCAAGAGCACACCAATGCACATAAAATAAATAAATAAACAAGGAAGAAAAGAAAGACAAGCCTGGGTGAACTTTGCTCGCAAAGGGCCTGCGCGGCTTTCACGCCCTCCAAGCAGAGCTGCGGTGGAATCCCAAGCAGCCTCCTCTTCCTAAATGGCTGCTTGTTCCCCAGGCTAGAAGGACTCCAGGCTACACAGAAAGACAGACTTACCGGGCAGTGGTGGCGCAGGCCTTTGATCCCAGCACTCGGAGGCAGAGGCAGGCGGATCTCTGAGTTCGAGGCCAGCCTGGGCTACAGAGTGAGATCCAGGACAGGCTCCAAAGCTACACAGAGAAACCCTGTCTCGAAAAACCAAAAAAAAAAAAAAAAAACAAAAACAAAAAAAAGGCAGACTTGGCTGCATAGAGGCGGCTTTGATGCTTCCTAACTGTGTGACCTTGCCTGAGTCCCGTCCTTTTCCGTACTCCCGTGCCACAGAGTTGAAAACACGACCTCTCTGAACCGAGGCAAGACCTGGACGGTCTACAGGATGAGGTCCAGACAGGCACTGACACACAGGGTGCTCGTACAGGGCACCATGTGCTAACGGGCTCTGACTGTCCTCAGGGTGCTGGCTCCTGCTGCGTCTCACAGGGCCTGGCCTGTTGCTCGGAGCAGGAGGAACCTGGCCCTAGATCTCGACACAAGACTATTCACTTACTTGGCAGGCTTTCCAAAGGCCATGTTGTCTTCCTGTTGAGAGACAAGAGCAGAAGTCAGTGCAGAGACTACAGCCAGTCTAATGACAACCCAGGTCAGAGGCTCAGGGCAGTGACTCAGAGGGGCAGCAGGGCCGGGACATGACATGGCATGGCATCGTAGTGCCAGAGCCACTGCTCCGTGGGACACCTCAGAGCAGGACAGAGGCTGCTGGACCCAGAACTCTTATGAGGGAGACTATGGAGAGCCCTAGACTCCGTATGCGGACACACGCCCACCCTAGAAATCTAATTATATATGCTGAGACAGGGTCTGTCAATGTAGAGAGACCTCTCCACAGAGACCGGGTGTCCTTGAACTCACTATCTCTGTCTCCTGAGTACTGGAATTAAAGGCAAGTACTACTATGCCTGGCTTTGTTTTGTTTTTTTTGAAGCAGGGTCCAACTCTATACCCAACACTAACCTGGACTCACTATGTAGCCCAGGCTGGCCTTAAGCTCTGAGGAATCCTCCTGCCTCAGTTTCCCAATGCTGGGATTAGAGAAGTACCCAACTATTCCTAGCTAGTAAAAGTATTCCATTCACAGCAATAGACCTTGTCCTGTGTGGATGGTTGGAACAACCACTAATGGAAACAGGCTATGTTATCACGCCCCTGTTCCGCCTTTAGCTACCTGAAAATAGGCAAATGCCATGTGCTCATCTGGATGAGCCTACTGGATAGTGCTGGTCCATCCCCAGGAAGCAGAGTTGAGAACACACTGGTTCAGTCTGAAAGCCCCACCCTGGAAATCATGTCAGCCTCCCCTGTCCCCCAACAATGGCTCCCACCTTCTGAAGGTCCAGAGATGTGGTTCCTGGATGGTCTGACTCCACTCTTGCCTCTAACCCCTACCCATGTCTTGGTACCCAGGGATGGGGACAAAGGGCTGGGCCAGTTACTTAAGACTCCTCTGCCACACTGCCCTGCTGGCCTGTCCTGGAGGCAAGAGAAGGACAGGGGTCAAACACTGGTGAGGGGCAGAGCCTAAGCCCAGAGTTAGCTGCGACGTCGTGGGTCCAGGCCAGCCTACGGGAGCCTCGAGACGCTCCAGGGCAGGGCAAAACGGGGACTCACCGAAACAAAATAGGGGCCAGCGAAGTCCCGAATGACCCCCGTGGATGTGCAGATGCCCATGTGGCCGATGATGGGGAAAAACCACCTGTAAGAAAACAGCAGAGAAAGGACAGGGCGGGGTTAGGCAGATGCCAGGGAGCAGGTCACACTGTTTCATGGTGAGTCACCTTAGGGAGGTCCACAGGACTGGGGAAAGCACCAAAGAAAGGCAACTGTGACCCAGAAGCATAGTGGGATAGCCTGCACCACCGCCTGAAGAGCTATCACTGACACAGGACACGAACACCAAGCACAGCAGAGACGCAGAGCAGCAGGCCGTGGACTGGGGAGATAAAAACACCTCCCTCGTGGGAAACTGTCCGCTCTGTAAGCTACGCCTCAGCAGCTCTGAGGATGTACAGACAGAAACAAGGCCTCGTGCCCCCAAACTGTGTACAGAAACATACGGAGTACCCTGAGTGCTTGCTTAGCATAAACAAGGCCTTGGGTTTGAACCCCAGAACTGTGAAAAGTAAAAATCCTCAATGAACTGTACTCATAAAAATGTGTACCTCTTATTGGGGCTGAAAAAAATGGCTCAGTGGTGAAGAGCACTGGATGCTCTTCTAGAGGACCCCGGTTCAATTCCCAACCCCAACACGGCAGCTCACAACCGTCTGGCCTTTGTGAGCACCAGGCAGATGTGCAGCACAGATGTGCAGCACAGACACAGATGCAAACAAAACATTCATACACATAAAATAAAGTGTATCTTTTCTTAAATGTAAATTATCTTAAAGCTAATTTTTTAAAATAAGGTAACAAAACCCAATTGAGCTGAACATGGCTGGCACACACCTGTAATCCCAGCACTTGGGAGGCAGAGGAAGGCAGATCTCTGTGAGTTCGAGACTAGCCTTGTCTACATAGTGAGAGCTTGTCTCAAAAATCAATGGGACTGGAGAGATGCCTTAGCCATTAAGAATACTTGCTGTTCTTGCAGAAGACCTGGGTTCAGTTCCCAGCACCCACATGGTAGCTCACACCTCCATAACTCCAATTCCACAGGATGTGACATCCTCTTCTGACCTCCATGGGCACCAGGCATGCATACATGCATGCAGTGCACATACATACATGCAGAGAAAACAAAATGAAGCTCTTTAAAACCAAACCAAACTAACACCCCCCTCCACACACCCAGAAATAAGTAAAATCAGCATAGCCTGGCCATGGTTCCATGTAAAAATGAAAGACACATTTCCGCTACATACAACATACTCTCAAGAGTGTATGCCTGAAAGAAAGCCTGAGCCAAGTGTATGAAATACAGTACTGTTTAGTGTTCCAGAGAAGACAGGGCAAATCTATGACTATTGCACTGGGACTGGCAAGATGTGGCTCAGCTGTGTGGATGCCTGCCACCAAGCTCGATGACCCGAGTTTGATTCCTGGGACTCCATAAAGCTGCCTCTGACCTCCCACCGTGTACTGTGACCAACTCCCTCCTGTATATACACATATTAATAATAAAACGAAGGTTTTCCAGTGTTATTTTAAATTATGTGTATGTGCATGTGTCTGCATGTAGGTATGAATGGGTGCCCACGAGTATAGGATCCCACCACAGCCGGACTTACAGGGCTTGTCAGCCAATGGACACAGGGGCTGGGAAGTATACTAGGGTTCTCTGTAACAGTACATGGCCTTAACTGCTGAACTGTCTCTCCAGCCCATAAACAGGAAGGAAGGGAGGAAGGAAGAGAGGGAGGGAGGGAGGGAGGGAGGGAGGGAGGGAGGGAGGGAGGGAGGGAGGGAGGGAGAGAGGGAGGGAGGGAAGGCAGGCTTAAAAAACTTAGTTGGTTGTAAGCTTAAGAATTGTGCACCTTATAATATGTAAATAATACTTCAATGAGGAGGTTTCAAATGGGGAGGGGTCTTCAGGGCTGGTAAGATGGCTCAGTGGTAAGGTGCTTGATGCATAACTGAAGAGGGAGTGGAGAGCTGAGAAAGAGGAAGGGAGACGGTGTAGAGGCGACTGCTGAAGTCGCAGCCCCAGACGACAGTCCTGACTAGATAATCGCAGGTGATGGATTCAAACTGTAAAGGGAAGAGGGCTTCCTTTTTTTCCACCATTAATTTAATTATGTGTGTCTGTGTGTGGTGGTATGGGACATGAGGGCAGGCAGGTGCCCTTGGAGGCCAGAAGAGGGCATCTGATCCCTGGGCTGGAGTTACCAGCGTTGTGAGCCACAGATGTGGGTACTGGAAACTGAATCCTGGTCCTCTACAAGAGCAGTCCTGGCTCTTGACCACTGAGCCCACTCTCCAGCTCTCCCCTAGACTCAGGGTTCATAGGCGGCGTGCCTGGCACGGCACACAGCTCCAACCCCCCATGTGTTGTCAGGGGACACAGACCAAATGACTCGCATTTAAGAGTAGAGGGATGCGGCTGGAGAGGAGGAGTAATTTCAGTGTTCTGCAGACAGTATGGTCACTATGATAAACAACTAACTGCAGACTTCAAGAGTCAGGAGAGAGTATTCCGAATCTTCCCAACACAGAGAGGTGATAGCTGAGGTAAGGGATGCACCATTTACCCTGATCTGATCGTCCTAACTGTGTGTGTGTGGTATATGTGCATGTGCCCTGGTGTGTGTGTGTGTAGGTCAGAGGACAACCATGCATGTTGCTTTGTCCTCTGCCCCAGGACAGGACCTCGTTGCTTCCAGTGAACGTCTGGGGATTCCCTGTCTCTGCCATCTCACCATCAGAGCCCTGGGATTGCAGGCTCCTGTTTCCTATGCCTCCCTCTGGAGGGTTCTGGGGATTTGAACTCAGGTCCTCATGTTTGTGAGGCAAGCACTTTGCCCACCCATTTTAAAAATACATATTGAAGCCAGGCGGTGGTGGGGTATGACTTTAATTCCCGCACTCAGGAAGTAGAGGGAGGCGGATCTCTGTTCAAGGGCAGCCTGGTCAGACTGAGTTCCAGTACAGCCAGGTACACAGAAAAACCCTGTCTTGAAAAACAAACAAACAAAAATACATACTGGAATGCCATACCGTACCCTATATGTACATAAGATTACTCTATGTGACAATTAGAAAAAAAAATGAAGTCAGCATTCGGGAAGCAGAGGCAGGTAGATCTCTGTGAATTCAAGGCCAGCCTGGTCTACAGACTGAGTTCCAGGACAGCCAGGACTACACAGAGACACCCTGTGTCAAAAGCCAAAAATAAAAAATAAAAAAAAGAGAGTGAAGTCAGGTCTGATTGAACTTTTGAGCAGGCTATTCATTCCCATCTTCCTGTTAGTAACAAGTACTTGGATGAGGGGCCACCGCTCGCAACTGGTGTAAAACGCTGCTCACATGTGGGGTGCTGAATGTACGCTGAGTTGGTCAGCAAACACCTGCTACCTGACGGAAAGGGTAAGCAGCTGAAGATCCATGGTGAACACAGGACGGTAACCAAGAACTGTGGGAAACAGTTCCCCTGGCTCTCAGCACCCAACCCCAGATTCCTTTCCAGTGGCAGGGGACCCGGCTCTGAGCAGCACCCCTGTCACGACCGTGCTGATGGGGATGGCACTGGGGACAGAGGTTGGAGAGACACCACTAAAGCTCTGTGCCCGGCAAAGCCCCAGGGAAGCAGCTCCCAACGCAAGCTTGTCAGCGCCCCGAGGACAAGCTCCAGAGCTCAGCCAACTGCTGTGTCGTCTGAGCTAGGACAAAATGGTCCTCAGAAAGGTTAGTGAAGGAGTTAGCTGCTCATCCTGGGCTTCCGTTTCTTTATCCCTCATCTACAGATGAGCAAGAGTGCCTGCTTTCCCAGCTGATGCAGACATCATGTCAACCAGGACTGGGTGACACCGAACATGAAATGCTCTGATGACTGGCAGCACCCACTGCTAACATCTCAGAAGAGATGGACAGGTCTTGGACTCAGTGTCTTCCTCTGATCTTCCTCTCACAGACATGAAAGTCCCCATGCCACATCTAGCCCTGCATTCAGCAATCTCACATAGCCACTATAAAGTCATCAGTGTCTGTCCCTTCTGCTGAAGGGCCAGTCCTCCCATGGGAGCACCTCAGAGTCTTAGAAACACCTGCAAACACATCCGAAGAGAACTGAGATGTAAGCTGCTTCTAGCCCAGACAGTGGGGAACTGTGCGTCTCCACCTCAAGTTGCTACCATTTCTCTGCAGAGGACCAGGCCACAAACAGTTCTAAAAATGAGGAGCTGACCAGATGGTTTGGTGTGTGAAGGCACCTGTGTTTGATCCCAGGACTCACACGGCAGGACAGAACTAACTCTGTAAGCTGTCCTCTGGCCTCCATAGGTACTCATACACACATAAACAATTTTGTTTTTCGACACAGGGTTTCTCTGTGTAGCCTTGGCTGTCCTGGAACTTGCTCTGTAGACCAGGCTGGCTTTGAACTCACAGAGATCTGCCTGCCTCTGCCTCACGAGTGCTGGGATTTAGGGCTTGTGACACCACCCAGCAGAAATAATTTTTTAAAATGAAGAAATGAGGAAAAGGCCAACATGGCTAGCATGCCGAGTTTTCACACAAATAGCCCATCGCCTGAGTACCCAGCCACCCTACAGTAACAGTCCACTCTCTTCACAGCTCTACTCATATCTGGAGCTCGCTCTCTTAGTTACCTGTTTACTCTCTACCCCTCCCATCAACTCAAGGGCAAGCAGCTCCCCTGCCTTACTTGATAGAGTATGGCTATTGGCTATATACCATACATCTAGGTCTTACCACCTACAACGACAAGGCCAAGGCATTTAGCAAATGTGTTGGAGGTACATCTAATGAATTAACAAGCACATATTGTAAATTGTTTTGTTATTGTTCTGTTTTTTCTTTTTAGTTTTGACTTTTGGATCCAGGGTCTCACTCTGGAACCCTAGGTTGGCCCAGACCTTGCTCTGTAGCCTAGGGTGGCTTCAATGCTCTCAGGGACCTTCCTACCTTAATCTCTTGGAGCGCTCTCAGATCAGAGGCGTGAGCCACTGTGCCTGGACTCAGACTTTTATGGTTTATTTACATAAACGTTTTGCCTGCATGTATGTATGTGCACCACATGTCTGCCTGGTACCCATCAGATCCCCTGGAACTGGAGTTACAGGTGCCCGAGTACGATCATGAGGGTGCTGGGAATTGAACCCTGGCTTGCAAGAGCAACAAGTGCTCTTAACCAATGAGCCATTGATTCAGCCCCACTCCCACCTCGGTTTGGCTCTGCCTCCTGAGTGCTGGGATTACAGGTATATATCACCATGCCCAGTGGGGAACCTTACTTTTGGAGACAGTATCTAGCTGGCCAGCAAGCCTCAGAGATCCTCTTATTTCCACTTCCTCAGCTCTGGGACTACAGACAACCCACAGCTTTGTTAGTTTTTCACATGGGCGACAGGAATCACAGCAAGCACTTTACTGATTGAGTCCCTACCCAGACCCAAGAAGTTTAACATAACACAAAAATTAGGGTCATTAGCTGGACGGGGTGGTATAGACCTGTAGTCCCAGAACTCAGAAGCCCAAGGCAGGGGGATCAGGAGTTCAAAGTCAACATGGGCTACACAATAAATACTAGGCCAGCCTGGGATACGTATTGAGATCTTGTCTTAAAACCAATAAAATTAGGGGTTGGGGATTTAGCTCAGTGGTAGAGTGCTTGCCTAGCAAGCACAAGGCCCTGGGTTCGATCCTCAGCTCCGGAAAAAAAAAAAAAAAAAAAACCAATAAAATTAATACAAAACAAAAGATTAAAGCGATTTTAAGATCAGCAACATTTGAAGCTAAAAATTATTCCTTCTCCACACAATTTGGCTGGTTTTGTTTCAGATTGGGTCTCACTAGGCAGGCCTGGCTGGCATTGAATGCCTGTCTTGTTCAGGCTGGCCTCCAACTCAGACATCTGGCTGCCTCTAACTCTGGGTGCTGGGATTAAAGGTGTGGATCACCATGCCTGGTGGTTAGTTTTGATAGAGGAGAAAGTATGTATCCCCTCAGATGAGGGGTGCTAGGACATGGCTGAAAGACAAGGACACAGTAAACTTGACTTCTGAATGTCTTCTTGCTGGGGCAGTGAACTGATCAAGACAATGTGATAAGGAACTCAGCTTCACCATGGGGGGGAAGCAATTCCTACTTTAGAAATGGGAAGAAATGGGAATGAACGAGCTTGCAAACTGTCTGGGCTCTTAAGACTAAAGAAGGAGGGCAGTAAGCTGCATCTATGTACCTGATTCTGTTTTGCCACTCAGAAGATGTAGGGGGCAAAAGGTTGGTATGGACCTCCCAGTGCTGACATCCCATGAACCAGTGTGGCCTCAATCACACTCACTTTTGCTTCTAAAGGCAAAACGTCTTGAGTATAGCAGATGACCAGGAAGCATTCATTTGCTCAATGAGTGAACAAAAATAAATAAATAAATGAATGAATGAACACACCTCTTCAGACAAGGTTAAAGGACTTTTCTGTGCACCTGCAGCTTAAGGGCTCGCTAGTCACCTGGCCTTTCCCGCTGATCTACACTTGTCCTCCTCCCCAGTTAGACTAGGGGTAACCCTGATCGGTAGCATGCATGCAGCTGGAACGTGCACCGCACAAGTGGCGGGGTTCTAGGGACGGGGCGCTGGCCTGGCCCGGGGTAAAGGTTGCCCCGAGTCTGAGAAAAAAAGCTAGAACGGCACACCGGAGGACGCTCGTGCCCTCCCGGTCCTCGCGGCGACACCGGAAGAGACTCACGTGAGCACTGGGATGGGAGTCCATACCACGCAGTAGGGGAAGCGGCTCCGCTCCACGTCCATGGCGACGCCACCGGAGCCGTGGTACTGCTTCATGTCCGTCTCGGCCGCCGTCGGCGCTTCTACTTCCGCCATCCGAGGAGGGGGCGGCGGCGGCGGCGACAGGAGCGGAGAACTCCCTTCCGCTTCCGCCATGCTGCGCGCGGCCCTCTCGGACAGGCCCAGCTCGGGAAGGCCTGGCTGCGGCGCCGCTCACCCCTGGATCGTCACTTCCGGGAGGTTAGGGGTCCACCCGGTTGGTCTTCCCTCCGGGAATTGAAGTCTCGTCCTTTTGTGCCCGGCCAGCCTAACCTCTTCCCCGCGCCTGTAGCGGGGCGTCTACACTGTCCTCCGGTAGCTCCCAGTCTAGCCCTGGGGAGACCCACAGCCAATCGCGGTTCGGTTCGCCGGCACGTGGTGCAGTCAGTATTTATTGAGCACTTCTTAGGCGCCTTCAAGCACTTGACATCCATTGTTACTACTTTCCATAAGCTGATTAGACCTAAATACAAGTTTAGTTGTTTTCCTCGGGTTACAAATGAGGGACTGAGGCTTGATGAGGTGAGGGGTCGAGGTTCAAACACAAGTTTTTAGATTTCCTTTGTCCTTTTTATTCTGTGGCACGAGTTACAGATAGTGTCAAGGAAGGTCAGACTAAAATCTTGGTGTGTGTTCATGAGACACACACGCAGCGCAGTGAGCAAGGGGGCAAGATGATACTGATGTTTGCCTCGGGCCTGGGGAGGACACGGATGCGGAGATGCAAAGACAGGAAAGCCGTGAGGGTCACTGTGTGCGGGCGAGAGGATATCATCCTGGCTCGAGCAAGTCACAGGACTTAGGTAGATAGATAGAACCTCCTTATTATTGTTTTGGGATGGTGTTTGGTTTTGTTTCGAAACTGGCTCTCACTAAGTAGCTCTAGCTGTCTTGGAATTTACTCTGTAGACCAGGCTGTCCTCAAACTCACAGAGATCCGCCTGACTTTGCCTCCCGAGTGCTGGGATTAAAGGGGTGTGCCACTACGCCAGATCCTTTTTTGTTTAACGGGAAAACCGAGGCCCTCGGCAGTTATCAATTGCCTAAGATCACACCTGAGAACACAGAACGGCCAGGCTCCAGTCTTGGAATCTTTTGGCTTTGAGAGGGATGCCCAGAGAGACCAGGAAGTGGAATGTGATGCAGTGGGAAGTGGGGGTTGGAACATGAAGGGAACCGGGCTACAGGAAGGTGTAAGAAAAATGATGCAGAGAAGCAGACAGATAGTCTCAACAGGCTGAGACTGTCTTATTGGAACAGTGGGGTTGGAGGACAGGTATATATACAAAGGCAGCTACCAGGAAGTTACAGCTCTTTTCTGCGGTTTGTCTGGGACCAGAGTGAGTTGTTTTCCATACCCAGGCATATTGTTTCTGCAGGTGGAGCAGACCTGACAGGTTAGGGGTAAGCAATTCTTTCTGGCTAGGGGCTATGGCCCAGTACAGCCAGACTCAATTCCTTATGACCTAAGGTAAGGCTATTAGCCAACAGAAGATATGGGCAAACACACTAAGGAAAGAGAAGCTGTGCCTTTGAGATGATCTTCCATTAAATTACCCTTCTTTAATGGAGACCTATGGAAAGCCTGCTCTCCTGATACATTTTTTAAAAAAATTATCTATGCTGTGGAAAAATCTAAATGTCTTTGACTACACTAGCTAGCACAGTTCCCAGAACTGTGCACATACCTGTTGAATGCACACTAAATGTTCCTTGATTTAGATATCTTTTAAAGCTCTCACTGGGCCAGGTGAGGGTTTAATCCTTTAATTCCAGCACTCCAGGAGCAGAGGCAGGCAGATCTCTGCTAGTTGGAGGCCAGCCTGGTCTACAGAGCTAGTTCAGTCAAGGCTACACAAAGAAAAAAAATCTCACTGGTATCATAGCTAAAACTAATGCTAATCTGCTCAAATTCCTTTGAGCACCTGTACCTCTTCATGAATGACCCTGGGCTGTGTGAACCCTGGGCGGTGTGAACCCTGGGCAGTGTAAACCCTGTGTGGTGTGAACTGTGTGGTGTGAACCCTGGGCGGTGTGAACTGTGTGGTGTGAACCCTGGGCAGTGTGAACCCTGGGCGGTATGAACCCTGGGCAGTGTGAACCCTGGGCGGTGTGAACCCTGGGCAGTGTAAACCCTGTGTGGTGTGAACTGTGTGGTGTGAACTGTGTGGTGTGAACCCTGGGCTGTGTGAACCCTGGGCAGTGTGAACCCTGTGTGGTGTGAACCCTGGGCGGTGTGAACCCTGGAGGGAAGCCACCCCTCCAGCAGGGTTTGGAAGGGATTAAGCGCCCAGTCAACAGTTGTTGGATGAGTTGTCCCAGTAGTTCTGAACTCAGTCACAGCAGTTGTCTAACTTCTTCTGTGCCCCAGGTTTTCAAGGAAAGTGTGTGTCTCTGATAGTCCTTTACCAGCGTTGAGTGTATGTTTGAATGAGTAAACAACCAAAGCAAGTCTCGGGGTTCTGCCGCAGAGCTGGCGGTACTAACAAAATGCCACATGTAATCTGACAAGCTTCGATAGCTTCCCGTGGCACTTAGTATAAGACACAAATATCTACCATGGTTTTTGTTGTTGCTGTTGTTTCCGAGGTTTCTCTGTGTAGCTTTGGAGCCTGTCCTAGAATTAGCTCTGTAGACCAGGCTGGCCTTGAACTTACAGAGGTCCACCTGCCTCTGCCTCTTGAGTACTGGGATTAAAGGTGTGCGCCACCACAGTCCTGCTATATCTATCATGTTTAATTTACAAGACTCTGCACCTTCCAGACCGTGTCTTATCTCTTACTTCGTCACTATTGATACCCTAGCCTTTGATCCCTTCCTTCCTTCATCCCTTCATGAGGAACATGGCCCACCCCCACCCCCGCCTTTAATATACCCCTTTACCCACTTACACTAACTTCCGTTCATCCTTCCAGACTTAGAGGCAATGTCATTTTCTCAGCCAGCCAACTTTTGGCTTCCAGTCTGAATTAGAAGGTCCCTGTCGCTCTCCTCTGGAACATGCTTTTCCACAGCACACGCACGCCCATGTATTGTTTGCTTCCTCCACCGTGGAGGAATGGTTGTCTTCACTTCTAAACCCAGGGCCTAGTCGAGTGCTTAGTGGTTTTTTTTAACCAATATTCACTAAGCCAGATCTGTGACAAATCCTTATAGGCTTGGCATAATATTTTGGTAACAGACTGTTTGAGCAAAGGGACCTAGCTTATCGTCTGCTACTTCTTGTGCTCTGAGCCCTTTGAAGACAGTTCCTGGAGGCTGGTGGGCACAGCGTCTTAGTCCTCTGCTCTGAGAGAGCCCTCGCGTTCTTCTTACAGCCTGCATTACCCTCCCTTTGCCCTGGGTAGCTACAGAAGTCAGGACACAAAGGTCGTGTGGCTGGATAGCGAAGCCAGCTCTGACTCCTGTCGGGGGCCCCTCTCCCGGGCTCTGCTTCCCAGGGCCCCTTCTCTCACACCATCACCTTGGTTCTCCCCCAGAGCACTCAGCTCCCTGGCCTGTGTCCTTGCCTGGCCTGCCTGTTTCCCTTTTCCCCCAGCCAGATGGATAATCTCCATCAAAGACTATCGCTGCCTTCCAGGCTCAGAGGATCACAGCAGGGCCTGGAAGAGGCTCCTCTTACACAGAGTTTGTTTGAGGATTGATGGGGTTCAGAGCCACCCCTCCCCCAACACATACACTACCCAAAATAGGAATGACCATCTGGATCCATTTATGGGGCTGCCTGGGGGAGGGGAGGATGGCAGAGTGGAATCTGTCACGCTGGTGAACCTTTGGCGGTAAGATGCCGCCCCTTGGAGAGTGAGCTGAGGGTGCTCCCTGTTTTGAGGGAGTCAGGACACTTCCTCAACCGACTCCATGTAGGACTCCCCAGGGCTCACACACCTCCTCTCTCAGGGCATCTCACTCATCCTGGCATCCAAGGCTCTCCCTGGGCTGGTCCCACATTTCCTTTCCAGGCTCATCTGTGTCCTTGTGATGTCGTGATGCTGGCCTCACTGTACCTCCTGCCTCCTGTCTTTGCTCACTCTGTGCTTAATCAGGAATGCCCTTTCCCTCCTCCTCAGCACCACGTTCAAGGTTTCAGGCTAATGCTTTCCTATGCTTCCAGAGCATGAAGGCTGTTTCCACCTCTTGAATATTCATGTGTGCTTGCATTAGCATTAGCTGTTTACACGTCTGTCTCCCCCTGGAGACTGGAGACTCCTTGAGAAAGGGACTGACTGGATCTAATGGGCCCTATAGTCAGCGGGCAGAGAGGGGTTGCCCAGGGAGTGCCCTAGGAGCTATTTGTTGACCATATATGGTCTCCTTTCTGGGGAAGATGCGTCTCAATCAGTAGACCTGCAAAGGTGAAGGAGCGCCCGCCCCAGCCAGGGGCTGCGTGGCTGCCAGTTGGAGGAGCCCCGAGGCTGGCTGCTGGGTGTGGCACCCCAGGGGGAGTGTCTCTGTGGATTTGCAGTCTTTGGCTCAGCTCCATCACTACACTCTGCCTACTAGAGACTGGATAGGTTTCTCTCCCTCGCCTCCTCTCCCCCTCTTCCCCTCCCCATCTCTCCCCCTCTCCTCTTCCTCCTTTTTTTCAATCTTTCTGTCCCCATTAGGACTGTGAAACTTTCTGCAACTCAGAGGGGACTGAGGGGCCAATCATTTAATGCAAAAAACCATTGACAACTAAGCCCTGACTCTTTAGAGATCACAGCAGAGCTTCCTATCGCCTCCTTTTATGGGTGAGTTTACCCAAGCAAGGTTACAAACTGTACAGCTAGGGTCACAATCTAAGTCTCCCACTTTGGGACAGACAGTAAAGCATGAGGTAAAACATGTGGGCTTGAGACATGGCCAGCCTGTTTACGGTCTGAAGCCTAGCTGTCAGGGGCTACTGAAGTAGCTGAAATAGGACATCAGTTTCCTCATACCTGAAGGAGGAAACAGCTGGGTATATAGTTCGTTTGGCACAGTGCTCTGGGAGCATATACAAGGTTATCGGTTCAGTCCCTGGCACTCCATAAAACTGGACATGGAGCTGGGGTGGGTGGGTGGCGCAGGGCTTTAATTCCAGCACTCTGGAGGCAAAGGCAGGAGGATCTCTGTGAGTTTGAGGATAGCCTGGTCTACAGAGTGAGTTCCAGATAACAAGGATTACATAGAGCAGTGGCTCTCAACCTGTGACCCTTTAATTCAGTACCTCATGTTGTGGTGACCACCCCAACCATACATTATTTTTTTTATTATTTATTTCGGGTGCATTGGTGTTTTTATCTACATATATGTCCATATGAGGGTGTTGGATCCCCTGGAGTTGGAGTTGCAGACAGTTGTAAACTGCCATGTGAGTGCTGGGAATTGAACCCAGATCCTCTGGAAAAGCAACCAGTGTTCATAACCACTGAGCTTCCCAGCTCCCCATAAAATTATTTGGTTGCTACTTCATAAATGTAATTTTGCTGTTGTTATGAATCATAATGTAAATATCTGATATGCAAGATATCTGATATGCAACCCCCAAAGAAGTTGAGACCCATAGGTTGAGAACTGCTGACACAGAGGAACTCTGTCTCAAAAAATAAAACCAAAAATTAAAAAAACAACAAAGAATACTGGCCATAGGGGCACAAACCTGTAATCTTGACTCTTGGAAAAAGACCTTGATTCTAAAAAGAAAAAAAAATCTTATAAAACAAAACAAAACATTGGAACCTTTTATTTATTTGTTTGTTTATTTATTTATTTTGGTATTTTTCCAGACAAGGTTTCTCTATGTAACAACTCTGTCTGGAACTCACTTTTGTAGACCAGGCTGGCCTCGAACTCACGGAGATCTGTCTGCCTCTGCCTCCTGAGTGCTGGGATTAAAGGTGTGCACCACCATGCCTGACAGATCTTTTATCTTTTAGATTTACCTATGAGTGTTTTGCTTGCACATGTCTGTGCACTACATTCATGCCTGGTGCCTATGAAGGCCAGAAGAGGGTGTTGGCTTTCTTGGGACTAGAGTTACAGAAGATTGTGAGCCATCATGTGGGCACTGGGAATCAAATCCTGGCCCTCTGCAGGAGCAACAAGTGCTCTTAACACTGAGCCGTCTCTCCAGCCAGTAAATACATTCTTTTTAAGCATGTGTGCTTTGTATCTCAAGAGGTTGTGTACATCCTGTGCCACCCTTCTCTGGCTGGCCTGTGACTTGCTAACCAGAGAGGGTAACAGTATCCATTTTGCTGCAAGAATACATCCAAAGAGGTTGTTGGGGTGGGGGTTGGGGAGACAGGGGGTGTACAGGAGGGACTGGCTGAGGTGGAGGCACATATTGGAGTCCAGCCCACATCTGCCTGTCTCTGGTGGAAAGAGAGAATGATAAGAATAGGGAGAGTCAGCCTGAAACAGTAAACTACGGTGGCAATAGAGGGCAGGGCCATGAGTGGCACATTCCTACCGCAGTGCAGGATGCCTTCATCTGAGCGCCTTCCCTGCTGATATCGTTAGGCCCGAGCCTGGCACATGGTAGGGCACTCACTGATGGGACAGTACTGGAAAGGATCCTGTTTCCCACTGAAGGCCAATGTTCAGGGCCACACGCAATCCACTTGCTATTCTATAACTTCCAGATAATCTGGAAGCTCTGGGCTGGCAGGAACTGGCAGGAACCAGGTCTATTGTATGCATTCTCATTGAGCCAGCGGCCAGCCCAGTGCCAGGCACACAGTAAGAAGCTGAAACCTGTATTAGAAATATTAAAATAAGAAAATGTCTGTTGGGGCTGGAGAGATAGATGGGTCATTGGTTAAGAGCACTGACTGTTCTTCCAGAGGACCTGGGTTCAATTCCCAGCACCCACATGGCAGCTAACAATTGTCTGTAACTCCAAGATCTGACCCCCTCACACAGACATACAGGCAGGCAAAACACCAATGCAAATGAAATAAAAATAAATTTAAAAAATGTCTCTTGTGTTTTAGTGAAGATAATAACCAGGTCCTTGGGCATGCTAAGAAAACGATTTAAAATTTTTTGATTTATTTTTAAAGATATATTGTATTCTCATTAGTGTTTTGCCTATATGTATATCTGGGCACCATGTGCATGCCTGGTGCCCTTAGAGGCCAGAAGAGGATGTTGGATCCCTTGGAACTTGAGTTACAGATGGTTCTGAGCACCACGTGGGTGCTGGGAGCTCCCTGCAAGAGTAATTTACCAACTGCTGAGCCATCTCTCCAGTCCCAAGAAAATGACTCAAAAAACTGGTCTAGGAACCAGAGATCAGGATTTAGTCCCGGAATTGCTTCGTCCACTGTGGGGCCTGAGACAAGCCATCCTTTCCCTTTCTCTTTGGAATTCATTGTTCATGCTCTGGGGAGGGGACGAGGAAAGTATTTAAAAGATCCCAGGTGGTCCAGATTACAGCCAGGCCTGAGAGTCACTGAACAGCTAACTTGTCTCCGAGGTTCTGCATCCACATTTGGGCATAACCTATAAAGAGGGAGGCCATGGCAGGCTCTGGGGCTACACCTGCCCACCATGAATACAGACACCTCTGTTTGTCATGTCTGCCTTGCTGTGCATTTTCACTGTGTGCTTATCTGAGCTCCAGGCTCTCGTCAGCAGGGCCAGCAAGAGCTTTGGATGAGTCCCAGGAGCAGAACTCTTTACAAATGGAACACTGCTGATCCTCTTTATACTTTTGCCTTTCCCAGAGCCACATAGATGGAATCATAAAACATTTTGCCTTTACTGATATCACTATGCATTTATTCTATGCACATTAAAATATCTTATATGTGTGGTAGTTTGAATGTATTTGGCCCCCATAAGCTCATAGGGAGTGGCACTATTAGGAGGTGTGGCTTTGTTGGAGTTGGTTTGACCTTGTTGGAAGAGGTGTGTCACTGTGGAGGTGGGATGTGAGGTTTCCTATGCTCAGGATACTGCCCAGTGAGTCAGTTGACTTCCCGTTGCCTGCCCATTGAGCTGTAGGAATCTCAGCTCCAGCACCACCTCTGCCTGCACGCTGCCATGCTCCCCATTATGATGATAATGGACTGAACCTCTGAAACTGTAAGTGAGCCCCTCAATGAAATGTTTTCTTTCTAAGAGTTGCCATGATCATGGTGTTTCTTCATGCAATTTCGTAGGCAATAAAGATGCCTAAGCCAATACGTATGGGTGTTTTCTCTGCTTGGGTCTGTGTACCATATGTGAGCCTGGAAATGCCTGAGGCCAGAAGAGAGCATGGGATCCCCTGGGACTGGAGGTACAGACTGTGAAAGCTGCCCTGTAGGTGCCGTGAGTTGAACCTGGCCAGTCTCCTGGAAGAGCAGCCAGTGCTCTTAACCGATGAGCCATCTCTCCAGTCTCAATTGTTTTTTTCCTGAGGTAGGATAGGTACTGTTCATGTTGGCCTTGAACTCTGAGCTCAGGCCACCCACCCTGCTTCAGTCTTCTCAGTAGCTGGGACCACAGGAACAAGCCATAACACACAGGTAGATCCCACTTATTTATTTATTTATTTATTTAATTTATTTTTGTGGCTCGCAGAGATCTGCCTGCCTCTGTCTCCTGAGTACTGGGATAAAAGGCTACCATGCCTGGCTGTTTTTTTTTTCTTAATATGTATTTGTATGTATATGAAAAAAAATGCCCCCCTTTTGTTTCAGGAACATTCCATTGTATGGTTGTAGTTAGTTTATCATCTGACCTTTTGAAATACATATTGGTTGATTTGTTTGGACAATAGTGAACAAAACACTTATAAATACACAAATATATGTTTTTACATAGAAGATTTTGTCTCATTTCGGTAAATACCAAGGAGTATGATTCGATTGTATAGTATACTATTGGGTAGTAGCCGGGTGAAAGTGACTCACACCTTTAATCCCAACACTCAGGAGGCAGAGGCAGGCAGATCTCTGTGAGTTTGAAGCCAGCCTGGTCTACAGAGTGAGTTCTAGGATATCCAGAGCTACACAGAGAAAGCCTGTCTCAACAAACAAACAAACAAACAAACAAAAGAACTGTGAACTGTCCTCAGACATGGGTACATTAGCTAGGTGTTGTGGGATCTTCTAATTCCAGCAGGGGGGGGGAGGTATTAACAGAAGGCTCATAAACCTGGGCCACTCAGAGTTCCAAGCCAGCCTAGGCTCTGTAGAAAGGCCCTGTTTTGGATTATCTGAATATAGTTTTGCATTTTTCCAGCAATAAATAAAGCTCCAATTGCTCCACATCCTTGTCAACATTTAGTACTGTCGTTGTTTAAACCATCCCGATAGGTGTGTAGAGTTTTCTGTTACTTTGCTATTCTGTAATGACATGTTGTAATGATTTTTTCTAAAAGACAGGGTCTCATTCTATAGCACTGGCTGGCCTGGAACTCCTTATGTAGACCAGGTTGCCCTCAAACTCAAAGATCCTCCTGCCTCTGCCTTTTGAATATTGGGATTAAAGACATATGCCACTACACCTGTCATATTAACTATCTTTTCACAATGCTTATAAAACATGCTCGGTGAAGAATCATTTTAGATCTTTTTTGGGGGGTGAGGTGGAGTTTGAGACAGGGTCTCTCTAATACATAGCTCTGGTGTCCTGGAACTATGTAGACTGGGCTGGCTTCAAACTCAGAGATCTGCCTGCCTCTGCCTCCTGAGTGTTGAGTGTGTGCCACCACGCTTGGCTTTTTAAAAGTATTTATGTGTATGAGTGTCAGCTTGTGTGTATGTGTGCACACTACGTCCATGCAGTGCCCAAACAGGCCGGAAGGTGTCAGATGCCCAGTAATTAGAGTTGAGGCCCACCATGTAGTTGCTGGAAACTGATCCCAGGTCCTGAGGAAGAACAGGCAGCGCTCTTAACCACTGAGCCTTCTCTCTAGCTACTGCTTAGATCTTTCTCACTCCTCCCTCCCCACCCTGCCCTTCTGAGGCAAGATCAGCCCAGGCTGGCCTCAAATTCCTGACCTCCTTGCTTTTACTTTCAACTGCTGAATTACAGGTGTGAGCACCCCACCACACCTGGCTCAAAATTAGAGTCCTTTGGAGGTGGGTGTGCCGGCTCATACCTGCTGCGTCAGCGCTTCAAGCTGCTGGGAGTTCCTACCGGCCAGCCCAGGCTGCACAGTGTGGAGCTGCTTGAAAGAAGAAGACAAAACCAGCAAGCTGGATGTGGTGACCTATGCCTGTAATCCTAGTGCTTGGGAGCGGAAGGCAAAGGTCAAGAGTTCAAGGCCAGCCTAGGCTCCAAGAGACCCCGTCTCAAAATACAGGACCTGGCCTAAGGGAGCTCTCTGCACATTTCACACCCAAGTCCTTTGCCCCATGTTCTGGCACTGTTACCTCATAATCTTTGGTTTGGTTTTTCATTCTTTTATAGTGTCCTTTGCTGAACCAAAGTTTTTAATTTGGATGAAGTCTTACCTACTGATTTTCCCCACTGATCTTATTTTTGATGTTGTATCTAAAAACTCATTACAAAACTCAAGGTCACATAGATTTTCTTGTTATTTTCTGTGAAGTTTTACTGTTTTTGACACGGTCTGTGTAGCTCTGGCTGATTTCAAACGAGATCCTTTTGCCTCAACCTCATGTACCTAGCATTACAGGAATAAACCACCATGCCTAGATTATATATATATATATATATATATATATATATATATATATATATATATATATATATATATATATATATAGAGAGAGAGAGAGAGAGAGAGAGAGATAGTGTTTCTCTGTGTAACAGCCTTGGCTGTCCTGAAATTTGCTTTGTAGACCAGGCTAGCCTAGAACTCAGAGATCACTCTGTTTCTGCCTCTGGAATGCTGGGGTTAAAGGTGGACTGGAGAGGTAGGTCAGAGGTTAAGAGTGCTTTCTGCTCTTGCAGAAGACGTCCCAGCACTCACATGGCAACTTATAACCACCTTTAACTCCTGTTCCAAGAAATCCAATGCCCTCTTCTGGCCTCTGGGGTCACCTGAACTCATGTGGTGCACACAAATGTGTGCAGGTGTGCACACATACACAAAATACAATAGCCTTTAGATTTTTATTTCTTTTGTTTTGTTTTTCGAGACAGGGTTTCTCTGTGTAGCTTTGCACCTTTCCTTGAACTCACTTGGTAGCCCAGGCTGGCTTCGAACTCACAGAGATCTGCCTGGCTCTGCCTCCCGAGTGCTGGGATTAAAGGCATGTGCCACCACTGCCTGGCCTAGATTTTTCTTGACATGTGAGTGTCCAGTTGTTCTTATCAAGTGTATTTTAGAAAGAGTATACTTTCCCCATTGAACCGTTCCTTCACCAAAGACAAGTTGGCTCTATTTATGTGGGTCTGTTCATTTCTTTGGTCTGTTGATCATTTCTTGCCAGTATTGTCCTGTCTTTATTACTTTAGTACACCTTGCAGTTGGGTTTTATTGCTCCTTCAACTTGGTTCTTCAGTATTGTCTTGGCTATTGTGAATCTTTTACTTCTCCATGCACAGCTTAGAAGTGTTCTGCTGATATTCATAAAATAACTTGCCGGCACTTTTGGAAATTATTTGTTGAAGTTATAGATCAAGTCAGAAATGGCTGACACATTAATGTTAAAACTTCCTAACTATAAGCAAGAACAATCCATTTAATTTTATATTACCAATTTTGAATTTTTATAATATAGCTCTTGTACTGCTGGGCATGGTGGCACACACCTGTAGTCCCAGCACTCGGGAGGCAGAAGCAGTAGATCTTTATGACTGGAGGCCAGCCTGATCTACAGAGTTGAGTTCCAGGTCAGCCGAGGCTACACAGTGAGGCCTGTCTCAAAAACACAAATAATGTGTTTCATATGTGTGTGTGTTGTCACTCTGTACATTTTGTTAGATTTTAAGAATTTTAATTTATTAACGTGTAAGTGTATGTGCACGTGAGTGCCAGTGAAAACCGGAAGAGGGCATCAGATTCCCCAGAGCTAGAGTCGGAAAGCTCTGAGCGGCCCAATGAGAGTGCTGGGAACCAGACTCTGTTCTTCTAGAGGAGCAGGAAGGACTCTTAACTGCCGAGTCACCTCTGCAGCCCATTCCTAAAGATTAAAAAAAAATAACTTTAGTAGCCAGGCAGTGGTGGCACATACCTTTAATCCCAGCAGAGGCAGGTGGAACTCTGAGTTCCAAGGTCAGCCTGGTCTACAGAGGGAGTTCCAGGATAGCTGGGGCTACACAGAGAAACCCTGTTTCAAAAATAAACAATCTTTTTGGGGGGTTGAAGAGGTGCTTTGGGAGTAGTGAAACTACCCTGTATGGCAGTGTAATGGTGTATATCTGAAGTCTGCTTCGTAATCTGTTCAGTGCAATAATCAAAATGTAATCAACACCAGTTCATCCATGGTAACAAATGTGTCACAGTGCTATGGCTTGGGTAAGAAATGCCCAGCTAGGGGCTGGAGAGATGGCTCAGAGGTTAAGAGCACTGGCTGCTCTTCCAGAGGTCCTGAGTTCAATTCCCAGCAACCACATGTTGGCTCACAGCCATCTGTAGTGAGATCTGGCCTGCAGGGATACATGCAGACAGAATACTGTATGCATAACAAATAAATCTTTAAAAAAAGAAAGAAGTGCCCAGCACTACTGATAGGTGGCTGGGTCTTGAGGGTGCAAAATTCATCAATGGTTAATCCATCAATTGTGGGGTATTAAGGGATGAAGCCTGATTGGAGGAGAGAGGTGTTTTCCTTTTTATCTCTCTGCATCCTGGTTACTTTGAGGTGGGCGACTTCCCTCTGCTCCTTATCCCGGATTTTTGCTTTGCCACAGGCTGAAAGGTAATGGGACCAGCTGTCCATGACCCAAAGCCTATGAAACCACGAAGCAAAAGAAAACTTTGCTGCTGTTTGTTTTTCTTGGGCATTTTGTCACAGCAACTAAAGTGACCAATATATAGACTAGTGGAAGGGGGTCGGTGATGGGGTCACACTGCTCAGTTTCCGGTGTAGACATGCACGTGTGTAGATCAGAGGTTGGTGTTGGCTGTCTTCCTCTAGTGCTCTATTTTTTGAGACAGGATCTTTGTATTAAACCTGAAGCTTGTTAATTCAACTGGACTATCCAATCAGCAAACCCTCTGGATCTTCCCATCTCTGTCACCCCAGAACAAGGACTACAGCCGCATGCCACATTTGGGTCCTTATACCTGTGTGGCATGAGTTTTACCAACTAAGTCACCCCCCAGACCCCTCAATTTTCTGCAAGCCTAAAACTACTCTAGTGGGGGAAAGGGGTACCAATGCCAAATAAAAGGAGCTCCTGGTAAAATTCTTAAAATTCCTTCCTCACTGAGCATGGTGGCCTTAATCCCAGCACTCGGGAGGCAGAAGCAGGTGGATCTGGGGTGTTTGAGATCAGTTTGGCCTATATTGTGAGTCCTAGGACAGCCAGGGCTACAGTGAGACCTTGTATCAAAAAGCCACAATGCGTCTCACTTACTGTTTATTTATTCCTGTTTCGTGTGTGCAGGTGCACCCTGTGTGTGCAGTGCCCATGAGGCCAGAAGAGAATGTTGGGTCTCCTGGAACTGGAGTTAGAGACGGTTGATGTGTGTGTGCTGAGTACAGAGCCCAGGTCTTCTTCGGGATCAAGTGCTTATGTAACCAATGAACACTTCTCCCACCATCTTGGTAAATTCTAGTGGCTCCTCCTTGTCTATAGGGACCAAGCCTGTAGTCTCTCACTGAGGACATGGAATCCTCCAGTTAACCCCTCCTGTTCACCATCTACAATCTGGGTCCCCAGAGAAACACACCACTGCATTATTTCCTTGCCCTGGGACGCTGTACCTCTCTCAAATGGTCTGGAAATATCTTGAGGCTTCTGGAGACTTAATTTGGGAACACAGGGTCTTTGTCTGGCCTGTCTCCTGACCTGATGAGATACAGCCAGCTAGCCCAGCTTGGTTCCTGCAGTACAAAGATTCTCAAGTTTCCCCGAGGAACTGTTCCCCTGGCACTGGAGCTCCTAAACTGTATCAAGGGACCTTTTGGGGTCCTGGCAGGGTGTCGGCAGCAAACAGGAGCATTTTCAATTTGAGAGCTGCCAACATCTACGCACCACAGAGGAAGGGACCAGCTCGAGGTAGCCTTCAGCCTCATTATGAGACTGCACCGCACTGCTTTTGACTACGTCATTTCGAGAAGTTGGGTTATAGCTGGGTGTAGCAAGATACACCTTTACTCCTGGCACTAGGGAGGCAGGCAGATCTCTACCTACCAGGACAGCCAGGGCTACATAGCAGATCAACCCTGTTTAAAAAAAAAAAAAAGTTTTTTTTTAGCAGTCACTGTGATGAAAAGCAAATCAATGTGGAAGTGGAAGTGAGTGGTGGTGTTTGCTTTGAATAAAAGTTTGCGAAGCTGTGCAGCAGCCAAGTACTGGGATCCCATCCGGAACTGGCTATTTAAGAAAGAATGGGGCTGGGGGTGGAGCTCAGTGGACAGTGCTTGCCCAGCATGCCCGCTGCCCCAGGTCCATCCCTAGCATGCAAAAAACTGCATCACATTAGCTGGGTGTGGTGGTGTACACCTGGGATCCCAGCGCTCAGGGGTTGGAGGCAGGAGGATCAGAAGTTCAAGGTCATCCTGGCCTACAGTGAATTCAAGGCCAGCCTGGGCTAGAGATCCTGTCTCAAAAGTGTCTCCTAATTTCTGTGTGTTATTTTTTAAAATATAACTAATTTGCTAGGACATAAAAACTCCTATGTGATTTGACTTACATACTTAATACATGGACTCAGCCATTTTTTGATTTGGGGGGGCTCCATGAAAAATTACTGTGATGATGATGCTGTAAGCTGAGAAATTCTGGAATCTTCTGGTTTAAGGAATCACTAAATCTAGGACACAGGAAAAAAAAAACAAAAACAAAATGAACCTGTGGATTCTAAAATCCATGTAGTAGGCTACAATTAGAATTCTTTTCTGCAGTAAGACAGAAAGGGACACAGAACACACAGCGTGTGTCAAGGGCAACACTCCTGGGTTGTAACACACAGAAGAAACACGTGCCTTCTGGACCCTAGAGTGGAATCTGCATTTCTGACTTGGGTTCTAGTTGAAGGAATCTGAAAAACTACTAAGATTTGAAATCCCTCATTTCACAGGGAGAAAGCCAGTGAGGAAAAGCTGATTATTGCCAAATCACAGCCATCAGCTCTGGGCTTTGTGCTCGGCCTGCTGGGCTGAGTGGCCGCTGTTCATGATGTCTCTCACAAGGCAGGTTTCCCTCTGCAGAGGTGTGGCTGCTCCAGGTCGGAGAGCTCTGGAGGCGAGGGACTCAAGACCCATTTGTAACCCAACAAATGCCACCAGTCACAACTAGAACAAAATGGTTTTAATCAATTGCGTCCGTCACCCTCACTCTCCTGGGAGCAGAGCAACAAAAAGACTCAGCTCCTGCCCCCAGAGGACAGTAAGGCTTGTGTGTCTCTCCACGCTGCAGGGCCCAGGCTAGGCAGCTGGCGGGAGACAGGAGGATGGAGGGAAGAGATGGCAGGTGGCCTGAACACAGGAAAGCAAAGGGACCCTGGCCAGTTCTTGTGGCCCAAGGCCTAGCCCAGCACCCCCTCTCCCCCTCCCTGGCTTGAGAAAGGTCATGAGGAAGAGACAGGGGAGCGAGTCCCAGCAGCAGGAGCAGCAGCAGCAGCTGTTCCCTTCACCAATAAATACACTTCATTACCAAGCTACAAGAGAGGGGTGGGCAGAGGGCCTGGGGTGGGCAGGAAGGGGGAGAAGCTGCCACCTGTGTCGCTGAGATTAAAGCAATGAGATGGTGCCAGACCCCCACCACTAGCCTCAACCCCTAGTCTTCTGAAAACTGTGAAAAAGCTTTTAACATGGCCCTCCTGTCTCCAGGCTGCTCAGCTTGACTGAGAGGAGGCACCTGGCAGAGACAGGGCTGAGGGAGGAGGGAGGGAGGGGGAGGGAGAGAAGGGAGGCTGCTCCTCCTCAGAGGCTGCAGCTGGAGGGCTGCAGCCCAGAAGCAGCACGCAGGGCCGCAGGGCCGGGGTTGGCTGGGATGAACCAACTCCCACCTCCAGAGCAGGAGCCAAGGGGGCAGAGGGAGAGGAGACTTGGTGGCGGGGTGGCCGCGGTGTCCAGTGTAAAGCTTGGGGGCGGCTGAGCTGGGGACTCTCCTCCCCCTCCCCCCAGAGCAGCAGGGGACAGAGAAAAGCCATCACTTCTTTGGTCTTTGTGGCGGCTCAGCACACGGTGGAAAGGAGGGCAGAGGGCGGCACGGGTCCTCAGGAAGCGCCACCTCAGCAGAGTAGGCCTGGCTGGGAGCTCTGGCAGAAAGGTCACAGTGAGGCCAAGGAGCGCCCCAGGAGAGTGGCCATGGCGCAGAAGTCCTTGCAGGGCAGGTGGGTGGGGAGGAGGTGCCCCACCTCCTGTCACATCATAGGAAAAGGCAAAGCCCCCAGAAACAGCCTAGAACAGGCCCAGGAGGGGCCGAGGACGCTCCTCTGCCACCAGGGCAGGTGGCCTGACCTGGCCACTCCAGGGCTCCCGTCTTTCCTATGCTTCCACCCTAGCACTGGTGGCTGTGAAGGGACCTTCCAGAAAGACCACAGGGGAGCTAGCCCTGTAGGCGGGGAGCAGGAGCGGCAGAGGGCCAAGGCAAGCCTCTGCCGGCCCCGGCCACCCCCTTCCTGCTGCCAACTGAAGGGCAGGGCAGTCCTTGAAGACAGCTGCAGCTCTGGCCTCCCCACTGGAGGCAGAGAGGGTTTTGCGAAGGGCCAGAGCCTTCCAGAGACACAGAAGCAGGAGGTGAGGGCATACGGAGGGGCTTCCCCTCCTGCTTTTCTGCTCAGGGCTGGGGACAGTCAAGGGACAATCAGCCCAAGAGTCTGAAAGCCAGCAAGTTGCAGCGATCCCCACCCACAATGCCAAACTAACAAACAAAACAGGGAAATGAGAAATGGGGGGAAGACAAAGCAAACAGAAGCCAGCCCCTCCTCTCCTCACGGCTGGGGCTGGCCTAGGAGCATCTAGCTGGGCCGGCACTGCACCTGGCCCTCTGAGCTGTCCTCGTCGTCAGAGGCCCCAGCACCCCCACTGCTCAGGCCTGTGATCCGGTAGCCCATGTCCAGCAGCATCGCCTCCAAGGGGTTGGCATTCATGCGCCGCTGGTTGGCCTGAGAGGCACCCTCCATATCCTCCACCACTCGGCCTGTGAGGTCTTCACTCTGTCAAGGAAAGACAGTGGCTCAGGCGGAAGGCCGGCAGGACAGAGGGAGGGCCGGCAGGACAGAGGGAGGGCCGGCAGGACACGAGGGAGGAGCGTGGACTGCGGCGTATGCATGCACAGGGCTGGGGAGGGAAACACACACACTGGGATATATGAGAAGAAATACCCACTTCCGAATATGTAAAAGAGGGGCTGGAGAGATGGCTCAGCGGTTAAGAGCACTGGCTGCCCTTCCAGAGGACCTGGGTTCAATTCCCAGCACCCACATGGCAGGGCAGCTCACACCTGTCTCTAACTCCAATATCTGATACCCCCACACAGGCACCGTATCAATATACATAAAATAAGTACTTTTAAAAAAGAATATGTAAAAGAAATCGCACTAGTGTATCTATGGGGCACACAAGGTAAAACACATTGGGAGGGGATATGTACACAGGAATACACGTTGGGGGGGATGCTTCCCATCAGGATATTATGTGTATATGGAGAGCAAATGGGTGGGTCGGGGACCAGATGCAGCCCCCTACCTCTAATAGTCCTTCCTTTATCTTTTCTCGGTCAAGGAAGGCTCCTATGGGGTCCCTTCTATAAAGTCACAAGTCAGTCCTGGATTCAGATCTACTTTGTGAACTTCAGTATGCCAGCTGCCTCTGGAAGGCTCACCTGCCTACTGGCACTGAGGGCAGAGGAGGCCACACTGACCTAAGTGTTCTGTGGGCAAGACTGCACAGACCTCACAGCATCCTCTGGAGTTGTATCACCCCCGTGGTTGAGCGAAAGGGTAGACTCAGACTTAAGGCAGTCAGATTCCAAAGTCTGTGGACATTGCTGGGACCTGAGGAGTCAGCCTTAAAACAGCTTCTGGGCAGATACATCCGAAGCCTAGGAAGGGAAAGGCCTCTGGGGAGCGTGAGGCACTCCCATGAGAGGCTGATCTCGCGCTGTCTTTCTCCTTGTACACCTGCTCTTGGTGGACGGGCATTTCACCTTCATGGCTGGCTCAGGGATACGCTCCAAGAATGCAAATGCCAATCTCACCCCAGAAGTGCCCACTGCATTTAGGGCTTCCCGGGCCCGGGGCTCCCCGCTTCCCAGTAGCTTTTAGCCTGTACGGCTTACTCACTTGCCCAGCACTGAAGCTCAGCCTGAGGCCCTGAACACAGTCCCTGATCCTTGTTGTCTGGCTTTGGCTACCTGGCCCGTGTCCTCACCTCTGGCCGTGGGTTCCACAGTCGCACAACCGGGTCGATGCCACTGGTGGCCAGGAAGCAGTAGCTGGGGTGCGGCTGCAAGCAGTTGACGATGGACTCATCGCCCTGGAGCACTCGGACTAGGTTGGTGGTCTCCTTTTCCCAGACGAAGAAGGAGCCATCGTCAGAGCCACTGACGATGTACTGAGCATTGCTGGCAGGGGACAAAGGGCAGGGAGGTCAGAGGGGAGATGCCCTAAAGTCTCAAGTAAAGGCCTGAGGGAAAAGGCCAGGCCGGGGACCACTCAGTCCCCCACACTCACAGAGCTGCCCTTGACTCAGAACTCTACTATGCAAACTGGCTTGCTCCTCCCACACTGCAGGAACCAGTCATTACTGTGTTAAAACCCAACATCAGTCAGGCAGTGGTGGTGCACACCTTTAATCCCAGCACTCAGGAGGCCGATCTCTGTGAGTCTGAGGCCAGCCTGGTCTACAAAGAGAGTTCTAGGACAGCCAGGGCTACACAGAGAAACTCTGTCTCGAAAAACAAACAAAAAACCAAACCAAAACAAAAAAATAACCCAACAGCTGTGACTCTCTGGGTCCCTCCAAGATAGTACCACAGTATCCCCAAGGTACACTGTTACCTCCTTGGTGAAGGACCAACTCTTGTATCTATCTTAGTTCTCTAAGAACACTCTCATCTAGCTAAGTCTTCCCTCAGCAATCCTAGACTTTTTGGGTCCAGCTATCAAATCCTACAGCACATCCACAACACAGCCCTCACACACTGTTGACATTTAGAGGAGATCTTGGCGGAGACTCTCTTGCTTTGTGTCCATGTGTCTTACCTACCCAAAGGGTATAAACGGAGAAAGGATGGGGCTTAGGGTGGGAGTGTCTGAGACTACCTAGGGCCCGGTCCTGAGCACAATGGTCTGACCAGCCTCTCTCTGAGAAAAGCTCTCAGTGTCCAGATAAAGCAAGCAAGCTCTAGGACACTAGACGGAGTGGGGAGGGGCGGAGGAGACCGTTCCCGGCCCAGCGCTGGATGCTGCACTCAGGCCAGGCTAGGATGACTCTGAGCGCCACGGCTGGCTTCACTGACTAGACAAACACTAGCACAGGTACCGAAGGGGACAGAGGCAGAGCCAGGCAGAGCGGCCACATCCCACCAACTGCCCCGCTGACCCCCGTGACAGCACCCTCCTCCTGGTCAGGGCCTCAGACCTGCCGAAGAAGTTGGCCTCCTTGATGTCTGTCGTGGTGTTACAGTGGCCGCAGTAGCGGAACTGGTAGTCGTAGCTCCGTTCCCGCAGCACCATTTCATCTTCGGAGATGGAGTCCTTGCGACTGGTGCTTCGAAGGCGAACTGGACCCCCGCCAGCTGCCTTCTTCTCCTCTGGGGGCAGAGACGGAGGAGGAGAGGAGGAGGAGAGGTGAGAGGTTTCCCTCCAGCCCTCACTGTTTCCTCTAGCTGTGCCGCTGCTGCTGCCGCCGCCGCCGTTCGCAGCCCAGGACTAGCGGTGCGAGGCTGTCCACCTCCACTCTCCCTCTGGACGTGAGGCCGCAGGGATCTGTTTAAGCCTGAGCAGCGTTCACCGAACGAACAAACCCGGGCTGGTTATCTGCCCGCAGGGAGCCCATTTTCCATGTTCGCAGGCCACGTTACCAAGACGCAGCTCCCCCACAACTCTACCCAGAGGAAGTGGGCAGCTCTGGGTGCCCTCTGCAGACGCCCCTGGTCTGGAGGCTCTGCTCTGCCGTGGCCACAGTTAGTTCTACCTGGTGGAGCTGAGCGGGAACAGCGCGTCTCCACCGCCCTGGCCGCCACGTCTGCCACTCGCACAGACTGGAACAAAGGCGCACACAGCATTGCTTTCTCTCTCAGCCCAGAGAGCTGCCGAGGCCCCGTCGGGAACAGGTGGGAAGGGCCAGCTGGAGCCCACTCAGCCTGCCTGGGCTCCGACGACGACGACGACTCCTGTACTGGTGTCCTGAACGCTCTCACTACCCTAACAGAGGCGTTCAATGGGAGGTGCTGGCCACCCCCACTCTTCAGGTGTGGAAACTCAGTTTCAGGGGTCAACAGACTGTCTTAGGCCCCGGGGTTTCTGAATCTGAAACTGAAGTTTCTGCAACTGAAGCCAGGGCGTTCCCATCACAGAACCATGCCCTTCCCAGACCATGTAGCCTAGGTAGCCAATCCACAGCAACCTCCCCTCGGCACTCACTCACCACCATCATTTTTGGAGAAAAGGGCAGCTGTGATGTCCCGACCCAACGCATCACAAGCACTGCTGTGGGCCTGTTCTGGGAACTTCCCTTTGAAGTCGTCCAGGCACTCCAGAGCCTCAGCCACATACTTCAGTTCAAAGAGGCATCGGGCCAGACGGAAGTGTGCCTTCAGGTGGCAAGGGTTCAAGGAGATGGCCTTGAGGCAGTCGCGGAGAGCATCATAGTGGTCGCCATCCCTGGGAAGGTAGAGGAATACAGCTTAGAGGTGGGGTCACGGCGCAAACCCAAGGTTCCCACTCAGTCTCCTCTACCAGACTTCAGGGTAAGGAGACATGGAATGAAGCCTTGGCTTAGCCCAGTACTCCCCCCTCTAAAGAGCAGCCAGGCACGCTGAGGTTTGAGTCAGTAAAAAGCAGTGCCCGGCTGCCCTCTGTCGGCCACAGACGGAACTGTGCGTGGCTCACCTCAGGCACCCGCAGCTCTGCAGCAGAAGGCCTGGCACCTTGCCCACCTCAGACTCCCCGAGCCCTCCTTCTCTTCCTTCATCCACCTCCTCAAATCCCCTGCTGGCCTTCAAAGCCATGTCCAAGGCAGGGGGCCCTCAAGGACAGTTCTGTGGTCTGGAGAAGCCAGAAGTGCTAGGCCGGGGGCTCAGGGTCTGACCAGCAGGCAGTGTGCCCTCAGCCAGACCCCCCTCTGTCCTGGCTGACTGATCTGCAGCAGCTGTGGCCTCCACCTCCTGGGGCTGCAGGATGGGGCCTGTCTGGCAAAGTCAGCTCTCTGGAAGCTGACGGTGAGGGGCTGTGCACGCCAGGAGCTCCAAATCCTCTCCACTCATTTCTCCAGTGGAAAAGTGTGGAGAAAGGGGAGTGGAGACGCTTTTTATTGGAGGGGAAAGGGAGAGGCCCTCATTTTCCTGCACGGAGCCTCCCCTGCCGCCAGATCTTCGCCTCTCATCTGTAGAGCCAAGCAGCAACGAGGGCCGTTTTCCCCTTTAGAAACGTGTATTTGTCTGTTTGTTCTGTGTGAGGGACTGAAACCTCCCCACCCCTTCCTGCTAGGCTGGGGTGGGCCTATCATAAAGCCAATGGGGCCTCCACCAAGGAAGGGTACAGGTCACAATGCTCCTGTATGGCCAAAGTCGGCCTGTCACAGAAGATGCCTCCTGACCCTCCTCTGGCCAGGTGGTCAGAAGGAACGGCCAGCCCTTGGAACAGCCACTGGACTAGGAACCAAGAGCTAAGCAATGTGGGGCAGGCAGGAAATGGAGCTGCTCTGATGGTGTGTGCTGCGTCAGAATGAGTGGGGATGACGAAGGGCAGGCAGGCGCTGTTTGGAAACCCAATTACTGCCTGCAAGGTGCCCCTTCTGAGCTCCTAGCAAGAGCCAGACCAGAGACTAGCCAGGAGCCAGAGGGTGGTCTGTTTCCAGGAGCAGATGGTAGCCCTGGGGAGACTGGCCTGGGACAGAATGTGACATTCTTGGGGTCACTGGCAGGCATGTGGGGATGGAAAAAAAAGAGCAGGCTGGCCCCAGGGCTCACCCATCCTCAATGCACTGGCAGATCAGTCTCCCTGAAAAGACAGCCCTCTGCACATCGCTGCTCCAATCTCGCCAGTAGCTGCCCATCACACACTGAATCAAGGCCAAACGCCACCCTCTGCATTCCAAGCCCTTTCCAGGCAAGCCCCAGGCTACCTCACAGACTCATCCCCTGCCAGTCCTTTCCAGAACCCTGTGCTCCAGCCAAATGGATTTGCTGTTCTGAAGCAGGCTCTTCAGTCAGTCCCCCGCCCCCACGCCTTTGTTCCCACCATTTCATCTCCCTGCGATGTCCTTCCCCACAGTCCTCGCCTGCCTCCCCCTCATCTCCTCGTGTGAGCTGCCTGCCCACACTTCCAGCCACTCAGACACCACGGCTTTCTGAGCCTTCCCTGGTCCTGAGCTGAGGTGACTCAACTCTTGCTGATGCCCACAGACCAGACCTGCTGCCTCCTGCGTCTGTCATAGCCCTCATGCTGAACTACGGCTCAGACTTTATCCTTGTCCAGCAGCTGGGCACTCCGGGGCACAGGGACTCAGAGGGACTGAACTCTGTTTCCTCAGTACCTAGCACATAGTAGGAGCTCAGAAAGCAAGCTGTGAATGAGGAAATCACCAACTTTTCTCAGCAAAAATACTGACACGAAGCAGAGCTCCCAGTCAAGTTGAGATGAGAGCTGCCACATCCTATCCAACCACTGAACAGAGAGAGGTGACACACCTCAGATGGCCCCCAGACAGTCCTCTTCTGAATTTGGGTGCTACCTGATCCCTGGGGAAGCTCCTGATGCTTAAGCTGACTTCTGCGTGTGTGGCGTCTTCCCTGCCCCCACCCCGCTGACTTGGGTGGGTTTCTGAAGCTTCCCCCAGGCCTGCCTAGTTTCAGCCAGACGATGGCACACCAGCTGGCCTGTCTGTCTGGGCAGAGCCGACGGATGCCAGACGGAGCAGAAATGGCTGTGGGCCCAGCTCTATCCATCTCTAGTCTTGGCCCTGGCTGGGGGATGGGGGTCCGCCTGCCTGCTTGTCTGATGGCACCACGGGCAGCACCGAGACCCTGGTGGTCTCGGAGGGGCTTCTTGGGATCTGGACCTGTCCTCTTACCACCGTCAGTGCATCCCAACACAGTCTACACTTGACTTCAGATGTCTGAGGTCTGGTCTGTACTTGGTCCAGTGAGTGGGTGTAAGAACCCAGAAAACAAATGCAGGGCCATTGAGCTGCAGAATCATTTCATGAAGATACAAACTGAGTTCACCAAGCTTCTCAGATTCTTGGAATCACCAAGATTCCATTGTTCTTTCGGGGCCCAGTTCTCTAGTAATTAGTATCAACAATTTCTCAAACCCCACTTTAGCCACACTTTGTAACAAAGCACTGTGTGCATTTCTTGTGAACACGCACCTCTAAATCTCTGGGTGCTTGAAAGAAGGACCCAACTACCTTCAGCCTTAGAGGTGGAAAGGAGTGGCCCACGTTCAAGGAGCCCCAAGAGGTAGCAGGCTGCCGACACCACCTTCTCTGGATGCCTTAGCAATTTGGTTCCATGGTCCACTTGCCTCAGGCCTTGTCCTGACCCGGTCCCTCCACAGCGCCCGCCCACTCACCACTTGCGCTTCATGTAGGCGGCAGCTCGGTTTCCATAGAGCATGGCGTTGTGAGGAGCCTTCTGCACAGCCTTGCTGTAAAGCTGGATGGCCTGGGTCCACTGCTGGCAGGCAAAGGCCTCATTGGCTTGCTGCTTCACACGTTCCAGGTATGGGGGCAGCTCCACCTGGGGGCTAAGGAAAGAAGAGCCGGGCAGACCAGTTCAAGGTTAGCAGCGCTACCCAAGGGCATATGCATGGTTTTGTGGAGCCTAGGATCTCACTGACATCCAGAAGAAGCCACCTTCACCTTGAGCTTGGGTTAGTATGTGTACAATTCCAAATACTGTGGGCCAGTAAAAGGGAGGCAGGAGTAAGGCCATCTGGACAGATATACGGCAATTCCTAATCAAATGCTTGGGCTCAGGGGCCAGCCACTTATGTTATCTGCCTCCACACTGAATTAACCTTAGACCATCCTATTTCCTCCTGTGACCCTCTATGGAGAGTGCAGATCTTCTCAGGGACGAGAAAATTCCCACATCTATGTATCTAAGCCCAACAAAGGTGGGAAAGGGTGAGGCAGGAATATGCTATGGGACGGGAAATAATGTAACAGGGAGGACCATCTGGGTGGGAGAGAAGGCTCAATGTTAGGAGGAGGCAGCTAGCCTCCAGACCCTCACCCCAGTGACTGGTAGAGAAGGACAGCTTCAGTCTGGGGACGACTTCAGTCTGGGGACGCCTCCCAGGTAGAAGCTGCCTTAGGAACACTAGCCAACTCTCTAAGAAGCCTCTCTGGCCCAATCTCCACCATCTGGGATTCATATCTGGGTTCAAGTCAGGAGAAAGATAGGTGTGTAGGGGTGTGTGTGTGTGTGTGTGTGTGTGTGTGTGTGTGTGTGGCGCGCGTGTGTGTGCATGTGTGCATGTGTGCATGTGCATGTTTTAAATTTTTGTTGAGATTTATTTTTTTGTTATGGGCATTTAGCCTACATCAATGTCTGTGTGCCATGTGTGTGCAGTGCCTGAGGAGGCCAGTAGAGGGCATGGGATCTCCTGAAAATGAAGCTCAGACAGTCGTAAACTGCTATGTAGCTCTGGGAATGGAATCTGGGTCCTGTGGAAGAGCAGCCAGGGCTCCTGACCGCTGAGCCATCTCTCCAGCCCCTAGAAGAGATGTTCACAGGCCACGTTTCTCCCTCCCATCCATAAGCTGTAACTAAGACACAGAAGGCCACAGAGGTCAGCTGGCCTCACCTGATACACCCCTTGCTTTCTGGCAGCCGGAAGCCATTGCTGTGAAGGTGTAGGCCATTGGACACGCCATTGGACACACCGTTAGTAGTAGACATCTTGCCATTCTGGACTTCTGGCAGGATGAAAAGAAAGAACAGTGACAACTCGAAGAGGCTTCATTTCTCTGCATGCCCTTGGCTTCCATCATAAGATCTGATGGCTCCATTGTGAGACTAATCTCCCAGGTCAAACCCAGCCCCAGAAAACAAATTAGGACAGGCAATGGTATAAAGAAAAACCCGCGCGCCCTCTGCTGGCTAAAGAGGACATAGCTTCTATCCGACACTTCCCACAGCTGAGGCTGGGAAGGGAATGAGAGGTGAGGATGGGGTGCATTAGCTGTAACCCAACAGAAAGAAATCTATGAACCAGGATGAAAAGGGGAACTACTTCAAATTCTTAAGCACCAAGCCATCTTCCTTAGAGGAGGGCTGCAAAGCCTTGGGCAGATCTCTCTGACCTCTTGTGATCTTTCTGACAAGCTCACTGTGGAGACCTGCTCCTTTTAGAGTGCATGCACGCAGGCCAGAGCAATGGGTAGGCTTCTTCTCCACAGGCGACAGGACTCAAGACCCCACCCACCGCAGCACAGGCTCAAGGGAGAGCTTACCCACTGGGTGGCATTTTCTAGGCAGGAGGAAGGTGTATGGCCGTTGCTTGTAAGTCAGGTCAAACAAATATACCTGGAGTGGAGGAGAAACGGAAGGCACGAGGTTAAGGGCGTGGCTGAAGCACTGGCAAGATCTTGGCAGCTTTCAAGACCAGGGTCCTTAACTCACAGAGAGCACTAAGCATGGAACCACGGAGCTAGCCAGGGGTTTCCCTGCAGTGAACCATAAGCAGGAAACTCCTCCTAGCTTGACTCTTGGGATAGCTGGGTGATGTACTCAAAGCCCTGGCTGGAATCTAGCCATTTACTGGGAGCACATATTTAAATTAGGACGCTCCTCAAAGGTCACAGATGGGAAAACTGAGGCCTCAGAAAAAGCTACTAAAAGTGGCACTGCCAATCACTTCTCTCAGTAAGTAAACATTATCTGTTGCTAATACTTACTGAGTGTTATCCAATGCTTATTTTGTTCCAGGATTCTGCTAAGTGTTCTATATGGACTTGCTCCAGAAAGTTAACATGAAGAGCCTATTAATATCATCCTTTCTGCAGATGAAGAAATGTAGACTCAGAATTTCATACTTTACCAGGGTCGAAAAGGCAGGAGGCAGCATGGCCAGGACTCAGTCAGATCTGCTGTCCCTGACGCCTCTGCTAGGCCTCCAGTCATCCTCCTGCGCCTTCAGGCCAGGTGCTCACCCACTCTCCAGCCCTCTTCTTTGTCTATTTACACCATGCTTTGTAGTGACCATGGGCCACTGCCTCACTTCATGTCTGCTGTCAGCCTCGGGGGTCTGTATTTTGCCTTTGTCCCCATCCTGTTTATGATAATGCTAGTGCCACAGTGAGAGCGAGCTTGGTGACTGGAGATGAATTTCTACAAGGCACGGTACATATCCTGAGTTGAGAGCACATAAGCAGGGGTTCGCACCTGGGCATTATCAAGTGACACTTTGAAAAGCTGGCCCTAGATCACAGCCTGGCTGAGCTCTGAGCCTCAAGGATTTCCTTCCAGAAAACAGCAGGAGAGGAAACTGAGGCTCAGGAAAAAACAGACAACTGCTGGAAGTCACTGTATGCAGCTAGTAAGCAGCAGGTCAGCATTTGAGAATGGGTCCATCAACAGGAGACAGGTCTTTACTAGGAAACTGAAGCAGGCCTTGAATTCTCTACCTCCTGCATCAGCCTCCTGAGTGAGTGCTGAGACCGCAGCTGCCTCCACACCTAGCCCAGCGTCATCTGTCACTTTCTCTCTCCTTTCCCCCCCTCCTCTCCTCACACCCCCTCTACCCCCTCTGTCAGACAGGGTTTCGTGTATCCTAGGCTGGCCTAGAACTTGCTAACTTCTGATCCTCCAGTGTCTACCTCTTGTATACTAGGATTTGCAGGCATATATCACCACGCCTAGTTTACCCAGTTTATGTGGTGCTAGGGATCAAACTCAGGGTTTTGAGCATGCTAGGCAAGCACTCTATCAAGTGGCTAACACACCTAACCCACCCATGGTCTGTCAACTTCAAAGTGTATGTTCTCCTCCGTCTTCTTTTTATTAAACTGTGAGTGCACGGTGTCCACGTGAATGCCGGTGTGCACAGGCCGCAGCGCCCGTGTGGAGGTCAGAGGCCAACTTTTTCCCTGTTTGTTTTCTATAGTTCTGGTTAGCCTGGAACTCAAGATGTAGATCAGGCTCGTCTTAAATTCAGAGATCTGCCTGCTCTGTCTCCCAACTGCTGGAGTTAAAGGTCTGTGTCCCACCACCTCCGGTCCCAGAAGATGACTTGGGAGTTGGTTCTCTCCTTCCACCTTGAGATCTGGGGACTGAACGCAGGTTTTCAGGCTTGCACAGCAAGAACTTTCTATTTTATTTTTACGTTATATGCATCGGTGTGAGGGTGCCAGATCCCCAAGAACTGGAGTTAGAGACAGCAGTGAGCGCCATGTGGATGCTAGGAGTTGAACGTGGGTCTTCTGGAAGGGCAGCCAGTGCTCTTAACCTCTGAGTCATCTCTCTCTAGCACTGAACAATAAGCACTTTAGCCTGAGGAGCCCCCTTCCTCATGGCAGACCGAAGCCTACATTCTTAACCCCGGTTCATTAACAAAAAGCACTGAGCCTACCTGCTCCCCTCCCATGTTGACGAGCAGCTCTGTGCCGTTGGGGCTGAAGGTCACGTAAGTGGCCACCAGCACTCTCAGACGGCTGTTATAGTCGGGCAGCTTCACCGGCAGGTGACCTGTCAAGAAGAACACAACATCCCTAGGCTTCCAGTCCTGCTTAAAGAGGCAGGGGACAGGGTAAAGACAGCCAAACTGAAAATGCTAGCAATCAACCTCATCATGGACGCAGAGACGAGTGTTGAGCGCTCGGTACAGGCGATGGGCCGGCAGTTCACCCACGTTCCCTCACTTAGTCAGTCTGTGTGTGCCAGGGTCTCGCTATGTAGTCCAGCCTGGCTTCACAGTTACTAGCCATTCCAGATTAGTGTTGTGATTTTGAACCTCCTGCCTTAGCCTCTAGAGTTTGATGATGTTGATGATGATGATTTTTTTTTTGAGACAGGGTTTCTGTGTTATAGCTCTGGCTGTCCTGGAACTCACTCTGTAGACCAGGCTGGCCTCAAACTCAGAGATCCGCCTGCCTCTGCCTCCCAGTGCTGGGATTAAAGGCGTGTGCCACCACTGCCTGGCAAATTCTGGGATTATAATCCCATTTTACAGAGAAGAACCTCACCAGGGTTAAGTGACTGGTTGACAGTCACACAGCTGGCCATGGCAAGTGGGCAGTAAAGTCCAGATCTGTCTAAGTCTAAAGCCGGTTTTTGAATTTGTTTGTTTGTGCCCCGCTCCCCGCCCCCCCTGGGTATCATCTGGAAAGAGCCGAGGTCTAGCTGAGAGCCAGGATGGCTTACCTGCCACATAGTACTGCGCCGCACCATCGGGCAGGGGCTTCTGCCGGTCACAGAAGGTGTGCACTCCCGTGGAAGGGCTCTGCTTCATGCTCTTTCTGAGGGAAGGACAAGCAGACAGGTTAAAACTCCAGCTTTGTCCCTCGTCAGCTGGACGACACTCCACAAAGGACACCCAGGGTTCTGTCCCCAGAGCTACAGAAGGGATCTCTCTTCCTGCCATCAGCAACTCCAAGGTTTGCTCTCTAGATGGCTGTGGACATCTTCACCAGTGAATGCACAGCAGGCCAGACCTGTCCTAGGATCAGGAAAAGCCAAGGCTGTGGAGACCACTCAGGTCTCAGACCGCCCTCTCTTTCTTCTGTCTTTTCTGAGATGGGGTCACATTAGCCGAGGCTGGCTTCAGACTCAGCTCCGTAGAAAAAGGTGACCTTGAACCTCTGATACTTTCCCCTCTACCTCCAAGTGCTAGGATTACAGAAGTGTGCCACCATTCTTGATTTTACTTTTTCTTTTCTTTTTCTTTCTTTCTTTCTCTCTCTCTTTTTTTTTTTTTTGGTTTTTCGAGACAGGGTTTCCCTGTGTAGCTTTGCGCCTGTCCTGGAGCTCACTCTGTAGACCAGGCTGGCCTCGAACTCACAGAGATCTGCCTGCCTCTGCCTCCCGAGTGCTAGAATTAAAGGCATGTGCCACCACCGCCCGGCTTTTTTTTTTTTGCTTTTCTGTTTTAAAAAATATTTTAATTGGGGCTGGAGAGATGGCTCAGAAGTTAAGAGCACTGGCTGCTCTTCTAGCACCACAATGAGTTCAATTCCCAGCACCACATGGTGGCTCACAACCTTCTGTAATGAGATCTGACTCCCTCTTCTGGTGTGCAGGCATGCATGCAGACAGAACACTGTATACACAATAAATAAATAAATCTTTAAAAAATGATGTGACTCTGTCTGTGGGAGGATAAAGCATGTTCGTGCAGGTACCTCAAAAGGCCAGAAGAGGATGTCAGATCTCCTATAGCTAGAGTGATGAGCTATTGTGGGTGCTGGAGACCAATATTGGTTCTTAGTAAGAGCAGCTCTTAACCACTGAGTTCTTGCTCCAGCCCAAATCTTTCAATTTTTTTAAAAACAAAATATGGACCAGTATGTAGTTCAGTGGTAGAGACCTTGCTTAGCATGTGCAAGGTCCCATGTTAATCCTGGTACCACAATAAATAAATATCACACATGTAAGACTAACTCTGTGGTCAGGTATGGTGGCATGCGCCTTTAATCCCAGCACATGGGAGGCACAGTCCAAGCACGTCTTTATGAGTTCAAGGCCAGTCAAGGTTACATAACAAGATCTTAACTCAAAAAATAAACAACAAGGAAGAAGGGAAACAAAAGACAAACTCTGGGGCTGCAGAAATGGCTCTGCCTGCCAAGTCTGATGACCCGAGCGTGACCACCAGGACCCACAGTAGAATCAGAGAATTAACTCCCTAAAGGTTTTCTGACCTCTCCACACGCACTGGGCGGGGCACTTGTGAAGCTATCTCCTCCCCCACCCCCAGAGAAGCAAATGTAATTAAAAGGACGCCGATGCTGTACAAATGCTAACGGGAGATACCTATCAGGAGACACACAGTGATTCCTGGGAAGGGATGACAGGCAAATTACTATAAGAGAAAGGCTGGAATGCTCCCAGTGTCACCTGACTGCTGGTCCTACCTGTGGTTATGGATCATCCGAATGTCATAGAGTCTTACGAAGGGCCCACTGGCTCCTACTGCCAGGCAGTTGTTGTCCTGGGGATTGACTGTGAGGCACTTGGCCTCCACCATTGGACCACAGTACTCTGTCAGGTCAATCAGCACCTCTGAGTGTTTGCTGTTCTCCCGAAGGTCATACTGGCTGTGAGAGAGGACGAAATTAGTGGCTAGGGTTCTTTTTTTTTTTTTTTTTTTCCCCTTTTTGAGACAGGGTTTCTCTGTGTAATAGTCTTAGCTGTCCGGGAACTTGCTTTGTAGCCCAGGCTGGCCTTGAACTCACAGAGATCCGCCTGCCTCTGCCTCCCAAGTGCTGGGATTAAAGGCGTGCGCCACCACTGCTTAAGTAGAAAGCAGGAGAAAAACAAAGTCCTTGTAATGCAAGAGGAGATGGTGTCTACTGCAAGCCACTTGCCTACAGTAGGCTTCGTCTTTTTTGAGACAGGGTCTCACTATGTAGCTCTGGCTAGCCTGGAACTCACAGTGTAGACCAGGCTGGCCTCCAATTCAGAGATCTGTCTGCCTCTGACTCCCAAAACGCTGGGATTAAAGGGTCCACCACTACACCTGGCTTTATAGTAGGCTTCTTAACACATTTTGATTTATCCTAAATCAACTCCATAGGTATATACTACAGTTCAAATCTTATAAATGTCAACATTACAGCGACTGTTATCCTACCACCGATTGCTAAAAATACCGAGGGGTGGGTCTTGTGCTATTCATCCAATAGTGTCCCTGAGTGTTTCATGTGCACTATTTAATCAAAGGCCACCAGCCCTGTACTACTATGACACCGAGGTTCCCAGAAATGAAATAAACTATGAAGTACAGAGCAGGAACAACCTGCTAAGATTATGGCACATAAACTATTCCGTTAGCTGGGTGTTAGGGCACATGCTTGTAATCCTAGCATTCAGGAGGCTGAGGCAGGAGGATCGTGCGTTCAAGTCCTGAGTTTAAGGACAGCCTGGGGTGCATAGGAAGATCTTGTTTTAAAAAGCAATCAACTAAACCAACAAACCCCTCCAAGCCCCCAAAGACCTCCTTTGTTACGGTCTTCCTACTTCCGTCCAGGAAACAAGGGCTCACACGGCAGTAAGAGAAGAGAGAATGAGCTCACCCGGGAGCTGCCCCAGCTGCACAGCCCAGGAAAAGCCCCAGTGGCAACAGTGGCCACACACCCCTGCTGCTCCAAAGGGAGTTTTTGGCTGCCACTACACAGGAACCCCCAGAGTGGGGCATGGCATCACCCACGGTTTGCCTGGCCGGATATCTCTAATGCCTCGCACAGTTAAATTGTCCTCTAGGCCATCCTGACTGGAATGCTCTTCCTAAAATAGTCTGACATCATTCTTCCGCCACTTGATACCTGCAGCCTGAGTGCTACGTTTATGGAACTCCACAGTCTGATTTTTAAGACCCAATTTCACATACCTCGTATTCCTCAGCTTTTTATGTGGGCCAATTATAACTACAGCCTTCCTCTCCACTCTCCCTGGGCTACGGCTTCAAGTATGTTAAGTGAGCCTCTACTACTGAGTTATGTCCCCAGCCTACAGTACAGCATTCTTTATCTTGTACGCGGCTTTCATCCCTGCCTATCACAAACCTCCTCGTGTGGCGAATCCACTCTGCCTCCTCTTGCTCATCCAAATCTTGCCTGTTGTTGAAGGCGCAGCTTACGATCGTGTACTGCTAGGATGCCTCCACTGCCTGTGACTACGGCCAGGTTCCTGCGTGGTCTCCCGCTTGGTCCTGATAGCAGGCCAGCAAGTGCTTCCTGAACATGCCATTGACCAAGGCTGTCTTTCCAGTACTGTGTGTTTTACATGCATGTTCTCAACTGTCATACTCAGATCAATAAAGGAGATATTATGACTATTCCTATTTTAGAGATGAAGAAACTAAAGATCAGAGGTAAAGTGGCCTTTTCAGACTTAACACCGAGAAAACTGGGAGTTGACCTGCTCTGTCTGGCTTCAAAGGCCTGCTTGTAACTACACTGTTATGAGTTTACACACTACTTAGAAGGTTCTCTATAGCCACAAAGAGAAGACAAGGGAATGGAAAAGATGGCCAGTTCAAGCAAGGCCATGACAGCAGAGCATGGTGGTGTGTGCTTGTAAATCTCTCTGCACAGGAAGCACAGAGAGAGAGCCACTGAGCCCAGGAGTTTGAAACCAGCCTGAATGACAGGAAGACCATCTCTCCAAACAACAGTGGGGCAGACTGAGAATGAACGTGCTTGTCAATACCTGAGGGGCTGAGGAAAGATCTCCAGCCCAAGTGTAACCGGCTACAGAGCAGCACCTTGTCTCAACACCTAACTCCCCATGAAAAGGGGGGGTGGTGGTGCTTTAGCTCAGTGGTAGAAAATTTATCTGTTATGCTGGGTTTGACGCCCAGCACCCTAAACGGAAAAAAAAAGGACAATGGCACCATCTTCGTCTGAAAAGAGCTGGGGCAAATATGCAACCGCACAGGACCCTGGACCAGGGGAGACCCGCTTCCTCCCCGCTGGAGGGAGAGGCCACTTCACACAGAGACCCTTACCGGATAAGGCCATCCTCAGCGGCGCTCCAGAATGTGTTAGGCCACATGGGTGCTGTGGCAATGCGCTTCACCCGGTTTGTGTGGTCTCCAAACATGTGGATCGTCTCCTTTACCGTCAGGTCATGGACATGCACCTTGGAGTCAGCTGCCCCCGTGATCAAGATTCGGTCTCCAGCATGAGGCAGGAACTGCTCAGAAGAAATTGCATGATTGGCAGGAGAGAGTGGCTGTCTGAAGGAGACTGGCCTCGATGTCAGCATGACCATTCCCTCTCCTGTCACTTAAGAAAGTAAGTTTATCTATAAAGCTCACCAAAGTCACTTTGGATGGCAAGCAGCAGCCTATCAGCCTTAAAGGTTAACACGAAGATATTTTATTATACATACCTCATGTAGTCAGGGTGGTCATGACTTACACCAAGCTGCATTACCTAAGGGTCCCTTTCCTCTGCTTCTTCTCCAAGAAGATGCTGAGTGGATGATAATCCTCACTGTCACTAAGAATTTTCAAATACCAGACAACAGGGCAGCCACTTCATCTCGCTGATACTGAAAATAGTCTCATTCTAAACTGGAGGCTAGGGGTGAATCTCAGTGGTGAGCACCCACCTAGTATACGTAAGAACCTAAGTCCAATCCCTAGCACAGATAAAGAAAAATACCTTGAAGGGTCATGGGCTAAGAGTGTAGCTTACTGACAGACAACATGTGAAATGTGTGAAGTCCTGGGTTCAATTCCAGCATAAAAAAAAAAAAAAAAGTAAAGCAAGCAAATGAACAGAATCACTGAGTATATATATACATACATCTGTATATCCATCCATCCACACACTCATACATCTGTACATCCATCCACACACCCATACATCTGTACATCCATCCATCCACACACCCATACATCTGTACATCCATCCATCCACACACCCATACATCTGTACATCCATCCATCCACACACCCATACATCTGTACATCCATCCATCCATCCACACACCCATACATCTGTACATCCATCCACCCACATGCCCATACATCTGTACATCCATCCATCCACACACCCATACATCTGTACATCCATCCACCCACACGCCCATACATCTGTACATCTATCCATCCACACACCCATACATCTGTACATCCATCCACCCACACACCCATACATCTGTACATCCATCCATCCACACACCCATACATCTGTACATCCATCCATCCATCCACACACCCATACATCTGTACATCCACACACCCATACATCTGTACATCCATCCATCCACACACCCATACATCTGTACATCCATCCATCCACACACCCATACATCTGTACATCCATCCATCCACACGCCCAGCCATTCTTGCACCCACACATCTGTCCATCCACAGGTCTATCCACACAGATTTGGTGCTGGAGACTGAACCGGAGCATGCTAAGATAGACTCGCTATCTACCCTGAGCCCCATGACTACTACCCCAGTCCACAGCCAGGGATTAAGAAACAAAACTGAAATAGTTCAGAACTGAAAAGGATGAGCCAGGAGTTTTCAAGGGTCTAGGTGTTTAAAATGTCCAACTCTTTCTGTGGAAAAATTGGGGAATCAGGCAACAAAGATTAAAAACTATTCCTGTCTTGCCGGGCAATGGTGGTGCACGCCTTTAATCCCAGCACTCGGGAGGCAGAGCCAGGCAGATCTCTGTGGGTTCCAGGATCTAGTCAGGGCTGCACAGAGAAACAAACAAAAACCCAAAGAAACAAACAAAACACAAAGCAACAGCAACAACAAAACCATCTGTCTTCTGACCTAAAGCTCTCACTTCGAAGAAATAAAACAAAGGGTTGAAAATGCTCAGCACAGCACCCCTTATAACAGCAACAGGAAAAGAGTTCAGATGCTGGACAATGGGAAGGGCTGACCACGGTGAAGATGACCACCATCGCCCCCGTGAAGTGGAGAACACAGCACTCCAGATGACATGCAAAAACCAGTTACAAACACAGCCTCGGGGACACACAGGACACAGCTTTATCATCAAACCCCGAGGAAGAAAGTGTTTGGTGTTGATGTTAGTTGAGTATGTTTTTCTCTGTCTGTCTGTCTGTCTGTCGCCTCTCCCTCCTTCCCTGTAATGGGGACAGGCATGGAGAATGTTGGGCAAGTGCTCTACCACAGAGCTATATCCCAGCTCTCTTTTTCAGTTTTTATTTGAAAGAGAAATAAAATTACACTTTTTCTGCTTTGATACTTGCTCATTAGGAAAATGGATGTATAAACTTATTTTCAGGGACAAGCAGCAATCTTTAATTCTGTCTGGAGATAGCACAGATCCCAGCCACAGCACAAATAAACAGGAGAGCCCTCACTGTGGCCACATCTGTAATGTACCACAGTTGCCACTGGGGGGAGCACATGGGTGAAATACTGTAAATGCGAATGGTCAGTATTTTGACTACCTCAATCAAAAACGAGCCATTTCTCTGCTTTTCTTAAAAAACAAAAACCTAGGGCTGGCAAGATTGCTCGGTGGGTAAAGGCATTTTAATAATCCTGGTGACTTGGGATTAATCCCAGGGACCCACAAGAAGGAAGGAGAGAACCACGTCCACAAAGCTGTCCTGACTTCCACACGCTACTGTAGCACCCACACCCCTCTCCCATATCACATACATAAACAATAATACACTTCTGAAAATCTATTTTTAAAATACCAAAAACCAAACCAAATCAGACCAAAAACAACCAACAAAAACCGCAGAAGAGGAGGCTAACGAGCAGTGTCTCGCTGGGGAACAGCAAGACTATTGTCAACATATATAGTACGTGCTGGTCAGAACCACAAACCAAGCTGCAGCTGTTCTTCTAGAAAAGTCACAGGAATCCATGCACAGGAGGGGAGAGTAAACAGGAAAGTGCCAAGTTTAGGGTAGTAGGGTTTAGAACTCTACTCTAGCTATGATTTGGGGGGCCTGTCACTGCTCCTGATATTAACTGGGGAAATGAGATCAATGGGGCTTTTCAACCGTTGGTCACACCCTTGTGTATGCCCATGAATATCCAAACAGAATTTCAGGGCTGAAAAGACCCTTTCCTCTTAGGTTATTTCAGATCCTTAAACCTGGCAGCCAAAGGACTAGTGACTGGCAGCCTCAGTGCTGACACTGACGCTGGAGCACAGCACCAAGGTCCTTGTGCTTGCACAAGGTAACGGGGTTTGGTTACAGAAGGAACAAGTAGGACATTTTTTCACAATATTCTTAGCTTGTTGCCAAGTGATGGAGAAATCCTTCTTCAAACCTTTGCTATTTACATGGTGTTTCTTATGAAATTCTGAGGCTACTGGATGTTACCTATTAGTAACTGATCAACCTCCTCATTATCTTGTGCTAGAGGTCCTGGCAGACCTGTATGGGATCCGATATGTGTTATATATATAGGATGTTCCCTTTTTCTGATGATTTCCTGCAATTGTACAAATAATGAAGTTAATTCTGTATTATTTAGCAGTTTCAAGTAAAACAACTCTCTGCATTTTGAGAGTCAGTGACTATATTGAGGGGTTCTGTGAAGTCCATCAGTACCATAAGAATGGCATACAGTTCTGCCTTTTGTACAGAGTTGTATGGACTTTGTCTCCTGATTTGTATCCTGCTTTCCCTGATTTATTTGCATCAGTATAGAATGTGAGGACTCCAGAAACTGGTTTTTGTTGTACAATGTGAGGAAGGACCCATTCAGTCTTCTTTATAAATTCTATTCTCTTACTTTTGATATAATGGTTATTAATCTCTCCCAAAAAGTTACTGCAGGCTCTCTGCCAGTATTCATTATCTTTCCATAGTGATGAAATTTCCTCATTAGTTAAAGGTACTACAATTTCTGCTGGGTGCATTCCTGTCAACTGGCGAAGTCTTAATTTACCTTTTTGAATCAAATCAGAGATCTTTTCTATATAAGTCTTTAACTTCTTATATGGTTTACGTGGTAGGAATATCCATTCCAATATAATATCTTCTCTCTGCATCAAAATACCTGTGGGGGAATGTCTGGAGGGGAATATGACAAGAATGCATTTAAGTTCTGGATCCACACGATCCACATGTGCTTCTCGAATTGTCTTTTCTACTAGAGCCAATTTCTTCTCAGCTTTGGCTGGTAATTCTCTTGGACTATTTAATTCTTTGTCCCCTTCTAGAGTATTAGCCAAATTTTGTAGTCCATCTTTAGGTATTCCCATGATACCCAGCAAGTTGGAAATGCTTCCTAACCACTTTTCAAAATCATTAAGAGTCTTCAATCGATCTCTCCTTAGTTGTACCTTTTGGGGTCTAATTTTTTGTAGCTCTATCTTATATCCTAAGTAATTAATAGAATTTCTTCCTTGTATTTTTTCAGGAGCAATTTGCAGTCCCCAGAGAAATCAGGAATGTTAAGTATGCAGGATTGTCCTTCCAATGGGAAAGATGTAAATCTGTTTTTCCATCTAGAAAGCTGGGAATTGGAAGTGATTAATAATAGCCTAGTGGTTCTGTGTTATCTGTTGGCCCAGGCCATATCAAGTTCCTACAACCAAGACCAGAAGTGGCTAGTAATCTAAATGACCCTTACACCAGGGCCTCCCAAGCTCCCACAACCAGGACCAGAGAGACCTAATAGTCTAAGTGACCCTTACAATACTGTAGAGCCAGAGGCTCCCCCAAACTCCCACCACCAGGACCAGAGGTGACTAATAGTCCAAATGACCTCTATGCTATCTGTATGACTAAGACCAGGCCGGACTCTTCCTTAGGCCCTTAAGCTAGTTAGTATAGGTAGCCTACTCTAGAACTCTTCTTAGAAGAAATAACATGTACCCTGAGTTGAGCTTTGATATAATTATGCTTCCTTGTGCATCAGGGATTGTTTTACACCAGGAAACTTTTCTTCCCCCCAAATTATACTGTGTTTAAATACTGTGTTGGGAATAAATCACCTGGCATCAGACTCTCAAAGTCTTTTTTTTTTTTTTTTTTTTAATGGTTTTTCAAGACAGGGTTTCTTGGTGTAGCTTTGCGCCTTTCCTGGAACTCACTCTATAGTCCAGGCTGGCCTCGAACTCACAGAGATCCGCCTGCCTCTGCCTCCTGAGTGCTGGGATTAACGGCGTGCGCCACCACCGCCCGGCCTCAGACTCTCAAAGTCTTGCTCCAGGCTGATGAAGTCAATCTAAACCAAGTTCTCGTTCTGTGCTCTTTGTGGTTCACTTCCCTGCCTGGCCCTCCAGAGGCCCCTCACCCTGACACATCCAGAAGACTCTTCAACCTTTAGCCAGGCATGGTGGCAAATGGCTCTAATGCCAGAATGTTGGAGGCAGAGGCAGATGGATCACTGAGTTTGAGGGCAGTCTGGTCTAAAAGTGAGACTGTTTCAAAAAACAAATACAAACAACTTCCTTCAAAGAGTTCCAAGCAGACAGCCCTTTCCTTCTCCAGGAAGTCACATGGGATTCTAAGGCCTCATGAGTACTTGTAGATTTGTTCTCTAGGATCAAGACACTGCAGTTTTGTACTCAGGGATGGAAAGGACGCAGACTCATGATACAGCTCAGTGGTAGAGCGCTTGCCTGGCATCTGTGCAGTGCTGGGTTCCACCCCCAGCACCACACAAACTATTTACGATAGAGCACTCGAGGTGGAAGTGGAGGATCAGAAGTTCAAAGTCATCCTCAGCTACACAGCCGGAGTTCCAGGCCAGGTAGAATTACAAGAGACTAGTCTCAAAGGAAAAAAAAGACAAATTTCATCCAGTCTCATGTTCTCATGTATCAGGGCTTCAAAGGTTCCTTCAATAGGCTCCTTCCCACCTCTTCTCAGCTGAACTCCCTTTCAAGGGCAAAGATTAATTTCCTATGACAAGGTAAAAAAGCTACAATCTATGCTAGGAGTTTCAGTTTTAATTTATATATATGCATTTTTTTTAAACCTGCATATTTGCCTTTGGAGCAGATCCAATGATCTGGAGTTACAGCCAATAGTTAGCCTCCATAGAGTACTGGGAAAGGAATCTACTTCCACATGAGCAGCAAGTCACTCTCAACCACTGAGCTCTCTCTCCAGGCTCTAGTCTCTATATTAAAAACAACAACAAAATCTTAGCCAGGCAGTGGTGGCGCTCGCCTTTAATCCCAGTACTGGGGAGGCAGAGGTAGTTGGATCTCTGTGAGTTTGAGGCCAGCCTGCAGCCTGGTCTACAGAGCAAGTTCCCCGACAGCCTGGGCTACACAGAGAAACCCTGTCTTGGAAAACAAAAACAAAAACAAAAAATATGGAATTCCCTCTGTAGACCAGCCTGGCCTTGAACTCAGAGCTCTGCCTGCTGCCTGCCTCTACCTTCCAAGGGCTGGATTAAAGGAGTGTGCCACCATGCAAAGCTTAAAAAAACATTTTGAGATTTTAAGAATATTGGCTTCGAGAGATGGCTCAGCTGTTAAGTGCACTGGCTGCTCTTCCAGAGGACCCAGGTTCAATTCCCAGCACCCACATGGTGGTTCACAAACATCTCTAGTGGGATCTGTTGCTCTCTGCCTGCCTCTTTGGGCATTGCACACATGTGGTGCACAGAAATACATGCAGACAAAACACCCACACAAATAGAAATTAAAATCTCTTCAAAAAATTGAAGTGTGTGTGTGTGTGTGTGTGTGTGTGTGTGTGTGTGTGTGTGTCTACAAAAGCCAAAAGAGGGTGTCAGAGATGCTGGATCTATCTAGTTACAAGAGACTATGAACTGCTCTATTTCGGGTGCTGGGAACTGTATTCCCAGGTCTTCGGAGAGAGCAGCAAGTGCCACCTCTCAACCCTCCCTGCTCATCTGTCCAACTTATTCATTCATCTGTTCATGAATTTAGAAGATACTCCTTAGCTGCTCTCTTTTTTATTAGAGGAAACAGGCTTAGAAAGGACAAGGGATCTGTCTGCTTATACAACTTCCAGGAGGCCTGCTCACATAAATTCAAATGGATTGAGAGGTAGCAAGATGGTTCAGTGAATAAAGGTGCTTGCCACCAAGCCTGATGATCTGAATGAGCCCCAAGACTCACAGGGGAAAGGCAAGAACTGACTCCTACCAGATTTCTTATGACCTCCCCACGTACCAGGATACACATGTACACCACAACACACATGTACCCCCACAAAGAAATAAATAAAAATGTAACAAATATAAATCTTGAGTTGGCCAGTTGGTTCTGAGAAGCACATAAAGAGACAGGGTTCAAGCCTAATACTCGGACCCAGGGATATCTGCAAGCCTAGGATACATGGGACACACTATACCATACAACCATGCCCGCAGCACAGTTCCACCCCACGGCTTGTCTTACTCACCTTGACAGAGAAGATATTTGCTGTGTGTCCTGTGTGCATGGAGAGTAGCTTCTTGTGATGCAGTGGGTCCCAAACAATGGTGTGCTGGTCATCGGAACCAGAAGCCAGCAAGCTGTGGGCAGAGTTAGGAGTTCTGACTTCTCAAGTTCCCAGGTTGCCTCTTCCCTATCCCCATTCCCAGAGGATAGGGAGCTGGGCACACAGAACCCAAAGGACAGTAGATGCTGTAGAATTTAAGGTTAGCAGCTTGTGGTGGTGGTGCACACCTTTAATCCCAGCACTCTGGAGGCAGATGCAGGAGGCTTTCTGTGAGTTCGAGGCCAGCCTGGTCTACAAAGCGAGTTCCAGGACAACCAGAGCTACACAATGAAACCCTGTCTTGAAAAACCAAAATCAGGGGGCTGGAGAGAAGGCTCAGAGGTTAAGAGCACTGCTTGCTTTTCCAAAGGCCCTGAATTTAATTCCCAGCAACTACATGGTGGCTCACAACCATTTGTAATGAGATCTGGTGCCATCTTCTGGCCTGCAGGGATATGTGCAGACAGAACACTGTATACATAATAAATAAGAAAGAAGGAAGGAAGGAAGGAAGGAAGGAAAAGGAAAGGGAGAGAGAGAAAGGAAGGAAGGAAGGAAAAGGAAAGGGAGAGAGAGAAAGGAAGGAAGGAAGGAAGGAAGGAAGGAAGGAAGGAAGGAAGGAAGGAAGGAAGGAAGGAAGGAAGGAAGGAAGGAAAAGACCAAAATCAAAACAAACAAAAACTCAGAGAGCAGTAATCTATCTCCTTAGATGTACCAAAATGAGGAACCTTCTTCTCCCAACCTCCTTGACCCATTCTCTGGCCCCCTCTAGCTCATACTTACTCTCCTTTTTCATTCCACTCCAGACAGTTGACACATCCTGAGTGACCCTGGAGGAGGAAATAGAGGGTTAAGAAGAGAGCTGATTGGACAGTCTCCTGGGAAGCTCAACGCCAAGAAGCAGGATTAAGCACACACACCAGCTCTCTTGGGCATTTGTGAGGGACACGTGGAGGCCGGAACTCCACCGCCCTGCATCGCACAGCACGTAAAGTTCTTCCACCTGCGGTCTCAGTTAACACCGGACACCTGAGCTACAGCGGGCAGGTGGCATCGTCCCCCTTTGCAAGAAACTCATACACGAGGAAGTAGAAACACAAAGCAAACCAATTTCTGCCCCTACTCCTGGAATGCATAGGAACAGTTCCTTCTAGAGACCAGTTCAGGGATAGAACGTTTGCAGCGTCTCTGCAGGCCCATGTTTTATTCTTTACTCCTCCATGATCACTCCCTAGTTAGGCCCTAGAGATGAGTGCAGAAAGGTAGAGTATTTATCTTGAGGGTTTTAGTTAAGAAACAGAAAGTGGGGCTGGAGAAATGGATCAGTGGCTAACAGCACTTACTGTTCTTGCAGAGAACCCAGGTTCGATTCCCAGCACCCACATGGCGGCTCACTACCATCTCTAATTCCATTCCAGGGATCTGGTGCCTTCTTCTGACCTCTGTGAGTACCAGGCACATGAAGGCAAAAGACTCATACACATGAAATAAAACAACAAATCTTAAAGAAACAGAGAAGGTGAGGCAGTGAGCAGCAGATAATGAATTTGAAAGCCTATGAACCTACAGTCGACTCACGCTATCAGGGGCAGACCCCAGGGTTTTACAGCAGAGGCGATGAAATGATTAGGTCATCTTTCTGTCCCTTCACCCTCCCTCTTCCCTAAGAACACCAAGACTGCCACTCAACTATCAGCTTCCTGCGGGAAATCAGACCAAGTGTCCTGGGAAGTACAAATCCACTCTCTCCACACAGTGAAGGGTTCCGGAATTGGGCCTGAACCTTAACACAGTGTGTAGAAAATAGTAACATTTATCTGGCCACAGTGGTCAGCTGAGAGATGAACATGGACCCAGAATCAGATGTCAAGATGGAAACAGGTGATGGGTGCTTCTAGAGAAAATCTCCCACTCTCAGGAGAGCTGGAGTCCACAGGTATCTTGCTCTCCTGCAGGCCAGGGATGTGGAGGTGACTGACTCCTGAAACTATTGCACACATTTTGCCACCTTGAGGGAAAGCAGCCTGAGGTAAAATCAACACCAGAAGCGAGCTTAGCCCATAGTCTAAACTGGAGCCAGACTTACTACAGTAACAAACCCTGACACCTACTTCCTCTGCCACTCAGTTCATTTTTATTAAAAACAGTTAAATCTGGGCTGTTACCTGTGGTCCAAAGCATCCAAACCAGTGATTCCAACCTGTTCTTCAGGAATCACTGAGCAGGGCCTTCCTTCCAGACGCCCTGCCTATCTTGTGAGCGTGGGAGGAGGACTACCTTTCCTGCAGGCTCCTACTGTACCCTACATTACGGCCCTGCAGCTCTGGGACTGTTTTCCTCTACAAAAGCAGGCTTTGTGGGTTACTCTGCATCTCCAAGTCCAGCCACAGTACCTAGCAGGTATTTGTTGCTTAAACGACCAAGTGAGTCCAGTGGGGCTAGAGAGAACAGAGAGGTACAGACACATCTAATCCCCAGCTGTCCAGTCAGAAACATCTATTCTCCATCTTTCTTCTCTGGCTCGGAACTCATTCCTTTCATGGAACTCATTCAGGAACTCATCCCTTGAATACACAAAACCACTCTCTGCTCAAGCCTGCCAGGTCACCTGCTGACCTAAGGCCTCTCGCCTTCTCATACACTTGGTTGCAACCCCACACGTGTATCTGGGTCACAATCATTTCTATCCTTGTGCCTGAGAGGTCACAGCTTCACCATGGAGGCTCCCAGAACACCCAGGGCCTTGAATCTGAATGACTGACACTCAATGAGGGCAAAGCTGAGTATTTGTGGTAGGCAGAATAATGGCCTCCTACCGATGTCCTACCATAATTCTGAAACCTGCAAAAAGGACTCTGCAAGGACTCTGCAAATGTGATTAAGATGGGAAGGTGATCCTGGACTGTCTAGGTGGGTTCAATCAATCCCATGAATCCTTAAATTCAGAGGCCCTGCGCTGGCTACAGAGACGCAGACAGACGGAGGTGTGAAAGGACTGTACCAGCTACTGCTGGCTATGAGGCAAAAGAAAGGGCCAGGAGCCAAGACCTGCAGCTGCTTAAGAAACTGGGAATAGCAAGAAAATTCTCCTCTGTTCTACAGCCTCCTGGAGGAGCACACAATACCTTCTTCTAGCCTAGTGAAAAGTGTGTCAGACTTCTAATGTACACAACTGTCACAAGCCAGCGGCACTGCAACATCTGTATGTTAGCACTCGGAAGGCTGAGGCAGGTTGATCTCTGAGAGAATTTGAGGCCAACCTGAGCTAGATGAGAGTATCAGGCCAGCCTGAGCTACACTGCTTCAAAACACTAAGAAACGACGGGGGTTGGAGAGGTGGCTCAGTGGTTCAGAGAGCACCAGCTGTTCTAGGACTCAGGTTCAATTCCCAGCACCCACATGTTGACTAACAACTGTCTGTAGTTCCTGTTCTACGGGATCCAATGCCCTCTTCTGGCTGCAGTGGGCACTGCACACACATGGTGCAGACATGCTAGTAAGCAAAACACCCATTCACAAAAATAAAATTAATACTTTTTAAAGCCAGGCAGTGGTGGCACATGCCTTTAAGCCAAGCACTCTATAGAGGCAGGGGCAGGCGGATCTCTGAGTTCAAGGCCAGACTGGTCTACAGAGTGAGTTCCAAGACAGCCAGGACCACACAGGAAAAACTCTGTCTCAAAAAACAAATAAAAAATGTTTTTGTTTTTAAAGTACTATTTGTGTATGTTTATTTTTCATTTATTTGTTATGTGTGTATGTGCATGTGTAGGCAGTTCTAAATAGTCCCCTCCTCTAATTCAGCCCATGAGGGCGGAGTTTCTCTGTGACCTGGCAGTTGCTCCCACAATGACTTATTATTAGTTATAAATGCTCAGCCAATAGCTCAGGCTTGTCTCCAGCCAGCTCTTAAAACTTAAATTAACCCATTTCTGTTAACCTATGTGCTGCCCTGAGGCTTGTCTACCTCACCTACGAACTTCCCATGTTGCTTCTTCCTTGTCTGGCTCCCAACTCTTTAGACTCTGCCCTTCTTCCCAGAATTCTCTCTGCCCTGAAAATCTTGCCTAGCTATGGGCCAATCAGCTTTTTACTAACAATGAGAGCAACACATTTTCACAGTGTACAGAAGTATTATTCCACAGCAAGCCCATCCCTGCTTGGAGACAAGGCTTTGAGATTGAGTTCATGCTGGCCTTGAACTCAAAATCCTTCTGCTCTATCCCAATTGCTAGAATTATTTACTCATTTTTTAAAAACTATGTTTATGTACTTACTTTTTAGGAGGGACATGGGCCACAGTGCATATGGAGGGGTCAGAGGACAATTTTCTCAAGTCAGTTCTTTCTGTTCACCATATGGGTACTAGTTCCTTGAACTTGGTAGCAAAGACTGTACCCACTGGGACATCTCTCCAGACATATATGTTTATTTATTGTGTGTGTTTGTATATGTAGATATGTGTGTACATGTGTGTCCCAGCACAGGTATGGACAGGTCAGAAGACAACTCATGGGAGTTGATTTTCTCCTCATACCAAGTGGACTTACATGGTCAGGCTTGGCAGATAGTCAGAATCCATGTAAAAGCTAGGTATGGTGGCACATACCTACAGCCCTGGGTAGAGGGAAGGGCAAAGACAGGCAGATGCCTAGATCTGATTGATCAGTCTAGTCTTCACCAGGGAGCTCCGGGTTCAGTGAGATTCTGTTTCAAAAAAATCATGCGGAAAGCCAGGTTTGGTGGCACATGCCTTTAATCTCCAGCATTTGGGAGGCACAGACAGGAGGATTTCTGTGAGTTTGAGGCCAGTCTGGTCTACATAATGAGTTCTAGGACAATTTGGACTTAATAGAGAGACTCTCAAAAAAAAAAACAAAAAAAAAAAACAAAAAAAAACACCCAAAAAACAACAAAAAAAAAATGTGGAGGGCTGGAGTTCAGTGGTTAAGAGCACTGGCTCCTCTTCCAGAGGACATGAATACAGTTCCTAGCACCCAAATATGATAATGCTAGGTAGAATAATAGCCATTTGGTTATGATTTCATTATTCCTTTCTATATTTAAGACTAAAGTTCAGATACATTAAATAACTCCTGTGTTATTATGATCTCATAGGCATCATTATGAGAGGGGAGTGGAAAAGAAAAAAGAAATGTACATACTTATCAACTAAATGGTATCTATTTTTCTGTCTCTTTATTTCCATCTTCCTTTCTGTGTGTAAAGTACTTGCCTAGCCAAGATTCATCAACTTGATCTTAGTGTTTCCTAGAATTCACCTGACATTGTGTGAAGGCTTCACATGAAGGAGGATGTAGTGGTGATGGTTGGGAGGGTGGGTTGAACAACATTTGCTTCCATGGGAATTCTGCCCAGGGAGTTGATGCTCTACCTGTGGAGAACACCCTCAGAACACTTGGTGAAGAGCTTCTTAATAACCCTACAGATTCTCTTTTCCTGGTCTACTGTTACGTTTTGTCTTCTGTCCTTGTGGTAGAAGTAGGTGTTCATATTACTGCAGACTATTTTGTAAAGTTGTATATGACTAAATAAAAAGGAAAAAAAAAAGGTACTTGCCTAACATATACAGGGTCCTAGCTTCAATCACCACACACCTTTAATGCCAGCACTTAGAAGGCTGAGGCAGGCAGATCTCTTAAGTTTCCGGCTAGCCTGGTCTACAGAGTGAGTTCCAGGACAGCCAGGGCTACAAAGAGAAATCTTGTCTCAAAAAACAAAACAAAAAAATCAGTCACCACTACCACAAAAAATGATCTATCTATAGCTACATACTTCAATTCTGATGTAACGAACAAGTTTAGTAGGTAAGGCAATAGCCATAACTCACAACAGGAAATTTTCCTTATACTGGGCCTACCTCTAATATCCCTGCACTCTTTTTACATTTTACTTTTACTGAGCACCTAGCATATAATAAGCATTCTTCTACATGGAAATGCTATTGTGTAAATAATACAGGGAAAGCTAGTGAGAGAAGTGTGGAGCCCACAAACATTTCCTGGTGAGATCTGAGCTTGCTTTACCCAGCAGGACTGCTTAAGAGGATGACTGGACCACAGGTACCAGGTGTTTGGAAGGGTCTGCACTTGGCTGTATCTAGCAGGGGGAGGAGGTCTTTTGCCTTGCCCCTTGGCATTCTTATACAAAGTCCTTTTGAATAAAGTTCTGAGCTGGTGGATAATGACCCAGGCCCTCCCGAAGCTATCCTATGTTTCTGTCTTTCTTCCCATCAGCAAGGTCTCTCCTTCTACCTAATATCTCTTATCCTTCACTCCTTAAGAGTGGGGGCAGTTCCCCCGCAGAGAGGGAAATACTACGTAAGTCAGTCAGGTTAGTCAGGTAGTGACCAAGTGCTATGAAGGCTCTAAAACACAGAGCTGGGATTGCTGCAAATGTACTTTAGTGGTCAGAAAACATCTCTCCTCTGAAAGGCCTTCTTCATTGCTGTATTTATCTCCCAGGGTCTAGATATACTGCTGGCATATATACTACACACTCTATTGGCCTGAATAGGTGAATTAGAGATGCTTTCCTACCTTTCTTCTCAGGTGATTACAACATGAATTTACTTCATTATCTAAAGTAAGTACCAACAACTTTTTCTGTAAGGGGCCAAACAATAGATATTTTAGGTTTTGTATACCATATGGTCTCTGTATGAATCATTCAATTCTGCTGTTGAATCACTAAAACAGACAGACAATACATAAATGAATGAGTGTGGCTGTGCTCCAATAAAACTTTATTTATAAGAACAGGTGGCAGTGCACTTGAGACTCATATGGAAATGTAAAGGACTCAGAATAGCTAAACAGTCTTGCAAAAGAACAAAGTTGGAAGATTCACATGCCCTAATTTCCCGAGTTGCTACAAAGTGATATTGGCATAAGGACAGATATTTTGATCAATGGTATATATAGATTAACAGTTAACAAAAATTTTTACACTTATGGGGACAATTTCTGGTAAGAGTGCCAAGACAATTCAACTGTCTTTGCAACAAATGGTGCTGGGACAACTGGATGGCCACATGTGGAATCACTAAGTTGGGCTGGGGATGCAGTTCAGTGGTCCAACACCTGCATAAGGTGTACAAGTGCTAGGTTTAATCCCTGACACTCCCATGAACAACCAAAGAATACAGTGTCAGGCTGGAGAGATGCCTCAGCATTAAAGGCTGGGCTCACCATCAAAACCTTAAGAATGAAGTTGGATCCCCCTTAGGGACCTTATTCTTGCGATCCGTACACCTCAATGGCTTTCCTTACTCAATTTCGTTTACATATACATACATATGGATTAAAGACCTGCACCTACTCTCCAAAACAATCAAACTCTTGGAAGAAAGCACAACCCTAAATTTTCATGACCTTGAATCAGCAATGATGACCTGACTATAACACAGGAAGCAGAAGTGAGAAAAGAGAAAAAGAGGCAGGAGAGAAGTTGGGTGTGGAGAGAGGCCCCTCTGCCCAGCCTGTGACCTGAGTTTGACCCCTGGGACCGATAGGGAAAGGAGAGAAATGACCCCCTCAGTTGTCACCTGACCTCCACAGGTGTGTGTGCCCCACCCACCCACCCCACAATCTAAGTAAATGTAAAAACCCCAAAGAGAAACTAAACAGCTGCCCTGGTGTGCCTGGGGGGGGCGTGTCTAATCCCAGCCCTAGGAGGCTGAGACAGGAGGGTCTGAAATTCAAGGGTAGCTTTGGGGTACACTATGAAATCCTGTCTCAAGAAAACAACAACAATACTGAATTCCCACGGAAGTCTCGGGTACACAAAGAGATCTAAAAGTTTGTCTCTACACAAAAATGTTTGCATGAATGTTCACAGCAGCACAGACTTATATAAATATTTTTAAAGATTTATTTATTATGTATACAGTGTTCTGTCTGCATGTATTCCTCCTGCACGCCAGAAGGGTGCACCAGATCTCATTACAGATGGTTGTGCGCCACCATATGGATGCTGGGAACTGAACTCAGGACCTCCGGAAGAGATGCTGGTGGTCTGAACCTCTGAGCCATCTCCCCAGCCCCATATTTAAAATCTTAAGGCCCACTTTGCCTCTTCCATGCTACAGTTTACATAAAGGCTATGGAACTTCTTTGACATACCACCTTGACTCAGTCTAATTTGAATTTAAGAAACAAAAAGGAAATAAAAGCAATCGACACCAGGCCTGGTAGACCATACCTGTAATTCTAACACAGGATTTAGAAGCACAAGGGTCAGAAGTTCAAGAACAGTCTTGGGTACATTTTAAGTAAATTCAAGGCTAATCTAGGCTACAAAGAAATACTGTTTCAAAACCAGTAACAAGAGAAGGGCAACAGAGGCGAGCGGAGAAGGGGAGCTACAGATGGAACTGACTCCAGCAGGTTCCTTGTGGGTAGACTCAGCCAGGCAGAGAGAAAACAAGAGTCAGGTTAAAGGCAGTCACATCTGTGCTGAACACGGGAAAACATCTTTTCCTCATCATTATCCTGAAACAGTACAGTATAATAACTGTTTACACAGCATTTACATGGTATTAGGTATTAAAAACAATCTAGAGATGTTGTGAAGTATTCAGGAGTATGTTTGTAGGTTATATGCAAATGACACATCATTTCATACAAAAACCTTGAGCATTTGAAGATACTTGTACTTGTGGGAAGTTCCAGAAAAATCCCACAAGTGTATCAAGGATGACTGTATAATGCATGTAATTTAAGAATAGCCGGGCAGTGGTGGTGCACACCTTTAATGCCAGCACTCAGGAGGCGGGGCTAAGCAGATCTCTGTGAGTTTGAAGCCAGCCTGGGCTACAGATTGAGATCCATGACAGGCACCAAAACAACACAAAGAAACTCTGTCTTGAAAACAAAACAAAACAAAACAAAACAAAAAAAAGAATAATATTTAAAAAATTAGGGGCTAGAGAGATGAGTTAGTAGTTAAGTACATTCTGCTCACAGAGGACCTGAGTTCAGTTCCTGCACCCATAGGGTGGTTCACAACTGCCTGTAACTCCAGCTCTAGGGGGAATCTGATGCCTCTGGTACCCAAGAGTACCTGCACACACATGAACATACCCATCACCTAATTAAAAAAACAAAAACCTAGCTAAATGTGGTGGCGCACACCTTTAACCCCAGCACTACACAGAGGATGGGAAACAGGCTGTGTGGGTCTGCAATGCAAACTGGATCTTTACCTGAAGCTCTGCTTCCAGGCCCAGCCGCCGGATAAATGGATCTGTGACATGATATCGCCGTTCAAAGCTCAGGGCACCCCGTTCCTGGAGGACAAAAACAAAGTTGTAGTTTCTTTGATTCAGTATTATTTAATATCTATCTTTTTTAAAATCTGTTTTATGTGAATGGATGTTTTGTCTCCATGTACATCTGTGCACCATGTGCATGCCTGGTGTCTGAAGGTCAGAAGAGGGTGCCGGATCCCCTGGAACTGGAAATGTAGATGGCTGTGAACCACCACACAGATGCTGGGAATCAAACCCAAGCCCTCTGGAAGAACAGTTAGTGCTTAAACACACTGAGCCACCTCTAATCTCCAATATATCTAACTTCTTAATATTCAACCCTATACCAGCATAATAAGAAACAGAAAAGATAACAAAGAATTGAAAAAGAAAACAAATAGGGAATGTTTGCATAGTTCAGATGGAAGGGCATACCTTTAGGATATACATTGTAAGGGCACACATATACATATACAAAAATGACCTACTTGATACTGAGCTTCTAAAAAATAGTTCCTTGTCTTTAAGGGCTACCCACTCCAATAAAATCCCCAAAGACCTCATAAAAACAAGCCTAAAAGGATTCACTGATACAAGGTAAAATAGACAAACACACAGACTAATGTACACCAAGCACCTGGTTCCTATCAAGGCATCCATTACACTCGGTTCATCCAGTTCATCCATTTGAAATTCTATGTACCATTTTTGAAAACAGGGTCCCACCATGAAGCCCTAGTTGGAACCCATTAGGTAGCTGAAGCTAGCCTTGAACTCACTGAGATCCCCTGCTCTGGGGGCTGAGATTAAAGGTGTGCACCACCAATCCCACTGGCTGTTATGCCGTTTAATTTCTCTGTTTAAAAGAGCTCTAGCATTGAACTTTTCACTGAACCATGACGTAACAGAAACAGTAGAGCACAGGCAAACAAGGACGAGTCTTCAGGCGGTCCCACTACTCCCGGCAATGGACTAGGAAGCCGCTGGCTCCAGCCTGGGGTTCTGACCAGAGGCACGACACCAGAGGCACGACAGCACGCTTGAAACTCTTCTCAGCTTCTCTGGCTCCCGTGCCGAGGCTCCCTGGAGCTCTCACTAACTGAACCCAATGCCCAGTCATTCACGCATCTCACAGGCATCGCTGCTGCCTTTTACATGCGAACTGCAGAGGACAGGCTACAGTGCACGGGGGCCTCAAGGAGAACCCCTCACGCTGTACTCTAGTTTCCAGCATGTCTGCAGCTTAGCAGCTGGAGCAGTGAGGGGGCCGTTACTCACTCTTGTGTGCGTCCCACACTGACGGCTTCTCTACACGGACAGCTCACCATCCTACATGAATCTTAACAATGGCGGCACAAACTCGGAGACAGGGAGCCTCCATGAATTACTCGAAACAATTCGAGGAGACAGGACACCTTGATTCTATCCTCAGTCTGCTACTAGCAAGCAATGTGACTTTAGGTAAGTCTACCACTATAGACCTGTATTTTTGTCTGTTTTGAGGTGTCTTTTTTTTTGGGGGGGGGAGGGGTATCTTTAAATGACTTTGTAGGGCATTGGTTCTCAACCTGTGGGTCCCAACCCCTTTGGGGGTGGAATGATCCTCTCACAGGTGTTTCCTAAGACCACGGGAAAACACAGATATTTACATTGCGATTCACAACAGTAGCAACATTACAGTCATGAAGTAGCAAGGAAAATAATGTTATGGTTGGAGGTCACCACAGCATGAGGACCCGTGTTAAAGAGTCACAGCGTTAGGAAGGTTGAGAGCACTGCTCTAGGAGAACAAAGGGCCTAATGCACTGGTTCAGCGGTCTGCACTCACCTTGATTTGCCTACGAATGAGGTCTCTAGTTATGTTGACTTTTGCCATCTTCTCTTAATGGTTCAGCAGAAGGAAGCTACAGAAGGATCTTCAAGACCCTTGCACATTCCAGCCAAGCCCAGGTCCACAAGACAAGCATTTAATTACCTGCAAGGCAAACAAAAAGCACCATCAAGCCTTGGGAAATGGAGCAAGGCACCTTCACAAGCCTGACCCCACTCCTAACACAGCCCACTACCCTCCTCTCAGTCATGGGTGCCACGGTGGGCTGAAGGAGGCCCGAGTGAGTAAAGACAGTGAGCACTGAGCCACTCATGACCACAGGGAGCACTGAGCCAGCACCTGGGGAGTCATGACGCCTCACCAGGAATGGCTGTGGACGCAGGGTGGCAGATGGAAGTATGTTCTAAGTCAACAGGGCACAAATGTCAGCGTCCACTTGTCCCATGATACCTGCGGCAACTATCTGAACTATCACACTGTAGACCTGAGACCCTCAGCTGGACTCGCCCACAACCAAATCAGTACCGTGGACAGTTTCCCAAAATCAAAGACTGAGAACTGACACATGGAAGCTCTTGGAAAGGACGAGGAAGCTCCACGCTCCTTTCCATCCTTTGTAAAACCCTTTATAATAAATCAGTAAATAGCTTTATTACTACAGCTACTACTATTAGCAGCGGGCATATGCATGTGGAGACAGAGATCTCTTTGTGGGATTGGTTCTCCTTTCTCCTTCCAGCTTTATCTGAGTTTAAGGATCCAATACAGGTAGGTAGCCAGGCTTCGGTGACAGGAGCTTTAACTTTGAGCCATCTCACCAGCTCCGGTATTTATTTATTTATTTATTTATTTATTTATTTATTTATTTATTTATTTATTCACTCATTCATTCATTCATTTATTTACTTACTTTTTATTTATTTACTTATTTACTTATTTATTTATTTATTTATTTATTTATTTATTTATTTATTTATTTATTTATTTATTTATTTAAGTTTTTTGGGACAGGGTTTCTCTGTAATGAATGGCCCTGGCTGTCCTGGAACTCAGATCTGTAGACTAGGCTGGCCTCGAACTGAGAGATCCATCCGCCTCTACCTCCTGAGTGCTGGGATTAAAAACATGTGCTGCCACCACCATCCGGCTCCAATAATTATTTTTAATTTAAAAACATAGCCGGGCGGTGGTGGCGCATGCCTTTAATCCCAGCCCTCGGGAGGCAGAGCCAGGCGGATCTCTGTGAGTTCGAGGCCAGCCTGGGCTACCAAGTGAGCTCCAGGAAAGGCGCAAAGCTACACAGAGAAACCCTGTCTCGAAAAACCAAAAAAAAAAAAAAATTTGCCCGGTGGTAATGGCTCACCCCTTTAATCCCAGCATCCAGGAGGTAGAGGCAGGTGGATCTCTGTGAGTTCAAGGCCAGCCTGGTCTACAGAGCAAGTTCCAGGATGCAGACAGAGAAACCCTGTCTCGAAAAGCAAAAACAAACAAAAAAATTTTAAATGTTATGTGTAGGAGTACTTCGCCTGCATGTATGTCTGTGCATTATGTGCATGCCTGTGAAGCCCAGAAGATGGCGGGTCCCCTGAAACTGGAGTTCCAGTGGGTTGTGAGCTGCCATTTGGATGCATAGTATCAAACCCAGGTTCTCTGGAGGAGCTCTTAATCACTGAGCAATCCCTCCAGGCCTAGCTAGTAATTTTTTTAAAAATTCATTTTCCTAACTTAAATTCTGTATGTATGTGTGTGAGAGTTTCTGTGTAGGCATGTGAACATGAGTGCAGGGGCCAGCAGAGGCTAGAGAAGTCAGATCTCCTTGGAGCTGGAGTTAGACACAGTTGTCATCGATGTGGTGCTTGCTGGTAATCAAGCCAGGGTCCCCTGGACAAGCATCTCCCCAGCCCCTAGTAAAAACACTTTTTGAGATTTATTAATTAATCTTTTTAAATCTATTTTTTTTTTATTAATTTTTCCCCCAGCCTGATCACAGTTTCCCCTCCCTCCCTCCATCCACTCCTTTTTTTTTCTTTAGAAAAGTGAAGGCATTCCACGTACATCAACCAGCCACGGTATATCAAGTTGCAGTAAGATTAGGCACCTCCTCTCCTATTAAGGCTGGATGAGGATAGGGTCCCAGAGCAGGCAGGCAGTAGAGACAACCCCTGCTCCCTATTAGGAGTCCCTCAAGAAGACCAAGCTACACAACTGTCACATATGTCAGTCCCAGGCAAGCTCTCTGGTTGGCAGTTCAGTCTCTGTGAGACTCTGTAAGCCCAGGTTAGTTGATTCTGTGGGTTTTCTTATGGTGTCCTTGGCACAGTAAATGTTTTTTTAAAGAATGGTAAGTAAATGTGTGATGACCACACCCAAGATTCAACAGAAATTCCTCAGGGCTGGAGAGATGGCTCAGTAGTTAAGAGTACTGACTGCTCTTCCAGAGGACCTGGGGTTCAAATCCCAGCACCCACATGGGAGCTCACAACTGTCTGTAACTCCAAGATCTGACACCCTCATACAGATATACATACTCCCCCGCAAAAAAAGCAGGCAGTGGTGGCACATGCCTTTAATCCCAGCACTCAGGAGGCAGAGGCAGGCAGATCTCTGTGAGTTCGAGGCCAGCCTGGTCTACAAAACAAGTTCCAGGAAAGGCTCAAAGCTATACAGAGAAACCCTGTCTTGGGGAAAAAAAAAAAAAAGACATACATGCAAGCAAAACACCAATGTACATATAACATAAGAATAAATAAATTAAAAGAAAAAAGAAAAATTCCTCTTCAGTATCTGGACAGTTTGGCCTTGGCTCCATCACCTCAGAAAGCTATTCCTATACCATCCAACTCTGTTTAATAGAGTAAGCAATGCAATTCTTTAACATATGGCAAAAGGAAAGAATACAAATGCAAGAAGAAAACTCAAGTACATTCGTCAAAGATTTTGTAGCAGGAAAAGAACCCCACACAAGTTCTCAGTATTGGCAGTCTGGATTGCCATATGACATCACAGAGAGATCAGAAATGATAATCACAGGTCATTGAAACGGCTCAATGTGTAAAGGTTACTTCCCACCAAGACTCACAACCTTAATTAAATCCCTGAGAACCACATGATAGAATGAGAAATGATTCCAGCCAGTACATGTGCAACCACACACATATATACACTCTACACATAAAAACGAAGGCAGTATAAAGTTTTTTAAAAAGAAATAATAACCGTGAAGGAAAATGCACATATGCTATGTACAGCCCTAAACAAACACTATACCTCAGTTATGTATTAAAAATGAAATACAACTACTTTGGAGGTTAGGACTTTTTCACTCTACTTTTCAAATGTTCTCAACCTCTGGGACAGGACCCCCTTGGGGGTTGCATATCAGACATCCTATATATCAGATATTTGCATTACATTCATAACAGTAGCAAAATTAGTTATGAAGTAGCAACAAAATAATTTGATGGTCAGGGGTCACCACAACATGAGGAACTGTATTAAAGGGTCGCAGCATTAGGAAGATGGAGAACCCCTGCCCTAGAGGGAGGATGAAGGAAGGGAAGGGAGGGGAAGGAGGGGAGGAAGGCATGCGTATGTTGGCCAGAGATGGGTATTCAGTAGCCTCCTCTTAGCGCTTTACCTCTCTTTTTGAACATAGGATCTCTCACTGCGTGGGCAGACCGGTTGCCCAGAGAACTCCAGTGACTCTCCGGTCTCTCCCTCCCCGGTGCTAGGATTCCTGGTGGGCACTACCACGCCTGGGGTTCTGGTGACATGAACTTAACGGCCCTCTGCTTTCATGGGCCAGCACTTAACAACCAAACCACACCTCTACTCATCAAGGCACATTTAGTTTTAATAGGGGCAGGGATAAAACCCCAAAAGTTGTTTATGGTTTGTAGTGGCCTTTTCTGGAGGGGGGAGTTCAAGACATGATTTGACTATGTAGCCCTGGCTGCCCTGGAACTATGTAGACCAGTCTGGCCTCAAATCCACAGAAATCTGCCTGTCTCTGCCTCTGCCTCTAAAGGTGTACGCTACCATGCCCAGCTTTAATACCTTTTCAGTCATCTGCCAGAGTTGGGGGGGGGGGGGCTTCTGAGGAGAGATTACTGAGGCAGCAAAGCAATAAAGGTTCCAGCAGCAGCTTAGGAGGAGCCAGAGTGATGATGTAGACCTGGATTCCAGCTAACTGGAAGGCTGCTGTAAGACTCAAGTCCCAGTACTCGGGAGGCAGAGGCAGGCAGAGGCCAGCCTGGTCTACAGAGTGAGTTCCAGGATAGTGAGGGCTATTCAGAGAAACCTCATATTGAAAAGGACTCTGAGGTCAATGCCAGTCCGAAGCCACAGAGTGAGTTCAAGGCCAGTCTAAGTAACTTAGTGAAACCCTATTTCAAAAAAGAAAAATGGATGCCGGGCGGTGGTGGCGCACACCTTTAATCCCAGCACTCGGGAGGCAGAGCCAGGCGGATCTCTGTGAGTTCGAGGCCAGCCTGGGCTACCAAGTGAGTTCCAGGAAAGGCGCAAAGCTATACAGAGAAACCCTGTCTCGAAAAACCAAAAAAAAAAAAAAAAAAGAAAAATGGGTGGGGTGCGAGAGCATGCCCAAGGCCCTGCCTTCAACCACAGCACGGCAAAAGCTGTTAAGTACATTATTGTCATTTTGTTTGTTTTTCCAAAACAGGGTTTCTCTGTGTAGCTCTGGCTGTCCCAGAACTTGCTCTATAGACCAGGCTGGCCTCGAAATCACAGAGATCTGCCTGCCACTGTCTTCCAAGTGCTGGGATTAGAGGCGTGCACCTCTACCATCCAGCTTCCTGTTGTCATTTTAAACATAAGCAACATGTTCATGGACATGTAACAGTTTCCCAGTGTCATCTGGCCAATAAACTGGAGCTAGTCTAGGAAGGAACTCAAGCCCAAGCCTATATGACTCAAAGCCCATGTTCTTAATCACAATGGCATATTCTTTACCAGTGTAATGGCCACCATGAGAACCCAAAGAGCCAACCAAATCACAACGACTTATTCATCAGTTTCCTCCGCAGCATTAACCAGTGTTTAACATGGAGACTGCTGAGACAAAAGACACAGCACTTACAACCAAGCCCAGGACCAAGACAAGTGGTTTAGTTAAGATTCACGTGTGGCTTCAAAACACAGAAAGAATCAAAGTGGAGAAAGGAAATCTGACACACAGGAAACCAGTCAGCCAGGAGGTAAAATTAAAATACAGATTTAAGGGCTGGAGAGATGGCTCAGAGGTTAAGAGCACTGCTGGCTCTTCCAGAGGTCCTGAGTTCAATTCCCAGCAACCACATGGTGGCTCACAACCATCTGTAATGAGATCTGGTGCCCTCTTCTGGCCTGCAGAGATACGTGTAGACAGAACACTGTATACATAATAAATAAATAAATCTTTTTAAAAAAATACAGATTTCAACCTGTTAAATTCGATATAACTAATACCTACTTAGCATTTTAATGAACATTTCTGCTCCATCCTGAGAAGAAATGGTAACATACTGGAAAACTGTCCTGGAATCCAGCCTGCCTTTTCTCAAGGAAACAAAGACTCAGTGCCTTTCCACAAAGTTCTGTAGGCGTATCTAACTAGATAAAAGATTTACAGAGGAAGAAATGCCTTTAAATCTACCAAGGGGCACAACTAGTTTCATATTACCATCCAAAGTCTCTCTGCCATAAAGAATTAGATCAACAAATCAAAACTTACTTCACAATGAGAAGATGACGTCATGGCCAACTTCTAACTGCTACTTCAATGAGCATTCTTGACAGTCAACAGGTCAGATACAGAAGCTTGGGAATGGGGGTGAGACTGACATACTGCAGAGACGTACGTGACCACAGAGGATGACACCAACGGGGATTCTCTCTCAGATGCAATATGTAAATCATGTAATGGTCAAATTAATAATTTCAAGAATTTTAGCACAAGAATTTTAATGAGCTGGACTTGGAAAGATGAACTGAATCTTACTTATTTATTCATACATCTTAGAAGAAAGTCCAGAAGAACATGACTACGTGGAGCCACTAGAAAAGGAGAACATGTCCTCCTCCTCACTCTGAGGCGGGGTGCTGAGTGCCACACCCCGACTTTCACACTTGGAGCTGGAAGAGCATTGAGAACTAATTTGTTTATAGAGAATGAAAGCTCAGGAAAGACTTTCTCTAGCTAGAGGACAAAGGTTTTCAGGGTATGATCTGTAGTTAGGATGCTACAGGCCAGCCCTAACAGACATTCATGAGAGGAGGAGAAAGCGAATTGTCTAACCCAGGCCAGCACAGAGGAAAACACGACTTCATGTTCTAACAGAGATAAGAGCTGAGCTGCTGTGCAGACGGACGTCACACCTCTCTGAAGGTATTCTCCCACGGGCCTAAAATCACTAGCAGGGCACCTTTAACCCGATCCTGCCTGCAACTTTCTTCCTCCCGAGGCTAGCACTAACAAGAAACTAATATTCAGGACCAGCACAGCAAGATGGCTCAGCAGGTAAAAGCAATTGCCAAGCAAACCCGGAACTTAAATTTGATTCCTAGAACCCACATATAACATGGAAGGAGAAATCCAACTTCATCAAGTTGTTCTCTGACCTCCATACACACTGTGGCATGTATACACCCACACATATAATCATATACATACTAAATACTAAAGAAAAGAATTAACAGCTGGCTTTAGAGGGGGAAAAATCTACTCATAATGCAAAGGGTACCAACAATGTAAGAGGCGAGGCTGGCGAGCCTTAGAATAAAGAAAAGCCACGGAAATTACCCATCTGGAACCAGGGCTAAGTGTTAACATGCAAACATAGAGAAAAACCCCATTTCATGTTGGCCAGAGTCTGCCTGGACAATGTAGCAGAAAAAAATAACAACACAAAATGGATTTTATCAATGTAACACCTTGGGGCTGGAGAGATGGCTCAATGGTTAAGGGCACTGGCTGTTCTTCCACAGGACCCAGGTTCAATTCCCAGCACCCACATGGCAGCTCACAACTGTCTGTAACTCCAGCTCCAGGAGATCCAACACCCTCACAGAGACATATATGTTGGAAAAACACCAATTCACATAAAATAAAAATAAATAAATCATGCACCTGGGCATGAATTCCAGCTCCCTCAATGTGTCAAGAACACAAGATACCTCTCTCTCTCTCTCTCTGCCCAGACAAGAAGAAGAAGGAGGAGGAGGAGGAGGAGGAGGAAGAAGAAGGAAGAAGAAGGAAGAAGAAGAAGAAGAAGAAGAAGAAGAAGAAGAAGAAGAAGAAGAAGAAGAAGAAGAAGAAGAAGAAGAAGACGGCGACAAGATACTTCACATTGGGTTGGGGATTTAGTTCAGTGGTAGAGTGCTTTCCTAGCAAGCACAAGGCCCTGGGTTTGGTCCTCAGCTGGGGGGGGCGGGGAGATACTTCACATGAGGTCCAATTTGCACATCTGTAAAATGGGAACAGGGTAGGTATACCTTCCTCAGTGTGAGGAACAAATAATGAAATAAGTGTGAAGGTTCTCAACAGTGCCTGGGACACAGCAGATACTCAACAAATGAGGGGAATGTGAACTCAAAGACTCGGCAGGTCCTGTTATACACATCTGGTAGCCCAGGTCACATTCTCTATCAAGAAGGAAGCTGACACTGGGCATCCTATCACAGAGCATGGTGTCTTTACTGATAGCTTTAAGTAGGGAGATTAGAAGGAAAATTGTAACTTTGATTTAAAGAGGAAACTTCACACAAAAACCTTACGCAGAGATGTTTACAGATGTGCTGGACATAAAGAAAAACAATTCTGGGCTGGAGAGATGGCTCAGAGGTTAAGAGCACTGGTTATTCTTCCAGAGGTCCTGAGTTCAATTCCCAGCAACCACATGGTGGCTCACAACCATCTATAATGGGATCTGGTGCCCTCTTCTGGTGTGTGTATACATAATAAATAAATCTTTTTTTTTTTTTTTTTTTTTTTTGGTTTTTCGAGACAGGGTTTCTCTGTGTAGCTTTGCGCCTTTCCTGGAACTCACTTGGTAGCCCAGGCAAGCCTTGAACTCACAGAGATCCGCCTGGCTCTGCCTCCCGAGTGCTGGGATTAAAGGCGTGCGCCACCAACGCCCGGCAATAAACCTTATTTAAAAAAAAAAGAAAAAGAAAAACAATTCAATATTTCAACAGAAAAGTAAAATGTAGAGACAGTAATTTAACCAAAAAAAAAAAAAAAAAGCAATTAAAAACTCCAGGCTTGGTAGTGCATGCCTGTAAACTGGAGGTACTGAGGCAGGAGGACCATGAGCTTAGGTTACCTGGGCTACATAGACTGTCTCTAAGAAAAGGGGAAGGGGAGCTGGGATAACTCAATAAAGTAAAGCGCTTGCGAGTTCCATCCACAGAACTCACGTAAACAAAGCTAGGCGTGGCAGCTGCTCCTGTAATGCTGGGAGATGGGAGACAGGCAGATTCTTGGAGCTTGCCAGCCATCAGCCTAGACCATCTCAAAAAGTGGTGTGTGTGTGTGTGTGTGTGTGTGTGTGTGTGTGTGTGTGTGTGTGTGTGTGTGTGTGTGCGCGCGCTGTGTGTGTAGCCGGGGATCACCACACGTGGTGAGATGAGTCAGCAGGCAGAAGAGCTTGCCACGCAAGCCTGACCACCTGAGTATATCCCAGGGACCCACAGTGGAAGGAGAAAACCAGCTCTCAGAAGTTGTCCTCTGACCCTCTCACACAGTGGTGTGGTTGTGACCCTACTCCATATATCACATGTATACTCACAAAAATTTTAATAAAGTGGGCTACATCTGAGGTTGACCTCTTGCTTCCACACATAACTCAAAAGACACGTTCACACATACCCACAACACATGTGTGCACCCACCAACTCCCTAACAAAAGGATAAACTTCTGAGAACATCCCAGTGAAAGATGATGTCATAGGATAGAACCCTAAAAACAGAGAGGAGAGATGTCAGGGCAGAGGACAGCAAAGGGGTGCGGGCTTTTCAACTGAAGCAGATTCACACAACATAAGATGCGTCACTTCTGAATACACAATTCAGTGGTACCCAGTACACACTGTTGTGCAACCACCACCCCTGGCTTGTTCCAGAACATTTGCATTACTCCATACCCCGTAAACAATCAGTTCCCATTTCCCCAACATCCCCAACACCTGGCAAATGCCATTCTCCATCCTATCCCGACGGATCTACCCACTCCAGATGTTCCATTAGCAATATATGGCCTTTCGTATATGGCTTCTTTCACTTACCATAATTTTATTTGAGATCCACTTTGTACTATCACTACTTCATTTCCATTTTACAGCTAAACAGTATTCCACTACACTGATACAGTACATTATTTATCTATTGGCTGGTGTGAACAGCGCTGTGACCGACCATCTGTGAAAAAGCCCCTGGCCAGGGATGCAGCTAGGGGATGCACAAGGGCTGGAGCTCCTCATATAAAGCCCCTTTAAAACTCTTTCTAGCTGGGCAGTGGTGGCGCACGCCTTTAATCCCAGCACTGGGGAGGCAGAGGCAGTTGGACCTCTGTGAGTTCGAGGCCAGCCTGGTCCACAGAGTGAGTTCCAGGGCAGGCTCTAAAGCTACAGAGAAACCCTGTCTCGAAAACCCAAAAAACAAACAAGCAAAAAAAAAAAATTAAAAACATCAACTTTCTAGCTATAGCAATTTTCAAAATGTGGAATATGATTAATGAAACAGGAAAACCAGTATGAACCCACAGTTAAAACAATCAGGTCTAAGACATACATGGCCACACTAGTCTTGGAGGGCGGGCATAAACCACCACAGTGGGCCTGGAAAGCTAGCACAGCAGGAAAGCGCAGGGGCTGCTCTTGCAGAGGACCTGACTTAGTTCCCAGCACTCACACTGGGGGGGCTCACACCCACCTACAACTCCAGTCCTAGGAGAATCAACAGGCATCTATGCTCCTCACATGTCCACAGGCACGTACATATAATTAAAAATTTTTAAAAAACCAGCCGGGCGGTGGTGGTGCAGGCCTTTAATCCCAGCACTTGGGAGGCAGAGCCAAGCAGAGCTCTGTGAGTTCGAGGCCAGCTTGGTCTACAGAGCAAGTTCCAGGACCGCTAAGGCTACAGAGAAACTCTGTCTTCAAAAAACAAACTAATAAACAAAATAATAGTTGAACTATAAATTTTCTGTCAATACATTTCTGGCATGTGAATATCTCAACTATTAAAAAAAAAGGCTGTCAAACTTTCTGTTTCAAAATCACAACTCAAAAAGAAAAGCTGGTTCTTAACTTTTCCTGTCTCCTCCCTTGAACTGTGGATTTGCTGCTTCTCTTCCTTCAAGGCCAGCTCTTAACCGATTCACCTCGTAATGTTCCCAAGTCGGACTGAACTTAGAAGCTGCCAGTAACACTCAATAAACAGCGTGCTAGCTGTGTGCACAATGCGTTATGCCTATCAAAGTACCTTTGTTCACGCTTTTAATTAGCTTCACACACCTTTGGTTTCACAACAATCCCATGAGGAAGCCATAGAGCTATTATCATCCCCACTTAAGGAAGACTGAAGCACACGCTATGTGCTGAGGAAGGACCACTGGTCTGGAGTCCTGTGCCCTCGGCCAGCCTCGGCCTTACTGATAGGAACTGCAGACACTGCACTCTGCCAGACTCTTCCTCCGTCTTCAAATGAGAAGTAAAGCTGGGAGCGGTGGTGCACAGCTCAGGCTAGCCTCAGTAACGGTGAGCTGGAAGCTAGCCTGGGCTACATGAGATTTATCTTAGTTTTCTATTGCTATGACAGGACACCATGACCAAGACAACTTATAAAAGAAAGCATGTGATCCGGCGGTCATGGTTCCCCAGGGCTAGAGTCCATGATCATCACCAATGCGGCGGCAGGCAGGCAGGCAGGCGGCAGGCAGGCGGCAGGCAGGCAGGCAGGCAGGCAGAGTGCCGGAGCAGTAGCAAGAGTTTACATCTTGATCCACAGGTACAAGGTTGAGAGCACTAACTAGAAATGGCATGGGCTTAATTAATGCCCACCCCCATGACACACTTCTTCTAACAAGACCTCCTGATCCTTCCCAAACAATTCCAGCTGGGGACCAAGTATTCAAATATATGAGCCTATTGGGGGTCATTCTCATTCAAACCACCACAAGACCCTCTCTAAAGAAGTAAAGAAAAAGGGGGTGGCAGGCAGGATGGTCAATGAGTTAAGGGCACCTGCCACCTTGTATGACACCTGAGTTCTATTCCTGGTACCCACGAGGGGAAAGGACAGGACTAACTTCCACAGCTGTATATATGCACATGCATGTGCACACACACAAAATAAGTAAGAGGCAGACTCGGAGACGAGCTACAAAACCACTTCCAACAACTGTTGATTCTCAGGGGGCACTGCAGCTTGGCTGCAGAAGGAAGATGGTACCTCAACCACAGGTACTCCCAGCCCTCCAGACATGCCCTCTTCCACAATATGGAGGGACCTCCAGCCCAAGTGACAACTGACCCCTTTCAACATTGTGAATTGTGCAAGAGATACATGCAACTCTTCTTTCCTTCTGCTTGCCGTGAGTCCCTACTGGAGCAACCCCAGAGGGAATGGGTACGGCATTTCTTTTTCTTTTTTCTTTTTAAAGATTCATGTATTTATTATGTATACAGTATTCTCTCTGCACGTATCCCTGCAGGCCAGAAGAGGGCACCAGATCTCATTACTGATGGTTGTGAGCCACCATGTGGTTGCTGGGAATTGAACTCAGGACGTCTGGAAGAGCAGCCAGTGCCCTTTAACTGCTGAGCCATCTCTCCAGCTCCTGTATGACATGTCTAAGACTCAGTTTCCTCTGCAGGTTAACCAGTGATGGGCGAGCACACATGTAAACGTTGTGAAACTGAGCTGCTAAAGGATAATCACTCAGCATTCCAACCGGCTTACAAGTGTTATCTCAGACCCCTCACAGCAATCCCACAAGACAGGTGTTATTCTTATCCCAGATGCAGGATCTGAAGCACAGGAAAGTTAATTTTCCAGTCACTAAGTTATTAAATGGGAATCAACCTAACCTCACACCAGACACAGGCTACTGCCATAAAAACAACTATTTCTATGATCTTTAATCAGACCACATCCAAACAGGTGCCTAAAATGAACTTTATCTCTTACCATTCTTTAGAGCTAGCCAAGAAGGCAAAATTACCTTGGCTGGAGTGTAGCTTATCAATAAAGAACCTGTTTAGAACATGTAGAATTCTGGTTCAATCCCTGGTACCAACACTTCCAGAAAAAAAAAAAAATTATTTTGGCTTTGCTAGTCTTAAACACAAATTTAGCCAGGTAGTGATGGTGTGTGCCTTTAATCCCAGCACTCGGGAGGCAGAGGCAAGTGGATCTCTGAGTTCAAGGCCAGGACCTGCTTCAGGTGCTCTACCACCGGGCTTCAAAGTGAGTTCCAGTACAGTTAGGGCTACATGGAGAAACCCTGTCTCAAAAAACCAAAGGAACAAACAGACCAACAAACAAACAAAACCCCAAACAAACAAAAAAAAAACCCATAAATTTAAAGAGTACTACTTCAGACCTGACACATGCTTGTTGCCCAGCACTCAGAAGGACAGAGGCAGGAGGATCATTAGTTTGCAGCTGTCCTAGGCTACCCAGTGAAATGCTGCCTCCAGAAAGGAAAGGCTGGCACAGAGGTGCAGGCCCACGGCCCCAACCCAACAGTTAGGAAGTGGAGGCAGGAAGACTGTGGTTTTGAGGGCTCATTAGGTTATATAGAAGGACCTGTCTCAAAAGGGTGAGGATCGGAAAGCATGCCACTTTAGGGTCATGGATAATTAATACAAGGACAGTTTTGTACAAAGGGGCTTATAGACTAGTCCTATCAGCAAAGAGCATCTCTGGAAACATCTGAGTCTCCTGGCTCACAGAATCCCATGGGAGACTGATAGCAGCTTTTTCTGTAGAGGTCCATCCAAAGAAATGCCTGTCTGGGAAGCATTTAGCAAAAACTCACCTTGACATTTCCTCTGCCTGAATGGGCATTTTCCCCAAGTTTTCAGAACTTTGCTTTTCATTAGCCAGTCTGCCTTCTGTTGGGCCTATCGACATATCATAAGGCAGTAGAAGAGAGGAAAAAGGAATCATGTTTTGATGATGCTGCCCTCTCTCAAGGTTTATGAGCATTTTGTCTTGATTTGGTCTTTAATCTGTGCCTTTCCAAATCCTGCCGCAATTCCTAGTCCTGCAGGAAAGTTACTCAAGTCCCACCCTCTAACTCCAGTCTCCAGAAAGGCCAAAGGAAAGTACTCCCTTTACAGCTGTGCTACAGCCAGATGTGGGACTCAAGAGGGAACCAGGTGAGCCACCAGCACCCATGCACCAAGGCTTGGACTGAAGATGCTTCCTAAACAGCCTGGCTCCCATTCTGAAAAAGATTCCCTAAAGGTTCACCAACAAGCAGTTTTATTCTGCTTGGACATAGAATGTAGGGTTGTAAATAGAAGTAAAAGTTTACAGGTTCTGGTCCTAACACTGCTTAAGAGTCACTGGGTAACTCCCTGGCCAACGTCCTAGCCTGCTCCCTACCCCCACTCCAAGAAAATGGGGCTAATCCCTCCCTTGATGGCTACAGGGAGGATTAAGGGTCATTATTCTTGGCATCCAGTTCTGGCACAGCTCTAGCAGTTGTGAGCCTGTTTACCCTAAAAGAAGGTATTTAATATAAGAACACAAACAGTGACCCTTGACCCTCACTCTTCAGAATGTCTGGAAATTCTCTATTCTTCCCCTCCTTCCTTTAGCAGTACCACAGCCTGGCCAGGACCTACTTCAGGTGCTCCACCACCGGGCTACATCCCCAGCCCTGTTTCAGTGTTTTCTTTTGAAAGCACCAGGTTGCCCAGACTGGTTTTGAACTCCCTCTAGAACCTAGCAGGCCTTAAATTTTCAGTCCTCCCAGATGAGCCTCTCCAGCAGCAGGGACAAGAGGCTTGCACCACCAGCCTTGGCTGACAGACAACTTCCTTGAAACCAGCCTCCCACCCCCCCCTCCCCCCACTCCCCCTCTCACCTCTGACCTGCTGGTTGCATCCTCCCCTTACTCGGGTTTCAAGGTTTCAGGTCTCATGAAGCTTGAGTCTGAAGCTCTTACTAAGACTACAAAGAATTAGCCCAGGGCTTTCAGGGTTCCTCCACACAGGCCTGCATTCACCCTGAGGAAGCCAACAGAGTTGTGCTCCTTCATGCACAAGCCTGGCTCCTGAGGCAGACCAGGGAGGTCCAGTGCAAAGCACATACTGTCTTTTGGTCCCCATCAACACTTTCACCTCATCAGCTCTTTTCGGAGGCCAGGAAATGCATCTGTGGCTCGGAGAGGACTGTGTCACATAACTAATAGGAGGCCAACGTGGGTTCAGATAACAGCGCTCTGGCTGCGTAACCTCTAGTGGATATCCTGGCTTCGCTGAACCTGTTTCTTCAGGTAGGAATAACGATCCTGTCTGCCTTTCGGGGGAAGGGCTCTGATGGGATTAAGTGAGGTATTTGAGAAAAAGTATCTAGCAAGTGTCCAGTATCAAACAGAAAATCAATACATGTCAGCTTTTTACAGATCCAAATGAAAGAAAGCAGTTGGACAGTTTTGCAGGGTAACAGTTTAAAATACCAAAAGACTGCTTAGTCCAGTTACTTAAGCTTGAACTCTCTATCACATACTTGGAGCGGCAAGCCAGGAGTGATGGGCCTTGCCTTTAATCCCAGTTTAGGGAAGTAGAGGCAGGTGGATCTCTGAGTACTTGGAGGCTAAAATAAAAGATCCTGAGTTGATGGCCAGCCAGGGTTACATGGTGAAAGCCACCTTTGAACCCATCTCAAAAACCAAATCGAAAGTGGTAACACTCCTGCTTACAGGGCAGCATGTTTGTGTTTTAGAAAGCGAAGTTTCTACCAAGCATGGAAACACATGCCTGTACTTCCAAGACCGTGAGGCAGAGGCAGAGGCAGAGGCAAGGCTTGTCCATGAGTTCAAGGCCAGCCTAGTCCACCTAGCCAGGCCAGCTGTCTCAGAGAAGGGGGGTGGGGCCTGGAGACACCGTTTAATCGGTACAGCGTTTGCTTATCCTGAAGAAGGCCATGGGTTTGATCCCTGGCACAAATAGAACTATGGTGACATTTGTCTGTAAGACCAGCATTCAAGAGGTAGAGGTAAGAGGATCAGAAGTTCAAGGTCACCCCTCACCCCCACTGTCTTGGCAAAAAAAAAAAAAAAAAAAAAAGCCTAATTTTCTCCAATCAAACCAAAGCCAACTCCCCAAGATCTGTCCTTTAATCCTCAAGCTACCTTGTGGAGTGCCGAGGAAGTCCAGTCCCTCTCCCGGTAACAATCTGAAGACAAGTATCGTGTTCCCACACTCTCAACTCTCCCCCGACACCAGGACCACAGAGCACAAGGCACCCCAGGCTCGCCTCTTAACTAGCTGTGTGAATTAAACAAGTCTTTCTTTCTTTGTTTTGGATTTTGTTTGTTTGTTTTTTTGAGACAGGGTTTCTCTGTGTAGCCCTGACTATCCTGGACTGTGCTCTGTATACCAGGATGGCCTTGAACTCAGAGATTTGTCTGTCTCTGTCTCGAGGGCTGGGCTCAAAGGCAGGCACCACCACTCGACTTAAACCAAGTTTTGTTAAGTCTCTAAATCTGTGACTTCATGTGCATAATAAGACAAAATAATTCTCCCCTCAGGAGACAGACCTGAGGGTTAAAATAGATAAAAAAGAATATTAATTAGCTGCTGGGGGTGGTGGTGCACACTTTTAATCCCAGCACTCAGGAGGCAGAGGCAGGTTCGAGGCCAGCCTAGTCTAAAAAAGAATATTAACTAGAACCAAGTCCACCAATATATTTCGTCAGTCATTTTTAAAGATATAACCAATTAGTGTGTATCTGTCAAAGTAGGCTAATCAGAATTACACGTTAACACCAAGGTTCTGGTTTCTGGTGGTGACCATAAGGACCTGGGTTTCTTAAGACATGTCAGCTAAGAAAGCACAGTTCACCAGTTCACCAGGGTCTCGCCACCTATACAGCAGACCAAAGATGTACCATAGACTCTGTAAAGGGAAGAAGGAAAGAAGAAACAGGGTAAGACATTAAGCCACTGGCCCAAAAAAAGGCCAAGTATCACCACATTACATGCTGTCCAAGGCTGTCTCTGAAATTCAGAATTGTACATGTAGCACACACTTTCTATTTTAAAAAAGAAATAAATAGTGGTTAAGAGCACTGACTGTTCTCCCAGAGGACCTGGGTTCAATTCCCAGCACCCACATGGCAGCTCACAACTGTCTGTAACTCCAGTTCCAGGGGATCTGACACCCTCACATATGTAGGCAAAATACCAATGCACATAAAGTAAAAATAAATTATTTTAAAAGAGAAAAATAAAAACAACTAAATGGGTCACTGCTGGGAGTGGTAGTGTGCCTATAATTCTGGCACTAAAGAGACTAAGGCAGGAAGCTCGCCATGAGTTCTAGGGTACCTGAGCTACAGTGAGTTCCAGCACAGCATAGGCTCTGTGAGGCTCTGTCTTGAAAAACGTCTCTTCAGTTATGTCCTTTGGGTCCTGAAGCCCAGGGTATGAAAACACCATAGAGGATGCTCAATGTGTCGATCGGGAATTCTTTCCAACTGAACAATGGCCAGTTGCCTTGCTTCTTCCCATTAAGGACTCACACTTAAGAGTCTGACTCGAGTGTCTTGGAACTGCGCTTGGAACTTCAAAACAAGTTTGAGAAGTTTCTTTTTCTTATTGTGTGGATATGTGAGTGGACATGTGGAGGCCAGAGGGCCACTTCTGGAGATCTGGTGACTGAGCTCAAGGCTGTCAGGCTTGCCAGACGAGGACCCTCACCAGCTAAGCCACTTCACTGGTACGAATTTGGACTTTTGAACCATGTTGAGATTTGGAGAATTCTTCGAGGTGGACTAGGACTAAATGTATTTTGCATTACAAAAAGGCCACGAGTCTGTGGGGGTCAGGGGTGGAATGTTATGAAAAAGAAAAAGCCCCTACAGGTTCACATGTCAAATGCTTTCTCCGCAGCCAGTGGCACTGTTTTGGAAGGTCATGAAACTTTAGTGGGTGGGGTGTTAACTGAGGAAGAGGTCACTGGAGGCTGGCAGCCTGAATGCTATCCCCATCCCATCTCCCTCCTCTTTTTTTTTGGTTTTTCGAGACAGGGTTTCTCTGTGTGGCTTTGCGCCTTTCCTGGAACTCACTCTGTAGACCAGGCTGGCCTCGAACACACAGAGATCCGCCTGCCTCTACCTCCCGAGTGCTGGGATTAAAGGCGTGCACCACCACAGCCCGGGGCTCCATCTCCCTCCTCTTGCTCTGCTCTCTGTTTGCCAGGAGGCGAAAACCTCGTCACTTACTTGTGCCACCATGGAGCAAGCAGCCATGGACTGAACACCGGGAAACCAGAAGCCAGAATAAGGCTTTCCTGTTTAAAATGGGGAAATGCCACTTGTGACAGCTCCCAAATTGTCCAAATACTGTAAACACCGCCATCGTGATCAGTGTGTCAGTCTCTCCTTCCTCCGGGGAAGGAGTCCCAAGCAGAAATAAAGGTGGTTGTTCAATTATCCTGCAAATTAACCCAAATGCCGTTGTTATATGGTCTACACAGCGGTCCACACAACGACATGACGAGAAGAGGAAGGGATCCAGAGCTCCAGGCAGTTGCTGTCTCCAGTGCACCGGTGAAATACAGCTCGCCGGGCCGGATGAAGCACGCCTGTAACTCCTGTGTTCCTTGGGAAGCTGAGGCTGGGACAGCACAGGTTCAAGGCCTGCATGGACTATTAAATCCATCGTGGGCATGAGTCTATCTCAAACATTTCTCAGGGGCCGGCAATGTGGCTGAGTGAGCAAAGGTGCCTGCTGTGCAAGCCTGACAGGCTGAGTTTAACCCCAGAACCCACAGTGAAGCAGAGAATTGGTCACTTGACTTCAAACATGACAGGATACATGCACGTGTGCACACTCAACATTCTCTCAGAGTAACTAAAATTTGTAAAAAATACTAAATTTTTTAAAAAGTTTAAAAAAAAAAAGGACTGGTGATACAGCCATGTGGTACAGAGGGCTTGCCTTGCACGCTTAAGGCCCTGGTTTTAATCCCCGGTGCTGCTAAAACCAAACCAAACAGAAAAGAGGCAACTTTTTCTTTTTTTTTTTTTTTTTTTTTTTTTTTGGTTTTTCAAGACAGGGTTTCTCTGTGTAGCTTTGCGCCTTTCCTGGAACTCACTTGGTAGCCCAGGCTGGCCTCGAACTCACAGAGATCCACCTGCCTCTGCCTCCCAGGTGCTGGGATTAAAGGGGCAACTTTTTCTCAGAGAAGCCTACATCCATGCTCTGAGGCACCTTTCCCAAGCACCTCTTCCCTTCTCTTAAGGCTCATGCTTGAAGTCTGTATTAAAAACATTCCTTAATAACACCAAAAGGGAAGAAACCCAGCCCAGACATGACGCCTCACACTTGTAGTCCCAGCACTCAGGAGATAGGAGGCAGGGGGATTTGCCTTGAGCGGGCAAGCCTGTGCTACACAGCAAGAGCCTGTCTCAAAAGAGAGGAGAAAAATGAAATACAATGTTGGGTTTTGTTTGTTTGTTTGTTTCTGAGACAGTCTTTCTCTGTGTAGTTTTGGTGCCTGTCCTGGAACTCACTCAGTAGTCCAGGCTGGCCTTGAACTCAAAGAGATCAGCCTGCCTCTGCCTCCCAGAGTTCTGGGATTAAAGGTGTGCACCACCACCGCCTGGCTAATGAAATACAATTTAACAATGAAGAAATCAACTGTTAAGCCTCAGATTCAGTCCAGCTAGTTACTCTCTGGTCTGTTTTAGAAGAGACAGCTCAATGATTCAAAGCACTGGCTGCTCTTGCAGGGGACTGGGGTTCAATTCCCAGCACCCACATGGCAGCTCCCAACCATCTGTAACTCCAGTTCCAGGGAATCTATCACCCTCTTCTGGACTCCATGGGCACCACACACACATATGGTGCACACCCACACACATACACACATACATGGAGGCAAAAGACTCATACAGGTAAAGTAAAATAAATCTTCAGGAAAATAAACTTGGGCATTATACTCAACAGTAAAAAGTCAATTCTTCAAAGATAAAAGACTCAGAAGAAAAAATGAACTCAAACCAGAAATAGTCCAAAGGGTTCATTCATTCACTGTACGAGTACAGACTGGTCATTCACAATTTAAGTGGAGCCCAGTGAGCACACCTTGCGCTTTTCCTTACCTCCGGAAGATACTCCAGAAACATTTTCTTCTCAAAACGGTTTCAGGCTTTATTTGTTTATTTATTTATACTCGGGTTTTTGTTTTGTTTTGTTTTTGAGACTAGGTCTATGTATCCCTGGCTGGCCTCAAACTCACAGAGATCTGGCAGGCTTTGTTTAGAAAGGAACACTGTGGTGCACTCAGAAGGCAGAGGCAGGTGGATCTCTGTGAGGCCACCCTGGTCTACAGAGTGAGTTCCAGGACAGCCAGGCATGTTGTTAAACATGGGCCAACTGTAATGACATTATAGCATTATAACCCCAATATTTGGGAGGCGGGGGCAGGAAAACAGAGTTTAAAGCTAGCTATCATGAACCACATGATGATTCCAAGGCCTGCCTGGGCTACATGAGACCTTGTTTTAAAAAAGGCACACACAAAAAGAACACTTTTCTGACACCTTATCCCAGTCATCCACCCCATCCTTGGAAGGAATGGAAAAAACAGCAGTCACCATACCCGGCTGTTAAACTCAAACTTGAGAACAAAACTTTCAAGTTGCCCCACCAATACATTACACCTCAAGTGATTTAAGAAAATCGGAGACCTTCCGGAGAAATACATTCCGCTGCTAAGACAAGCCGTAACCCCTCATACCTGCTTTCTAGAAGTCGTGGTAATGCACCTGCAGCGGAGAGCAAATCAGAAGTCACCTTGTAACTCCATCCAACCACAGGACTTGGTGGGGGTGGGCTCCACTAAAGCTTTTCAGGAAGGGATCCTGCTGATTTGCAGTTTCTCTGTCTCTACACTTCTTATTTACCCTTTGAAGTGGGTACTAACAGCCCACTCCCAAACAGAGACCCTTTGTACTGGGCGCTACAGTCGATGATGCAAACACCTTGGCAAAGTTCAGTTTGGTGCCAGGATGAGCCACTGAAGGCATCTGCGGCTGCCAGAAGCCTGAACACACACACACACACACACACACACACACACACACACACACACACACACGAGGGAGAAGGAGGGAGAGGAAAAGGGGGAAACAGAGACAGAGAGCTAGAGGGAGAGGCAGAGACACGGAAAGAGCAGGTCAGGTCATTGACCTCTCGAAACTTCCACCTGCCTCTTTCTTCCTGAGTGCCTTCAGCGGCAGATCAGATGTCAAAAACTCCGCAAAAAAATAAATAATAAAAGTCCCGTGATAGGACGACTTCCACCTCTGCCCCGGTGGAGCCTCCGGGACCCCTACAGCCTTCCGTAGCTCCCAGCCAGCTCTCTGCTAGCCTCCCAGCCCCGGCCCACTCTGCCCTTCCTCGCCGCCGAGGCCTGCCCCCTTCTCGGGACACCCCGAAGTCCCGAGACGGTCGAGCTCAGGCCCCCAGCACGGGAGCCGGCCCAGAGCGGGCGGCCCGGGTGCTGGCTCTGCTGGAGCCGGTCCCCGACTCGGCGCCCGCGGCGGGGACCGGGCGGCGGCGACCCGTACCTGTCAGGTCTCTTCCTGGGACCAGCAGCGGAGCAACTTCAGGAGCCCATGTCGGTTCGGGGGGCCCGGCCCCTCTCCCGGGAGCAGGGGCGCGGATCCCGGGAAGGGGGCTGGGGACCCGGGCAGCTCTAGCCTCTTCCCATGCTCCCCGCCCGGCGCCTGGCCGGGGCCGGACAGCGCCTCCGCCCGCCCCTGCGCACCGCCTCACACCCGCGCTCACACACACTCACACTCCCTCGCGCGCTCTCACACACGCACTCCCCTCCCTCCTCCTCCTCTGTTTATCTCCTCCAGCTGTCTGGGGACCCAGGAGAAGCCACGCACTGCGCCTGCGCCACGCAGTCTCCGCGCCCGCCCCGCGCAACACGGTCGGCGGCTACGCTACGGCGATGGCGCCCGGCAGTTTCCAGAATAGTGAGCGCGGGCCCCAGTCCTCCCTGCCCCCCCATCGCGCGCCCGGTCAACGTCTGCTGCCGGTGGCGCCCACTAACCTGCTAGCGGGGAAGCCCCCGCTCCGCCGGGGCCAATCCGCTGCACCGCTCGCGGGAACGGCGGCCTGTGGGCGGGCGGGAAAGCCAGACTCAGCCCTGGAGTATCATGGGAGTCGTAGTTTTTCGCCATCGCGGAGCTCCTGCAGCGTGAGCTTGCCCCGCCCGGTTACCATTAGTTACCTGGACGCACCTCCCATCCCACTGCCGGATAAAAGGCTCTCTTCACACCTTTCCTGGGACCCAATACCATATGCTCACCCAGAGTCCAGCACAGCCCCTCTAAGGGCTCGTCAAAACTGCCCCTGGTCGAGTCAATTAGGGAACACCTCAGGTTAAGACCCAGAGTCCTCCCTGAGCCTCAGCCTACTCCTTCCCGCTCTAGGGGGTTGCTGAAATAGCACATTCCATGCTGGAATTTTCCGGATCCGGAAGAAAGAGGATAAAAGAAAATCGTTCCTGCGTTGGGTGGCCTGCAGTAGTCAGTCACATGCTCTAGGAATGCAGATTGATGGCAGATAGGGTCCACCTAATACTAGTCCTGCTGTTCTGACTTTGAAGCCTGTGGAGTCCCAGGTCAGAGCGGAGACACCCTCCTCTCTAAGGAAGTTCTTCCCAAGGTGACAAGGGAGGCACTAAGGATAACTTAAGGTAGAGAGACCAGGAGCTTCAACTCAAAAACGTTGTCGTTACCTTCTGAGAAGAGGCAACATCACTTAGGGTGGTACATGGTAGGCCAACATCCAATTAATAACACTTTTATTTTCATTGTATTGAGTATGGTCCCTTTGATAGGTACAATTGTTTCTGTGTTTTACAAAAGAGAAAACAAGCATAAAGAAGTTCAAAGCTTCTAGCCCAAGGTCACATAGCTGATAAGAAAACAGGGATTGAAACTAGGCAGAGCTTACCATCAAGGACTAGATACAAATACTTAGCGCTTAGAGTGTTGGTTCCATGTTTATCATTCTGTGTCTTTTTTGCCCATTTCTGTTCAAATCACATGTGAATTAGTCTAACGATTTCTTTCCATTTGGAGAAGAACCTACCCCTTGTGAATTCAGCTCAGCCTTCACTGCTTTTCTCCTAAAAAGGTTGTGATCTTTCCCACATAGCTCGATAGCTCAATTGATAGATAGATGGATTGATCGGATCTCAGTTGGGTGTGGTGTTACCTTTAAATCCCAGTACTTGGGAGGGAGAGGCAAATCAGATCTGTACTAGTTGAGGCTAGTGAGTTCCAGCCCAGCTGGGGCTGCAAAATGAGAACCTGTCTCAAACAAAACAAAACCATAGACATTGAGACTGGAAGGCCTTGACATCTCTAGCTTCAGGCTGCAGCCTTGGTTAGGGTGACTGGGTTAAGAAAGCTACAAAGTAGCTAATATTTATCCTACATCTTCCAAGGGAGATTAAGTGTTTCCAGTGGATTAAACCACACTCCCACAATCACCGGGCTAAGAAGTGGCAGAGTTTGGCATCAAAACCTAGATCATTCTAATCCATTGGTAATCCCCATTATTTTAATAGGGGATTGTTCTAGGTGACAAGGTCGCAGAAATGACAAGGGAGGGGGTGGGTGGCATTGCTGTGACAGTATATATTTGTTGTCAGAATGAATGTTTGATGGCAAGGAATGGAGGACTGGAAGTAAGAACAACCACAGTAACTCCTGCTTATTTTCTGACTGGTATTCACTGGAGCCCTCATGCTTGGTCACATGCTGTCTCCATATATAGTTCACATATATGTATTTGTATGTATACACATACACAGTCACACACACTAATTTATTAAATTTACATTAGAAAGGATACATAATACTCTTACTCTGTGCTGGCTAGTATTTTGTCAACTTCACATAAGCCAGAGTCACTGGGGAAGGGGAACCTCAATGAGAAAATAATCCTACTAGACTGGCCTGTGGGCAAGCCTGTAGGACATTTTCATGATTAATAATTGATGTGAGAGGGCCAAGGAGGAAACAGTTCATTGTGGGTAGTGCCACCCATATGTTACAAATAATCATTCTGTACACTGTGAAGATGTGTCTTTGCCAAGGCGCCTTCTGATTGGTTTAATAAAAAGCTGACTGCCCAATAGCTAGGCAGGAAGAGGTTAGGCGGACGAGCCAAAGTGTGAGGACACTGGGAAGAAGGGCAAAGTCACAAGGAGTCAACAGCAAGATGCAGAGGAAGCAGGAGATGAACATGCTGTGCTGAAAAAAGGTACCACTACATGGTAGAGCATAAAACTACATGGTAGAGCATAGATAAGAAATATGGGTCAATTTAAGTTGTAAAAGCTAGTTAGTAACAAGCCTAAGCTATCGGCCGAGCATTTATAATTAATAGTAAGCCTTTGTGCAGTTATTTGGGAGCAGGCTGGCAGGACAGAGCTGACTGGCAGGACACAGAAAAGTCCACCTATACCCTTGGGCAGGTGGTCCTGAGCTGTATAGGAATGCAGGCTGAGCAAGCCATGAGGGGCAAGCCAGTAAGCAACACTCCTCTAGTCTCTGCTTCAGTTCCTGCCTTGAGTTCCTGCCTTGACTTTCCTTCATGCTGTTCTGTGATCCAGATATGTACAATTTCCTCCCCTAGTGCTTTTGGTGTGGTGTTTTAGCACAACCATAGAAACCCCAAGTCATTTACATATGAAAAAACAGAGAAGGTTGAACAGCTAGGTAGGGCACAGCTGAGTGGTAAAGCACTTGCCCAATGTGCAAGACCTGAGCTTTGATCCTCAACACCATAGAGAAAAAGGTTCAGTTCAGAATCAGAATACATACCTTCTAGCCATAAGTGTATGTAGATTAGCTGAAGAAAGAGCTTTCTAAGCCAGCAGACTGGGTGACTTTTGGGGGCCTTTAAGCTTCCCATCACTGGCAGTATTCAAGTTCAGAATGTAGTACAGTTATGTCTCCAAGACACTCTAGACCCAATTATTATATTAGGGAGATATCTAAAGGAGCAATTCCAATAATCTCTGATTTGTTTTTTGGTTTTTGTTTTTTTGGAACAAAGAGCATTTGAATACGGTTTATGGTAATGAATATATAGCTGCTTTTTTTTCTTCCCAAGAAGATCAAAGGACAATCCAACTGATGGCTGCCTCTGCAGAGATAGTCACTGTGCCATCGTTCCCATCCGATGACTCCCGGACAAAAGCAACAGTAGTCAACCTGAACTTGAAGGTTCTCCTATTTACAATGCATCAGTTCTTTTTCTTTTTCTCTCTCTCTCCCTTTCATATGTGTGTGTGTGTGTCCGTCCCTTTCTTTCCTTCCTTCCTTTCTTTCTCTGTTGAGTCTGTGTAGCCCTGTTGGCTTGGAATTCAATATGTAGACCCAGTTGGCCTTGAACTTCCCAAGATCTGCCTGCCTCTGCCTCCTGACCACTGAGATCAAAGGTGTGCACCACCACATCCATGAACAACCTGGCAATTCTACACCACACAACTGTTTTACATGGGCACAAGGAGACACAAACAGTCAAGGATGCTCCTTCCAGCTCTACTATAATAGCAAAAAGAAGTCACAAGAACCCAACTATCAGTTGGGCGGCAGTGGCGGACACCTTTAACCCCAGGACTTGGGAGGCAGAGCCAGGCGGATCTCTGTGAGTTCCAGGCCAGCCTGGTCTACAGAATGAGATCCATGACAGGCACCAAAACTACACAGAGAAACCCTGTCTCTGAAAACAAACAAACAAACAAACAAACAAACAAACAAACAAAAAAGAGTAAATCTAGCCAGGCATGGTGGCACATGCCTTTAATACCAGCTACTTGGGAGGCAGAGGCCAGATCTCTGTGAGTTTGAGGCCAGACTGGTCTACAAAGCGAGTTCTAGGACAGCTAAGCCTACACAGAGGAACCCTGTCTCAAAAAAAAAAAAAAGTAAATCTAGCTCACCATTAGTAAAGGTTTGAGACCCTTTATGCTAGTCCCTCATTTGACCCAGAAAACAGGCCTAGTCTAGTTAAGTGAGTCACTTAAAGCCTTTGTTGTCCAGGGGCCCAAACTCTGAACTGCAGACTACTGGTGTGGGGCTGAAGCACACTCCTGATCACTGCCTGCACTGAAGTCTTCTATTATCTTACTGACCAGCATTCCTTCTTGAAAACCTTATTTAGCTATGTGAAAAGAATTCACCAATCTTGTTTCCCAGATTTGAGTTTTGTTTTGTTTCTTAGGAGGTGGGGTGAGAGAGGGAGAGAGACATGTAAGCCAGGCTGGCCCAGAACTCACTACATGGTGCTCAGGCTACCCTCAAGCTTGTGAGAATCTTCCTACCTCAGCCACCATGCCTGGCTATTTCCTTTGTCTTTCTGGACAGGGTCTCATGTGACCCAGTCTGGTCTTGATTTCTGGATCCTTCTGTCAGGATCTCCCAACTGATGGGATTGTAGATGTATCCCACCATTCCCTCTACAAAAACTATTTTTCCTTTGTGTGTGTATATGTATATGTATGCATGTGTGTGCACACATGGAGGTCAGAGGTCAAACCCAGGTGCTATTCTTCAGTGCTATCCATCTCAATTTTTAAAATTAATTATGTGTCTATTTCATGCGGGGAGCATGTAGAGGTCAGAGAACAATCTTTTGAGAGTCAGTTTTCTCCTTCCACATTGTTTTGAGGTAGGGCCAGGCAAGCTGGAGTACTAACTTTGGGCTAACTCTCCTGTCTCTGCCTCCCATCTCACAGTAGGAGTGTGGGGATGACAGATGTGTGTACCACTACCACATCTGGCTTTGTATGTGGGTTCTAGGGATCAAACTTAGGTTATGGTGTACACAGTAAGTGCTTTTACAAATAAGCCATCTCCCGGGACTCACTTTGGTGGGCTTTTTAAAAAGTGTGTGAGTGTGTGTGTGTGTGTGTGTGTGTGTGTGTGTGTGTGTGTGTGAGAGAGAGAGAGAGAGAGAGAGAGAGAGAGGGTGATGGGGGCTCATGGCAATGTGCACCCCTTTGGGGACCAGAAAACAACTTTGTAAAGTCAGTTCTGTCCTCCTACCTCTACATGGGTTCTGGGGATCCAACTCAGGTTACTTCTTGGACAGTATCTTACAGAGGAAGAAAGCCATGTTACATCATGCCTGGCATTGGAATATACATGCAGGCATGTAACTGAATCCATTTCACAGGACAGTATGCGTTCTCACTATTCACTGGGCACCACGTTTTCTACTTCTGTTCTGAGGCATTGACACTGGCTCACTAAACTGATTTCGGGACCCACTAATGGACAATAACCTGCCACTTACACAGCTGTACGGCCTGATGATTGGCACTATTGAAGGATGCTACAACACTGCGAACCACTCTGAGCATGAAGGCCATGCTTCTTATGATGTTCCTCAAACCCGTAGCTCTCCAAGTCTGTAACATCCGTACAAACCAGGGAGGGTGTGGCCTGGACGGCGTGGTGCAGTGGTGGTGTACTGAACAAGCCTGAGCCCTGGGCTCCAGCTGGAGGGTGGGGGTGAGGACACGGGACTTATCAGGAGGACCAAGTCAGACAGTCACAGGTGAAGACGCTAAGCTGTAAACTAATACAGGGATAGGAAGGTTTGCCGGTAGAGAAAGCTGGTGGGAATGCACATATAGAGAGAGGCTGGACAGGCTGGTGCACATCTGTAATCCCACTTGGGAGGTTAAGGATGAGGAGCAGCTTAGGGAAGGTTTGCCTACATAGTGTATTCAAGGTCAGCCTGGTCCATGAGACCCTGTCTCAAAAAGGAACTTAGGTTGAGACTTGGAAAACCTTATGCATTTAATCTTTCACCCTCTAACGGTGCCCAGGACCCAGGATGAGATTGGAAGCTCCTTAAATACTAGTACAATGCTGTCTGATGATACAACCCCTCCATACCAGAAATGTTCTGCACTTTTGCTGTGCAGTATAATAGTTACTGCCCACAACTTTCTGCCCAGCTATGGGAATATAGCTGAGAACTGATTTTTTTTTTTTCTTCAAGACAGAGTGTCTCTGTAGCTCTGGCTGGCCTGGAACTCACTCTGTAGACCAGGCTGGCCTTGAACTCGGAGATCTGCCTGCCTCTGCCTCTTGAGTGCTGAGACTGAGAACCAAATTTTAAATTTCAATTAGTTTTAATTTATTTAAATTGTGGCTAGTGTCAGCTTTTTTGTTTGTTTGTTTGTTTTTTGAGACAGGGTTTCTCTGTGTAGCTTTGTGCCTTTCCTGGGACTCACTTGGTAGCCCAGGCTGGCTTCGAACTCACAGAGATCCGCCTGGCTCTGCCTCCCGAGTGCTGGGATTAAAGGCATGCGCCACCACCACCCGGCAGTGTCAGCCTTCTTAACAACTCAACTATATAGCCCAATCCTTTATTCTGTGAACAAAAGACTGAGGCTCTGAAAGATGCCAGTGACGTCAATAGGCTTGCACCAAGAATGAATGGGAAGGGATTTGTAGATGTGGTTTAATGGGGGGCACTGATGGGTAGATACACCCAAAGGAGAACAATCTGGGTCTCTCTGAATGGTCCAGTCACAAAAGTGAGTGATGTGGATGACTTTCTCTGGACCTCACATCCCTTCTATAAAACAGAGTTTTAAGCTGGCCATGATGGTCAGCAATTCTACCACTTAGGAGATGGAGGCAGAAAGATTGCTGTGAATCTAAGTCCAGGTTAGGCTGCAGAGTAAGACCATATCTCAAATAAACAAAGACCAACAAGCCACCCCCCCCCAAAAAAAAAGCAAACACAAAAAACAGTTTATGATTCTTGATTTGAAATCCCTTGTAATTCAGAGGTTCTAGGGTAATTGGTGCGCCCTCCTTTCACAGTGCCCCCTAGTGGTTGACTATGAACACTGTCTCTCCTTGCAGACAAACCTTTGGTCAGGGGGGATGCAAGCCATGAGATTCTCTACTCTACTTTCCCCACACAAGATGTGGGCAACACTTTAATGCTGACTCTTCTAGAGAATGTTCCAGGATGTTTCCTGACCAGTCACCTCTCACCTTCTGCATCCATAAAACCAGGGCTTTGTGGTAGCACTGAGTGGAGCCATAACTTCTGTTTCAAAAGTCTCCTGTCCTTAAATCTGGCCTGCAGCTTGACGGCTGCCTCCTCTGCTAGGCTCCTGGTTTGATTTATCTTCTTCTGGAAGTGTCAGAAGGTAGAAAGTCACGAGCCCTGCCTTAACAGTCTGGGAACAGCTCAGATCTCCAAAGTCCCTGACTCCAGGGTCCTGAACAGTTCAGAGAAAGCTATCTAATTTCATGAGCCTCAGGTTGCACTATGAAGATAAAATACTCACCTCTAGGCCGGATGGCGGTGGCGCATGCCTTTAATCCCAACACTTGGGAGGCAGAGGTAGGCGGCCAGCCCGGTCTACAGAGTGAGTTACACAACAGCCAGGGCTGTTACAACAAAGAAACTCTGTCTCCTTGGGGAGGCAAAAAAAAAAAAAAAAAAAAGCAACTGTGGGGGAAAGGGTTGATTTTACCTTACAGCTTTCAGGTCACTCTCCCATCACTGAGGGCAGTCAGGGCGGCAACCTGGAGGCGGGAGCTGAAGCAGAGGCCAGTGAAGGGTGCTGCTTACAGGCTTGCTCAACTTGCTTTTTTATAGTACCCAGGACCACCAGCCCAGGGGTGGCAGCACCCACAGTGAGCCGGACCATCCCATATCCATCATCAAGAAAGCGTGCCCCAGGCTTGCCCACAGGCCAGTCTGGTGGGGGCATTTTCTCAGTTGAGGTACCCTCTTCCAAAGTGACTCTAGCTCCTGTCAAAGTCAACAGAAACCCAGCCAGCACAGCTGACAAAGATATGATCCCAGACAGCTTCAACACAAGGAGTACAGAGCAGAGGGTTGGTGCTGGAGAGGTGGCTCAGTGGTTAGAGTCCAGCTCTTCCAGAAGACCTAGTTTAACTCCAGCACTCACATGGCGGCTCACAACTGACTGTAATTCCAATACCAGAAGATCCAATGACCTCTTCTGGACTCAGTAAGTGCTGCATGTGTGTGATGCACAGACATACACACTGGCAAAATACCCAAACACAGAGATTTTTTTTTTTAAATAAAAAAATTAAAATTAAAAAAAGATCCTTAGCAGATAGATAGAACCAGAGGGTTCCCTCAGCCTGAAAGGCTCTCAAATGATCTCTTCCATTCCCCTGTGGGTGACACTGATTCAGTCATTTCCTCAGATGCCTCTTGCTCCTAAAGACCCATCTCAAACCTGGAGCCACCCAGAAAATCTGGGGAGTGAAAACAGCGAGCCTCTGAGTCAAGATGTCTGGAGCTCAGGCCCCACCTCCATCACTCTGAGTGACACTACCTGCAGCACGGCATTTTTCTCCTTAGCCTCGGAGTTTCATCAATAAAATGGGGGTGATATCATCATCATCATCATCCACTCCATTGTTAATATACAGATGTAAAACAGCAGTGACATGTGATCAGGGCTTGAAGGTCAGAGTTCTCTTCCCCAGCCTTGGGGTCCTAAGCACCACACCGGCGATGACCTGTGTCCCAGGCTGGCCTGGAAGTAACTGTGATCCTTTGCTTCAGCATCTCAAAAGCTGGGATTCCAAGTGTGGACCAACGTGCCCAGTCTAACCAGCTCTCCAGCCTCTTACGAAGGCTTCTTCAGTCAGGCGGGTCAAGCAGAAGAGCTAAGGGCTTCCTGGAGAAAGTGGTATCCAGGCTGAAACCAGAATGATTGGCAGAAGCAAGGTTTCCAGGCAAAGAAATAGATAGCATGAGCAGATTTGGGGAACTGGTTCAACCCGGCAGGGCAGAGTGTGGTTGAAAACGAGGCTGTGGCCAGACAGGAAGGGCCTTATAAAGCCATATTGTGGACTGAGTCTCAGGCCATTTGAGCCACAGACCAATCACTTGGATTACCCAATGGAGACACTGAACAAACAGCATGGACCAAACTGGAGGCAGGAAAGCTGACAGAGAAACTAATGCAGTGACCCAGGCAGAAGAGGAAGGTCGCCTGGTAAAGGGGACAGAGGACCAGTAGACGTGGGCAGATCTGGGAGAATTACGAGGCAGGCTAGGCTGGAGGAATGAGTGACTGAACACTGAGAGCAGACTGATGGAACAGACACAGGAAGGGTGTGTTTCACGGCGCCTCAGACGCGATCCGTTGTACCAAGATGAAGCAGTATCTCCTTCCTGGCTGCTGGCGGCGGAAATTCATGACGTTGGATGACAAGCGAAAGCGCTGCTGGAGCTCTGGTTTAGGAATTGAAAGGGGGCGGGGCGGTGGTGGCGCATGCCTTTAATCCCAGCTCTCAGGAGGCAGAGGCAGGTGGATCTCTGAGCTTGAGGTCAGCCTGGTCTACAGAGTGAGTTCCAGGACAGCCAGGGCTACACAGACAAACCCTGTCTCAAAAAACAAAGAGCAAAACAAACAAAAAACAATACAACTGAACGGGCTCTGTGTGTCTAAATTAGTGGTGGTAACCACAAAGTTTCCTCAGGAAGCAGTGGTCTTTTGGGGGGCCAGTGCATTGAATTCCCACCTTAGCACATACAAGGCAAGTGCTCTACCACTGAGCTGCACCCTCCACCTTTTCTCTCCTATTTTGATTATTTTCATTTTATGCACTTGGGTGTTTTGCCTGCATGTATGTCTGGGTACCCCATATGTGGCTGGTGCCCAAGGAAGCCAGAAGCAGGTGTCAGATTCCCTAGAACTGTTGTTACAAATGCTTGTGAACCACCATGTGGATGCTGGGAATTGAAATGGATTGCTCTGGAAGCAGCCTGTGTATGCTCTTAACCACTGAGCCATCTATCGGGCCCCATTATTACTTTTTTTTTTTTTAAGATTTTATTTACCTTTTCCTTTGAGACAGGGTTTCTCTGTATAGCCCTGTCTGTCTTGGACAGCTTTGGAGTCTGTCCTGGAACTTGCTCTGTAGACCAGGCTGGTCTCAAACTCATAGAGATTTGCCTGCCTCTGCCTCCTGAGTGCTGGGATTAAAGGTGTGTGCTGCTGCCGCCGCCACCGCTGCGGCCGCCGCGGCTGCCACCACCCTGGAAGTTTATTTTATTACATGCATATATGTGTCTATGTGAATGTATACCAAGTGTGTAGATGTCCAGGTCAGAAGATGGCACCAGACCTCTGGGAGCTGGAGTTATGAGCTACCCAATGGAAGTGCTGGGAACCATCTCTCCAGTCCCTCTTTTCTATTTTAGTGTGAGGCAAGGTCTCACAAAGTTGTTCATAGTGACTGTGACAGATGGCTTTTGGCCCACCCTGTGTCCGCTTGCTACCTAGTAAGGGTCACTCCTGTTACAGTCCAGGGGAACTAAAAAAAGAAATAAGTCATCCCAGTTATACTGCAGCTGCCAGTCTTGGCAAGCTTGGAGCGCTTCCTGTTGTATGTGGGAAGACGTGATTTTTGCATAGTGTAAGTGACATCACCGTGACTGGTCATCCGGGGCCCCAACAAACAAGCAGGATCCATACATGGAAAATGAGGTGTCCAAAAAAACCAGGCATGCTAGTGCATGCCTGTAATCCTACACTATAAAAGCTGAGGCAGGAGGATTGCTAGGATTTAAGACAACCTTTTTTTTTTTTTCTTCCTCCAAGACAGGGTTTCTTTGTGTAGCTTTGGAGCCTGTCCTGGAACTTGCTTTGTAGACCAGGCTGGCCTCGAACTCACAGAGATTTGCCTGGCTCTGCCTCCCAGGTGCTGGGATTAAAGGCGTGCACCACCACCACAGGTATAAAATGGTTTGAGAGAGAGATGGCCTTGAATTTGATTTCTTCCTGACTCCACTCTGGAATGCTGAGATTACAGGCATGCAGCTATATATCCAGTTTAAAAATCCAAATACTTGTGACACTCCCAAATCAATAAAAAAATTATGGCAACTCTGAGCTTTTTTTATTCCCTAACTGTCACAATGTTTAATCATAATTTATTTATCAATAAAGACTTCTTTCTGTTCACAAAAAAAAATCCAAATACTTAAGAGTATTAAGGATCTTAAGGAGCCAGGAGTGGTAGCACATGCCTTTAATCCCCCCACTCAGGAAGTAGAGGCAGGTGCAACCTGTGTGTTTAAGGCTACTTAGTGATACGCAGTCTCACAACAGGCCAGATGTGGTGGTGCACGATTTTAATCCCAGCAATCAGGAGATAGAAGCAAGAGGAGAATCCATGAGTTCCAGGCTAACCAAAACTAGAGAGAGAGAACACTGTCTCAAAGACAAAACACACACACCAAAAAACAAAAACAAAATCCAAGAGCAAAAGATGGTCCTCAGTTGATGGATGGCTTTCCTACAACACAAACCCAGAGTTGAATCCCTAGCATCACTCATAGACACTCTCTCTCTCTCTCTCTCTCTCTCTCTCTCTCTCTCTCTCTCTCTCTCTCACACACACACACACACACACACACACACACACACACACACACACACATAGGGACCTCACCAGGCGACGATGAGAGGGAACACTTATGCTTTAAACTTGATCAGTTAAGAGAACCAGAGTTGCAGGGTGGTGGTGGCGGTGGTGGTGCACGCCTTTAATCCCAGCACTCAGGAGGCAGAGCCAGGCAGATCTCTGTGAGTTCGAGGCCAGCCTGGTCTACAGAGTGAGCTCCAAGACAGGCACCAAAACTACACAGAGAGGGCTGGAGAAATGGCTTAAGGTTAAGAGCACCGACTGCTCTTCCAGAGGTCCTGAGTTCAATTCCCACAATGGCTCACAACCATCTGTAATAAGGTCTGGTGCCCTCTTCTGGTCAGCTGTATACATAATAAATAAATAAATCTAAAAGAAAGGTTTTTAAAAAAAAAACTACACAGAGAAACCCTGTCTGGGGTGGTGGCAGGGTGGTGGGGGGAAGGGACCTCTATGCAGATGCCAGTAATTCCAGGATTTGGGAGCAGCCAGGAGGATCTGGAGTTCAAGGTTATCCGGGATCATAAGAGGTCCAGGATACATGACACGAGGTCTCAAAACAACAGTCAGCTGGGCAGTGGTGGCGCACACCTTTAATCCCAGCACTTGAGAGGCAGAGGCAAGCAGATCTCTGTACTTGAGAGGCAGAGGCAAGCAGATCTCTGTGAGTACGAAGCCAGCCTGGTCTACAGAGTAAGTTCTAGGACAGCCAGCGTTACAAAAAGAAACTTTGTCTCTTGAAAAACCAAAACCAAACCAAACCAAAACCAACCTAAATAAATGAATAAATAAGACAAGAATACTAATACATGTGTTGTTCAATAATGCTAACCATTTACTTTTCCACAAAGGGATAAAAGTTACAGACAACTGCTTTCAGCGGGGAATGAACTCTGCTACTATTACTAGTAGGGAAAGTATAAACCAATAATACCTCTTCTCACATCTCCCCCAACAAACCCGCTCCACTTTTCTTACCACTCCCCACCCCCCACCCCAAACCGGGCTTCTGACCTGGGCATATTTGTGGCTCCGTGAAGGCCCCGTCGATGAGAGGCTGACAATTCTCTTGATGTCACGAAAACTTGGCTCGGTCCTGATGACCCCTCTTTTTCTGCCCCAGAGTCCCTTTTCCCCACCAATGGATTGGATTCTTCTCACTGGGGTGGGAGGGGCTAGTGAGCAAAGGGAGAGAGCAAGGCTTCGCAAGGTTTTACAAAAGGCTCCACTCCAGCTATTTCCAGCCTAGGGATCTCCGCCCCATCCAGGAAGGGTTGAGAGGTGGCTCCACCCCCCTTTAGTGGGTGTGGCTAGGAGCCTCTAAAGAAGGCTTAACAGGCTGAGAGGTAGAGGTGGGAGGATGGGCCTTGGAGGTGACCATCTCTAGTCAAGTCAATTGCTTGTTTGGTTTGGTGAGGGTTTTTTTTGTTTCGTTTTTTTTTTTTTTTTTTTTTTTTTTGTTTTTTTTTTTTGATTTTTTTGTTTGTTTGTTTTGCGGCGGGGTCGGGGGAAGTAGTTCTAGTTTTTGTTTTTTGAGTAGTCTACACTTCTGTAGCCCAGACTGGCCTCGAACTCACTATGTAGCCCAGGCTGGCCTCGAACTTGCGTTGATTCTTCCTGCCTCAGCCTCCTTAGTGCTGGGATCATGAGTCAGGCGTTCACCACCACGTTGGGTTGATGTGCTTGCTTTCTCAAGACAGAGTCTGGATGTAGCTCAGGCTGGCCTCCAACTCTCCATGTAGCCAAGGCTGACCTCCAATCTAAGATCCTCCCCTAAGGCCCGCTGGATACAAAGATTTACAGGAGGGTTGGACCACACCCAACCGGGGCTTGTGATGTAATTTCTGTCAGAGCAGAAAGGGAATTGGGTGGGGGAGGAGCTGGCTGAAGACATCAGGAAGTAGGATTGTGTGACACTGGATGAGTCACTGGGCATTCCGTCCACACCCTTGCTGCAGAGACTTCTGTGGTTCCTCAAGATAAAGTCCGGAGACCCAGCCTTCGATGTGAGTCAGGCAGGCTGCTCTAGTCCCCCAGACTTCTAGCAGTGCACCCTCATTGAAGGATTTATATAAAAAGTACACAGCCAGGGCTGGGGTGTCTCTCAGGTAGAGAGTAAGCTCAATGGCAAAATGAATTGCTTGCATGATGGAAACCGCGGGTTCAAATCTCGGGACAACAACAAAAGAAAAAGAAAATTTAAATGGAGTCTAAGGAACTGGGAGAATTTCAAGTTGGCCGGCAGATTTCCCAAGCAGGCTACTTTCAACCCAAATGATAGGTTTCCTCTGCCTTTAATCTTACTGATCAGTTCCTTTCCAACTATTCTTTCCCAGCTTCAAAGCATGCAACTTTAAAGTGTTTGAATGACCTATCCCAGTCAGGCACGATCCAAGCAATCCTCCTGCCTCTGCCTCCCTGAGGTAGTGGTGGGAAGATGCTCTTCCCATCTTTGTTAGGACATGCTGCCCACCGCTGTCGTGGGTGATGTTAGCCTTGATCACATGGTGCTATTTGCCAGGTCTCTCCATTCCACGGTGGTGACTTCTAACCATGTCTGTTTCCTCACTTTCTTCTTTCCACACCCCACCTTTTCCATAGCACATCCTTCTGTGGGTTTTATGTTTGTTTCGTGTTTGCTTGTTCTTTTTTTTTTTTAAGGTGGGGGTTCTGTCTATGTTCCACAGGCTAGACCCCAGCTCTCCGTGTAGCCTAGGATGGCCTTGAATTCCTGTTCCTCCCGAGTGCTGGGGTCACAGGCGTGTGCCCCGTGCCTGGCAGCTCCATATTCTTCTACCTTACAAACTCCACCCCACCCTCTAGAGTGAAAGAGTGGGCTTTTAAGTTCTGTCTCCGGGAAGGGATATGGACATTTAGAATTCTTCTCCCTCACTTATTTACTCAATTATTTATGTCTGTATGAACTCATGCATAGTTATTCTGTAGTTTAGATTACAATCCATACTCATTGATCTTGCAGTACAAATGGCTCCAGCTTTCTTTGGGGGTTTTTCTGTGCAGGGGGTTATTTTTGTTTTGTTGTTTGTTGCTGTTGTTGTTTTGTGTTTTGGTGGGGTTTTGGGGTGAGCTGTTTGTTGTTGTTTAGTCTTCCTTTTACTTTGTAAGACCTTCCTGGCTCCCTGGCGTTACGGGGTACTCTGGGTTTGTCTCTCATTTTTCCTGCTCGAGTGCAAGGATCTGTCATTTCTCCAAAGAGTCCTGTTTCCTTTTATTGGAGAATATACCGTTTAGAAGCCAGCGCCTGCGTGCCGGCTCATCGCTGGTTGCCACTGGGGGCCGTACTTGCACTGTTATTTTTAGTTTTATTTTTTTATTTTCATTATTTTAAAAATACTGTGTTGAGACGGATCTCACTCTGTAACCAAGGCTGACCTTGAACTGATGATGATGATCCTGGTGCCTCCTGACTGACCTCTGGGATTACAGGTGTGTGCCACCACACCCAGCTTTAGACCTGTGTTTTTAAAATTGTGTAATATATCACATATAGACATTAAGCGTGTAAGTACAGTTTCAAGAATAATTATAAACTAAACACAGCCAGATCTGTTTTTAGCATTAATTATGCTCAGTCCTTTGTATCTTCCTACTGAAACCCTCCCCTGACCTGAAACCGGGACCAGGGGCCCCTTCTAAGAGCACCATATACCCATAGCACCTAATACTTATTCTTATCCTGATTATATATTAAGACATGTCTGTGGTCAACAAGTCAGAAGATGCAGTAACACTTAAAGAAGCCAAGCCAGCATTATTCTGCCCTCTGGGGTAAAACTTGCTAAGGACCAGAAGGGTCTGAGGATGCAGTGGGCTTTCTCTACGTCTGTGCTCCGGTCATCAGCCGCAGGGCTGCCGAGCACGTGAAGAATGGTGCACACGGAGACTTCGTATAAGAAAAGCATATGGGGGAGGTGGCTCTGTTGGTAGCTCGCTTGTCTGCTGTGTGCTTGCCTTGGGTTTGATTCCCCAGCACCACATAAAACTGATTGTGAAGGGCTGGAGAGATGGCTCAGAGGTTAAGAACACCGACTGCTCTTCCAGAGGTCCTGAGTTCAATTCCCAGCACCTACATGGTGGCTCACAACCATCTGTAATGAGATCTGGCGTCCTCTTCTGTATACATAATAAATAAATGAATCTTTAAAAAAAAAAAAAAAACTGATTGTGAGGCACATGCCTGTGAGCACAGCACTTGGGAGGTGGAAGTAGGGGGCTCACCAAGTTCAAGGTCACCCTCAGCTATACAACTCAGGCCAACCTGAGATATAGAAGACCCGAGAGAGAGGGGGGGGGGAAGGGGGGAGGGAGGGGGAGGGAGAGAGAGAGAGAGAATAAAAATCTCATTAACAACTTTTGGGGCTTAGTGGTGATTCAAACATGTAATCCTATCTGAGACATAAATATTGCCCTTAAGTTCCAGGCCAGCCTGGGTCATGTAGTGAGTTCCAAGCTAACTTGGGCTATAAGAGCAAGACACTGTTTTAAAAAATAAAAGGAAGGAAATGGTGGCACATGCCTTTAATCCCAGCACTTGGGAGGCAGAGGCAGGCGGATCTCTGTGAGTTTGAGGCCAGCCTGGTCTACAGATCAAGTTTCAGGAAAGCCAAGGCTACACAAAGAAACCTTGTCTCAAAAAAACCAAATAAATAAATAAATAGAAACAAAGTCAAACATGGTAATTCATGCCTGTAACCCTAGCTCTTGGAAGTGCAGTTGGGAGGATTGGGAGTTCAAGGTTACCCTCAACTACACAGTGAGTTCAAGACCAGCCTGGGCTCTATGAGAACCTGTTTTAAACAAAACAAAAAACGAGGGGCTGGGGAGACAGCTCTGTTGGTCAAGTGCTTGCTGTTCAAACACGAGGTCCTGAATTCAATCTCCAGTACCCATGTCAGATGTCCAGGTACTGCTGCACATCTGGAATGCTAGCATTGGGGAGGAAGAGATAGGGATCTCCGAGGCAAGTTATCTAGCTAGACTGTTGGAACCCGAACTTCACATACATATACACACATTCGTGAATATTCATACATAAACATACATATAATAAATAAAACAAGGTATATAACACGACTCTTAAAATGGTCTCACAAATTGCTAATAGTCTTGTTGATAAAAAAAAAAATCCAGAGCCAGATATTGGGATAAATGCTGAAAAATCAAAGAAGCAGAACAAGCCACAGCCACCACCTCTTACCTCATCAGCTCCTCAGCCTGAAGGAGCTCCAGCCAAAAGGGCTTCAGCCGGAAAAAGCCTTAGTTCCTTTCTCCTCACTCCTGTTTACCTTTCTCTGCCCAACATATCACTTCCTTTTTAGTGTTGGGATTAAAGGCATGTGACTCCCAAGTATTGGGATTAAAGGTGTGTGCCACCACTACCTGAATCTTTTTCTCTCCTAGACTGAGTCAATCTCATGTAGTTCAGGGTGGTTTTGAATTCACAGAGATTCGAATCTCTGTCTCCCTGAGTGCTAGGATTAAAGGTGTGTGCCACCACTGCCTGGCCTCTATGTTTAATCTGGTGGCTTGTTTTGTTCTCTGATCTTCAGTCAAATTTTATTAGGGTACACAATATATCACCACATTTCCCCTTTTTTTATCTAAAATAATAAAAGGTTATAACTAATATAAGAAAAACTATATACAATAAGTACAATAAGTATATACAATATATACAGTCAAGAATTACATTAACAATGTTCAGTTCATAAAATTTGACAGATTCAGAGAAAATATTCCATTATTTATCCTATTTTGGTAAGTCCAAAATGATGTTGTACCTAATTCACTTTCTATTCTAACTTGTATTACCAACCCAAAACTATCTTTTTTTTTTTTTTTTTTTCTCTCGAGACAGGGTTTCTCTGCGTATCTTTGCGCCTTTCCTGGAGCTCACTTGGTAGCCCAGGCTGGCCTTGAACTCACAGAGATATGCCTGGCTCTGCCTCCTGAGTGCTGGGATTAAAGGCGTGCACCACCACCGCCCGGCTCTTTTTTTTTTTTTTTTTTTTAAAGATTTATTTATTTATTATGTATACAGCATATATGACTGCAGGCCAGAAGAGGGCATCAGATCTCATTACAGATGGTTGTGAGCCACCATGTGGTTGCTGGGAATTGAACTCAGGACCTCTGGAAGAGCAGTCAGTGCTCTTAACCTCTGAGCCATCTCTCCAGCCCCCAAAACTATCTTTTGATGTTTTTCAAACTTATACACTTTACACCTCTTCAATGAGTTTCTTTTCTGAATTTGTTAACAAGGAAAACTATAACTGTCTAGTCTTCAACTCCCCAGAGACCCAAGAAGGAATAATATTATCTGAGTAAACAGTAAGTGCAAGCAAGAGACTTCCAAAAAATGTGAGAAGTGACAGAGACAGTGGCTGCCTGGATAGCCACCCAAGCTCCTCTGCAACATTGGGGTATCCATCTTTGGCCTATAGGCCTAGCTGTGTGACAGACTCATCTGTGAAGCAGGACTTTCTAAAGGGCCTTCCTGCCTTGTCTTGGCAATGTTCGGCAATCCTTTCTTTTGTGTCCTGCTTGTCCATTTGTCAACAGTCCAGGCAAGGGCAATTTCTTGCCCAGTGGCTAACTTTTGCCATAAAGAAAATAAACTCCATATGGAGTTTCTTCTATGTCCATCATCTTTTCTGAAATAGATTAGTGCTGCCAGCAGCACGTCTCATTGTGGTGGTAATCTAATTGTACTGAAATGTGATTTTGATTGTATGTTAATAAATAAAGTTGTCCGGGGGGTCAGAGCTATTAGAGCCATAGCAAGAGTGTGGCGGTGGTGGCACACACCTTTAATCTCATAGATCTCTGTGTGTTCAGGGATATAGCCAGCATTGGAGACATATGCCTTTAAGACCTAGGGGGCTGTACATTCAGACAGTGACGAGGCAGTCATGTGTTTGGGTTTACAACCAATGAGAAGGCAGAACAACATACTATAAAAAAAATGAACAGACAGGAAGTAGGTCTCTTTTCGCGAAGCTGGGACAGCAGGAGGAAGGGTGAGATTTTAGCTCTGAGCTCTGACCTCTCGGCTTTCTCTTTTACATTGTTTCTGTGTTTCTTATTTAATAAGACGGTTGGTTACATCAATATCTCATCGTCACAAAAAAAAAAGAATCTATGTTATTAAAATATCTTAAATGGCCTGTGGTGTTGGCACACGCCTTTAATCCCAGCACTCGAGAGGCAGAGCCAAGCGGATCTCTGTGAGTTCGAGGCCAGCCTGGGCTACCAAGTGAGTTCCAGGAAAGGTGCAAAGCTACACAGAGAAACCCTGTCTCGAAAAAAAACAAAAACAAAACAAAACAAAAATCTTAAATGCCTTATTCTGTAGATCTCTGAAGGGTTTGAAGATGACTTGTTTATCTAAAATATATCTGTTTGACCTTAAAAACATACTTAACCTAACAAGTTCCATTGTAACAGGTGACTAACAAGTAACCTGCATTTCTTTGTATCCTAAATAGTTGGTAATAATAACTTTCAAGGATTAGAAAATTGCATTACATTGTTAAGTGAATTGTTAAGGTATAATACCTTGAACAAGATTAAAAGTGTATGTACAGTATTTTCTAACAAAATTAATCTCAACTTTGTATCAATACACAAAATATGTAAAATCCAATCCAATGTAAATATTTAAAACTAGTAGTTGCTTTTTTTTTTTTTTTTTTTTTTTTTTTTGAGACAGGGTTTCTCTGTGTTGTTTTGGTGCCTGTCCTGGATTGTACTCGCTCTGTAGACCAGGCTGGCCTCAAACTCACAGAGATCCATCGGGCTCTGCCTCCCATCATCTTTTCAAAGACTTCAAAGTCACTATTAGGTGTGGTCATGGCTAACTGCAGAAAATCTTTTTTGTGGGACATTTTTTTTCTCGATGATTTGTCCTTTTTCTTCAGATGTCTCATTTATCCAGTGTTTTTCTCCTTAGCTGGATGCCTATTTTCTCCTGAAAGATAAAAATAAAACCCTTCCCCAACCCTAACTTTGGGGAGTTTCCAAATCTAATCTTTATCAATTTTAATTTATGGTTTCTCCTTAAACTTTTGTTTTATTTTCTAAAGGTGTTCTTTTATCCAGAGCAGTATGGTTTTTTACAATAGGTATTAGGTTCTTTAGTTGCTCTGAGAAGGAGTTTCTCCCATGGTGACAGGAAAAGATTAAACAAAATTTGCTATGGGGGCCTGTGAAAGGCCCCTCAGGGAGATTTCCTGATGGCAAAAGATTACCTTGACTGTCCCTTGTTGGTCTATATTTGTTAGTCCATTGTCTGCCTTTGTCACACTTTCTGTATAATTCAGAAGGGAGGGGTATTCTGTTGGGATTATTCTTAGCAAAAACATTGTTTCTAAGAATGCCTTGTTTACAGTCCATTTTTAGGTAACCTTGTTTACCACAATTGAAACACTTGACATGACTATTTTTCTTCAAACCTCTTCAAATCAGCTCTTCTATCCAAGCATCATCATAGTCATTAGATTCAATACTAAATGTATCTGGGATTCATTTCTCCAAGGGTGCTGATCTTGCATTTAATGGCCTAATTACGCTTTTGCATTGTGCATTAGCATTTTCAAAAGCCAGAAATTCAATTATTATCTGTCTAGCTTCTGGATTTGGTATTGTTCTATTTACTACTGAAAGCAGTCTTCGTGGAAAAATCAGTGAAGGTTTCTTTTGGGCCCTGTAAAACTTTTGTAAATGACTCAATTTTCTTTCCTACTTCTTCAATTCTGTCCCAAGCATTCAAGGCTGCAAGCTGATCTTGGGAAATTTCCAAACCTCTAGCCCTACTTCATTGTTCAATGGTCTTAGCCTCATCTTTCCACCAAATCCTCCATTGTAATTGGGGACCAGCCTCTAAGACTGCTGTAACCAAATCTCTCCAGTCTTCAGGGATAATTCTATTACAAGTTGATCTTGAGTTTAATGGCTGCTTCATGAAAGATGAGTAGATGCCATACGAGACTATTGCTTCTTTGAATCTCCTTAAATCTAACATTTGCATAGGAGTCCTATCAGCTCTTACAGAGCTTTGAGGATATGTATCACTGGGCAGTTCCTGTAAGGTTACTGGATAGATTAAGGTTGGCTGTTTGAAAGGCTTAGGCTGTTTCCCTGTAACCTAATAATGCAATGTTGAGATTGATTCATCTTTAAATTCCTCTGTTTGGGTCTGAATTTCTCTAGGATCTGTTTTAACAAATTATTCTAAAACTTTTGTCTTGGCACACTTATATTAACCAACTTTTAAAATAATAAAACAAAAATTATCAAACAAATAATATTTATAATTGACATTACATCTATCCCATCAACATTAATTATCCTCTCATTTAATTGTTCTGTATAGTCAAACAGAGACCAAATGCCTTCCATTGTAAAAATGTTTCCCATTTTTTAATGTGGGGGAAAAAACTTTCTTTTAACTAATTCTCCCCTTTAAGAAATCTTAATTGACTCACCAAATCTACTGACAATGACGATTCAGATGACAGTGTGGCAGCAGCCTAAGGAGGGGACACAAGGAAAGCCAAAACCCACCAAGAGAGGAAAGAAGCCAAAAAGCCAGCTTTCTGCATGGGGGAATGTGTGAAAGCAGCTAATTCTGGCATTTTTTGGAGCCCGAGTCTGGGCCTGAGTCTGGGCTTGAGCCAGCTGCAAAGTCAGAGACAAGCAGCTTTTTGTGAATTCGTGCCCCACGTTGGGAACCAGATGTAACATGAAATCTTAAAAGGTTTCATAATAAAAGACCTGAAAGCCAGGCGGTGGTGGCGCACGCCTTTAATCCCAGCACTCGGGAGGCAGAGCCAGGCGGATCTCTGTGGGGTCGAGGCCAGCCTGGGCTACCAAGTGAGTTCCAGGAAAGGCGCAAAGCTACATAGAGAAACCCTGTCTCGGAAAACCAAAAAATAAATAAATAAATAAATAAATAAATAAATAAATAAATAAATAAATAAATAAATAAATAAATAAATAAATAATTAAAAAAAAAAGACCTGGAGCCAGATACTAGTGTAAATACTGAAAGATCAAAGAAGCAGAGGGAGCCACAGCCACTACCTCCTACCTCACCAACTCCTCAGCCTGACAGAGTTCCAGCAGAAAGGGCTTCAGCCCAAAAAGCCTTAGTTCCTGTCTCCTCATGCCTTATAAGGTGGAGTGAAACTGAGGAACTGCTACCCACCATCATTGATCTCTGTCTGGCCTCTACACACACATACACCACACATGCACACATGCACATGCACCAAAACAGATAGATTGAGCAATATAAAGTTCCTACCCAACTGGAAAAAAAAAAAAAAAGAAAAACCAAAAAAGAAAAACAGTTCCCCACATCACCTGACCCATGACAACTTTCCTGACCCCTCACAGTGGGAAATGAAGTCTGAATACCTTACCAGGCTGTCAGTATATTTGTATCCTCTGACTTTCTTGTTTTGTTTTTGAGACAGGGTCTCTCTATGTATTCCTTGATGTCCTGAAGCCAGGCTATCCTTAAACTCACTGAAATCTATCTCACCATTGCCCCAAGTGCTAGGACTAAAGGTTGCATCACTCTCCTGTCTAGTTCTCTGACAACTTACTGACCTCTGTCCACTAATAAATGTTGTAGAATATTATTTTAAGATGTGTTACATTCGTTTATGTTGTGGAACATTTGTTTTAATGATGCAAAGATGTGTTGGACTCTTTTATGTTGCATTTGTTTAACTCTGCGAAGCTGTGTTACTGTGCCTGTCTAAAACACCTGATGGTCTAATAAAGAACTGAACAGCCAATAGCTTGGCAGAAGAAAGGATAGGCAGGGCTAGAAGGCAGAGAGAATAAATGGGAGGAGAAATCTGGGAAGAAAAAGAAGGAATAAGAAAAGGAGAGAGGACATCAAGGGCCAGCCACCCAGGCAGCCATGGACTAAGAAAGTATAATATACTGAAGTAAGAGAAACGTAAAAGCTCAGAGGCAAAAGGTAGATGGGATAATTTAAGAAAAGCTAGAAATAAGCCAAGCTAAGGCCTGACATTTATAAAAAAAAAAAAAAAAGAATAAGTTTCCATGTGATTTATTTGGGAGCTGAATGGTGGGCTCCCAACGAGCTGAGCGCAAAGAGCAAAATCATCCAACTACCACTAAACTGGAAAGCACCTCGAGGGGCTTATGAATTCACAGTGGCAGAGAAGGCAGGGACAGAATGGGGTCGAGTCACAGCTGTGCCACTTCTCTGTGTGTTCTTGGGCATGGGATCATTGTTGAACCCTTGCTGCTTTCCATCTCTGTCAAGGGCTTGGGGGAGAACTGTGCCCTGCATGGAGTGCGTCTGGCTTTCCTCCCAGCACAGCTAAATGCACAGTCCAAGGGAAGGCTCACCATGCGGCTTAGGAGGTCAGGTAACAAAAGTTACCGACCAGTGGTTCTCAACCCGTGGTGGTTTGTGACCCCCACAGGGGTCACAGATTGGGTATTTACATTGTGATTCACAACAGTAGCAAAATTACAGTTATTAAGTAGCAATGAAAATAATGTTATGGTTGGGGTCACCACAGAATGAGGAACTGTGTTAAAGGGTCTCAGCACTGGGAGGGTTGAGAACCACCATGTTAGACAGTCACAGAAGCATTGGGGCAGAAGTGCTGGAGGAGGGAGGCAGACCGCAGAGGTGAGGGATGGGGTGATGGAGGGAAGAAAGAGCAGGTTGGATCTCATTTATTCTTCATTGTTGTGGTTTTGAGACAGGGTTTCTCTGTAGCCCTGGCTGTCCTGGAACCTTATAGATCAGTTTAGCCTTGAACTAAGAGATCAGCCTGCCTCTGCTTCCCGAGTGCTGGGACTAAAGGTGTGCACCACCACTGTCTGGCTTCTGTTTATTCTTTTTTTTTTTTTTTGTTTTTTTGTTTTTTTTGAGACAGGGTTTCTCTGTGTAGCTTTGGAGACCAGGCTGGCCTCAAACTCACAGAGATCCGCCTGCCTCTGCTTCCTGAGTGCTGTGATTAAAGGTGTGCGCCACCACCGCCCAGCTTTTTTTTTGTTTTTTTGAGACAGGGTTTCTCTCTGTGTAGCTTTGGAGCCTGTCCTGGAGCATGCCTTTAATCCCAGCACCCAGGAGGCAGAGGCAGGCAGATCTCTATGAGTTGGAGGCCAGCCTGGGCTACAGAGCAAGATCCAGTACAGGCTCCAAAACTACACAGAGAAACTCTGTCTCGAAAAACCAACAACAAAAAGAAAAAAAAAAAAAAAAGAAAGTACCTTTTGAACACCCAGCCATGACTTGCTCATGCCCCAGTGACAATCAGTTCTCATGACATTTATCTACATTTCCTGTTTGCCTCAAATCCCAATGTTCCTCTTCCCTTTGTTTCCAGACAAGTCTTTAGTGCTGTAAAGCAGAGGAAACCTTCCCTGGGAAGCTGTCTCTCCCTATGCTTCCAGGTACACTGGTCACTTCCTCTTTCCATCGTGTTTGCACACTGGTCCCGGTCTCTGGTAAAGCACATTTCAAGTTCTCTGTTGTTCCCCTCCCTCGGCTTCACTGGTTACTCATCTGTCTCACTATGACTTAAGAGGGACCCCAGGTAAAGACAGGCATGGTGACCCATGCCCGATCCCATTTGCTTGAGAGGCTGATGCAAGAGGATTCCTGGGAGTTGGAGGGCAGCCTGGTCTATTCAGTAACTTCCAGGCCAGCTTGGTCTATTCAGTAACTTCCAGGCCAGCCTGGTCTATTCAGTAACTTCCAGGCCAGCCTGGCTACAGAGTGAGGAGACCCAGCCTTAAAGGACAACCACAGAAGAGCACGGAGCAGGATGTAGTTGGCGTTTATTGGGTGAACACATAGGTGATGGAGGGAAGCCATTGTCTGAAGCCGTGGTCTTCACATCTTCTTTTGATTCTGTGATTCTGAACAGCTTTTAAAAACTCTGTACCCCGCTCTCATGCCTGTGAGATTCCAAGAGAAATCAAATGACTTGGTCCAAGTAAGACAGTTCTCACAGGTGGTACACACAGAGAGACTGCTTTGGTTGTGTGGTCAGGGTGGAGGGAAATCACAGGAGGCCTACAGGAAGCTGGGGATGGCAGCACCCAAGCTGTTGCCACCCTCTGCCTACGGGTACAATTTGTCTGCCTGAAAGAGGGCACTGACTTCCTGTCAGCTGACAAGGCCAGACTGTAGAGGCTTCACAGGGCATGAACCAGAGGGACAGTTCCTGACCTCAGTGTCTCCTCTTTCTCCATTCTCTGCCAGGACTTCCCACTGGCCAAGCCCAAGTCAAATCCAAATGGCATGGGAGCCATTGATATCTTCCATCTAAGTCAGCCAGGGGACAGGCAGGGGACAGGCAGGGGAGAGGAGAGTACAGAACACAAACAAGCTGGGGTTGTAGAGGTAGGTGACCTACCCGTTCAGCTTCTGGCACATTGTGTGTTCATGTGTACATGTATGGTCATGGAATTTTGCAGGTTCAGAGGCTACTTTGTCTTGGTCTAGTGTTAACCCTTCCTTACCTCACTCTCTATGAACTAACACCTTGGGATAATAAATGAAAATCTCTTAAAAGCTATTTATTTAGCTGGGTGGTGGTGGCTGATGCCTTTAATCCTAGCACTCAAGAGGCAGAGGCAAGTGGATCTCTCTGAGTTCGAGACCAGCCTGGTCTACAGAGCAGTTTCAGGATAGCCAGGGCTACACAGAGAAACCCTGTCTCAAATGAACATACAAACAAATGAAGAAACTAGTGAATGAAATAACGGCATTTGAAGGACAGGTAACTCTTGTCCCCAGGAAATGGAGGGAAGAATGATGAGTATTCCCGGGAGAGAATCATAAGATAATTTAGTAGCAGGCATGTTGGTAGGAGTTGATATTACCAGCACTTAAGTAGCCGGGTGGTGGTGGCACATGTCTTTAATCCCAGCTCTTAAGAGGCAGGTGTGTAGATATAACCAACCATCTTATTAAATAAGAAACACAGAACCAATGTAAAAGAGAAAGCCGAGAGGTCAGAGCTCAGAGCTAAAATCTCACCCTTCCTCCTGCGGTGGTCCTGGCTTCCCGAAAGAGCTATTTCCCTGTGTGTAAGTCCTTTCATAGTCATTCTGCCTTCTCATTGGTTGTAAACCCAAACACGTGACTGCTCGTCACTGCCTGTAAGTACAGTCCCCCAGGTCTTAAAGGCATATGTCTCCAATGCTGGCTGTATCCCTGAACACACACAGATCTATGGGATTAAAGGTGTGTGCCACCACCGCCACACTCTGTCTATGGCTCTAATAGCTCTGACCCCCAGGCAACTTTACTTATTAACATACAATCAAAATCACATTTCAGTACAATTAGAATACCACCACACAGGCGAATTTCTGTGAGTTCAAGGCCAACCAGGTCTACAAAGTGAATTCTAGGGACAGCCAGGGCAGTTACACAGAGAACTCTGTCTTGAAAAACCAAAAAAAAAAAAAAAAAAAAAAAAAAGAGGGAGACCCACCAATTTGAGGCCAGCATGGGCTACGTAGTAAGAACCCATCTCAAAAAAGTAATCAAATTAAAAAAAAAATTTTTTTTTGGTGTTTTGGTTTTTTTGTTGTTGTTGTTTTTAGCTTGAGAACTGTTTCATTTAGAAGAAAAACAACAGGGTAGGGACTTGGGCACAACAGCAGGCCAACTGGGAACCTCAGCAGCTGCCCGGGGAAGGGAGTTGGAGAAGAAGAAGCCAGCAAGGTTTAGTAGCCGCAGGGCTGAAGAATAGCGTGGCGGAGCTTCAGGGACAGTGAGGAAGGACAGCGTGCCTGGGCTCCAGCCAGTGTCAAATGGAGGCAGGAAGAAGATGAAGAGGAGAAGGAGGAGGAGAGTTATGTTTTCCTGAGTGAGTCCAGACTCAGATGAGCCGGAAGATTCTACACAGCTATGGGGTAGCTTTGGAAGCAACTGCCAAAAAAGGATTTAAAATTAAAAGCCTGAAGGACAAAGTGAACCTCCAGGCAAAGACAACTGTCTTCACAGGTGGCTCAGCCTTTTCCCAGCAGGGCGGAGTCCCTGAGTCATTGTCTTCCAGTCAAAGAAACCATGTTGAGGTGGCTTGGCTCCAGGGCTGCTCAGCCTCAATTGTCAGCGAGAACCGAGAACCGGAGCTCTCAGGACCTTAGGTGAATTGGTGCTCTTTGTTTTCCGGCTCACTTGTTTGACTGACCGCTCCCGGAGCCCAGATATACCAGTCACATGACAAGATCACAGAGTTGTGGGGCTCACCCTTTGTACAGAATATACCTGTTTGCTTTCTTAAAAAACAAAACAGGGCTGAAGAGAAGGCTCAGTGCTTATGAGTATGTATGGCTATCCCAAATGACCTGAGTGCGATTTCCAGCACCCACGTCAGGTAGCTCACGACTGCCTGGAGACCTCTGGCCTCCTCAGGCACCCACACTCACGTAAACAAACACTTATACACCTGATTAAAAAATGAACAAATCTAGCCGGGTGGTGGCGGCGGTGGTGCACACCTTTAATCCCAGCACTCGGGAGGCAGAGGCAGGTGGATCTCTGTGAGTTTGAGGTCAGCCTGGTCTGCACAGAGAAACCCTGTCTTGAAAATCAAAATAAAATAAAAGAAATCTAAAAAACAAACAAACAGAAAACCAACCAACCAAGAACAAAACTGAGAAAGATTTCCTTTAGGACACAGTCAAGTAGGAAAGCGTTATCTCCAGGTTCAGCATTGCCTCCTGCAGGAATCTCAAAACTCCTCAGGGAACGGGGAAGCAGGCTCAGATTCTATGTGCACTACTTGCTAGTCCCTCTCACTACCTATAAGTCCTCCAGCAAGTTGAGTTTATAAGAATAAACAGGGCCGGGCAGTGGTGGCACACGCCATTAATCCCAGCACACGAAAGACAGAGGCAGGTGAATCTCTGTGAGTTCAAGGCCTCTTTTTTTTTTTTTTTTTTTTTTTTTTTTTTTAAGATTTATTTATTATATATACAGCATATATGACTGCAGGTCAGAAGAGGGCACCAGATCTCATTACAGATGGTTGTGAGCCACCATGTGGTTGCTGGGAATTAAACTCAGGACCTCTGGAAGAGCAGTCAATGCTCTTAACCCCTGAGCCATCTCTCCAGCCCGGAGTTTGAGGCCTCTTTAAGGCAGACAAATTGTACCCGTAGGCAGAGGGTGGCAACAGCTTGGGCGCTGCCATCCCCAGCTTCCTGTAGGCCTCCTGTGATTTCCCTCCACCCTGACCACACAACCAAAGCAGTCTCTCTGTGTGTACCACCTGTGAGAACTGTCTTACTTGGACCAAGTCATTTGATTTCTCTTGGAATCTCACAGGCATGAGAGCGGGGCACAGAGTTTTTAAAAGCTGTTCAGAATCACAGAATCAAAAGAAGATGTGAAGATCACGGCTTCAGACAATGGCTTCCCCCCATCACCTATGCGTTCACCCAATAAACGCCAACTACGTCCTGCTCTGTGCTCTCTTGTGGTTGTCCTTTAAGGCTGGGTCTCCTCACTCTGTAGCCAGGCTGGCCTGGAAGTTACTGAATAGACCAGGCTGGTCTGGAAGTTGCTGAATAGACCAGGCTGGCCTGGAAGTTACTAAATAGACCAGGCTGGCCTCCAACTCCCAGCAATCCTCTTGCATCAGCCTCTCAAGCAAATGGGATCGGGCATGGGTCACCATGCCTGCCTTTACCTGGGGTGCCTCTTAAGTCATAGTGAGACAGATGAGTAACCAGTGAAGCCGAGGGAGGGGAAGAACAGAGAACTTGAAATGTGCTTTACTAGAGACCGGGACCAGTGTGCAAACACGATGGAAAGAGGAAGTGACCAGTGTACCTGGAAACATAGGGAGAGACAGCTTCCCAGGGAAGGTTTCCTCTGCTTTACAGCACTAAAGACTTGCCTGGAAACAAAGGGAAGAGGAACATTGGGATTTGAGGCAAACAGGAAATGTAGATAAATGTCATGAGAACTGATTGTCCTTGGGGCATGAGCAAGTCATGGCTGGGTGTTCAAAAAGTACTTTCTTCTTCTTTTTTTTTTCTTGTTGTTGTTGGTTTTTCGAGACAGAGTTTCTCTGTGCAGTTTTGGTGCCTGTCCTGGATCTTGCTCTGTAGCCCAGGCTGGCCTCCAGCTCATAGAGATCTGCCTGCCTCTGCCTCCTGGGTGCTGGGATTAAAAATGTGTGCCACCACCACTGGGCTTCAAAAGATTTTTTCAAAAACACAATAAACAAAGGAGACAAATACAATGGAGGAAAAGAATAAAGGAAATGATGTACAAATGTAACTAATTTCTTTACATTTTATTCACTTTTATTTTATGAGCATTGGTGTTTAGTCTGCATGTATATCTGTGTGAGGGTGTTGGATCCCCTGGAACTGTTACAGAAAGTTGTGAGCTGCTATGTGGGTGCTGGGAATTGAACCTGGGTCCCTCTGTAAAGGCAGACAGTGCTCTTAACTGCTGAGGCATCTCTCCGGCCCCCATGTGTAACTAATTTAAACTTTAAAACTTACATAGGGAGCTAGAAGTGTAGCTCCATGTAAATGCAGTTGCCCACAAGCCTGACGAAGTGCTTTCCTTCCCCAGAACCCGTATAGTGGGAAGGGAGAGGTGAATCCTGATCGCTGTCTTCTGATCCATGTACCCACACACATACATGCACGGGCACACGTACACACACTAAATAAATAAACAAACAAGTAATAACAATAAAACAAAAACGTAAACATCTAATTCATGGCACAGGACTCGAGTACATTGAAATTCAAAATGGTTGTCTAAGAGAAGAGAATCGCGACTAATGTGTAAATTGCACCTAGAGCTCAGTAGAAACCAAAGGGAAGCAAATGAGTTGCAACACAGGCAAAAGATGAAAACGTTCCTGTGAGAGGCACGCCCGCCCTGCAGCAAATATCACAAAACCATCATTGGTGACCAGGGAAATAAAAATGAGAGTCACCAGATACTGCTTCCATGGGCTAGTGTATGGAAAGGGGAAAATTATTATCTTTATATTAGAGAAATGAAGTATCTCCTTATTAACACGTGGCAGTGGAATACTGCCCGGGATAAGGCACAGGTATGGTGTGGCCTGGGGCACAGTGTGATGAGAAAGTTCCTGCATTTCTGTGGCATTCTTCCCAGACTATGACTCAAGTTAGGAGGAAAATGTCAGGTATAAAAAAAAAATTCGAGGGCATTCTACAAAATACCTAACAAGTACTTTCAAAAATTTACAGTGTGTATGTGTGTGTGTGTGTGTGTGTGTGTGTGTGTGTGTGTGTGTGTGTGTGTGTACGAGCATGTGCCATAGCCACAAGTGGAAGTCAGAGGACAACTTTCTAGAGTTGGCTCTCTACCATGTAGGTTCTAGGGATCAAGCTCAGGTTATCAGGCTTGGTGGCAAGAGCGTTTGCCCACCGAGTCATCTTGCCAGTCCCGAGCTCGTATTCTTGAAGACTGTCAATCATAGAAACAAGAAAAACTGAAGAATAGTAACATTCCAGAGGGAACTGAGGAGATGTGAGGACCTAACACAAGGTGATGTCTTGATTGGGATCCTGGAGCAGAAGGGGAACCAGTGAATCCAAATACAGTCGGGAACCTTCATTAGTAATACTATGCTGCCAGAGCCGGAGTCATTGCGAGCCCTGCCCTGCTCTTGCAGAGGACCTGAGTTTGATTCCCAGCATCCAGGTGAGGATGCTCATAACCACTTGTAACTTCATCTTCCTGCCTCAGACTCTCAAATGCTGTGATTAGAAGCATGAGCCACCATACTACACTGACTTAAAAAAAATTATGAAAATTGTGTGTGTGTGTGAGTGAGAGAGAGAGAGAGAGAGAGAGAGAGAGAGAGAGAGAGAGATCAGGTATGTGCAAGTGTGAGTGCAGGTGCCCTTGGAGTCCAAAAGAAGGTTGAAATTACCAACAGTCGTGAGCCACCTGATGTGGGTGCTGGGACTCAAACTCGGGTCCTTTGCAAGAGTAGCACTCACTCTCAACTACCCAGCTGCCTCTCCAGCCCTCCTTGCTCCCACGTTTTTTTTTATTTTTTATTTTTGTTGTTGTTTTTTCTTTTGATACAGTGTCTTACTGTGTCAAATTGAATGGCTTCAAACCCATGGAAATCCTCCTGCCTCAGCCTCCTTTAGTCTTTGCAATCATCGTACACTAATATGACACTATCCAATTGATCTATCCATGGACAAATTGGGAGACAGAAACAAACATGACTTACATCTGCACACTGTGATGCACAGCGGTTGACCGGACCCTCTGCTGGCATATGCGTTATCATGAGGTGGCCACAGCTATAGCCATTTCATAACATTCCCAGCACCTTTAATGAAAGGATTCAAGTGTTTGATTGAGTGTTTGGGGGAGAGGATGTGACCTAAGTGGGGAGAGCTAGCACACAGGGCCCACAGGAAAGGTCTGCAGACATTTCTTCTGGGTCAAGAGCAATGATATGATAACAAGTGAGGACATATACACACAAAAAATTTTTTTTTCAAATACTGCACTTTATGTGGTGGTTTGAGTAGATATGGCGCCCACAGACTCATGTGTTTGTCTGGTCCACAGAGAGTGGCACTATTAGGAGGTGTGGCCTTGTTCGAGGAAGTATGTCACCATGGAGGCGGGCTTTGAGGTCTCCTCTGCTCCAGCTACTCAGTATGGCACATAGTCTCCTTCTGCTGCATGTGGATCAAGATAGAGAACTCTCAGCTCCCTCTTCAGCACCCTGTCTGCACACTGTCATGCTTTTTGCCATGACAATAATGGACTAACCCTCTGAAACTGTAAGCCAGAGTTGCTGTGGGCACAGTGTCTCTTCATAGCACTAGAAACCGTAACTAAGACACTTTGTATTATTGTGATGCCAGGATTGAACCAAGAGTCCTCAGCAAGCTAGGTAAGCACTCCCACTGGACAGTACATTTTAATGAATGATCTTTAACAAGATAATGCTTACTCAGAAGTATTAGGTTCAGAGCAAGTGACACAATGGCAGGACCAATCTCATCAATGCGAGGGTCTTCCTCCTAGCCTGTCCATTGTCTCTGCAATCGTGTGTACAAATTCACAGGGTTCTTTGTTTTGTTTTGTTTTTGTTTCTTGAGACAGGATTTCTCTGTGTAGCTTTGGAGCCTTTCCTGGAACTCACTCTATAGATCAGGCTGGCCTCGAACTCACAGAGATCTGCCTGCCTCTGCCTCCCAAGTGCTTGGATTAAAGGCGTGCGCCACCACCGCCGCCGCCGCCGCCATCACCTAGCTAAATTCACAGGGTTCTTGCATCAAGGTTTCTCCTGCATATGAACACTCAGAAGGCTGAGGTAGGAGGACCATGAGTTTGATGTTTACCTGGGTTACCTTAGAGAAGTCCTAGAGCAAAAAATTCAAGCATTCAAACATGGTGGTGCACACACGTGGTCCCAGCACTTGGTGGGGAGATGGTGGGAAGGTCATCTTCAGCTACACAGGGAGTTTGGAAGTCAGCCTGAGCTACAGCAATTCTGTATCAAAATGAACTAAATAAGCTGGGAGTAGTGGTCAGACCTTTAATAACAGCACTCGAGAGGCAGAGGCGGTGGTTCTCTGTGAGTTCAACGCCAGCCTGGTTTACATAGGGAGTTCCAGGACAGCCAGGGCTACATAGTGAGACCCTGTCTGTCTCGAGGGTGGGGAAGTGGGGGAAACAAAGAGACAAACAAAACAACCCAAACAGACATAAAAGTCTAAGTTCAGGACTTCAAAGTACATGGGAGAAAGGATAAGGGACAAATTTAGGTGATACCTGCCGGTACTGCTCTAAAGCTTATGTACATTTCCTAATTACGTTACCGTGAGCTTGGCACTATTGTGCAGCATTACTGTGGAAGAAACTTGGAGCAGACACTGATTACTCCAGGCCTTCTAACTAGCCTGTGGTGGTGCTGGGACAGGGTCTGGACAGTCATCATCTGTTAGGCAGCCCCAAAGCCTCCTGGGACTGTGCCCTAGCCACAGGCTGTCCCAGGATTATTTCCTGATCCTGTCAAGTTTTTATAACCTTCTCTCTATCCTAGGGGGCCTCACAGGTGGTATTTCCTGGTCCTCCTCAAATCTGCCCTCTCTTGAGCTGGCAGCCAAAGGCTTACTGAGGGCTGAAGAGAGGGAGAGGAGGATCAGGGTGCACCGGTGACTGCCTGTCTGGCCTGGAAAGTACTGGAAAGTTTCTGGCTCTGCCTTTTCTTCTTTTTATTAATCTACACTGAGTCTGTGGTGTAGATTAAAGCCTGGCTGTAAATCTTAGCACTGCTTCCTCATAGCAATGCAATCTTACGCAAACAGCTTCAAGAATCTAAACTCTGGTTTTCCATCTATAAAGTGAGAATGAGAATAATCATGACTGTGCTGTGCTCATTCTCGGCTTTACAGCAAGACTTTGATCATTGACAAACATAGGCAGTTGATTTTCAATTCTCAGTGACTGAACAACTGTGAGGCATTATTGATTCTGATCTTCTGGGGTTTTAGTACGAAGAATGGAACCCAGGACATTTTGTATGCTAGGCAAGCATTCCACCACTGAGCTATGCCCCCAGCCATCTTTTATATAATTTTATTTTATTTTTTGAGACAGGGTTTCTCTGTGTAGCCTTGGCTGTCCTGGAACTTACTCTGCACACCAGATGGGCCTCAAACTCACCTACCTCTGCCTCCCAAGTGCTGGGATTAAAGGAGTGTACCACCGCTACCTGGCTGCATATATATACATACACACACACACACACACACACACACACACACACACACACACACACACACACAATTTTATTTTGATATAGGTTCTCACTAAGTTGCTCAGGCTAGCCTTGAGCTTACTCTGTAGGCCTGATTGGGTTGAACTTGCAATCCTCTTGACTCAGTCTCCTGAGAAGCGGTGATTACAGGCCTGAGCCAGCACCAGACACCAAGCCTGGCTGATTCTGATCCTTGACCTCTTCGCTTATCTCCATTGCAGCTAACGTTTGCCTTTCATCTGTTCCAGTGTTTTCTTAAAGTGCTAGAGATGAACCCAGGGTCTTGCTCATGCTAGGACATCTGCTCCCATAACACTCTCTGAAGCTTCCCCCCCTTGTGTGTGTGTGTGTGTGTGTGTGTGTGTGTGTGTGTGTGTGTGTGTATAGTGTATGCACACACGTGTAGTGTGTGCAGGTGCAGAAGCCTTGCACACGCAGAGGACGTCAGGTTTCCTGCTCTATCATTTTGTCTTAGTAACTGAGATGGAGTTTCTCACTGAACCTGGAGGCAGCTGGTGGCCAGCAGGCCCCAGCAATCCTTCTGTCTTGTCCTCCACAGTGCTAGGGTTAAACGTGTGTGGGGAGACTTGGCTTTCTTTCTTTCTATTTTATTTTATTTTAAATGTGAGAGCTGGGGATTTGAATGGGAATTTGAACCCACTAAGCCATCTCTCTAGTCTGATTTTGGATTTTTTTTTTTTTTTTTGGTTTTTCAAGACAGGGTTTCTCTGTGTAGCTTTGGAGCCTGTCCTGGATCTCGCTCTGTAGACCAGGCTGGCCTCGAACTCACAGAGATCCGCCTGGCTCTGCCTCCCGAGTGCTGGGATTAAAGGCATGCGCCACCATGCCTGGCTCTGGATTCTTTTTGGTCACCTCCCAGTGTCTGAACCTATCCCTGGAAAAATGTGAGGTTCAGAAAAGTCAGTAATGTTTTTACACTTAGTTGTCATATCATACTCTTGTTATTTGCAAGTATCGTTTTCTGGAAGGATTTCATATCCACAGGAAAATGCATAAAGTCGGGAGGTGGTGGTGACACCTTTAATTGCAGCAGAGGCAGAGGCAGGCAAATCTCTGTGAGCTCCAGGACAGCCAGGGAGGGCTGTTACTCACAGAAACCCTGTCTCAGAAAAACAACAAATAAACAAAACCAAAAAGTGCACAAACTCAGAGTGCTTGGTGGGCTCCCACGATGTAACTGCTTTTGGGAATCTTGGTACAGACAATCTGACGAAGGAACAGGACACTGTCAGGACGCAGAAGCTCATTTTGAGCTCTTGAGCCGCCACCCAGTCACTGTCTCCACGCCCACTCCATGCCCCATGCCTGTGTTGCTAGCCCAGCCTTGTCAACAGGTTCAGAAGACTTGTCAAACCAAAATGAACCCCTCTAAGATTGGCTTGACTTTCTTGGCTTTAACTAACCCTTCTACAGCACAGGACAGCATTTCAATAATTTCAAAAATTCTCAGTTTGCCAGGTGGTGGTGGCCTACACCTTTCATCCCAGAACTTGGGAGGCAGAGGCAAGTGGATCTCTGTGAGTTCGAGGCCAGCCTGGTCTACAGAATGAGTTCCAGGACAGCCAGGGCCACACAGAGAAACCCTGTCTCGAAAAGCCAAAAAAGGAAAAACCAAATTCTCAGTCTGGGCTCAGTGGTAGAGTGCTTGCTTAGCATAAGCGGGTTCTGTGTTCAAATCCTACTACTTAGGATAAAAAGATTTCCAATGATTGCACCATACAGATGTAATTTCTTGAGCTTTCCAAATTCCAGTCATCACCATTCATTCAAACTTCAGTTTCAGCTGTGTGGTGGTACACAGTAATCCCACTCGAGAGGCAGAGGCAGGAGGATTGCTAGAAATTAGAAGTCAGGCTGGGCTACATGGCAAGACCCTGTCTCACAAAACAAAGAAGGTGCCATTTTTGGAAGCTGTGTTCTGCCTGCAGGTAATAAAAATCATTCTTTACTCTTTAAACCAATCAAACAAATAAACAGACTCTTAGTTTTTTGTTATTTCACTACTGCTATGGGTGGAAACGTGCCCTTTCAAAAGGAGTTGAAGTCTTACCCCTGCCCACCCCTCAATGCCTGTGAATATGGCCTTATTTAGATGAGCACCTTTTTCGTCTCTTTGAGACAGACTCTCCCTATGTACCCCAGACTGGTCTGGAACTCACTTTGTTACACAAGCTGAACTCGAGTCGAAATTCCTCTTTCCTTAGTCTCCCAAGTGCTGGCAGTTATGGGTGTGGGAGCCACTGCTCCTGGCTTAGATTGGACTTTTGAAGTTGATTAAGCTTAGGTAAAGTCATTAGGGCAGATACCTAATTCAATTTGACTGGAGTCCTTATAAAAGGGAACATTTGGACCTAGAGACAGAGACAGGCAGGTTGGAGTTAGGCTGCCACAGTCAAGGGAACCCAATACACTGCCAGCAAAGCACCAGTCGGTGGGATGCAGTAACAGATTTCTGCTCACACAGCCCTTAGCACAAACCTACCCTGGTGAGCCTCTATCTCCATTGCAGATTTCTAGTCCACACTTATTTATTTACCTATTTAACTTATTTTGTGGCGCTGGGCATTGAAATCAAGGCTTTGCAAATGTAGGCAGGCACTCTGCCTCCTAACCACGATCCTGCTCCTATCCCTTTCATTCTAAACATTTCACATAGATTACTTCACCTAGCCATCACGTTACCCATTTGTTATAACTACTTATCTCCATGTTACAGTTGAGAAAGCTGTGAAACAGAGAAGCTAAGTAACTTGCTCAAGGTCACGTGGTAATGAGAAAATACTTTGAAGACAGTATAGTATTTCATTCGTGTTAGACTGTACTTTTTTTTTTTTTCCCAGTCTGGGTCTCGGCTTCCTCTTCTTACGTGATACTTCCTTCCCTCGGCGACAGGGGCCGCTGCACCGCGCGGCCGCTGACAGGTCTCTCTAGCCCGCCGCGCCGGCTGCTCGTTGGTGCCTATAAATGGCTGCGCTGTGCTCAGCGAGACATCAGTCCGCTGCCGCGGGACTGGGGGCCGTGTTAGGGCTGGAGGTGGAGCTGGAGCTGACCGTGAAGGAGCTGCCGCTGGGCCGGGGTGCACCACTGCACTGCGCCGGGGTCTCAAGGAGGGGTGTGTTGCTGCTGGCTCACTGCGAGCCGCCTCCAGCCTGCGCCGAGGCGCCTTCCCGCCAGGCCGCCTGCCTCCGTCTTCCGCCTCCCTCCATTTCCCCGGAATCTCAAGCCCGGCGCGCCTGGACCCTGGCTCTCCTCTGGGTGGGGAAGCCTCAGCCTTTTTCCGGCTTAACTCCTTCCAGCCTTCTCTCCTCTCCTTTTTCTGCAGTGGGTCTCACCCTTTTCGGTCCCCTCTAGCACAGGCTCCTTACCCCTTCCGTTTAGCCGAGTTCCAGCACCCCGGTGATTTTCCTTTGCTAAAGGTCCCATCCTTCCTTCCTCCTTTCCCCTGCCGGTGGTCCAGCCTATTCTGGCCCTTCCTCTTTCTTTAGGACGCTGTTTCCCCGGTTGCCTTCTCCCAGCCTGGAGTTCTAGATCTTTTGGGTTTCCTCCCTAGTTCCTCCAAGGTACTTGTCCCTTTTTTTTCCAGCTGGACTTTCATTCAGATCGTGAATCTCTGGAAAACGGAAATACCTCTCTAAACATGAACTTTTCCTAGAGACTGCTCCAGTCTCTCTCTTCATCTGCAGACTCCTTGCTACCTATGTCCCAGGTCTTACACTCACTTCCCTAAGGGCTGAGGCCTCCCAGGCTGAGGGAACAGCATGATGCTCCGGTGGTCTAGCGTCTGGGGACTTTCTCCACCCCGGATCTTCCCCTCCTTGCTGCTGGTGGTTGCCTTGGTGGGACTGTTACCTGTTCTCAGGAGCCATGGCCTCCAGCCCAGCCCTACTGCCAGCACCATCAGAGGTTCTGAACCACCACGGGAACGCTCAATTGGGGACGTCACCACTGCTCCATCGGAGCCCCTCCACCGCCCAGACGACCACAACTTGACCAATGTATACATTGGACATGGCGCTAATTCACTTCGAAAGGCCTTTCCAGTCCTGGACATTGACTACTTACACGTGCGCACACCGTTCGAGATCTCCCTCTGGATCCTCCTGGCCTGCCTCATGAAGATAGGTAAGTCAGAGGTGTGTGATGGTGCCGCCACCGCCGCCGCCGCCGCCACCACCACCAGATAGGTGAGCTTCTTGCCCCATTTCTTACCAGAAGTGGCTGCTCGGGATCTGAATGAACCACTCCTGTGATATAGGGATCCTCCTTTTTATGTTTGGTCCTTAAACCCCGACTCTGGTGGGACCTTCCAAGATGAGAGCTGGAATTATGTAGGGGGAAGGAAGGGACCAGGAGAGTGCACAGCATTTGAGGATGGGATGCTTCTCATACTAGGTAGTTTCAGTAAAGCTTCCAAGGCTTGGCAGGTCTCCTATGGCTTGGATCGGACCTAGAGAGAAGCCGCTGCTGAGCTGTGTGTAAGACAGGAGGATCTTTTAGCAAGTGGCACTTTCTGCCCTGTCAACAGGAACCCGTGCGATTTATGACCTTCTTCGTGAGAGGGTGCTTCAGGACTTGGCCTGTCTAAGGATTTTGTGTATCCTAAGAGACCAGGTATGGGAGACTTAGGAGTGTGGTAGAACATCAGGGATCACCAGAGTCTCGTTTTCCTTCATCTCCAGAGTAGTACCTGTCAGCTTTGCCTACCAAGGCTGGTCAGATGCCCGAGGCAGGTTCCAGACCAGAAATGCCAACCATTATCCAGTTCATAGGCATTTCTAAAGGCCATTTTGGGGTGGCAGGAAAGTGGACGAAGTTGGGGTTTGGTTCAGGTTTGTACCTGACTGACCAGAGATGTTGGCCACTCAGTGAAGGAGAAGGGATAGGGAAGAGCTAGGTCTAAAGAGATTTCAGAATATTCTTTTTAGAAGAAGGGCATGGAAAAACTGTTCCCTCCCCAAGGGTTGGGCACCGTGCCCAGCCTGAGCACCCTGTTCTGCTGGGTGATTGGTGGAGTTCTCCAGAGGCCGCAGAGCCCAGAAGTCCCTGGAGGTAGTGTCTAGGGGGCTTTGCAAGCTGCCTTACGTTTTTCGGTCCATTTTCAGCTAACTGGGAAAGGCACAAGGTACTGGGACTCTGCTCCCCTCTATACTTGAGATTTGGGCTTTGAGGAGTTAGAGACTGAGTGGGAAGCCTTGCAGCTTTCCCAAGGACACCGTTGCCAGACTCGTGTGCCCGGGGCAAGCTGCGGGAACTAACTGATGCCTCTGTTTGGATAGATCCAGGAGCTGGCTTCCCAGCGCAGGGCTTTGGTGCTGGGGCATAATAGTGGCAGCAGAGTTTGGCCATGGAGTTGGGCCATCAGCACCTATATACCCTGATGGCGTCCAGCTTCCTGGAAAAAAGTCAAGGACTGAGCAAGGGGAACCCTGTGTACGGATTCTCACATAAATGCACGACCTTGAACAGCTGGGCCTTTCCTGAAGGTCTTTCTTTCTTGTGAAATAAGAATCTGAATTGCTGTTTATCTCTATCGATTGAGTCATGGACCTTGTGTCTGTATTTGCTGTAAGAACCTGAAGTGACCGTGATATGTCATTTGTCTGTAGGAGATGCGAGACTTTAAGTGCTGTCTGTAAATTAACACCTCCCCTCTGCCCACTCGTGTCCCAGTGTCGGGAGCTGGTACATACACTGCAGATCTCTGGCTGCTGCTGGTAGGACCAAAAAGACCCCTCTGTGGAAACTTTTTCCCTGCAGCCCGGATGTAATAGCTCTGTCCTAAGGGGCCCCGACTGGGCCTGACCTGCTTTGTCAGGTGTGGAGTCCGAGACCTGGGCAGGAAAGCAGGGTCGGGGTGCTGGCAAGAATATCAGTCAGGAAACGGGGTTCCCATCTCCCCTCCCCCTGTGACCTTGACCAATCATGCCTCCTTAGCCACGTCTGACATTTCTGTTGTTGCTCTGATTCTGGAAACCCTGGTAAAGCTCCTCACCTTGGACCTCAGTTTTCCTGTCATAAAAATGGGAAGACTGGATATGATCCCCCTTTGCAGTCCCAAAAGGCCTGAGTATCTGGCTGGGAAAGGCAATTTTCTGTTTCTGACAACAGGAGCCTTGGCACCAGGCCAGCCTGGGGCTAAAGGGGAGAGGGAATGTGAACAAAAGATCTCAAGGGTCCTGTTCAGATGGGGACAGTAGAAACCAGTTCTTCACCTTCACCGTGTAGCAGTAAGGTTGGATTTGAGGTTGCAGTGTAGAAAGCGCCTACCATCCGGTGGTTTACATTCTCTGAACCTCAGTTTCTTTTTTTTTTTTTTAAAGATTTATTTATTATGTATACAGAAGAGGGTGTCAAATCTCATTACAGATGGTTGTGAGCCACCATGTGGTTGCTGGGAATTGAACTCAGGACCCCTGGAAGAGCAGTCGGTGCTCTTAACCTCTGAGCCATCTCTCCAGCCCCGAACCTCAGTTTCTTGATCCTAAAGGGGGAAGTACAGGACGGAGTGTAGCTCAGTGGTAGAGAACATGTACGAAGTCCTGGGTTCCACCCCCAGTACGTGGGGTGGGGGTTAGTATCTAGCTGTAGTGTAGTGGTGTGATGCTGATGATGTAAATGAGTGCATATACAGTTGACTTTCTATATATAGGGAGTGCTTGGGGAGCAGCCGCCGCCGCCGCTGTTAGTATTTTAGCCACCTAAGGCAGAAGCATCCCTACCTCCTATATCCTCTGAGACTGGACCACGGCATTCCTTAGCCCCGGACTGCTACCTGGTCCTTCCTTAAGGTCTCAGGGGTTTGGATAAGTCCACCTGACTTGATTCTCTGTCTGAACCCTGTGTAGCCCAGGCTGGCCTCCTCTTTCTCTTGCACTGCCTCCTTGGGCTGGTTGTGGGGAGAGGGGAGAGGGTGCCTCGAGAACAGGCTGGAGGCAGAGTAGTGTCCAACAACTATTTCAGGGTCTGGCCTGTCCTCTCCTCACCTCGGAGTGGGGAGGGGTCTTGGTGGGGTCCCCATCCTGTCAGCCGTGGGAGCTCCTTGCCGGGCGAGAGGCCCCTCTTTTACGAATGGAAAGTGCAGTGTGCAGTCTTCTTTCCCATCCTGCTTGTGTCCCAGAGCCCAAAGGGGAGCCTTGTGGAGACAGACATGGGGAGACAGGGCCAGAGTTAATGTTCTCATTGATGCCTCTGGGACTGCGGAGGTGACCTCGGGCCAGTCACTTCCCTGCTCTGGATCCTGTGTTTCTCTCTCTAGGAGTCTAGTCTTTTTCCTGGTGGGAGGAGGGTTAGTGGTTTAAGAGGGACTTAAATTATTAGGAGAACCAGAACTGGGTATGTAGCTTAGTTGGTAGAGTGCTTGCCTACCATACCTGAGGTCCTGGGTTTGATTCCTAGCACTGCATAAAGCAAGTGTGATGGTAACACACTGTCATCTCAGCACTTGGGGGTGAGGAGGAAGATCAGAAGTTCAAGGCCATCCTCAGTTACAGAGCGAGTTTGAGGCCAGATACACAAGGCCCCACCTCAAATCCGTAAATAATAAATGTATGACCAGATGAAGAATTGAGCGAACTGTGCTGAAACCTTTGGGTCGGGCCATTCTCCTCCCCCCTCGTGTACTGTGGTTTGGCTCTTGCATGAATTCTGCTTTGTCCCAGTTCACCTGACTCTCAGGGAGAAGCTCTCTGTAACCCAGCTCACCACTGGCAGCACCCCCTGTTGTCTGCCCATATTCCTGACCTGGAACCTCTGGCAGAGGTTCAGATGCCTATAAAGCAGGTATTCATCTTGTCCCCCGATTAGGGACAACAAAAGACTTCTTTTGTCTCTTTACATCGTATGATGTTTTGGTTTTGGTCCTTGCAAGGTATATGCTGCTGTTTCCTCTTTAGGACGAGTTTGTGAATAGAGGGACTAGGGAATTGTTATTGTCCATTCACACAAGCAGACGTGAGCCTGGTGTTCTTTAAAAGTGAGACCCGACCCTACCTCTTCTACTTCTCAAAAGGAAGCTTAAAGGTCACCTTGAGGCTGTCTCAACCCCGATGGGACTCCAAAAAGAAAAATGACCTTTCTCTCCTGGGAAAAACAGGTGTCTGACTGGGATGGTATGAGGGAAGTCAGCCAGATGCTCAGCATCTGGGCCAAAAGGCCTCAGGTAGTGTGTTTCCAGGTGTGCCGGGGCCTTTGGAGGGCCTGGGCTGGTCACATGATGCCCGAGACTCACCTTTCCTCTCACCTCAGCCAGTCCAGTCCAGCACCTGCAGCTGCGCCCTAAGGAAAGCCCTGGTGAAACCTTGCTTTGCTCTCTGCCCTTGACCCGCTGCCCTTGACCCGTGTCTCTGGACTTGCCTTGCCTTATTAGTGAGCTGACCACACCATCTCACTTTCTGAATGTGAGTCTGAGGTAGAGGTTGACTTGGGGTGTCTGGCTCACTATGTTGGCTTCTAGAGCTTATTAGACACCCCCCACCCCACTCCCCCCCATTCCCCCCTTCCCCCCCCACTCCCGCCATGGAAGTCAGCTTTGTTACTGTACCAAAAATACTGAATATAATCTGTGTATAGGAAGAGAAAGCTTATTTTGGTTCACAGTTTTGGGGTCTCACAGATTAGCTGGCCCATTGTTTGCCTACGGAAGGGGTGACACTTGATGGCAGGACTGGGTCTGGGAAACCCGAGCCAAGGAGAAAGATGAGATGCCATCATCCCCTCAAGGACATGCCATTGGACCGAAAGGCCTGCTAGGCCTCTTTTCTTTCATTCCCACAACTTCCAGTAATACCACTCTGGGCCTCTGGGGACTGTTCCAGGTCCAGGTTGTCTTCCTAGCCCATGCCAGCCTGCGGCAGCTGCTCCCCTCCCGCCCCTTCTCCTCATACTGCTTCTCCCAGGTTCAGCATTAGGCCTGGCCTGCCCTGTGCCATCTTCTGTTGTTGGGGAGTGTGTTCTAAAATAATTACCGTTTATCGAGGATCTGCAGAGCAGTGTCAGGGACTCCGTAAAAGTAATCTTACTTAATTCCCACTGAAGTCTTAATAGAGAAAGGCTCTTCTGTTCTTCAGATGAGGAAACAGCTCAGGGGTTCTCGGCGACGCTGAATTGCTCTTCATTTTCTGTTGGTGTCTTGGCCTCCTGGCGGGGTGCAGCTGCGTTGACTGCCTCTCTCACTGCCCTCAGCTGGTGCATTAGGCGCTGTGTGGAGTGGTGGTCAGCTCCCCTGCACCTGCATTCGACAGGCCTCCATCTGAGGGGGTGGCATGCCCACCGTGGGAGCCCTCTTCCTACCCGAGAGAGCTGGAGGTGTTTTGTGTCCGGCTTTAGGCCTGTCCTCTAAGGCTGCTGAGCCTGTGTGGGTGCACACAGACCCTGTGCTGGCCTGAATCTGTTCCTTGTTCACGGGTGTGTGTGTGTGTGTGTTTGTGTGTCCCACCTGGCTCCTCCTCGCTGCAGCGGCTCTTAGCTGTCTGACGGAGCTTGCTTCTCTCCTGCTGGTCCAGAGGGTGACAATTGAAAGGGGATTTCCTTTAGCCAGAGGGGTGGCTAGTCTTGTGACTCTGACCTCCTGACCTTGAGGAAGAATGTACCAGGCTGCTCTTGGTTGTCCTCAGGGCCCAGTGGCATCCTCTGAGAGGCACCCTCTGTGATGGGAGCAGGTGGCACAATTTTCTTGAGCTCTAGAAGCAGTAGTAGTAGTTCATATTAGTACTGTGATTTGTTTCCAAAGCACTTGCATATACAATACTTAATTTTATCTTTTGTGGCTAAGGAAACTGAGTCTTGGGTTGTGACCTGCCTGAGGTAGGGGAAAGGAGTTGTTCCTGGACTGCTAGCCCAAGGTCCTGTCTTTTTTCCTGCCTGGCCAGCAAGCTGGGATTTCTTTCTTTTTTTTTTTTTTTAAACAAACAGGGTTTCACTCTGTAGTCCTGGCTGGCCTCGGAGCGCTCTGCCTGCCTCTGCTTCCCGAGTGCTGGTGTTAAAGGTGTGTGCCACCACACCTGGCCACACTGGATGTTAGTAAAGTTCCAGCCAGCAGTGGTGGCATAGGCCTTTTAAGTCCAGTACTCGGGAAGGAGGCAGAAACAGGCAGAACTCTGTGAGTTCAAGGCCAGATTGGTCTACATGGTGAGTTCCAGGACAGCCACCTTGTCTCCAAAATTAAAAAAAAAAAAAAAAGATGAGATCCAAAGTGGCTGTAGGAGCGAAATGACCAGGTGCATCCATGCAGGTGACGCGGTGGCTGTTAAGAAGGCTAGCGCTCCCTCCCTTGGGAAGGGAGGGCTGCAGGTGTGGGTGCCCAGGGCAACGAGGCTTTCCCTGGCCTCCGATGTCCCTGTGCTCTGTAAAGTGCGCCACTGAAGTCAGACCGAGGCTTGCCTCCTCACCTCCCTAGCCTGCAGAGCAGCAAACCTTTGAGATGAGAGAGGGTGCTCTTGTTCTCGGCGGCGTGGGAGGCTCTCCCACCCCCACCCGAAGGGAGAGGAGGAGGAGGAAAGAAGTGAAGTTCATGGGAAACTGGCTGGAAGTGGGTGTGAGTGCAAGAGGTCTGACCTCAGGTCAGGTGTTCTTTTTCTTCTGGTGTGGGGATTGAACCTGGGGCCTTGCCCATGTTGAATGGGGTAGGGGGTTGGGGGTGGGGGGGTGTCTCTACCACTGATTCACACCCCCATCCCCCAGCTCTGGTCTATGCCAATCCTCTGATTTTAGGCAAAGTACAGTATCTGAGCCCATTTCCCAATTCGTGATATTTTTGTTAAATGGTTGTTAATTTTATTTTTACTTTTTAGCTGTTTCTTATTAAACTCCTCGTTTAAAGACTGCTGGGTACTTGCACAGTTAAAAACATTGAAGCTTAGCTCTGGCCAACTTTGGAACCTGTGTTTTTTAGCGTCATATCTTAAGTTCAAAGGCCTTTTCAGTGTAGAAATTTCATTTTCCCCATAATCATTCTGAACTGGAGGGCTGAACGCCTTGTCAATTCTCTCTGGCTCAGTTTTTAAAAAGGGTTTAGGGAAAACTGACCCACTCCAAGGTCCACAATGAAGAACTAGTCCATCTCAGAGGTGGTGACATTCATACACACCCAGGGATGATGGGGACCTGGAGCTAAGGGGCCCCAGATGTCCTCTGGGAACAGCAGCCAGTACACAACCTGCAGCTGGGCTCCTCCCCCCCCTCAGCCCCCCACCTGCGTTCCTTCTGCAGGCAGAGGAGCCTGGCTCAGCACAGGCAGGGCCTGGGTTACTCCTGAGTCATCCACCGCCCGCCCGCCCGCCCCTGTGGGCTCCTGCAGCTCTTGCTCCCTCTGCAAATGTCTGAGTCAGATGAGTCTCCCCAAGGTTGTCTGCACACACCGCACTGGGCCAAACCGTCTCTTTAGATGCCAATAAACATCAACTGATACTTTAGGCAGCCCGTGATTATATGTGGGTATTTTTAATCTTATGGGCTAATCTAATTTTAACTGAACTAAGTTTTGGGTTGGCCTGGATCAGTGGGCTGCCCCTGTTCTCTGGAATCATGCTGATTTCATTTCCTTCCACCTAAAGCTCATCCAACACGTAGGACTGGTTTTGGTGTTTATTGGGCCAGACTAAGCCCTGAATTCTAATACTGCTTGCCAGAAATCAGGAGTCCCCGGATTATGGATTATCCCAGTACTTCCCAGAAATACATGTCCTCTGGTGCTGGAGGGCTAGGGTTCCTTCCCAGGCCTGGGGGTCCACTTACCTCCTAAACCAGAGTGGCTCATCTATAATGAGAGGATTCTGTGTGAGACCAGCTCACTGAAGGAGGGGGGATGACATCACAGGTTTATGTGAGACAGCCCGAAGTTCACCGAAACAATGAATAGCTGATACCACTCGCATAGCCCGTGCGGCATGCCGGGTAAAGCTTGAGAAGGCTGTCTTTTGCGCTGGTCAGCCTGAAGAAAGAGAGGCAAGAAGAGGCACACCAGTGGTAGTCTGCTTGCAGGCTTTCAGCTCGTGGTCCTTCAGGCATTAGAAGAAGTAAAGCGGGGCCCTGCTCAGTAGGCGCTTCCAGTCTGTTCAGGACCGGACGAGACGAGACAAGACTTGACAAGGAGTGGATGTGTCTGAGGGCTGGGGAGACTCCTGGCAGAGGGCGAGTTGAGAGGGAGTAGGCAGTCCCTGAGGGCTGTGGTAGTAGAGGAGCCTTTCCAAAAAGATGAGGTGGAACCTGAGCAGAGTCCTGGAGGGGACAGAAGTAGAGCAACATGCTGTACTTAGAAGCTGACCCCCATGAGGGCGAGTATGGAAGCCCCTTGAAGACAGGACCTGTGCTAACTTTCCCTCTGCCCTCTTGGAGATCTCTCTCTCTCTCTCTCTCTCTCTCTCTCTCTCTCTCTCTCTCTCTCTCTCTCTCTCCTTTTTCTTTCTTTTCTCTCTTCTTTTTCTTTCTTTCTTCCTTTGTTATGGTGTCAGCAAAAGCCAGAAAAGCTGCTTGACAGATTGGAAGTGAGCGGTAACCCTGTGAGCATTCACTTACTTATTTGTCTCTGGCACACAGAAAGGGCTCTGTAAATACTGGGGGGGGAGGGAGGGAGGGAGGGAGGGGCACATGACCGCCTTCCCTGTGGAGACAGGGTCCATACAGAGATCGGGGTACACTAGAGACCAGGTTGCTCAGAGAGGAGGAGAAAGGGAGTCCAGAGGCTCTTTGGTGGCCGCTGAATGGCAGGCCAGATATTTAACTGAAAGTGACTCAGGTGTTGGTTGGCATCTGAGTGATGCCGTGGTCGCTGCCTCCTCTGCATGGCCGTGATGCCGGTTGCAAGGGCCTTTGCAAGGGCCTCTGCTCTGGGCCGGGTGGGGTGTCTCTGGGAGGATCTGGTCTGTGTGGTCTGCCCTCTGTGTGTGTGTGTGAGTAAAAGTGAGCTACCAGAACCTCCACAGGGAGCTGCTGAGAGCGCTGATTGAATTAGGTTTTTCCTGAGAAGATTCCTCAAGCCATAAACTGCTCTATGCCTGAATTAATGAGACCAGCGGCCATAAACCACATAAGAAGGTATCTTGTTAATTTATAGTCATACCTGGACAGGTTAGTTATGGCTTCTCTTTGTTTGTATGTGGATTGGGTGTGGACTGGGGCCAGAATCTTCCTTTTGCAGCAGATTTATTTTTATACAAATAAAATAAGAGCAGCATAGTAAAATCCAACACCAGTCCAGGAGGGGATTAAGTAAAACGTGAAAGTCCCCCTGCTTAGCTCCCTGACCACTCTCCTTCACCTCCCAGATGTTGCCGCTCAGCTCTGTTGTGCGTCTTTTGCAGATTCCTCCACGCATGTGTGAGCTTATGTGCATCTAGGGCAGATTTGGTTTTCCTGAAGCCACAGCTCCAGGCTGTGACCTGGGACTTGACCCCTAGTACTGACGCTGCCTCTTTTCAGCGTAAGTCCTTTGGCTTTCTTGGACTTTGACTTTACTCTCCATTTCACTGTGAAGAGGCTCTGTGGGGGCCTTGGAATCGGAAGGGAGCCCCTGCTGACTGAAACACTTGGTAGGGAAAGTTTACAAAGTTCATCCTTTGTGGGTCAGTCAGGGTTCCCATAGATAGATCTCAGACCTCAAAGCACAGAATTCTCATGTATAGGTTCACGGTCATCTCTGATTCTAAGATTAAAGACATGGGTCCAGAGGAGAAGAACAGTGTGTCAGGAGGAGGCTCAGGCAGGGAATTGTGTGGTGCAGGGTGATGCTGGAATATGAGAGGAGATGAGAGAGAGAAGCTTCTGGAAGGAGATGGTCTGGAGAGGTGACCAGGGCACAGCCTCTCAAACTATGGGGTTTTGCAGCTGAATGTGGTCATGAAGCTTGATAAATTTCATAACAGTGGGTTTCCAAACATAACACCAAAATTTAGTTCAAAATCGAATGTGTCGTCATCAGCCCAGGGATCTATCCAGTGCTCCTTCCCCTCTTCCCCTGGGCTGTGTTGTGCATCCTCACCAGAAGCCCTGCTTTGGTTCCGAGTGTACAACATGCTCCATTCTGCGGTGTGTGTGTGTGTGTGTGTGTGCACGCGCAGTTGTGATGGCCACGAAAGCCGTCACACACTGCTGGGAGCATCCTGGCTCCAGCTCTAGACTATTGTGTCATTAATTGTAGTGGGGGTGGCTTTTCTTGTTTGAGACAGGGTCCTAATGTATCCCAGGCTGTTCGCAAAGTTTCTCCAAGGATGGCCTTGAACTTCTGCAACTGGCTTATGGGGTGCCGGAGATGAAATCCAGGGCTTCTCTTCATGCCAGATGTACCGTTTACTTTTCTATACCTGTGATAAAGCAGCATGATCAAAAAAGACTCATAGAGGAGGCTGGGGTTCCATTCCCAGCACCACGTGGTCTGTAATCCCAGCACTCAGGAGGCAGAGGCAGGTGGATCTGTGAGTTCGAGGCCAGCCTGGTCTACAGAGTTTCAGGACAGGCTCCAAAACTACAGAGAAGCCCTGTCTCAAAAAACAAAAACAAACAATAAACAAGCAAAAAAAACCCCACAAATAAATAAATCTTTAAAAAATGACTTATACCAGAAAGAGGGTTTTTTTTTGGCTTCTGGCTCCAGAGGGAAGCCTCCATAACGGCAGCGGAAGCAGGGCAGCAGGCAGACGGCTAGAGCAGGAACTCAGAGATCCGCCTGCCTCTGCCTCCCAGTGCTGGGATTAAAGGCGTGAGCCACTGCCAGTCTGCCCCAAATGACATAGTCTTCCAGCAAGGCTCTGTATCCTAACGATTCCAGAACCTTCCCAAACAGCACCAGCTGGGGACCAAGTGTTCCAGTCTGTGAGCTTGTGGGGACATTCCTCGCTCAGACCAGGCAAGCGCCCCACCAGCCGAGCTGCCTCCCGTCCCCCTCAGTTTTTTTTTTTTTAAGGAAAATTTTATTATTTATTTGATTAATTTTTTGGTTTTTCGAGACAGTGTTTCACTGTGTAGCTCTGGATGTTCTGGAACTCACTTTGTAGACTAGACTGGCCTCGAACTCACAGAGATCTGCCTGACTTTGTCTACCAAGTGCTGGGATTAAAGGTGTGTACACCACTACCCAGTAGAACATTTTATTTTTATCTTGTTATTTGTGTGTGTGTGTGTGTGTGTGTGTGTGTGTGTGTGTGATATGTGGGTGTCTGCAGAGGCCAGGAAAGGGGTCAGATCCCTGGGACCTGGAGTTACAGGCAGTTGTGAGTATCTAATGTGGGTGCCGAGAGCTGGACTCGGTCCTCTGAAAGAACAGCAGTGCTTTAAACCGCTGGCCCAGCTCTCCAGCTCCATCTCCCACTGTTTGTTTATTCATTCACTCATTTGTTCATCTGAGTCTGATGGTCCATCCCTGGCTGACCTGACACTTACCATGCAGTCCAGGCTGACTTTGAACTGATAGCAGTCCTCCTGCCTCAGCCTCCCTGCTGTTGAGATTACAGAAGCGACCATACTCAGCTCATTGCAGTTGTTGTTGTTTTTACTATGCATAAAAATTTTCTGTTCTCATATAAATATAGTGGTTTAATTATGGGAAACAAATACTTAATAATTCCTACCATCATTCCTCAGCATGTAAAGCAGTAAATTGGTACATCTTTGGATTGTATTGTGATTGTGGTAAACTATTTGATTTTGAAATTGCTGTTTGAGTTAATTTGAATTTCATTAAAAAAAGAAGAGGAGGAGGAGGGGTCTGGAGAGAGAGCTCAGTGCTTAAGAGCACTGACTGCCCTTCCAGAGGTCCTGAGTTCAATTCCCAGCAACCACATGGTGGCTCACAACCATCTGTAATGAGATCTGGTGCCCTCTTCTGACCTGCAGGCATACATGCAGACAGAACACTGTATACATAATAAATAAATAAATCTTAAAAAAAAAAAAAAAAAAAAAAAAAAAGAAGAAGACGACAATCTAGTGAATTTTGGACAGGAATTAGGACAGAATTTCCAACAATTTCTGAAATGGCCCTAAACATTTGGTTATTCTGTCATTTTATACCACACATAAACTTGTTTATTTAAAAGAACAATTTAAAAACCACATTTGTCCATTTACGTATGTGGGTGCATGTGTATGGTTGCACACATAGAGAACAAAGGACCTTCTTTCTCCATCACGTGGGTCCCAGGGATTGAGGTCAGGCTATCAGGCTTGGAGGCAGGTGCTTCTACCCACTGAGCAATCCTGCTCACCCCAGGGTATAGCCCGAGCTGGATTTGAACTCATGAACTTCTTACCTCTGCCTCTTCAGCATATCCTTCCTGTTGGCGTGTGCCACCACAGCTGGTGGTACTGTATATTTATGCACAGCAGCATTCTTAGAATTGATGATTACAAAGTTGAAGTATTGATCAACTCAGAAAAACAATGAAGATGCTCTATGTTCTGCAGTATCAAATATTCAGTCAGAATTTAACTTGACCAGCCATCTCATTAGCTTGTAAATCTGTTATCTTTAACAAATAGTAAAATTACATGTATGTACTGAACAAGTGTGTGAAAGTGAACTTGTCTTTGTTCTGTGCGTGTGTGTTCAGCCCGCTGTTCATGCACCACGTGTGTCTGGTGCCCACGGGGCCCAGACAGCGGCGTTGGTCTTCTGGCACTGGACTTGCAGGCAGTTGTGAGACACTGGGTGGTGCTGGGAAGAACAGCCAATGCTCTTAACTGCTGAGCCATCTCTCCAGCCCTCTTAAAATAAATTTCTGTGTGATTTCTTGTCAGTAAATGTTTTGTTTTGTGTAACTTTTATATATTTATATACCTAGGCTCACATAAAAACTTCTTCAGCAAAGGAGTTACAATGGGAAAAGTTTTTTTTTTCTTTTTATTAAGTACATTTTGTCATTTATTTTACATCCTTCTGTTGTCCCCCACCCCCCTCTCGGCTCCCCTCTGCCCCTCCCCCATCCACTCCTCTGTTTCTGTTCAGAAAGGGGCGGGCCTCCCACGGGAGTCAGCAAAGCATGGCACATCGGGTTGAGGTAGGACTAAGGTCCTCCTGTGTATTGAGGCTGGGTGAGGCAACCCAGTATGGGGACCAGGTTCCCTGAGCCCACTGCTAGGAGTCCCACAAAAAGACCATGCTACACAAGTGTCACACGTATGTAGAGGGCCTAGGGCGGTCCCAATGGGAAAAGTTTAAGAAGCCTTGCTCTCGGGGAGAAAGGAACATTCCTGGCGAAGGGCGTCTAGCCTAGGTGGAAGAATGGACAGAATAACTGCTGTCCTGGGACTCTCTGTGGAGACCAGGCTGGCCTTGAACTCACAGAGATCCGCCTGCCTCTGGCTCCCGAGTGCTGGGACTAAAGGTGTGTGCCACCACACCTTGCCGTTTTCTGTTTGGGCTATCACAGGGGACAAGGCCAGTAGTGGCCACAGATTCTGAAGGCCAAGTGCTCGAGTCTTGCGCTGTGGGAAATTAGAAAGGGTGAAGGACTGCCTTCTGGTAGGGTTCCCCGGACACTGTGGTACCTGATCCTGAGAGGAGTGGAATTTCAAAAATTAATGCAAAAAGAGCGAGCCATGTCAGGAGTGGGGGGTTTCCTGGAGGAAGAGAGGCCCATGACTGCTAAGTAGAGAAGGCATTTCTGCACTGGGAAACAAAGTGATACCACTGGCCTCTCCTGCACGGGGCCCTTGGGAAGGCCAGGTTGCCATGGTGAGCCCAGCTCACACCTTAGGTGTGACTCAGTCCTCTCCCTCTTTTCCCTAAAATGCTTGGGGCCCAAACACACCTCTCAGACCCTGTAAGAGGAAGCAGCCACCAGGGAGATAGACCCACCCAGAAGGTGGGTAGTCTTTGAGGTTACATGCTAGGCCTCTGTTGTTTCCTAGACCAGGACTCCTGTTCTCTGTTCTCATCTTGCTTCTGGGAGGTACAAAGAACCTTTTCATAGTCTGTGGCTCCCAGCCCCAAAGGGAAAAGAGACATGTTGATGTAGTCCCCTTGCTGTTCAGTTGAGACCAGGGACGATTGGCCTTGGGCCACATGAGCATTAATGGCAGAAACAGGGTTCTTTCCTGGTCTTTAACACAGGTCTCTCTAGGCCGTGGGACTGGAGGAGGGGCTGTGATCTATGCCTGGATATAACAAGCATTTATTTTTCCAGGGGGATTGTTAAGCCTAAGGAAGGGCGGTACCTCTTCAGGGACCAGGAAACTGTTAGGTATTGGCCACACTGGTCCTTACCCATTGAATCTTTTAGATCGTGTAGTAATTACAAGTCAGTGCGGAGCTGAAGTGCTCTGTGTTTTTTGTTTTTCAAGACGGGGTTTCTCTGTGTGGCCCTGGCTGTCCTGGAATTCCCTCTGTAGACCAGGCTGGCCTCAAACTCACAGAGATGTGCTTGCCTCTGCTGGGATTAAAGGCGTGCGCCACCACGCCTGGCTAAGTGCTCTGTTTTTTATAGCATTTTTACCATCAAATAAGAGCCTGTCTCCTGGGTTCTGGGTCAGGCCCGTGAGAATCCAGATGTTGTACTAGGTAGGCAGGGTGCCAGCATGGGGCAGAGCCAGTTACATAACCAAGCAAGTCCAAGACCGAGCTCACAGCTAGATGGAAGGAGAGAAAAGGACAGGCACTCTCCCACCCCACCCTCCCTGAGCCTGTCCTGTCCAGCTGCACAGAGACCTTTAAAACTGCTTCTCTTGTCAAGCTCAGGGGTCTTGAGGAGTGAAGGGGGGAGATGGGGCGAGTGGGTGAGACTTGAGGTGCACATGGAATTCAGTGGCGTTGGGAGCGGGGAAGAGAAGACAGACCTGCCCACTGGAAGGGTCAAGACGCCTTGTGAGCTAGGCCCTGGAGGGTAGTTCCGGTGTGTATGCAACTGTATGAAACACTTGTCAATCTCAGTCTCCCTGGGCATCACTTCAAGTTCTTCCTGGAGGCGGAACCATTAGGTTGCTGAAAACTGCCCCGAGCAGTTCTCTGTGGAAATAGTTGTGGTGATTCGGGTCACAGGCTCTGCCACCCAACCTCAGATCTCAGCTCTACTGGTCTGTCATGCCACGACCCTGAATGAGTAAGTCATCGTCACTGAGTCTCAGTAGTCATTTGTGACACAGTGTGACAGTTAACTTCCAGGGCTAGCAGGAGGACACTGGGAGAGGACCGGCATAGATGGCTTGTACAGAGTAAATGGTGACTCCTAGGATCAGGAGAAAAGGAGTGTTGGCTGACTTCCCACTCAGAAGGGTGTTGGTGTCCTGCTGAGTGGGTGTGTCCAGTGGTGTGCTTAGCACAGGCTGATGTGGCAGTGGGTAGAGGACACAAGCCTTTCAATGAATGTGCATACCCCTAAGCATACATTCCCTACAGGGCAGGGAACCTTGTGTGTGAGCGTGTGTGTGTGTGTGTGTGTGTGTGTGTGTGTGTGTGTGTGTGTGTGTGTGTGTGTTGGGGATCCAGACCAGATCCCCATCGGCCTAAGCATGAGCTCTATCACTGAGCTACACTTCATACCCAGGAAGCCTTTTGAGGAAGATGCTCTTGCCTTAGCTACCCAGCTGAAGTAACAAGACTCATTCCCCGAAACATCTAATGAGGAAGGCATGGTTTTAGCTGGCAGATGAGTATGTAGCTATAAAAGCACTCAATTTCACAGAGCGGTTATTTTTGTTTGTGTGTTTTGTTTTTCTCAGACAGGATTTTGCTCTGCATTTCTTGCTAGTCTGGAGCTCACTGTGCTTCTCCGGGCTGGCCTGAACTTGTTTTATCCTCCCGAGTGCTGGGATTATAGGTGTGAACCACCATACTCAGCTCAGATAGTGGTTGTGTGTGTGTGTGTGTGTGTGTGTGTGTGTGTGTGTGTGTGTGTGTGTGTGTGAGAGAGAGAGAAGAGCGGGGCCAGTTTCTCTGCACCTTATTTTTTGAGACAGGGTCCTTCCAGTGCTGGTATTACAGACATGTGCCACCATGCCTGGCTTTTTACATGGGCACTGGGGGTTCAAAGTCAGGGTTTAGGACCACCCAGCAAACACTTTGCTGACTGAACATCTTTTCAGTGCACTTCCCCCTCTTCTTGCTTTTTTTTTTTTTTTTTTTTTTTTTGTGACAAGGTTTCCCTGTACAGCCCTGGCTGTCCTTGAACCCAGAAATCTGCCTGGCTCTCCCTCCCAAGTACTGGGATTAAAGGTGTGCCTTTAATCACCACTTCCCAGATTCTTTTTTCCCTCCCTCCCTCCCTCCCTCTCTCCCTCCCTCCCTCTCTCTTCCACCCTCTCTCTCTCTCTTCTTCCCTCCCTCTTTTCTTTTTCCTGTAAGTTCAAGGCCAGACTGGGCTACATAGTGAATTGCAAGACAGCCTCAAACACTGTGTAAGCAAAGGAAATGAAGATTCCTTCCCCTCCTGCCTCCATCTCCTCAGTGCTGAGGAATGCCCCACTGTACCTGATCTTTTATGGTGCCAGAGATCAGACCCAGGGCCTTATACTTGTCAGGCAAGCACTCTGTCAACTGAGTTACATCCTTAGCCCATGAGATAATAGTTTTTTGTTTGTTTGTTTGAGACAGGGTTTCTCTGTGTAGTTTTGGTGCCTGTCCTGGAACTCACTCTGTAGACCAGGCTGGCTTTGAACTCACAGAGATCCGCCTGCTTCTATCTCCGTGCACCGCCGCCGCCGCCCGGTGAAATAATAGTTTTTAACAGCCCCAGATCCGAGTGCAAGATGATCTGTGCCAATGTTAAGGCGGAAAGCTTCGCCCCTTTTCAGTTTAATCACCGTTCCTACGCCTCAGTTTCTTTGGTCCAACAGGGGGTGTCTGTAAAGCTCTGAACATACTGTGAGAATTGGGAGCTGCTCCTGGTCCTGCCACATTAGAAGAGGATGCTGTTAGGTGTGTGACCTGAGTGTCATCGTTACTCAGGGTAGAGGTACAAGTGAGAGTGTAGGCTGGATTGGGTGGTTTTGTTGTGAGTTAGGCGTGGAGAGACAGCAAGCATCGATGTCTGCTGAGAACCGCTTGCTGGGGATGGAAAGTTGAGCAAGAATAGTCACTCGGGAGAAGCTGGCGAGTAAACAGGCATTTGGGATGTGCTGTGAAATACCACAGCGGGGCCGCAGAGGCCTGGTACATTGTGTGAGTGTGTGTGTGTGTGTGTGTGTGTGTGTGTGTGTGTGTGTGTGTGTGTGTGTGTGTGTGTGTCTCATCTTCCAGAGCGTTGAGCTGGGTCCGGAAGGTGAAGTGTTTAGTGCTCAGCTTACCTGGAGGGAGGATGGGAGGGAAGCGGCAGGCAGTGAGATGATGCAGAGCCAGAGGTGATGGTGACTGCCATTTGCTTCAAAAAGTGCTGATGCTTAAACAGGGTCTCCCTGTCTGTCCTTGAACCCATGGCAGTCCCCCTGCCCTACTCTACTGGATGCTGTATTTACGAGAGTGACCCAGCACATCCACATGGCTTGCTTTTGAAACCCACTGGGACAGGTCGAACCCTCCCCCAAACAGCCTCCCCCCCCTGCCTAGCCAGGCAGAGAAAGCAGGAGTACCCAGTCATAGATGAGCTTGGGGAGAGGCTATGATGTGTTGTCCTTAGACCGGGAAGAGGGAGCCGCTTGACCAGCCTTGCCAGTGCCCGCTCTTGTGCTGAGGTCTCCTCTTAGTGCATAGCTGTCCATTTTCATGGCGTCCTTGAGCAGATCAAGTCAGGGTGTTTGCCTTTATCCAGCTTATAACTACCAGAAAAACGACCCAGGATAATTTAGCACTTGGGGATTGCTGTGCTACTGTTCAAAGCATGGAAGCCCCTAGAGAGGGAAGAGATGTGACTGGAAAACCCAGCGAGCCTCAGTGTAAAGCAGCTTCAGCAAGTCCTAAGCAAAGAGGTAGCAATCAGGAGAGGCCTGGGACACTGTCCAAGACTGAGCAGCTGGTGTGCGTAGCCACCCGAGGGGACGCCCGTCTAGCTTGAAGCATCTGCGTTGGCATGCTGGCAAGTGACGTTAGGTAGGATGGAGTGGACTGGGCTTCTGAGCATCTGGAATTCTAGTCAGGGGGCTGTAGCCTAGGTCAATGGTTCCTCCTCCCCTGTTTCCACACCTATTACATCTTAGGGTGACTCTGGCCCCCAGGCCTGTCTGTCATGAGGTGATCACAGAGAAATGTAAACCAGAACGTGGTGTTCCCTCTGAAGATAATTCTGATGCTTCCTCTTGAACTCGAGACAAAATCCAGAAGAGATGCAGCCTATACCTTTCTCTGTCATGCCCTGGGCTCCCCCGCCCCCCCCACTCCAGTCCATCTTCTCCGTGAGACTAGCGTTTGCTCGTCCCCCAACCTGGAACACTGTCTGTAGACTGACCCAAACTAGGACTGTCATTCAGGCCTCAAGTCACATGTCCCTTCAGAGTGGCCTTCCTGACCACCCAGGCTAATGTCAGTAGGTGCCAGCTCCATCTTCCCTGTACCAGTTTATTCCAGATGCTGGGACGCAGCCAGGATTGAGACGGAAGAGTGCTTGGGGTCAAGGGCTCACTAATGCGGGTGTGGAGCATTAAAAGTAGATCCAACAACATCAGACAGAAATGTGTACCTGAGGAAATGAACATAGGTCAGGAAGGCCCTCTGAGGAGGTGGCTGAATGACGGGAGAGAGGCAAACCGCTTTGCAAAGACCAGGGTCCTGAAGAGGATGAGTCTGAGGAGGTTGTAGTCAGGCAAGGAGGAGGCAGGGGCCAGACTTTGTATGGGCCTTAGGTTGGCTATTTAAGAATCAATGCTAAGGCCGGGCGGTGGCTCAAGCCTTTAATCCCAGCACTCTGGGAGGCAGAGCCAGGCGGATCTCTGTGAGTTCGAGGCCAGCCTGGTCTACAGAGCGAGATCCAGGACAGGCACCAAAACTACACAGAGAAACCTTGTCTCCAAAAACAAAAACAAAAACAAAAACAAAAACAAAAAAAAAGAAAAGAAAGAAAGAAAAGAATCAATGCTAAGTATGGTATGGTCCCATCCAGAGCAGCATGGGCTAGCCTGGCCTGGGGTGTATAGGGAGTCAATGTTAGGGAGCCCTTTGAGACTTGGACTAGTTACAGAGTGAGCTGTGTAAAGCTCTGCTCATCCATTCCTCAGCCTGGGACCGAGACAGGAGAACCAAGTTTCCCAACAAAGCACCCACCCCTTGCCAGGTGGCTGGTGGTGTTGGAGTGCCAGCCTAGGAGAGCCACTAAGAGGGAGGGGCCAGTGAGCCAGAGCAGTCAGTCATAACGGACTCAAGAGGGGGAGGGAGGGAGCTGAGCGGGTGCCAGGAGCTGTGAGGCCAGTGTCAGCTTCAGGGCCGTCAGCAAACATGGCCAGTAAGAGGGCATGGCAGCGCAGAGCTTCAGGACCCATTTCAGCGCTAGAGTCATAGCCTGGAGCAGTTGGCAGACCATGGAAGGATGGTTAGAATCCACATCAGATTTCAGAACTTTGAGAAACCCTCGACTAAGTCCAGAGTCCTGCGAGTGCCATAGAAGAGAAGTTTGGGGGCCTGGCAGCCATGTGGACCTGGTGTGCAGAGCTGGGGTCGTGGAAGGAGCATGGTAAGAGCATCTAGCAACAGGGGCTCATGGAAGCTGTGGACAGAGCCTGGCCTAGCCTCTCATCTCACAGAGGAGGAAACAGAAGGCCCAGCGGAAGTGACTTGCCCAAGGGCAGCAGCGGGTGGTGGCAACACTGGGGTTGGGCTCAGCTGTGGTAACGGAATGGCCTTCTTCCCTCCATTCCTGCTCCTCCTTCTTTATTTATTTATTTATTTATTTATTTATTTATTTATTTATTTATTTATTTATTTATTTATTTTTTGGTTTTCGAGACAGGGTTTCTCTGTGTAGCCCTGGCTGTCCTGGATCTCGCTCTGTAGAACAGGCTGGCCTTGAACTCACAGAGATCTGCCTGCCTCTGCCTCCCAAGTGCTGGGCTTAAAGGTGTGCGCCACCACTGCCCGGCTTCCTGTTTCTTCTTTACAGGGAGCTAGGGCTTCCTCTGGCATTCCACCTTTTCAGCTTGCCGCTGACCTCTTGTGCTTGGGCAGAGATGTGTGGGAAGTGGCACCCACCGTAGGTGTTGACACAGTGGCGGGAGATCCAGCAATGGCAGCTAACATACAAAGTGGTTGTAGTGATACAGGGCACAGCACAATGGGTCCTGGTGGCAGATGGGTCTCTGTGATGCTGCCCCTTAGAATGTGTTGGTGACAAGAAGGTTTGAACTTGGCTTTGAACTAATTCCAAGTGGGCTCAGAATTAGTGTAGAAGACTGAGATCTGCTGTGGACGGAAACTGCCGGTGTCTAAGGCTGAGCATGGGGACTCAGTGCTAAGGACTTCTCCTGGAAGGTGGAGAGTGGAGACGAAGTTTTCTCCCCGTGTTCTTGGCTCTGAGAGATTTCTGCCTCCTCCCTCTGTGGATAATTAGCTTCCTAAGAAATTGGTCAGATGGGAAGCTGCAGGAAATGGTTTGGGACAGGGATTGTGTAGGAGTTGTGGGAAGATGGGAGAGGAAATAGCTGCCTCCAAGCAGCAGGAGGTGACTCCCTTCTGAGGTGGGGAGGGGAGAGTGAGGGAAACCTGGGCTGGGCTGAGAATGTGAAATGGGATGGAAGCTGTTCTGGATGGCCGAGGCCTCCACAGCTCTTGTGGTCCCAGGAGAGGGGCAAGGCTGGCTGGCAGGATCCGGCCTTTCCAGGTTAACAGGGGCTGAGGTCCTAATGGGAGTTGGGGGGGGGGCAATGTAGGCCAGAGGCGAGATTGATGGGCCAGCTGTGCTGCTGATGCCTTGTGTGGCCTGGCCCTTGGCATTATTGTGGACCAGGGTCTGTTTTGAATGCTGGGTGTAACTGGCACCCTGTCCTGGCATCAGCTGTCTCTCACCCTGCCCCAGCTCCCAGCAGATCCAAAGCTTTAGTGTGGACCTGACTTTTGCCCCTATTTGGCCTCTCTGGCCAAACAGCAGCTGTCAGGGTGCTGAGGCTTCTGGGGAGTCTGGATCCACTCAGTGGCCAAACCACGCTGCTAGTGTCTGGCAGTAGGGAGCAAGTGGTCCCCACGTTAGAACTGAGGAACAAGCGGCCGTGGAGCGGCTGGGATGGTTCTGTAGGTGGGGATTCAAGGCATCCTTCCAGACAGCCTCGGGTCAGTGTATCCTGACAGCCTAAGGTCATGAGTCAGTAGACCTGACTTGAGTACCAGCTCCACTGTGCCCCCTCTGTGACTAGGAAGATGACCTGGCTGCATGAATGTCTTTGTAACACCCTTCCCATGCATTTAATTGTGGAATTACATGCTGTGTACTGTAACAGATATGCATAATCCTTATGTAGTGTGTTACATACATAATCTTCTTTTCTTTTTTTTTTCTTTTCTTTTTTTTTTTTTTTTTTTTGGTTTTTCGAGACAGAGTTTTTCTGTGTAGCTTTACGCCTTTCCTGGAACCCACTCTGTAGCCCAGGCTGGCCTCGAACTCTACATACGTAATCTTTAAATGTGCTATTTACAATGTGTGCATCCACATAAACTACCTAGATAAAGATACTGGACATCGTTGTACACTCTGCATTCCCTTGTGCTCTGGTTAATACCGCTCTCCTCCCCTGGAATGGCCACTATTCTGACACATCTATTATTGTTGTTAGTTTTACATGGTTTTTATTGGTTGTTTTTGAGATGGTCTCATGTAGTCCAGGCTGGCCTCCAACTAGCTGCGTAGCTGAGAATGACCTTGAACTCCTGATCTCCTGCTGCTTCTCCCGCATGCTGTGATTACAGGCATCCACCACCATACCCCAATGTTTCACCTTTTTTCAGATAAAAAGATGGTATATTCAGGTGGTGGTGGCGGCGGCGGCGGCGGCGGCGGCGGCGGCGGCGGCGGTGGCGGCGGCGGCGCACGCCTTTAATCCCAGCACTTAGGAGGCAGAAGCAGGTGGATCTCTGAGTTTGAGGCCAGCCTGGTCTACAGAGAAAGTTCTAAGACAGCCAGGCCTATACAGAGAAACCCTGTCTGGAAAAACGAACCAAACAAAAATGTCTTGTGTGTGCCGTCTTCTGCTGAGCACGTTTGTGGGTTCCTCTTTGTTGTCGTACCTAGCAGAGGCTTATTCTCTCAGTTGCTGAGGTATATATGGTGTCACTGCGGTTGGTTTAGTCTCCTGTTGATGAGCAGTTGCTTCCAGTTTTTGACAATTATGAAGAAAGCTGCTTTGAGAATTCTTGTACTCCATGGGCTTTTTGCGGGAATTAAATGAGATAATCTATTACAGTAAAGTGTTAAATATTGAATTATGACTCAGAAAAATTGTCCCCCAGGGGGGTTGTGGGTTTTGTTTTTTTGTTTTTTCCAAAAGAATTTAAACACCAGTGTATCCTACTTGGCCCTATTTCTATAGTGGTAAGAACTATTTAATAAAAAAAGTCAGCCTTAAAAACAGGCTTACTGTTGCTGTTTATATTCTTGTTTGTTTGTTTGTTCAAGACAGGGTCTCTCTGTTTAGTCCTGGCTGTCCTGGAACTCACTCTGTAGACCAGGCTGGCCTTGAACTCACAGGGGTCCAGCTTCCACTACCTCTGAAGTGCTGTAATTAAAGGTGTGGGCCATGTGACCAATGAATGAGAACAGTGTGATATCATCATAATACATGTATGCAGTCTATACTAACCAGAGTAGGGTAGTTGGCATATTACCTCAGATGGCAATAATTTCTTTGTACCGGGAACACTCAGATCCTCTCTTTTGAAAAATTTGATTGGTTGTCAGCAACCTTGGGAATGTGGCCTGTGTCTCATAGGCCAGGCCCACAGTCCCTAGCGCTTCAGAAAAACTGTTACAGACCATAGTTGTTGTGCCCTAGAGCATCGGGAGTCCTTCCTGCTGTCCCTTACCCTCGTGTGCAGTCGGCCTCTGTCTTCCCCTCCTCTTACCTCTCCTAGGCTCTGGTCATCACCTGACTGCTCTTGATTTTATGAAGTCAACCTTTTAGTTTAATATCCATATTTATTTATTTATTATTATTATTATTATTTTATTTATTTATTTATTTTAGTTGTTCAATGCAAGGTTGATCTGTGTAGCCTTGACTGTCCTGGAACTCACTCTGTAAATCAGGCTGGACTTGAACTCTTAGAGATCTGTCTGCCCCTGCCTCCTGAGTGCTGGGATTAAAGGCACGGACCAATACCACCTGGCGCATATCCATATTTTATAATTGAAATTTTTAAAATTTAAAATATATTTTATGTGTAGGGATGTTTTGGCTGTATGTATGTCTGTGCATCACGAGTGTGCTTGGTGCTCACAGGAGCCTGAAGGGGACATTAAAGCCACTGGAACTGGAGTTATAGACAGTTGTGAGTGCTGGGAACTGAACCCAGGTCCTCTGCAAGAACAAGTGCTCTTAACTACTGAGCCACCTCTTCAGCCCCTTGTTTTATAGTTTTTTGTTTGTTTGCTTTGTTTTTTGAGACAGGGTTTCTCTGTGCAGCTTTGGAGCCTGTCCTGGAACTCACTCTGTAGACCAGGCTGGCCTCAAACTCACAGAGATCTGCCTGGTTCTGCCTCCCGAGTGCTGGGATTAAAGGTGTACACCACCACCGCCCGGCTTGTTTTATAATTTTTTAATTAAGTGATTTTTAATTTAAATTAGCAAAGACACAGGTTCCACTGTGTCGTTTTCATGTATGTGCTACACTTTTTCTAATTTGTCCCCTCGCTCACACACCCCCCCATTCCCTTCCTGCTCACCGGTCTCCCTTTCTGTTTTCGTGTGACACACACTCTCTTTCCCTCCTCAGCATCTCCCTTCTCATGTCCCCCTTTCCAGTTCTTGGAGAGTCTCAGGTGAGCCCTTAGCTCATGGACTTTGTGCCTCATCTGAGGGCTGGTTTCTTCCCTCTCCGTGGAACCCTGTCTGGCTTCAGGCTTGAATACCCTGAGCTTTGCTTTTCTCATTGTTATAGTAGAACCTGTACCCACCTTAGAGAAATGCCATGAGGTTTAAATGTGCTGATGTACATGAGTTAAACACAGAACAAAATGGAAAGTGATGTGTACGTGCTATTTATTATATAGAAACAGCTACAGGAGCTGCTCAAGAAGTTAATCAGCCCCATCATGTTACACTGGAGGAAACCAAAGCCCCCACAAATCCACAAAACCAGCAAATGACAGGGCCAGAACCAGCCAGGGATTTCTGATGCCTGGGAGCCTATGTGCCTACTTTCTGGGCAAAGAGAACTCCTTAAAGTCGTGTGTCCCGTGTCCCGTCCCCCGTCCCCCCCCCCTCCCCCCCGAGCCTGAGCTTTTTTCCGGTCTCCTTTCCTATGTGTAGGGCTCCTCGCTAGAGAGGAACGACACTGTGGGGGTGTCCAGCTTCAATGTCCCCCTGGGTCCTGGCTGAGGTACTGTGGTACCGGAACTTGTAGGCAATGATGCGTGCTTGATGTTGAAGTTGGAAGCTCCGCTCCAGCCTCACTCTCCCCATCCCCATCCCCGCCCCCTCTCAGAAAGCCCACCGAGAGACAGCACCTACAGGGCATTTAACCGCTGCACCATAGACCTGCCTCGTGAGTTCTCCTTTTCCCCGAGATCGCCCAGGAGTGCTTTGCCCAGATTAAACCTGGTCTCGTTCATTCGGCTCGATTTGACACACTTATCACTCACTCATCAGCCTGGGATCTAAGAGGGCAGAACAGAGATGCAGGGATTTGGATGAGAGGAGATGTTATCCTAGTCAGCCACAGCATCCTTGCTGTCCCAACTGGAACAGCCTGGGCCTCCCCTCGTCCTCCAAACTAAAGACGTCAGGCTGGAACTTCTGGCCCCTCCTCGTAGGCAGACTTCCATCGGCCTGGATTTGAGGATTCTCTCAAACTCTGATTTTACCTCATAGCTCTGAGAGGATGGAGAAGCGGGCACCTCCAGATCTGTGTGAGACTATAGCCATGGCTGAGATCACCTGGGGACAGATCTGACTGGTATCGATGGGGCCTTTCCCAGGAAGCCTTTGGCGTGCTAAGGTTTACACGGTACCAGCCCAGGTGAGCCTGACTCTGGTGTTTAGCCACCGCATTCAGTACCAGGCACAGAGCTCAGAAATGGCTTTTTGTACCCTGGCTCCTGTCCTCTCCGGTGACCACAACTCATTATAAAAGGCTTTGCTGACGATAATCAAGGAGCCAGGCTGGGCCTGCCTGGGAGTGCCCTGTTGGCCCAGGGCGGGGGCTGGGGAGAGCCCTGCTATCTGCTTTCAGGGTGGGGTCTTGAAGTGACGCTTGTCCTGGGGCAGCGAATGGTGATGAGAGATAGTCCCGCACAAAGTCCTGCACCGTGGGCAGTGGGCACCAGCAGCTCACGGTCCAGCCTCAGCTCACCTGGCTCCCTCTTAGCTTCTGCCTGCTCATCTCAGCTGTTCCCCCTCACCCCATGGTAATTTGTAAGGAGGGACCCCAAAATTCAGCAGGTAGATAACTTACTTTGGAAAGTGGTAAAACTGGATGAACTTGAATCCTGGGAAGTCAGGGAGAAAGACGTCCAAAGTTGTCTGGTCCCTCCCTCCATTATATGCCTGGGCAGAGACAGGGCCAGCGTCACCTTCTGAAACAGGGCAGGCAGTATGGCAACTGGGGCTCAGGAGCTGGGGTTCCCTCTCCTGTCCTTTCATGCTGAAGCCTCACTTGTTCCTGTGGGCACACAGAAGCAGCCCAGGTTATGACTGTCCTTTGGATCACTGAGAAAATTGTCACCCAGGTCATTTTCTTGTTGGTGCAAATGAGGAACTGTTGAGAAACAGGCCAGTGGGTGTGCGTCAGCCTGCACTGGGGTCACTGCTTGGCCTTAAATCCAGCCTGGCCCTACCAGCTAGGCGGTCTCGAGCCTCTGTGAGCCTCAGTTTCCTTTATCTGTGCTGGAAATGTGATGAAGCCTGCATCAGTAGGTAGTTGAGAGACTCAAGCCTTCATGAGTGTCTCCATCTCTTAAAACTGGGTGCATGAGCTGATTAGAACCAACACCCCTCCCCCCAAGTTTCAGGCACTCTGTCCTCCCCTGTGGTGGCTGCTTCTCCAGTTCTGGTTGCCACAAGCATCTTCTTGCCGTGCCCCGGGGGAGGCATATGTACCCTTCCTCTGCAGAGTGGGTCTCCGCAGTCCACACTGTTAGTGCAGCACCAGGCGGAAGCCAGGGCCGACAAAGGCCTCCTTATCTCCTTCCTGTGCACATGTGCTTATTTTTACGGGGTTGGCTGGCTGGCAAGCAAGTAGGCAGGCAGGCAGCTTTCATCCTGCCTGGGACCCTTGGGCTTCCATGCTTGGCTCAGCTGAAGGGGTACCAGCCTCCAGCCTGGTACTCCTTCCCGAAGACCAGAGGGCATCAGCAGGAAACAGTTACCAGGCCTGGCACGATGGCACAGCTTGGCCTCTGCAGTCAAGCAGTCCTGAGATCCGGTCCTGGTTTGGTTGCTTCCCGCCTGTATCACTTGAGCTAATTCCTAAGCTCTGGGTCCGTCCGTCCGTCCGTCCGCTGGGGAGGGGGAACAGTAGGCCTGCCTCATGGCCCTGCTGAGGCTAAATGAGAAAGCCGCAGGCTTCCTGGTAGTTCTGCCTTTGGTGTCAGTCTGTGGCTAGAGGGTGCACTGTCGTGTCCCCCTCCCCCAAAAGTCAGTGCCTGCAGTCATTAAGCCGAGGCCTTCAGGCTGGACCCGCAGGGCTCCATTCCTCATTGTCTGGATGCTCTTTCCTCTCTCCTTCCCAGGGTTTGTCTGCATTTTGTGGGGCTTAGAGGGACCGGCGGTTTAGAGTGGGCGAGTGGTCTGCCTGAGATCCCACAGGAGATAGAGAAGCTGGCAGTCAATCCCCGCTCTTGCTTCCCACACTTCCTGTTTGTTTCCAAGCAGGATCGAAAACCAGAGCCCAGCTTCTCAGGCAGCATGGCTAGAGACTGAGTCAAAAGACCAGGCAGATGACCAGGTTAACCCCCACTCTGCTGGCCTGTGGTGGCACACACTTTTCATCCCAGCAGATCTCACAGTCTCTGACTTTGAGGCCAGCCTGATCTACAGAGTGAGTTCCAGGGCAGCCAGTACGATATAGAGAGCCGTTGTCTTAAAAGAACAACAACAAAACCAAACCAAACACTTGGCACCTTTTTTGCCTTTGAATTTCCTCCGCCGCTGCTGAGGAGGGTGATATGTCAGGGCCACCAAAGAAGCTCGCAGTTAAAGCAGACAAGGTGCTCAGGAAAAGACGGTTAGAACAGAGTGGACGTGATGTAGGGGGTTGGCACCATGTTCTGCATGAGGACGTTCCCACGCAGGCAGACCGACCCGAGTGTGTATCCCAGCCTTGCTATCACCTCCTCCATGACCTTGGCCCAGTCCCTGTCCTTATGGGACTTAATTTGCATCCCTGGAGCAGAGTTAGTTGGGTTGATGGCCTCCTCTAATTTCCTCAAGTGTCTTGATGCCCCCCCCCCCCAATCTCAGGTCCTGGCCCCTCCTAGTTTGGGGACCAGGGCCTCTGGTCTGCTGTTTCTTCATTTCTCTGCAGTGTCCTCCATAGGGCAGCCTTCTCTGGGCATGCTCAGCTTTCCTGTCCACTCAGTCCATTTACTCCTCCTAGAGGCCTGAGTGACAAACTGCCCCCAATATTGGGGAAGAAGGGGGAGGGAAAGGCCCTCCAAGCATGCCCCCCCCCCCCCCCGACCCATGTCTACCACCATTCGGGAGCTTGTGTGTGGAAGGTTTTTAGAACATGGCCTGTGGACCCGTGCTCTAGCCACACCCGCCTACAGGGACCCTGCTGCCCAGAATTCAGGGATCCTTCATCTGTCCAGGAGAGTAGTCTGTGCAGAGCCCAGCTCATCTACAGCTCTTGTGACCTCCAGGCTTGGTCCCTGTAAGAAAGCTTTGTGATTCTATAGGTTACGGGGAGCTGGTGGTTCCTTGCGGGCTCCAGGTGTTTGTTTCCTGTAGCCTCCCTACGGTGCCCTCTGTGACTCTTGCAGCCAGGCTTAGCCTGAAAAAACTGACAAGGACTGAGTATGCTGTGCTGTGCTGCCTGTGAGTGGGGCCCAGTTCCCCTAGCCTCTGGCTTCTCTGGTAGCCATAGCCTGATGCTTGGAGGGCTATTTTAGGGCTAGAGGTGGGGTGTGCAGAGATGGGATGGTGCCCTTAGCTGACTATTTTCAGCTCCGCGGCTGCTTGGAGTGGCCCTTCCAGATGGAAATGCTTGAGTTCTACTTCATCTGTGTACCCAGATGAAGAACTGAGTTAGAGGTTAAGTACCTGGCATAATGACGTGGCTTCAGTGGCAGGGGATTGTCCTCTTAACGATGGAGCCTCCCTGATTGATCTGCCACTGAATTGGGGTTGAAAGTCTGAGCTGGCTGACTACCTGTCCTCCCTGATGTCCCCTTCTCAGCCGTCTTCACTAGCACCTGGCACCAGGCACATGGGTCCTGTCCCTGGCCCCAGAATGCTGGCCACCCAGCTCTAGAGTAAGCTGTTTTATTGGCCCTTGAGTCCTTGCCTCTCCAGGGCTTGGCATGGAGCTGGCCTCAGTTTCAGAGGTGCCAGGCAATACGTGACCTCTCGCCAGCAGAAGGCCCAGCCCCTCTGCTTCCACACCCATGCCAGGGCCCGTGACAGTCACCGCAGGCTGGGAGGAGGCCGAACTGGGCAGGGCAGACGTCCCTTTCCCTCAGAACACTCACGCACCTTGGCGTCCCTGCTCCGCAGTGGATTCCGTTTCCTACCCATCATCTGCCCGAAAGCAGAACATCTGTCGATGTGCAGTTCATGTTCTTCTTTCTTCCAGCTGCCCTGAGCCACAGACTTTGCTTAAGCCTGAGAGGAAGAAACAGGCTCAGAGAGGCAAGGGCGAGAGACAAGGGCTTGCTCAAGGCGCCCAGGGTGTAGGTACTGGGGGCCTGCTGGGGGCCTGGCTCTGGCCCTTTCTCCTCTGAATGTAGCTTTCTAGTCTCTCAAGGCCTGTGGGAGAATGGGTCTCCCCACTCTCCTGGTATCACGCAGGGGCCATTACTATTCTCCCTGGAGCCTAGACTTCTCATCTGTGCCCAGGCAGCTTTCCTGTGTTCCAAGGTGCGAACCTGGTTAGTTGGAGCCCTGAAGCTTGTCTTGACTCAGTGGATTAATTAAGATCCTGTTGCAAAAGAAACGTATGATATTATACCATCTAGCCCTGGGTGAGCACTAGACTGGGAGTCAGCACTCCTGATAGGTAGGACTTTTGTCTATGGTGGCACCTGGGTTATTTGGGGTGAGTCTGTGGACCTCTCTGGAGTTGTCTTCTTCATCAGCTCTCCACTGTCTCGGCTTCTTAGGAGAACCAGAGAAAGGAGTGCTCGGTACTCATCTTTCTAGTCATTTCTTCCCCATAGGGGTACCCTCCCTGAGGAGCACTCTGCTCCTCTCCATTCTGCCTCAGTGGGTGCCTCCCCAGATCTCACCAGGAAAGCCAGTTCCGCTCCAGTTCAGTTCACAGGGCCAGTTGCTGGACAGGACACGGCAATCTGGTCCTTAAGTGATCATGTAGGCTCAGCAGCCAGGTTTGATCCTTAGCATCATGTGTCAGGCTCTGGGCTTGGTGATTGAGAGTCGAAAGTAAAAGGACATGATCAGTCCTTGTTTGGAGTAAGGAACTTGCTTGTGGTCCCAAGGGGAAACAACTCAGTCTTCCATTCAGTGTGATCAGACTCTCAATAGAGGGCTGTGTGTCTGTCTGTGTGGGGCTTCCCAGGGACAAGGTGACCCACGGGGCAGTGCATTCCTTTCTATGGTTTCATGTAATCTTAAGAGTCACCCGGAACAGTGATAAAGTGAGAGAGATTCATTCGTAGGTCAGTCATCAGTTGTAGACTGACTGTGTGCCAGGCACTAGTCCAGGTGCCAGGAGCATGACAGTGAGAGCAGACGAGAACCTACTGTGCGGCTCCCATTCTGGGCAGAGGACACACTGGTAAGCACATGTGCTGTCAGGAAGTGGTGGGCACCACAGACATAGTGAAAGCATGAGATTGGAGAAGGACCTTCCGGAGGAGGTGGAGGGGCGTGCAGGAAAGGAGAGAAAACGCTGTCCATCATCCATGCATGGACAGAGGGAATAAGTGCAAAGGCTCTAAGGTGGGGTTCAGGATGAAGCAAGATGGTCAGGAGAGCTGGGGGTGGGGATTTTACGTGGGGCAAAGTGTCTGGAGGGTTTTGTCCCCCCCCCCCTTTTTTTTAACAGTTTCTCTGTGTACCCTTGGCTGTCCTGGAACTCCCTCCATAGATCAGGCTGGCCTTGAACCTAGAAATTCACTTGCCTCTGCCTCCTGAGTGCTGGGATTAAAAGGGTGCACCACCACCACCCGGCATTAGTATTTTCCTTTCAAAAGTGTGGCATTCTTTGGTTGTTGTTTGTTTGGTTTGGTTGTTTGAGACAGGGTCTTACTATGTAGTCCTGGCTGGCCTGGAAATGACTATGTAGACAGGCTGGTCTCAAACTCAGAGATCCGCCTGTCTCTGCCTCTCCAGTGCTGGAATTAAAGGTGTGCGCCGCCATGCCCTCCTCACCTTTCAAAGGTGGTTCCCCCTTGGCTGGCATAGGAAGAGCCCCAGATGCTGCAGTGGTCCCAGCAGTCATGGTGGCGTGGACCAGTTAGCAGAGGAGGTAGTGAAGGGGTCTAAGAAGTCACGGCTCTGAAAGGAAGAGCCAGCAGCCTCTGGCTGTGTTGAGGTGTGGGTTGTGGAAATCACAGACGAGTCAGCATGATTCCACAGACGGGCACGAGCAACCAAAGGAGAAACGGGGAGGGAGTTGACTGTCGGGAGCTCCCAGCTCCTGCCTCCTTGCCACTCGACAGGTCCACCTGTGCATCTGACCCGTTCCTCCAGAGCCCTGCCTCAGCTCTGTGCCTTCTCAGTCATCCTCCATCACTGATACCGCTGCTGCCGCTGCCGCCGCCTCCTGTCTTCTTCCTCTTCCTCTTCTTCCTCTTCCTTCTCTTCCTCTCCCCATCTCCCCTTTTTAGAGTACTAAAGATTAAACCCAGGGTCCTGCATAAGGAAGGGAAGCCTTGGATTTACTTTGTAGCCCAGACAGGCCCAGCTTGCCTCAGCTTCTCAAGGTCAAGCCTGCACCAGCTCTCGCCGCCGATATCTTTATGGCCCTCCGAGAGGTTACCAAAGTGCCCGGGTGGTGAGATAGCTATTTCCCAGCAGGTGGGTACCACCCGGTCTCTGTCACAGAAGACACACAGCCCAGAACAAATCCTATATGCAAATGAGCTTTGAGGGACAGGGGGCCTGTTGCCTCCCAGGGGCTGCTGTCCTCTCTCCCTGCCAAGCCGGCGGCCCCTGAGCCTGGTCGCTTGTAAGCCTGTGCCCCCCTCTGTGGCAGCTGAAAATGGGACACCGTGACTCACTTTCTGCAGGGGAGTTTTCCTGAGAATTGTCAGTTTCTCTTTGTGCTGCCTTCCTCTTGCCGCTCCTTCATGCCACCTCGCCACATCTGTGCCCAAGTGCAGGTCCCATGGAGCGGGCCACACACAATGCATTGAACTCTTCCTGATGCTGCGGAATTAGACGGGCCTCAGGCTGAGAGGGTCGCCTAGGAACCACAGGTATTTGATGTGCTCCACTTCAGTTCTGTCTTGTGTCTGCGTTTTGCAGACTGTATCTTGCCCCACCGAAAAGAAAGGAAAATCGAGCATTCTCACAGCTCTACAGTTTCTAGCAACAGAAGCATTGGAAGTTTCTGAAACATGAGAGCATTGTTTCTCCGTAGGCCCGGGCATACCTCAGATACGAGGCACGGGAGCCGGTGAAGCTACCACTACCACTGCTCAGGCCAGGCTAGGCCATGCCCAGGCCAGGCTAGGCCAGCAGTGGGGTGGGTGTGGGCGCAAGAACCCAGCCGGGCAGCCACACACCGGGCCAGCAGGAATGGAAGGAAGACACAGTGAGCGGACACTGGGTCCTTTCCAGCATTCTGTTGTCACCCCCTTCTCACCCCCAGGTTGAGAGCTGGGGAGCCAAGAGAGCTCGCCCTGCCAGGAATGTCATTTAGATTTTCCCAGGGCCACTGGTGCCGTGGGGTGAAGGTACATTGAAACCAGACACCAAGGCTGCCCGGCGGTACTGCCAGCGACACAGGCAGGGTCTGTTTGAGGCTCGAGGGAGAGGTTTCCAGAGCACAGAAACCACCTTTCACTCTAGTGCCTGCCAGTGTGAGGAACTGCTCTGTTGTCATGGCTTAGGCATGGCTATCTATTTACAGTAAAGCGCTCCATAAGTCAGGGTCTGAAAGGAGGAAGGACCAGGGTCCCTCTGCGTAAAACGCCCCCAAACACTGTAGGCTTGGCTGTGTGTCTAGCCTTTTCCTCGTGTGCCGTTTGTTGGTTTGTTACAGAATCTTGCTTTGTGTCCCAGACCTACTTAGGACTTACTATGGAGCCCAGACTGGCCTTAAGCTCATGCCTCCAAGGGATGGATTAAGGCATGCTCCCTCACACCCAGCCTTTCTCTTTTATGCCTATGTGGTTTTTTTGAGAAAGGTTTCTCTGTGTAGTCCAGGCTGGCCTCGAACTCACAGAGATCCACCTGCTTCTGCCTCCCAGTCTCTGCTGGGAAGTAAAAGTGTGCGTTATCACCACCTGACTCACACCCAATCTCTTTATGATCATTTTTTAAAAAATTACATTTAAGATCTTTTCTGTGGGGGAGGCGCGTGTGCCTTGGTGCATGTGTAGCGGTCAAAGGTCAGCTTTTGGGAGTCGGTTCTCCCTCCCACTTTGTAGGTGCCAGGAATGGAGCTTAGGTAGCTGGGCAGCCAGGCGGTCTGGGTCTCTCAATGAGGGTGGGAACCGCACAGCTCTTTAGGACTGAGACAAGAAGGTGAGGCTTTGTGTCAAAGTCCCCAAGAATAGTCAACCACTTGCACATAGTTTTATTATTTTTTTCATTTTAAAATATTTTAGTCTTAGTTTTTTTTGTGTGTGAGTATGTGTACATGAATGCAGTACCTGAGGAGGCCAGAAGAAGGTGTGGGATTCCCCTGGAGTTGGGATTAAGGTTCTCACTATGTAGCCCTGGCTGTCCTGGAACTCGCTCTGTAGACCAGGCCGACCACAGACTCAGAGATTCACTTGCCTCTGCTTCCCGAGCTGGCATTAAAGGCGTGCACCTCTGTACCTGGCTGTTTTGTTTTGTTTCTAATAAATATTTATTTTATGTGTATATGAGTGTGCCTGGATGTATGTGTGTGTTCACAATGTGCACGTGGGTGCTTTCAGCTGCCAGAAGAATCCTCTGGCATTGGATCCTTTGGAGCTGGAATTAGAGGTGGTTGGTTATGAGTTACCTGACATGGGTGCTGGGAACTGAACCCAGGTCCTCTGCAAGAGCAGCCAGTGCTCTTAACTGCTGAGCCATCTCTCCAGCCCCTTAAACATAATTTTAAAACTTAAATTTATTGTTTTAACTAATGTCTGAAAAATACGACTCTGGTAGAGTCCTTGCATAGCATGATAGAGGCCTTGGAATCTGTTCTCAGCGCCTGAAAATAAAACAAAACAAAACTAGAGAAGCAGAAAAGAGTCCCCAAAGTAAACTTAGCAATGGGGCTGGGCTGGTGCTATAGAGAAAAGGAGACTCGGAGACGATGCCTTCTAAAAGCACTTAGACCTGGCAAAAGGACGTAGGACTAGCAAATGTTTTTAAATTAGCATGGGCCTGCTTAAAATCACCAAAGCAAGCAGGGAGGCAGAGGCCAGCCTGGCCTACAGAGTGAGTTCCAGGACAGCCAGGGCTACACAGAGAGACTGTCTCATAAAACCAAAATTAATCACCAGAGGGGTCCCTGTCCATTTTAAGAAAATGGAAAGAAATCAATGTGTGTCACATGGTCCCTACTACCGCTGAGACTCGTGATCCTGAGATCCCACTGACCTGCCCCACACAGCCCCGGTCTCCCTTCCAGGTAACGACGGTACTGGCTGCTGGAGGCCTCTCCTGCCGGTGCTGTGGCTGCCAGTTCTGTCTCTTGTCAACACACACTGTTTACTGCTGTCCTGGTCCCTGTCCTTCCCTTTGCCCTGTGTGAGTCATCATGCACTCACTGCGAGGGGAATTCACTGACCGGCTTCGTGGAGCCACAGCAGACGTGCTGCTGCTGAGCGGGGAGGGGGCTTCCATGGTTTCGGTCACTGGAGTGTTCTTTAGCCACAGGGTGAAGGCTGGTGACAGTAGGACTTGGCTGCAGTCCATATAGATGGGGGTGCGGTCTGATGGGGGACCCTCAGAGGCCTTCAGTGTCCGCATGCTTCAGCCCGCGTGTCTCAGGCCTGTGGGCCAACATCCTTTGCACTGTCCGGCCTCGGAGCCTCAGAAGGCATCAGAGGTCACTGCTCTCTGCTTGTTTGTCCAGACTCTCCGCCCCTTCTTTGAGAGGGATCTGATGACTTTCAGGAAGCTCCCACTGTCCCCTGCACCCTAGCTTCCCCGGTGTCACCCTTTCGGGGACCGGGCTGTGCTGGGCTGCCCAGCAGATACGCTCTAATGTAGAGGGTCCAGAGCATGTTCACTTTGGAGAAACAGCGGGCTCAGTCTGGAGTGTGCAGGGAGGGCTTCCTAGAGGAGGTGATGCCTGGCTGGGAAGTGGGTAGAAGTTGAAAGTTCCTCACTGTATACACAGGAGCAGGACTGGGAAACTTCTGTCAACCGGAAAGAGCGGGTGGTGAGGTAGAACCTGAGTGGAGACACCAGAAAAACAAAGGCTCGCTTCTTTAACCTGAGGCCGAATCAGGAAGCAGGGGGATTGCTGTGAGTTTGAGGCCAGCCTGGGTTACATAGCTAACCCTGTCTTTAAAACAAATGACTCGAAAAACCAAAAAATAAAAAATTAAAAAAATGAATTTTTAAAAAAGAAAGAAAAAGCTCCCGTAAACCGAGAGGAGATGCGTGTAGGTCAAAGGTCAGCTTTCGGGAGTCGGTTCTCCCTCCCACTTTGTAGGTGCCAGGAATGGAGCTTAGGTAGTTGGGCAGCCAGCCGGTCTGGGTCTCAATGAGGGTGGGAACTGCACCCTCATTTAGGGCTGGTCACAGATATCTACATCAGGACCAGCCTCTCCCAGCAGGCCTCCCCAAGATGATGCCGGCTTCATCCCGTGGGTTCCTCCCAGGCTGATGGCTCTCACGCTTGCTGTAGCCCATCTGTCTGTTCTGTCTGTCCTGTCTGTCCTTTCCCAGCTGCCTCGGGCACATCACAGTGTGCAGGTACTTCTGTGGCCAGCCCCTGACTCTGACAGGACACACAGAAAAAGGCCCCTCTGTGGTGAGCTCCGTGAGTGGGAAGGCTGGAGGACGCGGGCTCCGGGTTCGTAGGGCACGTTGTCCAGGCTGCCTCTTGGCTCCCTGGCTCAGCCTTCTTTTCCTGGCCCAGACAGCTCAGCATGGCTGTTGTGATTTCAGGTAGATTTTTAGCTGTTTATTATGTGGACTTGTTATTCCTAGGGGTGGGACCCTATGTGTCCTCCCTTCCCTCCCCCCCCCAACCTAGAAAGACGCCCTGATCTGAGGTAGGATTAGAACAGGAGACAGCTGCTGTATGGAAATGCTGGGGAGAGGCACAGAGAGGCCGGCTTTTCTGGGCATGGGGATGGTTCCTGCCCAGGTACTGGGAGCAGATTTATTTCTGACTGTTTATGTGGGGGAGGCATATGGCAGACTTGAATTCTTGTTCTGTTGATCCTGACAGGCTTAGATTTCGTGGAGCTCAAAGAACCAGCAATTAGGAGACCTGAATTCTAATTATGGCAGCCCTTCCCAGTTCTGTAGCCTTGGTCACTCTACCTCTCTGATCCTTTTCATTATCTATCAGGTAAGGATCAGGGTGTAATAGGAAATGAGAAGAGACACCTGAAGACGCGAGCCCTGCCCCTCACATCCCAATGTCACTAAACGCTCCTTTCTCTGTGCTGGACAGAGTATTGTCCAGTGGCTCATGAGCGAGTGACGCCCGACTGAGTGAAGAACATTATCATCGGCTTCTTCTCTCCCTCCCTTCCCCCTCCCCTTCCCTCCCTCCCTCCCTCTCTTCCTTCCTTTCCCCTCAAGGTGCTGGAGATCAGCCCCAGGGCTTCGTTTATCCCAGACAAACACGAACCCTGAGCTGCTCCCTCCAGCCTTTAGTTCACATTTTTTTTTTCAAGATAGGGTTTCTCTGTGTAGCCCTGACTGTCCTGGAACTGACTCTGTGGACCAGGCTGGTCTCCAACTCTGCCTGCCTCTGCCTCTGCTGGGATTAAAGGGATGTGCCACCATGCTCCACTCTGTTCTTTTTAAGTGTGTGCACACATGCACTTGCCCATAGAGGCCAGAAGAGGGCATCAGATCCTTTGGAGGTGGAGTTAGAAGAGGTTGGGCGTCACCCAACACAGGTGCTGAGAACAGAACTCGGGTCTTCTGCAAGAGCAGTCAGTGTACACCCTTAACCTTTGGGTCGTCTCTAGCCCTGTTTACTTCCTCGTTCTCTGTTGCTGCTGCTGCTGCAGCTGCAGCTGCAGTGTTTGGGACTGACTCCGTTAGCTCCCTCGTGCTAGGCAAATACTTTCCCCCTGAGCCGCACTTCAAGCCTGTCTATTTTATTTTTTGTTCTCAGGCAGACTCTTATTAAGGTGCTGAGGAGGGCCTGGAACTTGCTGTGGTAGCACAGACAGCCCTTGAACTTGGGATCCTTGGGCCCAGACTCTAGAAGAGCTGCAGTTACAGGCCTTCCCCCCCCCCCCCCCCCCCCGCACCCGCCCCAGGCCCAGTTTATGAGGTTCTTTAGAGGAAACAGACCCTGTTCTTAGGCGTTTGTTGACTGAGCCTTCACAGCCCAGCCCAGTAGCCCTGCTCTGGGAACACACCGCCTACTCTTTCCCCAAATCCTGCTTTGACATAAGAACTCCGAGTGTCCCTTCTGCCTTCCTTTTTCCTGCGCTTCACATCTGACAAGTCAACGTGTCAATCACAACTAGTTCATGTTGGCTCTGTGCTACAAGCCAGGGACTCAGATGGCCCTAAGAAGTCCCCACCCTTAGAGTTTTCAGCCCAGCAGTGAGTCACAATAATGTATTTATATTATACTCAGCTGAAGGAAGTTTTGCTTTAAATTTATTTGTCACAATTGTATGTGTGTACATGATGTGGGGGCACACGAAAGGACACACATGCCTGTGGGGGGGTCAGAAGACAACTTCGTGCAGTCGGGTCTCTCCTTCCACTTTGTTGTTTGGTTTTCAAGACAGGGTTTCTCTGTGTAACAAGTCCTGGCTGGCCTTGAACTCACAGAGATCCGCCTGCCTCTGCCTCCCAAGTGCTGGGATTAAAGGCGTGCGCCACCACTGCCCGGCTCTCCTTCCACTTTTTCTTGGGTTCCAGGAATCAACTCAGGCCACCTGGTTTGTACCACCGGACTTTCCCGCTGAACCACCTCGTCGGCCCCTTGGTGAAAGAAGGCATTAATAGAGTAGCTGCCACCTTTTACGTTGGGCGTCAGTATTCTGTGGTGCTTTCTCATCCTTTTGCAGATTAGTTCCTATCGAGTTGCTCAGGCAGGCCTCAGACTTGTGGTCCCCCTGCCTCTGTTCTTCAGTGGGTAGGATTATAGGAATGCGCTCTATACCTGACTCCCCTGCCTCTGTTCTTCAGTGGGTAGGATTATAGGAATGCACTCCATACCTGGCTCATTGCTTGGCATTCTTTACCTTTATCATCTCCTACTACATCTACTTCTACCCACTGCATGCTACAGGTTTTTCTAGCTGTGGGAACACAACATGGGTAGGCGGTGGCACACAGTCCTGCCCCTGCACTATCTGGGGACCTGCTGGGGTGGTGGCACACAATCCTGTCCCTGCACTGTCTGGGGACCTGCTGGGGTGGTGGCACACAATCCTGTCCCTGCACTGTCTGGGGACCTGCTGGGGTGGTGGCACACAGTCCTGTCCCTGCACTGTCTGGGGACCTGCTGGGGTGGTGGCACACAGTCCTGTCCCTGCACTGTCTGGGGACCTGCTGGGGTGGTGGCACACAATCCTGTCCCTGCACTGTCTGGGGACCTGCTGGGGCGGTGGCACACAGTCCTGTCCCTGCACTGTCTGGGGACCTGCTGGGGCGGTGGCACACAGTCCTGTCCCTGCACTGTCTGGGGACCTGCTGGGGTGGTGGCACACAGTCCTGTCCCTGCACTGTCTGGGGACCTGCTGGGGTGGTGGCACATAGTCCTGTCCATGCACTGTCTGGGGACCTGCTGGGGTGGTGGCACACAGTCCTGCCCCCTGTACTCTGTCTGGGGACCTGCTGGGGTGGTGGCACACAGTCCTGTCCCCTGTACTCTGGGGACCTGCTGGGGTGGTGGCACATAGTCCTGTCCCCTGTACTCTGGGGACCTGCTGGGGTGGTGGCACACAGTCCTGTCCCCTGCACTGTCTGGGGACCTGCTGGGGCGGTGCCTGAATCTGAGCTGCTTTTGCTTCTTGTGTCCCACCGATGAGGTCATCGTGAGAAACCGTGTCTGATTAACTGCCACCTGTTACCCTAAGAGCTGGCAGCAAAGACCCTTCTGGCTGACTCACTGCATAGTTACTGGGAGGGTCCCTTCAAAGGCAGATGGTTTTCAAGAGGGCCATGAGAGAGGAGCTGTACATGGACTTCCCTGGGGAAGAAGGGCTCATGGGAAAAAAATGGCTGCCTCTGGTCTTCAGGGGACTGGGCCTCTTTAGTCCTGGGTGGGTCCTCTGGGAAAGCAGCTAGGAATGAAGCTAGAGGTCGTGATATGAATGACTCAGAACAGGCTCGGGGCCTGGGTTGTGTACCCAGTTATTGGCTTCGTGAATTTAAGCCAAGTTACTTAATAATCTCTATGTCCAGCTTCCTCATCCTAAGATTGGAGGAGCGAATGAGATCAAGATGGTTGCACACACTGCTCTAAACGGTGGTCACCGTAGCCTTCATGGGAGGCATCGTCTCTCATCGCTGAGCTGAGAAGAGCTGCTGGGGGGTATAGAAGAGGGACTTGAAGAAATGGAGTCACTGTGCAGAGAAGAGAAATCCCTTGGGGACTGGCTGAACGGCAGCCCCAGAGTGGCCTTCAGGCCTGGCAGTAGGGTGACAGAGCCCCCACCCAGTCTGCCGCCTGGTCCCTGGTGACCGGACACTGGTGGGCCTCAGAGACTCCTCTTCCCAGCCTTCCTCCCTAACTTCCCAGGCCAAGGAGGCCTGAGACAAGCGGAACCAGGAACATGTGGTCACCCTAGCAACCTCGGGTAGCATGGGACAGCCCTGCCTGCTTCCAGTGTGTCCACCCAAGCAGTTGGGGACAGCCTGAGAAATGTGAATAAAATGTTTCCATGGTGTAGGGCAGAGCAGCTGCAGAGAGCCCAGAGAATCCCCAGTCAGTCCAAAATCTAGTGACATTTCTGTCAGTATGCGTTTGTGTGCACACATGTTCAGACTGCCGCTTCAGCGGGAAGGAATGAACACCTCCTCTCCCACAGCCACTTCTGACAGGGAGGCCAGCCCGGGGCTGCATTCAAGAGTTTGTGTAAGGCCGAGGATGTGGAATTCCACACCTTTTTGCCTCACAGCTCCGGGTGGACAGGATGCCTGGAGGGACGCTGTGGGGCAGAGGGGACGCTGTGGGGCGGAGGGGACCTCACGGGTTTTGCCGCACACAGCTCTTGTGGAACTGGTTCTGTGGCTATGGACGCGGGTCACCTGGTCTCTCTGAGTGACCGTATAATGGAGAATTAAATGCTGTCTGAGGTCCATTCTGGCTCCCTTGTCTCTAGATCTGCTTCTCACTGTGTCTGCCCTACCCGAATTCCATTGGAGCTCAGTCACCGCTGCCACGGTTTGAGTCTGGAGGAGCCTTTTTCTTGGACTCCTGCCTCAGTGCTCAGTGCGTGCCCTTTGTCCCCACAGCAGAGACCCCGTCTGTTTATTGTCCATTTCACTGCAGGTGTCAGCCAGAGTCCCATGTGTGGGGACTCTTGGGAGAAACAGGGTAGAGACAGTTGGAATCAAGGCCTTGGGAGAGGGACAAGCAAGGAGTCTCCTCCTCCTGACAGACACTGCCCCTCCCCCAAGCACCTTCCAGTAACGTGCTCCCCACTGCAGGCAAGAAGCCAAGAGTGAAGAGATTCAGTCCTTTCCTGCAGCCTGGGCTCAGCCTAGAGGCCCCTCAGGTCTGGAGCCCCACTGCAGAATACTGGGAAGCAGGACCAAAGAGAAGGCTGCGGGGAGGTGGGAGGGGAAGGATGCCAGGGACATGACTGAAGCCCGGCTGTCCTGGGAGCTGTCTTCAGTAGAAGCGAGCAGATTGCTCCCTGCTCAAGAGACCCCAGACCCAGGAGTGGCCTGCGAGGGCCATCCTGCCTCTCAGAGCACCAGCTTCTCATCTGTAGGAACCCCAGCTGTTCCCCTGCCATAGGGGACTCATCCCAGAATGGATAGCATGGCCGTCCCCATGAGCTTCTCACAAAGGTCCCCAGGGCCCGGCAGGGAGAATACTGACACTCTAGCAAATGGCTGAGAGCTCTTTGCCCCAGGTTCGAGACACCTGTGCTGGAGCAGAACCCTTCCTTGAAGAGCCCAGGTTTGTCCTGTGCAGCATAGCATCACCACCCAGCACCGCCCAGCACCACCCAGCACCAACCAGCACTACCCAGCACTACCCAGTACTACCCAGCACCGCCCAGCACCGCCCAGCACCACCTAGCACCACCCAGCACCACCCAGCACCACCCAGCTCGGGAGAGGGCATGTGCTCCCAGCACGGTGCTGCCTTGTGGGAGCCCTTCAGGGACAGCAAACATCCTCCTTGTTACTGCTCCTGGCCTGCTTCACTCACACACTCGCCCCAGGCAGGAGAACACTCGACAAGAGGCGTTTTCCCAGCCTTTCTGCTGGGTGGAGGTGGATGCTGTCTTCTGTTTCCTCTGGGTTGTCTCTTTCAATTCTGTCTTCCCCTAAGGCAGCTGTTGTTGCTAACGCTGTAGAGCAGGACCCAGGACACTCAAGGAAGGCCAGCTGGGGGAGCTGGACTCTTTTTTTCGGGGCAGGGGGCACTTTTTAAAGCGTTTATTTGTGTGTGTGTATGTGTGTGTGTGAGTGTGTGTGTGTGTGTGTGTGTGTGTGTGTGCGCGCTCACATGCATGCTATAGCCTGCCTGTGAGGATCAGAGGACAGCAGAGATGGCTCAGCGCTTAAGAGCACTGGCTGCTCTTCCTAAGGTCCTGAGTTCAATTCCCAGCAACCGCATGATGGCTCCCAACCGTCTGAAATGAGATCTGGTGCCCTCTTCTGGCCTGCAGGCAGAACATTGTATACATAATAAATACATAAATCTTTAAAAAAAAAAGAATTAGTTCTCTCCACTGTGTTGCACCCAGGGGTCAAACTCAGGTCATCAGGCTTGGCAGCAAGCACCTTTATCCGCTGAGCCATTTACCAGTCCCTAGAGCTGCATTCTTGATCTTGGGAAACTGCTTTCTGGCCCATTATAAGAATTCTATTCCCAGGCCCAGTGGCAGTGATGGCGCACGCCTTTAATCCCAGCACTCGGGAGGCAGAGCCAGGCGGATCTCTGTGAGTTCGAGGCCAGCCTGGTCTCCAAAGCGAGATCCAGGAAAGGTGCAAAGCTACACAGAGAAACCCTGTCTCGAAAAACCAAAAAACAAAAACAAAAACAAAAAAACCCAAAACAAAACGGTGGAGGACTGAGAACCATTGAAGATTCATGGTGTGGCAGGTCCCACAGTCCCCTTTCAGGACAGTGCAGGTCTCTGAGTAAGGAGCTGTGGCCCCGGCTCCACTCTTGAGCTGGTTGCCTGGGCCCTGTGGGTGCCAGGAACAAAGGGCGGTGACTGGCTGGAGGGCTGTGTGAGGAGGAGGCCCAGCGAGAGTCCTGTTGTGCCCTGGGCAGACAGGACGCTCAGGACGGACCTTGGGGGGGGGGGGGAGATGCACTTATCCAGCCACCGTGGGGCCTGTCTCCCGGAAAAAGAGAACGGCTCGTTTGGGGAAACGGCAAAGAATTTGAATATTAGGGACCGGGGAGGAGAGTGGGACAAGAGATGGACCGGCAGCTGAGCACTGGGTGTTACTGGTGGACTCCAACCTAGACAGTTTTTCAGTGTACAAGGTGGCTTTGGAAGTCAGGAACATGTACAAGGTGGCTTTGAGGTTCCTTCCTACCCTAAGATGGAGACGTGTTTTTCCCTAGTATGTTTTCAGTGTCTCCGGGGAACTTGGCATTGTATGGGACTGTGGTGGTACTGGCGTTGCCTGGGTCAGCACCTGAACGTAGCAGGGCTTTGCTTTCGGGAGAATTGTCCTTCCTTCCCAATGGGGGATAATGAAGGCAAAGATCTGGCCAGGCAGGTCCTTAAGGATCATGGGTGTTTTCAAGTCAACACCTACTATGGAATTTGCCAGCTCAGAGCTTGCTAGGCAGAGAAGAGGAGGGAGCATCATTCTTGAGCAAAGGGGGTCACTGTCTCTTGGCTGAGCTGGCTTTGGGGTCCGGGTACCCAACATTGCATCTGGGTGCCCAGGTCTTCACCCACCTTCCTACTGCAAAACCAAACCAAAGAGCTCATAGGGAAGACCATGCATGGGCTCTGTAACCAAACCTGGGCTCCCCAGAGCCTGGATCTGGAGCCTCAGCATGGTCCGTGACAGAGAACGGCGTGCTGCTGGTGGCCAACACCACTAGGGAAATGGTTGGTGGGTGTCAGGATGGCTTCATGGGGAGGGAGGCTAGGGGAACTTAAATTTCACAACTATGGAGTTGGCTGGGAGCTGGCATCATCAGATATGGGTTCCCTTGTGGTTCTGCCATGACTTGCTCTGACTTTGGGCAAGTCCCTTTACGTTTCCAGCCTCTGTTGCCCTGTCTTTAGAGTGGATGGGATTGGGCTAAAGGCAGGGTAGGGTGGCAAAGAGATTTAACTTCACTTGCCAAAACTGACTGATGCTTTTGAACTCTTGGGATCTTGTCTGGAGCAGCCACCTGGGGTCCGGAAAAGCATGCCTCGGTTATGTCCAGCCGTCTGCTGCCTGCGGGTCTGGGGTTGGAGATCTCTGCATGTGCTCTGCAGGTTTGCAGATCCAGGCCTGTTGTCCTCACATTGCTCCTGGCACTGACGCTCTTAGATTCTCCTGTCTCTCTGCCGTCTCCACTTTAACACCATTCATTGTCAGCCTGTGACTTACACACCTCCATGGTATGGAGCTCGCCGCCTTCCCCGAGACAGAATCATTCCATTCTTCTTCCCTGCATGGGACGTAAGTCAGCCTCCCCGAACTTGTGCCTGAAGAGCTGCCATGGGCTCCGGAATAGCGTGATGCCTTGGATTCTTTGGTCATCGGTTTAATTTCTGTGTACTAGAGGTGTCTAGAGCTGCTACTTCCCAACAGTTTATGACAGTGACAGAGACAGTTGGGGGATGTTCTGTGAAAACATCAGCCCAAAGTGGCTCAGAAGGTAAAGGTGCCTGCTGCCAAGCCTGAGGACCTGAGTTCAATCCCCCACGACCCGTATGATAGAAGGAAAGAACCAACTCCCCCAGGTTGTCCTCTGACATCCAACCACATGCCATGGTGCATGCTCACATGTATATGCGTGCACACGCACACATATAAAATAAATGTAAATTTTAAAAGTCATTTATTTTATGCCACAGCCCTGTGAAGCTGGTACTATCCCTTCCCTTTTACAGGCAAGGAAGCCGAGGCTCAGAGAGTTAACAGAGCGGCCTTCTGAGACCAAGCCTGTGCACCTCTCGCCAGATGCTCTCCCGGTCCCCAGTCCTGTCCCCAACCTCCTGTTCTTCTGGCTCCCCTGAAAAGCCCACGGCCTCCCGTTCTCTCGCCCCTCACAGGTTTCCATGTGATCCCCACCATCTCGAGCATCGTCCCGGAGAGCTGCCTGCTGATCGTGGTGGGGCTGCTGGTGGGGGGCCTGATCAAGGGCGTTGGCGAGACGCCCCCCTTCCTGCAGTCGGACGTCTTCTTCCTCTTCCTGCTGCCGCCCATCATCCTGGACGCCGGCTACTTCCTGCCGCTGCGGCAGTTCACGGAGAACCTGGGCACCATCCTCATCTTCGCTGTGGTGGGCACACTGTGGAACGCTTTCTTCCTGGGGGGCCTCCTGTACGCCGTGTGCCTGGTGGGCGGTGAGCAGATCAACAACATCGGCCTGCTGGACACGCTGCTCTTCGGCAGCATCATCTCCGCCGTGGACCCAGTGGCCGTGCTGGCTGTCTTCGAGGAGATCCACATCAACGAACTGCTCCACATCCTGGTCTTCGGGGAGTCCCTGCTCAATGATGCCGTCACTGTGGTGAGGGGGCGGGGCCACACCCCAAGCACATGGGGCACAAGCAATGCCTTATCCTCCCACCGAGGATGGGATAGATGGCCAGTGTCCCCCGTGCTTGTGCGCCAGGCACTGCTCTGAGCACTGGAACGTGGATTCCCTCTCTTTCTCTTCAGGACAACCTGAGGAGAGATGTGCTGGTCTCACCTTTCAGAACTAGGAACAGCCCACGGAAGTTAGACAAGCTGCTAGAATGTGGCGAGGCTGAGATTTGAGGCAGTGTGCTTGGCCTGGTCTTGCCCTCCAGGACCGGAGCTCTTGGCCCAGCAGGCCCCTGATTCCCTGGTCAGCTTGCATTTTGTGGCTGTCTTGCCCGATCACTGAACCTCTCTGTGCCTTCTTTTTCTCACAGCCCATTTCATCTCCAAGGAGCCTTTTAGCTCTTGTGTTGGCCATTTGAGAATTTGGTATGTGCAGGGTTTAGGGCAAAGGAAACGAAAAGGAATCTGCTCCCCCAAACCTGTAGAACGTGATAAGTGAATTTAGGAGGTCTAGGTTGACTACTTTTGTCTTATGTGACTCTCAGCAAGAGATTCTGCCTCGTCCAGGCCTCTCCATTGACAGAGTAGTAGTGCTCTCTGCCTAGGGCCAGGCAAGGACCTGCACCTGGCAGAACTGTGTGTGTCTGTACATGGCTATCAGCCAGTTTCCTCAGGAAGCCGATGTGTGCACACGCATTCTGTCCCCTCCAAAACTGGACCCCTAAGAAAGGGTCTGCACACACAGAAAAACACAAAAGACACAGAGGTCCATGCCCAGTCCTGCTGGTACCGCGCTTTGCCATCTCCAGCCCCTTTGGAGGCGACACCTCCATAGAAACAGACTATTGCTTACCAACCTCAGCCTCAGCCTCCTCCTCCTCCTTCTGCTCCTGTGTCCCTCGCCGCTTCTCAAGCAGCGAGTCTAACCTGATCATTCAGTTCTCCATCTTGGTCTCGTGTAGCAGCAGCCCCTGCCAAGGGTTACACATAGAAGCTAGCCTGTCATTTTCCTGGGATTCCTATAGGACTTCTGCTTAGTAATGTGTGTCTGAAGCCAATCGGTACCTAGCTGAGTCTGGCTACGAATCCATGTTGGCACCACTGGAAACAAAGGCATGCTTGCATCAGGTTGACAACTCAGACCTGGGTGTGTAGGGTCTGCGCATGTCCTGACAGCGGTGACAGTGGTGACCGTGTGGCCACCATTAGGTGTTCCAGTCTGAATGCGTCTCGCCTTATCTGGTTTGCAGAGTGCCTCTGGCTGTCTTCGTCAGGGTTTCTATTGCTGAGATCAAGCACCACGAGCAAAAGCAGTCTGAGGAGGAAAGGCTTTGTTTCCGCTTACAGTCAGGACAGGAACTCAAGGCAGGAACCCGGAGGTGGGAACTGAAGCAGCAGAAACTGGGGGACAGTGCTGCTTGTTGACTTGCTCAGCTTGCTTTCTGTTCAGCCCAGGACCACCTGCCCAGAGGTGGTGCCATCCACAGTGAGCTGGGTCCTCCCTCATCAGCCTTTGAATTAAAAAAAAAAAAAACCCACAGCATTGGCTCCAGGCAGTCTGTGATGGAGGCCTTTTCTCAACTGAAGGTCTTCTTCCCAGGTAGCTCTAGCTTGTGTAAAGATAGCAAAAGACAACCAGGACACTGGCATTCTTATCCGAGTGTTACCCCATGAAGAAATGGAGGCGTCTAGCTGATGAGTGCTGCTGCTGGAGTCACATGACACTCCACACACACCCACACAGGCCCACACCATATTCTCTTCTCTGCTTGTCATACCTCTCTCTGGTCATAGCTCCAGGCTAGAAAGGAGGACCTGGCTGGCCTCTACTGTTCCAGTAGACTTGAGCACTCATGAGCACCCCAGACCAGGAGTGAGGTTAGCCTAGGGCGGAGCACACCTGCTGCTGAGGACCATCCTGCCTCCCAGACAGGCGTGGTCCCCCAGGCAGCCCTGGAGCCCAGCCAGTGCCCGCCATCTAGCCTTCCTGCCAGGCCCAAGTTGGGCCTTTTCTAGAGCTTGGTACAGGTGTGAACACCATATTTCCAAGACAGTGATGCTGTACCCGAGCTGCCTGGCATCTGGTCTCTGTCCCATCACCTTCTCCTGTCCACCTTCCCTTCCACCAGGCCTGGAAGTTCCCCGTCTGGTTCCTGGCAGAGCTGTCTAGGGCTGGACTTGACTAGACTGGGGAACCGCCATGTCAGTCCCTCAGAACAAAACCCGGAGACTGAGGGAGCAAGTTCTGGGCCCAGTCCTGCCCCTTGGCAGGTCCCCCTGGCATGTTAATCGGTATATCTGAGCCTCCCTCTAGCAAGGAGATAGGGATCCTTGGCCTGCATACAATAAAGATGGTCCGTATGTGACGCCCATGTGTAGACTGTCCTGTTCAGGGCTGGGACGCTGTCGGGCCTCAGGCTCCACTGCGCCTGAGCTTGGCTGTTTGATGCAGCGCCCTGGGCCACTTGTTTAAATGGAGACTTGTCGGTCCCGCTTGGTGGGTCCCAGATGACCTGGCCCCATGCGTTTTCAGAGGTTAATGGGTTTGCTATTCACGTCCTGCTTCGTACTAACTAACGGAGAGAGAATCCAGAAAGGCCTCGGTTTATACATGCTCAAACATGGACAAGTAGACTCAGTGGTACCCCACCACCAGTAGGGCGGCACCACGGGGAGTATCCTGCCGAGCACTTTCCTGACAGCCCTGTGACATGGGCACTCGCTCCCCTTGCTCCCAGCGGTGGGAAACTGAAGCACAGAAGGCTGGGTCTCTGGCCATGTGTACAAAGGATGGTAGCTTGGCTGCCCGGCTTTGGAGTCTATGTTCATTACCAGCAGGGTGTGCTGCGGGCCTCCAAAGGAAGGGCCCCAGCCCCAGCCCAGGCTCTACACATGCTCAGCACTAGGGTTTCCTGCCGCCAGATAGGCAGGCTGTATCCGTGGCTGTGGATCGTGGAGGGATGAGATGAGCATGGGTGGGATAACCAGGGAGCCGTGGGACGTGGGACCAGGGCCCTGCCCTCCTGCCCACCAGCCTGCCTGCCCTCTCCAGGTCCTCTATCACCTCTTTGAGGAGTTTGCCAACTATGAATATGTGGGCATCTCGGACATCTTCCTCGGCTTCCTGAGCTTCTTCGTAGTGAGCCTCGGCGGGGTGTTTGTGGGCGTGGTCTACGGCGTCATCGCGGCCTTCACCTCGCGATTCACCTCCCACATCCGCGTCATCGAGCCGCTCTTCGTCTTCCTCTACAGCTACATGGCTTACCTGTCAGCCGAGCTCTTCCACCTGTCAGGAATCATGGCGTGAGTCTGGGCGTGGCAGGGTGACAGGCTCGGTAGGGGAAGCTCCTTGGCGTGACATCTGTGTGGTCACCAAGGAGCTCCCCAGCACCCGGACTCTGGACTCCAGACTCCACCGGTGTCCACTGGAGCGGTCCAGGTCATCAGAGGCTGCCCATAGGAACACTCCAGTAGACTCTGGGATTCAGGATCTGAAGGTGGCCCTGAAAGCAGATGGGCCAAAAGGCAACCTGTGTTGGGGTTAGTCTCGGGCACGAGAGGCAGGATCTCCGTGCTCCCTAGGAAGAAGCCCTGAGCTTGAGGGTCTCAGTCCTGCCACTTCCTCCCTTTTCCCCAAAGTGAATGACTAGATGGAAGCTGGCACAGGCTCCCTAGAAAGAGCTTACGAGCATATCACCCCGCCTGAGTAGAAAAGCCCTGAGCTCCCTGTTAGAGTGTGAAGTGGGCCATGGGACACAAGTCAGTGAGGAAAAGGAGACCAGAAGTAAAGAGGCCAGTCTAAACTGGGGGATTCTGGGTAGTAGGGAAGAAGCCTGCAAAGGTCCCTAGAGCAGTGCTTCCCAACCTGTGGGTGGTGACCCTTTCACAGAGGTCACCTAAGACCATCAGAAAACACAGATTTTTACATTACAGTTCATAACAGTAACAAAATGACAGTTATGAAGTGCCGTGAAAATAATGTTATGGTTGGGGTCACCACAGCATGAGGAACTGTATTAAAGGGTCGCAGTGTTAGGGAGGCTGAGAACCACTGAGCTAGTGGGACCCTGTGCGTTGGCAGCTTCCTATGCGGAGGGAAACCCGAGAGACCAGAGAGTCTGTCTGTCCCTAGCTGTCATTGGGCAGGTGCAGTGTGGCCTTGGGGAAAAGGCCAAGACCTTGGAATTGCACAGACTTTAGTCTCTTGCACTGACTCACCTCAGCTGGACAATGGAGGTGACCTTATTTTTCTAAAAGTCCCATCTCTTGTCTGCAAAATACAAGAATTCCCTGGCCCTGTGTGTCGAGGCGACACAGTGGGTATTTGGTCCTTACGAGTCGCCTAGTAAGCAGGTGGCTGGTCAGCCTGTTAAGAGTGGGTGCAGCTCACCCCTGAACCCTTTTCTTCTTCACCCCAAGACTCATCGCCTCGGGAGTAGTGATGCGGCCCTACGTGGAGGCCAACATCTCCCACAAGTCCCACACCACCATCAAATACTTTCTGAAGATGTGGAGCAGCGTCAGCGAGACCCTCATCTTCATCTTCCTCGGAGTCTCCACCGTGGCCGGCTCCCACCAGTGGAACTGGACGTTCGTCATCAGCACCCTGCTCTTCTGCCTCATCGCCCGGGTACTGGGTAAGGGCCAGACCCAGGCCAAGGGAGGGGTGTGTGTATGTGCCCCGTGGGAAGGAGCCAGGCCGAGGAGGGGCGATGTCCATACAGTGTGAGGCTAGGTTGTGGGGTGTGGGTGTGGGTGGGTGTCTCTATGAGCTGGACTGTGGTATGTGTGTGTGGTGCTGTATGTTGTATATGTGTGCTGAGGTGTGTAAGATCTGGGCTCTCACGTGTCTAATGTGTGTGACACACAGCTAGCTGGGTCGTGTTGTATGGTACGGTATGTAAGGGAATGGGCTGTGGGTGGCTTCCCCTGTCCCCCTCTACAATTTTTAGTTTTTTTTTTTTTTTTTTTAATATTTATTTATTTATTTATTTATTTATTTATTTATTACGTATACAATGTTCTGCCTGCAGGCCAGAAGAGGGCACCAGATCTCATTACAGATGGTTGTGAGCCACCATGTGGTTGCTGGGAATTGAACTCAGGACCTCTGAAAGAGCAACCAGTGCTTTTAACCTCTGAACCATCTCTCCAGCCCCCTCATTTTTTAGTTTTTTGTTTGGAGTTTTTTATATTTGTTTGTTTGAGACAAGATCTTACTATGTAGACCAGGCTGGCCTTGACTAACTCCTGGTAATCCTTCTGCCTCAGCGTCATGAGTGCTGGGATTACGGGTGGGATTTTTATTGTTGGCAGGCAGGCTTTGTGTGTGTGTCTTGTGATGCTGGGGATCAAACCGAGGGCCTCGTGCACGCAGACAAAGCGCTCTCCTGCACCCCTCCCCCCAGCCCTCATCGTTCAGTCACGGTTTATTATGGACAGTTCCGGTATATAGAAAAGGAGAGAGAATAAGACCATTATCTCCTTCCTGCCCAGCTGTTTTAATAAGTAACAGCACATTACCATTCTGTTGTCTCCTCCCATCCCTTGACTTGGGGCCTCTGAAGGCCTCTGGATATCTTCAGAACAGGTGCAGGTTGAGGAACTCTTTAAAGGCCCACTGAGGTCCTGGGCTGAGGGACCCAGGAAGTGAGTGAGCGAGGTGGGCCTTAGTGGAGGGGCACGCAGACAACCTGACCTCCCCTCCGCCTGGCCGCTGGCAGGTGTGCTGGGCCTGACCTGGTTCATCAACAAGTTCCGCATTGTCAAGCTGACCCCCAAGGACCAGTTCATCATCGCCTACGGGGGCCTGCGAGGGGCCATCGCCTTCTCCCTGGGCTACCTCCTGGACAAGAAGCACTTCCCCATGTGTGACCTGTTCCTCACTGCCATCATCACTGTCATCTTCTTCACAGTCTTTGTGCAGGTGCTGGGCCTGGGGTGGGCAGGCCCCTGCCTTGGGGACCCTGACTCTTCTGGTGGGCACCCTGTCGTTGACTTGCCGCATGGCTTTGGGCAAGGCCTCCTCTGGGTGGCCTCAGTCCTCTGTTGTGGTAATGACGTTGTGAAGTCAGCGATTAGCGTGTGAGGTGACCAGAGTGCTGCCCCACGTCATTAAGAGCCACTGACGTGACGTGGGCAGCTGGCAGGCCTGAGACCAGACTGCCGCAGTGTTTCAGGGTTTGTCGTCTCCAGCAGCACGGCACAGGCAGCTGGACCATCTTTTGAGCCAGGAAGCCTGAGGCCCGGGCTCAGGCTAATGCTTCACTAGCTGTGTTTCTCGGGAGGCGCACCTGTCTGTGTCTCAGTTCCCATTGGTGAAGTGAGGAGACTGGGCTACGTGATCCCCAAGAGCCTTTCAAGCCTGCGGCCAGTGACTTCTGAGCATTTAAATGACCCAGGCTTAGCAGAGCCCCGCCCCTGTCCCTAGCCGCCCTCCCCAAGGGAGGCCCGTGTGGGATGGTGCACACTGCTCTCCCATAGCTGACTGACCTGGAACAGGTGAGGGACTGTGTTGGGCATCCATTTCTCTTCCATCCTCTGTCTTCCCTGGGCACTAGTCCTCACATAGTGCCAGATGGGCACACCTTTGGCTTTTCATGAGAAAAAGATATGGAGAGCCCTCTTGGAGTGGGGTGCAGTTTCTGTCCTTTTATAGGAACGAGCCCCTCTTTGGCCTCCTGCTCTGTTCCGTCCTCAGAAACCCCGCTTTATCTTGACCTTGCTGTTGAGTCTGTCTGGTGGGTTTCCAAGCCCGCTTTCACTGAAGGTGGCATGGTGCTGACCCCCTTGAGCCAGCCTGACTCTGGGCCTGCTGCTTCTGGCCTTAGGAAGCCACTCAGCCTCTCTACTGTCCATTCCCTCATCTGTGAAATGGGAACATTTTAAGGAGCCGTCTTTCAGGGATCTTGCAGGTATTGTAGCACAAGTACCAGTGAGCACGTAGAGCCTGTGAGGGAGGCAGGGCAGAGGTAGTTCTCTGTCTGCAGGGCAGGACTCCGTGGGCTGCAGAGCAGATCTGGGGGGAGCCCGCACTGAACCCAGGCCCCAGCTACATGGGCAGTGAGGCTTGTTCCGCGGCTGAGCTGTCCGACCTCTGACTGCTGACTCCAGGAAGAGGTGGGCTTTAGAGACCTGCCTTTGTTTACACACTGAGGTAGAGAGTTATCAGCCCCCAGTCCTGGGGGATGGAGGACCTCAAAGGGGAGGTCCTCCTCGCCTCGGAGGCCCTCAGGAAGAAGGGAGGTTCCTCAGCCTTCTTGCCGGGTGGCAGAGCCAGGATGTCTGATACTCGCCTGCCCTCCAGGGCATGACCATTCGGCCCCTGGTAGACCTGTTGGCTGTGAAGAAAAAGCAAGAAACGAAGCGTTCTATCAACGAGGAGATCCACACACAGGTACTGGAGGCTGGGCTGGGCCTTGGGTTGCGGGAGAAGGCTGGAGCCGGGGCCCAGCTAGCTGGGCCTTAAGCCCGCCTTCCCTCATCCCAGTGCTAGGTGGTCTCTCAGGCCCCTGGGGCCCCCTGCCAAGCTCTAGCTGAAGGGAAAGTGTGGTGTGAGCAGTTGGGAGCCCTAGAGGCTGTTATACCATCCCTGCCTCTGCTTGAAGCCAGCAAGTGGGTTCAGAGAGGCCATGCTCACCAGTGTGTGGCTTTGGGCTTCAGGATGAGTAAGGGGAAGGCGCCACCTCCTGGCTACTCCTGGAACTACAGGGCCAGCTATGCAGACCCATAGTTGGGGTGAAGGAGGGTCGGGTAGGGAAGGAACCCAGTAGTAAGGCTTGACCTGGCCCTGGGCCCATTTCAGTTCCTGGACCACCTTCTGACAGGCATCGAGGACATCTGTGGTCACTATGGCCACCATCACTGGAAGGACAAGTAGGTGAAGGTCTGGTGGGCAGGAGGATGGGAAGGGCAGTTGAGGGTCCTTGGGGGCCTGGACATCTTCTCCTGCCTAGGAACTAGCCCCATCTGCCCCCTCCTCCCACAGGCTCAACCGCTTTAATAAGAAGTATGTGAAGAAGTGTCTCATAGCTGGCGAGCGCTCCAAAGAGCCCCAGCTCATTGCCTTCTACCACAAGATGGAGATGAAGCAGGCCATTGAACTGGTGGAAAGTGGAGGCATGGGCAAGATCCCTTCCGCTGTCTCGACCGTCTCCATGCAGTGAGTGCCACTGGCCAGCCTGGGCAGCATCTGCACCCATGTTAGCTCCCCAGCCCTAGCCTGGGGTGGCCACCAGGGCTGTGTGCTCCTGCTGCCAGAATGGAGACCTAACCTGTGTTCTGTTGTCCCAGGAACATCCACCCCAAGTCCGTGACTTCGGATCGCATCTTGCCGGCGCTGTCCAAGGACAAGGAGGAGGAGATCCGCAAAATCTTGAGGAGCAACCTGCAGAAGACCCGGCAGCGGGTGAGGTCCTGCCCCAGCCTGGCACCTGCTCTGTGTCCCCTGCCCTGCTCCTACCTCCCACACACCCAGAGCCTCCCTGGCCCTGGCCTTCCAGCCCAGCTTCTGAGTCCTTCCCTCCCTGATGGCGGTTCCTCCCTCAGCTGCGGTCCTACAACAGACACACGCTGGTGGCCGACCCCTACGAGGAAGCCTGGAACCAGATGCTGCTCCGGAGACAGAAGGCCCGGCAGCTGGAGCAGAAGGTGCGTGTCAGGCCGGGCCTGCCTTCCTCACATGCTGGAGGCTGGTTCCTCTTCCTGCCTCTCACCACAGGGCACCTCAGGCTCTGCCGAGCTCCGCTGAGGGCCTGCACCTACTTTAGACCCAGACAGCAGATCGTGAGGCTTATTGATGGTGTGAGGCTTTGGGCCTCATCCCCTGAGGAGTGATGTGGGGAATGGGTGGGGGTGTCAGAGAGAGAAAGACGTGAACGCAGGGGACACTGGGAAGTGGAGCTGGCAAGACTGAGTGACTGGGTTACTCAGGTGGGGCCACTGGGGTGGAACAGGAATCTGAGGGGGGTGGTAGAGGTCACAGAGTACCCAAGAAAGGAACAAGGCTTGTTGAAAGGTAAGGAGCTGAGCTCAGTTGTGATGTATTGGGTTTGAATGCCTGGGCGCCGTACAGGATTTAGGCAGGCAGGCCACTCCAAGTTTTTTATTGCTATTCTATTGTTTTTTTTTAATCTAGAATCTTGGGGTCAGATGTGGGCTGGAGACAAGGCTAGCTCAAAGTAGATCTGTTTGAGTCTGCCCACGTCAGTGTGGGTGCTGGCCCAGGCAATGGGAGCCCACTGAGGAACCCCTGCCCCAGTGTCTTCCTCACCCTGTCCACTCTCTCTGTCAGATCACCAACTACCTGACGGTACCGGCCCACAAGCTGGACTCACCCACCATGTCGCGGGCCCGCATAGGCTCAGGTAAAGGGCTAAGGAGGGGCCCTCAGGCGGGGTGTTTTGTGTCAGGGACAGGCCTCAGCGTCACAGGGCAAGACGGGCCTCCCCCATCACATCACATCCTCTTCTCAAACCCTGAGTTATGTCCACGTCACGAGGGGCTGGGTGTTCACAGAGAGGGCAGCATCGCTCTGCTGTCAAACCCAGGCACAGAGGCGTTGCCCGTGGCACTCAGGATGAGGGCTGCCAGGGAGCCACAACAGAGCACCTGACAGTCACTAGTCCATGCAGAGGAACAGGGACGGGCCTGGGCCCACAGGTCATGACTCAGGGAAAGGTCCCATTTCTTCCTTTGTTTTTTTAAAATTTATTTAACTTTATTTTATGTGCATTGGTGTGAGGGCGTCAGATCCCCTGGAACTGGAGTTACAGACAGTTGTGAGCCGCCATGTGGGTGCTGGGAATTGAACCCTGGTCCTCTGGAAGAGCAGCCAGTGCTCTTAAGCTCGGAACCATCTCTCCAGCCCAAAGCTCTATTTCTTAACCTGTGGGACACCAGTGGGAACCCCTGGTCCAAGGAAAGCAACCATCTGATAGAGGAGCAGCTGGTAGCAGGGCTCACTCGGCCCCTGTGGACAAAGTTGAGAAGCCCATAGACATGGTTGCATTCACGGGAAGGTCTGAGAGCCGCTAGTAGAGGCTGAAGGGGTCCCTGAGGTGTGGCACATCCTGAGCAGGGCTCAGGGCCAGAACCGTCTGTCCTTCCCTTTCAATCCACAGATCCACTGGCCTATGAGCCCAAGGCAGATTTGCCCGTTATCACCATCGACCCAGCCTCCCCGCAGTCGCCTGAGTCTGTGGACCTGGTTAATGAGGATTTGAAGGGCAAGGTCCTGGGGCTAAACCGGGATCCAACAAGGGTGACTCGGGAGGAGGAAGACGAGGATGAGGATGGCGTCATCATGATGCGGAGCAAGGAGCCCTCCTCCCCAGGCACCGACGATGTCTTCACCCCTGGACCAAGTGACAGCCCCAGCTCCCAGAGAATACAGCGCTGCCTCAGTGACCCAGGCCCCCACCCTGAGCCTGGGGAGGGAGAGCCTTTCATCCCCAAAGGCCATTAGAGCCAGGCCCGTGGGTGTCCCATAGACTCTCCCACAGAGTGGGGGCTGGGGGCTCCCGCGCCTCCAGACCTGGATTGGCCCCGCCCCCTTCCCACGCATGGCAGCTGGGTCCACAGCCCCCGCTGCAGCACAGCTTGCCCCTGCCTCCTGGGCAGTGTCCTCTCCCACCAGAACTGCCTGCCCAATCCACTTGGCAGAAGAGCTGGGCTGCTGAGGCAGGCCCCGCCCCATCTCGAGATCCAGGCTCCCCCCATACAGGAACCAGGGCTCCACATGGCCCTCCCTTCCCGCAGACCCCTCCTCATCCAGACCAATTTTCCATCTTTGATCATCACTTATAACCAAAGAGCCGCTGGCTCCACTGTGGTCCCACCAGGAAAGGAGGGAGCCGAACCTTCCTTGGCCTTGACCGGGCCCTCCCGTATCTGAGGACAGCAGGCATGTGGCTGGGAGACAGATGGGTGACCCATGGCAGACCCACCTACTCCTGCCAGCCATGGCACCCTGGCCAGCCACCTGAGCTGCCCTCACTCAGAGCTGCAGGCTGAGGGCACCTCTGAGCTCCCTGCTGGGAACTGGGTGATGGAACAGTGGCGGGACTTGGGTGATGAGGACCACTGGGCCTTTCTGGGGCTGCGACATGGGAGGGACTGTCCGAGGCTCCAGAAAATGCCGCCTTTTTACATTTGGTTTATTCGCACCTCCACGTAAGTACGGTTCTGTCTGCACAGAGGCACTCCTGTCTGAGACCCCCACACCAGTCAGAACTCCCCCCCTCCCCCTCCTCCTCCCTTCATGCTGTCTAACACCCCTCCTTCCCTAAATCGAACCCCTGCCTGCTGGGCTCTTTTGCCCACAGCACTGGTTGAGACGTGGCCCAACATGAGCAAGGGCCTCCTAGCACGCACCTTGCCCGAGGGTCTGCCTGTCCACCACCGCCCCTCATCCAGACCCCCTGCACACCCAGCCTGCGGTGAAGCCCAGCCCTGGGGCCTAGGCTTCCCCCAGGGTCTCCTGCCCTGGCCAGGGCTGCTGGAGTAGACACTACTGGACCCCAGAGGCCTTTGCTCAGAAGCACATACTCTCCCTTCGGCCCCCATGGCTGGCCCAAGCCAATGGGCGTCTGTCCAGCCCCAAGCACCCCCTCCCCAGGATTGTGCAGTCGTCAGAGGGGTCCCTCCCAGGGGATGGGGCCATGGGTGCTTGGCCCAGCTGTCTCCTCTCCATGCAAGGTGACAGCGACAACCATGTACAAAGCCACCGCATCCGCCGCCGCTCTGCCGCCTGTACAGAAGAAACTGAACCTTTTTCATATTCTAATAAATCAATGTGAGTTTTTTATAAGAGTCAGGGCTGCTTCCTGGGAGGGAGAGGGAGGGCACCAGAGGAACCAGGCTCAAAGACTGGCACAGAAACACTGCCACCATCAGCTGCCGGTGGGGTTGGCACTGTGTGCCAGGTGCTGGAGGTACGGTGAGGTGGGGTAGCATGTCTGCACTCAGGGCCTCAGCTTCCAGGGTGCTCACACAGCTGGAAACCTCTGGTGTGTCAGCAGGGCGGCAGGGCATTGTCAGGGAGACTCCTGACCGTCCCCCGGAACTGACACCTGGGGGACATGCCGGCCTGAGGAAGGCCGTGGGGGGCGTTGATCCGCTGGAATTCCTCCCGCTCTTGTGAGTGTTCTCACTCTTCCTTAGTAAGGCTGTTTGCTCGGCTTGATGAAACCAGCGTGTCTGGCTGGGGGTACGGACGGGGCCTTGTAGTTTATGGTTGGGATCTGAGGGCAGAACAGAGTCTTGGAAGCTCTGGGTTCTCACCTGGGAAATAGAGGCTGCACCCTGTTGGAATAAGGCGTGTGTGTAATGCAGAGCTGGGAACTGAGCTGCATTTCCAGTAGCTGACCACCAGAGGGCAGTGAGGTCTCAGCACAGAGGAACCTGTGCTGGCCAAGAAGCTCTGCCCAGCCTGAGACCTAGATTCAGAGCTGACTTGACTTAGGATGTCTGAAGTGGGCCATGCCGAAAGGATTATAGGAAAGGACCACACTGCATTCCTGTATTGATGTCCTACCAGGGAACAGCGAGCTGACTTGACTTAGGATGTCTGAAGTGGGCCATGCCGAAAGGATTATAGGAAAGGACCACACTGCATTCCTGTATTGATGTCCTACCAGGGAACAGCTGTAACACTCAGAAGGTGCTGGCAGCGTTATGGATACCCATCAGGGATGAGGCCCAATAGATCTCACTTTAGGAAAACATGACCTCCTGCCCTCCCCCAACTCTGCCTGACCCCAGCAGGGGGCAGAAATAGGAGGATTCCTTGAGGCCAACCTGGGGCTCCATGGCCACCCCGTGTCTCAAGGATAATAACAGTAAAAGGTTCTAGAGCCGAAGGTAAGAAAAGAGCTGTGATTCTGGAAGCTGCTGTCCAGCCAGGGCTGTGCTATGGCCACAAATAACAGCACAGCTACTCGTGGATGCTCCAGAGGATCCAACCCCCTCTGGCCACTGCACACACATGGTGCACATAAACTCACCCCGGCGTACACATATACATAAATAAAAAAATAAATCTCACAGGCAGTGGTGGCACACACCTTTAGTCCCAGCACTCAGGAGGCAGAGGCAGGTGGATATCTATGAGTTCAAGGCCAACCTGGTCTACAGAGAGAGTTCAGGGACAGACAGAGCTACACAGAGAAACCCTGTCTCAAAAAAAACCAACAACAATAAGAGATTTTTATGTCAATTTTTCTTTAATTAAGGGTGGGGGAAACAGCTTTATCCTCAACACAGGAAACACAATCTTGGCAATACTGCATCCTCGTCATCCTTCAAGTCCTACTGAGGGATTAACTTGAAGCATTAATCCTCAGAAACTGAGTATAGTGACTCTCACCTGTAATCCCAATAATCCCAATACTCAAGAGGCTGAGGCAGGAGGACCTGCCACAAGTTTGAGGCAGCCTAAACTACAGGGGGAGACACTAAAATAATTGGCTGGGAATATGGCTCAGTGGTTAAAGAGCTTGCCAGACAGCATAGGGACCAAGTTTAGACCCCCAGAATACATGTAAAAAGTCAGTTCGACAGTGGGTGGGTGGGGGGATTATCCCTGGAGCCTGATGGCCAGCCACCCCGGGTGCTTCAGGTTTAGAGAGAGACCCTGTCTCAAAATTAAAGTGGAGAGGCATTGAGGAAAACACCTGATGTCACACACAAAAACCTAAAAAATCTCATTGGGGCTCCTTGGGACAATAGAACACAAAAACAGAAAACTTGAGCAGCCTTTGTTTTATGGCTGGTCACAGGAGACCTTCGATGGCACTTTCCTTGTTACTTCAGGTATAGGGAGAGTCTCGGTGTGTGTTCCTCTGCCTCAGCCTCCTGAGTGTTGGGATTAAAGCATGTGCCACCATGTCTGGAGTTTCTGTTCTTACCATGGGCAATGCCATGGCTGACTGGGGTTTTTACCTGGTGAGCTGAAGTAGGGGGATTCTTTGAGTCCTACCTGGGGCTCCCTAGCCTCCCCTGTCTCAAGAATAGCAATAACATCCAATTCTAGAGCTGGAAGGTTGGGAGGGGGGACCTGTGATTGTTGTCTCCCTTTCCCTGAGTGTTTGCCCTTGGTACTGCCATGAAGTTTGTTGGGTTCCCTGATCCCCCACAGCCAAGGGTCCCAGGAGTACTGGGAGGCCTCTGGTGAACCCCGTGATTCCAGCCAGTCTTTCTGCCCACCCCCATTGTATAGTAAAATTTAGTGTCCTGATAACCCAGACTAATTATCCCATAGCCGATGCACTTGACCCTCCTCCTGCCGTTGCCTAAGCCACATACAGAGTTCAGCATGACCACAAATCAAGGGAATAAAGGCAGAAATCCCTCCAGGAGGTAACTTGGAGTAATAGAGACCCTCCTGCATGTAATTCCTTATTCCCCATGCTTGTGAATCTGGGCTTCGAGAACAGAGGTACGGTATACTGGCTCTTTTGAAGCATGTGCCGCATCATTACCCATCAGAAGCCCAAACTTAGGGTGAAGTCTCCCAGCTTGCAGTGTTCTGTCCAGTCAGTACTGCTGACGGCAGAATTCATTGGGAGAACATGGCAGTCTGTAGGATACTGCAGATGATGTACATCAAATGGCAATAGGTAGACAATGAGAGACATTCTGTAGAATCCAGAAATGTGGTCCTGGCAGAAGCAACCAGGTGGGAATGCAAGTGACGTCATTAGTATGCACTTAGACCCTGAGGCGGTAACTGCTCCTTCACAAAGAAAGGGGTGTCAACCTCCCAACAGCAAGGAGCTGCTACCCCTAGGGCGATGGTTCTCTCCCCCGGCCCTAATCTCCCTATTTTTAAAGTCTTCTGGTTGTGTGAACTGGTGTTCCCATGCCCAGCCTTGCATAAAGAACTGGCCTAGAGGTGTGCTGCTGTAATCTCAGCGCTGGGGAGGTGGAGACAGAAGCCCAGCGGCTGGCCAGCCAGCCATTCTAGCTGAATCAGCAAGCTCTGTTCCTTGAAAGTCCCTGCCCCCAAAATTCCTGGTGGCACACTCCTTTAATCCCAACACATGGGAGACAGAGACAGGTGGCTCTCTGTGGATTTTAGGCCAGCCTGGTCTACAGAGTGAGTTCCAGAACAGCCATAGTGAGACCCTGTTTAAGATAAAGTGGAGGGCGGGTGAGATGCCTCAGTGGGTGGGGGCCTTTGTCACCAAGCCTGATGACCAGAGTCTGATCCTTAGGGCTCATATGGTGGGAGAAGAGAGTGCACTTTCTAGCAAGTTGCCCTCTGTTGTGTTCGGATTCCCAGCATCCACATGAAGAGCTGGCTCAGAGGGGTGCACTGGCTGTTCTTCCAGAGGACCCAGGTTCAATTCCCAGCACCTACATTGCAGCTCACACCTGTCTATAACTCCAGTACCATGGCTTGTGACTCCCTCACACAGACATACATGCAGGCAAAACACCAATGAACATAAAATAAAAATAAATTATGTAAAACATTTAAGGTGATAAAAAATAAACATCACGTTATATGTATATACATACTATGTGTCTATATCTATACATAAAGACTGCAGGCCTATCTGCCTTTTCCTTCAAATTAATGGAACAGCAGCTCCAGTGTGAGGTAGGGAGAATTACCATAGCGGCAAGTGTGGTGCCAGGGGATTTGAACCACCTGCCCATCCATTCCTATGCTTTCTGGGCTTGTCCAGACTTGAACTCGTAGCTGCTGTTTAATAACAGAATGCCAGCATGTGTGTCCAGTCCTATGAGACAGGTTGGATAATCTCCAGTTCTGGTTACAGGGGTTGCTTGGTGTCCCACAGTTGGGCATTCTGCCCCTACCATGCCCAGTGTGAGCCAGGAGCTACTTTTCAAACGGAGAATAGTTATTGGCACAGGTTGCTGGCATGGTTTAATAGAAACCCCCGAGGGTCTGTAATGCTGGAGTCCCCACTGACACTTGCCCGCCCACCATCTTTCTGCCATGATCTCTTCTCACTTGTGATGCTCACGTGACTGGGCGGCGTCCTCTGCAGCCGGTACCTACTTCAGCGCCCCTCCTCCCCAAAGTCACAGTCTCGTGGAGTTCATAGAAAATGACTTTGGCAGCACAGCTGGATGTGGTATCCATTGTCTGCCCCTCCCCCAATTCAAAGTCCCACAGAAGCCCATCCACCCTTTGCCTCTGTCGTTGAAGAGGGCAGTGTGAAGTTTGGCCCCTTGTCTCCCATCTTAGAGGAAAGATCTTGACCAGCCCCGAACCACTGGAGCCCGTGAAGCCTCTTTGCCATGGCAGTCCCTAATTTTTCGTGAGACTTTTTCTCCTTCCTTTATTGGCTTCTTTAAAAGTTGTATTGCGTTTTTATTTACTTTGCATGCACAGGTGTGTGTGCTTGTGGAAGCCAGAGGACAACTTGTGAGAGAGGGTGTCCTCTTTCCACCATGTAGGTCTTGAGGATCAAACTCAGATTGTCAGCCACTCATGGCCCACCTTCCTTAGCAAACATTCCAAGAATGTCCATCATTTATAGCTTCCTACTCACTGGGCCCTGTTCTCACCCCATTGGCAAAGGAATGGGCTGGCCTCGTGTTTAGAACTTTATCATGATGCTTGATGACCCTTGAGTTATGACACGATAGAAAAAAAGTATAGGCAGAGCCAAGAGGCGACAGTGAGGTAAACATTTGGGGACTGTCTTGGTCATTGTTCTATTGCTGTGAAGAGACACCATGACTCTTAGGACCCGCCCAGAGTCCCGAAGTCATCTTACATAAAGCCCATTTTAAGGGGAAACTCTTCCTCGCCCCCTCCTCTCTCTCTATTCCCACGAGGTGTGCACCTCCTCTCTCCCTCTCTCTCCTCTTTCTTCCATCCAATCCCTCTCCCCTCCCCCCAAAATAAACTTTCCATGTGGACATGTATCTGCATAGTGTAAGTGACTCTCCACGGCTCCACGCTGCAGCGTCTGCATGGCATGTCTCCCTCACCCAACCCGCCAAGGCCTTCTGTGTGCCATATCATAACAATGACCAAAGCAACTTATAAAAGAAAGCATTTAATTGGAGGCTTGCTTACAGTCTCAGAGGGTGGGTCCATGATCATCATGGCGGGAAGCATGGCAGCAGGCAGGCAGGGGGCTGTAGCTGAGAGATTATGTCTCATCCACAAGGACATGGCAGAAAGAGCAGGACCTGGTCTGGTGTAGGCTTCTGAAAGCTCCCCACCTCCACCCCCACCCCCCACCTCTGCAACCCAGTGACACACCTCCTCCAACAAAGCCACACCTTCCAATCCTTCCGAAACCACCAACTGGGACCCAAACACCCAAATATATGAGCCTGTGGGGGCCACCACAGGGATCAAAGGCATCTGCCACCTCAGATGTCCCTTTCTTGTTGCTATGATAAAACACCCTGGCAAGAGCAGCTCAGGGGAGGAAAGGATATTTGAGCTTTGGTTTGAGGGTGCAGACATCATGGCTGGGACATCAAGGCAGATGCGCATAATGTGTCCACAAGAAGCAGAGAGTAATGAGTGCTTATGCTTGACCTCTTTTCTTGTGTATATGTGGATGTGCGTGCATGTGTGCGTGCATGCGTTTGAAGACCCAAGACTGACATCAAGAATCTTCCACGTCAATGCTGGGCGGTGGTGGCGCACGCCTTTAATCCCAGCACTCAGGAGGCAGAGCCAGGCAGATCTCTGTGAGTTCAAAGCCAGCCTGGTCTACAGAGCGAGCTCCAGGACAGGCACCAAAACTACACAGAGAAACCCTGTCTCGGGGGAAAAAAAAAAAAAGAATCTTCCACTTCATTCATCTTGAAACAGCGTCTCTCAATCAAACCCAGAGGTCACCAGTATTGCTAGTCTCAGTGATCCATCCTCATTCAAAGACTGAAATTACAGCTGAGCCACCACACCCACCTGTCATTTATGTGGGTGCTGGGGATCCAAACTCTGGTCCTCTTGTTTTTGTAGCAAGCAACTATAACCACTGAGCCATCTCCCCAGCCCCTTGCTACCTCCTTTCTATTCGGTCCAGGACCCTCGTCCACAGGAGTGGAGGCTCTTCCCGTGGTTCAGCCTGCTGCAGCAATCCCTCACCGGCGTGTCCAGAGGCCCCCTTCCTGGAGATTCTGAAGCCTAAGATGATGACACACTTCATCACACCCGCCGCCCAGGGGTCATGCCGACTTGTTGCAGTACAAAGTCTAGGCCACAGCAGCAACTGGAAAAATCACCGACCTCCGTCCTACCTGGGGACGATGGTGGCGTTTTAAATCACCCACGACTGTTATCAGTTTGGAGCCAGGACTTTTTTCTATTTCAAGGACACTGTGGGTCCTCCAGGAGGAGCTTCAGGGACTGTGTCATGAAGGCCTTCCTCCCCGGACTGACCCTGAGCCAAGCCACTGGGTGATTCACTTTCCCCCCTTATTTCAGGCTCCAAATAGCCAACTCATCCAGGTCAAACCACACCAAGTGTCAAATCCACACAAGCCCAGGCCTGAGTGAAGAGGCCTACATCAACTAATTCGGCTCTGTTTAAGCCCCAAGTCTGTCTTCTTTAGTCTAACACCCCCAGAATCCACCCCAGGTTTCTGGTAAAGCTTCACAGGCTTTGCCCACTCACTCCCTGCATGTGTACATGTTCCTGGTAGAATGCGCCTTGTACTGTTCCTGGACTATGCTAGGGCGTCACTCTCATTATAGGAGGGTGTCCCAAGGGGCAAGGGCCGGAACTGCATGCTGGGGGAACTCAGTGCCCCTCCAGATGCCACTGCCCCAAGCAGTCACTGCATGTATTTGTTTTGTTTTGTTTTGTTTTGTTTTGTTTTGTTTTGTTTGAGACTGTGCTTCTCTGTGTAGACCAGGCTGACCTGGAACTGAGAGATCCTCCTGCCTCTGCCTCCTCAGTGCTAAAGGCGTGCGCCACCACTGCCCGGCTGTCACTGGATGATTTTTAAGCAAGGAAAGACTTAGTTTTCAAGAACTGGGGTTGGGCCTGCCCGCCATCAACAAGAAGCCGCAGTGTCTACAAAGTTCTAGCCACACGGCCCCATCTCAGGGTTTGGGTTTCTGTGTGTGTGTGTGTGTGTGTGTGTGTGTGTGTGTGTGTGTGTGTGTGTGTACATTTGCACATGTGTGCATGTGCCCCCAGAAACCAGAAGAGGGCATAGAATCCCCTTGAGCTGGAGTTAAACAGGCACTTGTGAGCCTGCCAAGTCCCGCAGACTTGAACTCTGGTCTCCTGCAAGAGCAACAAGTACTCTTAACTACTGAACCATCTTTGTATGTGCCCCCAAAAGTGTGTGTGTGTGTGTGTGTGTGTGTGTGTGTGTGTGTGTGTCTGTCTGTCTGTCTGTCTGTCTGTCTGCTATGTGTGTGTTTGCCTGCAGAGGACAGAAGATGTCAGATCTTGGAAGCAGGAGTTGCTGGTGGTTGTGGACCACCTGAGGTGGGTGTGGGGAACCCATCTGGGTCCTCAGGAAGAGCAGCGAGCACTAACCACTGAGCCATCTCTCCAGCCTTCTTCCACACCATCACTCCTTCTTAACACACGTCTCTTTCCCGGTGTGAGAGGTTTAATGGAGCTGTGCATCTATGTGGCTCTGATTCTCGCCATTGGACAGAAACCAGTCCTCCGCCACAGCGGCCCTGTGGCTGACAGAGGGAAGGCTCTCTAGATCAGCCACGCCCAGTCTCTGTCACTGTTTTCGTCAACGCTGTCTCCATAGTTACTAACGCTGCCTGCCACTTGATCGGCCATCATCTTACTAGTCATCTCAGGCTACTTCTGGTCACACAGTGACTAACTGTCATGCCACAGCACGTCATAGCCTGCCATTGTCCGTCAGCCCCTGTCAAGGAGGTTATTAGAGCATTAGTCAAGATGTGTGGGCAGCCTGACCCCGGGCCTTGCCACGGGAGCTTCCATGGCTCTTCTGGTAGCCAGTCAGGCCCTGGGTGGGGTCTCTCTCTCTCTCTCTCTCTCTCACTCACTCGTCTCTGTCTGTCTGTCTGTCTGTCTGTCTCTCTCTCTCTCTCTTGTTTTGTTTGAGACAGGGTTTCTCTGTGTAGCCCTGGCTGTCCTGGAACTCACTCTGTAGACCAGGCTGGCCTCGAACTTAGAGATCTGCCTGCCTCTGCCTCTTAAGTGCGGAGATTAGAAAGGAGTTCCGCCGTGCCTAGCATCAGGCCACATCTCAAGAAGACAAAAAGGGTTTGAGGAAGGAGCCCTCCAGAGTGGAGGGGTAGACTTAAAGGGACAAAGGAAGTACTAGAATCTAGAAGAGCTGTAGGTTTGGGAAAGATCAGTTTCTGGGAGTCAGTGCAGCACATGAGCCCATTTTACAGATGAGCAAAGTAAGACTTCTGCCCCGTGTCTTTTGGCAAACAGTCCCAGAGCACCTGCTGTATGTACATGTAGCACCCACGTGTCTGTGTGTGCATGTGCACACGTGTTGGTGTCGGAGGTAAGGCATCCTCTCCTAAAAGACCCAGCAGGCAGCTGAGGCAGACGCCTCCGTGACCACAACAGGCCACTCTGCGTTCCTGCTCACCTCACAGCCAGATGGGAGGATTACTCGGGAGCCAGCAAAGCCATCTTCAGCTGAGACTTCCTTTTCAGAGGTCGGGTTGTCCTCATGGCTGTGATAGAATGGATGGAATAAACCAGGGGAAGATGGCTGCCAGCCCGTGGCTTCACAAGCTTCTGTCCATGGTGTCGGAGGTGGGGTGGGGATGGGCTGAGGAGTAATGGAGCAGGCTAGCCCATCTCATGACAGGAGGAGGAGAGAAAAGCCCTTACCAGGTTTCTCCTTTTTTTCTTATTCCAACATTAATAGGATGGGATTCAGGACGGCTCTTCCCCCAGCTCACTCTCCCTGGACACACCCCGAAGTGTACAGGACAAATCTCCTAGAAGCCGGGCGGTGGTGGCACACGCCTTTAATCCCAGCACTCGGGAGGCAGAGGCAGGCGGATCTCTGTGAGTTCGAGGCCAGCCTGGTCTACAGAATGAGTTCCAGGACAGCCAGGGCCACACAGAGAAACCCTGTCTCAAAAAACGAAAAACAAAACAATTAAAAACAAAATCTCCTTGATGCTTCCCTACCCTGCCAGATTGGCAGTCAAGATTATCCATCATGGGCTGGGGGATGCTTGTTAGGTAAAGGGATGCCTCACAGGCATGAAGACCTGCACGGGGACCCCCAGCACCACGCAAAAAGCCAGGCCAGAAAATACCGTCTCTCAAAGCGCAGCTGGTTAACTATTGACCGCACCAGAGGGGATACACTGTGCTTCTGACAGTCTTTGCCAGGAAGTGTGTTTTAATAAGCGCACACGGTCACTCTCAGACGTGATCTTAGAATTTAATAACCTGTTTTTGTCTGGACTTGCAAGCTTTTGCCTGCTGTAACCTTAAGGTCCTGTGCCTCCTGGATGGAAATTCAAATGTTCTCAGGGGTGATTAATGTCCTAAACGTCAAGAGTTCCAATAAACTGAAATTGCTTGTTTGGATTTTAGTTTTTCAGTCTTAAGTAGCCTGGGTTGGTTTCTCACTTCCTAGCCGGTCAAGGCCGGCCCTGAACGCCTTTCTTTCCACTTCTCATTTCCCAAGCGCTGGGATTGCAAGCATAAAGAAAAGATGAGTACCCAGTTCACAGTGTGGGGAACTGAATTCGTCTGGGGGAGAGAGTTTTTTCTCCTGTTAGATTTTTCTCTTTTATTTGGTGTGGTGTGTATGTGTGATTGTGGTATGTGTGCATGTGTGTGATGTGTGTATGTGTGTGTGTGGTGTGGTATGTATGTGTGGTATGGTGTGTGGTATATTTGTGTAGTATGTGTGTGTGTAGTGTGTATGTGTGTGTGGTGTATGTGTGTAGTGTGTGTGTAATGTGTATGTGTGTGTGATATAGGTGTGTAGTGTGTATGTGCATGTGGTATGTATGGATTGTATGTGTGTGATGTGTATGTGGTGTGTGTGTGTGTGTGTGTGTGTGTGTGTGTGTGTGTGTGTGTGTGTGTAGGTCAGAAGTCAACTTGGCGAGGTTGGTTCTCCTGTTCACCTTTACATGGGGATCAAACTCAGGTCATCCAGCTGCACAGCAAGTGACAGATGACATGCTTAGCCCGCTAGCTGCCCACCCCACCCCATCCCACCCCTTTGGAGACAGGGCCTCAAACTTGGTATGTATGGGAGGCTGGCCCTGAACTGCTGACCCTCCTTCCTCTGCCTCCTAACTGCTGGGTTTATACACACAGGGCTCTTGCTTTTTGTAACAGCCCTGCCAAAATTTACACACACCCTGGTGTGTCTTCACACAACTGCCTTGGGGCAAGGGCTGGCATTTTCTAGTAAAGTGATATGCCATTCATATACTGTGACTCAGGACTGCAGACCAGAAAAATGTCCTTGGGAATGCAGAGTGCACCAGGTAATGGACCTTGCTGGTGCACACCTTGAATGCCAGCACTCAGGTACAGAGGCAGGTGGATCTCTGTGAGTTCAAGGCCAGTCTTGTCTACATAGTGAGTTCCAGGACAGCATAATGAGATCTTGTCACACAATAATAATAATAATGATGACTTAAGAATAGACATACACTAGAAACAATTCAGAAGCCTGTCAAGGAGCAGGCGAGGTGCTCAGTGGGAAACTGCACTTGGTGCTGAGCCTGAGCACCTGAATTGGATCCCTGAAACTCACACAGTAGAAAGAGAACTGACTTCCTCAAGCTCTCTCTGTCTCTGTCTCTGTCTCTCTGTCTCTCTGTCTCTCTGTCTCTCTCTCTCTCTCTCACACACACACACACACACACACACACACACACACACACACACGAATTAAAATGTAAAAACAAAAATTTGAAAGCCTATTACCAGTAAAATGCATAGACCCATTTCTTTAAAAAAATTTTACTTGTATTTGTAAGTGTGTGTGTGTGTGTGTGTGTGTGTGTGTGTGCGCGCGCGCGCGCGCGCGCGCGCGCCCACGAGTGCAGGTACCCACAGAGTCCAAAAGAGGCTGTAAGAGCTGGAGTGACAGGAGGTTGTATCTGTCAAACACAGTGCCGGGAACTGAACTCCAGCCCTCAGCAAGAGCAGAGCCGCTCTTAACCCCAGAGCCACCTCCAGCCCCAGGGAAGAGCTTTTTTTTTTAAACAAATTTATTTTCTGTTGGTGAATGTGAGTGTGTATGTGGAGGTCAGAGGACAACTTTTGGAAGTTTGTTCTCACCTTCCACCTTGCTGAGACAGGATCTCTTGTTTCTGCCGCACAGTTTACTCCAGGCTAGCTGGCCTGGTGGCTTCTAGAAAATTCCCTGGTCTCACCCTAGCAGTCCTGGGATTACTGCTTTCCTTCTTTTTTCTTTCTTTCTTTCTTTCTTTCTTTCTTTCTTTCTTTCTTTCTTTCTTTCTTTCTTTCTTTCTTTCTTTCTTTCTTTCTGTCTGTTTTTCTTTCTTCCTTTTTTTTTTTTTTATTCTGGACATCAAATTTAGGTCTTCAGCTCTGACCTGGCTTTATAATTGTACCATGGACTCCTAGGCAGCAATGAAAACAGGTGAACTGTACTTCCTGACAACACAGAACGGTGCAAAGCTAACACAGAACTAAAATGCAAAACCCAAAGCATATCTGACATGACCTATTTACATAAATTTTAAAATCAGACAAATCCAAATTGTACTGTAGAGCATGAATGAGCTAGGAAGAATCATGAAACTATAATGGTAGCTTTAGACTATCATTAAAAAAATGCAAGATTGGGCTGGAGAGATGGCTCAGAGGTTAAGAGCACTGGCTGCCCTTCCAGAGGTCCTGAGTTCAATTCCCAGCATCCACATGGTGGCTCACAACCATCTGTAATGAGATCTGGTGCCCTCTTCTGGCCTGCAGGCATACATGCAGGCAGAACATTGTATAAATAATAAATAAATACATAAATATCTTTTTTTAAAAAAAAGCAAGATTGATCCCCCTGAGGAGGAACTGAGATGCATAACTGAGACACAGGGACACCCATGGTGCTGGCAGTCTGCTGTGTCTTGGTCTGGGTGGGGAAGAGAGGACAGGTGTCTGTCTCATAATTACACATTATACCATATGTTTACGTCTAGTGCATCTTTCTGTGCATGAGTTATATTTCACGGTCAAGTTTTTAAGCATCTTTTTGGAGACAAGTGCTTGTTCTGTAGCCCAGGTCTCACACTCCTGCCTCAACCTCTTGAGTGCTGGGGTTACAGGTGTGCACTGGCACACGGCACTCAACTAGCGTTCACTCTATCTTTATTAGTCACTTTTCTGTTGCTGTGATAAAACACCATGACCTAAAGCAACTTATGGGAGACAGAGTTTATTTGGGCTATAGCTCTGGAGGGGTACGAGTCCCCCTTGGCGGGGAGGCCTGGCTGCATGTGGCAGACATGGCCTCAGGAGCAGGAGGCTGCTTCAACACAAGCCCTACAGTGAACAGGAAGTAGAGGGAGATTACAGGCCCCGAAAGCTCCCCGCAGTGATCTACCACCTCCAGTAAGGTCCCAACTCCTAAAGGTCCCACAGCCTTCCCAAGAGTGCCACCGACTGAGAACAAGTGTTCCGACATTGGCACCTATGGGGGACAATTTCTCATTCCAGTCACAGACTCTTCCTGCTTAAAGAGACAGACGACAGGTCCAGACCATTAACGAATGTTGCAGATCCCCTCCCCAACACTCAGGAATGCTGTACTCATCTAAACTTTTTGGTTGGTTTGGTTTGGTTTTTCAAGACAGGGTTTCTCTGTGTAGCTCTGGCTGCCCTGGAATTCACTATGTAGACTAGGCTGGCTTCGAACTCAGAGATTCACCTGCCTCTGCCTCCCAAGTCCTGGCATTAAAGGTGTGTACCACCACTGCCTGGCTTATACTTTAAAAAAAAAAAAAGATAGTTTCACAGAAGAGCGGCCCCTGCACCTCACCTGGGCAGCACAGTAGAGCTGGCCCTGGGTGGTGTGAGTGCAGGGGGGCTGGCCCTGAGGATGTGAGAGCAGAACTGGCCCCACTCCATGCTGCCTGTGCGTGAGCTAACCTGGACAGTGCTGGGGAGCTTGCCCTGGTGGTGTCGACGAGGGAAAGTTGGCAGGCTGACAAACCCAGCTACCACCCAGCCCCAGAACCAGGACTATGAGGTAGCCCACCCCAACATCCATCTCATGTATGAAGTGCTGGAGCATGTGAAGGGGCCAGACCTGCAGACCCAAAGCTGCAGGACCTCCATGACACAGGGCAACAGCAGGATGTCCAAGAGGAGTCCCAGTGAGGGCCCAGGATTTCGGGAGCAGCAGAAGCCAGAGGCCTCGAACCAGACCAACGATTCATTGCAACGAACATTTACAGGTAAAGATGTGTAGCCTGAAGGGTGAACTGTGTCATACTACAGCTTCTTTCTTTCATTCTTCTTTTCGTATGTTAGTTTGGTTTTGTGTTTTTCTTTTAAATTGTATTTTATTGGGGGAGGGGTTGCAAGGGCAGAGGCAGATTTGAAGGGACAGGGAGATGAATGGTATCTGGATGCATGATGTGAAATCCACAAAGAATCAATTTTTATAAAAAAAAAAAATAGTTTCACATTGCAGCCCAGGCTGGCCTGGAACTTCCTATGTAGCTCAGGCTGGCCGCCATCTCATGACAATCTTCCAACTTTAGCCTCCTGAGTGCTGGAATTACGGGCATACACTATCAAGCAGAAATAATATCTTTACTAATATAATAAACTGGTGCCAGGCTTGTGATCTCAGCACTCAGAGGCAGAGGCAGGAGGATTTCAAGTTCAAGGCTATTCTAGGATACATAGCAAGATCTGTCTTAATAATAGCAATAATTGGGTCTGGAGAGATGGCTCAGAGGTTAAGAGCACTGGCTGCTCTTCCAGAGGTCCTGAGTTCAGTTCCCAGCAACCACATGGTGGCTCACAACCATCTGTAATGAGATCTGGTGCCCTCTTCTGACCTGCAGTCATACATGCTTTGTACATAATAAATAAATGAATCTTAAAAAAAAAATAATAGCAATAGTGCTAATAGATAACTGGTAACATTCACTGTTTTCCTTAGTATTGTGAACTGCCAGTAACACAATTTAACCCAGAGACAGGGGTTGGTAGGAGCCATACATAGTTTGCAGCTGGTTGGTCAGAAGTGGATATGACAATCTACCTATTGAGATCTGCTATGAGGGAATCATGGGATCAGGCCCTGAACCTATGGGACGTTATACCACTTCCATGCAGATATCAGAACTGGATTGACTAAAAGGACACACAGCAAGAGGCTGCTCTGGAAATAGCAGGTCTTTCTTGCTTTGCATTAACACAGGACAACAGGGGCTGGAGAGATGGCCTAAGTTAACCACACTTGAAGCTCTTGCAGAGGGCCTGGGTAAGTCTCCCATAACCCACGTGTGGCTCACAACCATCTATAACTCCAGTTCCAGGAGTCTGACACCCTCTTCTGGCCTATGAGAGTACTAGATGCACACAGGGTGCACATACACGTGCAACCGAACACTCATACACATTAAAGAATAAAAATGAGCTGCTTTAATCAGGGCATGGTGGCACACACCTGAAATGCCAGCACACAGGAAGCGGAGGCAGCTGGATCTCTGGGAGTCTGGTGCTAGCCTGGTCTACAGAGTTGTAGCAGGTAAGAGGTCCTTGTACACACAGATAAGCACTAGTGAAACCAGGAAAAGTTAACCGAGAGTGTTTGTCTCTTCAAAGGAAGGAGATGCTTAACGGTCTTCTGCTTGGAATGCTGGGAAAGGATGTAGTTTACAACCTGGTGATCTTGGCCATGTGTAGAGCCAGGTTCACCCAAATCCCCCAGAATATTGTTTGTTTAACACAGACTTTACCCCCTAGATCTTGAGCATTGGTTCTCAGTCCATAAACCATCCTGTGAGAGATGTCACTTATGTCTTACAGCAACCTAAGTGACTTCCATGTTATCTGACTCCCACGGGCATGTGTTTACCTCAGACATTCTCCCTAGACGCTTCTCTTGAGCACTAAGTTTCTAAGTCAACAGAACCATCCTTATGAAAGAAGCTATATGCACTTTGTAAAGAGTTTCAATGTGAACATGTCCTAGTGAACAGGACTGAGTTCACTGTTGTCAGGAAACCTTTTTCCAAAATTGTGCTGTGCTTGAATATGGCTGAACTGAACCCGCGTTGACTCCGGAGGTTTGAACCAGTACCGGATAACTAGAGTTGAGCTGAGCTGAATTTCATTCTTGCCTCTTCTCAGATCGTTTCGCTGCAGGCCGTGATGCTTGCCAGGACCCTCACACACAGTGAGTGCAAGGCCAACCAGGGGGTACGTAGTGAGATGCTTTTTCAAAAATACAAAACCAAAATAAAATAAAAATAAAAAGTAAAACAGAGGACCACGGGACAGAGAGGGTCCTGGAGCTGCCGGCATCTCTCCCAGAGTTTGTACCTTCCTGCCATCAGAAGGGGATTGTCTCCCTGAGGCCGAGACTTCATCCTAAAGATAAAGAGAGATGGTGACGTCACAGATGTCTCCTGAATTTTATTTCTTATTTTTTTACTTTTTTATTAGAAACAAGGTCTTACTACATAGCCTTGGCTGGCCTAGTACTTGACATACAGACCAGGCTGGACTTGAACTCACAGAGATCCTTCTGCCTCTGCCTTCCGAGTCTTGAGACTAAAGGTGTAGGCCACCACACCCAGTTGTATTTTATTTATTTATTTTTGAGATAGTTTTTTGTTTTTTTTTAAATGTTTGTTTGTTTGTTTGTTTGAGACAGGTTTTTTTCTGTGTAGCCCTGGCTGTCCTGGAACTCGCTCTGTAGCCCAGGCTGGCCCCGAACTCACAAAGATCCACCTGCCTCTGCCTCTCGAGTGCTGGGATTAAAGGCGTGCGCTACCACCACCACCACCACCACCACCACCACCACCACCACCACCACCACCACCACCCCCGGCTGAGATACGTTTTTATGTAAAGTAAGCCTGCTTTTCACTCCCTGTGAAGGCAAGGGTGACCCTGGGCTTCTGACCTGCCTGTCTCCATCTCCCAAGCACTAGGATTATAGGAATTCATCAGCACACCCAGGGTTACAAAAGACTGGGATCAAACCCAGGGCTTCACACATGCTAGGCAGGCGCTCTACCGACTGAGCTATATCCCTACTCCGTTCCTAGCTCATTTCGTGCCTCTTGACAAAGGCTGTACTTTGGTAAGCAGTCAAGTGCGGCGACCTTCCTTCATACACAATCCTGCCCACCTGGAGAATGAGTGCCGGGACCAGCCTCGCCTCCCCTTCCCCTTCCGCCCCTGGCAAGAGCAGACTGGCTGCAGGGGCTCCCTGGAGCCTGGCCTGGCCCCTCCCCCTTGCCACAGGAAACAGTCCCCACGCTGCCCTGGCTGTGTCCCCGGAGGCCTCCTCCTCCTTGCTTACAATCAGGGAGACAGGCTGCAGGAGCGGAGCAATTTGCTTAGGGCTGGAGCTGGCTGCTAGCGGGGGCCATCTGTTCACAGGCTGTGGGGAGGCGCAGAGCTGTCTGAGAAATGACCTCCAAGGCTCATCCTTGGGTTGCTTGGCAACTAGCAAGCAGGGACTAGTGGTTTCCTGTCCCTCGAGGGAGGGGGGCAGCTCCCGAACTCAGATTTCCCTGGGAGGAGCGGGTAAGGGCCAAGGTGGGATGAAGGGCCCAAGGCCACCTGTACAGCTGACACTTCGGTTGCTTGGCATCGCACCATACAGCGCCCGCCCGTCCTCCGGCTCTCCGGGTCCTTCTCCTGACACACACACAGGGACACTGCTCTGTGAAGACCCAGCCTCACACAGAGATCCCAGGCCGGTTAGCGCTTTTGCCTAGGAGTTCCAGAAGGCACGGGGAGAGGCAGCTGGTTCCTGCTGAGCTGGGCGGTGTGCGCCCGCCCGCTCCAGGTCTCTCTCCAGTCGTAATCAATTAGGCCTGGAGATCAGGCTAACGTGCAGGTGGGCGAGGGGCCGCCGCAGGGACCCCAGGGACCCAGCCACCTGCTCAGCGGCTCCCCAGAGCTTGCTTCCTCCTCTCTGTACCTTTTTGACGCAGAGGCTGCCAGACACACCCGACTTTGTGCCAAGGTCAAACAGCACTCGGCTCCTACAGGGTCCCTGCTGCCCCACCCGGCTTCCGGTCTCTCCTGAGGCCACACCCACCAACAGAGGCTGAGGGGTGTGGTGGCACACACCTTTAACTTCAGAATGGGGCGGGGGGTGGTCAAAGCTAGCCTCAGCTGTGAGTTAAGACCAACAAGTAAACCTGGGTCCAGCTCCAGGTTCAGCTATGAATGATGGAAACCTGAAATGCCAGAGACCTAAACGAGATAAAAATGCCCATCTCCACTCAAATGTTCAGGAATGCAGGCCGGGTGTGGTGGCGCAAGCCTTTAACGCCAGCGTTCCCGAAGCAAAGGCAGGCAGAGCTCGGTGAGACTGAGGCTAGCCGGGTCCGCATAGTGAGCCCCAATCTCAAAAACAAAACCCCAAATTCAGCCCAGGAAGACATGATATGGCAATCATTAGGGAGCTCCTCTGTCTTGTTCCCAAGTGGTCCATATCTGCCTCTGTCACATGGTCCAAGCTGGCGGCTCCAGCTTCAGCTCCAGCATGGTGGCTACATTTCATCCAGTGGGAAAGAGGAAAAGGATGGAGAAAAGAAGTCGGATTAAGAGAATTCCTGAATTACACTTTGCCTTACACTCCATCTGCAGAGCTTGGTCGTTTCAGCCAGATCTACTGCAGGTTTATTGCAAGGGGATGATGTGGTGTGTCTGCGTGTGTGTATGTGGTGTGGTATGTGTGTACTCTGTGTGTGTGTGTGTGTGTGTGTGTGTGTGTGGTATGTGGGTGTATGGGTGTGTGTGGAGTATGTATGGTCTGTGTATGCCTGTGTAGTGTGGGGTATGTGAGTGGTATGTGTGTTATGTGTGTGTAGTATGTGGTATGGTATATGTGTATGTATGGTGTGTGGGTTATGTGTGGTATGTGTGTGTGATATGTGGTGTATGTATGTGTGTTGTGTGTGTAGTATGTGGTGTATATGCATGTGTGATGTGTGTGGTGTGTGTGTGATATTTTATTGTGTGTGTGTGGTATGTGGTGTATGTGTATGTGTGGTGTATGTGTATGTGGTGTATGTATATATGTGGGGTATGTGTGGGGTATGTGTGTGGTATGTGTATTGTGTGGCATGTGTGTGTGTGGAGTATGTGTGTAGTATGTGTGTATGTGTAGTGTGTATGGTATGTGTATTGTGTGTGTATGTGATATGTGTGTGTGGTGTGTGTGTGTATGGTATATGTATTGTGTGTGTATGTGATATGTGTGTGTGTGGTGTGTGTGTGTATGGTGTGTGTATGTGTAGTGTGTGTGTTTTACAGTTTGTAAGCGATTTCAGCATAGAAGGAACTCAAAGTAGCTGAGCCTGTGAACGGGAAAAGGCAGGAACCAAAGAAAATGTCTTTCTCCTCAGACACAGAGAGAAGTTGTTGTTCTCAGCGCTCCCGAGGCCACCAGGTCAGCTCTTCCAAGGTCCCTGCCAGGCAGGCCCGGCTAGTCTTTGTTTGCTGAACCCAGCAGATTGAAAGACTGTCTTTGAAGTGGGTGTGAGGAGGTGTGTGTGTGTGTGTGTGTGTGTGTGTGTGTGTGTGTGTGTGTGTAAGCCCAGCACTCCAGGGGCTGAGACAGGACAGCAGCAAGTTCAAGGCCAGCCTTGGCTGCATGGTGGGCGCCTGGCTCCAAAGAACAAACAAAAGGAGCTGGGGAGATGCTTAGTCAATACAGGGCTCACTTGTTCAACTCAAAGACCTGGGCAAGATCCCCAAGACCGGGCTGGAAAGATGGCTCAGCAGTTAAGAGCACTGTTCTTCCAGAGGACCCAGGTTCAATTCCCAGCACCCGTGTGGCAGCTCACAATTGTCTGTAACTCCAGCCCTAGGGGTACAAAAACACCAATGTATATAAAATAAATAAGTTATTATTTTTTTTAAATCCCCAGAACCCACATAAAAAGCAGAGCATTAATCCCAGGGCCAGCAGACAGACAGGACGATTCCTGGAGTTTGCTGGGCAGTTAGCCTAACCAAACTGGTGAGCTCCAGGCTCAGTGACAGACGCTGTCTCAGAAAACCAGGCGAAGAGTGATTAAGAAAGGCACCAACATTGCCCTCTGGGCTTCATATGTGTGTGCAAGCACATGCACACTGAATCACACATGCATGCACACACAAAACACACCCATGCACAAAGACAAAGACGCACAGAAGGTTCAGACCTTGCTACATGTGTCAGAGCTGGTAGCATCGGAGCCGAACTGCAAAGCTGTCCATTGTAAGTGCAAAGCTGAGATTCCCAACACCCTCCAGGATCCATCCACCTGTTTTTTTGGTTTTTTTTTTTGTTGGTTTTTTTTTGGTTTTTGGAGACAGGGTTTCTCTGTGTAGCTTTGTGCCTTTCTTCTTGGATCTCACTCTGTAGACCAGGCTGGCCTTGAACTCACAGAGATCCGCCTGGCTCTGCCTCCCCAGTGCTGGGATTAAAGGCAAGCACCACTGTTGCCCGGTGGATCTGCCTGTTCTACCCAGGTGGTGTGTGAAGACCCAGGAGTCTGTGGGCCTGACAAGTGAGAACCGGACCAAGCTGATGGCTCATGGCCTGATGCCACAGGAACTGTGTGGATTCTAAGAATTCAGTCATGTGCTAAGCACGATTGTCCAGTGACCTCTTGCCCCTAGACCTCCAATGTACCCCTCTCCTCAGTGGCCCTTATACCCAGGAGGAAGGGGGACGCGATGGAGGGAGAGGGGAGTGCGGAGGATCCAGGTTCAGTTCCCAGCACCCACATGGCAGTTCACACTGTCTGCAACTCCAGTTCCAGGGGATTCAGTAGCCTCTTCTGACCTTCTAGGCACACACATGGTGCACACACATACATGCAGAAAAACTCATACATAAAATTAATAAGTATTATTTTAAAATTAAAAAGAAAAACATCAAGCAGGGTGGTGGTGCACACCTTTAATCCTAGCACTCGGGAGGCAGAGACAGGCAGATCTCTGTGAGTTCGAGACCACCTGGTCTACAGAGCTAATTCCAGGACAGTCGGGCTACACAGAGAAACCCAGTCTTGAGAAAACCAAAAGAAAAAAAAAAAAAAAAACAGAAAGAAAGGAAAGCATCAATGTGTGCAGTTGAGAAGTGGGCACCCAGCTTGCCTCCTCTCCACCATGTGTCCCTGGTCCAGTGATGGGGACTGAAGGAGCCATGAAGGTCATGGAAGCATGCCCAAGGTCATGGAAGCATGCCCACACTCATGCCAGCTGTGAGAACACAGCTCCCACTGTTACAGCTAACACAGTGCCCAGCGGACGCCAGTGCCCCAGGGAAGACTGAACTCTGTTCCTGGTGCCTTTAATCAATGACAAAAGCCATTTTTTTTTTTTTTTTTTTTTTTTTTTGGTTTTTCGAGACAGGGTTTCTCTGTGTAGCTTTGCGCCTTTTCCTGGAACTCACTTGGTAGCCCAGGCTGGCCTCGAACTCACAGAGATCCGCCTGCCTCTGCCTCCCGAGTGCTGGGATTAAAGGCGTGCGCCACCACCGCCCGGCTGACAAAAGCCATTTTTAAACAGCAAATGAAACATGGTGACCATAGAAAATGAAAAATTCACAGTTAAAAAAAAAAAAAGTGCCCCACAGGGCAGGGGTGCAGCTCAGAGCAGGAGCCCGCTGTGCAGTCCAGGGCACCGTCCGCAGCAGCGCTGGCACCAATAAAACAACAGTATTCCGAGGATCCTCGTAGTGACCTGTGCGGTCCTCTCTTTCCTCAGAAGGGCCTGGGGTTTGTGGCTGTCCCCCATCAGCATCTGCCCTGACCCACCATGGTCCCTGTCACCAAGCATGCGAAGACAGTGATTGCTGAGCACACAGGACAGAGGTGGGAAAAGGGTCCCCCAAGTGCATCCAGCTCATCCCCGGCCACTGGGGAATTTCACACACCAACGTGTCAGAACTATCTGAAAGGTAATGTCAGAGCTGCCAGCCCTTGTCTACGCCTTTCGACACCTTCCCATGGTGCTTAGGAAAAATCCGAGGTCTCTCGGGCATCCTGGGTCTGCAGCCCGGCCTCTGCATAGCGGCTGTTTTCCTGGACAATTATTCAACCCCGTGGCTCAGTTCCCTCCTTGCAGGATGGGGCTTTAGGGGGCACGAGGGTGTTCAGTGGGGTGCTAAGAGCGAAGGTTGCACACGGACAGGCTGTGGTGAAGACTAGTGGCTGTCTCTATTGTTTCGTCCTGCTCTTCCCCTGGCTCTCTCCTTAGGACACACCCAGCAGCCTCCACTTCACACCCACACATCCTGGGCCTCCACTTCGAACCCCCACTTCACACCCACCCTACACCACACAGTTCCTGTCAGTATCTAAAAACCAACAGAACAAAGCCTCCCTTCAGATGGCGTTTTCATTTTATGAAGGGCTGTGCGTGGAGGCTCTTTCTGGAATCCCCCTCTGGCTCATCAGTTAAAATGGGCTTTATCTGCCCCAAATGCATACCTGACAGAGACATTGGCGATGTCGTTGTTACACAATATCCAAACAAAATCAGGCTTCCTCGGCATTGACTAGCAGGTCCCCAACTGCACATGCATCAGAATCGCCTAAGAGGTTAAAACCGAAGCTGGGGGGCCCTGTCCCCAACCCTGACAGAACAGGTCTCAGTGTGGGCAAGAATTTCCATTTCATGCCTGGTGTGGTAACCTGCTTTTAATCTCAGCACCCAGGAGCCAGAAATAGGTGGGTCTCTGAGTTCCAGACTAGCCTGGTCTACGTAGCGAGATTGCTGTCTTAAAAAAATAAATTTGCGCCGGGCAGTGGTGGCGCACGCCTTTAATCCCAGCACTCGGGAGGCAGAGCCAGGTGGATCTCTGTGAGTTCGAGGCCAGCCTGGACTACCAAGTGAGTCCCAGGAAAGGCACAAAGCTACACAGAGAAACCCTGTCTCGAAAAACCAAAAAAAAAAAAAAAATTTGCATTTCTCCCAAGTGTCCACGTTCCACTACCGCTGCTGGTCCAGGGACCACAGCTGCAGAGTCTGGCGAGGAAGGGGTTAATGCTGTGACACAGACTGCAGGCTGTACCCCGAGTGTGGGACAAGATGTTCGCAAGTCCAGCCATCCAGCCACGGCCCCCACTCTCGGGGCTCACGTTCACAGGGCCCTGCTCCTGACGCCCTTGATGTCCCACAGCCTCTGCCTTCATTTCTGTTCTGGAATTGACAGAAGTGAGGGAGAGGAGGGGAGGAGAATGTTTTTCCCTGACTAAAGAGCAACAGAAGGCACTGGACGATAGCCTGAGATGCAGTAGAACCTGAGCGAGCTGAGGTGGGAGCTGAGGTGGGAACTGGTGGGAGCTGAGGTGGGAACTGGTGGGAGCTGAGGTGGGAACTGAGGTGGGAGCTGAGGTGGGAACTGAGGTGGGAGCTGAGGTGGGAACTGGTGGGAGCGGAGATAGGAACTGGTGGGAGCTGAGGTGAGAGCTGAGGTGGGATCTGAGGTGGGAGCTGAGGTGGGAGCTGAGGTGGGAACTGGTGGGAGCTGAGGTGGGAATTGGTGGGAGCTGAGGTGGGAACTGGTGGGAGCTGAGGTGGGAACTGAGGTGAGAACCGAGGTGGGAGCTGAGGTGGGAACCGAGGTGGGATTTGAGGTGGGAACTGAGGTGGGAGCTGAGGTGGGAACTGAGGTGGGAGCTGAGGTGGGAACTGAGGTGGGAGCTGAGGTGGGAACTGAGGTGAGAACCGAGGTGGGAGCTGAGGTGGGAACCGAGGTGGGAGTTGAGGTGGGAACTGAGGTGAGAACCGAGGTGGGAGCTGAGGTGGGAACTGAGGTGGGAGCTGAGGTGGGAACTGGTGGGAGCTGAGGTGGGAGCCGAGGTGGGAACTGAGGTGGGAGCCGAGGTGGGAGCTGAGGTGGGAGCTGCGGTGGGAGCTGCGGTGGGAGCTGAGATGGGAACTGAGGTGGGAGCTGAGGTGGGAGCTGAGGTGACAGATGTAGCAGCTATGGCAGAGGCTGTGACATGGTGGCTGAGGCAGGATAGACTAGTAGGGGAAACTAAGTGGTCTTGGGAGGGAGTGGGGCCCTTACCCCAGAGTCTGGTTGACACCCCTGGCCAGCTGAGAATCAAGAATGTCAACAGAATTGACACTTCCTCCAGGCTGTTCTCCCTTACTAACCCTCGACCTACAGTTTTCTAGAAACCCCATTTGCAGTACCGGGAGCCCCACCCCTTCGCACAGCCCGAGCGTCTCTGGCCCTTTCTTTCCAGACTGTAACTCCAGTCGGCACCTGAACAGAGATGGGGGAGGGGGCCTAGAAACCCATTCAACAATGAAATTCCAAACTTTTCTAAAGCTAGTCACTGTCAATCTTGAGGGGACAGAGGCCCAGCCCCCCAGTCACCCTCAGCAGCCTGAGGAATTCCGCCAGACTTCTAGAACCTCAGCTCAGGTCAGGGCAGGGCTGGCGGCTTTGACGCTGAAAGGAATTTGAGGCTGAAGAGTTTCTGAACAGAGTCAGAGGCTTCATTATAGATATTTTTAGTCAGGCTCCAGCACAGGGGGAAAGAGACGCCCAGGTAGGGTGTGTGCTTCTCAAAGGAGAAGAGGGGGAACTGAGGTGGGGACAGGGAGAGCTTCAGGGAGAGCTGTGACTGATTTTCTTAGTACCAGCCTTCCCACCATGTGATGACTCTCAGGTTTCATCTCCAAGGGTTGCTGAGGAACTTTTCTTTCTTCTCTTTCAAGTGAGATCAGTGAGGTGGCTCTGGAGAGGCCTTACACAGAACTGTAATCTGAGACGGGAAACCAAGGCCCAAGGTCCACGAGGAGTTGAGAACTTTCCTAGAGAGAGTCCTGGGAAACTGCAGGTCCCTAGTCAGGAGGAGAGAAGGGCCTTGGGCAGCTGGAATTCTTGCTGTCTGTTTGTAAGAAACTTCAACTGGATTCCAGGGGAAGGGGCTCTCTCTCTCTCTCTCTCTCTCTCTCTCTCTCTCTCTCTCTCTCTCTCCCCTCATATCTTCTCTCTTCTCTATTTTCTCTGTCTTTCTGTCCGGTTCATCACTACCAGGGTCCTGAAGCATTTCTTTTTCCTTTGAGAGACCATGTCCACACTCGGGTATGTCTTATTTTCTTTTAATTAGTCCTTGTGTTTAATATCTTTCAGTGTGGGACATGGTGGCACACACTGGAGGCAGAGGCAGGCTGATCTCCGTGAGCTTGAAGCCAGCCTGGTCTGTATAGTGAGTTCCAAGACAGCTGTCCCTACAAAGTGAGACTCTGTCTCAAAAAAAACCAACAGATCTTTCAATAAACCGCAATCTGCTTCATACTGGCTTGGCCTGGAAGTCTTTTCTTTGGCAACACCAGCTTTACCTCACTTGGTGGCTCTTGGAGGAGAAGGGAACAGCCGGGCAATGGTGGCACACACCTTTAAACCCAGCACTTGGGAGGAAGAGGCAGATGGATCTCTGGGAGTTCAAGGCCAGCCTGGTCTACAGAGAGTTCCAGGACAGCCAGGGCTACAAAAAGAAACCCTGTCTCAAAAAAAACAAACAAAACAAAACAAAAAACAAAAAAATCACAGAGAGAAAGAAAGACAGACAGAGACAGTGAGACAGAGAGATGGGAACGTCTCTGGCTGCTGTGGGAGGCTGCCTTGTGACGTTGTGGTCGGCTTGGCTATGAGCTATGGTGGACGCTCCGGGAACTGCACTGTCGTTCCTAATGCCGTTAGCTTTTACCTCCTCGGGTTCTGGGAAGGTAACTGTTTCCCCGTGATTCTGCCAAGGACGCTGAGGGGCCAGGTGCAGGGGGATGGCCATCTTGGCTGTGCTCATTCTGAAGTTTGAATTCCCAGGGCTTGCAGACATGCAGAGGGGACCTTTGTTTGCTAGGACCACAGCTTCCTTCTGAGCACAGATCTCAAAGGCCCCTTTGTTCTGGAGGCCTTGTTGGTCTTGGCAGCCTGGCTGGGAAGTGTCCGAGGAGAGAGAGGAACTCCCGGAAAGGCTCAGGGCTGCTGTCTCCTGTGAGAGCTGGGAGGCTACGGAAGGGGCAGGCAGGGCTGTGCAGATGCAGCAGGCCTGGTGGTACTGTAGGCTCCCTGGGAACGGGATGGGGTGACCCTGGGGCCCAAGGAAGTCCCGTGCAGCTGTGTGATGAACAGCTGTTGCTCTTCCTGGGAACCAGGAGTTTCCAGGGAAATTCTGCTCACGGAGGCTTCTCGGGAGAAGAAACTGCTGCATTGTATGTGTGAGTCGATTCCAAGGCTGGAGCCATGGGAACAGCTGCTGGAATTCAGCAGAAGCCAGAGCCCTGCAGGCAAAGCCTGGCCGAGTGCAGAAGTCAAGAGCGAGGGATGAGACCAGCTTGCGGCAACCTCAGTGGACGGGGTTTCCGCCACGTGCTGTGAGGGCAGGCAATGTCCCCGATCCCTTCCTACAGCAAGGCTCTTTTCTTCAAGTGAGAGGACTACATGTCAACCTACCCGGGTCAGATGACCAATCAAAGTCGTTGCACTTGGACCCAGGTGACTGTCCAGCCAATGAGACAGAAGCAAGAGTCAGTGGGGGCTTCTGGGGAGGATTCTCCGTCCTAATGAAAAGAGACATTTTAGGGCGGGAGGAGAGACTGCCTCAGAACCCAGCGGAGCAGTTCAAACTGGAGGCTCCCCAGCCAGACTGGGTTAAAAGATGCTTCTTCCGGCAATGTCGTCTTCCGCAGGGTTACTGACCTTTCCTACCTCATCTTCCTCATTTGGTTGCTCTGCAGATCCAGTGGGCGGACTCGGATGAAATGGCTGCTCCATGCAGCAGCGTGGTTTTGCTCAGTGTTGCTCTTCTAGGTTCGGTCGTTTAGGGATGTGATGCCAGGAGATGTCATGGTGATCTCTGTCGGGAAGGGTGGAAGGGTAGGGGCTGGGGGTGTAGCTCTGAGGTACAGCACTTTCGTTCAGGACCTCTGAAGAGAGTGAATTCCCCTCACTAAGTAACTTGCAGTTGAATAGTGTGTCTCTTGCAGCCTAAAGGGTCCTGGCTGATTCGCGTGTGTTTGGTAGCCATTGCTTTACAGTAAGAAATAATACCGACTGAGTCTGTCTTAGTGTTTCTCTTGCTGAAGCGCCATGTTCAAAAGCAAGTTGGGGAGGAAAGGGTTTATTTCATCTTACCATTTAGAAGTCCATCACTGGGGGAGCCTGGGCAAGAACTCAAGGCAGGAACCTGGAGGCAGGAGCTGATGCAGAGGCCAAAGAGGAACATAGCTGACCGGCTTATTTCTCATGGTTGGCTCAGCCTGCTTTCTTATTGCGCTCAGGACCATCAGCCCAGGGGTGGCACTACCAACAGTGAATGGGGCCTTCCCACATCAATCAAAAAAACACATCACAGGCTTGCCCATAGGTCAGTCTGGTGGGGACATTTCTCAATTAGTGTTCCCTCTTCCCAAATGACTCTAGCCTGGGTCAAGCTGACATAGTAAAAACTAGCCAGCACTCCATGGGATGCTCCTATTTATTAATATAATCCTTACCCCAGAGGTGACCATGGCATTGGCTGCTAGTTAGTCTCAAAAAGTCAGGTCCCCGGCTATTTCTCTGTCTCTCTCTTTCTAATTCTCTGTGTGTGTTCACGAGAGTGCAAGCGTGAATTGCCATAGTGTGTGTATGTGTGTGTGTGTGTGTGTGTGTGTGTGTGTGTGTGTGTGTATGTGTAGGTCCCTGGACCTCAGGTGTCGGTCTTCCTTGCATGAGACAGGGCCTGATTATATGTTCTTTAGTGACGTATGTCAGGTTAGCTGGCCTGGGAGCTTCCAATAATTTTCCTGTCTTTGCCTCCCATCACACCTTAGGAGTACTAGTATTGAAGCCCTGTCTCAAGAAATCTAAATAAACAAATAAAATTTGAAGTAAAAATAAATAAAGTAACAATAAAAAGGGTACAGAAGTGAATATAGTCACCAGTAACGTGGCCACTGGTACCATTAGCAAGTGTAATGGACAATACTGACGGTATGTGCTGTGCTTATATACAACACAGCACATGCTTGTTTATGTTCCAGACATGTAGGTCATGTCTTGTGCTACAAGATTATAATAGGGATGACATGACCAGGCCATGGGAACCTCTTGATGGGACCACCATTCAAGAGGCGGAAACTGGAGGATCAGAAATTTAAGTGCATCCTAAGCCGGGCGGTGGTGGCGCACGCCTTTAATCCCAGCACTCGGGAGGCAGAGGCAGGAAAATTATTGGAAGGCAGGCGGATCTCTGTGAGTTCAAGGCCAGCCTGGTCTCCAAATCGAGTTCCAGGAAAGGTGCAAAGCTACACAGAGAAACCCTGTCTCGGGAAAAAAAAAAAAAAAAAGAAATTTAAGTGCATCCTCAACTACATTAAGAGGTCAAGGATACATGAAACTCCCCCCCCACACACACACACAGAGCAAGATCGAGAGAGACACTCATACCCCGAATTAGTCTGGTCCACACAGATCCCAGTGCCTCAGACCTATGAGGATGGCAAGGCATTCCTGGGTCAGGCTCAGAGGATGGTACTGGATGTACAATGTATGCAGAAAGTATCAACTGCTACTTCCTCCTCCAGGAGGGCAACAGTGGAGATTGCTCCTATGGTGGTTTGAAAGAAAACGGCTCCTAAAAGGAGTGTCACTCCTAAGATTTGTGGCCTTGTTGGAGGAAGTGTCTTACTGTGGGGTTGGGCTTTGAAGTCTCCTCTGCTCAAGCTGAGTTCAGTGTGGTACACAGCTCACTCCCTGCTACCTGTGGATCAAGATGTAGAACTCTCAGCTCCTTCTCCAGCACCATGTCTGCCTGCAGGCCACCATGTCCCATGATAATAGACTAAACCTCTGAAACTGTAAGTGAGCCACCCCAATTAAATGTTTTCTTTTATAAAAGATGCCGTCATGGTGTCTCTTTTCAGCAATAGAATCCCTGACTAAGACAGGTCCCTACTGAGATTAGCTGGCCTGCCTCCTCCATAATGCTGCACATAATGAACTGGTTGAGTCATCTATGTTCCATGTGTCCCTCCCCTAACTGGTGAATCTCCATCAGAGCACATGCTCCACCTGATCCCATGTTTTCTTCATTCCCTAATGATCCAAATCAGGCCAATTACAAGCCATACAGGTGGCAGTAAGTTACTCTCCAGAATTAGAGACTATTGACATCCATTCCCTTTGTACTAATCAGGATTCTCTAGAGGAACAGAACTTACAGAAACACACACACACACACACACACACACACACACACATACATATGGGATTTATTATAAAGACTTACAGGCTGTAGTCCAGCTAATCCAACAATGGCTGTCTACCAACAGGAGGTCCAAGAATCCAGTCTTGGAAGTCTTCAGTATATGCTGGAATCCAAAGAAATCGGCTCTAGCCTGGTGGTGGTGGTGGTGGTGCATGCCTTTGATCCCAGCACTCGGGAGGCAGAGGCAGGCGGATCTCTGTGAGTTCGAGGCCAGCCTGGGCTACAGAGTGAGTTCCAGGACAGGCTCCAAAGCTACAGAGAGAAACCCTGTCTCGAAAAACCAAATCAAAAAAAAAAAAAAAAAAAAAAAAAAGAAAGAAAGGAAAAAGAAAAAGAAATCAGCTCTAATAATGCCAGTGAAGGAGTGGCCCAGATTAAAGGTAGATCTTCCCACCTCAAAAGATCCAGATTAAGCCGGGCGGTGGTGGCACACGCCTTTAGTCCCAGTACTCAGGAGGCAGAGCCAGGCAGATCTCTGTGAGTTCCAGGCCAGCCTGGTCTCCAAAGCGAGTTCCAGGAATGGCACAAAGCTACACAGAGAAACCCTGTCTCAAAAAACAAAAAAACAAAACAACAACAACAACAAAAATCTGTCAAATGTGAGGTGGTGGTGCACACCTTTAATGCCAGCACTTGGGAGGCAGAGGCAGACAGTCTCTGAGTTTAAGGCCAGCCTGGTCTACAGAGCTAGTTCCAAGACAGCCAGGGCTACACAGAGAAACCCTGTCTTGAAAAACCCAAACCAGAATGAAATAAAAAAGAAAGAAAGAAAGAGATCCCTCCCAGGTGTACCCAGCCGCTTGGGTTTTAGTTAATTCCAGGTGTGGTCGAGAGTTGAGTTGACAACCAAGAACAGCCATCACACCCTTCTTTGGTTATTACTACCCATCTCCAAAACACCATTTTCCAGATGTTTGTGTAAATCCTAGAACGTCAAATAAAAATAATTTTAAAATAGTGTTGTATAGAATCAAAATAGAAGGAAAATTAAGATGGGAGCAGGAGAAGGAAAGATGGATGACAGGAGGGACAGAACAAAAGGGCTGGGTATTGGGAGGACGCTCTTGCCAGGAGAGGGACATGGAGGTGGATTGGGAGTACAGGATGAGGTCTAAGAGATGGTCAAGGAAGATTCCTACAGACTCATGTATGTATTTTTTTGTAAAAATTTATTTATTAATTGTATGTGTGTCCTAGTTAAGTTCCTACCACTGTGGTAGTGACTGACCTCATGTGGGGAGGAAAAGGTTTGCTTTACCTTAACTCAGGTCACACTCCATCACTGAGGGAAGTCTGGGAAGGAACCTGGAAGCAGGCACTGAAGCAGAAGCCAGGGAGGAACACTTGCTCAGCCTGCTTTCTTATAGAAGCCAGGACCGTCTCTCTATCCAGGGGTGGCACAGCCATCACCCCACATGAGATGGGCCCATCCACATCAATCGTTAATCCAAAAAAATGCCACAGGGTATGGTGGTACATGTCTTTAATCTCAGCACTCAGGAGGCAGAGGCAGGTGATCTTTGAGTTTCTGGTCTACAGAGTGAGTTCCAGGACAGCCAGGGCTACACAGAGAAACCCTGTCTCAAAAAAAAAAAAAAAAAAAAAAAAGGAATGGAAGAAAGGAAGGGAGGGAGGAAAGAAAGAAGGGAGGAAGGAAGGAAGAAAAAGAGAAAGAAAGGAAGAAAGAAGGAAGGAAGGAAGGAAGGAAGAAAGAAAAGAAAGGGAAAATGCCCCACAGGCTTACCTACTCTGTTACCCACAGATCCATCTGGTTAGTGGATTTTCTCAGTTGAGGTTCCCTCTTTCCAAATGACTGTAGCTCGTATCACGTTGACAAAAATTAATCAAGACAATGTGTATGGCTGCTTTGTCTGCATATATGTCTATGCCCCACACATATGCCTGGTGCCCTCGGAGGCCAGAAGGCATCAATCATCTGGAACTAGAGTTACAAGCTGTTGTGAGCTGCCCTGTGGGTGCTGGGAACCAAACACAGGACTTCTGGAAGAGTGGCCAGCAATCTTAACAGCCCCAGGTCAAGGTGACTCTGAAGGAGGTATTCTTTGAACCACATTTTAAGAAACTTTGAAGTGTCTAGATGAATGCTAGAACTTGAGAAGGTTATTCACAGGGAAAGAATGATTCTCAGAGTCAGGAAGAGTCAAGAAAGAGTGGATGCTGAATATGCTCTGGGAGCATGCTTGTGGTGGATGAAAGAAAATGGCTCCCAAAGGGAGTGACTATTAGGAGGTATAGCCTTGTTGGAGGAAGTGTGTCACTGTGGGGGCGGGCCTTGAGGTCTCTTTTCTCAAGCTTCCCTCAGTGTGACAGTCTACTTCCTGCTGCCTTCTGGTCAAAATGTAGCCAGCACCATGTCTGCCTGCACGCTGCCATACTCCCCCGTCATGATGATAATGGACTGAACCTCTGAAATTGTAAGCTGCCACCTCAAAATTAAATGTTTTCTTTGTAAGAGTTGTGTGGTCATGGTGTCTCCTCACAGCAATAGAAAACCCTAACTACGAAGATACTGATGGCTCAGATCATTCATGACTGTGGAGAAGAAACCTGTTCAGGACCTGCCCACCCATAAACCACACCCCTCTGGCTCCACCTCTTCCCTGGCCATTGTGGATTAGAGGTAGACACCTGGCTCAGCTGGACCAATCAGATTCTTTCTACCAGTAAATTGGAGCAGTAGTTGAGTGTCTTGAATGTGCATGTGTAGTGTGTATGTGAGTGGCAGTGTGTTCATGCATGTGCAGGTACATATATATGGATGGGTGCTGTGAAACAATCTTTGTATACACTGTAAATATGTATTGCTCTCACTGTTAATAAAAAGCTGACTGCTGATAGCTGGTCAGGAAGAGATTGGGCGAGACAGCCTGAGACAAAGAGAATGTTGGGAGTAAGAAGGGCGGAGTCAGGAGCCGCAAGCAGAAGCAGAGAGAGGCAAGATGGGCATGTTGTATTGAGAGAAGGTATCAAGCCACGTGGCAAAGCATAGATAAGTTTTGCCTCATCATTCAATAGTAATTACAAATTACTATTGAAAAAATACAAAGAGGAAATTCTATTAATTACTTAGGATATAAGAATTACAGTTAATAGTCACCCATGCTTGTCATATTTATAGTCATGTTAGTTAGGTTTTCTAGATATATAGAAATATATGTTGGATGGATAGGCAATCTTCAAACACTTTATAGACCATAGAGAATATGGCATTTAAATGTTCTAATAATTTAAAATTCTGTTGATATGAGACATGATTGCTCCTGGCAGCACCAATCCACTCCCAAGAGGATGTTGGGTATCGAAGACACTCCATACAGAGTTTGTCTCCTTCTTGGCTAAAAATGGCCTGTTAGGCAAAGAACTGCCCTTGCCTTGAGTGCTGACACTAAGCACGCTGTCCAATCCAGACGAGCAGGACAAAGGATAAGCAACTGCTGAACCTTGCCAAGACAGGGTAAGATGGCCTTTCAAAATACCCTGCTTTGGAAGATAGTCTGTCAGATATTCTAGGTCAATAGACAAAAAATGGATGCCCCAGTGTTACAGAGAAACTTTGGGTGACTGTCCAGGCTGTCAGCAGTCTCTGTCATTTCTTGCCATTTTTGGAAGTTGCTTGCTCACACTTCCTGTTTACTCAGGTAATATTGTTTTCCTTCTCAGGTCTTTGATGGAGTTGAAGACTAGACAGTTACAGTTACAATCCTCTCATATCTTAGCTAAGAACATATCAGGTACTAGAGTTAGATTCTTCAGGATAGGACAGCTAATTTGAATTCACCTATGGTCTGGACATTTAGCATGTGTTTCTTGCTTGATGTTGTTCCTGTTGGTTCCACTTTTGTTTATGTTATTACCTTTCCCTTCTCCTGGACAATACTTGATCATCGTTCTTTGTGGTGATATTTTATTTGTATGTTAATAAATAAGGCATGCCTGGAGATCAAGGGGAAAAAGGCCAGTCATTGTTAAGTAAACACAGAAGTCAGGCAGTGGTAGCACACGCCCTTAATCCCATCACGTTGCAGGCAGGGTCTCTGTGTGTTCAAGGACACACTAGGGATCAGCCAAACTTGGTGACACATGCCTTTAATCCCAGTGCCAACAATAGAGACCTGGAGGTCTGTACAGACAGGCAGTGACAAGGAAGTGAGGTAGCTGGGCTGAGAGCCAATGAGAGGGCAGAACAGCAAGGCAATAAAAGCCTGGGTAGACAGGAAGTAGTTCTCTTCGGAAGCTATGGTGGCATGGTGAGTTAAGGCTAGCTGGTGGATCTCACTGTTTCCCTGATCTCTAAGGCTTTCACCCCTTTACTTGGCTCTGTGTTTCTTATTTAATAAGATCATTTAGAAATTTGTCTACAGATCTTATTGTATGTAGCCTGTTTAGGTTTAGAACCTTCTTATTTAGACAAAAAAGGGAAGTGTAGTAGGTATTTGCTCTGCCCATGACCTTGGGCTATCCATCCCCAAAGAAGTATTTCTTGCCTGCCTACAAACTTCTTTTTGCCTTCATACGTGACCTCTTTAAAGGAAAGAGGCAGGGGTCACACTGGCTTCTCAGAGTGATCCAGGTGGTCGATGCATTCCCTCCCAGACGGAACCGAGGACAATCTGAGCTGTTCACTTGGTTCTGCATGAGTGTAATCCCCCAATTTATATCTGAATAAATCCCAATTACCCGTTGAACAGACTCCCGTGGATTTATCATAACAGGTGTGGCTCAGCCTTGCCTCAGTGGGACTTCAGGGACCAAGGCTAGCCACACAGAATCCACACCTTCTGCACTGAGGAGAAGCAGAAGGGAAGTCCCTCTGCAGGCAAGGGAAGAGGTCCAAACCACGGAGAACAAACACCAGCTGCCTCCTCCGCTCCCGCTGTGCCCTGCTTCATCCTTGCAAGATCCACAAGAAATCAACCCCTCCTTTAATATTCAAGTTACCAGGATTTCCGACAGCACCTACTCTGATGAGGAGGAGTCTGCCTGGCCTCCAAAGAGGCCATTCAGTGTAGGCTTTCCAAGCAAAGAAAGAAACCAGAAAAAAAAATCTCATCTAGACCACAGAAAGACCCAGAGGAGACCAGAGCCCAGACCAGAGCCCAACCAGACCCCGGCCCGGAACCCAGACCAGAACTTCCAGTAGTTTCTTAGAGCCTTTTTGAAGAAATGAACTGTCATCTTTGCAAAAACACCCAGGGGCCCTCCTGCTGGGCGTCTGAGGTGGGGCTGTGCTTTAGCTCAGAATCAATACATTTGCTTAGTATGCATGAGGTCCTAGGTTCAAGCCCAAGTTCTGCAAACAAAAACAAGCCACAAAGGAGCCCAGGGCTCTGGCCAGAACTGTCCTCCTGCCCTGGTCAGGAGGCATGCCTCTCAGGGAAGAAAGCAGGAAGCGAGCTCCAGGCTATGCTCATCATGTGGGCACTTATGGACAAGCGCCATTTCCCTCAGGGAAAGGCAGGCACAGAGAATTTCATGGTTCTTTGTCTTCTGTCTGCCAATCCTCTTTAAGTCTGTGTGTGTGTGTGTGTGTGTGTGTGTGTGTGTGTGTGTGAGAGAGAGAGAGAGAGAGAGAGAGAGAGAGAGAGAGAGAGAGAGAGAGAGAGAGAGAGAGAGAGAGAGAGACTCAAGGGACATTCCAGCCAATCCTCTGACCTCAGGTGTGGTGGTTCATGCAGGTATCTCAGCATTCGGAAAACTAGTCAGGAGGATTGCTGTGAGTTCAAGCCCATCTGTGAGTTGGAGATCAATGTCTTTGTAGCCGGGTGGTGGCATCTCCCACAGCAGTCTGGACAGCCTGCGGGAGAGCAGAGGAGCGCGCTTGACACCTGTGACTTCAGGGTGACAAGAACTTGGGGGGGGAGGGGGAGGCGCACAGAAGTAAAGTCTTTAGTCAACCTCCAGTGAGGAGAATTTTCCAGAAAGAGAAACCCAAGGAGGCAGGCAGAGGTTGAGTGGGTGACACCAGGAGATGGCAGAATTCAGTGAGCGGGGACCTGCTGTCTCGGGACCGCATAGACAGGCATGAGGAGGTGGGGAGGAGAGGAGGGAGGGAGGGGCCCCCCCGGGGCTGCAGGCAGACATCTTTGGGAGAACTCAGGAGTGTGATGTGTGCACCCGCATGTTCCTGGTGCTGAAAAGAAGGACCGAATCCGTGACCAGCCAGGTTTGTAGGCCTGGGTAGCCCTGCAGTCGTGCGAGCAGACTCCCTGAGGTCAACAAGGGTCAAAAACGGGGCAGGCCTGCTAGGTACCAGTCCATGAATTCCCTTCCGTTCAGCTGAGCGTTTGCCGCAGCGCCACCTGCTGGCTGGCACTGACTGTGGCCGGAATTGGAAATTGTTGCCTGAATGGAGAAGGGGATGCTGGGAGAAGGGGACTCCCTTGAGATGACCTGCACCCCACCCCACCCCAGAGAAACAGCTAGGGCCTGATTTCATCCTGATCAGGCCGGCCGAAACAACAAAAGAACTGGTGCTGGCCTGTAATCCCAGCTCTTGGGAGGTTGAATTGGGAAGGATAATGAGTTCAAAGGCCAGTCTGGACTACATAGTGAGGCTGTTCATAATGCAAAAATAAAACAAATATACGCCTTGGAGCAGGCAAAGAGGTATCTGTGTTTCCTCCTGGATTAGGGCTGGATGTCATCCAGGTAACTTTCAGGGATTTTGTTGTTGTTGTTGTTTTGGGGGTTTTGCTGTTGTGTTTTTTTTTTTTTTTTTTTTTTTTTTGGTTTTTCGAGACAGGGTTTCTCTGCGTAGCTTTGCGCCTTTCCTGGAGCTCACTTGGTAGCCCAGGCTGGCCTCGAACTCTCAGAGATCCGCCTGCCTCTGCCTCCCGAGTGCTGGGATTAAAGGCGTGCGCCACCACCGCCCGGCGTGTTTTTGTTTTTTAAAGACAGGATTTCTCTGTGGGACTGTCCTGTCCTGGCTGTCCTGGAACTCACTCTGTAGCCCAGGCTGGCATCAAACTCACTGAGATCTACCTGCCTCTGCCTCCCAAGTGATGGGATTAAAGGTGTGCGTCACCACCACCCGACTGACCTTTAGTACTTTGATTCTGTAGGAGAGAGATGAGCTTTGGGCTGACTGAGTCCACAACTGTGTAGAGTTAGAACCAACTTATAGAAAACAAATCATGGGATGGAGAGGAGAGATGGCGCAGCTGTTAAGAGCACTGGCTGCCCCCTTTTGGCTTCCACTGGCACTGCATATATGCAACACACACACACACACACACACACACACACACACACACATAAAAAAATCTTTTAAAAAAAATCATAATGCATTGGCTGGAGAGATGGCTCAGAAGTTAAGAGCTCTGGCTGCTCTTCCAGAGGTCCTGAGTTCAATTCCCAGCAACCACATGGTGGCTCACAACCATCTGTAATGAGATCTAGTGCCCTCTTCTGGCATGCAGACAGAACACTGTATACTTAATAAATAAATAAATCTTAAAGAGAATCATAATGCACTGGGTGTGGTGATGCACACCTTTAATCACAGCACCCAGGAGAGATCATGGCACATGGATCTTTGAGTTTGAGGCCAGCCTGGTCTACATAGAGAGTTCCAGGACAGCCAGGTCTACAAAGAGAAAACTTGTCTTTAAAAACAAAACAAAAAGACAATGCAAATGACTCCTTCCCAGGGGAGATCACATGTCAGAAAGGTCAGATTCTCCTTTAAAATTGTTTTACTGTCTTGCTGGCTCCTTATTAATTAGCAAGTTCACAAAAATCTTTGGCATGAGTTCACTGTTTTATTTGTATAAAGATTGTGATTTGACCTTTTTCAAATTACATTTGTTTTGAGACAGGTGTGGTGACACACACCCATAATCCCAGCACTTGGAAGCTGAAGGCAAAAGGATCAGGAGTTCAAGGTCATCCTCAACTACATAGCAAATTTGAGGCTAGCCTGGGATACATAAGACTCTGTCTCACAAAATGAAGAGAAAGAAAGAGGGGACGGAGAGATGGCTCAGCAGTTAGGAACACTGGCTGCTCCACGGGCACCAGGCATGAACGTGGTGCCCAGACATACGTGCCGGCGAAACAGACACATAAAATAATCTTAAAAAAGATGAAAAGAGCAGGAGTTAGCCTGTGCTTATGTTACATGCTGAGACCCTCGGTCCTGAAGAGATCTGCGGAGTGACCCACACCTTCCTGACCCCCAGTCTGTCCAGATGGGACAACAATGGTCGCATCTGTGCTCTAACCCAGCCCAACCCTGCAGGCAGCCAGCTCCTGAGGGAAGGGCGAGGCACCTACAGAACTCCATAGATGGCTGGATCAAGTCTCACTACACAGCCAGCTAGACATGAAGAGCCATTGATGTACACGGTGTATGTAACACTTCGGAGCCTCAAGCCTCCGTTTCTGTGAAATGCCGTGTGCTGGACATAGACACCGAAAGAAGTCTTATTTTGTTTTGTTAAGAAAAGATCTTCACATGCAGCTGAAGCTGACCTCCACCTTGTGATCCTCCTGCCTCAGACACGCACATACACGTAGTTCAGAAGGAAGCCTTAGGCTTTCCATTTGTCTCTTTCTTTCTGTTTCTCATCTCTCACCCCATCCTCAGGACACCAAGAGCAGGAAACAGGTCATTTTCTCTCTTCCCCAAGTCACACAGGAAGCGTTAAATCCTCATGCCTGCCCCATGAGTGACAGGAGAGGGAAGTGTCTCGAGGGAAGATGGGCAAGGAATAAGGTCTGCTCAGCAGAAAATGATCCCCAACACTGGAGGACTGAGAAGGAAGTCCAGGGGCCTGGAGGAGAGAGGTTGGAATGGCTGGACGTCCTCCTGGCCCCAGAGGACATACCCCTAGCTGGAGCAGGCTACCTGCTTGTTCTGTCTCAATTTAAGAACTAAAAACTTCCTCTGCTAACAATTACACACTGAATCCCACACCACCCGGGATCTTGGCGCCACCTTGTGGCTATTTCTGGAACTGCGCGTCCAGATTGCGGCAGCAAGAGATCCCAGGGCAAGAGAACCAGAACAATTGTCAGGTCCTGCACCTTCCTGGTGCCCGTTTTCTTTTTTCTCATCTCCTGTTCTCCGTTTCTTTTTCACTTGTGGCCCTGGGTATGAAGACCGGGCCTCTTCGCTTGCCAGACAAGTACTCTGCCACTGAGCTACACTGCCACCCAGCCTTCTTTTCCATTTAATGAGCACTGACCATATGCTAGGTTCTGTGTGCGTATGTTTACTTTAGAACAGCCTTTAAAGGCCACTGATGTGCCCACTTTACAGATGCAGAAAATGAGACACAGAAAGACAGGTTTTCCCAAACACATGCAAAAGCATTTTCTGTACCAGAGAGGGGCCGTGGTCCTGCGTGTCTGAGCTTGGGACAGTTGGGCTCAAATCCAAGTGTTTGGGGTGCTGTATAAGACCCTAAGCTGGACACTGGGATGTCCTATCGTCTGGCCTCAGACCCTGGCAATCCCCTTATGTGTCTGTCGCCAACTCAAGACTCTAGGCTTCCTGAGAGCCCGAGGTTTATCTGTTTCCTTCAATGCTGTGTCCCCAAAACCCAAAATGGATTTCATGGTATGTTCTCAATAAACACTGTGAATAAACAAGTAAGATAAATTATGACAGGATGACTTGTCCTTACCCAAGAGGCCTTCACAGTCTAGAAAAGACACCAAACACCCACACAACCCAGAGTGCTTTGCAAAAGGGAGGCACAGACGTTTTGGGAAACCAGACGAGGCATGATGGGATGCAGGGGCTTTGGGGCAGGCTCGCTGGAGGGCATCAGAGTGGAACAGAGACCCATAAGGCAAGGCAGAGGACTGGGGAGCTGGCTCCGGTGGTAACATGCTTGCCACACAAGCTTGAGGGCCTGAGTTCAGGTCCCGGCACCCACGGAAAAAAGCAAAGGCAGCCGCGTGCTCCGGTGAAGCCAAGTGCTGGGGAGGCAGAGACAGGAGGATTCAATCCCAGCTAAATGTTCAGTAAGAGACCCTGCCTCAAGAAATACGGTGGAGCCCATTGAGAAAGGCGCCCGATGCCATCCGCTGGCCTGCACACACATGTACACTGTATGAGTTATGTTCCTATGGCTGTGATAAAACATTGGCCAAGGCAACTCCTACAAGGAAGTTTTCATTTAGGCTTAGGGTTCCAGAGGGGGAGGAGTCCGTCACGGTGGGAACTGTGGCAACAGGTGATGGGCACGGATGCAAGAACATGAAAGCTCCCAGTTAGACTGTAAGCAGGAAGCAGAGCCACCAAACTGGGAACAGTGTGAGTAATTAAACAGCGCCACTAACTGGGAATCAAATATTCAAAAACCCGAGAGTATGGGCCACATCTCATTAAAACCACCACAAACGCATACATGTATGTGCACCAGCACACACGTGCACACTCAAGAACACACACCCTCAAAGGAAGATGGAGAAGCTAAAAAGAGCTCAGTGGAGCCGGGCGTTGGTGGCACACGCCTTTAATCCCAGCACTCGGGAAGCAGAGCCAGGCGGATCTCTGTGAGTTCGAGGCCAGCCTGGGCTACCAAGTGAGATCCAGGAAAGGCGCAAAGCTACACAAGAGAAACCCTGTCTCGGAAAACCAAAAAAAAAAAAAAAAAAAAAAAAAAAAAAAAAAAAAGAGCTCAGTGGGTAAAAACACTTGCAACACAGACCTGAGGACATGAACTTCATCCCCAGAACCCAGGTGAAATGCGGAACACAGTGGCGCCCATCTACAACCACAGCATGCCTATGGCAAGATGGGGCTCGGAGTCAGGAGAATCAGTCAGCGGGCAGCACACAGCACAGCCCCAGAAACAGCAAGTGACCCTGCCTCAAAACAAGGTCGAGCCGGGCGGTGGTGGCGCACGCCTTTAATCCCAGTGCTTGGGAGGCAGAGGCAGGCCGATCTCTGTGAGTTCAAGACCAGCCTGGTCTATATGACTACTTCTAGGACAGCCAGGGCTACACAGAGAAACCCTGTCTCAAAAATCTAAACCAAATACAACATGGTGAAAGGTGAGAACCACCTCCAAGAAACTGTCCCGACTTTCATGCACGCACACCTGCACACATATGCTCACTCGGGAGCAAAGGCAGCAACCACTATAGTTTTAGGATTTTTAAATTTCTGTTTTATGTGTATGGGTGTTTTGCCTGCACGTATGTCTTGGTGCCATGTGCATGCCTGCGAAGGCCAGAATCAGGCATCAGATCTCCTGGAACTGGAGTTACAGATGGTTATGAACACCATGTGGGTTCTGGAACGAAACCTGAGTCCTCCACCAGAGCAGCCAGTGCTCTTAGCTGCTGAGCCATCCCTCCAGCCACATTGGTTTTCTTTTTAGTCATGTGTGTGTGTGGGCACATGCAGGTGTGTGCGGAGGCCAGAAGAGGGTGCCAGATTCCCTGGAGCTAGACTGGCAGGCAGTCGTGAGGCACCCACATGGGTGCTGGGAAGTGACCTGGGAGCTTCTGGATGAACAGTAAACGTTCTTGGTTTGTTTTTCAAGACAGGGTTTCTCTGTGTAGCTCTGGCTGTCCTGGAACTCTGTAGACCAGGCTGGCCTCAAACTCACAGAGATCCACCTGCCTCTGCCTCCCGAGCACTGGGATTAAAGGCGTGTACCACCACACCTGGCTTTGCGGTGCACACTCTTAACTGCTGAGCCATTTCTCCAACATACATCTCCCCCGACAAACACACACACATGAATAATAGATGAAATAAAATTTAAAAGAAAGTAGGAGAACTCCAGTGAAAGGTATGAGCCTGGAGGGGAGATGTCCGTTGTGATTCCAGAGTCAAGGAAGAAAAAACCAGCAGGTGATTGATCTAAAAACACAAAAATCAAATTCTTCCCTTGACGGTGCTGTGACTCCTCCTGTCCAGGTAAAGAATGTTGCGTGGACCATAGCCCAGAAAACCTGAGACCCGAGCACAGACACTGGATGCATCTCCAAGGCATGGCCACCAGGGGCCAGTAGAGGGCCCCAGGGACCGGCTTTGAGAGCTTTGCTAAGGTGTAGCTCATTCTTCCCCCTGCAAGCGCGTCTTGAGCACCTCCTGTGTTCCCACAGTCCCACAGCACAGGAGAAACAGCAGATGACAGTCCAACCGTGTGCACAGGTGAGCACACACACTCACTGTGTGTGTGTAACGTATGGATTCCAGACACGTTCGTTTTTTGAAAAATGCAACCTGATGTTTTATTTATTTTAAGTGCACTTTATTTGCTTACTTTGTGCATGTGCACCAGTCCCTGGTGTGGAGGTCATGGGACAACTCTCTGGATTTGGTTCTCTCCTTCCACTGTGCAAGTTGTGGGACTCGAACTCAGATTGTGAGGCTTGGAGGCAAGCGCCTTAACCCAGTGAGCCAGCCCACTTGTCTGTATTTCTGACAAATTCTTAAAGATGGGGGAGGACCAGCCAGACATGTAAATGCGTGAAGCAGGAAAATTCTGAGTTTGAGGCCGGGGCTTCATATCAGGAGTGTGTGTGTGTGTGTGTGTGTGTGTGTGTGTGTGTGTGTGTGTGTGTGTTATGTGTGTGTGTGTGTGTGTGTGGTGTGTGTGTGTGTGTGTGTGTGTGTGTGTGTGTGGTGTGTGTGTATGTGTGGTGTGTGTGTGTGGTGTGTGTGTGTGTGTGTGTGGTGTGTGTGTATGTGTGGTGTGTGTGTGTGGTGTGTGTGTGTGTGTGTGGTATGTGTGTGTGTGTGTGTGTGGTGTGTGTGTATGTGTGGTGTGTGTGTGTGTGTGTGTGTGGTATGTGTGTGTGTGTGTGTGTGTGGTGTGTATGTGTGTGTGTGTGTGTGTGTGGTGTGTGTGTGTGTGTGTGTGGTGTGTGTGTGTGTGTGTGTGGTGTGTGTGTGGTGTGTGTGGTATGTGTGTGTGTGTGTGTGTGGTGTGTGTGTGTGTATGTGTGGTGTGTGTGTGTGTGTGTGTGGTGTGTGTGTGTGTGTGGTATGTGTGTGTGTGTGTGTGTGGTATGTGTGTGTGTGTGTGTGTGTGGTGTGTGTGTGTGTGTGTGTGTGTGTGGTATGTGTGTGTGTGTGTGTGTGTGTGTGTGGTGTGTGTGTGTGTGTGTGGTATGTGTGTGTGTGTGTGTGTGTGGTATGTGTGTGTGTGTGTGTGTGTGTGGTATGGGGAGGAATAGTAAGACTGTCTCAAAGAAAGAAAGAGAAGAAAGAAGAAAAGGGGAACAGGTTGTAACTTCAAATAGGGCAGCATGGAAGACATTGCAAAATGACCTTTGTCCATGCGTGTGGCGAGCACCTTAAATCCCAGCACTTGGGAGGCAGAGGCAGACGGGTCTCTGTGAGTTCTAGGCCAGCCTGGGCTACAGAGAGAGATCCGGGGCTTTCTCCCAAAGAGAGAAAGGGAGAGGGCCTTTGAACGGGAAATGGAGGATGCGGTAGGGCGTGAGGACTCTGGGGGAGGGGTGTCTCAGAGAGGCCTAAGCAGGCACAAAGACCCTGGGGCAGCCTGGTGGTGCCGGTGGCTGGCTTCTGAGTGGGTGGAGGTGGGTCAGCAAAGCAAGGAAGGTGCCGAGCGTGGACGGCCAGCGGTGCCCGGAGGACGCTGTGGCGTGGATGACAAAGACCCCAGGGAAAGAGGCGGCTCGGAGCACCCGTCGCCAGCTTGGAGGGAGTTTGTGTCCCGTTGCTCGACCACACCTCCCGCAGCGCAGAGGAATTGATATTTTCTATAAATCCTGTAATTATCCTGCGAATAGCGCAATTATGCTGCATTGCATTCTGTGCCCATTCAAAGCATTCATTTGTTAGGTGTAAACATTTAAAATGCGCTGTGCTCTCTGCCGTCTCCTCACTTTTCTGTTTAATACGATGGAAACCTAAAATGAGAAGCCACGGGGAGCTTTTCTTGACCTCCAAGAGGCCCTGGGGGGGGGGAAGGCACTCACACCCACACAAACACACAGTCTCCCACCCTCACACAAACCCTCACTCACCCACAGAGCCCAGACAGAGCTGAGGGCTGAGACCTAGCTCCCGGCCAGCTCAAGGTGACCTTGGGCAAGTCACAACATCACTTCCCACTCTCTCTCTCTCCCAACCCTTGACACTTTAACGCAACTCATTTGGCATCCATGATCCTTAACTACAAAATGGGCAGAGATTAGTGTGCATTTCACAGACAGGTAAACTGAGGTTCTGGGAGGTATCTGCTCAAAGTTGCTGAGCATGCTGTCTGGAGGAGACAGGATAGGTAGGGGTTAGGAAGCCTCTATGAGGTAAAGGAGAATAGAAAGGGGGTGAGGAGGTGACTCGGTGGTGTAAGGCTTGTGGGGCCCAGAGTTGTCCTCAACGAGACAATAAAATGAAGCAGAGAAGGGCAGAGAAAAGCTGACACCAACTCTCTGGGGCACTGAGACCTCAGGCCAGTCTGGGTTGAAGTCCCTACCCCACATTTATTTATCTTGGCTCATGGATGAAACCCGGGCACAGCGTCCACAGTGGGAGTGACGCTGGCTCCTACCTTGTGATTCCATAGTGCCGAGAGGTCGCAGTGAAACCGCTGCCCTTGTTATTATTATTATTATTATTATTATTATTATTATTATTATTATTATTATTGCTATTGCTATTGCTATTCGGTCTTACCGAGTCTCGTGATCCTGGAGAGCGGCAGACAGGATGGGAGGTGGCCCCTCGGGTCAGACCCAGCCTGGCCACACCCGGCTGTGGGGACGGTGGTTATTAGGCAGCCACTCCTGCAGGTATTTTTGTCTATGTGGTTTGGTTCTCTGCCTCTTAGAACCAGGGTCTCAGGCTGGCCGGAAACTTTGCTTCGTAAACGATGGACTTGAATTCCTGACCCTGTCGCCTTCACCACCACCCCCCCCCCCAGAGGCTGGGGTTACAGGTGTCAGCCTCCATGCTTGGTTTAGGGTGTGCTGGGCATCGAACCGGGGCTTTGTGCACACGAGGCAAGCGCTCTAGGAACCGAGGCACAGCCGCGGCCACCCCGCTGTGCTGGCCCTCACTCATCCTCCACTCCTGTCCTCAGGCTTCCGGAGGGAAGCCAGCATGGGGCCGGGGTCCCACCCTCCCCTTGAGAGCATGGCAGGCCCTGTCCCCACACCAGAGGGCTGACAGGCACACATAACACAGAAATTAAGCAAAGAGCAGGGCGGTGGCAGCACACCATTTGATCCCAGAACTCTGGAGGCAGAGGCAGGTGGCTCTCTGGGTTCGAGGCCAGCCTGGTCTACAGCGTGAATTTCAGGACAGCCAGGGCTCTACAGAGAAACCCTGTCTCAACTCCTTCCCGCCCCCCCCTCCCCAAAGAGAGAGAGAGAGAGAGAGAGAGAGAGAGAGAGAGAGAGAGAGAGAGAGAGAGAGAGAGAGAGAGAAGAAAGAAGTTAGGCAAAGGGCGGGTGAAGAAAACCAGAGACAGTCCCAGAGAGACGCTCTGAAGGGTCCAAGTTTAACCTCAGCTAGCCTGCCCAGCTGGAGAGCCCTCACCCCATTGCAGCTTAGAGACCCCGAATCTCACACCAGCCAGGCTCCTGCCTGGAGTCCCTGGTGAGGTGAGATGAGGGGACCCGGCCCACTGGCCAAGTTGGGCCAGGCAGGAGAGCGCGCTCCATCGTGAAACACTTGGAGTTCCATGTCCCCTCCTTTGCGGCTCCCGGGGGTGGGGCAGGGTGTCCTGTACCCTCCGAGGGCACCAGGCTGGGCACCCATGCCTACTGTTGCCCATCGCTGCTCTAAGTTCGGCTCCCTCTGGGATTCAGATTCTACAGTTGCTGGCGGCCACAGCCTCACCCAGAGCAGGGTCCTGTGGTCTCCGGTGTGCTAATGGGCCAGAGCCTGAGCACATCTGGACACGGGAGGGTCCTGTAAAGTGACCCAGAGACCAAATGAGGGCCATGCGAAGGTGAGCGCTGTGGAGGACAGGACAGGAAACCCCGGGGAACAGGGTAGGAAGTCCCCGGGACCAGGAAAGAGGCCTCCATCACTGAGTGTGAGGTTCTTACACAGATTCTCTGAAGAGCTAGGGGGCCCTGTCTAGAGTTGACCCAAACTAAGGCAAGGCACGAGGCCTCTGAGCCTCCCCACTTATCAGCCATACCGGCTTCAGGGAAGAGGGCATGCCCTAGTCCTGAGAAAGGGACACTGAGCTGAAATGTAAAGGCTGAGAAAGAGGGCAGGTAGAGGGCACCTGTGGAGGGGGAGGGTTGGAAATGCCAGAGGTGCCAGAAACCAGCTAACAAGGGCCGGGCACCAGGAGTTGGGAGCTTAGTCGATCCTCAGATCTATTCAGTGCCTTGAGGGGCTTCCGTTGGGAGGCGGCCCATCAGCTTGGTGTTCCCAGGAAAGAAGGGTTGTGGAGACAGCCGAGAGATAAGGTACTTATGCCTGGAGTTCGGGTTCCCAGAATCCGCAGAGGGCCAGATGTTGTGGCACACATCTGGAATCTCAGTGCTCCCGTGGCGAGATGGGGGACAGGGACAGGAGAATTCCTGGGAGCCCAAGGCCCAGCTACACTCGTGTAAGCAGTGGTGAACCAGAGACCCCGCCTCAAATAAAGTGGAAGTCGGGGGCCAACACCTGAGGTGGTCAGATCTGACCTCCACGTGTACACCATGACATACATGTAGAAATATGAACACTCATGAATATGTACGCATGCAACTTACACATACATTTTATTTTATTTTATTTCATTTTGAGACAGGGTCTCACTGTGTAGTCCTGACTGGCCTGGGACTTACTATGTAGACCAGGCTGTCCTTGAACTCACTGAGATCCACTTACCTCTGCCTCCCAAGTGCTGAGATAAAAGGCATGCATCACCACATCTGACCTATATGCACACACTTTTATTTTCAAGTGGGAGAAGAGCTGTGCTGAGGGGAGAAGGGAGAGACCACAGCGAAGCTTGGGAGGTTTGCTGCAGGATGAAGCCTGTGCCTGAGGAGCTGCCTGAGGAGCTGAAAGGGAAGGGCCAGAAACCAGGAAGTTGGGGCCTTGAGGAGAGAAGCCCCCACAGCAGGAATGTGAGGATAAAGTGGCCCTCAGTAGGGACCCCAGTGGAGAGATACAAGCCAGGCCTGAAAACCTGAAGAAAGACTACCAGGGGGCGGAGGGGGAAGGAACAGTCTTTTGAAATTATGACATTCTATTGTCATCTACAAATGGGTTAGGACATGTTCATAGCTATCCTGGGACATAGGTGGCCCCAGGGCCACATGTAGGACACACTTTGTAGACTTATTGGGAAGCTCTCTGGGGGCCCCATGTTCATGTTCATGGAAATCATGCACATCGAGGAACCGCCCTGGTCAGCCTCATCTGTGCATGCTACTCAGCCTGGTACCCAGTGGGCACCCACTGAATGTCAGAAGCCTGGGGCAGGGGTAGATGGGAAAGGGACCTGCTCTCAGGAGACTCTCTGCTCCCTTTGTGGTTGGGGCCCCTGGCCAAGATGGAGACCAAGTTAGAGAGAGAAGATGAGGTCAGCTTGGGACATGCCCAGGCCATGGGTCTGGTATCAGCTCCCAAAGAGTCTCCAGGACCAGGGGAGAGAGGGGAGAGAGCAAAGAGCATGGGGGGTCAGAGAGGGGGCTTTGGGACCTCAGGAACCACCTGTGGGGACAGGTAGACGAGGACCAAGAACACAGAGAGGACGGAAGTCCAGTGCTGCCTGGGCAAGGCTTGCTCAAGGGAGAGGTGTGGTGATATTGTGTCCCCCAATATATTGTGCACCCTAATAAACTTATCTGGGGTCAGGGAACAGAACAGCCATAGATAGATATAGAGGCCAGATAATGGTGGCACACACATCTTTTTTTTTTTACAATTTATTTATTTTTTTCATCAGTAATTCATGTTGATAGTATGCTGAAATTACAATACCTTGAGTAGCTTAGATTTCACAATTGAGATGACTTTCTCTCCCTCCCCCCCCCCTGCCCCGTTTTTACTTTTTTGGGGGAGGATTGTAGTCTGATTGTTCTTTATTTTATATCTAGAATCCACTTATGAGTGAGTACATACCATGACTGTCTTTCTGGGTTTGGGTTACCTCACTCAGGATGATTTTTTCTAGTTTCATCCATTTGCCTGCAAATTTCATGCTTTCATTGTTTTTCTCTGCTGAGTAGTACTCCATTGTGTATATGTACCACATTTTTTCCATCCATTCTTCCGTTGACAGGCATCTAGGTTGTTTCCAGGTTCTGGCTATTACAAATAGTGCTGCTATGAACATAGCTGAGCATGTATCTTTATGGTATGAATCAGCATTCCTTGGGTATATGCCCAAGAGTGGGATGGCTGGGTCTTGAGGTAGTTCGATTCCTAATTTTCTGAGAAACTGCCACACTGATTTCCACAGTGGTTGTACAAGTTTACATTCCCACCAACAGTGGAGGAGTGTTCCCTTTGCTCCACATCCTCTCCAACATTGGTTGTCATTGGTGTTTTTGATCGTAGTCATTCTGACAGGTGTAAGGTTGTATCTCAGAGTCGTTTTGATTTGCATTTCTCTGATGATTAAGGATGTTGAGCATTTCTTTAAATATCTTTCAGCCATTTGTAGTTCTTGTTTTGTGAATTCTCTGTTTAGCTCTTTAGCCCATTTTTTAATTGGACTGTTCAGTATTTTGATGTCTAGTTTCTTGAGTTCTTTATATACTGTGGAGATCAATCCTCTGTCAGATGTGGAGATGGTGAAGATCTTTTCCCATTGTTAGCTGTCTTTTTGTCTTATTGACTGTGTCTTTTGCCCTGCAAAAGCTTCTCAATTTTGAGAGGTCCCATTTATTAATTGTGGCACACACATCTTTAATCCTAGCATTCCAGAGGGATCTCTTTGAGGGATCCTGTCATCCGTCTGGATCTCTGTGAGTTCAAAGCCACACTGGAAACAGCCAGGCATGGTGACTCACACCTTTAATCCCAGGAAGTGATGGCAGGAAGCAGAAAGGAATATAAGTGTGAGGATCAGGAACTAGAGCTGGTTAAGCTTTTAGTCTTTTGAGCAGCACTTTAGCTGAGATCTCTTCCTGTTGAGGACTCAGAGGCTTCCAGTCTGAGGAAACAGGATCAGCTGAGAAGTTGGTGAGGTGAGGTTAGCTGTGGCGTGTTCTGTTTCTCTGATCTTTCAGCGTTCACCCCGTTTGTTTGTTTGTTTGTTTTTTATTAATAAGACCCTTGAAGATTCGTGCTACAGAGAGGAGGCACCATGAGGTTTGAGACTCCGCTGGGTAGTCAAGGAGCGCTTGGAAACCAGGACCTCTGTGGGACAGCCAACCATGTGGCATCCCCCAGTGTCCTTCCTGCCCTTGTGCTGATGTCTGGAATGCCTCTCTACTCTTTGAGTGCCCGGGTTCACCCCTATAAGCCCTGACATCCCACATCCCAGTCTCCTGAGGCCCCTTTCACAAGACGTCCCCCTGAGGAGCTTCCTCCCTGGAAACTGCTGCTTCAGCCCACATTCAAATCAGACAACAGGAAGGACTTCCTGACTGGGAGAGCTGGGAGGCCTGGACAAGGTAAACTGTTCCAAGAAAAGGAACAGATTGTCTCAGTGACTTCCGGAGGCTCTCTTCTGTGCATATGCTTGTAGCCGTAAGTTTTCCTGCGTCCTGCTCCGACCCGCAGCCGCTCAGACCCCAGTAAACACACAGAGGCGTATATTAATTATGAACTGGATGGCCTATGGCTCAAGCTTCTTGCTTGCTAGTTCTTATATCTTAAATTAACCCATTTCTATTAATCTATGTTTTGCCATGTGTTCTGTGGCTTTACCAGTCTGCTGGCAAGTTGTTCCTTGGGCAGCAGGCTGGCATCTCTCCCTCCCCTCCTCTCTTCTTCCTGTCTATCTGCTTGTATTTCCACCTGCCCCTAAGCCGCCTTGCCATGGGTCAATACAGCTTTATTTATCAACCAGTCAGAGCAACACATATTCACAGTGTACAGAAAGACATCCCACAGCACTTTCCCTTTTCTGTCTAATCAAAAAGGAAGGTTTTAACTTTAACATAATAAAATTACATATAATAGAACAGTAATCAAGCAGGAATTACAGTAATAATATCTAGTCTATTTATATTTGGCAAAATTAAAAGAAAATATTCTATCTAGTCTTCAACTACATCAAAGACCCCAGAAGGATATAATATTACTCGAGTAAACAGGAAGAGCATTATAAGCAACTTCCAAAAATCTAGAATGACAGAGACATCTGGCTGCCTGGACAGTCACCCAAAGTTCCTCTGCAACGTTGGGGTACCCATCTTCAGCCTACAGGCCTAGCATATCTGACAGACTCATCTGTGAAGCAGGATTTTCTAAAGGGCTTTTCTGCCTTGTCTTGGCAAGGATCGGCAGTCCTTTCTTCTGAGTCTCCACCTGGGCAGGACAGGAAGGACAGGGTCACAGGCCAGAGAGGAGGAGGTACCTGCTGGTAAACGTTAAGAGTCCGAGTTCAGAACTAGACTTGAATTAAATCAAAATTTAAAATTAATTAATTAATTAATCAAAATAAAGTTTAGTCTGTCTGCATGGTTGCACACTCCCTTAGTCTCAGAGTGGGAGGCAGAGGCAGGTGGATCTCTGTGAGTTCTAGGCCAGCCTGGTCTACAGAGTGAGTTCCAGGACAGAAGGGCTACCTTGTGAGACTTTGTCTCAAAAACAAACCAAATCAAAATCTGAATGTTTGATTGAAAAAAAAAAGTTACAGAAGTTACAGAGGCAGACTCTACCTGAGGGCTTCTTGGCACCAGACACAGCCAGGTTCTTCACTTGCGTCCCCAAAGGACCCCTATTATCCTGTATGACAGCTCTTTGAGTCCCCATCTTAATGAGCTAACTGAGGCTGGGTTTCTGGTTTCAAGGTGAGGGTCACTTGCTGGACTAGAACAACTCAACCATTACTCTTTGTTTGTTGTTTTGGCTTTGGTTTTAGTTTTTGAGACAGGGTCATAGAGGCTAAGGTAGCCTGGAACTCACAGTAATCCTCCTGCCTCCGCCTCACAAGTGCTAGGATTACAGACATGAGCCACCAGGACTGGCTTCTGCGAGCACGCTTGAACTGTCCCAGGATGTTGTTTTTCTCCACTACAAAAACAAAGTGGTAGTGAGGCAGGAGGATAGACAGAATGACCTCCTGGGGGCTCTTGGGATCCTTGAAGTCATAGTCACAGCCGCTGAGCCCAGAGCCTATGAAGATTCCCACAGAGCACAGGTAAGTAGCGTGCTGGGGCACAACCATCTCATTAAGCAATTACATGTGAGTGCCACAGCCAGGAAGTGACCTCACTGCCAGCTGGATACCACCGCTGCTGTGAGGGGACATAATGGGAACAATCCGGGTAGCAGCAGTGGTGGCGTCAGCAGTGACGCGGTCTGGTGGTGGAAAAGGTGACGGCTGTTAGATCTTGGTGTCAGGAGAAGCGGCCAAGCTGGTAATGAGTAGGTGGAGGTTCTGGCGATGGTACATGGTGGTGGCACATCCTAGCCTTGATGGACCGGTGACGTGGGGCAGGCAGTGTGGCTCAGTGTTTGACACTCCTATGAAACCCTCCCCGATGGACAGCTGACAACTCCATCTCCTCCCTTGCAGTGGCTCACGCGAGAGGCAGAGGGCGGAAGCGGGGCACTCGCCTTCAGGTGCTTTCTTCGTCATAAAATAGGGATAGCTGAGTAGTAGCGGTCTAGACGGCTTGCCTGGACATCCGTGAAGCCTTGGAGTCCATCCCCAGCACAGCAGGAAACCCATGTGACAGTCCTACCACTCCGGAGGTGGAGCCGAACGAGCAGGAGTTCAAGGTCATCTTCAGCTCCACAGAGTGTTTGAGGCCAGCCTCCAAAATCAATGAATAGAAAAGGAGGCTGGCCACAAACGGCCTCAGCTCCCTGAGGGCCCATCACGGTTGTCTGCTGCAGCCATTGGGATTTTATCTTCTGTCATTCCCTGCCTCCCTCCAGCTGTTTTATCAGCCAGCAAGTGCAAGCTTTTCTGCAGAGCCACACTAGTGGCATTTTAGGCTTCCAGCTTCCTGCCTGCCCAACTCCAGGTATAGAGGGGAAGCAGTGGGGGGGGGGGTGTCTCAGAGTGCCAGCTTTCGGGGTCCTGGAGAGAAGTGTCCGGGTCAGCTCGGAGCTCTGGTGTTACTCGTGGCTCTCTTGGTGGGTCAGCACTGTGTGATCTAGATATAGTTCACTGCCGGAGGACCGGTTCCTTCAGCCTCTCCGGCTGTGTGTGAATTCCTACTTCTCTGTATTAAAATACCTGTCTACCAGCTGGGCCTGGAATCGCAGCTCTTCAGAAAGCTGAGGCAGGAGGATCAGAAGCTGGAGAATCTGAGGTTGGAGGTCAGCCTGGGCTAAAGAGGTAGATCTTGTCTCCAAAGAGGCAATAAAAAAACAGTGGACCAGACTGTGTGACCGGAAGTGATACTGAGCCAGCAGTAACTGAAGTGGGAGGGGCCGGGGAGCCCTAAGGAGAGGGCAGGGTTCGGAAGGCCTTTCTAAACTAAGGAGGTTGGGAGAATGAGGAACCAGACACGTGGGGAATCTTGGGGCAGCTGTGTCTCAAATCCCTAGAGCAGGAGCAAGCTTGCTGGATCTGCAGATCAGAAACATGGCAGCAGATCCAGAGCATAAAAAGCCAGGAGCAGGGGGAAGAGGAAGACAAAAGACAGCCAGGGAAAGACCTAGCATTCTGCTCTTGTCCACTGGAAGTCAGTAAAGGTGTCCTAAATTCCCACGTCCTCGGGAATGACTGGGTAAGAACAAGATGGGAATGGAGAACACGGATTCAAGGGGAGCAGACTGAGGTGGGCTCCTGTCTCCTCAGTGCGGCGTGAGGCCAGGACATCACTGCACAGAGCAGGAGCGGAGATGGATAATATCACTAGGATTGTATCAGGCCAAGTGTCTTATCTGGATACCCAATATGGGCCTAAGTGACCTGGCTCTCAACTGGCCCTTATGCTCCTGGACATCGTCAGGTGAGTAACAGAGACACTTTCTGTCACTGAGAGCAGAAAGGAGAGCCCCAGGTACCACAACCATAAGAACAACTAAAGCCCTGGTAACGTGGTTACAACCATCTTCCCACGAATATGCACAGGGCAAGAGCACCCTGACCAGACAGGTCACCAAGGGACCCAGCCCCTCCCAGAGCTGTCCTTGGGACACAACAGGAGGCATGCTGGGATGTGATGACAGAAATCAGCTACTGCAGGGACTTTCAGTTAGTGCCCTCAACCAGTGGTTTCTCAGCATGCATGCCTCTGAAGAGAGTCCCGCAGACCCTGGCAGAGCTGACCCACACTCAGCCAGCTGTCCCTAGGCCGAGCCAGAGCGATGTCACCGGTCTCTGTAAGCAATAGCACCTTGAGTGGGAAAGCAAATGGAGATGGCAACCACCCGCCTGAGTCCTGGCAGGTATGTTCTGGAGTGGGTGCTTATGGAGAGGAGGAGGGCCCTGACCCTCCCCCGATGCTGAGCCACCCCTCCCCCACTGCCCTCCAGCCCATTCACCAAGAGCTGGCACTCCAGCCCAGGAGCCTGAGGCCCTGGGCTCCAAGCCACTGCCTGACTCAGTCTTGAGCAGGAATCCTGGGCTGGATCTGGACTGGGAGGGATCAAGCAAGGTTGAGTCTCCCTGTTCCCTTATCCTAGGATGAACCCTGACCTTGGTCTCTGAGCCTGAGCATGTTAGCCGGGATCATTCGAAGCCCAGACACAGACCCTTCTGTTCCAAGTTGCGACCTGATGGGTCTAGAGAAAATGTTCCTACCTATCTGAACCTAAAGCACGCCCCAGCTCAACTCTACAATCATGACAAGACCTGGCCCAGGAGCCCAAACAAGCTCCAAGGGTGGCTGGCTCAGCATCTCTCACCCCTGCAGTTCAGGCCTGTCTCCTGTTTGGAAAACCAAACACGGAAAATTAAAGCCAATTAAAACCATGCATGGTGGCATACACCTGTACTGCCAGCACTTTGGAGATGGAGGCAGGAGGATGGGTAGTTAGAAACTAGCCTGAGCTACAGAGTAACCTAAGTCTGAAAAGAACAAGGGCTGGGGGTGTGGTTTAGCGGCCAAGTGCTTGCCTGCCTAGCATGTTTTAAGGCCCTGGGTTTGATCCTCAGCATCACAGAATAAACAAACAAATAAGGACTGATTAACCCCTTACGTCTCCTTCTTACTTTGTGACACATCTTTATCTTAGGAAATAAAGCCTAAAGGCCAAGTACATTTTCTGAAGCATTAAATCTCCCTCCCTCCCTGTCAGGCTCCTCTTTTGATCCGAAGAACTCTTACCCTAACCTCCTGACCTCCTGTACCCAAACTGCCCCCTGGGAGCTGGTAGGAGACAGACCGGTGACCTAGAGTCTGTCTGAGAGGGTGTGGTGCCTCACCTGGCCCGAGAGCAACGTCTTCCCCTCAGTGCTCCAGCTCTGACGTCCAACCCCAACTGCAAGCCCAACAGGACGCCCAGGAAACATCTTGGTAGAGCCCAGCATGTGAGGTTCCGATCCTGCGGCCACTTCCTGGCTTGGATACTTTGTGTCTGTGACTCGATGTCTCTGCCTCAGCTTGGTTGTCTGTCAAATAACAGTAACAGCAAATCTGTGAAGACAGAATGTGATGAGGGCGAGAAAGCCCGAGGGGCCAGCAAAATGGGCTAAGTGCTATGTTACACAGTCCGGAGGACACAAGCTCCACTGGAAAAGTAGAGATGGAGCCGGGCTGCACAGCCATCCTCTGACCTGCACACGCTAGCCATGGAGAGTGCGTACCCATCATGCATACACATGATTTTCTTTAAAAAAGATTTATTACTATTATTAACTTTTATTATTGTTTTTCTTAATGAATCATTTTTTATTTATTATGTATAGTGTTCTGCCTGCATGTATGTACACCAGAAGGGGGCACCAGATCTCATTATAGATGATTGTGAGCTATCATGTGGTTGCTGGGAATTGAACTCAGGACCTCTGAAAGAATAGCCAGTGCTCTTAACCTCTAAGCCATCTCTCCAGCCCTTAGTTTAGTTTTTCAAGACAGGGATTCTTTGTGTAGCCCTGGCTGTCCTGAAACTCACTCTGCAGACCAAGTTGGTCTCTAACTCAGAGATCTACCTGCCTCCCTCTCCGAAGCTGAGATTAAAGATGTGGCCACCACCCCTTGGCTTAGACATATAATTTAAAAAACAAAGTATATTAAATAAAACATTTCAAAGATGTATTTTATTTTTCAGATTATATGTATTTGTGTTGGGAGTGTGGGTGTTTGCATGTGTGTGCAGATACCTGTGAAGGACTTGGATGCCTTGGATCTGGAGTTACAGGTGATTGTGAGCCCCTTATTGGGGATGCTGAGAACTGGACTCAGGTCCTCAGAAAGAACTCTTAACTACTGAGTCATCACTTCAGCCCCCTCAAACATTTTTATAATTAAAACAAGCACTTTGCCAAAGCTACACAGAGAAACACTATCTCGAAAACAAACAAACAAACAAACAAACAAGCACTTTGTAAACTGTAGAGTGCAATTCTCCTGGCAGGGAACGGCAACAGTTGGCGATGTTGTATGGGCGAAAGCTTCATCCTCCATCAGAGAGCTCAGGGCAGGGATCATTTTTCTCCCGCCTCACTCTGGGGAGGCTCAGAGCCTCCCCAGGACGCACCTGTCCCTCCCCAGGACCAGCACCAACTCTCTGAGGCCGCCTTCCTGCAGGGAGCTCAGGAGGGTGACAGCTGGGTCTCCTCGGGCTCCCCGCTGCAGGGACCAAGACTAGACAGTGCAGAGGATGAGCGAGGAAAGGGAGACGGGAGAAAGGAGCCAAGGGAATCCACGCCAGCACCGGGATTCACCCACCCAAGCTGGGACCAGGCTGAGTGGAGAGCGGTTGGGTGGGGCGCCGAGGCCCCGCCCCTCTGACGTCAATGCCCGGGCCCCCTCCCTTGCCTGCGGTGCGTTCCTAGGACCCAGGAATCCCGTGGGAACCGCTGTGTCTGCAGCTGGTGCCCAGCCCTGTAGGTGCGGGGAATGAGGCTGGAGCGGCAGGGCGGGCCCAGGACGACACTGCCCCTCACTGTGGGAAGTGGCTCTGCCTCCCGCTAGCGGAGCAGCTGCTGGGCAGCTGCGAGTGGAAATGTACTGTCAGCTCCCTCCGCTGGCGGATAACTTCAGAATCGGCATCAATCGGTCCCCATGTGACTTTTAGGCATGCATGTGACAAAAGTCAACCCGAGTGCGTACAAGTCTGAGACAGGGGGACACTGTCATTACTTTCCAGTATTTCTTTACATCTCAGTTAAGACTTTAATTTCTTCTCCTCCACCCTCTCCTCTTCTCCCTCTTCTCCGTTCAACCCCACCACCACCACCACCACCACCACCACCACCACCACCACACACACACACACACACACACACACACACACACACACTCCTTATTGAGCCGGTGTGGTGACATAAGCTTGAGATCCTAGTAGTTGGGAAGTGGACTCAGAAGGATCAGAGTTGTGGGACCACCTGAGACCCTACAACCTCCAACGCCACACCCCAAATTGGGAGTGTATCCATAGGCTGTCATGTATGGATTGCGTTCTCCTCATGAAAGGCCAGGTTGCAGTGTATTTGTCAGAGGGGCACAGAGCCAGGTTGGTGCACACCTTTAATCCCAGCACTGGGGAGGCAGAGGCAGCCTGATCCACAAAACAAGGTCCAAGACAGCAAGGGCTGTTACACAGAGGAACCCTGTCAGGGGCGGGGGTGGGGGTGGGGGCGGAGTAGAGGAGCGTGGGGTGGGGTGGGGTGGGGTGGGGGAAGGGGTGGGGGCGGAGTAGAGGAGGGGGGGCGGGGGAATCACCAAGAGCAGGGAACCCATTCCTGCCCACTGGCTCCTGTTTTCAGTCCAGCCGCCCAGGCCCCGAGGGAACAGAAGACAGTGCCTCAGCCCTTGAGCCTGAGGAGCGAGCATCCAAGCTACTGGCAGTGGGGGTGAGGGGTGGAGAGGTTATGAGGAGGTGAGAATTGCAGCCTTGGGGAGCCTGTTTCTTCACCTTACACACCTAGCCTCTCTACCTGCCTCCTCTCTGATTGGATGGCCTGAGAGGCGCTCCTGGGAAGGAGGGCTTTTCCTAGCTGCCCAGCTGAGGGAAGTGAGGTTAGACTCCTTCCTGTCCTTGCCAGCCACTCCGCCTTCAGGTCCTTTGCCTCTCCTGTGCTTCCTCAGGACCCCATCTTTCCCTCTCATCTCCTTCTCCCTGCCTTCTCCTCTTCTCCACCAAAATTAACAGACACACCACAACTGTCTGAAACTTGCCCCACATCAGCAAGTCGGTCCTGTCTGGAGAGTGTGGGCAGTGTTGAGTGCTGATACACGGATGTTCCACACCAGCCCCCTGAACACTGATACACGGATGTTCCACGCCAGCCCCTTGAATGCTGATACACGGATGTTCCACACCAGTCCCCTGAACGCTGATACACAGATGTTTCACACCAGCCCCCTGAACACTGATACACGGATGTTCCACACCAGCCCCTTGAACGCTGATACACAGATGTTCCACACCAGCCCCTTGAACGCTGATACATGGATGTTCCACACCAGCCCTCTGAACACTGATACATGGATGTTCCACACCAGCTCCCTGAATGCTGATACACAGATGTTCCATACCAGCCCCCTGAACGCTGATACACAGATGTTCCACACCAGCCCCTTGAACACTGATACACGGATGTTCCACACCAGCCCCTTGAACACTGATACACGGATGTTCCACACCAGCCCTCTGAATGCTCATATACTGATGTTTCACACCAGTCCTGGAAGTATCTAGCAGTCCAATGCATATGAAAAAAACCAAGGCGTAGGGGTGGGAGTGATCTGCACCCAGGCCACAGAGCCCTCAGGAGGTCAAAGTGAGATTAGGGACTGGAACACTGGGCTCCCACTCTACCAGGCTCCCTTGTAGTGGGTAGCCATTCCAGCTTGGATCTGGAAGTTCCAACTCCCATTGAGACTCTGGCAACTGTTGGAGACCTGAGAGCTGGATGGGTCAGCGCTCTCTCTGTGAGCTCTCTCTGTGCCAGGACGCTGAATTGTGCAGAGCTCCGGAGAACACCGCTGGACTGCGATACACCTTCCCCAGACCCTGCGACCTACCTTTCACTTAATTTGTGAGTTACGCCATTAAATAAATATCCCTTTAACTACGTGGAGTGGCCAAAATAATTTCTCCAATATCTGGCGCCCAACGTGGGGCATGAACCCATGACCCTGAGATTAAGAGTCTCATGCTCTACCGACTGAGCTAGCCCTGTGCAGAGAGAGCGCACAGAGAGAGCGCTGGCCCATCCAGCTCTCGGGTCTCCAGGCGCCTCCCCTCGCCCCGCCTCGTAGGTGTGACAGTTGCCAGAGTCTCAATGGGGGTTGGAACTTCCAGATCCAAGCTGGAATGGCTACCCACTACATTCCCTGACTGGAAAACAGGAGTGAGCTTTCTGAATTTCAGGATATCTGGTTAAGGCCACATGTCACCATTCCCTGCAAGATCTGGTTACTTTATAATACAGAACCTGAAGAGCTGTCCTTGGGTGAGCGAGATGACGCAGCAGTTCAGAGCCCAGCCTGAGATTCCGGAAAACCTGAATTCACATTGCACAGCTCACAACTTCCTGTAACTCCAGCACTATGGCATCCTGGACCCTCTTCTGGCCTCCTTGGGTACCACATGCACATGCACACAAGCACAAACGTGAGCACACACATACACACCAATTTTAAAAATTAAATAAATCTTTAATCCCAGCACTCATGATGCAGAGGCAGGGGATCTCTGTAAGTTCCAGGCCAGCATGGTCTACGGAGTAAGTTCCAGGACTACGCAGAGAAACCCTGTCTTGAAAAAACAAAAATAAATAAAAATTAAATAAATCTTTTTTTAAAAAGAGAGCTGTTCTCATAGAAGTAGGAAATAGAACAGTAGTTACTAAAGATCAGGAACAGTGAAGGAAGAAGAGGAGAGATTAGACAGTGGGTACAAAGGCTAGCTAACAGGCACAGGAGGATTAAGCTCCGGCATTCTACTCACACAGCTATGGACCACAGTTAACAGATCATGTAATAGATTATCATGTATTATGATTATGTTTTTGTTTTGACGTTGTTGTTGTTTGGTTTGGTTTGATACTGGGTTTCTCTGTGTAGCTCTGGCTGTCCTAGAATTTGATCTGTAGACCAGGCTAGCCTCGAACTCAGAGATCCACCTGCCTCTGCCTCCCAAGTGCCAGCATTAAAGGTGTGCGCCACCACCAACCTGTTACATCGTGTAATAGACATTTCCAAATAGCTAAGAGGAGGATTTCAAATGATTTCAGCAAAAAGAAATGAGGAATGTTGCATGTGAAATATATGCTAATAACCCTGATTTTATCATTGTATTATATATACATATATTAAAGTACAACCTGTACCCCATAAATATGTACAATAATGTGCTGACAGAAATATTAAAAAGAAAGCAGGCCTGGTGGGACACACCTGCAATTCCAGCACTCTGGAAGTGGAAGCAGGAGGTCAAGAGCTGAGGGCCAGTGTTGGTTACTTAGTGAGTTCAAGGCCAGCCTAGATACGCATCTTAAGAAATGAAAGAAAAAAGGAGGGAGGGGAAATGGCTTAGTGCCTGAGTACCTGAGTTCAAATCCCCAGAACCCATGCAAAAAGCTGGACCTGTAACCCTAGCAGTGTGGGAGGCAGAGATGGGAGGAACTTGTTGATTGCCAGAAACACAGAAACGCAAAGGGTCTGAAGACATTCCTTTAAAAACCACAGATGACCGATGGGCACTTGAAAAAACTTTACCAGCTTTAGAAAAATGGAAATCAAAACCATCATGAAGGCCGGTGAGATGGCTCACAGGGTGAAGGCATCAAGTATGACCACCTACGTTTGCTGCCTGGTGTCCACACAATGGAAGAGAGAACCAAGTCATACAAGTTGTCCTATGCCCTCCACATGCAAAGCCTTCCTCCCCTCAATAAACAAATGCAATCAAAAACATTAAAACAATGAGATACCAGGCGGGGTGGCGATGGCGCACACCTTTAATTCCAGCACTCGGGAGGCAGAGCCAGGTGGAACTCTGTGAGTTCGAGGCCAGCCTGGTCTACAGAGCAAGATCCAGGACAGGCTCCAAAGCTCCACAGAGAAAACCTGTCTCAGAAAAAAACAAACAACAACAAAAAACAATGAGATACCATCTCGAATGACTAAGATGGCTATAATAAAAAAGGACCTATAGTAACAAGTGCTATGGAGGAGGTGGAGAAATTAGAGCCATCGTCCGTTGCTAATGGGAAGGTAAATGGCGGGATTGCTTTTGGAAGACAGTCTGGCAGTTTCTCAAAAGGCTTAACAAAAATTGCCTTAGCAGCTCTACCTCTGAGAACACACCCAAAAGAAATGAAAACATGTAACACAAAAACACACAAAGAGATGGCTCAGCGCTTAGGAGCACTGGCTGCTCTGCCAGAGGACAGGGGTTCAATTCTCAGCACCCACATGGCAGCTCATGACTGTCCGTATCTCCAGTTCTAAGGGATCTGACACGCTCACACAGACATACATGCAGGCAGAACACTGACACATGTAAAATACAAATAAATAAAATCATTTTAAAAGAAAGAATAAAAAAAAGAAAGAATTAAAAAACCACATTGATGCATTCACAGGATTCATAATAGCCAGGAAGTGGAACCAACCCAAATGTCCATCAACTGCTGAACGGGTAAATAAAACACGGACTATCATGTATCAGTAGAATATACTTGGCAGTAGAGGAAAACAGAACTGGGGTGTAGCTCGGTGTGGGGAGGGGAGGTGGGGGAGGGGGCCCTCCCCTCCCCTTGTTTTATTATAAACAAGGTCCTGTTACATGCTACACTACAGGGGGATTTTTTTTTTTTTTGAAATAACGTGTTTTTGCTTTATTCTGCAGTTTACATAAGAATCCAACATGTGGCTTTTGTCCTATGACTTTTTCTTCTAATGTCTATGCTAGAGACGGCTCCTACCAGCAACAAAGACAGGTCAACGCTGCAGTGGTACCCTAGGCCCCCACACCACCGCCATTCCAATTCCTGCACCCTCCCCTTGTCACTCACAAGGTGTTCCTCGGCCAGGAATGCCAACAGGCATCGCCTGATGTTCCAACCCTGAACACACAGTTTTGAGGCCGTGGACTGAGGGTTTGTGAAGCTGACTCATGCCTGGCTCCCATATGTAAGAACTGTGATCAGCCAGGCAGTGGCGGTGCACACATTTTATCCCAGCGCTCAGGAGGCAGAGGCAGGTAGATCTCTGAGTTCGAGGCCAGCCTGGGCTACAGAGTAAGTTTCAGGACAACCAAGGCTACACAGAGAAACCTTGTCTCAAAAAAACCAAATGGAAGGGAGGAAAGAAGGAGGGGGGAAGGGAAGGAGGAAGGGAGGGAGGGAGGGAGGGAGGAACTGTGGTCAACTGGTAATGCCCGCCTTGGCAGACTTGGAGCATAGTGATGGGAAAGGCTATCACAGGCTAGGGAAGGGACAGGACCTATGCTCTATCCTTGCCTTAGGTGGCTGTGCTACTGCCCAGGCTGTATGGTCTCACTGCCAGGTGGCCGAAAAGCAGTCTGAAATCTATGAAGTTGACAGTCACTTCTGCAGGGACTAGATGGAACAGCACCCCCAAGTCTCAAGCTAAAGGAGATCATTCCTTTAATGAGTTGTCATCCCAAGGACACTCTGGCAGGGGTGTGCCCTGCAGGCCCTGGTGGCGTGAGCATCTATGTCATCGTCTGGAGTCTGCCATATTATCTAGATGAAAACTGCTTGGCTGGCCTTGACATGGGAGATGCAACTCAAGACACCACTCACACAGAAATGTCCCTGAGATGAATCCAGAACTTTGCAGTCCATACTAAAAGGGTTTATATTCTAGTACTATCCAGAAGCCACAGCTGAGTAAAAGGACAATCTAATTTTGTGGTGTTTCCTATTGTTGGTTTCAGGCTTTGTTTTCTTTTGTTTTTAAACAGGGTCTCTCTATAGCCCTATCTAGCCTAGAATTCACTACATAGACTAGACTGGCCTCGAACTCATGGAGATCTGCCTGCCTCTACCTCTTGAGTGCTGGGATCAAAGGTGTGCACCATGATGCCTGGTGCAATTTTAAAAAGCACACTCTCAGCAGAAGACACATGAGCATGTGTGGAGAAATGTTTCTAGAAAATGCCAAAGTGGCCAAAGGAGACTCAGACTTTGCCCCTGCTTTCCCTGATGCTGCCCCACAGCTGAAGCTAAGAGGAGTCGGGAAGCTGATAATCAGGTCCCCGTGACCTGGGACGTGGCATCGCTCCATGAGGGGTCCAGGTGTCCGTTGACGTCCTCCAATCTGTGCTTGTGGGTTCTGGATTCATTCTTCAGCATCCTTTCCTCTTCCCCCACTGCATCCTGACGTTTGCCCAGGCCCGAGGCTGCCTTTAATCTCAGCACTTGGGAGACAGAGGCAGGCAGATCTCTGTGAGTTCAAAGCCAGCCTGGTCTACAGAGGGAGATCCAGGACAGCAAGAGAAACCCTGTTTCAAAAAACCAAAAAGAAAAAAAAAAAAAAGGAGGCGGGGAGATAGAAAACAAAATTGAGGATTAGATTTAGCAATGTGACCTTAACCCCGACAGTTACCACCACACCCCAGCTTTTTGGGAATTATGTCTTAATGCAGGTTAGAACGATCCAGTCAATGAGAGAGGGGAAGTCAAGGGAGGAAAGTCCTGCCACAGGTGAGAAGGGGCCTGGGGTGCTCAGGGGAGGAGCACACAGTGCGTCCATCCGTGCAGCAGGAAGGGAGGCCGAACCCACGCACAGAGGCTGGGACGGGTGGAGCAGGTGTTGAGCGTGGGAGGAAATATCCACGGGATTGGTCTGCTTTCCTAGGGAAGCGAGGACAGGGTCATCCCCTGAGAAGAGGACACAGGAGGAGAAGTTGGAGTTGAGGAGAAACAAGGCCCAACCCTGTTCTCTAGGACTGGGGAGAGAATGATGGCCGAGTCACGTGGTAGGTGGTGGGTCCAGTGTTAGAGTGAGGTCAGCAGGGCTGTGTCCCTCCTGAGCCCCCGTCAGCTGTGGAGGATTAGTCAGGGTGTGGTTTTGCCAGGTGCAGGCGATTTAATGATCAGGGAACAAGGGGGCTGAGGGTGTACGCAGGGAAGTAATCACAGTGCTGGTCACGGACTCTGAGCTGGTGAAGGCGGGGAATCGAGGATGTGATGGAGTCCAGGAACAGCGAGAGAAAGGAGGATCAGTGGATTGAAGGACCTGGTGCGTGAAGAAGCTGATGGCGTTGGGGTTGTATGTGTAAACAGAAGGGACGAGAGGTGAGGTTGATATCAACAGTGTGCAGCGTAGGGGCACAATTACCGGTAATGACAATGTCCATTACCTTGGCCATGAGGACATGAAGTAGGCTGGAGGCCAAGAGCCACAGGAAGAGGGGATGGGTGAGCCGCCGCTGTGGGATCACCTGTGTGTAATTTGGCTTCCCAAAGTCACCCTCCCAGGTGAGGTCCTCATTAGGACTTAAGCCTGGGGTTCAGACAGACCTGGGTTTGAAGTCTCTCTTTCCAGCTCTGAGGCCCCGCACAAATGACTTCCTTTCTCTGGCCTCGGTTTCCTTTCCTGCCAAGTGGGCGCTTGCTCTTGTGTCGTGAGATTACATCCTGAAATGTAAGGCAGGGAGCATGCTCAGTGGTGTGGGTTTACACACAAGTAAACCAAGTAGCCACACATCGGTTCCCAGAATGCTTTCTTCTGGGGTGCCACTGTAGCAATCCAGCCTCTCCCTTCCAGTCCTCAAATGAGATGGTATGAACGGGAGAGCCTGCCCCGACTTCACCCCATCCCACAGAATAGGAAGCTGGGGTCCAGACAGGCAAAGAGATTGCTTTTTATCACTACGGCTCTCTTATCACAGGGAACAGTTCCCTTTTAAAATCAGCTGGAGTCACACTTAAGAAGGGAAATGTGTACAAGGGCCTGGTGGAGGCTCACCTACCCCATCCCGAAGCCGACTGGACTGAAGATGCACCCAGAGTGCGTTCTCTCCCTTTGGCTCACCTACCCCATCCCGAAGCCGACTGGACTCGAGATGCACCCAGAGTGCGTTCTCTCCCTTCACCGGGAGACTTCAAAGCTGGTCTTAGTAGAAACAAAAGCTCTGACTGGGCACACCTGTGTTCTCTCTCTTGGCTTCCCACATTCCCCAGGTCACCCCTAGCCCCACTGGGCAAACATGGAAGGCATCAGCTTTGCAGATGGAAGTGTGGACAGAAGGGTGACTCATAGCACAAGTGTTAGCTAATTGCTCTTCCCTAGAAGGAAGGAGACAGACAAAAACAGCTTTGAATTTCCTTGGAAAACTTGATCAAGTGTGTAAGAGGGGCGCGACTCGGGCTTGTCCCTCAATGATTTTCAGCCTAGCTGCTCCACCTGGGGCAAATCCCGCCTGCTCTCTATACCCCACTTTCTCCATGTATAAAGTTGAAAAGACAAAGACAGTGAATGCCAACAGCCTGCTTAGCTCGACCTTCAGGCTGCTAGGACTACGTGGCCTGGTATCTCTCTGGCTGCCCTGGCTATTCAGGGACAAACACGGAGAGATCAGGCAGAAGGGGGCCCAGCAGAGATACACCATGCCAAGGGGCTGCCCCTGGTCAGGCATCTCAGGTGCCCACCCCTCTCGTTTGTTCTCTCCTGGGGCCCTATTTATTTTATCTTAGCCCGCCATCTGACATGTCTTGTTTATTTCTCTGTTGTCTTTCTACAGTCAAAAGTTCTAGAAGGACAAGGACTTTGCCTGCCCCATCTCTGGATCCAGCCTAGCACCTGGTACCTAGTAGGTTCCCTGTGAACATATGTTGACTAAAGAATGAATGAATGAGTTGAGCAGCGGTGGCGCATGCCTTTAATCCCACACTCGGGAGGCAGAACCAGGCGGATCTCTGTGAGTTCGAGGCCAGCCTGGGCTACAGAGCGAGATCCAGGACAGCCACCAAAGCTACACAGAGAAACCCTATCTCGAAAAACAAAACAAAACAAAACAAAAAACCCAAAAACTGTATATAAAAAAAAGAATGAATAAATGGATGGACGGGTGTTGTGGGTGGTGCCAGGGCTGTGGCACGCATGACCCTGTGACCTGTGCCAACTTCTAAGAGGAGGGGCTGGAAACACAGTCAGGAGGCCTGAATTCAAGCCCTATACTGCCAATTAGTGGTTGTATGACTTTGGGCACATCACATGACCTCTGGGACCATAGTTTCTTCATCTGCATATCTGGAGGAATGAGCTCACCTGCTGAGGCATATTTTCGGGAATGAATGGTCACATATGTATTATGATTTGGTGCATAGGAGATGTTTAGAAATGTTAATTCTCCCCCCTTCTACTGGGGTGTAAGCGAAAGCGGGTGACAGTGCCATGCTGTGGGCTTTGGGGTGTTTGGCTTCGGGTTTGGTGCTTGGGGATTAGATCCCAGCCCTTGCACACACTAGGCAAGTATTCTGAGCCACTGGGCCAAATCCCTAGGCAGGAGAGCGTTATGGCCGGACCTCAAACGCTTTCATCAGTGGTCTCAGGGGGCTTGGTGAGCCCAGGGTTCAGAGATAACTCAGCCAAAGGAGCTCGCCTTTACTTCCCCCTTCTGTGGCACTAGAGGTTGAAGCCCGGGCTTCCAGCACGCCAGGCAGGCAATCGGTCACTGAGCTACATCTCCAGCTCTCCTTTATTATTATTTTTTGAAGACAGGGTCACGGGGTGGTGGTGGTGGTGGTGGCGCACACCTTTAATCCCAGCACTCGGGAGGCAGGGGCAGGTGGATCTCAGTGAGTTCCAGGCCAGCCTGGTCTACAGAGTGAGTTCCAGGCCAGCAATTGTCTCAAAAATGCAAAAAAAAAAAGAGAGAGAAAAAAAGGAAGAAGAACCGAGGAAGAGGAGGAAGGAAGGGAGGGAGGGAGGAAGGAGGGAGGGAGGGGGGAGGGAGGGAGGGAGGAAGGAAGGAAGGAAGGAGCAGAAGACAGGGTCTCACTATGTAGCCCTGGCTGACCCAGAACTCAATATGAGTAACCTTGAACTTCTAACCCTCTCTGGGAGGCTGGGATTACCTGCCTGGTTTATACAGTTCAGGGATCAAACTCAGGACTTCATACATGCTAGGCATGACTTCTACCAATCCAGTCACACCCATCCCTTTATCTGTTTGTGTCCATCAAAAGCATATATAACAAAATAATGGGCTGTCAAGATGACTTAGGGATCCAGGTGGTGAAGGCTCATGCCTTTAATCCCAGCACTTGTGAGGCAGAGGCAGGTGGATCTCTGAGAGTTCCAGGCCAGCCTCGTCTATAGAGTGAGTTCCAGGACAGTCAGGACTACACAGAGAAACTGTCTCAAAAAACCAACCAAGCAAACCAACAAGATGTCTCAGGGAGTAAAGGGCCTTGTCACCAAGGCTGAGAACTTAAATTTGATCCCTGGATACCGCCCTCCCCCCCATTTACACACAGTAAAGAAATGTAAGGAATGGTGGTGGTGCAAGTCTTTAATTCCAGCACTTGGAAGGCAGAGGCAGGCAGATTTCTGAGTTTGAGACCAGCAGATCCGAGTTCAAGGGCAGCCTGATCTACATAGTGAGATACAGGTCTGCTAATGAGACCCTGTCTCCAAAATATAAAATAACAAAAATAAATAAATAAAACAATAAATAAATGTAAAAAAAATGTTAAAATAGCAACCAACTTCACTGGGAAGAATACAAGAACTCAGACTCTTCCAGCCCAGCACATGGTGCCTTCTCTTGGGGTTTCCCGGAAAGGAAACCAAGGGCAGCATGGCGGTGGAGCTGGCTTCCGGGAAGAAGAAATGTGTGTTCTGGTCTGAGGCGGGCCAAGCTGTGTTCTGTCAGACCCTGGGATGTAGTAGCTGCTTCTAAGTCCTGATTCCTCCTTCACTGTCACGTTACTCCTCAGCCTGCCTTATAGGAGGATGGGAGGATATGGAATTTGTTATATTATTAGGAGAATGAGAAGAAAAAACACTGAAGTTACGAATCAGGGTGACTCGATTACGGTCCTTCCTCCTCCCCACGACACATATATTTAAAATCTGAAAAACAAAGTGAGCAAATTCAAAAGTAGCAATAAGTCTCAGCCTCTATGATCTGCAAAGAGAGAGAGAGAGAGAGGAAAACCAGAAATATCGATCCCAGAAAGGCGGAGAGAGGATGCTGCATAGACTTTTTACACCTCCATCAGGAGGACCATAACGGGCACTCACACGCTATGCGATGATTGCAAATAACGCCCTCTCTGAGCAGATTTCACCTCACCTAGAATGCAACATGGACGGCAGGCATGCTGCGGTTCGAAGGGCCAATCAAGGCAATAAATTGGGAAGCAGCCGTCTCATTAAACGCCGCAACATTCCTCTACAGAGACCTCCCTCCTCCTGCCGCTGGAGGGCGCTGTCTCTCTAAGTCCCGGCAGGCTCGAGCCAATCGCGTGCTGCAGAAGTTCTTTAAAGACCAAAGGAGGGAATTCAGCCGGAGAGAGGGGGCGGGGAAGGGGCGTGCCTCTCCACCAATCAGAATCCCTGGGAGCCGGCACTCCTGTGCGAAACTCTGTTGGCCAATGGTAGGGGGTGGGATGAGAGGCGGGGCGGCTCCCGCTGCGTGACAGCTGTGCCGACCAATGGGAGTGCGGCCCGTTGCCTATAAGAGTCAGCTGGGCCCCAGCCACCTGGCTCTAAGGTCTGTTAGTCCCAGCCGCCGTCGGAGGTGTCCCCTGGCTTTGCCTCGCCGCCGCCGGGTCCCCGCACCCCGCACCCCGCCCCCAGCCTCGGCCGGTGCGCCGCCACTCTCACTGCTCTCCTCGCCTTAACCATTCCCGGGTTTCTGCCGTCGGGGCGCCGGGGCCGGGCGAGTGATGCCGTCGGAGAGTGGAGTTGAGAGCCTGGAGCGGCCAGCTGCGCAGGTGGGGATGGATGCGGCCTCGGCCGTGGCCACGGCTGGGGCGGCCGGCGGCGGCCCGGACCCGGAGGCCCCCTCGGCCTCTCCGGGACGGCACCAGAGCCGACTGAGCTGGCCACAGGTGAAGCGGCTGGACGCGCTGCTGAGCGAGCCGATCCCCATTCACGGGCGCGGCAACTTCCCCACGCTCAGCGTGCAGCCCCGGCAGATCGTGCAGGTGAGGGGGCGCTGGCAGGGTCGGGGGAGGGGGCGGGCGATGCTCTGCCGCAAGACACCTGGAGCCTGCGATTGGCTCCGCAACCAGGGAATCTAAGGAACGGGAACCGGAGCTACCAGCTCTGCTCTTCCTGCACCCTATTGAGCTTTCCTGTCCACAGTCTTGGGGAGTCCTTATTCCCTGGGAACCACTCACCCAAGACCCTGGCTGGGAGATGAGGAAAGCACTAGTTGGGGCATCGTCCCATCTTGCAAGCAAAGGCAAAAGATACACGGGCAGCCGCCAATGAGGAGTATGTGTGCTTGATTCCAAAATAGTTTTCTTCCTCTACTCCACATTCTTGCACCTCCTGCACCCCCAGGATTCTAAGGGCACTCTGTCCTTGTGTTCCCACAGCCCTTGGCTCAAGAAACCTTGGCTAGGTGAAACAGCTCAGAAATCCTTGGGAAGACTCTCTGCCTCCCACGTGCTTCGGCCAGGCCGGAGACCCCACCCTTGAAGATAGCATCACATTTCCATTTTAGGTGTTCTTCCTCCCTTAAGACTGGAAATGAAGGCCAGTCCAAGGTTCAGACCCCAAAGCACCAGCCCCCTCCTGAGGATCAGGAGGGGGAAGGTTCTGGCAGCTGCTCCCTCCATCAAACTCCAGCTTTTCTTCTATTAACCCTGTATGACCTCCGACGGTATTCTAAAATACCAGAGGATGCCCATTCTCGTCCCCCACTCTAGCTGAGGCCTCAGGTGGGACGGTGAGCCACCTAAGGCTACCCAGTGAGGTGGAGATCAAGCTTAGGGAATCCTGGAGCTCCCCGGGAGCAGCTGGTGGAGGTTCCAGAGTTTCCCACCTCTCCCCTGGCTCCCAAGCTCAACGCCTAGATCTTTAGGGGCGTCTCCGGATAATGGGAACCAGCAAAGTCCAGCGATGCTTCCTGTGTGTTACTGCCAATCATGGGCTTTACACACAAACCAGGTAAAACTGGACATCCCCCTGCTACTATGGCCTCCAACAGAGAGGGAGGGTGGCTGCTGGGGGATGGTCTTACCCTCCCTTCCTAGGAACCAGGAATGAGATGGAGGGGGTGGAGACAGATTCTCCTGGGCTGACTCACTGGCTGTGGCAGTGGAGCTGGCTGAAGCATTCCTCACTTGCCCGCTGTTGTCTGGATTATTAGTAAACCCGCTTTGGCTTGTCTTGAGATAGGATCTTCTATGTTTTGCCTGGGCTCCACTCAAACTTGTAGGCACAAATGCTCCTCCTGCCCCAGCTTCCTGAGTAGCTGGGATGACAGGTGTATGCCACCACTGTGCCGGTTTTTCTCTTGAGGAAATACCATAATCCCAGGCATGAAGGGATGGAAAGGTGGTGCCCAGCGTGATCACACCTCTGCAGAAACAAGTATCCAACCTGACACTAAGGGCATAAATGTGACTGGGCACCAACTGCTGTCTCCTAGCCATGTGAGGGAGACAGAGTCAGTGGGAGCCAATTTTCATGGCTCTAAACTATGTCCTAAACTAGGGACATCCCAGAACAGGGAACTGTTGGCTGTGGAGCAGAGAGGTGGCAGAGGCCTCAGGGCTAGACCGAGAGTCGGGTGTCGGGGTTCAGTGTTTATTCTCTCTGCTGGGCTTAGCAGCCTCATCTGTGCAGTGGAAATGAATTCAACTCCTCAGCAATATCCTTGCTGGTTCCAGACTCCCAAGAGAACACGCGCCTTCACCTGCCTATGCAGCCAGTCTGTCTCCTGGTGGGGATCCACAGTGAGCAGCTTTAAAAGCTGTTGGGATGTTGGGGGTGGGGGGGAAGCGAGGAACTTTCAGGGCTGCTCCCCAGAGCCAAGTTGTCTCATGGTTCAAGAACGGGAGGCCTTCTTCTACCTCTGTGCCCAACAAAATCTTCTCTATAGCAACAGTCTGAGCAGCTAGAAAAATACACCCTTGCTTGTGTCTGGCTAGAGGGACCCTCCTCCTTATAGGAGCCCCTTCTCCAGCTCTGGAGACCAGGTTCTCGTTCAACTCAGCCACCCACTGTCTTTGTGACCTTGAACAAGTCAATTGCTTTCTCTGGGCCCAGAGAATTGAACTAAACAATCTGATCTCTCCAGTTGCAGCCAGAGGCCTGGCTCTTGCAAGCCTTGCAAGTCTTCAGTCTTCCTAAGGTCGGTCTCAGCAGAGGACTGGACAGAGCAGTTTGGGGAGCGGGGTGCCTCAGCACAGGAGAAAGGAGGGAGGCTACAGCCACTGCCCCCTCCAAGGCTGGAAAGTCTGATTTGGAAGGCTGCAAGCTGTCCTGCAGTCCCTGTGTGGGGCAGTATCCGGGACCGCCTGTCAGACTGGCAGTAGTCATACCTGGGAAAGAAACAACAGCCAGTGGTTGGCTGGCGCAGCTGGCCCCATGGCCCTGACGCAGGGGCTGTAATGAGGGGATTGCTGCCTACTCACTCACCTGGCCAGATGCCATGCCCCGGGGTGGGCATCAGCTGGGGAGCAGGAGTTAACATTAAGGCCCCAGTTAGCTCACCTGATGGCTGACTGGGGACAGTTGCCAAGGTGTGGAATGAAAGAATCACATGCTGACTGCAAGCAACTGGCCCTGCTCGGCTTAAATACATTCCCAGCCCCTACCTTCCCACCACCAACTGTTCTGGGCCACTGTGATTCAAGGTTCATTCTCACTTTGAGAGGAAAAAGAAAAAAAAGTGGTGGTGTACCTGCATTTCCATCACTTAGGAAACGGAGGTAGGAGGATTAAAAGTTCAAAGGCAGACTCAACCAGTTTGAGGTCAACTTGGGCTACCAAAAACTCTATCTCAAAAAAAAAAATTATATATATATATATATATATATATATATATATATATATACACACACACACACACATATGTATTATGTATATGCATATATATATGAGATAGATAGATAGATAGATAGATAGATAGATAGATGGATGTAGGGAAATTGGTTTAATTTTGACACCTGGTCTTGCTATATATCCCAGGTTGGTCTCCAACTCTCAGTAATCCTCCTGCCTCCCAAGTGCTAGGATTACAGGCATTCTCCACCTTGCCCAGCTGAAGTTTTGAAAAGGCAAGATTAGAACACTTAAAGTCTGCTGCTCCTGAAGCCTGGGCCTGAATGTGGTAGAGAGAGCAGCCTCTGCTAGGGGCTGGGGACCAGCTGCAGAGTGAGTTTAGCATACATGACCTCCAGGTTCAGTCCTCACTCGGCAGCAAAACAAAAAGATAGGCTTGGAATTGGCCGTTCTTGGGTTTAAGGATGTGACTTCATTCCTGTGAACCCAAGTTTCTCCATCTATAACATAGAGATCATGAAGATCTATCCCCGGAGATTCTTGTTTGGTTGATTGGTTACTTTGGTTAGATTTTGGTGCTGAGGATGGAGCCCAGAGCTCTACACATCTTAGGCACGCCCTCTGCAGCTGAGCTACACCCAAGTCCCCTCCCCCACCACGGATTCTGCTGAGGTCCTGCATCTGATGCTTACTAAATACCTGACCGTGGTACTCCTCCCTTTCCCACCCTGTGCTGAATGTCCTTTCCTTCCCACCCCCATTACCATGACAACTCCTCCCGGAAGTCTTCCTGGAGGGAGCCGCCCGCCTCAGATTGCCCCACTGCGGCTTGCCTCCTCAGCATTTACATGCATTCTTCCCAGTAATTCCCTGGGAGGCTGGAGAACAACCTGCCCCAGAGCCCGCGCTGACTTGGCTTGGCAAGGAGGTGGGGTTGCCGAGTCACCATGGGCAGGAATGCTGCCTGGTCACTTTCAGGACACTGTGTGAGGGTTTGGGGTTGCCGAGAAACCAGATGTCTGTATTCACCCCCAGCTTCACTTCTCCCCCACGAATGCCACTGCCCAGGGCTCTAGCCAAGAACCGAGTTCCCGAAGACTTACAGGTGTCCCTGTCAGGTTCCCATGCCATCAGCCCTGGGGCTCCAGGTGGAGTCCTCTGTATTCTCCTGCCTCAGCCTTCAAAGTGGCTGAGATTACAGGCCTGCTCTGCCACCCCCAGCCCAGCCCAGTCATTTCTGAATGGCCTCTGCTCGTGTAGGATTTGCTTCCCTGGTTCTTTGTTTTAAAAAAAAAAAAGTATGTGTCACAGTCAAAAGAAAGAATGGGGCTGGAGAGAAGGCCCAGCAGTTAAGAGCACTGGCTGCTCTTGCAGAGGACCTGGCTTCTATCCCAGCACCCACAGGACAGCCCCACAACCACCTGTAACCCCCAGTTCCAAGAGTCTAAAGCCCACTTCTGGCCTCCATGGATGGAGCACATGTGTATATGCAGGCAAAACACACATATACATAAAATACAAGTAAAATCTTTTAAAACTAGCCAGGCATGGTGGAGCACCTCTTTATTCCCAGGACTCAGGAAACAGAGGCAGGCAGATCTCTGAGTTCAAGGCCAGCCTGGTCTATAGAATGAGTTCCAGGACAGCCAGAGCTACATAGTGAGACCCTGTCTCAAAAGAAAAGAAAAATAAATAAATAAATAAAAATTAAAAGATAAATAAAATTAAATCAAAATTTCAAAAATTCAAGAGAACATAGATGGACTTGTGAATCTAACCAATGTGGGTTCTGGTCTTAGCCTGCCTACTCTACAGCATTGGATGTGTTGTTGTTGTTGTTGTTTTTTAAATACCCCTTCATCTGTTGACTGGGATAGTAGTCCTCAAAACTGACTGTCATGGGAGTAATGAGCGAAGGCATGAGGGAGGGAGGGGTGCTGAGCACCCCATCACGAAGTGCCTGGCATCATGCCAAGTGTTTGCCTGGCTGTGTTAGGAAGGTCAGGTAGTACAGTGGGAAGACCTAGGCTCTCAACTGAAAGCTCAGCTCTATCTTTCCCAGCTGTGTGACTTTGGACAGTTCTCAGGCTGCTCTGGGCTTCTATTTCCCAACTTGTGAAGCAGGAATATACCTTGCCTCATCAGGTTATTATGAAGATTAAGTGAGGTTGTATTTTAATGTAAAGTGCTTAGTAAGTTCTCAGCTTGCATTTGTTATTTTTATTGCTCTTCTGAGTCATTCCTTTCAACTGGGCCCTTCTCCAGATTGGCAAATCAAGGCTTTGTAAGTTAAAAGACTTCACAAAGACACAGAAGCTGGTAAGAGGTCCACAGTGATGGGTGGTAGGATGATTAATCTTGGAAGGCCTTGGTGCAGACCGGAGAGGCCCAGGCACCTGAGAGACCCAGGCACCTGATCTTCTTCCTCCCCCCCCCCCACCGTCCCCTGCAGGTGGTCCGCAGCAGTCTGGAAGAACAGGGATTGCATGTGCACAGTGTCCGACTGCACGGCTCCGCCGCCAGCCACGTGCTGCACCCTGAGAGTGGCCTAGGCTACAAGGACCTGGACTTGGTGTTCCAGATGGACCTGCAGAGTGAGGCATCCTTCCAGCTAACCAAGGCGGTGGTCCTGGCTTGCCTGCTGGACTTCTTGCCAGAGGGAGTGAGCCGGGCCAAGATCACGCCACTGACACTCAAGGAGGCCTATGTGCAGAAGCTGGTGAAAGTGTGCACAGACCTGGACCGCTGGAGCCTCATCTCGCTGTCCAACAAGAGCGGCAAGAACGTGGAACTCAAGTTCGTGGACTCCGTGAGGCGCCAGTTTGAATTCAGCGTCGACTCCTTCCAGATCATCCTGGACTCCCTGCTGCTCTTCGGCCAGTGCTCCCCCACACCAATGTCAGAGGACTTCCACCCCACCGTGACAGGCGAGAGCCTCTACGGGGACTTTGCCGAGGCCTTGGAGCACCTGCAGCACCGCGTCATTGCCACACGCAGCCCCGAGGAGATCCGCGGCGGCGGCCTCCTCAAGTACTGCCACCTCTTGGTGCGGGGCTTCCGGCCAAGGCCCAGCACCGACGTCCGCGCCCTGCAGCGATACATGTGCTCCCGCTTCTTCATCGACTTCCCGGACCTGGTGGAGCAGAGGCGCATTCTGGAGCGCTACCTGGAGGCCCACTTTGGCGGAGCCGACGCGGCCCGCCGGTATGCCTGCCTCGGGACGCTGCACCAGGTGGTCAATGAGAGCACCGTGTGCCTCATGAGCCACGAGCGCCGCCAGACCCTGGACCTCATCGCCATGCTAGCCCTCCAGGCGCTGGCTGAGCAGGGCCCCGCTGCCGCCGCCGCCTTGGCCTGGCGGCGTCCAGGCTCTGATGGGGTGGTGCCAGCCACTGTTAATTACTACGTGACCCCCATGCAGCCTCTGCTGCCCCGGGCTCACTCCTATCCCACCTGGCTGCCTTGCAACTGACTCTGATCCTGGCCAGAAAGGAACGAGCTTCATGGGGGGTGGGGCGGGGGTCATCAGGGATGTGTGGGGGGATGCGACCAGGACACAGGCTGCCTGTGCCAGCTGGCCCCAGTGCTACAGGGTTGGACCTGTGAACAGCCCAGACCTTTCCCGCATAGGGCGCCTATGGACTTAGAGCCAAGTCAGGTTCTTGACAGGAGGGCCGTCTGGTCCTTGCACCCCACTCTTGGACCTGCGCGTGACGTGGGTCACTGAGGCTACTTGCCTGGAAAGAACAAAGCCAGCCTGGGTGGTAGGTCTCAGTAGCAACACCGTGGGTGGATTTCCGCGGCCAGGATGGGGTCAGCCCACAGGGACCCAGAAGCTCCTACACTGGCTAAAATATGACATCATGTAACAGGAACACGCACTTGGGGTCTAGCTGGATGACTCAGAGCCTCGTGGCCCAACCTCGCTGGCCGTCAGGAAGCTCCCTGGGTGTTTGGAGGGATGGGAATGTAGTCTCCTGCAACTTGTATGGACTTCTTGAGGTGCTGAGCTTTATAGTGGACAGGTTCTAAACAGCCACGATAGGATGCAACCCATACACCTCCCATACACCGCCCAGTGCGTCACCCTTTCCCTCCCCTCTGCCTCCCAGGAACCCCGCCGCCGTCTGCACACTTACACATCGGAGGCGGTTGGGTTCAAGGTTGCCACGGTCGACTCCCCCACCCACTTGCTCGGTTATAGGGTTTTCACATAGGGAGGGAGGCATACCCCGGCTCTTTGCCCATTTCTCTAGATTTGCTGTGTTGCACACTTCCCGCCAATAAAAACTGTGGACACTGAGCATAACTGTATGCTTTCTCCTGGGGTAAGGATCTCCGGGACAGAGGGCTGGCACTACCTCCCAGGCTGTTTGGCTTGTATTGTGGGAGGAGCCAAAGAGTGGCTGTGGAGTGTCCGTCCTGTCCACAGCCTGACAACTGTGAACTGGGAGTGTGGCTGGTCTCCTCATGTTTCCTCAGCAAGTCTAGACCTCGTGTTCAAGGGGATTTATATATCCATCTCTCCAGCCTGAACCTGGCCTTTGGTGAGCAGGTCTGCCCACTCCGTCTCCCCAGGAAGCAAGCAGGGTGAATCTGAACTGGAATGGAAACTCAGGCTGGGGGACCTGGAGGGTCCCCAGAGTCCAGGTAGGGTCTCCCTAGCAAGTGGACATGAGCCAGCTTTAGCTCGTTGTAAACAGGTCCCCTGGAGAGGGGCTGCGGTCTCTCTGAACCCAGCAGTGCCAGCTTTTGGGGAGCTGTTCCCTCAGGGCATGGGCCACTCACCTCTGAACGCTGCCCACTGTTTACCCTGCCCCTTTGATCTGGGGATCGCAAAGCTTTTTAACATATTCAGCCTCATTAGGCTTCTCTGAAGTGGTGACTTTGATAGTTCCAGTCAGGGTGGAAAAAAAAATAAGGCAGCAAAGGAGACCCCAGGTCATCAGAGGGAGTCCTCACCTGCTCTGTGGGTTTGGCTAGGTGCCTCAGTTCCTTCTGCTCATGCCTCGGAATGGCTGGAGGGGCAACTGAAAAGGCGGTCCTACCCCACCCAGCTGTGGTCAGTCCCCTAAGGGGCTGAGAGAGACAACTTCCCCTATCTCCTGGTTTAGCCACACTCAGGAGCCCGAACCTGAGCTGGGAACAGTGTAAACAGCAGGCTCAGTGGGCTGGCTGGGTGAGCATTCACCTGGATGTGCTTGCTTCAGATGAGAAACCCAGGTCCTGGTCTCGGTCTGCATGCACTGTCTGAACTCAACCGTAGCCTGTTACGGTTCTGGGGTTTGCCTGTTATGGTTCTGGGTTTTAGGATCCCTACCCTTGTGACAGTTACACCCTAATAAGGTAAACAGTGTGGTCTTAGAAGGTCAGCAATGCATAAAAATGTAACAAGGGACTTTAATTCAGACAAGGTGCCCCTCACTGAGATGGTATTTGATTGAACAGACTTACAGGTTCTGGGAAGTGAGCCATGTAGCTGTCTGGAGAAAGTGTTCTGGGCCAAGGGAACTTGTCTGTGAATGCACACGTGCCCTGGCAGGCATGTCTGAAGGAGGGCACGTGTGCCTGAGGATGTCTGGCCGGTCCTGTGTGGGTGTGGGTACTCTCTGGAGCCGGTACGCACACGTGCATGGATGTGAGGAAGTGCGCTCAGGGGTGGGGGGTGGGGACAGTTGATAGCAATAGCTGTCCAGCCTGATTTCTTCCATGCCAGATGCCATGCTTAGGTACGCGCAAACACTTGGAGTTGCATCCTTGTAACAACTCCAGAGAATAGTATTTCCATTTTAGAGACAAAACAGGCCCAAGGGGTCACAGAGGTTTGTCAGACTCAAGATGTTGCATCCCACCCCTGCCCTGTAATTCCACATGAATGATGGTAACAAGTCTGTCTCCTGTACCTATGTGGCAAGGCTCAGGCTATTTTCTGTGTGACTGGCAGAGTGTAGTAATGTGCCAAGACATACATTTTCTTGATGTACCTGTGCCAACAGTCATGGCTTGGGGTGACTGTCTGGGACCTGTTGTGGCAACAGGGCACTAGTAACCCTGTGGGTGTGGTGCATTGTTTCCGGGTGTGAGAAAAACACTCTGTACCTGACTTTGTTCTTGTGGACCATCCCTGTCGCCATCTAGGGATGCTGGGATGTGCAGGCAACAGGAATTTGGAATCAGCACAGCTGAGGGGAGAGTCCGTCCTTCAGCCGCTGTACCAGCAACAACCCACCCCCCACTTCCCTAGCAGCATACAAATCAGAGGGCCCAAGTCACAGTGATGGAGACCCCCAGGCAGGTACACGGTCTGCTGGCCCCTCCAGATCCCCTACCCACCCTTCTGCTCAGGGCCCTGGGGAGGCTGTTGGACGGCATCAATGGTTCCCTTGTTCCCCAGTGTCCGGCTGTTCTTGACAAGGACGGGCCCCGCAGGAGCCTGAAAGGAGAGGGTGTTTACTCTCCCCCCCCCTCTCAGGCTGTCATGGTTCACACCCCTCAAGAATGGCAGCAACCTTGAACACTTGTCTCCAGAAGGCCCAACAGTGAGGAGCTTCCGGTCCTGTCAGTTATCTTCACAGCTCCTCCAGAACCCAGGGCCTTCCACATTCTAGACAAACATCTTATTCTGAAGTTATATCTCTAGTCTTTTTTTTTTTTTTTTTTGAGATGGAGTATTCCTGTGTAGCCCAGGCTAGCCTTAAATTCTCACATCTTCCTGCCTCAGTCTGAGTGCTGGGATTACAGCCATGTGCCCCCAGTCCTGGCTCCCCTTTAATTAGTTTCTTAGGTACATCCCACACCTGTAGAAAGAGTCCCCTTTTTTTTCCCCAGAGCTGAGGACCAAACCCAGGGCCTTGCCTACCACTGAGCTCTTTTAAAAAAAAAAAAAAAAAAAAGCTCTTCCAGTTTCATGAACTCATCTCCTGAGGAGACCTCAGTGGGCAGTCTCTCACAGGCTGTCGTCATCCACCGCCACAGTATCCCAACCTCTGCAGGGGGCACTCACAGGCACGTGTCTCTGGGCTTCCTCGTCACACCCTTGTTAACAGAGACACTCCTGAGGGTCAGCTCTGAGCCAAGTCAAGGGACAAATGGGTTTTTTAAGCCCGGCCCCAGCCCAGACTGCCAAACCAAACAGAAGCCCTCCAGAAGCCATCAACTGAAGAGAGGCATGACCCACCCAAAGGAAAGGCACAAGGACACTGGCAACGTGAACCTCAAAACCGCACATTTCAGCCTCACATCATTAAGATTTATTCTTCCCGTGTGTGTATATAGTTGGGACTGAGTCGATATACAGCCACTCTACAGAAGCCTATACGTTTTGGGTGGCGTGTGAGTAAATGTGCCTCCTTCCCTCATCAGGATATGTGAAGTGGATTTCCTTTGTACATTTAACTTTGCTTGGAAGTGTGGTTGCCACCACCTCATCCTGAGAAAAAGGCGTCCCCCTAGGAGGCAGCAGCTGATTGTCTGCAAGGAGCCACAGGTATGTCCTTGCTCACATGGGGAGGACAAGGAGAGTGGGTGAGGGAAATGGGGGTTTCCTACACCAGTGACTTGCCTTACAATGGCCTTCTGGAGCTACGGACATAAACGTGATGATGGGGACTTGAGCCACACTGTGACTTCTCATGATGGGGACTCCAGCCACACTGTGACTTCTCATGATGGGGACTCGAGCCACACTGTGACTTCTCATGATGGGGACTCGAGCCACACTGTGACTTCTCATGATGGGGACTCCAGCCACACTGTGACTTATGATGGGGACTCCAGCCACACTGTGACTTCTCATGATGGGGACTCCAGCCACACTGTGACTTCTCATGATGGGGACTCCAGCCACACTGTGACTTCTCATGATGGGGACTCGAGCCACACTGTGACTTCTCATGATGGGGACTCCAGCCACACTGTGACTTCTCATGATGGGGACTCGAGCTACACTGTGACTTGTTTAAGAATGAGGAGTCCATCTTTAAAAAGAAAGCCGGCCATGTGTGCCACACTCTTGGCTAACAGACACCGTAACAGGTCCTGTATAAGCAAAGTCAAATGCAGTGTATGGAAAGCAACTCAGAGTACAGCAAGTTCCCAGGCCCTTGCCACTGTAAGGGCTCCTGAGAGGAGGGTGCTGAGACTGGGCACAGTCAATCCTGGAAGTCTTCCTGAGGGCGGCATCCAGAGAAGGAGCAGAATGCAGAAGTCCAGACCCATAAAGTGGAGGCACTGGGGAGCTGGAAGAACAATGCCAAGAGCCTTAATTACCTTTTCCAGAAGCTGCCCCACCCCACCCAAACCTCCCACATCTGTCTCCTCCGGGACTGTCCTGGGGTTTGCTATGGAAAGGGGCTGGGAGAAGCAGAGGTTCCCTTGGGTCTTTGTCCCTGGCTGGGATCCTCACCAGTCTGAGCAGCTGGAATGGAATGTTCCAGGAATGAAGGTCCTGCCCCTCCCCCACCGCTCCTCTCACGGAGCTCCCGGGGCTGTTCCAGAGATTCCCAATATGGTGATGCTCTAGAGCAGTGGTTCTCAACCTTCCTAACGCTGCGACCCTTTAACACAGCTCCTCATGTGGTGACCCCAACCATAAAATTATTTTCGTTGCTACTTCATGACTGTAATTTTACTACTGCTATGAATCGTATCTGTTTTCCGGTGGTCTTAGGCAATTCCTAAGGAATGTTATCTTTGGTGTTCTCTCCTGTCCTAGGCAGAGTGGTTCTACCGTTCACAAAGCCCCACTATGAGGCAGCGAGTAGGACTTCTTACACCCAGAAGTTAGCTCTTCTCTAGTGTTCCCTGAGCTGGGGAGATGGCCGGAGGGTAAGAACATGTGCTGCTCTTGTATAGGACGTAAGTTCAGTTCCCAGCACCCACATCAAACAGCTTACAGGTGCCTGTAACTTCAGTTCCAGGGGGACCCCACACTTGTGCCTTCCAAGGGCACCTGCGCACACGCACACACACATAATTTAAAATAAAAATAAATCTAAAACAAAAGATTTAAAGCCGGAAGGTGATCATCCACGCCTTTAATCCCAGCACTAGGAAGATAGAGGCAGGCAGATAAGAGTTCAAGGCTAGTCTGGTCTATAGAGCAAGTTACAGGACAGCCAAGGCTACACAGAGAAACCCTGTCTTAAAAAAACAAAAGATTTAAAAAGGGAAAGTCATTGCCCCAAGCTGAGACAATTCAATTCACCCAGACCAGATTTCCGGCCTGTTTGGTCTACTTTGGGCCCTTCTGCCTATCACAGAACATGTGGTCCTGCTCTCCTGCCACCAGGCTCTTTGCTCCCTTGGCACCACACTTCCTGCCCAGGTCTTCAGGGAGGGGAGACAGCTGGAGGCAATCCTCGGCCGTGCATACAGCCCTGAACATCCTTGGCCCACCCTTGCCATAAGCCAGGTATGTTGAGTCAGCTTGACTCACCCCCAGAACCCAGACAACCTAGCAAGGGTGTGTCCAGTCCTGGGGGACAGGGTACAAGACACACTTCGCCACCTCTCCAGCAACTTATACCTCTCTCCCAGGACAGGACCCATTAGAAACGAGAACTCAGAAGTCCCCCCAAATGGTGCTGTCATTAGCCCACTGAACTTACAGGTTCTACGCCTTTGAGGAAGCCATCTGCCCACCTTGGCCCTCAGACTCATTGGTGGCCATGGGGATAAGAACCTTGCTTTGCTGAGTGTTTGAGAAAAATGTGAACAATGGGTATAGAATGCTTAGCGTGACGCCCCGTGTGAAGGAAGTGGTTCATTTATCCCAGAACTAAGGGTTCTCTTCTCTCATCACTTCTGACAGGGTGTAGTCAAGGAATAATGGGGGAAGAAATAGGCTGGGGATTTCCCACATTTCCCAAACACTTCCTCCCCCGCCTAGAGTCTCTCCAGCTGAGCCGCCAGGGCACCTGAGTGGTTCCCATGGAATCAAGCCGGTCTGGGACACCTGAGTCTAGACCTGTCACTTCATCAGCCACCTTGGTTGTTGGGTGGTGGCAGGACTCAGTTCTGTCATCCGTAAATACAGAACTGACTGGGTGGGGACAGTCAACAGTGGAAGCCTCTTTCCAAGAAGTCTCTCCTACTGGATTCTCTCCTTGAAGTCAGGGTCCCCTCTGAGCCTCTTCTAGAGTTGTGCTCCCAGAGGTGATGGATACAGATCAGAGACCCCCAGGCTCTTCACGCTGGAAGCCGTCACGGGAATCACTCCTTCAGTAACGGACCCAGGACAGCCATCACCACTTACTCTGCAGACCCTTACAGCCCAAAGCCCACAAGCCTGAGGACCACGGGGAGGGGGATAATTGAGGACTGGGCACCCGAAACAGAACACGCTCCAGGCCACGCCCCCAACTCTCACAGAGCAGCTCCACACTGCCCTCTGGTGGCACTGCTGGGACCAGCCAAGAAGCAAAGGGGCTATGTTCCTCTCCTATTTATCGAGCACCCAGATTCGCTGGTTGACATAATGTCCTCATTGCACAGATCCCCAGGGTCCCTGAACTTGCCCAGTCTGCAGGCTTGGGGCCGTCAAGAAAGTATTCAGCCAGAGCTACACAGTGAGACCTTGTCTCTCACACACACACACAAAAAGTGTTCAAGAAGTTGGGAAGTCATGTGGAAAGAGTGCTTTCTGCTCAGGGGTAGAGTAATATTAGCCAGACTCCAAAACATAACTTCCAGGGTCTGGGGATGTAGCTCAGTTGAGAGCGTGCCTGCCCTTCTTGGACCAGGCCCTGGGTCCAACATCAACACTACATAAATAAAGCATGGTGGGGTATGCACCTGAAACCCCATCATTTGCGGGGTGGAGGCAAGAGATCGGAAGTTCACAGTTGGGACCAGACTGGTAAAGATGCCTCTGCCAGGTCTGACCACCTGAGTTCAACCTCTGGGACCCACTTGGTGGAAGACAGAACGGATTCCTGCAAGTTTTCCTCTGACCTCAACACGGCACTCTGGCACAGGTACGCCCCTCACCCACCCACAAATAAGTAATGTTTAAAAAAAAAAAAAGTTCAAAGTCATCCTCAGCTATTTATGGAGGTTAAGGCAAACCTGTCTCAAAAATAAAATTAGACAGTAATCTGGGCCCCAATTAGGTCCCCTGGGATGGTGACATCCAGGGAAAGGTAGTTGGAGGAGGTCTGGAAAGCAAGCCCTTCAAAGTGGAGACCTTCCTGAACCCAGGAAGAAAGTGAAACTGGTCTGCTAGGTGAGGAGAGATTGGAGCCAGACCTCGGAATGCTCACAGGGCCCTAGGATGGCCAGGCAGGGTGAGAAGGTGACTTAATTGGTTGCAAAGTACACAGAAGACATATAACCTGAGGTTCAAGTCAGTGAGCTCTGTGTACCTTGGCTCAGACTTTTTTTTTTTAGGGGGGGGGGCTGGCATCTGGAATGGGAGTAGAAGGAGGGGCCATGGCTGCCTGTGCCCCCACCTACCCATCCACCTTCTCCAGCAAGAGTCTCCATGTATCCACCCACCCCACCTCTAAATCAGGTCAAAGCTGATTACAGTGACTCCCAGAGACTAACGGTGATGGCAGAAAGCACTCTCTGCCATTAGCTAAAAGCGTCTCCAGATCGGCTGCCATCCCTGCAAACCAGAAACCGGGCGGTCCTGGCGGCAGTCCAGCGCCGCAGCCTGAACACCGGCTATTCACCTCCAGGAAGTCCTGTGCTCCGGACCGCAGCACTCTAGATAACCTGAGAGGCCTCAATAAGTCCTATCCGGGAGGCCGGGACATGGCAGGTCCCCACAACACTGGTCCCAGCCAGGAGTCTGTTAGGTTTGGGACCTGATGGGGGTAGGGTCAGCTGAGGACCCCTGCCTATCACAATATATCTGACTCGCAGGACTAAAGTGCTGTGACTCTGACATCTTCCTCCTTCACTCTCTTCTCAAGCCTGACAGGAGGGACGATATTCAGAGAATGACTCAGAGAGGGGGCAGTCCTGTCCTGGGCCACTGTAGACAGGGTGTAGAGGTCAGCTCTCCCTAACTGTCCCTAATACAATAAAAAGGACACACACACAGGCCTAGGATCAGGCGCTCTCTCTGGCACGTGACCTTGAGAAATCCCTTTTCCATTCTATAAAATGAAGACTTTAAATTAGCTCCTGAGACGAGGCAGCACCCATCTGTAGGTGTGATTTAAATGAGTGAAGCATCCTACCGTGACTTACAGGGGGAAAAAAGAATCCCATGCCCCGTGGCGGCTTCCCCACAGCTCTCCTGAGAGCCAGATATACCCACGTTACCACAGACGAGGGGGCTGCCACCAGAGGCAGGGGGCAAGGCTGCCACCAGGCCAATGGGTAGGGACAGAGGAATGGGGCCCGAAGGGCATCTGTCAGGAAGAAGCAGGTGGCATTTCCAGGCTGGCCCTTTAAGGCCTCCCTTTCTGGAAGCTGATGCCATGCCTGCTCCCTTGGGGCTGTTAGAGAGTGTCACCTGGCTCCATCCCTGGCAGGGCCATCTTAGAGATACCTTGGGGAGGGCTGCTAGCTGAGCAGGTGATAAACACCCCATTCTGGTCATCTCCATCAGGTTAGGAGTATGAGAAAAGCTGTTTCCTAGAGACAGAGAGGCCTGCGTACGAGGGGGACAAATCTCCAACCTCGATGGGATCCCGTCGTCCTCCAATGGGAGACAGGGGCTCAGAGGAGGAGAATCCGGTCATACAGCCCCGAGGCAGCCTCCTGCCATCCTGGGGCCTTATTCTTCCCTCCCCAAAGAGGTGGAGCTGAGCTGTGTGGGAATCAGCAGCTTCAAGGGCAGGACTTGACTTGCGGTCCCGGGGACCCCGGAGAGGCCACGCAAGCGCAGGTGAGGGGGGGGGGGCAGATGCTGCGATATTACAGCAGGTTCCCGCTGGCTAAAGTTTGCCACCCAATCCTTCCTGAAGCCTAACGCCCTCCACTAGCTCAGCTCTGCCATCTAACCCGGCATGAGGGAAGACGCCACGACAAAACGGACACTTCTATCAGGGCCGCAGAGGTGGGAGATCCCGGGCACTGCACCCCTCGACACTGACACACCGTACCCCAGAGAGCACCCGTCAACAACACCTCACCTCAGTCTCATTTTCAGGGCCCCCCGGCCCCCCGACTGTCTCCTCCGCGTAGATGACGCCGTCCATCTAGCCAGCACCCAGACCTGTCCGTCCTTCCGTCCTTCCGCCTGTCTCAGGAGCCCAGGGGTCCGGGGTTCTGAGGTCAGCGCTGGGGGGAGGCGGGGCCGCGGGGCGGGCTGCGGCGGAAGGGCGAGTCGGGCTCGGGGCAGTGGCCGCGCCGCAGCCGCCCCGCGCCCCAGGGCACGCAGCTCCCCAGGCCGAGCGCCGAGGCCAGCAGCGCGGGGGGACGACCCCGGCGGCCGCGGCGCGCACCCTTCTTGAGGCGCGACCCGTGCGCCGCCAGGTAGAGCTCGGCCTGGGCCACGCCGCCGCTCAGGCGGCTCAGGCTCTCGGCTCGGTGCGCCAGGCGCAGCTCGGCAGCCAAGAAGACCCGGTGCAGCTGCAGCACCCGGCTCTCCAGCTCCGACACCAGGCGCCGGCGGCCCTCCACTTCCAGCAGTCGCCGCCGCGCTTCGGCCAGCTCCAGCGCGCGGCCCCCCGCCCCCGCCGCCGCGCCCGCGCCCCCCGCCGGGCCCGCGCCCCCGGGGCCCCCGCTAGCACCCTGGCGCCAGCGCTGCAGCTCCTGCCCCTCCGCCGGTGCCTCCGCCGCCTCGGGCAACGGCGGGGACTGAGTGGGGGTCGGGGTCGAGGTCGGCGATGGGGGCGGGGGCTGGAGGGACGGCAGGGGCTCCCGGGGTGGCGGCGGGGGGGACCCCGGTTCTGCCGTCCCTTCCTGGGCCCCTGGGCCACAGGCGCTGATGCGGCAGCCCGGCATCCCCCGCCCCGCGGCGGCCCCCGGCTGTCGGTACGCAGGGACGGCGGACGCGGAGCGCGAGACGAGGGAGAGGCGGCCGCGGAGCCCACACCCAGGCCGCACGCGCCGCCTGGAGACTTATAGCACGTGGGCGGAGCCAGGGGCAGCTCGGCCAATCCGAGGCTTGCATGTCCTCAGTCGGCCCCGCCCTCCACCGAGAAGCGTGGCTCCCCCCCATCCGCCCCAAACGCCTCGGGTTCCCGCTCCCTCTCCCAGGTTGTTGGCCCTCTTTGGGCATCACCCCAAATTTCGGGTGGATAAGTGGCGGGTCACTTTCCTCGCCTGGACTCTCACAGCAGTAAACTTCGAAGTGATGCTTAAAAAAGTCAGACATTTCAGTCTCCACCCAGAGGAGGGTTGGGGCTGAGCGTCACCCCCGCCCCCTTCTCCGCTCGCATGACAGCGAGAGCCTGGCCTAGAACTCAGCGCTCAGGGTCTCTTAGGCCGCAAGGTTCGCTAGGACGCCGTCCCCCATCATTCTGGGGTTGTGGGGTGGTTAAGACAGAGGGACGACTGGCGTCCATAGAAGGATGGACGTATGATTGGATTAGTTGCACACCAGGAAGGCACCTGGCTTGCAAACCAAAGACCACAGTCGCTGCTGCTGGGTCCGCCGACCTTTGTGGGGCCCTTAGAGAACCCCAAGGTGTGCAAAATTATTTTCCAGCTCCACTCCTGCCTGTGTGCGCACCTACCAGCACACAAGGCCTCCCCAATACCTTTTACGTGGAGGGGGAAACTCAGGAGAAGCCGTGATGCCCTGCTCAAGGTCACATTGCGGGATAGCGGCTGAGTCTGGACGGAAATGAACAAGCTCAACGATTCATCAGAGCCCTTTGATGCTTGGATTCCTCCCTTCCCCCAGGCGCTCGACTCCTTATCTAGGACTGTAATCACCCTGGCTCTGCCCAATTTCTTTGCCCGCAACATAAGTAGCCCTGCTGTTCCCGCCTTGGCCCAGACCCCAATGACCCAATGCCTCCGATGGTATCTGTTTGAATGTGCCATCAAAGACGGGAGGGGGCGGTGGTGGGAAGGGGCAAGGTCCGCGGGGCAAGAAAGCAGCTCTGAACCCCATTAGGAAAGACTGCAGCGGGGGCCCCCCCGGGTTTCAGAGGTCCTGCCCAAGGTGTGGCCAGCATCCTGAATCCCAGAGAATCTGAAGAGGAGTCTGGCTAGGGGAGGAGGAAAGCCTCGGGCCCTCCGGTCCCCTGACCTTCTTCTCTAAGTGCTTACAGGCACCTTTTGATTGAATTACTGCGGACTCGTGGGCATGACAACAAGTCTCCAGAGAGGCAGCTCCTGGAGTGAGGGTGAAGGGAGAGAGGGTGAGGGGAGTTAGATTCAGAGAAGAGGGACGACTTATGTTTTGTTCTGACTGCCCTGCAGTTCACTATGTAGACCAGGATGGCCTCGAATTCATAGACATCCTTCTGCTTCTGTCTGCCGAGCTCTGGGAGGAAGGGCATGGGCTGCCATTCCTGGCCTTTCTCTCTTTAGCCAGGGTTTCATGTGGCTCAGGGTGGCTTTGAACTCTTGATCCTCCTGCCTCCACCTTGGAAATGCTGGAATTACCGGCTTGTGCCACCATAAAGGAATAGGGGTGGCGTAATAAGGGTTTGTCCATCCCTCACCTCCATTCATCTGGGGAATTGGCAGCAGATATTTACCTGATGCAGAAAACACCAGTCAGGCTTCTCTGGGTGGGGTGCTTTTGCTCGGAGTGACCCAAAGTTGTTCTGAAAAACAGACCCATATTTAGGATGCCACCGTGGGGGAGGGAGGGCATTCCTTCTTGCTGGAGACAACCGGACAATCCCTGAGCCTCCCTCATTCTGGATGAAGTTCCCATGCTCCGGGCTTCCCTTTTCCCACTGTGCCCGCCCCGCCCCCGGCTCTATGCCTAGGCAGCCTTGGGTCCTGTTACCGGGCTGAACTCATTGAGCTGAACGGCCCCTTCCTCTTCCTCTGGAGGAGTCATCTCCCCAGCCTGTCTCTCCTCTGAGAGCTACTCCAGTAGTTCTCTAACACCCTTTACTACCTGTGAGTCGTCCCTCTTCTCTGAATCTAACTCCCCTCACCCTCTCTCCCTTCACCCTCACTCCAGGAGCTGCCTCTCTGGAGACTTGTTGTCATGCCCACGAGTCCGCAGTAATTCAATCAAAAGGTGCTGTAAGCACTTAGAGAAGAAGGTCAGGGGACCGGAGGGCCCGAGGCTTTCTTCCTCCCCTAGCCAGACTCCTCTTCAGATTCTCTGAGATTCAGGATGCTGGCCACACCTTTGGCAGGACCTCTGAAACCCGGGGGGCCCCCCCGCTGCCGTCTTTCCTAATGGGGTTCAGAGCTGCTTTCTTGCCCCGCGGACCTTGTCCCTTCCCACCACCGCCCCCTCCCGTCTTTGATGGCACATTCAAACAGATACCATCGGAGGCATTGGGTCATTGGGGTCTGGGCCAAGGCGGGAACAGCAAGGCTACTTATGTTGCGGGCAAAGAAACTGGGCAGAGCCAGGATGATTACAGTCCTAGATACGGAGTCGAGCGCCTGGGGGAGGGGAGGAATCCAAGCATCCAAGGGCTCTGATGAATCGTTGAGCTTGTTCAAACAAACAATAAAGATGGAGAGGGAGTGAGGAGGGTACAGTAATGGTAAGGCTGTCTAAAAATCAGTCATACAGAATCATATTTTCTATTTATCTAAAATTACATATATATATACACACACATACATATATACATACATAGTTTAAATGAAAATTTCCCACCTGGTCTGACAATGCTACCCCAAGAGCCATGGACTTTCTAACAAATACACCCAGACTAAGCTTGAGAAGCTCCTTCAGAGTTGTTGGTCAGGGTAGTCCCAGAGACTCCTAAAACATTGTAGGCTATGGCCTTTGCCCTTGGTTGCTTCCAAGGGGTTAAAGGTAAGTCACTATTCTGAGGGCACTATTTGCACCTTGGACACAGGACCCAAAATATCCAAGCTAAGTCTGACCCGAAATCCTCCTCCCTGAGAAGGTCCATGCAAGCTTCCAAGGGAGGGAAGAAACCAATAGTCCTATCCAGCTCTGATGCCCGAGAACTATTAACACTAAGGGAGCAGAAGTAGCACACAGATCCTGGCGGTAAGCAATAGCTTTCTGGAAACCTAGCCAGCGACCTCAGGCTAGTGAGGTCATAGATCGCTGAGGAGAATCTCCAACTGCCTTTTACTACACCAGCAGAATTTCCAACTGCATTCTAAATATTTATCCTTCTCCCCGCAGGTAAGTCCAGCTCCCCCCTCGTCAAAGAGACTTTCTTTGCAACAGAAAACCACAGCTGATGAAGATGCCGAGAACAAGTGATTGTGTGGTGGTGCTCATGGCGTGTGTGTGTGTGTGTGTGTGTGTGTGTGGCTATATGTGAAACTTGGGGCATTGTGAACACCAGGCAAGAGTTCTATCACAGAGCTATTCCACCATCCTAGTAAACATCTGCTTGAATTAGGAAACAAGGGAAGCAGGCACCATCAGAACCGAGACATCCCCTCTGCATTCATTCATTCATTCATTCATTTCATTTTCTCTCCCTCCCTCCTCACTTTGACGATCTCTTCCTCCGCTGGGCTGACTGATGGGATGGGAGGTACAGCCATAATGGGATAAGTCCTGTGGCAGTGACTGAGGGGTCGTGGCACACAGACAGGGGATTGGATGGCAGTTCAGTACCCTTTGTACCTGCGTGGGGGACAGGCAGAGTGCAGGAACACATTGCCCAATGAGGCCAGCTGGGGAGGATGAGGTGCCGGAGGTGGTATTTCAACTGAGAACGGCAGGATGAGTCAACGTGAATAACACAGAGATGCTGTGGGGTAGATCAGGGTAGGAATACCATGTGCAGACCAGCAGAGAGGGGGGGTGGCAATGCCCAAATTCTCGCCATCGTGTTTAACGCCACACTCCCAGGCGTGGACAGGGATCACAGCCAACCACCTTTTAGAACACTGTTAGCCCAACAAGCTGAGTAGTTTGAATGAGGAAGCTGGGGCTGAGGATGCGGCTCAGGTGGGAGAGTGTTTGCCCAGCTAGCATGCCTGAGGTCCTGGGTTAGATCCCAGCACCAACCAAACACATTAGCCAGGTATAGTGAGGGACAAAGCCTGTAGTCCCAGCATTCAGGAGGTAATTCAAACCAGGATGACACTTTCTCTTTTTCTTTTTTGAGACAAGAAAAATGTCTCACCATGAAACTCTGGTGGCCTGGAATTAACTACATAGACCAGCAGGCTGTCCTTGAACTCACAGAGATCTGTCTGCCTCTGCCTCCTTAGTGCTGGGATTAAAGGCGTGCGCCACCACTGCCCAAACAGACAAAGTGACTTTTAATTATTGTTAAAGCTCTAAGAGGTAAAATTTTGTTGACTTACTCTGTGTGTGTGTACACGCATACGCATGCTTGCACGTGAGTATGTGTGGTGTGTGCACGTACTACTGCCCTCATTTGGAGGTCGGAGGACAACTTGTAGGAGCTGGGCCTCCCCTTCCACCGTGTGGCCGCAGGTTGGACTCTGGTCCTCAGGTTGACACAGCCGGTGCTTTGCCACTGTGTGATGCCAGCAGATCAAAAAGACAAAAACAAACTTCCCTTGTGCTTGTCTTTTTGAGGCAGGGTCTAATGTAACCCAGGCTGCTTTGCTAGATGAAGCTGGCCTTGAACTCCTGACCCCCCCACTTCCCCTTTCCTAGTGCCGAAAGGACCATGTTTGCAACCAGGCCCAGCTCGGAAATGCATTTTTTGGCCATTACAACCATTACATTTTCTCGGATCTTTTCTTTTCTTTCTTTTTCTTTCTCTCTTTCTTTCTTTCTTTCTTTCTTTCTTTCTTTCTTTCTTTCTTTCTTTCTTTTTTCTTTCTTTCTCTCTCTCTCTCTCTTTTTTTTTTTTTTTTGGTTTTTCGAGACAGGGTTTCTCTGTGTAGCTTTGTGCCTTTCCTGGATCTCTCTCTGTAGACCAGGCTGGCCTCGAACTCACAGAGATCCGCCTGCCTCTGCCTCCCGAGTGCTGGCATTAAAGGTGTGCGCCACCACCACCCAGTAATTTTCTCGGATCTTTATAAAGATTATAGTTTTCTTGTAGGAAAATAGAGAATAACAAATTAAAATAGAGAATAATAAAAGTAAAAAAACAAAAAAGACTGGGGATAAACCAGTTGCTGGAATGCTTGCTTAATATGCATAAGGCCCTGGGTTCAACAAAAACTGGGTATGATGGCAGGATGGTACACACTTGTAATCCCAGCTCTCAGGAGGTGGAGGCAGGAGGATCAGAAGTTCAAGGTCATCCTTAGCTACTTAGAGTTGATTCTGTCTCAAAACAAGTATCTCACATCAAAAAAATAAAGGAGCTTGTTTGGATGTGGTTCGGTCCTTCCCTGGCTCTTCAACGCTGAGGAAGGCACCTTCTCTGAACTTCCGGGTCCTGTCTGAGAACTGGAAGTGCCTATGGCACAGACAAGAACTGGAGGATTTGTTCTAGACCTTGTGGCTCTTCCTGTCTACATGGCTCAAAGCCTGTGGCCTGAGTTCAGGACACTGGAGGCAAAGGAGCCATCAGACTAGCCTCTGAGTCCCACCCAGCATGGACCAGTCTCCCAGATGAACCTACAGGGAGGGGTTGTGTGGGGTGGGGTGTGGCAAGTGTGGCTGTGGCCCGGGCCAGGTCCCTCAGATGGCTGAGCATGGGATAGGACAGGGGTCAGGCCTGAGGAGTTTGCTTCTATTCCAGCCTAGAAGATTCGAGGCCCCAGCACAAAGCTCCAGGCCCCCTCCCCCTCTCCCCCCTTTTGCATCTTCCTGGCAAGCTGGCCTGACACCCTCCAGGATGTGATAGCTAGCGGTTTAATAATTTAGCAGATGCGGACAAAGATAGCAGCTCTGAAAATAAGGCTGCCGGGCCCCAGCATCCAGCTCCCCTTTCCTGTACATGTCCCCAAGGTCTCTGGTTGCCCTGCACACCTGTCAGCACCCCCACCTGCCAGTGGACCCTTCATCCTTCCTCCTCTCCCCCTCTCCCTCCTTTCTCTCCCCTGCTCTTTCTCCATCTCTTATGAAGAGCTTTCAATCCATTAAGGCTTAAAGGACTCCGGCCTTGGGTTTCTCTCACAGTGGCCTGAACGCGGCCCTTCTCTCCATTCCTGCGTTGGTAATATGAAGCCTCTGGTTCCTAAATGTCAGGGGGAGGAGGGAACTTGGGCAGGAGACTGGGTGTCTTCCCAGCAAGCCACAAGTACACCGCCAATGTCATCTTGCCTACAGCCTGCCACTGCCTGCTGCTGCATCCAGGGAGCCCAGGCTTTCTTTGTTTTTAATCTCTTCTGCGATGAAAATTCTGCCCTACTTATTTTTCCTGGAATAAAAGGCTGTGACTGTTCACAATAGCGGCAGCAGGTGCCACATGCTCTTGATAGCTTGTCACATTTCTGACAAGGACATGTTCCTCCCCTCTGCAGGCACACTCCCCAAATGCCCCAATAGGATCTCAGGAGTTTGTTGTTTTTTCATTCTTCCCCCTCCCCCTCCTCCACCCAGGGAGGGCATTGTTTTTTATTGCCTCTTTGTTTGGCAGGGCTGGGCATCGAACTCAGCCTTCTGCATGCCAGGCAGGCACTCTACCACTGAGCTTCCTCCCCAGGCAGAGTTCCAGTTTTCACATCACTAAAACAGCCTGGTGTTGAAAGATAACCAGGACAAAAGGGGTGATAAAACGCCTCCTCTCTTGTATTCATTCAACAACCCAATTAAACACTTCCTATATAAACAGCCATGGTGTGATGCTAGCGGATAGATCCCTGTTTGACAAATCTCACGTCTCAGAAGGAAAAATAATAATAACAACAACAACAAATCCTAGGGAATGTGCCTTAAAGATAATGAAATAGTTGACGATATTTCCTGAATGTTCCCTCTGTGCCAGGAATGGCTCCTAGAGATGCTGCTGTGTGTGGTGTTCCACAGGTAAAACAACAGAAGACAGGGGAGCGACGGGTGGTCGCACCCCAGGAGTGTTGGAACCAACCCCAGGTCATCTTTGCTTCCTGGGGAAACTGAGGAAGAAACTAGTGACTTCATAGAAAAGGGAGTCAGTGAGGGCATCCTCTACAAAGGTGACATTTAATCTAAGACCTGGAAAATCATGATGGGTAAACTGGGGAGAGAAATTTCTCAGAAAAAATAATAGGAAGTGCAAAGACCCCGGGAGCAGAAAGGTCAGTGTGCTCGGTTATCTGGTGAGCCTGCGGGGAAGTGAGAGGACCCACGGAGCTCTGGGATGGAGCAGAGCTTCAGATGTTACTCTGTGCAGGAGGAGCCATTAGGTTGGGGATTGACGTGTTCTGATTTGTTTCTAAAAGATGAAGCTTTGGCTAGGTAGCATGAAGAGCCTGGACCGGAAGGGGGCAATGGAGGGGGGCAAGGGATGAGCTAGGAGATTACTGCAGTAATCCATGGGAGAGGGGACATTGTCAGACCTAATGGCAAAGGGTGGAAGGGGGTGGGTTAGGGTTCAGTTTGGAAAGGAGGGGACTTGAGAACGGATTAGTCAGGGTGGGGTGGGGGCGGGGGCAGGATCTCTGGTTTTGCTGGAAAAACAGCAGCTGGATTATGGTGTTCTTGGTAGAGAGAGGAAAACAGGGTTGGGGGAGAAATCAAGGTCAAGAATTTATGTTAGGGCTGGCTGATGAGTTGGTTCCACAGGTAAAAGTGCTCACATGAAAGCCTTATGGCCCAAACTCAATCCCTGGAACCCACCCATGTGAAGGTGGAAGGAAAGAACCAACTCCGTGGTTGACCTCTGACCTCCCCATGAACATTGTGCCTTGCATGACCCTGTCCCTGGGAGAGGGTGAGTAGTTAGTGTCCACGATGTAAATATGTGGGCTCACGGGGTGGTACACAGAAAGCAGCAGCTTGCAGGAAGGGCTGGGATGTGGTGGCGCACCGTAATCCCAGCACATGTTAACGCCAGAGACCACCAGACCCAGGTCAGAGCAGTGCTTCTCAGCCTTCCTGATGCTGCGACACTTTATTGCAGGTCCTCATGCTGTGGTGACCCCCCACCATACAATTACTTTTGTTGCTACTTCATAAGTGTAATTTTGCTTTGCTGCTGCTGTGCATAGTAAACATCTGTGTTTTCCGATGGTCTTAAGCAGTCTGTGAAAAGGGTCATGGGACCCCCGAGGGGTCTCGATCCACGGGGTGAGAACCATTGCTCTACACTGTCTTGCCCTGTCACACAAGGAGGAGATGGAAGCGGAAAGATTTCAAATTCGAAGGAAGCCAGCCTAGTTTACACAGTGAGTTCAGGTCAGATAAAATTCTTGAGTCACTGGGCACCAGAAAAGGAGTACCTGGCTTCCAAAATGGTGTTCATTATGGACCAGTCTAACCTGGAAAGATGAAACCCAACAAAAGAAATAAGGCAGCGTGTTGCCCGAACCCTAATGGTCTTATAATAAAAACCTGGAGCCAGATATTGGGGTAAATGCTGAAAGGTCAGAGACAAAGGAACACGCCACGGCCACTTCTCACCTGGCCAACTTCTCAGCCGAAAAGAGAAGATCCTGTCTCCATGAATCCTCGGACTGAACGCCTCTGAGTTCTCAGCTGAAAGGGTTCTCTTCTCTAGTTTCTCACGTCTTATATTCCTTTCTCCGCCCAGCCATTTCACTTCCTATCTCAACCTTCCTAGTGCTGGGATTCATGGCATGTGTGCTTCCCAAATACTGGGGTTAAAGGTGTATGTCGCCACTGCTTGGCTCTGTTTCTCTCCCAGATTGGATCAGTCTCATGTAGCCCAGTGTGTCCTTGAATTCACAGAGGTCCAGATGGATCTTTGACTCCCAAGTGCTAGGATTAAAGGAGTGTGCCACCACTGCCTGACCTCTATGTTTAACTCTGGCTGGTTCTGTCCTCTGATCATCAGGCAAGCTTTATTTCTTAAGTTACAAATATCACCACAGCAATATGGGCCAGTGAGTGGGCTCCAGTAACACTGCACCAAAGCTTGACCCCCTGAGTTTTTCACACACACACACACACACACACACACACACACACACACACATGAAAACGTGGAAAAGAGAACTCACTCCATAAACTGTCTTCTGACCTCCACATGAGCACCATGACATTCACCCCACAACACACAATAATAAATAAAAGTTTTTGTTTTATTTTATTTTTTGTTTTTTTTGAGGCAGGGTTTCTCTTTGTAGCCTTGGTTGTGTTGGGGCTCGCTCTGTAGATCAGGCTAGCCTCAGACTCAGAGATCTGCCTCCCGAATGCTGGGATTAAAGGTTTGATCCTTTGATCTCCAAACAGAGAAGACAAAGACAGCAGGTATAGTAGCTAATGTCTGTAATCCAGGCACTTAGGAGGACGAGACAGAAGGACGGCCATGAGTTTGAGGCCAGCCTTTGCTACATGGATTTTTCAGCCTACCCTGAGCTGCAGTGTAAGAATCTGTCTCAAAAAAAGAAAGAAAGGGGGCTGGACAGTGGTGATGCAGGCCTTTAATCCCAGCACTTAGGATGTGAAGGCAAGCAGATCTCTTGTGAGTTCGAGGCCAGCCTGGTCTACAGATCGAGTTCCAGGATGGCCAGGACTACACTGAGAAACTTTGTCTCAAAAAACAAACAAACAAAACCTATTCCCAGAGCTTGGTGTGGCCATCTTGAACTCTCCGCCACTGTATCTGCCAGAGACCTGCCCAAGACTGGACCCATTACCTCTCCTTCACAGAAGAGAGGGTTTGTGAGGCTCCGCCTCTCTCTGAGGGTAGAGAGACATTTTCTTCAGTGGTGTAGTTGGTCCCAGGTCTCCCTGTTCCTTCAGGTAACCCCTCGTGGTTGCTCTTATAAGAAGCCCTAATTAAACGCAGCGGTTACAAGGCTCAACTGGGATGGAATTGGCTATTTGGGTCTTTGAAAAAATGGACATTTGTTCATCTCCCCAAGCAAAGTTCACATGTCAGAAATAAACACTCACCACTGCCTCCACCACCGCCGCCTCTGCCACCACCGCCTCCACCACCATCACCATCACCACCACCACCTCCACCATCACCACCTCCACCACCACCTCCACCACCACCACCACCTCCACCACCTCCACCACCACCTCCACCACCTCCACCATCTCCACCTCCACCACCACCACCACCTCCACCATCTCCACCTCCACCACCACCTCCACCACCTCCACCACCACCACCTCCACCACCACCACCTCCACCACCACCACCACCACCACCACCGCCTCCACCACCACCTTCACCTCCACCACCACCTCCACCACCACCACTGTCTCCACCGCCTCCACCACCACCGCCTCCACCACCACCTTCACCTCCACCACCACCTTCACCTCCACCACCACCTCCACCGCCTCCACCTCCACCACCACCACCACCTCCACCGCCTCCACCACCACCATCTCCACCTCCACTACCACCACCACCTCCACCACCACCACCTCCACCGCCTCCACCACCTCCACCTCCACCGCCTCCACCACCACCACCAAAACCTCTACCACCATTTCCACCTCCACCACCTCACCACCACCACCACCACCACCTCACCATCATCACCACCACCACCTCTACCACCATCACCAACCCCTCTACCACCTCCTCCACCACTCCCAACCCCTCCTCCACCCCACCACCTCCCCTCACCACCACCACCCCCTTACAGACAAAAACAGTTAGTACCTCTTTAATTAACGAATCAATGGACACAAAGTGCTATGTCTCTCAGCTGTCAACAGCGCTGGCTCTTGGGCCAGGAAAACAAGCTAGAGCTGGAGAAATAAACCAGTGATGCCACAGTGGTTTGTAGATGGGACCGATGGCTGTCCTGTGAGGACAGCCATGAGGAGCCTCCTTGAGGTGACATTGGACCTAAAGCCTCATCTGACTAACAAGATAAGAGCCCAGAAAAGTCCATTCACTCAGCTCCAGCTTGCCCGGCAGGACAAATGTCAGGCCTTGTAACCCCTTCTGTCGCCCTGGGTTCTCAAACTTCATTCTGTCTTCCTGCCCATCACTGCCGCTGAGATACAGTACGGCCAAGTCAGACCCACAATTCCTCTGTGTGTCCCGTTACTCTTCTCTTTTCTTACATGTACCCCGTGAGGGAGGACCCAGCATCAATAAGATGCCAACTGTGACACTTTGGCCAGCGACGCTGCATGGGCTTCTGCATGGCAGGCCTGGCCATCTGCCTGAAATGCTTCGACAGGCAGTTGACGATGGTGCCAGCCCACAGCTCTACCCCACCATCTGCTTTTAGGTCTGGCATTTGCGGCCTCCTCTGAGACTAGCTGAGCCAGCTTTCCTTGACGTTTGATGCTGATTCAGACTCCATCGTGACAGGGGATGGAGACCACACCCCACTCACTTCCCTCCATGCGTCCTCCTTGCTTATGTGCCTGCAGGCTCCCAGTGGCAGTAGTGAGCTGTGGGAGGCCTGGGAAAGGACAGTCTGAGGCTGTGAGTTGTCCCTGAGGGCATCTGTGGGCTGGGGTGACACACTGAGTCTAGGAGTACCTTGGTACACCCATGGGATCGATCAGGCAAAATAACGCAGATGAAATTTTCTTTCTTTTTTATTAGACAGGGTCTCATTATGCAGCCCTGGCTGTCCTGGATCTTGCTCTGTAGACCAGGCTGGCCTCAAACTCTCAAAGATCCAGCTGCCAAGTGCTAGGATTAACGGTGTGCACCACCGTCCCTGGCTGAAAGATTCTTAGAGCCAGAGTGAGGCCAGGGAGATGGTTCAGTGGGTAAAACACTCCTCACACAAACATGAGGACTTGAATCTTCAGAGCCCGCGTTAGCTGAGTGTGCTAGAAAGTGCCTGGAACCCCAGTGCTCCGGTGGTGGGGTGCTAGTGGTCATCTAGAGGACTGTCAAGCCCACCCCACGGGATGGACCCTGAACTTCGAAAAAAGCGAAAGACCCAGCCTTAGAGAAAGCTGAAGAACAACTTCAGCGCAAACAGCGCCCTCTGGCATGGGAGGGTCCCTTAACTGGGAGTCTACTAAATAGACTGGGTTAAGCCCTTCATAGGGACCCTGGGTCATCCCTTCCCGCTGCTGCTTCTGTTTTGATACCCACACACATCTGTGCCTTCCTGCTAAGACAGTGCAGTCTAGTCCTATTTTTATTTTGTTTTTTTATTATACAGTGCTAGGGATGGAGGGAGCCCAGGGCCTCCCCATGCTAGGCATGTGCTCTACCACCGTGCTACATCTCAAGTCCATACTTCCCTTACTAGGTAGTTGTCCGCGTCTTACAAAGATAGTTGTATGAGCTGGGCGGAGGTGGCGCACGCCTTTAATCCCAGCACTTGGGAGGCAGAGCCAGGCGGATCTCTGTGAGTTTGAGGCCAGCCTGGGCTACCAAGTGAGTTCCAGGAAAGGCTCAAAGCTACACAGAGAAACCCTGCCTCAAAAAATCAAAAAAAAAAAAAAAAAAGAATTATAGACTTGTGCCAACATGCCTGGCCCAGAATAATCTTTTATTTTTTCAGTTGATATAGTAAAATAGGTTGCTTATTTATTTTTCATTTTTAAGTTTATGCATATGTGTGTGTCTATGTGAATTTTGTTTGTTTGTTTGTTTGTTTGTTTTTTGAGACAAGATTTCTTTATGTAGCTTTGCACCTGTCCTGAAACTCCCTCTGTAGCCCAGGCTGGCCTCGAACTCACAGAGATCCACCTGCCTCTGCCTCTCAAGTGCTGGGATTAAAGGCGTGTGCCACCACCGCCTGGCCCTGTCTGTGTGAATTTATGAGTACTATGTGTCATGTGGGCACCAGCTCACAAAAAAAGACAATGAGATTTATTATTAATTATGAAAGCTTAGCCTTAGCTTACGCTTGTTTTTAACTAGCTCTTATAATTTAAATTAACCCATTTCTATTAATCTACACTGTAGCTCGAATTCTAATTGGTCTTAATAATAAAAACCCAGAGCCAAATATCAGGATAAATACTGAAAGATCAGAGAAGTAAAGCAGCCAGAGTTACCTCTTACCTCTAAAACTCCTCAGCTTGAAAAGGTCCAAGTTCCTGTCTCCACCTGCCTTATCACTTCCTCTCTCCGCCTAGCCATCTCACTTCCTGTTTCCTCCTCCCAAGTATTGGGATTAAAGGTGTGTGCCACCACTGCCTGGCCTCTAATGGCTAGCTCCACACTCTGATCTTCAGGCAAGCTTCATTTGTGAGAACATAAACAAAACATCACCACACTGCATGCTGCCACGTCGCTCATGGCTTTTACCTCTCCCCCTGCATGTCCTGCATCCTCTCTGTGTCCTCTGGTGTTTCTCCTACACCTAGATTCATCTCCTCTCCTCTGTCTGCCTAGAAGTCCTGCCTAACCTCTTCTTGCCTAGCTATTGGCCGTTCAGCTCTTTATGAAGCCAATCAGAAGGTGTCTTAGCAAAGACACATCTTCACAGTGTACAAAAAGATCATTCCACAACATTCCCCCTTTTTGTCTAAATAAAAAGGAAAGGTTTTAACTCTAATATAATAAAACCAAAACAATAAGAAAAATTATCTAGTCCATTTGCATTTGGCAAATTCAGAGAAAATATGTCATTATCTGTCCTATCTTGGTGAGTTCAAAGTTTTGTTACCTAATTCACTTTTTATCCTAACTTGCATTAGCAATTCAAAACTATCTTTTTAGACCTGAAAATATTCTCCTCAATGAACAACTTAAGCTTTTATGTCTCTCAACCCTATATATTTTACACTTCTTTTGTGAGTGTCTTTTCTGAATTTGGTAATAAGGAAAACTGTAACTACAACTATCTAGTCTTCAAGCCCATCAAAGACCTGAGAAGGATATAATATTACCTTGTAGACAGGAAGTGCAGAGCAAGCAACTTCCAAAGCTATAGAAATGGCAGAGATATCTGGCTGCCTGGACAGTCAGCCAAGGTTCTTCTGTAACATTGGGGCATCTGTCTCTGGTCTACCAAGCTTAGAATATCTGACAGATTTTCTTGTGAAGCAGGAATTTTGAAGGACTCTCCGATCTTTTCTTGGCAAAGTTCAGCAGTCACCTACTTTTGTGTCCTGCTTGTCCAATTTGTACAGCATACTGTCAGCAGTCAAGGCAAGGACAGTTTCTTGCACAAATGACTAACTTGCCACATTGAAAACAAACAGCATATGGAGGTTCTTCAATGCCTATCATCCTCTTTTGAAGTAAAATGGGGCTGCCAGAAACATATGTGTTTCACTATCATGAAAAGCCTTATGTTATTAAAACATTTTAAATGCCATATTCTGTAAGTCTTTGAAGACCTCCTATCCATCCAGAATATATCTCTGTATGACCTTAAAAACATACCTGACATGACCACAAATTTGATTGTTATAGATGACTAATTACTAACCTGTATTTCTTTATTATCCTAAATAGCTTTCAAGACTAAAACTTTACATTACATTTTTAAATGAACTGTATAGGTACAATACTTTAAACAAGAACAGAAACATATACAGTATAACAAAAATAACCTGAAATTTATATCCATATACAAAAATCCATACCAATGTAAATTATTTGAGACTAATGCTTGTTCAAAAGTAGACTCAACAATCCACCCTTTTATCCCATCATTTTTATACTAAATCCCCCCTTTTTCCCTTTAGAAATAAATCCCTGAATCTAATCTCCTTTGTTCAGCTTTTCTTTCCTGACCATGACCAATAACAATTTGTAACCAACCCCCCTAAATGATGACAAACATCCATAACCCACTGAACAACCAAAAACTACTATCCCACCTCTTGGGAAAGTGGACATTGTGTTCTCTAAACTGCTTCCTGCAGTCTGGGGGTACTGGCATCTTTGGGAAACCTGAAAAAATGAAGATAATGGTCGAGTCCTGGGAAAACTAACCATAACATTTATTGTCCAGTCTTGGTACAAAGGGAAAGCACAAGGCTCATCTGAAGTCCTGGCTAGAATAGTCTGTGAGGCTGGACCATCTCAGCCAGAAACCTTGAAGCTATACTGGATGCAGAACTCTGAGGAAACTGCAGCAGAGGCATCTGAGAGGCTGGATCACCATTTTCATCAGTGTCTGGTCCCCTTGTTCTGAAAACACACAAACTTTCAAAGGTAACATACATAATTGCATTAACACAAGTATGAAATGTGCATTGTACACAAACCAGCCAAAGATGACTTTTATTTTATGTTTGAGCAGGTAAAATATATGTTACCTGTCTTGAAGTTTTTCTAGGTTTCTTTCTTTATGCTTGTAGCCAGGATTTTCAGGGGGTCTCCCCCAATCAAACCTGATCTCTACCAACCTTGAGTGAATCCACAGCCTTTCGTTTTCTGTGGAAACAAAAGTATAACCTCTTCCCCAAAGCAGTACATTTTCTGACTTCCATTTTGAAGCCAAGACATCCCTAAAGTATCTAGGCTGGTTTAATTCCACAGTCCCTTCCACAATTCAGTGTCTCTCATCAGCATAATTCTCTGTTTATTAGTATTTAAAAAAATTCAAAATTAACAAAGCACTATATGAGGTCCAATAGTGTTATAATATTTTCCATCCTTACATGACTTATTATTTTTTAGATTACTCCATTTTAAAGACTTTATTATTTTTAAACTATTTTTTTCTATGACTGTCTATACCCATTTTCTTTTTTTCAGCATCCAAGCACATTTTTTTTAACATACTGTACCTTTTTAGAGGTTTTCTGTGTCTGGACCTGGCTTTACTAAGCACCTTCAGCGTTTTCTGACTGTGTGACACAAATCTTTTTTTTTTTTTTTTTTTTTAGACAGGGTTTCTCTGTGTAGTTTTGCACCTTTCCTAGAACTCACAGAGATCCGCCTGCCTCTGCCTCCTGAGTGCTGGGATTAAAAGCGTGCCCCCCCCCCTGCCGCCGCCCGGTATGACACAAATCTAAAACTGCCCTGCCGCTCAGCTTAGCACATGGCACTGGCACATGGTGCTGGAGGCCGGCTCCAGCCTACGGGCAACAGCCAGGAGCCAGTCCTCTGTGTGCCGCGGAGCACCAGCCCACCTGAGAGGCTGCAGGACTAGGAAGCTATATCTGGCTCCTTGTCCAGAACTTTTCTTGGCTTTCTCAGGCCCTGTGTTTGGATGTTCAAGCTCCCACACACTGGATGCCATATGCAAACAGATTTTTCTTTGGTCTACCAGCTCACAAAAAAATGACATGGAGACTTATTATTAATTATAAAAGCTCTGCCTTAGCTTAGGCTTGTTTCTAACTAGCTCTTATAACTTAAATTAACCCATTTCTATTCATCTACGTGCTGCCACGTGGGTCGAGCCTTTTACCTCTCCCCCCGCATGTCCTGCTTCCTCTCCCTGTCCTCTGGCATCCCACACCTAGATTCATCTCCTCTCCTTTCTCTACCCAGAAGTACCACCTAACTTCTTCCCGCCTAGCGATTGGCCATTCAGTTCTTTTTGTTTTGTTTTTGAGACAGGGTTTCTCTGTATAACAGCGCTGGCTGTCCTGGAAATCCCTCTGTAGACCAGGCTGGCCTTGAACTCACAGAGATCCGTCTGCTTCTGCCTCCCAGGTGCTGGGATTAATGGCACGAGCCACCACCGCCCCAGCTGGCCATTCAGCTCTTCATTAAACCAATCAGAAGGCGCCTTGGCAAAGACACATCTTTACAGTGTACAAAAGGATTATCCAACAACAGACTAGAGTTGCAGGTGACTATGAATCACCTGATGTGGGTTCTGGGAACCAAACCTGGGTCCTCTGGAAGAGGAGCGAGTGTTCTTAACCACTGAGCAACCTCTCCAGCCTGCAAAAGTTGTCTTTTGACTGCCACATGAGTGCCATCACACACACACACACACACACACACACACACACACACACACACACTAAATAAATAAATGTGATTTAAAAATAAGGCTTAATGGAAAATAAGAGAATTTATCCACTAACCCAAGTGAAAAGATCAAGGGGAGCACAATGCCTAGGTACAGCTGGCACAAGGCGCTCAAGCCACTGCAGCACCCATCAGATTTCTCTGGCTTCCCAGCTCCCCTTGCTCATGGGCAGATACTTCTGTGGGAGTCTGACAGAGTCCAGCTCCAACCTGCTCCCACCTATCCAAGGGTTCTTGGGTGTAGGAGAGAGAAATGAGGAAATGATAGAAAGAGACGGTAAGAAAGACAGAGACACAGGATAGCTTCGGGAGGGCCCTGGGTCAATACCCAGTCTCCCAGAGCTTTATTCAAAAGGGTTTTTTTTTTTTCTTTTTCTTTTTTTTTTTTAAGATTTATTTATTTATTATGCATACAATGTTCTGCCTTCATGTGTCCCTGCAGGCCAGAAGAGGGCACCAGATCTCATTACAGATGGTTGTGAGCCACCATGTGGTTGCTGGGAATTGAACTCAGGACCTCTGGAAGAACAGTCAGTGCTCTTAACCTCTGAGCCATCTCTCCAGGCCCTCAAAAGGGTTTTTTATAATATGCCAAGGGGAGAGGCAAAAGACCTCCCCCTTACAAGATCAAAGCACACCATACAGCCAAGTGTAGACCCTTCCAAACATGTGGTAAACATGTCCCTGGCCAAATCATCCTATTATGCAGCCCGGCTGGGTAAAGCAAGCTCAGATTCTCTGACCATGAGTAAGGTCTCACTAGATAGCCTCTGTGGGCCACCACACACTTCCCTTGTGGCCACAGGAGTACAGATCCTGTAGCTAGTTTATAATCCATATAGTCAGCAGCTCCTAGACAGAGAGTTTCTCTTGCCCATCAGAAAACATCTTTGTATAGCTTCATTGGTCAGTTCAGCATGACAAGCCCATTCCTGAAGAAGGACTTGAGTTGGCCCCACATGCACTGAGTATGTTAGAGAGGTGGATCCGCCAAACAGAAAGACACAGGTACCAAAGGCAGGACAAACGGGGCTACGGAGTATGTACCTCCATTGCTCAAGGCCCTGAGTTCAATCCCCAGCGTCACATAAACAAGAAGTGGTGGTGCACACCTGTGATCCCAGCACTCAGGAGGTGGAGGCAGGAGGATGAGAGGTTCAAGGTCATCCTCAGCTACACAATGAGTTGAAGGTCAGCCTGGGATACAAGAAACCTTCATCGACAAAAAGGGGGTTTATATTACCCCCCTGTGGCTGGGACAAAACTCCTTGACTAAAAGCTGCTTATGGAAGAAAGAGTCTATTCTCGATTAAGGTTTGGGGAGGTGAGTTCACATCTGGATTAAGGTTTGGGGAGGTGAGTTCACACCTGGATTAAGGTTTGGGGAGGTGAGTTCACACCTGGATTAAGGTTTGGGGAGGTGAGTTCACATCTGGATTAAGGTTTGGGGAGGTGAGTTCACATCTGGATTAAGGTTTGGGGAGGTGAGTTCACAGTGGTGGGAAGCATGGCGGAAAGTGACAGGCACACATCCGGAGCAGGAAGCAGAGCACTCATTTGGGGGGAGAAGTGCTAAGACAGTGTAGTCGCTCTGTAGCCCAGGCTGGTCTCGAACTCACAGAGATGCGCCTGCCTCAGCCTCCTGAGTGCTGGGATTACAGATGTGTTCCACCATGCCCAGTTTTTGTTTTTCCTCTCCTCGAGAATGCTCACCTTTTGGTTTTACTGCTTCCCGTGTCATGCCTGGATGGGCAGTATTGCTGTTCTTGTACCTTGGGCTGTAATTCAGTAAAAGAAGAACTATTCCTGCACAGACTCTGCACTATAGAGACACAGGTAAGAGAGGCTGCCGAGTGACTAACGAGAGGGCAGCAGCACACACGGTGTCAAAGGGCCAGGACAAAACACGCTACTCAGAAGAGCACCTAACCCAGCCTCTCTGTGAGTTCGAGGCCAGCCTGGGCTACAGAGTGAATTCCAGAAAAGGCACCAAAGCTACACAGAGAAGCCCTGTCTCAAAAAACAACAAAAAATTAATTTTTAAAATTTCTTTAGGTGCATTGTATTTGCTTACATGTATACATCTGTGTGTCATGTGCCCAGCAGAGGCCAGAAGAGAGCTTTGGAATTGCAGACAGTTGTGAGTTGCCATGTGGGTGCTGGGAATTGAACCCAGGTCCTCTAGAACAGCAGCCAAAACTCTTAACTGCTGAGTCATCTCTCCAGCCCTTAAAAAATATTTATTTACTTTTATGTGTATGCATGTTTTGCCCACACATATGTACGTATGTGCTCCATGTGCATGCATTGTGCCCATGAGGGTCAAAAGAAAGCATAAAATTCCCTGGAACTGGAGTTATGAAGGGTGTAAGAATGGGTGCTGGCGAGCTTCTTCCCCAGGCCTGGTTCTTCTGTCCCCCCCTTTCCTCCTAATAAAGCTCTGATACTGGAAGAAAAAAAAAAAAAAAGAATGGGTGCTGGGAACTGAACCTGAGTCCTCTGCAAGAGTAACCAGTGTTTTAAACCACTGAACCACCTCTCCAGTCCCAACATTTTAAATACCTTTTTAAAAAACTCATGGAATGTTTACTTCTAGAATTTGTTCTGTTTTTTGGGGGGAGGTTGTTTGTTTGGTGTGTGAGTGTTTTGGGTGTTGTTGTTGTTATTCATTGTTTTGGTTTGGTTTGATTTGGTTTCTTTTGAGACTCGGTCTCATGATTTAACCCTGGCTGATCTGGAATGATGCCGATCAGGCTGGGCTCAAACTGGCAGCAATGTGCCTGTCTCCACCTCTTGGGTATCCTGAGATTACAGGTGTAAGCCACCATACTGGGCTTTATTTCTGAATTTTCTCTGTGATATCGTAATTGACCACAGGGAGCTGAAATTGTAGAAAATGGAGCCGCAAGCAGGGGAAGGCTATCATGTTACCACTTTACAGATATGTCAGAGGCACGGAGAAGTTCAGTGACTTAACCAAATTCACAAACCCAGTAAGTAATAGAGCTGGGCAGTGTAGGGCCCTCTGTCCTCAGAGTTCACACTGTAAACAATGTGCTGTCTTAACTGAAGCTGATCTCGACAGCTATGAGAAGTGCCAAGGTTCAAAGCCTGTCTTCACACAGCAGCTACATAGGCTCACACCTAGAATTCCAACTCAGAGCCTGTGGGCCAAGTCTGGACATTTCCACCGTTGTGTGCTGCCCCCTAGTGCTCCTATGAGAGAAGTACAGCAGAAGCAGGCAGCCCTCAAGGGAAACTTGCCGAGCCTGATCATGGAGCCCATACATCACCCACAGTCCCCTGAGCCCCCAAATCGCTGTGTGTCAGCTTCACAACAGTCATCCGCGTGTACAGTGGTAATGTGCTTGACTGCCTCACGATGGCCCTCAAACCCAACAGGTCCAACCTAAATTAGCATCGGTACACCCGAAGCTCTCTGTCCATCCGGGTGCATAAAGTCAGGTGCCTGAACTAGAGACCAGAGGAGGTGACCAGAGGCCCTGGTTACAAAGCCACTGCTCCTAGGTGGATGGTATGGGAGTGACCTGGAGGGTCTGGATTCCATATCTGACACTGAAAAAACAAAACAAACAAACAAACAAAAAAAAAAAAAAAAAAAGCAAAGTGATTTCAGTGCTGTGGTGTAGAAAGCTCACCTAGCGTGTGCAAGACCCTGGGTTTTGTCTCTAATACTAGAAAAAAAATTCTTTTAGTTAAAATAGAAAGGATGCTTTTGTTAGGAACGTAGCTCAGTTGGTAGAATGCTCACTTACATGCATGAAGTACTAGGATCCATTCCAGTACAGCATACAACAGGTGGGTATTTAATCCAGGCACTCAAGGTGATCAGAAGTTCAAGGTCATCCTTAACCAAAGAGAGAGTTTGAGGCCAGCTTAGGCTACCTGAGATTCTGTCTATTAAAAAAAAAAAAAAAAAAAAAAAAAAAAAAAAAAAAAGGTGTTTGTTTTATAAATTATAAAACATTTAGGGCTGGAGAGATGGCTCAGTGGTTAAGAGCATTGACTGGACTGCTCTTCCAGAGGACCTGGGTTCAATTCCCAGCACCCACATGGCCACTCACAACTGTCTGTAACTTCAGTTCCAGGGGATCTGACACCCTCACACAGAGATATATGCTGGCAAAACACCAACGCACATGAAATAAAAATAAATAAAACATTAAAAAAAAAAACACTCAAGGAAAAAGGGTGTTAATCTAGGATCTTCCCCCAGAAGCCTTTTCTTATCTTCATCTTGCTGAATTCTAGGCCAATGAGACACTCTGTTTTGTTTTCGGGATATCCTCTTTTGTTTTGCTTACTTTAATGAGAAGTAAAATTGCGCGTATTCTTTTAGTTTTTGTTTGTTTATTCACATTTTTTTGTAGTTTTTGAGATGGGGGTCTCGTTGTATAGCTCAGGCTGGCCTTGATCTCAAGATGCATCTAGGCTTGAAATGCTGCCCTCAGGCTTGAAATTCTATTTCCAGCTGTCTGCACACCTGGCTTAAACCATTTTTTATTCATTTTGTCGTGTGTGTGTGTGTGTGTGTGTGTGTGTGTGTGTGTGTGTGTGTATGCATATGTGTGTGTGTGTGTGCATGCAGAGGCCAGAGGAGATTTGAACTCGGGTCCTCACGATTGTGCAATCAGTGCTCTTACCCACTGAGCCATCAGTCACCGCAGTCCCTTAAGCCACCTTGAAGCATCAATTTAACTGCAATAATTACATTTATAGTATTATGCAACCTCTATTTCAAAAATGTTGTCATCATTCAAACAAGAACTCTGTACCTGTGAAGCAATAGCTGCCTGTGACCTCCAACCTAGCAGTGAATAACATCTACACTTTCTGCCTCTGTGACAAATTCACATTCACAAAAATTACTATTCTTAATATTTCACATACTCATTTTATTTTCTTTTAGGCAGCACTGGAAATTGAACATAGGGCCTGATGCACTTTGGACAAACATAATACTACCACTGAGTTATATATACCCAGACTTCAATATTTCATATTAGTAGAAACATACAGTGTTTATCCTTTTTTTTTTTCTGGTTTGGTATGTTTTGTTTTGTTTTGCTTTGTTTTATTTGAGACAGGGTTTCTCTGTAACAGCCCTAGCTATCCTGGAACTGGCTTTGTAGACCAGGCTGGCCTTGAACTCACAGAGATCCATGCCTGCCTCTGCCTCCTGAGTACTGGGATTAAAAAGGTATGCGCAACCACCGCCCGGCTTTGTTTTGTTTTTTAATCACAGCAACAGGAAAAATTATTAAAACAACACTCTGTGAGGGAAATAAAATTGCCCCCTGTCCTTTTGACACAGCTTCTCACTAGATAGCTGAGGCTCACCAGAAACTCATGATCCTCCTGCCTTACCCCCCTGAGTGTTGGGGTTATAGGTGTGTGCTACCACACTCTGTTATTTTCTCATCTATTTATCTGGGCATGGCAATACACACTTTTAATCCGAACACTTGGAAGGCAAAGGCAGGTGGAACTCTGAGAGTCTGAGGCCAGCCTGGACTGCATAGTAAGACCCTGTCTCAAAAACAACACCAACAGGGTTTGGAGAGAGCAGAATTAAGAGCAAGTACTGCTCTTCCAGAGAAGCAGCACCCAGGCCAGCAGCTCATAACTGCCTGTAACTACAGCTTCAGGGGATTCCAACTCATCTGGTCTCTGTGGGCATCTGCATTCACATGCGCATACCTACACACACACACATACATACCTACACACACACACACACACACACACACACACACACACGCACACGCACACGCACACGCACAGTTAAAAACAACTTTAAAAAATTTGAACCACTACCAACAAAATTCACTTACCTATTGATTTAGTCACTTAAGGGGTATGCCATGAAGCACATGTAGCCGTCAGAGGACAACATACTTCCATGGTTCTCCCTCCATGACTGAAATTCAGGTCATCAGGCTTGGCTGCAAGCACCACTGCCCACTGAACCATCTCATCTGCCCCCTTGCTCCTGTTTGTTTTATTTATTTATAAAATAGGCTGGACTATATGAATTTTCTATTTTTTAAGTCAAAAGAGCCCAAATAACAGAAACATCTTACAATTCAGCCTAATATTATGCCTAACCATAGCAATTCTGGTTGGTTGTGGGCTCTAGGGAATGGACTCATTTCATATGGAATCTTCTAGCACATCCTTCTGCTCTCTACTTGTTTCCTATGCACACCTTTAATCCCAGCACTCAGGAGGCAGAGCCAGGTGGATCTCTGTGAGTTCAAGGTCAGCCTGGTCTACAGAGTGAGTTTCAGGACAGCCAGAGCTGCACAGAGAAACCCTGTCTCGAAAAACAAAACAAAAAACAAACAAACAAAAAACAACAAAAAACTTCGCTGCATGAATTTTCTGCATTTCCTTATCTCCTGTCCATGGTGTTTGGATTTTTCACTTTGAGGCTACCATGAACAATGTTTTTGTTTGTTTGCTTGGTTTGGGTTTTGAGACAGTCTCCTGTAGCCCAGGACGGCTTTGAACTACTGATCTTCTTGCTAGGATAACAGCCTGTGGCAGTTGAATGGCTTCTTTCTTCCTTTCTTTTGGTTTTATTTTGTTACTGTGTTTGCTTGTTTGTTTTGTTTGCTTGTTTGGCTGGTTCTTTGAGACAGGGTTTCTCTGTGTAGCCTTGACTGTCCTGGAACTCGCTTTGGAGACCAGGCTGGCCTCAGACTCTCATCCGCCTGCTCCTGCCTCCTGAGTGCTGGGATTAAAGACGTGAGCCACCGCACTCGGCTACCTGACTAGTTTCTCCCAGCCCCCTGTACACATTTCCACCTGGCATAGCCCTGCAGGAACATCTTGGGAATGTGCCCCAGAACTGGCCTTCCTGGTCTTAGAGTACACAGAAGCACCACTATACACCATGGGACTCATTTTCTGAGCTACAAATGGGAACACAGTGTGCCCCTTTCCCAAGAAGGAAATGTGGAGGAGCTGTGGTGGGAAGGCCTGCCATCGGGTCTTTGGTGGGAGCAGCACACCTCTGTGTATTTGCCCCAGTGATTTCCTCCTGAATCTTTTTTCTCCTTTTATATCTGTTATCTTTTTTCAACCTCACTGGTCGACAGAGGTTATCTTCTTTTTTTTTTTTTTTTTTTTTTTTGTGTGTGTGTGTGTGTGTGGTCTGATTGTTCTTTATTTTATATCTAGAATCCACTTATGAGTGAGTACATACCATGACTGTCTTTCTGGGTTTGGGTTACCTCACTCAGGATGATTTTTTCTCTTTTTTTATTTTTATTTTTGGGTTTTTTTTTTTTTTTTGAGACAGGTTTCTTTGTGTAGCCTGGAACTCACTCTGTAGACCTGGCTGGCCTGGAACTCACAGAGATCTGCCTGCCCCTGCCTCCCAAGTGCTGGGATTAGAAGCATATGCCACCACTGCCTTGAAGAAACTTATCTATCTATCTATCTATCTATCTATCTATCTATCTATCTATCTATCTATCTATCCAAGACAAAGTCTCTCTATCTACATAGCTCTGGAACTTACTACATGGACCAGGCTGACATGGAAGACACAGAGATCTGCCTCTGGAGTGCCGGGGTTAAAGGCATGCACCACCATGCCCCACCCAGAGGTAGCCAGGGTACTTTCTTATGTCTTGGTTTTGGTCTGGTTTTTGTGACAAAGCCTTGCTGTTATATATCCCAGGTTACCTGGAAATTCATGACTCTTCTGCCTCCTGCTTCCCAAGTGCTGGAATAACAGGACTGCACCACAACATCTGGCTAGACAAGTTCCATCATCTACAGAGGGAAACTGCAAGACAGAAAGTGCTCCCACGTCAAATAGTTCATGTCAACTCTCTGATCAATGTCTCCTTCCTACCCATAAGTTTCTACATCAGCAACGGGGTGTGTGTGTGTGTGTGTGTGTGTGTGTGTGTGTGTGTGTGTGTGTGTGATAATCCCTCACTCACAAATACTTCCCACATTCCTCTTCCTCCTGTCAGGGGTATTTGTGTGGTTCTAGTTTGGGGCTACCATGAACAAGATTTCTATCTCGTAGATTAGTGGAAGGTTGAATAATACAATGCAAGTGAGGGGTTTGGCATGGACCTTAAAGATCCTCCTTAACGCTCCTGTTTATCAGCGCTGTTGTCCAGTTATGGAGAGCAGGTAGTCAGGGAAGAGTAAGCCTTGACTTCTTGACACCCAATACTATCGCCAATTATGGGGCCTTCCTAGGGAAAGCAGTGCCTTTTGGTCTCTGCTCATCTCCCACGTGTCTCTCAGGGCCACACAGCCTGACCAACTTCTTCACTCTACTCAAGGCCCAGGGTAACTGTACCACTTTCTGTGGTGATATTTTGTTATACTCGAATAAAATTTGCTTGAAGATCAGAGGACAGAGTCAGTCACAGAGTTAAATGTAGAGGCCAGGCAGTAGTGGCACACACCTTTAATCCCAGTATTTGGGAAGCACACACGCCATTAATCCCAGCACTAGGAAGGAAGTGAAATGTCTGGGTGAAGAAAGGCATGTAAGGCATGAGGAGACAGGACCTAGAGGCCCTTTCAGAGGCGTTCAGTCAGAGGATTCGTGGGGTTGTCGAGGTGAGAAGTGGCCGTGGCTTGTTCCTTTGTCTCTCTGATCTTTCAGCATTTACCCCAATATCTGGATCTGGGTTTTTAATTACAAGACCATTCGGATTCTTTCAACATCTGGCGCCCAATGTGAGGCACAAATCCACGAAAGAGCCACTTGCCTGTGGCTTTGCAGCCACCAGCTCAGGCACCTGGGCCAGAGTTCCAATCCTGCCCGCTAAGGTTTTGTTGCAGCTTCTCTGCAGCAGACTCCATAGGTTTGGGGCTCAACAAGCCACAGGAGCTTTTGCACATTTTCCCTCTGCAGGACTCCACACGTGCAAACCCAAGCCCGGGTCCAGGCTCAGGCTCCGGCTCCAAACACGCCAGAAGTAGCTGCTTTCCATGTTCACCTGTGCAGATGGCTGGCTCTTTGGCTTCTTCCCTCTCCTGCTGGGTGTGGCTTTCACTGGAGCCCTCCTGGGGCTGCTGCCACATTAGGAAGCTGCCTCACTTCACCATCATCTGAATCATCATTGTCAGCCGATTTGGTGGTCAATTGGGATTTCTTAAAAGGGGGAATTAGTTAGGAAAAAAAAAAAGACAGAGCGAGTTTTTTCCCACATTAAAAAACAAAAAACAAAAAAACGGGAGCCAGGGGGTGGGGGTGGGGGGGCGCGCGGTGGCCCACGACTTTTTAATCCCAGCACTCAGGAGGCAGAGGCAGGGAGATCTCTGTGAGTTCAAGGCCAGCCTGGTCTACAGAGCGAGATCCAGGACAGGCACAAAGCTACATAGAGAAACCCTGTCTCCAAAAACCAAAAAAAAAAAAAAAAAAAAAGGAAACATTTTTATAATGGAGGGAATATACAATTGACAGTCTGAAAATGGAACAATTAAATGAGAGGATAATTAACTTCAATGGGATTGATGTAATGTCAATTATAAACATTATCAGTTTGATCATTCTTATTTTATTCCTAAAAAGTTGGTTTATATAAGTGCCAAGTTGGTTGATATGAGTGACAAGATACAAGTCTTAGAAAAACTTATTAAAACAGATCATAGAGATATTCAGACCCAGACAGAGAAATTTAAGGGAGAACCAATCTCAGCATTGCATTATAAGGTTACAGAGAAACCACTTAAGGCTTTCAAACAGCCAACCTTAATTTCTCCAGTAACCTTATAGAAACTGCCAAATGACAGATATCCATCGCCAAGACTGTGTAAGAGCTTGAACGGACTCCTATCCAAATTTTAGATTTGAGGAAATTCAAAGAAGTGATAGTCTCATATGGTATGCATTCCCATTTGTGAAGGAGATGTTAAACTCATGGTCAACTTGTAATAGAATTATCCCTCAAGACTGGAGAGATTTGGTTACAGCAGTCTTAGAGGCTGGTCCCCAATTACAATAGAGGACCTGGTGGAAGGATGAGGCTAAGACATAGAACAATGAAGTAGGGCTAGAGATCTTGAAATATCCCAAGATCAACTTCTTGGGGAGGGCAATTATGCTGATATACAAAGATAATCTTTATATGATGACCATATCCTGGCATTATGCCACACAGCAGCCTTGAATGCTTGGGACAGAATTAAAGAAGTAGGAAAGAAAATTGAATCATTTACTGAAGTTATACAGGGTCTAAAAGAAACCTTTACTGATTTCTTACAAAGACTGACTTCAACAGTAAATAGAATGATACCAAATTCAGAAGCTAGACAAATAATAATTGAATCTCTGGCTTTTAAAAATGCTAATGCACAATGCAAAAGGGTAATTAGGACATTAAAGACAAGATCAGAACTCTTGGAGGAATGGATCCAAGATATAATCAATATTGAATCTCATGACCATGATGAAGCTTGGATAGGAGAGTTGATTTCCAGAGGTTTGAAGAAAAATAGTAATGTCAAAATATTTCAATTGTGGTAAACAGGGTCACCTAAAAAGGGACTGTAAACAGGGCGTTTTTGTTTTGTTTTTTTTCAAGGAATAATCCTAACAGAATGCCCCTCCCTTCTGAATTATGCAGAAGGTGTGGCAAAGGCAGACATTGGACTAACAAATGTAGGTCAACAAGGGACAGACAAGGTAATCCCTTGCCTTTGCCATTGGGATATGCCCTGAAGGGCCTTTCACAGGCCCCCCATGTCAAATTCCATTTAGTCCTTTCCTGTCATTGTGGAAGAAACTAATTCGAAGAGCAATTAAAGAACCTAATGCCTATTGTAAAACAAACAAACAAACAAATGAACAAACCAAAACATACAGCTCTGGATGATAGAACAGCTATAGAAGAGAGAACAAAAAAATTCAGGAGAATCATAAATCAAAATTGATAAAGATTAGATTTGGAAACTCCCCAAAGTTAGGGTTGGGGAAGGGTTTTGTTTTTGTCTTTTCAGGAAATAAAAACAACTATCTTGAAGAATGTAAAGATCTGGACAAATAAGCATCCAAAGAAGGGAGAACTACCCAGAAAAAATTACCAAGAAAAGGAATAATCTGACTTAATTCGATCTCTGACATCTCCAAAAAGATGATGGGATCCCACAACATCGATTCCATCAGGACAATAATAACACCATTAAGCTGACAAACACCACCCAAAGATCAGCTTTGGACTACAAACTGTAGTAGAATATTTTAAGGTGTATTACTTTTGTTTATGTTGTTTTGTTTAACTCTGTGAAGCTGTGTTACTGTGCCTGTCTAACACACCTGGTGGTCTGGTCAATAGCAAGGCAGGAGAAAGGATAAGTGGGACTTGCAGGCAAAGAGAATATATAAAGGGAAAAATCTGGGAGGAGAGATATGATCTAGGAGCCAGAGAAGGAGGAGGACTCTAAGAGACAGCCACCTAGTTACACAGCAAGCCATGGAGTAAAAGTAAGATTTACAGAAGTTAGAGAACGGGAAAATCCCACAGGCAGAAGGTAGTCAGGATAAGTTAAGGAAAGCTGGCTAGAAACTAAGCCAAGTTAAGGCTGGGCATTCATAAGTAAGAATAAGCCTCTGTGTGTGATTTATTTGGGAGCTGGGTGGCGGACCCCCCAAAAAGAGCAAAAACCTCCAACAACAACAAGCTGCTCAGGACAATTTTGAGACAACTAGCTGAGATGATCCAGCCTCACAGACTACTATAGCCAGGGCTTGAGACAAGCCCTGCACTTTCTCATTATGCAGAGACCGGACAACAAATAATGCAGCTACCTTTCCCAGGACTTGACAGTTAACCAAAGTTTTCTTTTCAGGATCCCTTAAAGATGCCTTTACCCTCAGACAGCAGGAAGTAAATTTAAGAACATGACAGCCACATTCCCAAGAGGTGGGGTGGGTGTTTTGTTGTTGTTGTTCAATGAGTTATAGATATTTGTAATTGTTTTGGTGGTTGATTACTAGTTGTTATTGGTAATGGTCAGGAAAAAAGCCAATCAAAGGAAATTAGATTTAGGGTTCTTGTTTGGGAAAAAAAAGAAAAAGAAAAAGAGGATATAGATATGATAAGATAAAAGATAGATTATTGAATCTACTCTGGAAAAAAAAATAGAGAATGTAGCTGGAAATTTCTCCAGTCCCACATGGTCCCACAGTCCCACAGCCGCTTATAAAATAATCACTCAGAGGCTTATATTCATTACAAACTGTATGGCCTATGGCTTCAGCTTCCTGCTAGCTAGCTCTTTCATCTTAAATTAACCCATTTCTATAAATCTGTATGTTGCCATGTGACCACGGTATTACTGATCTGCTGACATCTTGTTGCTCCTTCAATGGCGGGCTCCTCTCTCTCTCTCTCTCTCTCTCTTTCTCTTTCTCTCTCGACTCCGGCCTTCTCTCTGTATCTCTGCTTGGATTTCCTGCCTGGCTGTAAGCTTTCTTGCCATAGGCCAAAACAGCTTTATTTATTATCCAATGGGACCCACACATATTCACACCATAAATATTTTACATTGAATTGGATTTTTGTATATTGTATACAAATTGTGCATACTGATACAAAATTGAGATTATTTTCGATGGAACATACTGTACATATATTTCTACTCTTGTTCAAGGTACCTATACAGTTCATTTAGCAATTTAATGCAAATTTCTAGTCCTTGAAAGTTATTATTACCAACTAATTAGGATATAAAGAAATGCAGGTTAGTAGATAGTCACCTATTACAATCAAACTTGTAGTCAGGTTAGGAGACAGGAACTAGACAGCTGAGGACTCAAGAGGCATTCAGTCAGAGGATCTGTGGAGTTGGTGAGGTGAGACGTGGCTGTGGCTTGTTTCCTCTGATCTTTCAGCATTTACCCCAATATCTGGCTCCGGGTTTTTATTATAAGACCATTTAGGATTCGTGCACATTTGCACACACTGATAAGAAGGTGAACTTACCAGCCAACCAGGAGCCCCCTAGCTCTATCCCACGGCAAAGAAAGAGAGCACATGCCTGGAATCCCAGCACTCTAGGTGTGACATCAGAAGGAGCAACTGTTTGGGCTAGCCTTGGCTACATACTGAGTTGGAGGCTAGCCTGGGATGCATGAGACAACGTCTCAGAAAACCTAAACAGTCTGTGGCCATAGGCTTGTGAACACACCTGGTCCAGTCTGATCTCGGAGCTAAGCAGGGTAGGGTGGGGCTGGAAAGGTGGCTGGGCCCGCTGAGAGCACTGGCTGCTCTTCCAAGTTCCAAGGACCCAAGTGAGGTTCTCAAGAACACACATGACAATTCGTAACTGTAACTCCACTTCCAGGGGACCCCATGCCTTTTTCTGCTCCTTACCCCTGAATGCACCAGGCGTGAAAGTGGTGCACAGTCGTACACACACACAGGCGAGAAACTTACACATACAAAAAAATTAATGTAAAAAAGAAACCTAAATAAGTGAATATGTAGACAGGCAGATAAATCGACGACAGATCATTGCTTAGCTATTCAAACAGTGAAGACTGTTTGCTGAGTATCCGGTATGCGCCAGGCCCTGTACTAGGGAAATACGACCAGACCTTACCCTCAGGGTCAGAGGCTAAAAAGGGAGACAGAAGACCTGAAAGCAACAGCCTGCTGGGGACTAGAATAACGAGCAGAGAGAATTGTTCCATAGAAGAGAGCTAGAATCGGGGGTCAGGGACGACGTCCCAGGAGCCATACTCTTTGAGTAGGAGTTTTGAGGCCCGGGAGGCGCTCCATGGCCTCTCAGAGACTTCCAGGACACGGGACTGCAGCGCGGAGGGGAGCTGAGCACGGCTGCCTGGCGGCCCCTCTCCGGGCCTCACTCTCCTGGCCTGGGCCTGGGCTGGGCGGGGCCTCGGCCAGGTGCGCCGCGGCGCTTCGCGGAGCCAGGAAGTGTGTCCCCAGCGGCGACCCGTGCCGCGCTCCCGCGAGACGCTCACCTGCGAGCCAGGTGAGTGCAGAGGGGGGCGGGGGAAGGGCTGACGGGAGGCGGCTCACCTGGCGGGGCAGGTAAGTCCGGAGCGGACCCGCGGGGGCGCGGAGCGGTGCAGCCCCGAGTGGGTGATCCCGGAGGCCGTGCCTGGACGGCAGCGGGGCGCGGGCCTGGCTCCGTCGGGATCCGACGCCCACTTCCGGGGTGCGCGGCCCGGGCCGGGCCGGAGCGGCCCGAATGGGAGCCGGGCTGGGCGGGCCGGGAGGCCTGGGGGCTGGGGCCGGGCACCTCGGAGCCGCGGCCGGAACCGTAAGTGGAACGGCGTCGGGACTCGCAGGCAATGGCGCTGGCGGCCCGAGAGGCGGTGCGCGCCCCGACGGCAGTGCGCGCCCTGCCGCCCGGGCTCGGCGCCTGCAGAGGAGGGCGGCTGAGGCTGTGCCGGGGCTGGGGCGGGGGTGCGCCGTGCCCAGCGCCCGAGCTGAGCCCACCACGGCGGGGTGACCCGACGCTCGCTCGGGCAGAGGCTGGTGCAGCCGGCTTGTCCCGTGGACGCCGGGAGGAGGGCGGGTGGAGAGCCCCGAGTTGCGTGGCTGTTTGCGGGGACTTGGGGAAAGGCAATGGGAAGTCAGAGTCCCCTGGGGTCACTAGACCCTGGAGCATCCTTGCGGTGCTTTCGAATGCCCAGTGACTGAGCCAGTCTTCCCAGGCTCTCGCTAAACACCCAGCACCCCGTCCCTCAGCGGAGCGCTGTAAGGACACCACTCTCTCCGGTTCTGGGAGATGAGGTTTTCAATTTTTATTTCACTTTGGTTAATTTTTTATGTATTCATTTTTAATTATGTTTAATTAATAAGTTACGTTATTTAGGTTTTTGGTTTTTGAAACAGGGTCTCATGTGGCCCAGGCTCCTAATCATAAGGTAAACCTATGTAAAGATGAGGAAACTAGAACCAAGAGTCTTGTTCCAAGCCAAAGCCGAGGGGAGAATTGGTCACTTAAGTGACCAGTGTTACTGGATTGGCAGGAGGGGAGGAGCAGGGCCGTGGTAGGGAAAGGGATATGTAGCCTGGAATGAATTGGCTGTTTGAAGGGACACTGAGGCCAGACACTGTCCATACCACAAATAGGGAGGCTGCCGGGTTGGTTGGTTTAGAGACAGGGTCTCTCTTGGTAGCCCAGGCTGATCTTGTTGAACTCAAGGGGATCTGCCTGCCTCAGCCTCTCTAGCACTGGGATGACCTGAGTGACCACCATCCCCGGCTTATGCTAGGCTCTGCTCCCTCCCTTTCTCTCCATTCTTCCCAGACTGGAGGTGTGGCTCAGAGCGAGGTACCTGGGCTGAAGAGCCTAGCGCCACCCCCCCCCCCCCCCCACACACACAACAAATCCTGCCCTTCCCAGCTCGCTGTCTTGCTCTGTCCCCTCCCCTTTCTGAGCTTCAGATTCCTGGGCTGTGGAGTGAAGGTAAACTGTTCACATGGTGGTTGTAAGAACTACAACTTGGTTGTAAGAACTAATCGCTTTCACTGGAATGTAAGCTCCTGAGGCTAAGGAGTTCGTCTGTCTTACCGCTGTGTCCATAGAGTTTAGGATGCACATTAGATCCTCAGTATTTGTGAAATAACTCAATGAGTCCATGCCCAGCCTCACATTGATCAAATCAGGACATTTAGTTCTCTCCCTCTGGCTTGTGAAGAACATTTTGTTTTGTTGAGATGGGGTCTTGCTGTCTAGTACATGTTGGCCTCAAAGTCGTGGTCCTCCTGCCTCAGCCTTTATGGTACAAGGCTAACAGGTGTGTGCCTCACATTCAGGTGTGAAAAACTTTTTAAAAAGTCACTTATTACAATTTCAGGTTGTATTCCCGCCCACCCCCCACCCACCCCCCTTTTTTTAACAGCAGCAGGGTAGGAGATGTTCCAAGCAGGAAATGCCTCCCTCAGTTTATAGACTCCCAAAGATGGGGTCTCACAGGCACACACCATTGCCTAAGAGTGCTGCTGCCTCCTGCTCTGGGCTGCCTGGAGCCTAAGTCCTTTGTCTTTCCACCCAGTGCTCTTGAAAGTCACATAGGATGTGTCTGTGCCACGATAACACCTGGGGAATTAGGCTTATCCTAAACAGTGGGTGCAAGGCTGACCCCCGTGAAGAGACCTCAGCAGAAGGGGGATGGAAAGAGGGGCTCCCGTTTGGCTAGGGGTCCTCAAGATCCTTGGAGAAGGAGAGCTGAGTAGGCCCCAGAGAAGACTGTGAAGTTTCAGGAAGAAAGAACTCCTGTGTCCTCATCCAGCACAAGGAATATTCCTGGCCTCCTTGTGTGTCTACACAAACTCTCCAGGATGTGCTGGTTGGCTGGTTTAAACCGTTGATCACACTGCAGATCTGTGTTCCTTTACCCCTAAGAGCTCTGGTCTGCTTGCTAAGCAAAGATACTAGGCTGTTCTGTTTCTCATAGAAACGTGTAGATCTGGGCTGTATAGATGGTTCAGCTGGCATACCTTTAATTCCAGCACTCAGGAGGTAGAGTCAGGCAGATCTCTTTAAGTTCAAAGCCAGCCTGGTCAACTTAGCAAGGACAGCTAGGGCTACATAGTGAGACCTGTCTCAAAATAAAGAATTAAAAAATATATAGTTAGTTAATTTATTAGTTAGTTAACGAGGCATAAATCCCAGCACTCAGGAGGTAGAGGCAAGTGGATCTGTAAGGCCAGCCTGGTCTACAGAGTGAGTTTGTTCCAGGATAGCCAGGCTACACAGAGAAACTCTGTCTTAAAAAAACAAAATAGCGCTTGGGGATTTAGCTCAGTGGTAGAGTGCTTGCCTAGCAAGCGCAAGGCCCTGGGTTCGGTCCTCAGCTCCAGAAAAATAATAATAATAAAAATAAATAAATATATATATAATTAGATATATTACATATAAATATATGATGTTTTCTACTTTCACTAGTTATTCACATTACCCAGGTTTCTATTTTTCCTTCTGACCCCTGGCCCACACTGGATTTAGTTGACGTGTCTCTGACAGCTGGGCTGTCAACCCCTTCCTCAAGGTCACATCCCAGTTATGCGTTTGAGGCAGGAATACTTAACAATGTGTCCTTATCTTTGATGTCATTTCATTTCACTATTGGTGACATTGCTTTTGATCTTTTGGTTAAAGCGCTCCTGGGAGGTCTCTGCAGCCTTGTGGGGGTGGAAACTGTCCCTGGCTGCAGCGTGTAGAAGAGACCAGGACAGGAGTGTTGGGGGCAGTGGTTTGGGGAGGGGGCACTGTTTTGCCCAAGGCATGCAATATTTGTCTGGTTTTGGTTTTTTGAGACCAAAAAACAATAATACTTGTTTCTCTGTGTGTCGTGGAACTTGCTTTATAGACCAGGCTGGCCTCAAACTCAGAGGTCTACCTGCCTTTGCCTCCAAGTGCTGGGACTAAAGTCGTGCGCCTCCATGCTCAGTCCTAAGCGCACAATTTATAAGGACCAGAATGGGGACTAGAAGACAGAGATCCTGATGTCTACAGCTTTGTTCCTTTCATATTGCTAACTCTTAGGAGTCCGTGGTGATTCAGTCGAATACAAGGATTAAGTGTCAGCATCTCAAAGAAGGCTAGGAGGCTGGAGAGATGGCTCAGTGATTAAGAGCACAGGTTGCTCTTCCGGAAGACCTGATTTCCATTCCTACCTAGCACCCACATGGTGGCTCAAAATACAGGCTAAGGACAGTCACTGCCCAGCAAAGCTTTAACTGTGGTTAAGGCCTCCTGAGTATGGCACTACATCATCCCTCAGGGTGCCTTGCTGATTTACTCAATTCCACATGCTTCATCCTAGGAGGTTTTTGTTTTTGTTTGTTTGTTTGTTGTTTTGAGACCGAGTCTCACTATATAGCCTTGGCTGGACTAGAACCCTCTACATAGACCAGGTTGTCTTCAAACTCACAGAGTCCACTGGACTCTACCCCATGCTGGCATTAAAATTGTGACCATTATTGGGTGGTGGCACACGCCTTTAATCCCACCAGGCAGAGGCAGGCAGATCTCTGTGAGTTCGAGGACAGCCAGGACTACACAGAGAAATCCTGTCTTGGAAAAAAAAAAAAAAACTGAGCACCATGCCTGGCTAGCTTTTTTTTTTTTTGGACAGGATCTCATGTACTGGGCTGACTAACCTGGAACTCACTTTGTAGTACAGGATGACCCAGAACTACTAGTCCTGCCTCCGTCTCCCAAGTGCTAGGTTTTCAGACAGGTCTTATTGCACTCTACTTGTCTTAGAAGCTTTTCTAGAAACTGCACCATCAAGTACAGCATGCATGGTTCATTTATGTTTGGTTTTGCCTTGCCTGACACATGGCCAGACTCACTGTTCATCAGTAAAACAGTTGTAGTTCTGAGATACCTAGCAAATAAACTCAAAGAGGAATGAAGATCAGTATTTCAGTATTTTTTTTTTTTTTTTTTCAAGACAGAGTTTCTCTGTGTAGCCCTAGCTGTCCTGGAACTCACTTTGTAGACCAGGTTGGCCTCGAACTCCGAGATTCACCTGCATCTGCCTCCCAGGTGCTGGGATTAAAGGCATGCGCCACCACTGCCCAGCCAGTATTACTATTTTAAGACAACAATGTTTTCTTTTTTATTGACTTTACTTTATGTCTGTGTCTGCACTTGAAGGTGTCCATGTGTGGAAGTCAGAGGACAGCTTTTAAGAGTCCGTTCTCACCTTCTGCCTTATAGAAGCAGGAGTTCTCAGTTCTGCTGTGCTGTGCTGTGTACTCCAGGCTGGCTGGCCTGTGAACTTCAGACAGCTCTGTCTGGCTCTCTCCCCCATCTCCCCGTAAGAGTGCTGGGATTCCAGATGTTCATCACGTGTCCAGCTTTCCACATGGGTTCTTTTGTTGTCAGTACTCTCACCCAGTGAGCCACCTCCCCAGCCCATGAGGATTATGATTGTGGCAAGGAACCCAAACTGCCTGGTGTTCCCGGCAAGGTAGTACACTCCTCTAATCCCAGGACTTGAGAAGGGAGGTGGGAGGGCCAGGGATTTAAGAGCCGCTTTGGCTGCCGAGTAAATTTGAGGCCAGACTGGCTACATGAGACCCTCTTGTTTTAACAAAACCAATCCTTCCCTCACCAAAAAGAAAAAGAGAAACATACTTGATGGTAAACGTTTCTAGGGGGGCAGATGTGAATACGATGAGAGGCCCGTTCATGCCCGTGTCTGGGATGAAGGGCACAAAGGAAGGATAACGGTGATGACTGTGGCCAGGCAGACAGAAAATGTCTGTTGATGATGGCAGGAAAGTGGTCCCTGGAGAGCCTTCCTTCTTTGTGTAAAATCTACATCAAAATTACCATTTTAATCTTCTACATGCCATTTTTTAACATACCATCCTGTGGCATTAAATACATCTGTACTCTCCAGAGCTATGACGCCTTCCCCGCTGAAATTCTGTACCCATTCAACATAGCTCTCCCATGCTCCACTGCTTCATCCCTTGGCATCCACCACACCATTTTTCCACGTCTGTTAAATCGGTAGTTGTAGATATTTCATATTAGCTGGACAATAGAGTATTTGTTCTTTCTTGTGTAGCTTATTTCATTTAGAATGTCTTCAAAATTCATCCATGTCAAAGCACAAAAGAATTTCATTCTTTTTAAGCTCTAGATGCTAGCCCAAAAATGCTTCATTTTTATGAGTCCATTCATCCATTGATATACTTTTTAATCTTTGTTTGTTTGTTTTTTGTTTTGGTTTTTCGAGACAGGTTTCTCTGTGTAGCTTTGCGCCTTTCCTGGAACTCGCTCCGTAGACCAGGCTGGCCTCGAACTCACAGAGAACTTTTTAATTTTTTAACCTTTGTTTTTATTTGATGTGCATGTTTTCCCTGCATATATGTCTGCACACCATGTGCATGCAGCACTTGTGGCAGCCAGAAGAGGATGTCAGGTCCCCTTGGACTGCACTTATATAAGGATGTTAGTGGCCATGTGGATGCTGGGAATCAAATCCGGGTCCTCTGGAAGGGCAGCCAGTGCTTTCAGTGGCTGGGCCATTTCTCCAGCCTCCCACTGATGAACTTTTGGGTTGTTCTCACTTTACGGTTATTGTAAATAATGCTCCTGTGAACATTGACATACAAATGCCTGTTTAAAGTTGCTATTTTCAGTTCTCTTAAGTGTATACCAAGGAGTGAATTTGCCAGGTCATATAGTAATTTTGGGATGTTTTGGGGGGGGGGTGTTAAAATATTTTTTTTTTTTTTTAAGATTTATTTGTTATTTTTGTTTTGAGACTGGGCCTCACTTTGTAGCCCTGGCTGTCCTGGAACTCACTATGGAGACCAAGCTGGCCTCAAACTCACAGATATCCTCCTGCCTCTGTACACCACTATTCCCAGCAGAGATTTTATTTATTCTTATGTATATGAGTGTTTGTCTGGATATACATCTACGCACCTCATATGTGTAGTGCCTACAGAGGTCAGAAGAGGGCATGGGATCCCCAGGACTGGAGTTAAAGAAGGTTGTGAGTCACCATGTGGGTGCTGGGAATTGAACCCCAAGGCTCTGGAAGAGCAGCCAGTGCTCTTAACCGTGAGCCATCTCTCCAGCCCCCATATACACACGACTTTTAAAAATAAGGACTGGAAAGATGGCTAGGTGGTTAAGATCACAGGTTGTTTTTACCGAGGACCCAGATTCGATTCCCAGCACCTACAACATGGCTCACAACCCTCCATAACTCCAGTTCCAAAAGCTCCTATAACCCTCTTCAGATCTTGGGCACCAGACACATGTGGTGCACACACATATATACTGGCAAAATGTTCACACACATAAAACACATTTTAGAGTTTTTAATAATTATTTGTATATGTGTGTGGGGTGGAGAGAGAGGTCCCCACTGTGAGTGCCGTGAGGGCAGAAGATGAGGTGTCAGCCCTAGAGCTAAGTTCCAGGTGGTTAGGAACTATCAAGCAGTAGCATTCTTAACTGCTGAGCCATCCGCCCAGCCCGTTTGTGTTTTTTGTTTGCCGTACTGGGGATGAACTTAGGGCCTCCTTCATGTTATGTAGGCCACCCATGCTACATTCCCTTCCTGTGTGTTTAAGTTGTGAAGAACTGGTCTCTTTCCCACAATGCATATATCATTTCATATCCCCACTAGCCAAGTGCCAATGACCCCATTTCTCTGCACCCCACTGACACTTGTCTGTGTTTTGTTTTCAACAATAGCCATTCATTGAGAAGTTCAGGAGATTTTTAAAGCCTAAGGTAGACCACAAAGAGAACTTTTTCTTTGGGGCAAGAAGAGCTCAACGTTTGCAAGGGTTTTCGGGATGCTCGTCCGCCCTCATCACAGGCTTCCCAGAAGTCTAAAGCTCTTCAGGTCAGCCCAGGAACCTGTCCCTGACCTCTGCTTCTGACCTCCTCCTGGCTTCTCCCCTGCAGGTGCCTGGCTGCAGCAAGCCATGCTCTGAGCCATGCCCAGACCGGGACAGCCTCGCCCATCGTCTGGGCCTCCTCGCTTGGGTCCCTGGGAGAGGCCAACAGAGCTATGCCTGGAAACCAATGATGAGCGCTCCCAGCCCCCACCAGGCCGCCGCACCCGCAGGGCGGACCCCAAGGACCCTGGCCACCATGGGCCAGAGAGTATCACCTTCATTTCAGGCTCTGCAGAACCGGCCACTGAGCCCCCAACCTGCTGCCTCCTCTGGCGCCCCTGGGGGTGGGACTGGTGCAGGGCTGCCTTCTGCTTCCGCCGCTGCAGAGATTGCCTGCAGCGCTGTGGGGCTTGTGTGCGGGGCTGCAGCCCCTGCTTATCTGCTGCGGATCCCACTGAGGGGTCTGCTGAAGTCACTTGGGTCAAGGAGAATGGCGTGCCACCCAGCCCGGACTGTGCACCTCCCAGCCGCCGGGATGGCCAGCGGCTCAAGTCCAGCATGGGCAGCAGCTTCAGCTACCCTGACGTTAAGCTCAAGGGCATTCCGGTCTACCCCTACCGCCATGCCACCTCCCCGGTCCCTGATGCGGACTCCTGCTGCAAGGAGCCCCTGCCTGAGCCTCTTCCCACACGGCACAGCCTGCCAAGCACCCTCCCCAGCAGCCCCCGCGGCTCCGAGGAGTATTACTCCTTCCACGAGTCGGACCTGGACCTGCCCGAGATGGGCAGTGGCTCCATGTCGAGCCGGGAGATCGACGTGCTTATTTTCAAGAAGCTGACAGAGCTGTTCAGTGTACACCAGATTGACGAGCTGGCCAAGTGCACGTCGGACACTGTGTTCCTGGAGAAGACCAGCAAGATCTCAGACCTGATCAGCAGCATCACGCAGGATTACCACCTGGACGAGCAAGACGCCGAGGGCCGCCTGGTGCGCGGCATCATTCGTATCAGTACCCGCAAAAGCCGCTCCCGCCCACAGACCTCGGAGGGGCGCTCAGCCCGCTCGACTGCCCCTGCCGCTGCCCCCGACAGTGGCCATGAGACCATGGTAGGCTCTGGCCTCAGCCAGGATGGTAAGTGGGCCCAAGTAGGAAAGCTCTGGCTATAGGAGGGCTGGGGTGGGTTCTTTGTGGGTTTACCCTTGGCCAGCCGACACATCTCTAAACTCTTGGGCACAGGGAAGCTGAAAACTATGGGGAACATGCAGACTCCGAGAGCTTTGGCCATTGCAGTGTCCCCAGCATCCATCTACCCATCCATCGCGTCCATTGTGTTGGCCACTGCACTGTCCCCAGCACCCACCCACCCACCCACCCTCCGCGTCTGTTGTGGTGGCCACTGCAGTGTACCCAGCATCCATCCACCCACCCACCCACCCACCGCGTCTGTTGTGGTGGCCACTGCACTGTCCCCAGCATCCATCCACCCACCCACCCACCCACCGCGTCTGTCGTGTTGGCCACTGCAGTGTCCCCAGCATGTGTTTGTTTGTTGCGTCTGTCAGGCTCCTCCTTCCCCTATTACTTCTTGGCAAAGCAGCTCCCGAGCCTGGCCTAAATAAGGGCCTAAAGCTCAAGAATTTGGACCTGTGCATTAAGCAAGAAAGGCTAATGATGGGAGTTCACGCTTGTATTCCCAGAACTCTAGAGGCTCAAGAAAAAGGTCTGCCAAACATTCTAGGCCAGCCTGGGCTATAGTGACCTTGTTTCGAAAAACAAACAAAAACCCAAGAATTTGAGCCACTGACCTGGCCTAGCCGAAGTCCCACCTGCCCAACACACACACACACACACACACACACACACACACACACACACACACACACACACACACACACCTTTTAAGCTTATTTCTCTAGCCTGTGTATAGTAAGCACCCTTCTTCACTGAGCTGCAGTAGGAACTGAGCTTTATAAAATATAATGACCACTGCTTATTCATATTTCCTCCCTAGAACTGACAGTGCAGATCTCCCAGGAGACAACAGCCGATGCCATCGCCAGGAAGCTGAGGCCATATGGAACCCCAGGTGTGGTCCTGACCTGAGCAGAGGGTGGGAAACTATACCAGGGGCCCTTCGGATGACCTTCCAGCTTCCTTTGGGGTGGGTGAGGATGGGATCAGAAATGGAAAAAGGCCTGAGCAACCACATACCCACTGCAACCTTGGAGCTGGCTTGAAGCGAGGTTCCCGAATAGAACTCTTAGTGATCAGGGAGTGAGGTGGACAGAAGGCCATCCTGCCTGCAGCTACGAAGCTCCCTTGATTTCTCCTGCCATCCTCTGGGCCTTCACCAGACAGCTGCGGGGGTTTGAACATCGGGAGTGGTCTGCCCGGGCTGTGATGGCTGACCAGGCTCAGGCCTGCTCTGTTCCACCCAGCAGGTTTCTCCCTGGCTGTGGGCCTTGGCTGAGCTCCTTCCCCTCTCTGAGCCTCTGCTTCCTCCTCCAACTAGGGTACCCAGCCAGCCAAGACTCGTCCTTCCAGGGCACGGACACAGACTCTTCAGGGGCACCCCTGCTGCAGGTCTACTGCTAACCCCCAATGGCCCGGCACTCACAGCCCCTCTTGGAAGAAGCGTAGCCAGCGGAGTGGAAGAACCAGGACCCCTTTGTGTGGAGGCCAGACACTGAGCCTAGCAGTGACCTCTGGCTTCTGCTTCTGCTGAATGATTTAGACCATGTACATTTCACAGGGCCATGGTGCCCCTGTCCTCTGCCTCTTCAGCTGAACTGACTGCTGCCTGGGCCTGTTTCTTCCTGTGGCCTGAAAGCACAGCCTTGGGAAGTAGCTTCCCAGTTCCATTCCCATGTCACCCCCAAGCAATTATGGAAACTATGTAGGTAGCATGGCCTCTATATGTGATTCTCTGGGCAGCGCCCACTTGTTACATTGCTGAGCAGTTTGGATCGGATCTTGGATGTTCTGTATTGTTAACATGACCATTGTTGCAAGTATATACACCTGCCTGTCGTCAGGGTTACACGGTCTTCCTGTTCAGCATTGTGGAGTAGGACAAGGTGGGGCCAGGCGGACTGTGGCTTCCCTTTGTCTGGACTGCCAGTCCCCCAGTCTTAAGTACCTGTCACTTGTCAGTGACCCCTCACCTCTCCCTGGTGCTGAGACAGCACTCTGGTTCTCACCTTATCTTGCTCTCGCAGCTAGCACCTGGCACCAAACCTGGGGCCTGAGCTCACAGAGGCAAAAGCAGACTCCCCTTTTATGGGCACCGTGGCTAGCTCCATCCAGGGCCCTTAGCTGCTCTTACAGGGGCTGGTTAGGTCTTGGTAGACCTAACATCACAGCTACTTGAGAGAGTGAGGCAGAAGGATCCCAGTACAGGGCCCGCTAGGTTAGTGGGCTTGAAGTTAGCCAGGGCAGTTCTTCAACCATTACCGCAAACAAAGAAAGGCCCAGCTTACGTTTCAGCAAGCCCTGGGCTGGCTAGCTAGCCCAGTGACCACAGGCTAGCCCAGTGACCACAGGCTAGCAAAGGGGGTTATTCTTTCTCAGCTTCTTCCTTTACAGACATTGTTTATTGTATGTTCAGGCACCCTTTGAAAAGGGGTTAACTATCATTTATCTGGTTTCCTAAGGGACAGATGGCCCCCTGGGGCTGTGACCACAGGACCAGGTGGAGCTATAGAAATCCAACTGGCCCCTGGGAGCTGCTGTTATCCAGATCTAGGCATGAAAAGAATGACCAGGTAGGGGTGTGGCTCGGTGTTGCCTTGCATGTGCGGGGTCCTGGCTTTGATCCCTCGCACTGTAAGGGGGAAAACTGTGTTCACCTGTGATCTCACCTAGGAAACTGCCAAGAGGATTACCGAGTTCAAGACTAATAGGGATACATACCAAGACTCCTCAAAAAGGGGTAAAGAGGTACAGCACCCACACGGCAGCTCACAGTCATCCCTAACTCCAGTTCCAGGCACTCCGATGCCCTCTTCTGACTGCTGTGGGCACCAGGCACACACATGGTCCATATACATAAATACAGGAAAACACTCGTTCACTTAAATCTGTAATTTTTTTAAAGGAAAAGATTACAGGACAGGGAAACCAGAGTAAGCGTTAACAGTCCTAAACTCCAGCCGCGGCCCAGAAACCAATTTCCCAACAGCTCTGTGAAGTACTATTTACATTCCCAGGAAAAAGTTTATCAAAACAGCTTGGTGCTCACTTTAACCTGCATGGCCCTGCATGCAGCGGCCCTACCCTCTGGTGGGAGCAGAGGCTCCAAGGGCCAGGTGTGAGCACAAGTACCTCCTCGGCCTTTCTGCATAGGACAGGTCAAAGACAAACAGTGGGCTCCACTGGACTGTCCCTTGCCTTCCCAGCTCCCTTCCCTATGCACTGTCACCCGGCTTCGCCGACAGTCCAGTCTGACTACTTCCTTCTGGACTCGGCTCCTGGTACTAAGGACAGCTGCTGTTAGATCCTGTTGGCTCACGGGTCCCTTTGGGAGTCCGTAGCCAGAAAGACTCCCCTTTGCTCAGAACCACATGTGGCAGGTGAGGTGGCTCAGAGTGGAAAAGCACTCACACAGATCTGGCAATCTGAGTTCCATCCCTGAAGTTCATGGAAACATGGAGAGAACTGAGCCACAAAGCTGTCCTCTGAACTTCATACATGTGCTGTAGCACATGTGCACACACAATAAAAACTGAAACAGGGCCCAGTGGTAGTGGTGCACGCCTTTAATCCCAGCACACAAGAAGCAGAGGCAGGTGGATCTGAGTTTGACGCCAGTTTGGTCTACAGAGTTCGTTCCAGGATCGCAAAGGCTACAGAGAAACCCTGTCTCTAAACAAATAAATACCTAAAACCTGTGTTACAGTCCTCCCTAAATCATAAGGGGAACGGAGATCCAGAATCAAGAACCTGCCCTAGTGGGTAGAATTCTACACAGCAGAATCTGGGCGAGTAGCCAAAACCCCAGCAGCAGCTAGAGAGGGCTAAAGGGAGGACACGGGAGGAGCAGGGTAAATAGTTTTAATGTGTAACAGGCCAAACGGGGAGGAGAGGACCCCCAGGACCCAGCCCTTCTCCGGTGAAGCCCCGGAGCTCACATGCCCGGGAAGTCCCATGCCTGCCCCAGCCCTAAGGTTCCCAGGTCCCAGGAAAAGGTGGGAGAGGAAATTTAGGGGCCAATCCCACGAGTTCAGGAAGGCAAGCACAGGAGTTAGTTGAATTTAGCTTTGGAGAAATCCATCTCTGGGTGCTGATCCATGAACCTGGGAAACAGAAGTGTAAGAGTGAAGCAAGCTGTCCACCCCAAGCTAGCCTATTTCCAGTCCTGACACTGGGCCTAACCTCCTCAGAACCCTGAAGAACCCGGGGCCAAGCCTCGTGGGGCCTGAGAGCTGAAGCCCATTTGAACCCTCAAGGATGAAGTGGGAGTATCAGCAGCGGCTCCAGTTTCCAGTAGGTGGCGATGACCTATTCTTACCTATTGCTTCCTACTCTTAAGGTGGCCTTGTCCTGGAGGTGACCCTGGCAAGCAGTCAGGGTAGGCAAGCCAAGGCCACAGAACCATGAACTTGGCTGGTTCATGCTGGAAGGGGGCAGGGCAGTCTAGAGTCCCATTCAGTGGCACGCTGTCACCACCCAGGCCTAAGTCCCCAGGGCAATCCTCCTATCCCCAGGTTGCTTACTTCTTCAGGATCTCCTGCTTCTTCTGCTCATCAGAGGTGGGCAAGCCCATGGACTTCTGTCTTTGGTCATACATCATCTTCTCCACCATGCTGCGAGTCTCACTGTCCAGGTCTGACAGCTAGGGAGAGGCAGAGAGAGGAATGAAGAATGCACTGGCCTACCTATCCCCCCAAGCGCCACAAAAAAGCTTCCGAGCCAAATAGGACTCACCTTGGAGTTTTCAGGGTTAATCTTCTTGGTATTGATTTCAGGGTCACTGGTAACCAAGCGGTTCCACCATTCCATTTTATTGATCTGAGAGGAGGCAGAGGGAGACATCCATGGGAAGGAAAGCTCTATGACCCAGGGATTACACCTCAACCCTTTTAGAACTAAACTCTCTCCCATCCACATCTGTATCCAAGCCCCATGCAAGGCCTGTGCTGGGACCAGGGGTATAGAAGAACCAGACTTCTGTCCACGCAGAGGCCAACAGCTACAAATCAATGCACCACAGCAAGAAGTGTGCGGTGGCCACTCAGCGTGGAGGAGAGAGGCTAGAATAACACATGGCGGTTCACAACTGTCTGTAACTCCAGTCCCAGGGGCTCTGACACTCTCACACAGACATAGATACAGGCAAAACCCCAAGGTATGATAAATAAATCTTTTGAAAATTTAGAAAAAAGCAAAGAACGAGAAAGGAGATTCTGGCTGGGAGGAAAACCAAGTAGAGGCAGCCGAGCCACCGTCTGTGTCGGGGAAGCTGTCTTTGGGCTCTGACCCTTTCCAGACACTGCCTTTATTTTCCGCAGTAAACGCCCTACCTCTAGGAAGGCAGTGTAGGAGACAACGTCACTTCATGAGGGCAAACTACATTCTGTTCACTGCTCTCCAGTCCTTAGAACAGTGCCTGGCACACAGTAGGTGTTCAAGCATGTGTGGAACTGACCCCACGAGCAAGCATGATGGGAAGGAAGAGGCTTGGCGTACAAGAGTGCTCAGCCTGCCTCTACCCACCCGGCGCCCAGCGAGGCACACAGCTGAATGGAAGCTGTTTCCTGACCACACGGTAAGGGCAGAGAGAGGAGTAAGTCCCCAAGGCCTGCCACACAGCCAGCGGGGACGAGGGGACACCCCCCCCCCTCCCGGCACCGTCGGCACCCAGGCCGGGCGGGGCCTCCCCTGCCTTCTTACCTTCTCCAGATGAACGGTCACCACCTTGCCGTCCTCGATGAGCCACGAACTCTCCTCCACCTTGACTTCATTGTACAGCTCGCCGTCAATCAGCGGGGGCTGCCCTTTGAGGCCCACCCGGAGGTGCCGCCGCTGGATGTCCACCACCACGTCCTTCCCCTTCAGCCGGAAGCTGACTCGGAAGGGCACCGCCAGATCTAGCTCCGACAGGGTCTGCGTCCAGCGGTAGTTGGGCAGGTCAGCCCCGTTGCCTAGGTTGGGCTTCAGCTTTCCTCTGTCCTTCTCATCTTCCTCCTCTTCCTCCTCCTCAGCATCCTGCTCACAGTCAGGGGTGCTCAGTGACTTACCTGACAGACCAGACTTCCACCAGGCCAGGCCCGGAACTGCCACTGGACGTAACAGTCACGAGAGCAGACCTAAGCATGGCAGACCCACACACCCCGGACCACTGGGAATCAAGATAAAACAGGTCCTGATCTCTGCCAGAAGGGCTCAAAATGTATCGTGATAAAGGATATATGGGGGAGCCCACTGACCCTCAGCCCACCCTTCAGGGTGCCCTCTGAGTTGTATGCATTTTTTTGTTTGGTTAGTTTTTGGTTTTGGTTTTTTGAGACAGGGTTTCTCTGTATAAACAGTCTTGGCTGTCCTGGAATTCACTCTGTAGACCAGGCTGGCTTCAAACTCAGAGATCCGCCTGCCTCTGCCTCCCAAGTGCTGGGATTAAAGGCGTGCGCCGCTGCCACTGCCTGGCGGGACTTGTGAGCATTTTAAGAAATATTTTATGTCTATGAGTATTTTGCTTGCATGTATGTATGTGCACCATGTACATGCTTGATACCCACAGAGTACAGAAGAGGGCATCTAATTGAAGTTAGAGATGGCTGTGAACCTCCATGTGGGTGCTGAGAACCAAACCTGGGACCTTTGCAAAAGCATCAAGTACTCCTAACCACGGGCCCTCTTTTCAGCCCACCTGTGGGTGTTCTTGTCCCAGTCTTAAGGCCAGTTACCAAAAAAGTATCACCATTATCCTAAACAGTGTCTTACTACATAACCTGGCTGACCTAGAACTCAGAGATCCGCATGCCCCTGCCCCTGAGTGCTGGCATTAAAGGCTTGTGCCACTATGCCTGGGTTGAAAAAAATACATTGCTTTGAGATAGGTTCTCACTAGATAGCCCATATATACATCAATTTTTCTGCCTCAGCCCCGCAGGTGCTGAGATTACAGATGTGGGCCACCACACTGACTCTGTTCTGTTTTCCATATCTTTGGAGTGGGACCTTGAAGCATGGAAGAGTCCCCAAGGCTAGGGGCAGGGGAGGGTGACGAGGGAATTCTGTTGAAGGGAGGAAGCTGATGCCCACGCCTCCTGCTAGCCTATCTTACCTGCTTCCCTGGTGAGTCGAGGCTGCCATTCTTGAGCTGGACCTCATGATTCTCTGCATCCTTTTTCTGAAGCAAAAGGCACACAGTTGGAACAGAGCCCTACTTCCCAGGGCCAATGTGGTCAGGGATGGGGGCAGAGGAGGGAAGCCCAGCCTGACCTGGTCAATCTCCAGCTGCAGTCTCTCTGCCTCCTCGTCAGTCAGCTCCTTGATCTGAGGCCCAGGGGTCTCTGCCTTGGCCTCCTTGGCCAGCCGGGCTGCCCGCTCTGCCTTCTCCTGCCTCTCAGTCTCCTGCCGCGCTCGCTTCTCTCTCCGGGCCTTCTGTGCCAGCTGGTTGTGATGCTTAAAAGTCTGTGTGATGAGCTAGGGAGGGCAGTGAACCGTCAGAGCAGGGACAGTGTCTTAAGGCCTAGAGACAAAGCCCTGCCGGCCCCTGCCTTGCAAATGCCGTCAGGTGTGTGGCTGTGCCCCGTGAGGACGGTGAGGACGGGGCCGGTAGCTGCTTCTGTTACAAGCAGAACACAAGCTCAGCCCTTTTAGGAAGCCTCCCTAGCACCCAGGTCTACACTGCCTGTTCCCTGACTTTCTCTCTTCCTGCCTATGTCCATCTTGGGCACACAGCCCCAGATGGCAGCACTCAAAAAGTCCCACCCAGAATCAGCAAGTAGACCCCTCCCAAGGGAAGAGGCCATTTTCCTTCCTAAACAGAGAGCTTCTGATTTCAAGTCCTTTCTTGTCCACTGAGTGAGCCTCCCATGATGCTTCAACCCCAGGACCTGCTAGATGCCCTTCCCGCCCCCCACCCCCCCACCCCAGGCTAGCCCCATGGCACCTGACCCTGAGTCACCCCATCTCTCTCTAAACGCAGCCTCGGCATATGCTGTTCTCACCTAGAATGAGGTCTTCGTCTTACTGGCCAGTCTCCAGGACCAGCTCAAATGTCTCTTGAGTTTTACCTAGTGGACTCTGAACAGACCCTTGGAAAATGCAAGTCAGGCCACCCACACTCATACACAGTGCACACCTGAGGTCTCCCAGGGCAGCCACCCCACCTACCCCAGGATCAGTGCTCAATAAGCCACCTTCCAAGCATCCCTGACCCTAAGCTGGAGGGAGGAAGCAGTCACAGAAGTCACCCTTGCCTCCCACACCCAAGGGTCTGCCAAATGTTCTTATCAGCTGTGACTCTCCCTCCCAACCCCCAGCCCCATGCCATGCTGGGCAGCTTCAGACTCTGCAGAGCGCCAGCAGGTTCAAGAGCTATGCTGGGTGTGAGAGAGAGGAGGCGCTCAGAGGCCATGCTGCCGTGGGGAGGGACAGCAGGTCAGGAATCAACAGCAGCAGAGGCTTGTTCCAGCACAGGGCCTCGTCCCCAGTTTCTAATCACGGGGACCTTGAACTCAAGCCATCTGACAATCACTGGCCAAGGAGGGGCAGGGACAGGGCCCTCGCCTCTTCCAGCCCATAAATCATGTCACAATCCACTTGTCCTATGACTTCCTCGCCGCTGGAGGTTAAAAGAGGGCAGATGAGCCACCAGCAAAGTCAGGGCCAAGCAGAGCAGCAGCTGACCCTTCTTCCCAGTCCCCTCCCACCAAAGGGCACGCTAACGGTGGTCTGTGCAGGGGCCGTGAGGGTCACTGACATGTGGCTGGGAGCCACAGGCTAGCGGGTGAGAGAGTGAGGCATTCTGGGCCTGGTGGGTTGAACACAGGTGTTTTCTTGTCAGAGCTGACAGGGACAAGAATGGTTCCTAGTCTGGCAGAGGACTGCAGTCACCCACACCCAACCCAAAGGCACCAGCGCCTGACCCTGACCACCCCCAGGGTCAGTAACACATTCAAGCAGTGGACTAGAGGCCCGCAGCTGCTCAGGGAGGGGGTCTGTCTCTTGGCCCCGCCTAACCCCATCTTTCTCCCTTTTCCAGACCGGGTTGGGAGTGCATACCTGACCCCTGCCCTCTCTTAACTTCCAGGATGCCCCACAGGCCCCAGAAGACTGAGAGGTCTCAGTGGGGAGAGGTCTAGAGCTGGGGTTGGGGAGGGAACAGGCAGAACCAACCTGGCTTCTTTCCACCCTTACCTGTGGTGGATATGTGTACACTGTGTGAAGATGTGTCACTGTGGTTGGTCTAATAATGAGCTGAATGGCCAATAGCTAGGCAGGAGAGACTAGGCGGGATTTCCAGGGAGAGAGCTCTGGGAAGAAGAGAGGCAGGGAGATGCCAGAGAGACCCTGAAGAAGTCTTTCCAGAAGAGGTAACCGAGCCACGTGACAGAATGTAGATTAATAGAGACGGACTAATTTAAGTTATAAGAGCTAGTTGGGGAAAAGCCTAAGCTAAGGCCAAGCTTTCATAATTAATATGACAAGAAAGCTTGCTACACTCACCTACCCCACAAACCAGTACCCCAGCATCTTTCTCCTTGGAAGTTCCTCATTTTCAGTGACAGCAACAGCTATCCAAGTGACCAAGGCCAGAGAAGAGTCATTTAGGAAGACCCACCTGGGGCTGGAGAGATAGCTCAGTAGTTAAGAGCACTGCCTGCTCTTCCAGAAGTGCTGAGTTCAACTCCCAGCAACCACATGGTGGTTCACAAACATCTCTAGTGGGATCTGATGACCTCTTCTGGCATAAAGTTGTACATGCAGCTAAAGCACTCATATACATAAATAAATAATAAAATCTTTAAAAAAAAAAAAAAAAGGAAGATCCACCTGGTACCAGCCTTAAGGCCATGGCTGCTTCAGGCTGAGCTGTCTCCCCTCCACAAGGTCCGGGCCTCCAGAAGCAGCCTTTCACAGAATGGCCCACTACCTCCACATGCGGCCTCTGACTCAGCCTCTGCCAGGGCCTTCTATCTGACCTGCAAAGCGCAAGCATGCGTGCATGCAACTTTTTCTTTGAGTAACTTCCACAGCTCTGCATTTGCTATCTGTTGCTCCCTTTACCTGGGACAGCCTTGTTCAATCCAAGAACAGTCTTCTTCAATCCAAGAACAGCCTTCTTCAATCCAAGAACAAGGCTCTTAACTGCACCTCACCATGCGGTCGGCACCTCCCTCACTTGAGTGGAATCAGGAGGGCTGTGTCTCATGCCCTCTGAAGCCGGATCCTGCCTGACCTCTCTCCGGAGCATCTCAAATACCTCAACCATTTTTCTGAACGTAGAGTAATTTTACAAAACACCTCTCCTTAAGCTGCTGACTGGGAAGTGTATCTGTTCCAACATTCACAGAATAAAGGCAGAATCAACGACACAGCCAGGCATGGTGATTCCACTCCTGTAATCCCAGCACCCCGAGGCAGAAAGGGGAAGATCAAGCTTAAGGCCATTGTATTCTCCACATCCAGACTTTGACTGGGGGCGGGGGCACGGACACACGTCAGTGGTGCCAAGCCTAAGGGTTAGTGCCCAGGACCACACACAAAATTATTAAACGACAAAGAACTGAGTATCCTTTACTGACAGGCAAAGACAGACAAAAAGGAGGAGAAAGACTCACCTAAGCTAGGTTGAGGGAATCAGGGAAGCAGGTGACAATACCACGGTACACCCCAAGATGGAAGAGACAGCAGTTTACATGGGGCCTGGCATGGGGGCTGACAGGGAGTCTCACTCACGCTAGTGTCAAAGCCAAACTGGCCTGTGTCCTTTGACACAGATTTCCCTCTTAACTGACTTGGTAACAACCCTGGAACATGTTTACTCGAGTCCATGAGTTTTAACGGTAGAGAAAAACACCCACCTCATGGGTCACCTTGGAAACACACGAGTAACTATTCTGAAAGCGGTAGTATGGGCACTTCCTGCATGGAAGCAAAGAGTGATGGAAAGCTTTGTGGGGTTTTGTTGTTTTTTTTTACTCTTTGGGGGCCTGCCACCCAGCTCCCAAATAAATCACACAGTCTTATTCTTTCTTATGAATGCCTGGCCTTAGCTTGGATTATTTCTAGCCAGCTTTTCTAACTTATCCAGTCTACCTTTGCCCCTGGGCTTTTACCTTTCTCTTCTTCTGTACCTCTTTTCTTTCCTTTTCATTCCTCATCTGGCTATGTAGCTGGGGGGCTGGCTCCTCCTTTTCTTGCTCCTTGATCCCCCTTCCCCAGAGTCCTCCTCCTATTTATTCTCTCTGCCCGCCAGCCCCACCTATCCTCTCTCCTGCCTTACTATTGGCCATTCAGCTCTTTATTAAACCAATCAGGTGTTTTAGGCAGGCAAAGTAGCACAGCCTCACAGAGTTAAACAAATGCAACATGAAGGAATGCAACACATCTTTGCATCATTAGACAAATATTCCACAACATAAACGAATGTAACCCATTAAATAAAACTCCCCAAGAAAGCTTCTACAAAGAAAGATGGTAGACTATCCTGAAGTGACAGGTCCAGACATGACCACAGCTGACAGTGTCAGAGAGAGACCACTGACTGCTCTGTACTTCCTGCCTGTCTACAATAGAGTGCTGGGAAGAAAAGAAATCAAGCCTGAAGTCCACCTGACAGCATCCAATGATTCTACAGAGCAAAAACTTCAGCTACAACCCACAAGGCAGATGCGAGCTACAGTAAGAAACCAAGTCTCTGTCCCAGGTTCCTGACACAAAGCTCCTAAGTCCTTGGCATCTTCTGTTAGACTGAAACCATGTCTGTTAGAATCCAGTCTGGGGCCAGGCGGTGATGGCGCATGCCTCTAATCCCAGCACTCAGGAGGTAGAGGCAGGTGGATCTCTGAGAGTTCGAGGCCAGCCTGGTCTGCACAGCAAGATCCAGGACAGGCTCCAAAGCTACAGAGAAACCCTGGGAGGGGAGGGGGGATCCTGTCTCAGAGCTCAGGGCCTGCCGGTTGCTAAGAAGACTCAGCAAGCGCTGAGGCTGAACCTTCTAACCGAGTCCCCAGTGGAGGAAGGCAGTGGGGAGACCCTGCAGACTGACGGGATCAACAACAGCCAATGATGGAGTTATCAACCATGCTCACACATGAAATCCCGGAACAATGAAGCCTGAACCATTCCCAGCTGCTGAACATGAAGATCCTGGGAAGAAAGCAAAACCAGAGAGGACGTGGCGGGGCCACACTCTCACACCCTGACACGTGGTCACGTGGTGTACGGCTCTTCCTGTGTGTGTGTGTGTGTGTGTGTGTGTGTGTGTGTGTGTGTGAACCGGCCCAGAACTCACTAGCCCTACTCTCAAACTCAGAGATCCTCCTGCCTCTGCCTCCCGAGCGCCTCCCAGTATCTCTCATAATAAAGCAGTAAGAAGAGCACCTGAAGCGCTGCCCAAGCTCTCGGTCTAATGAGCTCTTAGCAAGCCTGAATCTGAGTAAGTATTAGACTTGAGCGGTATGTCAAAGGATTGGGCTTTTTGTTTAAGATCTCATGCTGGGCATGGTGACACAGGCCTTTAATCCCAGCACTCAGGAGGCAGAAGCAGGGGCATCTCTGAGTTTGAGGCCAGCCTGGACTACAGAGTGAGTTCCAGGACAGCCAAGGCTACACCGAGAAACCCTGTCTCAAAAAACAAAAAACGTGTATGTGTATCTCTCTGAGCTGGTGGTATACACATCTGAGTTCAAGTGCACAGGAAGGCTAAGAGAGGGCATCACATCCCATGACGCTGGTTACAGGCATTTGTGAGCTACCTGATGTGGGTTCCAGGAAACCTCTGTCCTCAGCAACTGCGGCCCTCCCTCTTACACAGAGCCTTCGCTCCAGGCCCCTCCCCCTTTTGCTTATTCCGAATAATGTCTGTTATCAGGAACATAAGCACGTGCAAGCAAATCTTCCCGATCTTGCCCAGAAAAGGAACTGCTGGACACGGTGATGCTATTTTCATACTCCAGGACCACTAGGCTCTTTGCCACGGCAGAGGGGCCACCCGACATCCCCACCGGCTGTGCCTCGTGGTTCCAACTTCCGCACACCTCTGTCAACACTTTGTTACGGTTGTTACCCTCTTTTCAAGTGTGCCAGGCTGGTGTCACACTTGCAGGCCTAGCCACCCTCCTGCCTCGGCCTCCACAGTGACCTTGTGTAGCACCACACACAGCTTTCCTGTCGTTCTGATGGAAGCCATTTGAATGAGTCTGAGGTAGGAGCTCATTGTGATGTGGAGGAAAGGGGTAGCAGAGCTATCTGACACAGGATCTAGTGATGTAGCCCAGGCTGACCACATAGCCAAGGATGGCCCTAAGCTCCTAATCCTTGTGCCACCACCTCCTAAGTGCTGAAACTACAGGCCTGAGCTGCTGTGTCTGTAGTTTTTTTTTTTTAATTTTTGCTTTCTTCTTTGAGATGGGGTTAGATCTGAATTCACTATGTAGCATAGGCTATCCTCAAATTCAGTGCTAGGATTACAGGCATGTACCACCATGCCTGGTTTTAAGCTTCCAATTGTAATGTCTAGCCACTCATCCCCCAGCCAGATAATCGGTAAAAACCTGGTGGGTGGAGGATGACTCAGGGATGGACGCCAAGCTTACACAGATGGTCTCCATGGTGTTCTTCTACAACTCAGCCCGGGACTCTGCAGAGTGTAAACCACCCCTGAGCCAACTTCCTCATCCATACAATGAACCTGCTCAGGGACCACAGGAAGCTCTCAGGACCCAGCCAGGGGCAGGGCCTCAGTGACAGCTCATTCCCTTCCCCAGCCCTCAGCCTGCGTGCATTTGTGCATTCGGCTTACACAAGCAGGCGACCTTCCTTCCCAGCACCAAACCCAGCCACGGAGAAGGATCCCCAGCACTCACCTTCTCTGCCATCCCCTCTTCTCCTCCAACGAAAAAGTCTGTTTTGCGTCGAAGGAAGCTGAAGAAGGTATTCACAAGCTGAAAGACAGAGGGGGAGGCTGAGGACTGGGGCTCAGGATGGGGGCCTCAACTGCAGCAAGGCCCTAGTTTAGGGGAGAACTTGAACTTGAGCATTCCCTCTGAACCTCCCACCTGAACAGCCAGCCTCCCTACCAAGTATCTGAGTCCTTTCTGCCAGGACCTTCAACCTGAAACACAAACTCATTTCGTGTGTGTGTGTGTGTGTGTGTGTGTGTGTGTGTGTGTGTATGTGTGTATGTGTGTGTGTGTGTATGTGTGTATATGTGTGTATGTGTGTGTATGTGTGTGTGTATGTGTATGTGTGTGTGTATGTGTGTGTGTGTGTGTGTGTGTGTGTGTGTGTGTACATGCATATCCACCTTCACAGTGGTGCCGGCCCCAGCCAGCCGCTCTTCCTCCACTCCCGGGACTTGAATGCCCGAACAAAGTCTTCACCACTGGACAGGAAAGCCCATCTAATGTCTAGAGATGGCTCAGTGGGTAAGGCCCCTGTTGTGCGACCCTGACCACCTGGGCTGTTGCCCAGAACCCACACTAGAAGAAACAACTCCTGAAAGTTCTCATCTAACCGCCACACACATGCTGTGGCGCACACACCCCATATAAACACACATGCACCCGGCGGTGTCAGACACCTTTGATCTCAGCACTCAGGATTAAGAAGCACAGGACTGGACAGAAGACTGAGCCACGAAGAGCACTCCCTGCTCTCGCAGAGAACCTGGATTCAGTTCCCAGCCCTGAGCTGGTCCTTCCTAATCATCTGTAACTCCAGGAGATCTGATATCCTCTTCACTAGATATCCATGGCACCAGAAACACACACACACACACACACACACACACACACACACACACACACTGCACATACACACATGCAGGCAAACCCTCACACACATAAGGTAAAAACAAGTAAATCTTTTTTAAAAAGCAAGCCCTTAGGAGTGTGTGGAACACAAAGGCCAGAGTAGGAATCCCCTGAAACTGAAGTTACAGGCATTTGTGAGCTGCCGGGAATCAAACTCGGGTCCTCTGGAAGAGCAGTATGTGCTCTTAACTCAGCCATCTCTCTGATCCCTATTTTTTTTGTTTGTTTGTTTGTTTTTTGGTTTTTTGAGACAAGGTTTCTCTGTGTAGCTTTGCGCCTTTCGTCGAACTCACTCTGTAGCTCAGGCTGGCCTCGAACTCACGGAGATCTGCCTGCCTCTGCCTCCGAGTGCTGGGATTAAAGGTGTGCGCCACCACCGCCTGGCTCCTGTTGTTTTTGAGACAGGGTCTTACTACATAGCAGTGGCTGGCCTCAAACTCAATTCACAAGCTGAGAGGTGGTGGGACACACCTTTAATCCCAGCACTCAGGAGGCAGAGGCAGGAAGATCTCGAGTTCAAGGCCTGGGCTACAGAGTGAGTTCCAGGGCAAGTTCCAAAGCTAAAGAAACCCTGTCTTGAAACCCCCGCCCCTCGCCCAAAAAAAAAAGCCTGTCTCTGCCTCCCAAGTGCTGGAATTAAAAGTACGCAGCATCACATCCAGCTAAACTTAAAAAAATAATAATAAGGATAAGTGAGTGTGATACTAAATACCTATAAGGCCAATATTCAGGAGGCTGAGGCAGGAGGATCATGGTTTATGGTCACCTTCAGCTATCTAGTGAGACCCTCTCAAGAAAGCAGAGGGTGATTGTATCTGTGTTTTAGTTCTTTTCCCTGTTGCTGTGATTAAAAACAAAAAGAGAAGCCGGGCGGTGGTGGCGCACGCCTTTAATCCCAGCACTCGGGAGGCAGAGGCAGGTGGATCTCTGTGAGTTTGAGGCCAGCCTGGTCTCCAAAGCGAGTTCCAGGAAAGGCGCAAAGCTACACAGAGAAACCCTGTCTCGAAAAACCAAAATATATATATAAAACACCCGAGAAAACCAACTCAAGGGAGAAAGGGTTTATTTTAGCTTAAAGTCCGGGGTTCGGTCCATCAAAGAAGAAGCTTGCGGCAGATGGTCACATGGTGTCCTCAGAAAGCTGAGAGCAACGAATGCTGGTACTCGGTAAAGTCACTAAACTCTTAGGAGCATCTGGCACAGAGGGAGACACTGGGCTCTGGGAGGCACTGGGCTCGTGGAAGACAGACTCTCCCTACAGGAGCCGTGGCTCAGAGGACAGACGGTCAGTCGCCAGCTGATGATGGCAGGCACCTTAGGGTTTAGACTTCACTTTGGTACAACAGCAGTATGCACTGAGTAGAAATGGAATCTATTTGGTCTTTCCTGGGCTATGTGTACAGATGTTGTTGCCTTGCCATCCTGAGCAGCCGGAGTCAGCTCCCAGCCCGACTGATACTCCACCACGAAAGCAAACCGCTAACACTCCACACTGCACTGTACTGCTAAGCTGTGATATTCTGATGGTCCACTGTTAGCGTCGGACTTTCCACTTACGTTTACAGCTTCCTGTTGTTGTTTCGAGACAGGGTTTCTCTGTGTAGCCCTGGCTGTTGTGGATCTCACTCTGTAGACCAGGCTGCCTCTACCTCCTGAAAGCTGGGATTAAAGGCCTGCACCACCATGCCCGGCACCGTTTGTCCTCTCCTACATGACTTATCTCACCATAAAGGTCTTCAAGGTTCATCTATGGTTCTAAATTTGACATGAGAACTTACCCCAGTGTGTGCAACCCCTACTTCTAGGCACTTTCAAGTCATCCAAACAGAAAGTGAACTCACTCCCGAATCTATTTGTGTGTCAGTTTAGGGGAATGGAGACAAGGAGGCTGTTCACATTTGCAGATTTGACACACTCTCTCCCTTCAAGGGATCTAGAAGTCCTTGGTCAACACAATCACCTACAGGAAAGACTTGGAATGTGTAGTGGACTGGTTTTATGTCAACTTGACACAAGCTAAAGTCATCTGAGAGGAGGGAGCCTGAGTTGATAAAATGAAATGCCTCCGTAAGACTGGGCTATAGGCAAGCCTGCAGAGCAGTTTCTTAATTAGTGACTGATGTAGGAGGGCCCAGCCCATCGTGGGATGGCACCACCCCCAGGCTGGTGGTCCCAAGTTCTCCCCCCCACCAAAAAGGGTTTTTCTGTATATAGTTTTGGTGCCTGTCCTGGATCTTGCTCTGTACACCAGGCTAGTCTGGAACTCAGATATCTGCCTGGCTCTGCCTCTCGAGTACTGGGACTAAAGGTGTGCGCCACCACTGGCCAGTGGTCCTAAGTTTTCTACAAAGCAGGCTGAGTAAGCCATGAGGAGCAAGCCAGTAAGCAGCACCCCGCCACGGCCTCCAGGTTCTTGCACTCACTGCTTCTGATGAACTGTTACATAGAACTGTGAGTGAAATCAACCCTTTCCTCCCCAATTTGCTTTTGGCCACGGTATTTCATCACAGTAAGAGTGATGCTAAGACCTAATGGGAAGTTAAATGAAAACCCATCCCCGGAGCCTACCTAGGTCAGGTAGGCTGACTTTGGGTAAACTGTCACTCTATGACCCTCGGGTGCTTAGAGAATGTTAAGTTGTCAGGACTACCATGGGCTTTTCCACCTCTACCAATATTTCACTTGGGGGGGCGGCAATTAACAGCATATGCACCAGCTGATCTTTGTGGTTCATAAGCCACGCCCACAGTGCTAACTAGGTCTGGTCAGTCAACATCACCTATGGGTTATTATATTGGGGTCTCTCTATGTACCCCTGACTGGCTGAGACCTTGCTTATATAGATAGAGCAGGCTAGCCTCTAACTTGTTGTAATTCTGCCTCTTCCTTCCCAGTGCCAGAATTACAGTTATGCACCATCATATCGGACCCCGAGTTATACTTCTGAAATGCTCATCGTATGGCAGCAAGACGGCTCACTGGTAACAGAGACTGCTCCAAGGGCCTGGCACCCAAGGTCATGAACCCGTACAGGTGGCGGGAGAGAACTGGCCCCACGAAGTTGTCCTGACACAAACATACACACAAGAAAAATAACAATACGTTTCTTTGTTTTTGTTTTTTTCAAGAGGGGGTTTCTCTTGTGTAGCTCTGGCTGTCCTGAACTAGTTCTGTAGACTGGACTGACCTCAAACTCAAAAGATCCACCTTGCCCTTATGTGCAAGGTGTCCAAAAAATGCACCTTACTTATGTGCAAAGAGAAATTCTTGCTTTAAAATTATTATTTGGAACCAGTTGTGCCTTTAATCCCAGCACTCTGAAGGCAGAGGCAGGAGGATGACCCTGAATTGGAAGTCACCTTGGTCTATATAACAAGTTGGGCAAGCAGAGGATATACAGCAAGACCCTGACTCAAAAAAACAAAAACAAAACCAAGAACTGGTATTCCTAAATTTCACCTCACAGACTAGGCAACTGAAGCTAGACCATGCGGGACGCTTAACCTAGTAGGAGGCTACTGAGAAGTGTCTACAGGTCTCCAGTTCACTTCCTCGACTGGTGTTTAAAGATGCCACGTGCTGACCTCACCCTGGTTCTCACTAGCCCACGCAGTATGTGATAAGGAGGCCCCACTCTGGTTAAGATGGAAATCACGGCTGGGAGAGTCGGTCCAGGGATGCTCTAGGAAGTAATCATTAAAAGGCAAGAGAAAAGACGCGTGGAACACAGAACGGATGCGGAAGCTCTGGGGCCTCTCTGAGACAACAGAATTGCTCTTGGGGGCCAAGTGCCGGGCACCGATGGCGTGGGACTAAGACTTCGCCCGCGGGGTGGACGGGCCGGAAGCTGGGGCGCGGGGACCCGCGCGGCCGGGGTGGGGGAGGTCTCGGCGATCCACGGCGGAGAAGGGCTGGGGCGCGGGCCACGGCGCTTACCTCCTGCACGCCGCCCTCGTGCTGCTGCGCCATGGCCAGCAGCATGCCGTCGAAGCGCTCCTCCTCCTGCTCCCCGCCCATCGCGCTGCGCTCCGAGCTCCGCACTCGCGCTCTGCGATGCCCGCGCTCCGCACGGTTCGCGTCGGGCCCAACGGTTCCCCTCGCCGGCCTTCCGCAGCGGAGCCGGAAACACGCACGGCCCCGGCCGCCCGGGCCCGCCCTTCCCTGCTCTCTTCCCGCCTCCCCGCCCATCGGTGCCCATTGAGCTCCCGGAACACAGCCCGCTTCACCGGTCATTGGCTAACGGGAGGAGCAAATCAACAGGCGCGACCCGAAAGGGGTGGGAGGGGCTTGCGGCCGCAGAGTTTGGTTTGAGTTGCTATGGTCACCAGATACCTGGGAGCCTTCTAGAAAGCTCCGAGCTCACATCCTTGACAGGGCTGGTAGTTAAGTTTTGATCAAGCAGTGACTTCAACCGTCTTTTCCTACGAGCGGCAGTTGAGACCCAGGAAGAAAGTACTCACCGAAGGGACAACCTACTCCATCATACTGGGCCAAGCTTTTGGAAAAGTGCACAAAACTGTAGTTTGCATAGAGCCCCAGGCTTAGAAACTGTTTGCAGCTGGATGAAGGCTCTTCCCTTACTGTCTGGAAATTCTTAACTTTTCTGGTCTTTTGTTTTATTTTGGTGGTGGGAGTGGTGCTGATGACTTGCTTTGTTTTGCTGTGACAGGGACCGTGTATCGGAGGCAGGACGAACTTGAACTCCTGGTCCACCTGCCTTCATCTCCAAGTACTGAGATGGCCTGTGTGTATCACCTGAAGAGCCCCCCACCCGCGTGTATGCATTTATTTTTTTTTACTTTGTAAACCTGAAAGTGCTGTACTGTTTATTACCAAACATTTCCTGAGAGTCAGGCCGTATCGCCCTCCGTGGAATAGGGACTCATGAGGATTGAACCTCAGATGAACACCCCCAAAGAGCAGGACTCCTCTCCGCTATCAGACTCAGGTCTCTGAGGGATGATCTGTGTCATCTGCCAGTTAGAAGAGGTGCTCTTTAGTTTTCTGTCACCTTGACACAAGCTGGAGTCATCACAGAAGAGGAGCCTCATCTGAGAAAATGCCTCCGTAAGATCCCACAGAGGTAAACCTGTAGGACATTTTCTTAATTAGTGATTGATGGGAGAGAGCTCAGCCCATTGTGGGTGGAGCCACCCCTGGGCTAGTGGTCCTGAATTTTATACGAAAGCAGGTTAAGCAAACCATGAGGAGCAAGCCAGTAAGCAGCACCCCTCCATGGCCTCTGCATCAGCTCCTGCCTCCAGGTTCCTGCCCTGTGTGAGTTCCTGTCCTGACTTCCGTAATGTGGAAGTGTAAGCCAATCCCTTTCCTCCCTTGCTTTTGGTCATGGTGTTTCATCACAGCAATAGAAACCCTAAGACAGAAGCCCTGGACTTCTCTGAGCAAATGGCTCCAGCCAGGCTCTGGCCTATAGCGATCCTGACCACAGCCTTCTCTCCCCCTCCAGGGATTCCAGAAATGATACCTGGCCTTAAGCTCCCCACAGTGAGAGGGACCTAGCTTCCAGTCTGGCAGAGAGGCTCTACCTCCTCAGCTTTCTCTTCCAAAAACTGGGGATGGCAGCAGCAACAGGGACGAAGGCCAGCCTTCAGGAAGTGCCCGAGTGTGCTTTACATCCACTCTGAGCCCACAGACAAGGGAGGCACTGTTGAAGCAGAGTGTGTGAAGCTTAAAAAAAAAAAAAAGAAAGAAAAATTTTGATTCGATTTTTAGATTTCTTTTATGTATATAAGTGTTTTGCTTGCATGGACACCTATGCACCATGTATGTCCAGTGCCTGCAGAGGCCAGAGAGGGTGTTGGATCTCCTGGAACTGGAGTTACTAATGTTAGGTTGTGAGCTGCCACGTGGGTGCCAAGAACTGCATCCTGGTGCTCTGCAAGAGTATCATCAAGTACTGTAACTGATGAGCCATCTCTTCAGCCCCCTACATTCATTTCCTACACACACACACACACACACACACACACACACACACACAGAGAAACATGAGGGTGATTATCACCAATTCCCATCCAGTATAATAGGGTTTGTCCCTTCTGCATTGACACCTTCCATCTCCCACTCTGAGAAATGTGGTTTCCCATTGTCCTAACCCCCCTTCCTCGAGCTGAGCATAGACGCCAGGACCTTGCACATGGTAGGCAAGCTCTCTCCTTTAACTACACTCTCATGCCAGAATCAGACTGGAGTAGTGGCTGATTCTAGGAACTGGGAAGATTGGTGCCTTGTTACAGCAGAAAACAAAAGCATATGTACAGAACAATGTGACAGATCAAAAGAACATAGACACCAGTGTAAGCATTATAGCTCGGGTGGAAAGGGATCCCAGCAATCGGGAGCCAAGGAATACCAAAGTCAACTTAAGCTTAGCAGCTTACAGCCCTGCTCCAGGGAAAGGCTTCCCCAGTGTAACCACTCTGCTCTCCTAGTGGAAGGTTTCCCCAGCAAAAGTGTTAAGTTCTGCTCCGCTCTTCTCCACCCTGGTTCCTGTGAATAGTTGTTACTTCTCTGTTTCTACTCCATTCCAGTGAAAGAAGGTCTCACCCAAGCCTCGTTCAAGAGATATTGGGAGGGAATAATCCAGGAGGGTGGCTGCCTCTGCCATGGTGTTAAAAGGCAGGAGCAGGAGCAGGAGGCCCTTGCTGGATCAGGAACAGAGTGGGAGAACAAGGAAAGAGAGACCATGATAAATGAAGACTCCATGGGAATAGGAAGAAGCAGAGTGCTAGAGAAGTCCCCAGAAATCCACAAAGATGACTCCACTATAGACTACTGGCAATGGTCGAGAGGGTGTCTGAGCTGACCTACCCTGGTGATCGGATGGCCGAACACCCTAACTGCCATGATAGAACTCTCTCATCCAGTGACTGATGGCAGCAGATGCAGAAATCACAGCCAGGCCCCAGGCAGAGCTACAAGAGTCCAATTGACGAGAGAGAGGAGGGATTATATGAACAAGAGATATCAAGACCATGATTGGTAAAAGTACAGAGACAACTAGCCAAACTAGTGGAAACACATAAACTGTAGCTGAGGAGCCCCCATGGAACTGGACTAGGCCCTTTGGATAAGTGAGAAAGGTATTTAGCTTGAACTGTTTAGGAGGCCCCCAGGCAGTGGAACTGGAACCTGTCCTTAGTGTATGAGCCAGCCTTTTGGAACCTAGTGTCTATGCTGAGATACTTTGGTGTCTTTGAGCTTTGGAACAGGGAGGAGGGGACTGGACCTGCCTCAACTGAATGTATCAGGCTCTGCTGACTCCCCAAGGGAAGGACAGGAGAATCCGTAGCTGATATGTAAAACGAATAGAAAAATCTCTTAATTAAAAAAAAAAAAGGCAGCAGCAATCTGAACAGGCACAGGGTTTAGATAGGGCTTCTTAGGGGCAGAGTTTCTCCAGGGAGAAGATTTTCAGAGTGGGAATTGGTTGGGTTTCAATCCCCTTGAGCTTGGACAAACTCAGATTGGCTAGATTTCATGTTCAGGGGTTGGTTGGTTTTCCTGCTCAGGGATTAGTTGGTTTTGTGCTCCATTGCTCAGGGGCCCATTTGGCTCTGGTTTTAGGACCAAAGTGTGTTTCTTTCACTGTTTCACTGGCCCTTTTAGCCTTTTGGTTCTAGTTTTAGGTCCAGGGTGTTTTGTTTGTTTGTTTGTTTTTTACGTGCTCTGGTTCCAGGGCCAAAGTATGTTTCTTTGACTCTGGTTTCAGGGCCAGGTTGAGTTTCTTTCACTGGCTTTGGTTCCAGGGTCCGGTTGGGTTTCTTTGGCTGGCTCTGGTTCCAGTGTCAGGGTGGGTTTCTTTGGCTGTCGATTTTACTCTACAACCAGGACATAGACACACAGACCAGGCTTCTAGTTGCCAAACTGGTGACAACATTATCAGCCGCTCACTAGTATAAATAATGATAGTAACACTTTATAAGCTACTAGATAGAGGGCCATGAATTCAAACCCACATAAATTGGGCCAGTGAGATTTACTCAGCAAGTAAAGACACTTGTTACCAAGCCCAATGATGTGACTTCGATCCCCAGGATCCACACGGTGGAAGAAGACAATCAGCTCCTAGAAGTTCTGCTCTGATGTCCATATGCACACCACTAAGTTTTTTAATCAGGCACAATGGCATACGCCTTTCATCCCAACACTTAGGAGGCAGAGGTGGGTGAGTTCTATGAGTTCAAGGCTGTCTTGATCAACAGAATTCTAGGACAGACAAGGTGTCTTACATAGGGTTGCTGCTATTGCTGTGATGAAACACCATGACCAAAAGCAACCTGGGAAGGAAAGGGTTATTTGACTGTTCACTGTTCATCATCAAAGGCAGTCAGGGCAGGATCCTGGAGGCAGGAGCTGATACAGAGGCCATGGAGGGGAGCTGTTTCCTGGCTTGCTCTTTATGGCTTGCTCAGACTTTCTTATAGGACCCAGGGCCACTAGCCCAGAGATAGCCCCACCCACAAGGGGCTGGGCCCTCCCCCATTAATCCCTAATTAAGAAAATGACCTACAGGCTTGCTTGCAGTCTGACTTTTCTGGAGTCTGATTTTATTATCTTTATGCAGTCTCAATTTCTTAATTGAGGTTCCTTCCTCTCAAGTGATTTTAGCTTGTATCAAATTGATATAGAGCTAGCTAGCACACAGGGTACATAGTGAAAGCTTGTCTCGGAAGAAAAAAAACCTACCACCAAAGCAGCTAGGGGATACAAGCCTGCAACTGATGCAGCTTTGAGGTTGAGGGAGGAGGGTCCCGACTTCAAAGCCTGCCTAGCCTCGGCTAACAGAGTGAGATTGAGGCCAGCCTGCATAACTGTACTTGCTCTTGCAGAGGTTCCAGGTTTGGGTCCCAGAACCCACATAGCAGTTTACAATCGTGTGGGGCTCCAGTCCCATGACCTCTGAACCCTTCTTCTGACCTCCTTGGGCACCAGGCATGCACACAGTGCGCATACATATATTCAGGCAAAACACATAAATCTTAAAAAAAAAAAAAAAATTGAAGTGGGTGCACTGGAGGGCTGTCTAGCATGAGAAAAGCCCTCGTTCTGCAAAAAGAGGAAGAGAAGGAGCTGGAGGCAGTGGAGCAGGAGGAGGAAAAAGGAAAAGAAAAAAAAAAGAGGAAGAGGAGGGGAGGGGAAGGATTCAGGATGGAGTGTGGTGGTGCATGCCTGTTTTCCCAGCACCTGGGAGGAGGAGGCAGGAGAATCCAAGAGTTAAAGGTTAATCTTGGCTACATAGTGAGTTCAAGGACAGGCTGGAGTACATGAAACCCTGTCTCCAAAAAACAAAATAAATAAAATTGTTAAAAATGATTGAGCAAGATGGGTTAGCAGATCAGGGCAGTTTCCCTGGAGAAGCCTGGCTGAATTTGATCCCTGGAACCCACATAAAGTGGAAGGTAGAACTAACTCCAGTTCATACACACAAAAATAATGTATTTTTAATTTTTTTCTTATTTTTGTCAGCAGTCATCATATCCAACAAATATTTAAAAGCAGCAGCATCTGGTGGCAGGTGTGGTAGCTCAGACTTGTAATTCTAGCGGGGGGGGGGGGGGGGGGGGGGGCAACACAGTGCCAGTTCAAGGCTGCCTGCTACAGAGAGAGCAATTGGCACAAAATAAATAAAAATAGAAGAACAGAGCATCATCCTTCCCATGTCATTCCTAGGGAAGAGATGAGGCCTGAATGTAACTTCGAGGACCATGCGAGGACCACCTCACCCAGCTCTTTTAGTCCATCTGCATCTTGTTGGTCTCCCACTGACTACGCCTTGCTGTTCTTTTCCAAAAGGAGGCCTGGGCTGAGATCCACACCAACCACTACAGTGAAAGCAGCATGCCTGCCTGGCTGCAGGGATAGAGTGCTCTGTCTTCAAGTCCACACCACAGGGAGACCTTATTGTCTCAGTTAAGACAGCGAGGCTCACAGAACCCTGGAGACCAGCGGGCAGTCACACTGTGACTGGGAAGCATGGAGCCAAGACCAGATGCAAGGGCAGAGGACGCCAGAGTCTCTCTCCTCAAGAGTGTGGTGACAGCAAGCCCACTAGGCAAGGCTAGCCAAGGTCAGGAACCTGATACAATTGGGGACCTCCCATTTCCCTCGTCCCTCACCTCCCACCACTTGAGACAGATATCCAGGACAGAGAAGCCATGTGCTAGCAGAGATGTTTCCACTCACACCATAGGTGGGCCACGCCTGCAGACCCGGCAGGTGGCAGGGGATGCTGGGGGGGGGGGAGGGGCGCGGCAGTAACTGCTAGCCACCAGTGCTGAGAAACTCACAATGCAGCTGTGCAATTGATTCAGGGGGCAAACAAGGATGACTTGGAGGTCAGACATATCTTTCTTTTCCTATTGGTGTGACTCTGAGCAGGTCACTTCACCTAGTCCCTCCGGGAAGTCCTCACCATTACAAAGGAAAGTGACCCCCATCTAGCCGGTCCTCAGTAAATGGCAGCCCTGCAGTTTCACAGTTTTGCAAGGGCCAGCAGGCCAGCCTCTCTGGAGCTATAGGAATGCAGACTGGGAGCAGGGGGCTCTGAATGGTCTTCCTCCAAAGGGGCCCCTGCGCTGGAGTCACGGGGGGGGGGGGGGGGGGGGGGGGGGGGGACGGACGGACCTCCTAGACTGCACGATGATCAAAGTCTCCCAGGGACCTGGCTCCCTTCCCTGCAGCCTGTTCCTTACCGACAGCAGGAGCAGAGCCCCAAGGTTAGGCAAACACAGCAGAGATAAGGGACTTCCAGACTGGGTCATGCATTCAAGGCTTTGGCCGGCTCTCTCCGGCTGGCTCTTTGGCTCAGTGAGAACCCTGGTCTTGCATGCATGAAAGTGGGCACCAATAGAAACAAACAGCAGTCACAGCCACTGGCTGGTTGAGCGCCTGAGACCTTGGTGCCCTGGTACAGCCTAGGTTAATGACCTTGTTTATACACTTGAGTCATCCGATAAAGGGCATCCAGGCAGCGGGCAGGTGGCCCTGTGCCCTGCAATGGCCACTCCATTGACTAAAGCGATAGCAGCGCCACGTGGAGCTCCAGCGCCCCTCCCCCACCGTTTCCTCCGCAGTCAGGGTCAGTGCGTGTGTGCATTGTGTATGTGGTGTTTTTTTTTTTTTTTTTTTTTTTTCAATGAACATGACTTCTGGAGTCAAGGTTGCTTGGCCGTTCCCCCTCCCGCCCATCGAGGATATAAATAGCACCCACAATACAGAGAGCCAGATAGCTGGGAAGAAACAGGAACAAGACACCAACCATGAACTCCAGCCAGTCTGGGGACTGCCCCTGCGAGGGCTCTGCAGGCCGCCCAGCTATTCTGTACGCACTTCTGAACCCCAGCCTCAGGGCCAGGCCCATTGCATCCGCCTCCCGAAGTCACTGCCTCTGCCAGCAGCACCGGCCCGTGCGTCTGTGTGCGCCACATCGCACCTGCCGCGAGGCCTTGGACGTCTTAGCCAAGACGGTAGCATTCCTCAGGAACCTGCCATCCTTCTGCCGCCTGCCCCACGAGGACCAGCGGCGGCTGCTGGGGGTCTGCTGGAGCCCTCTCTTCCTGCTCGGGTTGGCCCAAGATACTGTGACCTTCGAGGTGGCCGAGGCTCCGGTGCCCAGTATACTTAAAAAAATCTTACTGGAGAAGCCCAGCAGTGGTACCCGGGATGCCCAGCCACCAGACCGGCCACAACCCTCGCTGGCTGCTGTACGGTGGCTCCAGCGCTGTCTGGAGTCTTTCTGGAGCCTGGAGCTGGGTCCCAAGGAGTATGCCTACTTGAAAGGAACCATCCTCTTCAACCCAGGTGAGCTCCCAGACTCTCCTGGATAGGGGCCAAGCTGGGAGGGGACCCATCCCGGGAACGGGCCTTCTTGGAGCTTGACATCGACTGTCCCTTTGTATCCTTGTTAGACGCAAATAGATATCTCACAGGAGAGGCATAGAGAGATCAAGCAACTACCTGAAACCACACAGCAGGCAGAGGCAGAGCAGGGCTGGGCATGCTGGTCAAGCTAATGCAGAGGTTGCTCGTGCCGCTGGGCCTGAGAAATTCGCCCTGACTCTCAGGGACTGTGGGAAGGTGGAGGGGGTGGGGTAGACACAGCCGTGTGGCAGCCACATCTTCAAGGGCAGGCAGTACAGTGAGGTTCTGAAGGTTAAAGTCCTCCGTGGGTTCAGAGAGGCCACACAAAGAAAAAGAATGAAAGCGTGAGCGTGGGCACTCCTTGGGAAATCTAGCCGGGAGAACAGGGATGTGGGGTGGGGATGGGGTGTCGGGGTGCGGGAGGCCATGCAGAGAATTGAGACAGAGTCTCACTATGTAACTCTGGCTGGCCTAGAACTCATTGTGTAGAGCAAGTTGACTTCAAACTAAGATCATGCCTGGCATGGGAAAATATTCTTTGTAGCTTTGAGGAAGACAAGAGACAAGCCTTGAAAGTTGAAGTATAATGCCAAACAGCAGTAACAGTACCAAACAGCCACATGCATTCACCATATGTCAGGACTCAGTCTAAGGGTTTTAGATGCTGCTTTGGTTAAGCCTCCTAACAATCATGGACGACAGGTACTGTCATTCCCACTTGACAGATGAAGAAACTGAGGCACGAAATTAAACTACTCATCTACAGTCACTCAGAAAGATTAAACTACTTGTCCAAGGTCACTCAGCTAGTAGGTGGCAGTGCTGGGGTTCACATCCAGAGAGCCTGCTTCTGGTTTTGTATTTTTTTTTTTTTTCAAGACAGGGTTTCTCTGTGTAGCCTTGGTTGTCCTAGAACTCTTTCTGTAGCCCAGGCTGACCTCGAACTCACAGAGATCCACCTGCCTCTGCCTCCCAAGTGCTGGGATTAAAGGCGCCGCCACCGCCAGGCTTTGTTTTGTATTTTTTTAAAAATTCATTTAGTCAGGCACCGGTGGCCCATGCCTTTAATCCCAACACTGCAGAGGCATGGTAGGTGGATCTCTGTGAGTTCAAGGCCAGCCTGGGTTACACATTGAGTTTCAGGACATGAAGGGCTGCAGAGAGAAACCCTATCTCAAAAAAAAAGTATGTATATACATATATATGTGTGTGTGTGTGTGTGTGTGTGTGTGTGTGTGTGTGTGTGTGTATGTGTATATATGTGTATATATATGTATGTATGTATATTATTTTATGTGTATGAGTTTCTACCTGTATGAATGTGTGTCATCTGGGTGGGAGCTCCCGGAAGCCAGAAGAGGGTATCAGGCATTGGAGTTATAAGCAGTTGTGAGCCACGGTGTAGGTGGGAACAGGACCCAGGTCCTCTGCAGCAGCAGTGAGTGCTCTTAACCACTGAGCCATCTCTCTAACCCGTATGTCTTTTTTTAATCCACATTATGTACTTCCTGTCTATAAGTAGATGGATCAATAAAATGAAGGAGATGGTGGTTGAAACCTCCAAGGTAGCAGAGTAGGCCAAGGCCTGTAACTCATTAGTAAAGTGTTGCCTCCCGAGCTACAGGTCCTGGGTTTGATTCCCAGCACCACCAATTAGGCTCTTCTCTATCTTCAAAGGCTGGGAATGTCGTTCAGTGGTACCATTCTTACCTAGCATGTTAACGGAGCCATCAATATATAGTCCAGTTGTAGAAATCCTGCCAAGCAGGCTCTAGCATGCACAAGGCCCTGCAGTTACACCCCAGCATACGAGGGGCGGGAACTGCTAACATCCCCACATCCTGGGCTAGCCTCCGCTCACCAGCCCTCTGCACTCTCTCTGCCACAGATGTGCCGGGCCTCCATGCCACCTGCCACATCGCACATCTGCAGCAGGAGGCTCACTGGGCCTTGTGTGAGGTCCTGGAGCCCTGGTACCCGGCTAGCCACGGCCGCCTGGCCCGAATCCTCCTCATGGCCTCCACCCTCAAGAACATCCCATGTAGCCTCCTGGTAGACCTCTTCTTCCGCCCTATCATCGGAGATGTTGACATCGCTGAACTGCTCGAAGACATGCTTTTGCTGAGGTGACCTGCAGAATGAGGTCCAGTGCTTCCAAAGGGGAGCCTGAAAGGCCCCACTCAGCGCCCCAGGAGCAGCCCTCACCTCAGCCACACCCCGAGCTTGGACTTCCTTGGTTTGAACACAGTGTGCTACTAACTGCCTAATAGGCCCTTGGTGGCCCCCAAAGCCTTTGGGCCAGGGCCAGGGAGGGAGCATGAATGAGGCTGTATATCAGACCAGAATTCCTCCTGACTTTGTATAAAACTAAATTAAGTTATTGGTTTTTGTAATAAAAGGTATGACTTGCTGATACCATAGTTGCCTGTGGAAGGGACCCGCCAATCTCCAGGGTACACCCTACTCTTGCCAGAGGGGACTCCTGGAAAAGAACCCGAGACCAGCTCCTTGATGTTCTAGAGAGGGATGGCAACATCAATGCTGAGGATAAGATTTATTTTACAAGAGAATGAGAAGCCACCAGAAAGCATCATCTCACTTCCTGCCACCTTTATACCCTTCTCCCTGAGCAGAGGGACTTTCTGTCCTTGCCTCCAGAGCCTTTATTGTCCGCTCTCAGGTTACTGTCCCCTAGAGGCTGCCTCTCCCTCAGAGGAATTGGGATTGCAGCTAATCACAGAAATGCCCCATTCTCAAAATAGACAAGGTCACTTCACTTTCAAGGATTTTTGACCCTCGTCGGCATTTCCCCGCCTCCTGCAATTGACAGAAGACACTGGTCCAATGCTCTCCCAGCACCAGGGACAAAGCAGCATCCAGAGCTGGCCTGGAAGTGGCTTAGAGGCAGAGCCAGGCAGAGGGTTAACTATGGCATGGTCACCCTAGTTGTTAAAGTCTGAAACCACTGTGGCCCGAGTCCATGAGCTCCCTTCTGTCCTCCTTCTGCCCTGCCACAGCCCCCTCAGGGGGTCATTCCCATCGTCCTGGCCACCTAAGCTGTGCTTGGCCGGGCCACAGCCTCCAGCCTGGCTCCATTCAGAGCCTGGTTAGCGTCTGTTTTGATTGGCTAATGTCTGTGCCTCCGCGTTTGTTAAATATTTTGACCCGGTTACCCCGGGTCAGGGTGACTGACCTGAAGGGTGGGCAGGAGGAAATGATAACAACACAGTTGCCCATAGGGCTTTCAGCCCTCCTCCTGTGCTGATCAGGCTCCACCCCTTTCACCTCCACAGTCTGGATCCTTCTCACGGGGCCGAGTTAATCATTGCTCAGAGAGAGGTCATTCTTTCAGGGGCAACAGCCGAGGAGTCACCACTCAGGCCTGGCTCTAAAGCTCCCAGCTCAGGACCACGCCTCTCCCCGTTATAGACACCGAGTGCCAGCACCAAGAACACCCCGGCGCCTTCCCCCAGCCCCTTATTATAGAACCACACAGCTCAGATGCCACAACAAGGATTCACAGAACTCAGATGTATAGCTCAGGGTCACCCTCACAGAAACTCTCTCCCTCTATCACACACACACACACACACACACACACACACACACACACACACACACACCAGACCCTCAGCTGACCCCCACATAGTACTGTAAAGCACGTTGCAGCAGATTCCCCCAAAACCATACATAAGTACCCAAGCCACACAGTCACAATACCGTGCACCTGTGCACCCAAGAGTGGACATACTGCTTGGAGACACCTTCAATCTGCATATGTTCTTCTGTTTATTTTACTTTATCTTTTTAGTGTGTGTGGATATTTTGCCTGCATATGTGTCTGTGTATATGTCCATGCCCAGTGCCCTCAGAAGCCAGAAGAGGGCATAGGATCCCCCTGGTACTGGAGTTACAGATGGCTGCGATCCACCATATAGGTTCCTGGGATTGAACCTGAGTCTTCTGGAAGAGCAGCTAGTGCTTTTAACTGCTGAACCATCTGTGATGGTTTGAATGAGACTGGCCTCCGTAAGCTCCTGTTTGATTATATGGTCCCCGGTTGGTGGGGCTGTTTGGGGAGGATTAGGAGGTGTGGCCTTGGTGGAGGAGGTGTGTCACTGAGAGTGGGCTTTGAGGTTTCAAAAGACTCGCCCCATTCCCAGTGTGCTCTGTGCCTGCTGCTTGCAGATCAAGATGTGAACTCTCAGTTGCTGCTCCAGCTGCTAACCTCTGTCTCCGTCATAAATGTCAAACTTCTGGAGCCATAGAACAATTAAATTCCTTCTATTATATGTTGTCTTGGTCACAGTGTTTTATCACAGTAGAAAAGTAACTAAGACACCATTTCTCCAGCCCTATGCCCTTCTTCTTCTTCTTCTTCTTCTTTTTTTTTTTTTTTTTTTTTTTCCGAGACAGGATTTCTCTGTGTAGTTTTGGTCCCTGTCCTGGATCTCCCTCTGTAGTCCAGGCTGGCCTCGAACTCACAGAGATCCGCCTGGCTCTGTCTCCCCGAGTGCTGGGATTAAAGGCGTGTACCACTACCGCCCTTCTTATTTTTATAGATTTATCTATTATGTATACAGTGTTTCTGCCTGCATGAATACTTACACACCAGAAGAGGGCACCAGATCTCATTATAAACGGTTGTGAACCACTCTGTGGTTGCTGGGAATTGAACTCGGGACCTCTGGAAGAGTAGGCAGTGCTCTTAACCTCTGAGCCATCTCTCCAGTGCCCCCCACCAGCCCCCTGCCTATGCCCCCTCCCTTTTTTTAAAAAATGAGACAGAATCTTATTACTTAGTGATAATAAAATAAAAAGTGGCTTTGTGATCCTCCAGCCTGCCATGTGCTGGGATCACAGGTCTGCACTGTTACACCTGGCCGTGGGATGTGTTGCTCATCCTTCCTATGTCACAGTAAAGAGAGATGTAGGCAGACCTCACTAAACATGGAGGCTCATGCCAATCACCCCAGCACTCAAGGAGGCAGAGGCAGAAGAATTGCTATGAATCGGAGCTACTTGGTGAGTTCAAGGACAGCTTGCCTTATATAGTGAGATCATGTCTGAAAAAAAAAAAAAAGAATTTAGGGAGCCAGGTGTGGCAGTACACACCTTTACTCCCAGAACTTGGGAGGCAGAAACAGGCTGATTCCTGAATTCGAGTCCAGCCTGGTCTACAAAGCAAGTTCCAGGACAGCCAGAGCTACACAGAGAAACCCTGTCTCAAAAAACCAAAACCTAAAAAAAAATAAGTTAAATTAGGGCTGGAGAATGTAGCTCAATTGGTAGAATATTTGCCCAGCACATTCAAAGTCCTGAGTTGACCTCCAGCCCTGTAAGTGAGGCTCACCTCTAATCCAAGCACCTGACAGTGGACACAAGATAACCAGAAGGTCAAGATCATCCTAGGCTACATAATGAGTTCAAGTCCATCCTGGGCTAATGGAGACCACGTCTGAAGAGATGAATGAATGAAGTGATAGACCTATGTCTACACATCTTCAGGTAGTTCTCAGAATCTACAACCCAGGCCAAATTGCTCTACCCAGCCAGCACTCAGGACTTTAACTAGATAATCGCTTATAATGACCTTTAAGGTGACCTGAACATTCACTTTCTCAGCCATTCCCTAGAGAAATCTTCTAGTGAAATCCTTTAGAGCTGAAAAAGCCCCTCATTCCACACACTCCCACCTCCCACCAAACCTTCAGACCTGGCCTGAGCCGCTGACCTCTGCCTGCCTGGCCTCCTCCTGGCACATCCCAGCCCCTCCCACAGTGCTGACATAGCAGGTCTTTCCTCCAGGTGACCTGATCAAAGGGATGCAGGCACTTGGGGCCATCCTCTTTAATGCCTTTTCATCAATGGCCTCTGTTAGTTACTAACGCCACCTCAAATCCTCAATCTTCCTGTCTCTCCCTTTCCTCTTCCAAGGCCACCAAGTATTAGGGGACATTCTCCTCAACACCCCACACCAGTTTCCCCCTCAACTTACTTAATCTTTCCATCATCCATATAGCTTTTCTTATTAACTCTGTCTTGGTCCTTTTCAAAAAATTATTCTTTCTAAGTGGTCAGGAAGTGTGACCTCTCTCTCTCCCCCCCCCTCCTCCTTTTTATTTATTCTATGTGTGTGAGTGCAAATGTGTTCATGTCTGCTCGCTCACCCCTGTGGAGAGCCAACCAAGGACAACTTTCAGGAGCTGTTTCTCTCTGAACCAGGAGAGTGACACTCCTTCCATGTGGGTTTTCCAGAGCTGGGAGACTGTCTGTTATCAGCATCTCGGATTGGGCCTGTGTCTTGGGTTCGGGCCTCTTTTCTGGGGGAGGAGGAAGAAGCAGGCCCAGCTGGGGTATGGAACTTCCTGGCTGTCTAAAGCTAATCACTGTCTGTGCGGAGACTTGAGCTCAGGCCCCTGTGATGGTAGAGGAGGAACTCCTACCATCACCACAGGCTGCAGTGAGTCGGAATCAGGCAGCCTGCTGTTAGTTCAGCCACTGCTTACTGACCATCTACTTCTAAGGCAGGATCTCTGTCCTCAGGCTCAGCCAGGGATGACTCACTGGAGAGCTGGAGCAGGACTGTGGCTTCAGGGCAGCTTAGGGTACTGGTTTATGGCCATCATTAGCTCTATCTTCATTAGCCAAATCACTGGCTGTGCATCAGGCAGCCCGCAGCTGTCAGCTGAGGTGCTGTGCTCAGCCATGAGCCACCCTGCCCTCAGGGCCTTGGTGCACCCTAGAACCTTTGACGCTGCTGCAAAAAATGAGGTGCTCATCCATGATCTGTCCACCCATTCATTCACCTATTGTATCACGCAGTGTCTCCTGACAATTACTCAGGCCAGACTCTGGGGTAGATGTCGGGAAAGGACAGAGAATGAATCAGACCCACACTCTTCCCCTGGCAGATGAAGATACCTAAGTAATTAGGCTACAGTGATCTGAATCGTGTGGGAGCAGCAGTTACAGAGGTGATTGATTGTGCCCAGAGGCAGGGAAAGGGCTTCCCTGGAGTGCTGATTACTCAGAAATGTTTGAGAGTTTGCAGAGGTGAGGCATTCCAGAGGGAAGGGAATATGCGAAGGCGCAGAGGTGCCAGAGAGCAAGGGGTGTTTTCTGAATGTGACCCGGGACCTGTGGGTCTGGGAGCAGCAGAAGATGGACCTGGGGATGTGAACGGGGTTTGTATCACAAAATGGAACAATAGAGAAAGGAAACTCCAAAGAATCTGGTGGAAGAGACCCATGACAGTCTGAAGGGAGTCATGGTCAACACAGGGGAATTGACATTTGTTCATGGCAGGGCATGGCTAGAGGAAAGCCAACCTTGTGCCATCTTTGAGTCAGGGCAAACCAGGTGTTGTGGAGTCCCAGAACTGGGGAGTGGGGCAGGAGGACCAGGAATCTGAAGTTAGTCTCTGCAATCATGACAAAGTTCAGGACAGACAGGGATGCATGAGGAGGCCCTGTCTAAAATAGCTCCTCCAAATGCCTGTGCAATGGGACACACACAGTCAGGCTAGGGGTGTACGTCAGAGGTAGAGTGGCAGCTCACTGTACATGAGGCCCTGAGGTAAATCCTCAGCACAGGAGAAAAAAAATCTAATAACAATATCCCAGGACTTGGTGGCGCACATCTGTAATTCCAGCACCAGGGAGGCAGAGGCAGAGGCAGGTGGATCTTTGTGAGTTCAAGGCCAGCCTGGTCTGCATCGTGAGTTCTAGGAAAGCCAGGGACACATAATAGAGAGACCCTGTCTCAAACAAACAACAACAAACCTAACAAAAATACAATACCCCAGAAAACTTCAGAGTTTTCCTCAGAGTTTTCTACCATACTGATTTCTAGAACACAAAGGAACTAGGAGGTGGCACACATCAATAACCCCAGCGCTTAGCTGGTGTGATGGTTGCATGCCTTTAGACCCAGCACTCGGGAGGTGTGGAGGCAGGAGCATCAGAAGTTCAAGATGCTTCGCTGGGTAAAAGTGCTGACTGTGCAAACTTGATAACCTCAGTTCAGTCTCTGGAACCTCGGGGTGGAAGGACAAAATCAAGTCACAAGGTTTTTGACCTCCGTACCCTCTCTGTAGCACGTGCGTTCCCACACTTCCCCACACACATAATGACAATAAATTAAAAATTAAGTTTACTCTCCCACCCACATACCCGTGCTCATGCAGACAACCTTAGTAAATGCAATGGGTCACAAATTCATACATACGTACATGCATACATACACACATGAAAACTCACAGAGGGGCTTGGAAAGGAGAGGGCATTTGCTGGGAGGGGTAAGGATGGTAGAATAATGGACTCAGAAAACAACAACAACAAAAAGGAGGATTTTGCTCGAGGAACACTATGCATATAGGAAATCATAAAAGAAAATAAAGAATTTTGGGACTGAAGAGAAGGCTCAGCGGTTAAGAGCACTGGCTGCTCTTCCAGAGGTCCTGAGTTCAATTCCCAGCCACCACATGGTGGCTCACAGCCATCTATAATGGGATCTGGTGCCCTCTCCTGGCCTCCAGGCATACATGCAGGCAGAACACGGTATACATAATAAATAAATAAATCTTTTTTAAAAAATGAAAAAAAAAAAAAAGAAAAGAAAAATTTTAGGAAAAAAAAAATCTGGAAAGTAGTGGTGCACACCTTTAATCCCAGCACTCAGGAGGCAGAGACTGGCGAATCTCTTGAGTTGGAGGCCAGCCTGATCTCCAAAGCAAGTTCCAGGAAAGGTGCAAAGTGACACAGAGAAACCCTGTCTCGAAAAACAAAACAACAACAACAAAATGGCTCCAAAGTTAAGAGAGTATCCTGCTCTTCCTGAGGACCCGAGTTCAGCTCCTAACACTTAGGTCTGGTAGTTCACAACTGCCTGTAATTCCTTCTCCAAGGATTCTGGCACCCTCTTCTGGCCTTCACTGGCATCCACACACACAGACACATCCACACACACAGACACAAAGGTTTAGTTGTTTTTTTAGGTGTGTGCTACCATACCCGGCCAGATTTTATTTATTTTTATTGTATGGATCTTTTCTGTCTGTATATTTGTGCAGCATCCATGGAGGCCAGGAGAAGGTGTCAGATCCCTTGGACTAGAGTTACAGGTGGTGAATTGCCATGTAGGGACTCAAACCCAGGTCCAGTACAAAAGCAGCTAGTGCTCTTTTGTTTTGTTTTGTTTGTTTTGTTTTTTTGAGACAGGGTTTCTCTATGTAGTTTTGGTGCCTGTCCTGGATCTCACTATTTAGACCAGGCTGGCCTTGAACTCACAGAGATCTGCCTGCCTCTGCCTCCCGAGTACTGGGATTAAAGGCGTGTGCCACCACTGCCTGGCTCAACTAGTGCTCTTAACAACTGAGCCATCTCTCCAACCCCAAAAAAGTCCAAGATCCTTCTCAGTTACATAATGAGTTCGACACCAGCCTGAGTCAGGTGAGACCATCTCAAGAAACAGAAAAGAAAGAAAGAAAGCAAAAAAAAAAAAAAAAAAGGAATTGCTTATCTTACATGCTTCTGTGTGATTCTGTATAAGATATTTCCTGTTTATCACTTTACTTTATTTCATTATCTATGTGTGTGCGGGTATTCTGCCTTGTGTAACACTTGAGTCCATGGTACCCTGTGAGGCCAGACGGACTTCAGATTCCTTACAGAGGACTGTGATCTGTGATGTGGGTGCTTGGAATTGCACCCAGGTCCTCTGGAAGAGCAGTCAGTGCTCTTAACCTCTGAGCCATCTCTCCAGTGCTCTGTTTATCTTTTTTCACTTAGTACTGTCTCCATGTCATCCAGCTGTTCTGTGTGGCAGGAACAATTAACTGTCATTGTTGTAACGTGTCTCATTATGCCGAAATTCATTTACTTATTATGTTGATGAACATATGGCTTGCTCCACATTTTATGAATATTACAAATGACCTTGCTTGAGTGACTGTTGCTTACTTATTTATTTGTGTATATGTTGTATAATGTCTACACATGTATGCGGGTGCACTCAACAGTGCGGGTGTGTGTGTGTGTGTGTGTGTGTGTGTGTAGGCCAGAGATCAGACTGTCTCCTCTGCCTCTTCTACATTATTAGATGAATTTTTAATGAATTTGTTTATTTTTATTTTATGTGCATTGGTGTTTTGCCTGCATGATGTATGTCTATGGGAGGGTGTCATAGCCCCTGGAGCTGGAGTTTACAGGCAGTAATGAGCTGTCATGTGGGTGCTGGAAATTGAACCCAGGTCCTCTGGAAGAGCAGCCAGTGCTCTTAACTGCTGAGCCATCTCTCCAGGCCCGTCTTCAACTTTTTTTTTTTTTTTTTTTGTCTCAGAGTTTCTCTGTGTAGCCCTGGCTGTCCTGGCATTCTCTCTGTAGAACAAGCTGGCCTCGAACTCAAAGAGATCCGCCTACCTCTGCCTCCCAAATTTTGGGATTAAAAGCATGCATCACAGCTGGGCAGTGGTAGCTTACACCTTTAATCCCGGCACTCAGGATGAAGAGGTAGGCAAGATCTCCGTGAGTTCAAGGCCAGACTGGCCTACAGAGAGTTCCAGGACAGCCAGGACTGTTTCACAGAGAAACCATGTCTCAAAAATAAAACAAAACAAAAGAGCATGTATCACCATCACCTGGCTATGCATTATTACTATTATTATTATTATTATTATTATTATTATTATTGGTTTTTTGAGACAGGATTTTTCTGTGTAGCTTTGGAGCATGTCCTGGAACTCACTTAAATTGGCCTTGGACTCACAGAGATCTGCCTCCCTCTGCCTCTCAAATGCTGGGGTTAGTGGTGTGTGCCACCATCTCCTGGCTTAGAGCTTTTTTTTTTTTTAAGGTTGGAAATGATGGTACACATCTGTAATCCCAGCACTTAGGAAGCTGAGGTAGGAGGATTGCCATAAGTTCCCACCAGCCTGTACTACATAGCAAAACTTTGTCTTAATCTTAAAAATTATTATTATTTTTTTTGAAGCAGGGCTGTGGTAGCACATGCCTGTAATCCCAGCATTTGGGAGGCAGAGGCAGGTGGATCTCCGAGTTTGAGACCAGCTTTGTCTACAAAGTGAGTTCCAAAACAGGCAGAGCTGTTACACAGAGAAACCCTGACTCAAAAAACCACCACCAACAACAAAAAGAATCACTTTTTCACTCTGGTTGCTGGGGCCACACAGCTCAACCCTATCTCCAAAAAAAAAAAAAAAGGAATTAATTTTCACCCACTATATAATTCCATGCGATTAGCATGGGTCCTCATACTTATTTTTTTTTTTTTTTTTTTTTGGTTTTTCGAGACAGGGTTTCTCTGTGTAGCTTTGCGCCTTTCCTGGAGCTCACTTGGTAGCCCAGGCTGGCCTCGAACTCACAGAGATCCGCCTGGCTCTGCCTCCCGAGTGCTGGGATTAAAGGCGTGCGCCACCAACGCCCGGCTTATTTTTGTTTTTTAACTTTAAATGAATTTTACTGGCAAGACAGTTTTGGGTTTTTGTTTGTTTGTTTGTTTGTTTGTTTACTTCAGTTTTTCTGAGACAGGGTTTCTCTATATAGTCCTAGAATTGACTTGTAGGCCAGGCTGGCCTCAAACTCACAGAGATCCACCTGCCTCTGTCTCCCGAGTGCCGGGATTAAAGGCGTGTGCTACCACACCTGGCTTACTGGCAAGACTTTTAAGATGAATTTTGAGTTAAAATAAGAATGATATTGGGAGCCAGGTGTAATGACGTGTCTTTTTTTTTTTTTTGTTTGTTTTCGTTTTTTTGTTTTTTGGTTTTTTCGAGACAGGGTTTCTCTGTGTAGCTTTGCGCCTTTCCTGGAACTCATTTGGTAGCCCAGGCTGGCCTCGAACTCACAAAGATCCACCTGGCTCTGCCTCCCGAGTGCTGGGATTAAAGGCGTGCGCCACCACCGCCCGGCAGTCTTTTTTTTTTTTTTTTTTTTTTTAATGTACACTGGTGTTTGGCCTATACGTGTGTCTTGTGTGAAGATGTTAGACCGCCTGGAACTGGACTTACAGACAGTTCTGAGCTGCCATGTGGGTGCTGGGAATTAAACCCAGGTCCTGTGGAAGAGCAGTCAGTGCTCTTAACCACTGAACCATCTCTCCAGCCCATAATAACTCGAAATGCAGAGGCAGGAGGATCTCTGTGAGTTCTAGACCAGCCTGGTCTATAGAGTGAATTCCAGGACAGCTAGGACCACACGAGAAACCCTGTCTCAACAAACCCCCCAATATATAAAATAAATAAATAGAATAAAATACACAAACAAAGAAATCATGAAAACAAACAGTTTATAAACTGTATCTACGAAACACAAAGAGTAACAGCATGGTGGACCTCACCATCACTGCGTCAGTCATCTCCACCAACGCTGAAGGCTCCTTCTCGTCATCCCCCAGCGCTAACGACCACCCTGGCTTTCAGTTAACCACTTCTTTGACTTTTGCTTTCTTTCTCTCCTTCCCCCGTTTCCATGTTCGAGACAGGTTTATGCTCTGTAACTGAGCCTGCTCCTGGACTTGTAGTAAACCTCCTGCCTCTCCGTCTAAGGTGCTGAGACTACTTGAGTACCCAGGACTTTTTCTGATTTAAATACATCCCTAAATTTTGTTTTTAGTTTGCAAGTTTGACCTTTATATAAATGAGACAATTCTGGCTTCTGACTTCCTTTCTCTGGCTAGACCTGAAATTATTGGTACAAAATGCTAATGGTTTACAAACTCTCATGAACACATGAATATTGGCATAGACTGTCAAGCGGAGAACAAGATAACAACAACACTAGACTCCGCAGCGGGCTTGTAAGGATTAGTAAAAAGGAACTATCTCAATTACGAGGGCAGGAACCATCGCACTGAGGAGCGGCCCTGACCCGACTATGAGATCTTCAAGGGTCTCAAGGGCCAACAGGGCTTTTCTTTCTCAGGCGGGAGTAAACAGGAGCTGTGGGGGAGGAAGTGGGATGAGCCGCAGACACAGGGCAGTAAATGGGAAATAATTGGCTCGAAAGCCTGGCCCAATCTGTGAAGGACTTTTGAGGAAGAGGAGGGGGAGAACTGGTTCAAGCTGAGAATGGGCCAAAGTTCAGAGATCCAGGGAGAATGAAGTTAATCCAAAGCTTGATTGGCAGGGACAAGAAGGTCAACTAAGCTTTTATGAGGCAAAGAACTGGAATTTGGAATCTGTCTGGTCTCACGGAAGGTAAACAAGGCTCACCCCTGACTTACGTAAGTCCCATGAGTAAAGCTGCTTCTCTGCAGTGAACTGTGTTCAGGATTCACAAGAATGGTCTGGGGTCCTTAACCCTCATTGCTGGGCTGTGGTCTCAAGCTTCACACTGTCAAAACAGCTCATGACAAGCCGGGCGTTGGTGGCACATGCCTTTAGTCCCAGCATTTGGGAGGCAGAGGTAGGTGGATCTCTGTGAGTTGGAGGCCAGCCTGTGCTACAGAGCGAGATCCAGGACAGGCACCAAAACTACACAGAAACCCTGTCTGGAAAAAAAACAAAAAACAAAACAAGAAACCCAGCTCCTGACAAATGTATACAAGACCTCTTTTTATTTTTTGAGGCAGGCTCTCATGTAGCCCAGGCTGGCCTTAAACTTGTTATACAGCCAAGGGGCACACTGAACTTTTGATCCTCCTGCCTCTACCTCCTGCTGTGATCAGACCTACACCAGTTTCTGCAGTGCTGGAGTTGACCTCAGGGCTTCGTGCATGCTAGGCAAGCACTCTGTCAACGCAGCCATGTCCCAGCCTCGTCTGTTTGCTGCTGTGTCTCATTATCATATGTTAATGGCTTTGGTCTGAAATTATTACACATGTACATAATGTATTTTTATCATTCTTGCTCCTTCTGTCGCCCATTGACTTCTTTTCCTGTTACTGTCCTTCTCTCTCTCTCTCTCTCTCTCTCTCTCTCTCTCTCTCTCTCTCTCTCTCTCTCCTTTCTTTCTGTTCGTTTGTTTGTTTGTTTTTTGAGACGGGGTTTCTCTGTGTAGCTCTGGCTGTAGACCAGGCTGGCCTTGAACTCACAGAGACCCATCTGTTCCATGTGGACGAAAGAGAGCACTGGATGTTGTGGTAGCGGAAGAATCACGAGCCATGGTTACCTTTCCAGAGCTGAGCTTTATTAGGAGAGGGAGAGGGGGAGAGAGGGAGAGGGGGAGGGAGGGAGAGAGAGAGAGAGAGAGAGAGAGAGAGAGAGAGAGAGAGAGAGAGAGCACGGTGTAGCAGGAATCTTAAAAGTTCTTATTAATAAAATCAAACCTGGAGGCAGGTATTGGGGTGAACTGGAAGATCAGAGAAGCAGAACAAGCCACAGCTACCTCACCTCGCCGGATCCTCACCTGGTCCTGTTTCCTCAGACTGGAAGCTTCTGTGTCCTCATCCCAATGGCTCTCATCTGAACTGCCTGAAAGCTTAACCAGCTAAAAGCTTAACCAGCCAAATGCTGCTTGTTTCTGGTCTTCACTCCTTATATACCTTTCCTTTCTGCCATCACTCCCTGGGATTAAAGGCTTGCTTCTGGGATTAAAGGCCTGAGTCACCATGCCTGGCCGTTTCCAATGTGGCCTTGAACTCAGAGAGATCCAGAGGGATTTCTACCTCTGGAATGCTAGGCTTAAAGGTGTGAGTGCCACCATTTTCTAGCCTCTGTGTCTAGTGGCTGTTCTGTCTCTGACCGCAGATAAGTTTACTAGGGTGCACAATATTTTGGGGAACACAATACCACCACAACATGGAGGGGAGAGAATACGGAAGGAGAGAGTGCAGAAAGAACACAGAGAGGGCCCGCCCGCCTGCTTTTTAGGCTGGGATGCTGTCGCAGGCTGGTGATGTAATTAAGGACCTAATCCTTACATCCCAGACTTTTGCTTATTATAAAAAAAAAAAAAAAAGGCAGGTAGATGGGAATAGGGGAATCATTTCTCTCAAAAGCTGCTTCCAGCTGACTCTTGGACGTCGGTTGGCTCTTGGGGGAATGGAGAAGGGGAGTCTTCCAAGGTAGACAGGCGTTGTAGGATACTGTCTGCCATCCATTGCTCTGGAGACATGTATCCCTCTTGGCTGTGGCTGGGAACCTTTTGTCTGACAAGATGCTGATGACATAGAAAAAAGCTTAGAGATAAAAGAATCATTATTATTTTATGTTGGTAGATCGGGCCTGTCCAGATGAATTTTGAAACATGTTAAGCTTTATCAGAGACAGATTATTTTAAAACACCTGCTTCCTTTACTAGTTCGGCATCCAGGAGACAGGTGATCAATTGTTAAAAGCATCTCACAGTAATAGATGTTTACATTAAAGTCTTTTTGTAGCGCCCAGACGCTTTTGGGTCTGGGGGTGTAAATACCTTTTAGCTGTTACAGTTTCTTTTTTTTTTTTTTCTTTTTTCTTTTCTTTTCTTTTTTTCTTTTTTTTTTTTTTAGATGGTTTTTCTCAGGCTGGCCACGAATTTACAGAGATCTACCTGGCTCTGCCTCCTGAGTGCTGGGATTAAAGGCATACACCACCACCACCACCACCACCACCACCACCACCACCACCACCACCCTACTTCCTGTTACAGTTTCTTACTTGATGATCTCTGGACTCTGGTTCTGTGGTGGTCCTGTATCATTAGCTGAACAGTGAGTTAGAACAGGGAACTGGGAAGAGAAAAGCTTGTGGTGTATGAGAATTTATTTTTTTTGGAATTAGGGACAAGGCAAAGATCAGGGCCCTGTCTGTATGCACGTGAGAAACACAGGCAGTAGATCTGGAGTGAGACAATGAGCTCTTATCTTAGCTGGAAATCTTTTTCCATTAAGTAATTCTGAAAGTGCAATTAAATCTGGTAAGGCATGGTGGCTGGAGAGATGGCTCAGAGGTTAAGAGCACTGCTTGTTCTTCCAAAGGTCCTGAGTTCAATTCCCAGCAACCACATGGTGGCTCACAACCATCTGTAATGAGATCTGGTGCCCTCCCCTGGCTTGCAGGGATATGTGCAGACAGAACACTGTATACATAATAAATAAATAGATTTAAAAAAAAAAAAATCTGGTAAGGCTGTCCTCTGTACCCTACAACAGAGAAAGGAGAGGTGGCATCCTAAAACTCCCAGGACTGAGTCAGTGGCTCTGGTGTCCAGAAGGAAAGAAACAGATTGCTTCCCTGCTGCGTTCTGGGTTCCCTGTCATGTCTGTAGCCAAGTCTAGGTCTGCTGGAGGTCTTAGCTTGATGTACCCATGCATCTTGGTGCCTGGGGGCAGTCAGCTGACTGATTGTCTTTCTAGGCGGCACTTTTAACAAGGCTGTTGATGGCATGGCAGGGCATTCGCTAGCCTGTGGCCTTTTCCTCACTTAAAACAGGGACCCAACAGCTTTTGGGAGTCAGCGAGTGCCAGCACTTGGCAATTTTGTTTTCGGGCTTTTATCTCCTCCCTGGCACACCTTAAATGCCACAGATGACTCTTTTGCCTGTGGGGTTAGGAGCCTTGCTCTCTAGATGTCTAAGTTTTAGTCTGGGAGTTCTGGGGAACAAGAGATGGATTTTACTTTTTTTTCCTGATGATTGATGGCTTAAGGACAGCTTTTGGAAGATCTGCCAGTAGGCAGACTATAAACCAATCCATTTGGAAGAATTGTCTGAGGCTATAAGCTGATTTTTGGCTTAAGAGCATCTTGACTATGTAAACTTATTTGTATGGATCTTAGCTGCTGCCAGATCCATCTGTGTCTCCCAAGGCAGTTAGAGAATGAGTGGGTGGAGTTAAGGTGAGTTAGTGCAAGAGTCAGTAGAAGCCGCCCAAGCCCGCCCACTTGAGCCCGCCCACTGCCGGTGGAAGTCAGACAGAAAAGGTTGCATGTGGCAGAGGCAGAAATGGGGAGGGAGAAGGGTTTAGAGCTTTAGCAGAAAGCTTGGGGATAAAGTAACTTTTTTGTTTGTTTGTTTGTTTGTTTGTTTTTGAGACAGGGTTTCTCTGTGTAGCTTTCTGCCTTTCCTGGAGCTCACTTGGTAGCCCAGGCTGGCCTCGAACTCACAGAGATCTGCCTGGCTCTGCCTCCCGAGTGCTGGGATTACAGGCGTGGGCCACCACTGCACAGCTGTTTCTTTCTTTTTTTTTTTTTCTGGAGCTGAGGACTGAACCCAGGTCCTTGTGCTTACCAGGCAAGTGCTCTACCACTATGCTAAATCCTCAGCCTCATAAAGTAACTCTTTTATTTGCCCATTTGCTGACAGAAGCTTCTAAGAAGCTGTTATGCGGCCAGATTTACCAGTACCCGCTCCTATCAGCCAATGTAAGTGGTAAATGTATCCGCCCCTTTGTCCCATGGCTGTAGCCGAGAGAAAAATAAAAAATTAAAATAACAAACCAGGATCAGACTCCAATCTCAGGTGTCCCCAAGGAGTGGAGAGAGATCTAAGAATCAGCTCAAGTTACCCGTCCTCTTCGTCAAGGGATGGGAAGGGCTGCGGCTGTGCTGCAGTTGGTCCATGGTGGACCCGAGACGGCATTGACCCCCTCATCAGGAGCAAAAATGTACCTGCCATTGCCAGCACAGCCCAAGGACAACCCCCAGGGTGTTTGTCGCAAAGAATATAGCTCAGAGAACGGCAGACTCACTGTGGGGAAGAATTATGGTGGTAGCTGTAGTGGTGGCTGTGTGGGTCCAGCGGAGGCGAGGGACGCGCGCTTGCGGTCTCGCTGGATGGGGGAGGAGGCGGCAAGCAGTAGCAGGTCCTCTTTGACCTATCCGAGTCTGAACGGCACCAATGTTGGTTAAGCGGCTGCGCTCACGGCAGCCATGCCAACAAACGAGAGCACTGGATGCTGCGGTGGCGGAAGAGTCATGAGCCATGGTTACCTTTCTAGAGCTTTATTGGGAGAGAGAGGGAGAGGGGGAGAGAGAGACCACGGAAGGGGGAGAATACGGAAGGAGAGAGTGAGGAAAGAGAGCACACAGAGGGCACACCCACTTTTCAGGATGGGATGCAGTCGCAGGCTGGTGACGTAATTAAGGACATAATTCTTACATTTGCAGGCAGCCTGACAGGTTAGAAAGTCTCTTTTCTCCAGCCGTCCTTACTGCTTATATCTGCTTGAATCTTGTACGTTTTAGGAACTGAGACTTGGGAGTTGTATACTTTTCTAAATTGTATTTTATATGTATGATTGTTTTGCTTGCAAGTATATCTGTGTATCATGTGCATGCCTGGTGCCCTCAGAGGACAGAAAAAGGCATACTATCTCTTGGAACTGGAGTCACAGACAGTTGTAAACTGCCAAGTGGGTGGTAGAAACTGAACCTGAGCCAAACCTCTTAACCACTGTTATCTCTCTAGCTCCCATTGTTTACTTGGAGAGTCTTAAAGGACCGTCCACCCAGGATAGAATGTTTCAATTCAGAGAAAATTGCTACAGAATAACCCTTCCTACTGAAAGGACCAAGCAGATGCCATAACAGGCTGTCTGTCTTCTCTTAGAGATCAAGCCTCAATTTCAGTTTCCTGAGACTTGAGCAAGCAGTTCTGGGAGGGCTGTGAACAAAAGACACAGTCCTTGCAGTAGCTCCCTTTCTGCACGTACTCTGACCGCTCAAGGTTCAGCCAGCTGTTTACTGTCTGGGACTCCTTACCAAGTTAGAGCTATGTGCATAGGTTAATGAGAACGTTGTGAAAGTGCAAGGCCAGCCAGCCTCCAGGGCAGCTCAAGGACAAAGCCTGGGACTTGTCCAGGCCTACCCCAAAATAATAACTGTAACCCCCAACCAGTAAGTTCAAAGGTTACACACCCTCACCCAATCTTATGATGCAAAGGCTTGTACCACCCTGCTTGCCATTTTTCCCTTAAAAACCCCTCACCCTGAGAGCTCAGGGCCATTCTCCTCCCCCTGGCAGTGACAAGTGTTGGACTCGGACCAAGCCCAGGCTTGCCGGTTATCAATAAACCCCTTTGTGTTTTGTATCGGATATCGGCTCTGTGATAGTCTTGCTCGGGGGTCTCGTTTCTCGGCCACAACATTACCATCAACTTTCAACAGCATATAAATTCTTAGGGAGGGGTCCAGACTCGTGAAGCCTTTCCATCATCCTCCATTGTAGGAGTTGCAGGGCCTAATTTTGGCCAGATCTGCAGTTTTTATGAGTTCAAGAATGCAACCAGGAGGCTAGGGAGATGGGTCAGGGATAAGGGCATTCTCTGCTTTTGAAGAGGATCTGTGTTGGGGTTCCAGAACCCACCTGGCAGCTCACATCTGTCTGCTCCAGTTCCGGAGGATCCGTCGCCCTCTTCTGGCTTCCCGGAGCACTGCACACAGGAGTTGCTCTATGGCAGTCACAGTATCGATGCTGTTCGTGTGTAAGGGACACACCACCTTGTAGGGAGGTAGCCCACTGATGGCACTAGGATTTTCACTTAATAACCCATGGCTTCTGGAAATCGTTTCCTACATTTACTTGTTTTTATTTTGTTCTTTAATTTTTTAAATTTCTGTTAAAGCTTTATGTGTGAGGGTGGGTTATGTAGGCCCACCACGTGTGTGCCCCGAAACCGGAGTTACGGATGTATGAGCCTCCGTGTAGCATGTAGGTGCTGGGGATCCACCCCAGGTACTCTGTAAGAGCAGCAAACGCTCTTAATTGCTGAGCCATCTCTACACCCCCACCCCCTAGACAGGGCTACCTCGATGCAGCCCTGGCTGGTCTTGAACTCACGGAGATCCTCCTGCCTCGCAAGGGCTGGGATTAAAGGCGTGCGCCACCACGCCCGGCTTTTTCAACGTTTACTTTAGAGTCAATCTTGCTATGTAGCGCTGGTTGGTTGGTATTATATCGTCCACTCCTACGTCAAACTCCCGCCAGCTCTCCTGGCTCAGCCTCCGGGGCGCTCCACACTGGGTGTCCCCCGGGCCGGGTTAGCTGTCACTGAGCCACAGCCCAGCCCATCAGAAGAGTTTCCCGCCATCGGTGGATCTGAACAAACGGTTTCGGCCCAAGAGCGGCTGAAACACAGCTGGAGGGACCGGTCGGTCCCAGAGTTCGCACTCCAAAAGCGGACGCCGGAGTCCTAGACGCGGTGTTCCCGCGAGAGTTGACGCCAAGCAATCATGTGACAGTCCAAGATGGCGATGCCCAGGGAGGCGGACGAAGAGTCGCCGGTGTACCTGGTGGTGAGTGGTATCCCCCCTGGGTTACGCTCGGCCCAGCTACGGAGCTACTTTAGCCAGTTCCGGGAGCAGCGCGGCGGAGGCTTCCTGTGTTTCCACTACCGACATCGGCCGGAGAGGGGCCCTCCGCAGGCGGCGGCGGCTCCCGACGCGGCCCGAGCTGCCCCCGACCCTGCTGCTGAGCATCCGCTTCTCGCCCAGAACACAGACCCCGAAGCCCGCGCTGTCCCCTCCCGGGACTCGGCTCCCGTGCCGACCCGCACCTGCTGCTGCATCGTCTCGGTGCGGGGAGTGGCCCAAGCTCAGCGGCTGCTTCGCATGTACTCGGGCCGCCGGTGGCTGGACTCGCAGGGGACCTGGCTCCCCGGTCGTTGTCTCATCCGCAGGCTTAGGCTGCCCACTGAGGCTTCAGGTAAGAGGGAGAGAGAATGCACTGGACTTCCAGGCCTTGGAACGGAGGCCCATTTCCTGGGGAGTGGAGATAGGTCAGACCTCTGCTTACCTCCGTTTAGGAGTTCTAAGTCAGTTCTGGACAATGCGCGTTTTCAGCCTCAATTTGCACGTTAGTTTCATTCAGGGACTTAAAAGACAAAAAAACAAAACAGAGACCTATGTAGATGAGTTTCCAGTTTATTCCTTATTAGGACCATTTCTCTGAAGAGTTGATTTTGTACTACCGATAGGATTTTTCGGAAAGAAATTTGGAGCCAGGCAGTGGTGGCGCACGCCTTTAATCCCACCACTAAAGAAGCCGAGGCAGGCGGATCTTTGAGTATGAGGCCAGCCTGGGCTACAAAGCGAGTCCCACAACAGCCGGGGCTCCGAAGAGAAACCTGTCTCCAAACAAACAGGAAATTTGGTTTCTTCTAACCTAACATAAGCGACTGAAGAACGGGCTCTGCAGAGGAAAGAATTAACTCTAGAGAGCACGGAGCTCGCTGCTGGGCTGCAGAAGGGGGCGGGGCACAAGTGTGTCCATCAGGGAAAAGGAAGCCAAGGGTTTTAAAATGCCAGATGGAGAAGTTTATACAAACGATTTTGAAACAGTTTAGCCTTGGCTACAAGAATCATTCACAAATTCGGTGTCGAACACCTTTAGTCCTAGCACTTGGGAAGCAGAGGTAAGTGGATCTTTGTAACTTCATAAGTTCGAGGTCAGCTTGGTCTAGAGAGTTCCAGGCCAGCCAAGATTATGTAGCTCAGACCCTATCTCAACAAAACAAAACAAACAAACAAAAAAACGGTGTCAGTTCAAGGGTGAACAAACAGTTGCTGAGCAAATGTCTTCAGAGGGTGTGTGTGTGTGTGTGTGTGTGTGTGTGTGTGTGTGTGTATTACGGTTTTGGCAAAGTCTTTAGGAGCAATGTCTTATCAAGGTGTACTTCATGGGAGCAACGAGTTGCTTCTCTGTGTGTCCCTGTCTCATGTAGTCTATGCTGACCTCAAACTATGTGTTAGAAGGACATATGGTAGTGCATGCTTTAATCCCAGGAAAGGCAAGCAGCTCTCAAGAGTTGAAGGTCACTCTGGTCTACATAGCGAGCTTCAGGCCAGACAGGGCCTGTCTCAAAAATAAAGAAAGAAAAGAAATAACCTTGAGCTCCTGACCCTCCTGTCCCTGCCTCTCAAGTGCTGGGATTGTGTGAGCCACCATATCTGACCAGTCCATCGTTTCCTTATTGAATTCTCAAAACAATCCTGGGCCACCAACATGGCCAGATCTGAAGACCTGAGTTGGATCTCCAGGACCCACATGGTGGAAGGAGAGAACCAACTCCAGCAGGTTATCTTCTGGCCCCCGTAGGTACACTGTGTACACACAGACACACACACACTCACACACACTCACACACACACACACACACACACACACACACACACTTACACACACTAAGCAAGCAAATCATAATTTTAAAAAATCATTGATATGCCTGGAACACAAGATATGTGCAGTGGGAATTGGTGACAGCTGAGCATCCAAAGGTCAGCACAGGGCTGGAAATATAGTTGAGAGGTAATGATTCTATCTCTTGTACCAATAAAGGCTAATCATCAGGAGGCAGATGTTGAAGAAACCTGTATATTCCTCTAGGGAGATGAGAAATACGAGGGCTGGAGAGATGGCTCACAGGTTAAGTGCACTTAGTTAAGTTACTGCTCTTGCAGAGGATTCTTAATTCCCAGCACCCACATGGCTGCTCACAACTGTCTCGGAGGTTCTGACCTGCACAGGCTCCTTCATGCATGTGGTGCACGTACATACATACATACACTCAGGCATATACACAGAAGCATCTGTTACATTGATGTTGTGGAGGCAGAAGATACACCTGTGCTGTGACACTAGTGTGGAGGTCAGAGGTCACCTTGTGAGAGCCAGTTCTCTCCTACCCTGTGGATTCTGGGATCAGACTCAAGGCCTCCAGCCTGGAGGGAAGTTCATTGTATTAGCCCTTTTTGGAGACTGACCTCCAACTCAAGCTCCTCCTGCCTCACTTTCCTGGGTGCTGGTCTCTCAAATGTATGCCACCGTGCCTTATAGGAATCAGCTTTTAAACTGAGATTTACTACTGACTTGAATATTACTGAAAGCTGCTAGGGATTTAACATCCATTCTTCCCCTCCTCCCTAAGATCTAGGGCCCTTTCCCTTTAAGACCCGGAAGGAGCTCCAGAGTCGCAAGGCAGACAATGAAGCTTTTACCCTGGCTGACCTGAGGCAGCTACCCGAGCTGAATCCACCGGTGCTGATGCCCAATGGGAACGTGGGCACGCCCCTGCGGGTCTTTTTGGACTTGATCCGGGCCTGCCGGCTTCCACCTCGAATCATCACCCAGCTGCAGCTCCAGTTTCCCAAGACAGGCTCCTCCCGGCGCTACGGCAATGTGCCCTTCGAGTACGAGGACTCTGAGACCGTGGAGCAGGAAGAACAGGTGTACACCGCCGAGGGGGAGGAAATCCCCCAGGGAACCTACTTGGAAGAGCCACCAGCCAGCCTCCTGGAGGAGCCTGAGGATGAAGAGCAGCGAGAGGAAGAGTCTCACTCCGACGATGTGAGTAGTGCTGCGCTTTGCTCATCTCTTGCAGAGGCCAGGCCGGGGCTGGAACTCCTTTGGTAGGATGCTCACCCAGCCAGCACAAAGCCCTGAGTTTGAACCCCAAAGTGCACCGGTCTGGCAGGGTGGTACACACCTCTAATCCTGGCATTACGAGAGGTCCAGGTGGGGGTGGGGGGGTTCGGGGGGTCAGAAGTTCAAGGTCATCTTCAACTACCTAGAGTTCAAACCCAGCCCAGGATACATGAGACTGTGATTTAAAAAAAAAAAAAAAAGACAGGCCAAGGCATTAGTACTGTTCTCCTGTCACGTGTATGACGGAGGTTCCTCTGGAGAAGAACCGCTCCGGCAGTGAATGTAAAACTCTCTTTACATTTTACGCTTTTTTTGGTTGGGAGGGTGTGTCCAGGGTTTTTATCAGATGATTTTCAAGTGTATTCTGCTCAGAAAGTGTTGAAGGCTCCTTTTCACAGATGGAAGGACCAAGCAAAGATGTGTAGGAATTTGCCCAGAAGTGTGTAAGGAGGTAGGAGCGGAGTTAGAGATGGGAGCCCAGTTCCTGCTCCAGGCTCCTCCAGCCTCTGGCTTCCATCGGGGGGCCCTGCTCCGTCCGCCTCTGTTCTGGTCTCACCAGCCTCCAGTCTTAACTTTGTCTGCAGAATAGACATTATTGTCATCATCTCCTTTCTCCATGAATCAAGTGAGGTGGGGTTTGTTGTGAAACCTTTATTTTTGCTTTTGAGATGGTCCCGTGTGGTCCTTACTGACCTCACCTCCCAGGTGGGGAAAGCGAGGCACGGTGTTCAGTACTCAGCCCAGTGCTGTCAGCACCACCTGCTCCGCAGCCTTGGTTCCTGTGGCCTCCTGGGGTTTAATCCAGGGTAGGGCACTGGGGGCGTCAAGCCAAGGGTCCTCCTGTCATTGCACAGGCCCAGTTAAGCATGTCGTAGCAAGAACTGGGGTTCAGTTCTAAAGACAGTCTATGATCCATTTCCTGCCCTGGAAGAGCCTAAGTGTTGAAACGAGAAAGAAGGAGCGTGGGAAGGCTGTGTGGAGATGCCCTGGGATTGCCCGCTGGTTCAGCTGCGCTTGGCATAGTGTTGTGGGCAGGTTACCTCTGACCTAAGTTCCCCCTGTAAGATGGGATAACAGCACTTACCTCACAGGACCACTGGGATTATTCCAAGAGCCCAGTTATAGGAAGGGCCTGAGCAGCAGGAAATGCTACTTAGTCCTTGTCCTGTCCCTTCCTCGTGACGTAATTGAGAAAGGCTTGAATGGTGTGTACTGATAAACAAACTAGAGAGAGAGAGAGCTGTGTACTAAGTGGGCTTTGTGTCCTGGAGGACTCAGCGTGAGGATTTGACCAGGGACAGAAGCAGGGGGAGGAGGGACCGAGTGAGTCGGGAGTGAGGAGCAGGGGGAGGAGGGACCGAGTGAGTCGGGAGTGAGGAGCAGGGGGTGGAGGAGGAGGGACCGAGTGAGTCGGGAGTGAGGAGCAGGGGGAGGAGGGACTGAGTGAGTCGGGAGTGAGGAGCAGGGGGAGGAGGGACTGAGTGAGTCGGGAGTGAGGAGCAGGGGGAGGAGGAGGGACTGAGTGAGGAGCAGGGGGAGGAGGAGGGACCGAGTGAGGAGCAGGGGGTGGAGGAGGGACTGAGTGAGGAGCAGGGGGAGGAGGAGGGACTGAGTGAGTCGGGAGTGAGGAGCAGGGGGAGGAGGAGGGACCGAGTGAGTCGGGAGTGAGGAGCAGGGGGAGGAGGGACCGAGTGAGTTGGGAGTGAGGAGCAGGGGGTGGAGGGACCGAGTGAGTCGGGAGTGAGGAGCAGGGGGAGGAGGAGGGACCGAGTGAGTCGGGAGTGAGGAGCAGGGGGAGGAGGGACCGAGTGAGTCGGGAGTGAGGAGCAGGGGGAGGAGGGACCGAGTGAATCAGGAGTGAGGAGCAGGGGGAGGAGGGACCGAGTGAGTCGGGAGTGAGGAGCAGGGGGAGGAGGGACCGAGTGAGTCGGGAGTGAGGAGCAGGGGGAGGAGGGACCGAGTGAGTCAGGAGTGAGGAGCAGGGGGAGGAGGGACCGAGTGAGTCGGGAGTGAGGAGCAGGGGGAGGAGGGACTGAGTGAGTCGGGAGTGAGGAGCAGGGGGTGGCGTCTGGTGTCGGTCGGGGTTTTAAGTCTAGATGTGCTGCTTCTAGAGAAGCCTGAAGGCATGGTGCTGAGGTCCAGGTCCCGTGTCCCCCGCTGGGCCCTGAGGTCTGGAGGTCAGACCCGCAGGTCACCTCTCCCTCCTCTCTCCCAGGATGATGACCGGTGTGAGGAGTGGGAGCGTCATGAAGCCCTGCATGAGGACGTGACCGGGCAGGAGCGGACCACCGAGCGGCTCTTCGAGGAGGAGATTGAGCTCAAGTGGGAGAAGGGCGGCTCTGGCCTGGTGTTCTACACCGACGCTCAGTTCTGGCAGGAGGAGGAAGGAGGTCAGGCTGTGGTGACGGTGACGGTGACAAATGCGGGAAGAGCCTTGGCTCAGATCGGAGGGCTGAAGGCCTGAGCCGATTGGTTCTTAGGCCTGTGGGGAGGCTGCACAGTGTGGTTGAGTACTTGGTGCAGGAAGCCTAATCGCCTCATGGCTGGGAGGCAAGAGAGAGAGGGAAGACAAGGCCGGGGCCCCACGGTCCCTTGAAGGTCACGAGTGAAGCAAGCTCTGCCTCGTGAAGTTCCCGTTCCTTCCCTGTGCTGTGGACTAATGGTTTAACACACGGGCTTTGTCGGCATCTTTCAGATCTAGACCCTTAGGTTGGTACCCAGGCAAGGGCTGGCAAACCAAAGTGGGGGCCTCTGCTTCACATAGTAGGTCCCCTGACAGTCTAAATAAAGCGAGGAAATAAATGGCTTCCATCCTGTTTTGGAATGAGGAATTGGTCTAGAACCTGGAATGTTTGTCTAACGCTAGATGTAGCTCAGAACAGAGCGGGAGTCATTGGGGTGGGGCGCAGAGCTGGGTGGTAGAGCATTTTTAGCTGTGCGAGGCCCTGGGTCTGATTCCCAGCCCCAGAACCAAAGAACTCAGAGACCTCAACCGATGCTTCTGTCCCTGTAGATTTTGATGAGCAGACGGCCGATGACTGGGACGTGGACATGAGTGTCTACTACGACAAAGGTACGGACAAGGGGTGGAGTCCGGGAGGAACTTGAGGGTTAACCCTGTTTGTTAGCTACACATGATTGGCAGAAGTTCAGTCAGGGAGCTAGGGCAGCCCACTGTTCTCAGTGCGCTCAAGGAGAATGGTTCTAGAGCCCTGTGCACACCAAACTCTGCCGTGCTTTCTACACAGTGGTGCAGTTGCTTCGACCTACACGCGTCCTCACGCATACTTAAATAATCTCTCAAAAAAAGTTAGCAAGGCCTGGGGCTACATCCCAGTGGTCCTTTCCTGGCACATGTGCGGCCCTGGGTTCAATGCCAGCACCAGGAAGAAAATTACTTGCCAGCTACGGTAGTGTCCAGTTTGGAATCCCTGCACTGCGGAAGTGAGGGAGACATGAAGGTTGCTGCAAGTTTGAGGTCAGCGTGGGCTACAGAGGGAGCTCTTATCTCAAAACCAACTGACAAGTCCTCTGTAGATGTTTCATAGAACCTAATGCAATGTAAACACCATGCATCTAGCATTACTAAGGAAATAATGATGGAGTGGGGAGTCCACATGTTAGTACCAATAAAGATATTTTCTGAGGGGGCTGGAGAGATGGCTCAGTGGGTAAGATCACCAACTGCTCTTCCAGAGGTCCTGAGTTTAATTCCCAGCAACCACATGGTGGCTCACAACCACTTGTAATGAGATCTGGTGCCCTCTTCTGGCCTGCAGGGACACATGCAGGCAGAATACTGTGTACATAATAAATATATCTTTTTTTTAAAAAAAGGTATTTTCTGAGTAGCTTCAAAGTGGTTGGATGTGCAGGTGCAGAACCTGTAGAAACAGGCTGACTGTACACCATCTCTGCTTCAGAGTACTCACTGCCTGGAGTGAAGTGTCGGTAGTGGGCAGGCCCTTGATCCTCTCTGTTAAGGGCCTATGGGAACACCTCTCAGGTTGTGGGTGAACAGGCTCTAAATAGAAGCTTGGCCTTTGATCAACTCATAGCCCTGAAGTGATAAATGACCTGGATTTTTGTTTTGTTTCTGTTTTCTTATTTTTTATTTTATTTATTTTTGAGACAGGATCTGTGTACCCCTGGCTGTCCCGAACCGAAACTCGATATGTAGACCAGTCTGACTGCTTTTTGTTTGTTTGTTTGTTTGTTTTGTTTTGTTTTTTTTCAAGACAGGGTTTCTCTGTGTAGTTTTGGTGCCTGTCCTGGATCTCACTCTGTAGATCAGGCTGGCCTCAAACTCACAGAGATCCGCCTGGCTCTGCCTCCTGAGTGCTGGGACTAAAGGCATGTGCCACCACTGCCCAGCTCCTGGCTGCTCTTTTTTGATAAAGATTTTTTAAATTTATTTGTGATGTTTTGAGATAGGATCTCACTATGTAGCTCTGTAGAGCTACACTATGTAGATCAGACTGGCCTCAAACTCACAGAGATCCGCCTGCCTCTGCCTCCCAAATGCTGGGATTAAAGGCGTGCGCCACCACACCAGCTAAGATTCATTATTTTTATCTTATGTGTATGTGTGTTTTGCCTGCATGAAAGTATGACACGTGCCTGGTACCCTTGGAGTGCATGAGAGGGCATGACATCCCCTGGAACTGGAGTTACAGTTGTGAGCTGCCGTGTACATGCTGAGAAATGGACCCAGGTCCTGTAGAGAATCGGCACACACTCTTAACTGCTCCCAGTAGTCTGATTTCTGATTTCATGTCTGTCTGGTCTGTGCTTTTTCTGCACTGTCCCTCGTCTGTAAGATGAACTGTGGTTTCTATTCTGGGGTGTTCCCATCTCACAAGAGAGATTATAGGACATTATGAGATAAATCAGCAAGTCTTGTGAGGGGACCCCAGATACCTGAGCCTTGATGAGAGGGACCTTTTTACAAGATGGGCTATGGTTCCTCAGATGGTGGAGACAAAGATGCCCGTGACTCTATCCACATGCGCTTGGAACAGAGACTCCGTGATGGCCAGGAAGATGGATCTGTGATAGGACGCCATGTGGGCACCTTTGAGCGCCACACCAAGGTGAGCGCTGCCCAGCCCACTGACACTTCTGTGTTTCTCCTCCAAGAAGCGTGCCTCCCCTTCTTCTTTCTCTTTCCTCCCCTTCCTTCCTCTCTCCCTCTATCCCTTACTTCCTGTGAGGCAGGGTCTCCATATGTAGCCCAGCCTGACCTTGAACTCAAATCCTTCTGCCTCTGCCTCCCTAGTGATGAGACATGCACAACCTTGTCAAACCTAAGCCACTTTTCTTGATTCTGTTTCCCTTTGCAGGGCATTGGCCGGAAGGTGATGGAGCGCCAGGGCTGGGCTGAAGGCCAGGGCCTGGGTAGTAGGTGCTCCGGGGTGCCTGAGGCCCTGGATGGTGATGGCCAGCACCCCAGATGCAAACGTGGATTGGGGTAAGTGCACCCCTGAAGGGCTCCTTAGGGTCATCATCCAGCAATGATGCTGTTTGGTTTCCCTCTTCCCATTGTTTTTGAGATGCATGCTGGGTGCCCCTGGAAGATGAACTTCATAGCAGAAGTAGAAATAGATGATGCTGTTCTCTGTGTTCATTTTAGACCAAGTCCTGTAACTTAAAACGATCATGGGTCCCCCAGGAAACTCATTTCCTCAAGTCTGGTTTTGGGCTTGATAGGGGAGTCCGTTGTAGGAAGGAAAATTCCAAGGTTCCTTGTAGTTGGCACAGACTGTCTCTAGAAGTCAGAGAGCAGAGTTCCAGATATTTAAAGCTTTGTCTTTGGTGCTGGGGGTGTGGCTCAGGGATGACTATTTGCCTGGCCCTGGGTTCAAACACTATCAGCACAAGACAGTTGTGTCTTACAGGACAAACTAGATAACGTAGTAGCTACTCCTGTCCCTTGTCCTGTTTTTTCCAGGTACCATGGAGAGAAACTACAGCCATTTGGGCAACTGAAGAGGCCCCGAGGAACTGGCTTGGGACTCATTTCCACAATCTATGATGAGCCTCTTCCCCAAGACAGGACGGAGTCCTTGCTCCGACGCCAGCCACCCACCAGCATGAAGTTTCGGACAGATGTGACTTTTGTGAGGGGTTCCAGCTGTACCTTGGACAGGTCCTCGGAGCCTGAGTGAAGCTGCGTCCTTGGTCAGGGTCACTCAGCTCCAGGAAAACAGCCTGGGTCTTGCCTTGTGGATCCACCTCTGAAGCAGCCAAGAGCCTAGGAGATGGCACAGTAGACTCACGTACTCAGAGCTGATGAGCATGCCTGCCGCTTCTCTACCTCAAAGATGATTTCACAAAAATCCCTCCTTCTGGGGGGAGCTCCGAACCCTAGGCCTTGTTTGGGCTCACCTCAGAGATCTGGACTGCCTGTGGCACATCCAAGTCGGTTTTGGGGGGTCTGAAGGAGGGCGTCGAGACCAGAACAAGACAAGGGACCAGAGAAGAACGGATCCGGAGGGTCGGGCGGTCCCTCCACCTCCACCCTTTGGCTGGGGGCGGGTCTGCGCGAGAATAAACGAGTTTGGGACTGGACCGGGCCTGGAAGTTTGCCTTAGAGAAGCCGGGAAACCCTAAGACTGACACCCGCGGCTGGAGAAAGTGCGGCTGCGTAACCAACAACTCCCTGGCCGGCCTACGGCGTCGGCGTGCAGGCGGGACTTCCTCTTAGGCAATTTCCGGCGGAGTCCGGAAGTCGGGGCTTCACCCTTCCGTGCCGGGTAGTTTGCTTGTTTTCTGTGTGGGTCGGCTTGGTTTAGTTCGGGAGGCGCCCGTGGGCCGGCCTGCTCCCCTATGGCGGGGTCCGCCCCGGCCACGGCCTTCGGGCAGGCGGTGATCGGGCCCCCGGGCTCCGGGAAGACCACGTACTGCCTGGGCATGAGTGAGTTCCTGCGCGCGCTCGGCCGGCGCGTGGCCGTGGTGAACCTGGACCCGGCCAACGAAGGGCTGCCGTACGAGTGTGCCGTGGACGTGGGCGAGCTGGTGGGGCTGAGCGACGTGATGGACGCGCTGCGCCTGGGGCCCAACGGTGGCCTGCTCTACTGCATGGAGTACCTGGAGGCCAACCTGGACTGGCTGCGCGCCAAGCTCGAGCCCCTCCGAGGCCACTACTTTCTCTTCGACTGCCCCGGGCAGGTGGAGCTCTGCACGCACCATGCCGCCCTGCGCAGCATCTTTTCCCAGATGGCACAGTGGGACCTCAGGGTGCGTCTCGGGTCTGCAGGCCCATTATGCGGATAGAGCCCCTGACAGGGAGGTGGACAGATGCCACACCCCCAAGTCACATTGAGAGATGGGGTCTGAGTTGAGTTTGGAGCAGAACCACAGCCTCTTGAGTTTGAATTTTAGCTCTGCCACCAACTGTGTGATCTGGGAAAGTCCTCTCAGTTCATCTTTGTCATCTCTAAAGTTAACGTGTTAGTTCTCAGTGTGGAAGTGATCACGTAGGAAGTGGCGCAGCAATTGTGTAGTTGGTGTGCAAAAGTGTATCTGTTGAAGGAGTCCAGAGGCAGATGCAGTGTAATGTGACCCTGTCTCCCACCCAGGGCTTTTTGCAAGATACCTTGCAAGAGGGGTTGGAGATTTAGCTCAGTGGTAGAGGCCCTGGATTTGGACCTACTCTGCCCCGCCCCACCCCAGCATAGTAGGAAGGAGAAAAGGTACTTTGTAAGAAAAAAATACCCCATATATTCTGGGAGGAAGACATGATGCTGGCTATTAGAATTGAATACAAGAGCCAGGGAAAGTGGCACATGCCGTAATCCCAGCACTTGGCATATGGAGGCCGAAAGATCATGAGTTCCAGGCCGTAAACGCCTGTCTCACGCACACACGTGTACTAGGAAATAGAAGCAGAACACAGCTGAGGAAGGCTTACCTGGGATCCTTAAGCGGATAGTCTCATGAGAATATACGATCCGGAAGTCCCTCCCACTCTAGTCCGCCTTTCCCTCTCATCCTGTATCTTCTGCTCACAGCTGACAGCTGTCCACCTTGTGGATTCTCACTACTGTACAGACCCAGCCAAGTTCATCTCGGTACTGTGCACCTCCCTGGCCACAATGCTGCATGTGGAACTGCCCCATGTCAACCTCCTCTCCAAGATGGACCTTATTGAACACTACGGGAAGCTGGGTAAGAGCCCCTATTGGAGCATGAAGGAAACTGACCATTTATTTTGTGCATCACTGTGCCAGATACTACAGTTGGTTTAGAGATTACAGATGGGCGCTACAAGGCAATTAAAAGGGGGTGGTGGTGGGACAGTGGCTGGCTGAAGGAAGTGGATAACTGTTGGAGGCTGTGGCGCCCCGACACTTGGGTGGTGAGAAGTAGCCAGTCCACTATGGGCAAAAGTGTTGTCTTAGTTTGAACAGTTAGAGTGCAGCTACTATCCACCAGGTGTCTCAAACAGCAGACGTTTATCCTCCATGTTCTAGAGGGTGGAGAGTCTTAAGACCAAGGCATGGGTAGACCCAGGGTCTGGCTTGTAGGCAGCCGACTTATACCTGCATCTTTCCATGGCAAGAAGCAGCAAAAATAGATGGGAGTCGGGTAGTGTCTTAATGGCCAGCATTTTTTCCTGCCACGTTATTTTTCTGCTGTGCTAACAGCATCAGCTCTTTAAAATCTAAAGCCATAAAAGAACCAAGAGAGAAAGCTGAAATTCGTAGTATATGAGTGGGGAGGGAAGATGGAGATGATGTGGAAGTGACCTTGCCTAATCAGGACATGGAGGGATGTCAGCCCAGAGTCCACTCATCTTTGGGGGTGACTTTCCAAGGAGCCCAAGTGGCTGTCACCTGTGCTTTTCTTTTTTATTGGGAAGCTATTCATAGAACCAAACCAGATGTTAGAGTATCTGTTCTGATTTCTTCATCTTACATGAAGGAACTGTACCAGGGAAAGGGAGGTGGTTTACCCAGGAGGCCTTGCTGCTGAACTGACAAGCATTTATAAAGTTCTTCCAGTGTGTGTACTAAGACCCTGGGGTTTGACCAAGCTTCATGAGGCAGGGACTGAGCATAGTTCTCAGTGCCTGTGTGACACTGGTGTGAACAAGGCAGGGGATGGGTTCATAAGCTTAGTTCTTACAACAGCCCCATAAGGGAGACACCTGTCCACATGGCTGCCTAGTAATGGTGGATGAAGTCAAGCGTTTTAGCCAGGTGTGATAGTGCCTGTCTGTCAGCCCAGCACTTGGGAGGTGAAGACAGGAGAAGACAGGAGGATCCGGAGTTCAAGGCCAGCCTGGGCCACATGAAACCCTCTCTAAAAGGGAAGGGAGGAGTCAAGTGCTTTGTTTTCATGATCCTGGGATTGAACCTGGAGCTTCACACCTGCTCGGTGTGCACTCTACCGTTCAGAACTGCCTCAGCCCTCCTGTAATGATGCAGGCCATAATCCCAGCACTCGGGAGGCAGAGGCAGGTGGATCTCTGAAGTTGAGGCCAGCCAGCCTGTTCCAGGACAGCCAGAGCTACATAGTGATGCCCTGACTTAAAAATCTTTGTGTGCCGCACGGCAGTGGCACATGCCTTTAATCCCAGCACTCGGGAGGCAGAGCCAGATGGATCTCTGTGAGTTTGAGGCCAGCCTGGGCTACAGAGCGAGTTCCAGGAAAGGCGCAAAGCTACAGAGAGAAAAACCCTGTCTCGAAAAACCAAAAAAGAAAAAAAAGGGAAGGGGCTGGAGAGATGGCTCAGAGGTTAAGAGCACTGGCTGATCTTCCAAAGGTCCTGAGTTCAGTTCCCAGCACCCACATGGTGGCTCACAACCATCTGTAGTGAGAACTGGCACCCTCTTCCATATACATAATAAATAAATAAATCTTAAAAAAAAAAAAGAAAGAAACCTTGTCTTGAAAAAAAAAGAAAGGAAATAAACAAATCTTTGTGTGTGTTGTGTGACTGTATGCCATGTATGTGAGCCTCACATGTGGTAATGGGAACTGAACTCAGGTCCTTTGGAAGTATCAAGCACTCTTAACCTCTCAAGCTTCCCCCTTTAAATTAAATTTCTTCATTTATGGGGGGCACATGTTTGTGTGGAGGTCAAGACAACTTGTGTGAATCGATTATCTCCTGCTGTGTGGCTCCCAGGGATAACTCTAGGATGTTGGGATTGACTCCAAGTGTCTGTGTTCACTGAACAATGTCATAGGCCTTTCATTTTAATTAGGGTCTCACTAAACTGCCCAGACTGTCCTTAAATCTATTTTGTAGTCTAGGCTAGCCTTGAACTTCCAACCCTTCTGCCTTAGCTGCCCTTGTCTCTAGGATTACCAGCCTGTGCCACCAGGCCAAGAGAACATTTCTCTTCTTAGTGACACTATTTCACTGCACCAGCAAGTGTTTTAGGAGGTGTAAATAATGGAAGCCGGTGTGACACTCAGGCATGCCTGTAATCTCAGCATGCAGTAATCTCCTGCCTGAGGCAGGAGAAGTGCTGTGAAGGCCCCCTGGGTGGCTACATGGTGAGTAACAGGCCAGCCAGAGCTAAGGTGTGAGACGCTGTCTCTGAAAAACACAGTGACTGACCGAGACAAACAAGATAAAGCCCCAGGCTTGGGTCTTTCTGGTCTCGTAGTGCTAGAGACGAATCCAGCACCTCATGTGCCAGCAAGTGCTGTACAGCGGAACGTGGCCTCGAGTCTGTTGGCTAGGGTTTTGTTTTTCCCAGAGCTGAGGCCAAAACTCAGGGCCTTGTGCTTGCTAGGCGAGCACTCTACCACTGAACTAAATCCCACCCCTGCTTATGGTTTTTAATCCCCCTCTGGGTGCTAGGACTAGAACCCAGGCCCTTTACGGATGCTAACCATGTTGCTGAGCTATGGCTCAGTCCCTCCAGTCCTGAGATCTTTAGCTTAATGTCAGCAGCTTCTAACTCCAGTTTCTCTCCTTAGCCTTCAACCTGGACTACTACACGGAAGTCCTGGACCTCTCCTACCTGCTTGAGCACCTGGCATCTGACCCTTTCTTCAGTCACTACCGTCAGCTCAATGAGAAGTTGGTCCAACTCATCGAAGACTACAGCCTGGTCTCCTTCATCCCACTGAACATCCAGGTATCAGATAGGAAGAGAGCTCTTCCCTGTGGCTGTAGCTCCGACATGCCAAGGACATAGAAGGATTTGATGGCTCCCCTAATGTCTGTGGCCTGGCTCTGTCCTTGGCATGCTTTCAGGACCAGGAGCAGTGGAGCGAGATTAGAGTAAAAAGCAGAGACCAGACTTCAGTCTCTGCACATGCTCCCCCCTGAGTGTGAGTGAACGTGAGCGAGTCCAGAGTCCCATCAGGAAGTTCACCCAGGACCAAGGGGACAGATTTTGGGGTCCATTTTGCTGAGTGACTGTGTTGGGTTTTCAAAGCAGCCCACAGCCTCCATCCCTCTCTTCTTGCCTGTGGCAGAGATAACCCAGGAGACCTCGTGGTCTTAGATTGCTTTCTCAGTGGGGACTTTAGCTAACTTGGCTTTTCTTCTGACACTGCCCTTGGCTCCTGTATGAGAAGGAGAGTGTACATGCCAGCCACCGCCTGCTCAGACCTCTCCCTGCCAGCACTTGCTGAGGGCTGAGCACGCCTTATTTTGATCTGTATACTTCCTTGAGATTTGTGGACTGTTCTCGCTGTTGTAGACGGATGAGGAAACCATTATGGGCCAGATAACATAGGTATTTGTTGGGTGCCTCCCCGACAGGAGTGCTGTCCCTGACACAGAGGTACCTTGACCTCCACTGACTTCTGACCTTAAAGGCTGCCTGGCCTAGTAAGCCGTGGGACAGTTAGTCTAGGGTGGCGGGGAGGCTGCCACAGGAGAAAACCCCAGGGAGTGACCGCATGGAGGAGCCGACCTCTCCTAATCTGGCCAGTTGTCTGGCTAGCCAGCCCCCTGGGGAATGGACTCTTCTAGGCCAAGGACTGTGGTCTGTGGAACTGCCATGGAGGAGGAGTTAGAGGGAACAGTTAGGCGTGGCCTCAGCTCACACACCTGATTCCCTCACTGAGTTCCTTCTCTTCTCTGCCCAGGACAAGGACAGCATCCAGCGAGTCCTGCAGGCCGTGGATAAAGCCAACGGCTACTGTTTCGGGGTTCAGGAGCAGCGAAGCCTGGAGGCCATGATGTCTGCTGCCATGGGAGCCGACTTTCATTTCTCCTCGTATCCTTAGGGATCGTGGGAGGGACAACAGAGGAGCCGCAGCCCCAGAAGCCTAGACATGAGACAGTGTTGGGAGAGGTGCACGGGTCCAGTTTGCTTGGTGCAGTCCATGAACAGGGAAAAGGTGCCGGAGTATGGGAGGAGGTGTAGCTAGTGATGGAGGGCCGGCGTGGACCCAGGCTGGAACACTTGCCCACTGCCATGAGGCCTGGGCTTTGATGCCGCCCGGCACCAAAGTGGTGGGAAGTAAGTGTAGACATCAGCTCAAAGGATGCATTTATTTTGGTGTTTTGAGACAGGGTTTCTCTACCCCTGGCTGGCCTAGAACCCCTGTGTAGGGCAGGCTCGTCTTAACTCCTGATCTTCCTCCAGTTCTCTGAGAGCTGATGCATATTTTAGGAGAGCCCCTGTAAGTGTGGAAAATGCACTTAATGGGTATAATTAGGGGCAGCAGAGTTCTTAAAGTCTCACTGGATAAAGATGTAGTGAAATAGAAAAGAGCCATGCGTGAAGCTTCCTGCCCGTCAACCAGTACTTGGGAAACTGAGGCAGGAAGGTCGTCAGAAGCTTGAAGCTCGGATGGTGGTGGTAGAGCATGCGTCCCCCTGGGTGAGGGACCAAGGCGACGGCTCGCGTGCAGCCAGGGTTAGCAGTGTCTGGTCCTCTCCTTTGTGAGTTGACCTGTGTTGTGGGCCAAGCCCAGCGGAGGAGATCTTTGCCATGGTGGGGAAAGGGAAGTAACCATAGTTATTGTACCAGTCGGTGCCAGGTGTGGAGGAGACACTCTTCACTCTGGTCACAGCTCTCGTGACTTCAGAAGAGAAAAAGGAAGTGGCGGGGCGGGATTTGAACACCCTGGTCTGTCTCTAGAGCATATGCCGCACAGAGCTGGAGGGCTAGTGCTCCCTGGTCCTTTGTTCTAAGCAGTGTGGGGAAGAAGAAGCAGGAACGCCAGGGGAGGGGTGCCAGAAGGCGGCTCACATCCAGCTGTGGGGACTGGGGCAGAAGACAGATGTGTTTGGATGGTGGTCATCAGTAGAGGTCACATCCTGCCTGGGCCAGTCCCCCAATTTCTGCCTGTCCTCTCAGCCTTGACACCCCTTCCCTCAGCACTCTGGGCATCCAGGAGAAGTACCTAGCATCCCCGGACCAGACGGCAGAGCAGGAAGCCATGCAGGTCTAACGGCTGGGCCTGGATGACGGTCAGCCACTACAGACCCGACTGGACAAACATCCATCCCTGCAAAGGACTTCCGGATGAAAAAGCAGACACAGCGCCCTCAGCCGTGTCCTCAAGCTCCAGCCCTGCCCCACGAAATGCTGCCTGAATGTTGAGGACCGTCTCCACTTGGGCTGTGGCGGGATGTGCTCTGATCCGAGATTATTTTCTATTTCTGTGGGCTTCAGACTTTCCCTCAACCCTCAGGAACCAGGGGTTTGGAGCAGAACAAAGGAGTGTCTGCAGATGGTCCTGTTTCTGTTTTGGTTTAATTACATTTAGTGCTTGTGCGGGTGTGTGTGTGTGTGTGTGTGTGTGTGTGTGTGTGTGTGTGTGTGTGTATGTGTGCGCGCGCAGGCAGGCATGTGAATGGACGTCGGGATGGGCTGTGTCGGCTGGTTCTCTGCTGAACTCTGGGGGTTGAACTCAGACTCTGGGACTTGGCGGCGGGTTCCTTACCGAGCCGTCTCAGCAGCCCCCCCCACTTGTGTCTTTATTCAGGTCAGAGCCCTGCAGCCTCAGCTCAGGGGAGCGAGGTAGAGCGTGTGCACTCAGCTCCCTTCCTGTGATTGGGTCGTTCTTCAGGGCTCAGGGGCTTTAAGTCAGGCATCTGCAGGTGACTCTTCCTAGCCAAGCATTTCGTGCTTTCTTTATTTTTATCCTATGAATTACATGGTTTTATTTATTTATTTTTTTAAGATTTATTTATTATGTATACAGTGTTCCGCCTACATGTATGCCTGCACACCAGAAGAGAGCACCAGATCTCATTACAGATGGTTGTGAGCTACCATGTGGTTGCTGGGAATTGAACTCAGGACCTCTGGAAGAGCAGCCAGTGCTCTGAGCCATCTCTCCAGCCCACGTGGTTTTATTCTGTTTTTAGCTAATATTAGTCAAAGTTTGAAAGATTAGCCAGGCGGTGGTGGCGCACACCTTTAATCCCAGCACTGGGGAGGAAGAGATAGGTGGATCTCTTGAGTTTGAGGCCAGCCTTGTCTACAGAGTGAGTTTCAGGATAGCCAGGGCTATACAGAGAAACCCTGTCTCAAAAAACCAAAAAAGGGAAAAGAAAAGATGAATGTAAGGTGGGATGGAGGCCGGCTCCATAGTAGCTAGCATGCACAAGGCACCAGGGTCAATCCCCAGCTCTGCCAACAGAGAAAGAAAAGATTACTTCAAAACCAAAGTTGATTTCTGTGGTGGTGCACGCCTCTAATCCCAACACTTGAGATGTGGAGGCAGCAGAGTCAGGGGTTGAGGGCCAGCGTTGGCTACATAGTGAGTTTCAGGCGAGCCTGGGCTATATGAAGCCCTGTTGTGTCTAAAGAAGGAGATTTGTGCCAAGTGAGCTGTTTAAAGAAAATATTTAGGACAGTTGTCTGGAGACCCCTGTGCAGCTGGGGGCTGCAGTTTGCGTCTTCAGCCAGTAGGTGGCACAGTAGACTTAGTTTTGCCCTTCCTATCAGGAAGAGCCTGATGGCCAAGGGACGCTTGTGTCAGGTTTTATCTGTAGACCATGTAGCCCCATGTACTGAGGCTTGGCGTTTCACAAAGAGCTTACACACATACACAGAGGGTCCTCTTGTGGCTCTTAGAGCAACCCAGAGAGAGAGAGAGAGAAGACAGAAATGTCGAAAGCTTACTCTGCTCACTCTGGAGTGCCCCCCGGCACGTGTACAGATGAAAAGTTACAGCCATCATCCCATGGGATCTGTAATCGGGCATGAGGGAAGGGTGAGTGAGACGTCTGTACATGGTTTGAGTCCCGACTGGATGGACGGTGGGTCTCGGCCTGGGCAGGTGGGAGGGTGCAGGTTAGCAGAGTGAAGGAAGTGGTAGGGACACAGGTGGCTTTGCTGCCAGTGTGGGCAGCCCCAGCCGACAGCAGAAGAGGGGCGGCGGGCCTCGGCTCCCACGCCGGGCCGCGGAGGGCTAATAACCGGGTGCTGTTTGCCCAGCCTCTTTCATCTGAGGAGTTCAAAGCGCCTCACCCTATTAATACCCGCGCAGTAGGTGGGCAGTACCAACAGAGCAATTCAGGGAAACTGAGACCAGGAGGCACAGCCTGGGGTTTCCTGTGAGTCATCCATGGGGCCTGGAGCCCAGGAATCCTGACGCCCAGGCTGCTGGGCAGATGCCTTGTCTGGGTAGCAGGGTGGGTTCTGTCTTTGAATAGCAGCAGTAGCCGTGGTCATGGGTTTTGATGCTGGACCATCACAGGCCCTAACTCACCACACAAACCACATGCAGGGGCTGAAGGCCTCGTTTCCAGTTTTACAGCTCACCTGTGCACCTCAGCTCGCATTCACTGCGCTTCTAGAGTGGCGGTACATAGCAAGCTCCAGCTTAGAGACTTCGGTGTGTCAGCAAGCATGTTTTTTTCTTCTTCAACAAATTGAAGTAGTTCTCATCCAGACTCCATGGTGCACATCTGTAGTCCCAGCAGCTGGAGGTGGGAGGATTAGACGAAGGCCAGCTCTTGCTACTTTGAAAGTTTAAGGTTAGCCTGGGCTACACGAGATCTATCTTAAATAAACATATAAACTAATAAATGGAGTATCTGTTTTTTCAGGACAGGGTTTCTCTGTATATAACCCTAGCTGCCTGAATCTCTCTCTGTAGACCAGGCTGGCCTCACTCACAGAGATCCGCCTGCACTGGGATTAAAAGTGTGCTCCAGCACTGCCTGGCTACAAATGGAGTTTCTGGTCCGTGTACTTAGATTAAGGGTTAAGACAGACATTAAAAACAGAAAGGGAGAGATGGTGCTTGTGCCCATAACCCCAGCAGTGTCTAGTGGATCTGGGTTCCAAGCCAGCCAGGTGTTGTGAGACACAGTAAGATGTCTCACGACAAACAAAAAACTACACAGGGGGACATGACTAGGTGTCTGTCTGGCTCATTTGGCGTGAAATGTGCCGATAAGGGAATGCCCACCTTCCAGTATGTATGCCATATAGATAGCCAACCTTCAGATTATGTTTTACTTTCCTATGAAAATTAGGGCTGGGTATAGTACCAGCACTTGGGAGGCAGAGGCAGGTGGATCTCATGAGTTTGAGGCCAGCCTGAGCTACATAGTTCCAGGACAGCCAGAACTACACAGTGAGACGCTGTCTCAAAAAAAAAAAAAAAAAAAAGCTGGGCAGTGGTGGCATACCAGCAGCACTCGGGAGACAGAGGCAGGTGCCAACCTGGTCTACAAAGTGAGTTCTAGGACAACCAGAGCTCTTACACACAGAAACCCTGTCTCAAAAAACAAAACAAATTGGCCTGGCGGTGGTGGCGCACGCCTTTAATCCCAGCACTCGGGAGGCAGAGCCAGGAGGATCGCTGTGAGTTCGAGGCCAGCCTGGGCTACCAAGTGAGCTCCAGGAAAGGCGCAAAACTACACAGAGAGACCCTGTCTCGAAAAACCAAAAAAAGAAAAAAGAAAAACAAAACAAAACAAAACAAACAAACAAACCACAAAACCAAAAAGATTGAGGGGTTGGTAGGCCTCAGCTCCACTCAAGTTCAAGGCCAGCCTGGACTGTAGGAGACGGTGCCTCAGGATAACTGAGGGCTGTAGAGACGGCACCGCAGTTACGAGCACATGCTGGGGGGCTGGACAAACGGCTCAGTTAAGAGCAGTGGCTGCTCTTCCAGAGGTCCCAGGTTCAACTCCCAGCACCTTCATGGCAGCTCACACTATAACTCCAGTTCAAGGGAACTGGCACCCTCACACAGACTTATATGTAGGCAGGCAAAACAGCAAAGCACATAAAAAGAAATAAATCATTTTTAAAACTGACTCGTTAGAGAATGTGGGGCTGACAGAGGTGGAAAGGATTAGTATGGGTAAAATGCTTTTATTTGGTCTACAGACAAGAAACTTGGATCAATCCTCCTGTCTCAGCATCCCAAGAACTGAGATTATACACATGAGCCACTGCAGTAGGCAAAAACACTGGATAAAAATATTGCGGGACCTGGGTTCCATTCCCAGCACCCACATGACAATTTACAGTTGTCTGTAACTCCAGTTCCAGGGGATCTGACACCCTTTTGGCCTCCATGGGTATTGCACACACACGGTGCAGACATATATACCAGCAAAATACATAAAATCAGTATTTTAGCCAGGCAGTGGTGGCGCACGCCTCTAATCCCAGCACTCGGGAGGCAGAGGCAGGCGGATCTCTGTGAGTTCGAGGCCAACCTGGGCTACAGAGCGAGATCCAGGACAGCCAGGGCCACACAGGGAAACCCTGAAACAGCTGGAAGTGAAAACAGAAATGGAGGGGGCTCAGTAGGTAAAGGTTCTGTTGCCAAGCCTGGGAACCTGAGTTTGATCCCCAGAACCCACAGGGTGGAAGGAGGGAATTGATTCCTCCAAGCTGACTGATTCAGACAAGTTGTCCTCTGACCTCCACATAGTGTCCACACATATATATACACACACAAATTAATAAATAAATGTAATTTTAAAAAATTTAGGGCTGGAGAGACGGCTTAGTGGTTAAGAGCACTGACTGCTCTTCCAGAGGACCCTGGTTCAATTCCCATCACCCACATGGCAGCTCACAGCTTTCTGTAACTCCAGTTCCTGAGACCCAATACCCATGGCAAAACACCAATGTACATGAAATAAAAATAAATAAATTAAAAAAAAAATTAAAGCCAGGCGGGCGGTGCTAGAGCATGCCTTTAATCCCAGCACTCGGGAGGCAGAGCCAGGCAGATCTCTGTGAGTTCAAGGCCAGCCTGGTCTACAGAGTGAGTTCCAGGACAGGCTCCAAAACTACACAGGGAAACCCTGTCTCAAAAAACCAAAAAAAAAATTTTTTTTTTAAATAGAAAGTAGGAAGGACATTGGTGGCGCATGCCTTTAATCTCAATGTTTCAGAGGCAGAGGTCCTGTCTGAAGAAGGAGGAGGAGGAGATTGATTTATTATGCATGTGTGATAAATGTACACAAGTGTATGCCGTCCCTGAAGAGGCCAGAAGAGAGTGTCAGATCCCTTGGAACTCGATTTACAGGTCATTGTGAGCCACCTTATGTGGGTGCTGGGAACTGAACCCAGGTCCTCTGCAAGAGCAGTAAGCACTCTTGTTTTTTTGTTTTATTTGTTTTTGTTTTTGTTTTTGAGACAGGGTTTCTCTGTATAGCTTTGGAGCCTGTCCTGGATCTCGCTCTGTAGATCAGGCTGGCCTTGAACTCACAGAGATCCTGAGTGCTGGAATTAGAGGCGTGTACCACCACCACCCGGCGTAGTAGGCGCTCTTAACCCGGAGCTATCTCCAGCCTTTCTAACTTTACAGACATTTTATTGTGTTTATGTATTTATTTATGTGTTAGTGACTGCACAGGTCGGGGCTAGAGGACAACTTACAGAAGTCAGCTCTGTGTGTTCCGGTCATCGAACTCAGGTCCTCAGGCTTGGCAGCAGGTGCCTTTACCCACTGAACCATCCTGCCGGCCCTCAAAACTGTCTCTCACTATCCTGGAGCACGCTGATTCTGCAGACTGGCCAGCAAGTCCCGAGAACTCTTCTCTTGCCTGCAGCCCGGGATGACAGATGTGCTGCCCCAGCTCCTTATGTGGGAACCGGGATCTGAATTCAGGGCCTCTAGACGGAGCCATCTTCCCAGGCACTCTTCCAGTATTTCAGTCTCTTAGTGTCCACATTGCCTTGTGGGTCACAGAAAGAGCAGAGATTGACATGTAAGATTTCCCCCAATTTAGAGGTCACCCCAGAAGTCATCTTGTTGATCTGAAAGTCCCTGTAGTCAGATAAAGAGATTTTATCTACAGAGCGGAGATCCAGGACAGGCACCAAAACTACACAGAGAACCCTGTCTCAGAGAGAGAGAGAGAGGTTTTCGGTCAGCTTCTCCCTGGGAGAGAGAGGTGGGGAGTGTGCCCCCCCTTCCTGCACCTGAGCGCTCAGCCCTAATGCCTCCCCTACTCACAGGGCTAACTCCTCGCTTCTGAGAACCCGGGGTTGGCTCTCTTATCTCCAGACAGACTTCAATTTCCCAGCCCTGTAAGGAGAAGATTGGGTGGAAGGGGAGATGAATCAGCCCCTGACAGCCCCGGGGTGGCATACCTGTCTGCTGCCCCCACAGACATTCCTGGCTCCTGACTCAGGAGGTAGGCGGAGCGAGGGGGGCTCTTGGGAGGGAGACCTACCTTGCAGAAACCTGCCTTCCTCACCCCACACAGAGCAGAGGTGGGGACGGTGTGGGCCCCGAGATGCAGGAGCAAGGCAGCTTAAGGACCCCTAAACATGGCGAGCGAGCTGGCGATGGGTCCCCTCTCACAGTCCTCTTAGAAGGGCTCCTTTCCGCTGGGGCCTGGGGTGGAGGAGATGGATGGCGACCAGGAAAAGGATTTTTTTTTTTTTTTTTGGTTTGTAGAAAGTCCAAAGCAGGAGCAGGCTAGCACAACACAATGCACGCTTCTCGAACGTATTTTTAACTCCCGAAACCCCAACACACAAAACAGACATATGTGTGGCTATTTTAGCTCCAGTGTGTGGAAACAGGAAACCCCAGCCACCTGGGTCCTGCCTGGAGGCAGCTTCCGAACAGCTTGAAAATAACTGGGGTAGTTCCAAGAGTCAGATCCTGTCCCACGCCCAGCACAAGCAGTGGTCTAACCTTGGCTATTAAGTGAAACAGTGAGCCCTGGTTGCCTCATGGGTAAAACATATATGATTCCATGAGGATAAAGACATGAGCATGCCTGCTGGCACAGGTTGATCAGGACAACAGTGGCTATTTCTGCATCCTACTCCCTAAGAAGGATCCGGATGCGGGGAGGGGGTGGGTAGATGGGGTAGCGGGGTAGCGGGTGTTGATCAGAGAGCCATCTTGATGCGAGCATTTGAAATTCAGATTTCCTGGAAAGGCTTGGGATGTTTTGATGTTAAACACTCTCGTGTGTGTGTGTGTGTGTGTGTGTGTGTGTGTGTGTGTGTGTGTGTTGGTGCATGTGTGGGAGTGGGTGCATGTACACATGCATATGTGGATATGTCTGTGAGTGTATGTATATGTGTGAGCGTTATGTATATGTGTATACGTATATGTGTATGTATGTGTATGTTTGTGCATATGTGTGTGAGTATATGTGTACTGTGTAATGCATGTATGTGTGTTTGAGTGTGTGTTTAATGTGTATATGTATGTGTGTATGAGTGTGTGTGTGTGTGTGTGTTCCTGGGGAAGAGCACTTTGCTTTCCTGGAAGAACTCACAGTGGTCTAACAAGGTCTTGGCTTCCCTAAGATGCTTACTTGGTTCTGAGTTAATGTTGGTGTCTGTCGCCTGAACATTTGGGTCTACAGTTTGGTTTTCTTGCTGGTTCAGGGACATGTAAGAGCAGCTCTGGTGTGTTGGTACACACTTTTCATTCTAGTACCTGGAAGGTGGGCCAGGAGGGTAAGGAGTTCAAGGTCACCCCCAGCTGCATACCAAGTTCAAGGCAGCCTAGGCTAATGAGACCCTGTCTGGGGGGAAAAGAAAAGAAGAAAGAAACCGGGCTTTAATGGCTCACACTTCTAATCCCAGCGCTTGGGAGACTGAAGCAGGAGAATAATTACTTGGAGTCTAGCCTGAGCTACATAGTGAGTTCAGGCCAACCCAGGCTTCTGGGTGAAACCTTACTTCAAAAAAGCTGAAACAGGGCTGGAGAGATGGCTCAGAGGTAAAGAGCACTGACTGTTCTTCCAGAGGTCCTGAGTTCAATTCCCAGCAACCACATGGTGGCTCACAACCATCTGTAATGAGATCTGGTGCCCTCTTCTGACCTGCATATATACATGTAGGCAGAACATTGTATACATAATAAATAAAGATATCTTTAAAAAAAAAAGCTGAAACATAGAAAATAGTAGGTATATTTTCTAGATAATTTTATATCGCAAATTCTTCCTGTACCACTCAATTGTTGCTACTTAGATTGAATATCATGTAGCCCAAATTGGCCTCAAACTCCCACTGTAGCTGAGGACAAGTTTGAACTTTTTGATCCTCCTGCCTCCAACTCCCCAGTGCTGGTATAAAAACTGTTGTCACTATGCCAAGCTGGAAAAAAAAATGGCTGTACCCCTTGAGGGGACACTGGCCCACTGGAGCATGTGGCTCTGGCAGGCCCTGGCCCTCTCCCCATTCCCCCAGCCTTGCTGAAAACAGTTAGATGACATTCCCAAAGTGAGCCACCAAGGTCTATTCCCTTATTTGGCCATTTCTTCCTCCTGAGGAATGACCACCAAAGTCCAGCAACCAGAAGCCCTTTTGGTTCATCTAATTAACATACCAATGAAAATGAAACACCTCATCCTACCAGGAGGTTCCCCCTTCACCTTTATAAACCGCCATTTGCCTATGTGCCACGTCTGTCTCCTCTCTGTCCAGAGGCAGTCCTCTGTCCCCTCGGGACAAATATCCCTTGTCCCCTTCCCCTTCTCCCTCGCCCCCTATCTCCTTTACCACCACATTCTAGCAGGTTCTAACACAGACCTCCCCTTTCTCACTTCTTAAGATGACACCTGCGCCAAGCGGTGGTGGCCTTTAGTCCCAGAATTTGGGAGGTGGAGGCAGGTGGAGCTCCTTGAGTTCGAAGCCAGCCTGGTCTACAGAGTGAGTTCCAGGACAGACACCAAAGCTACAGAGAAGCCCTGTCTTGAAAAACAACAAAACAAAACAAAACACACAACAACAAAACTACCTTTTCTGGTCATTTGCTGCTGTGTTTCTGCCCGAGTCAGAAAGCAGCCACTTTAACTTTTCTTCCCCACTTAATAAAGGCTCTCCCTGCGAAAACAGGTGTTTGGGTGTGGTTTACACCTAATCTGGGGTCTGGAAGGGAGCCCCCCCTGTGCGGGAATCTCCTTCACTCCTAATTCTCAGTCCTTTCATAGAAACGTTGCTGAAGTCACCCTAGGAAATGAGAACACACAAGACAAAGCCTGAGTGTTAGGAAACTAACTCTGAGAGGAATCTGATCTGAGCATGGCTTTGTAATTTCCTGAAAGTTAAAAGAACATGATCCAGCCGGGCGGTGGTGGCGCACGCCTTTAATCCCAGCACTCGGGAGGCAGAGCCAGGCGGATCTCTGTGAGTTCGAGGCCAGCCTGGTCTACCAAGTGAGTTCCAGGAAAGGCGCAAAGCTACACAGAGAAACCCTGTCTCAAAAAAAAAAAACCAAAAAAAAAAAAAAAAAAAAAAAAAAAAGAACATGATCCACATGAAAGAGAGGAATGGCCACCTCCAACTTCCTGTGGGTTGTCTGGGGCACTCTTTTGCTGTCCTTGGTATTAGGGTTTGAACACACAGGGCTCTATACCTCGTCTGCCTCCTGAGTGCTGGGATTAAAGGTGTGGGCCACCACGCCCAGTACGACTGAAACTTTTTAAATATCAAATCTAGACTAGGAAAAGACAGCAATATTTTTTTTTTTTAACTTTTTTAAACTTTATGTGGGTTGGGGGTTTGGCTCAGTGGTAGAGTGCTTACCTAGCAAGCACAAGGCCCTGGGTTCGATCCTCAGCTCAAAAAAAAGAAAAAAGAAAAAGAAACTTCACGTTTCTTTGTATGGGCGTTTTATCTGCACATGTGCCCGTGTGTACCACACCTGTGCCCGTATCCATGGAGGTCAGAAAAGTGAGGGCATCAGATCTATTGGGACTGGAGTTGCAGACAGTTGTGAACCTCACTGTGAATGCTGGGAACCAAACTCAGCTAGCACTCTTAACTGCTGAACCATCTCTCCGCCTCTCTGCTTCATATTTTCTTTTTTTAAAAAAAGATGTCATAGACAGAAAGTTCTGAGACCACCTTGATGAGAGGTTACAGCCTTCAACAGCTATGATCTGGTGCTAATCAACAGCGGGCCTCACGGTCTTCAGTTCAGGCATCTCCTGTTGGACCTCCTTGACCAGCACACTACCTTAGGGCAGCCCTTCGTAGTCTGGAGCTGAGACACACACACACACACACACACACACACACACACACACACACACACACCACACCACACCACACCACACACGGAAGGCAGAAGCTGAGAGACACTAGTCCCTTTCCCAGGACCTATCCCATTAAGAGAAAGTCACCAGACCTGTCTGGTGGAAAGAAACCAGGTCACCTCCAGAGCTGAAGGGAGCTGCCTGCCCTAGCCCAGAGTCTCTGTGGCTTGGGAACCCTGAAACCCCATACGTCACCAGGAAATGAGAAAAGAGAGGACCAGGAAAGCCCAAAGAGGTCCTGCAGCTTCCCTGAAGAGTTAGGAGCTCTAACAAGAGCCGGGTACCATAGGTGTGGCCAAACTTGGACTCTGGAGAACCCAGTGGGTCTGGGCTAAGCTCGCTGAACTTTCCCAGAGAGAGTCCTCTTGCCCCCAAGCCAGATTTCTTTTCTTCTTTTCTTTCTAATTTTATGTTTTGCCATGGTAAGTTTCAGGTCCCCTGAAACCGGAGTTACAGTTCTGAGCTGCTATGTGGGTGCTGGGAGTTGAACCTGGGTCCTCTGGAAGAGCAGTCAGTGCTCTTAGCAGCTGACTCTCTCCAGCCCCAAGCCAGCTTTCTTAGGTGGCTCAAAGAGCACCCAGGTCACCTTTGACAGTGACTGGGCCTGATGCTTATTCTGCTTTGGGGTGAAATACTGGATAAATCCCAGATGAATTGATACTGGCTGGAACACTCAACCACTAACATTTCGAAGGTGGTCCCCCCCCCTTTTTTTTTCTTGGTTTCCTTCAGCTAGGGACTGAGCCAGATCCTTGGACGTTTGATAAGCTGAGCCAAACACCAGCTCCTGGAAGGATTAATGTTTATTGAGCATGTACCATCCACTACTCTAGTGCATATCTTTTTTCATTTTTTATTTTGAGACAGGATTTCACTATATAGCCCTGCTGGCCTGGAACTTCCTATGTAGGCCAGGCTAGACTCTAACTCTCAGAGATCTCCCTGCTCCTGCCTCCCAAATGGGAGCAAATGCTTGAGCTACCATGCCCTGCCTAGAATCGGACTTTTTATTTTTATTTATGTAGTTTTGTTTTTTTAGATAGGTTCTCACTATGTAGCCTTGGATGGTCTGGGTCTGGAGCTGGCCCTATTGACCAGGCTGACCTGGAACTCTGCCTCACAGAGCTCGGATTAAAGGCATGGCCCACGGTGCCCTACCTAGGAAGGAACTTCTTAAATTCCCACTCCTAATCGTTTTCAAAGGAGGACACAAACATTAAGAGCCTCAAGCGGGGCAGCGGAAGCCTTACACCCAAGCAGGGCCCCCGCTTTTCACTTTGCGTAACTGAAGAGCCTTCAGCGGTACAGAGAGGAAACTGAGGCGCAGAGAGGTGTCATGGTTTTTCTCGGCAGCAAAGCCAACCAGGGACATAACCTAAGCCTGCTGGTTCGCCTCTGATGCTCCGAGAGGAGCGTCTTGGCCTTTTTCCAGCCGACTCAGCCGCGGGCTCGGCCCAGACACCGCCAGGTGAGCCGATGACTCAAAGGGCGGAGACTAAATTTTACGCACGGCCTCGCCCTGTCCCGTTGCTCCCGGGGGTGGGGGACGAGCTCCGGAATCGGGCGGGTGACAACTTGTCGGAGTGAAACCGGGAAGGCGCCGCCCCGCTGCGCTCCACGGGCCGCGGGGCCGCAGCTTCGTCTTTCCGCGATGGGCAGCCGGGCCGGCGGGGCGGGAGGCGGGAATACTGGCCGTTCGCTCTCCCATTGGCCAATCGGGGTCCGGGGGCGGACCCTGTGGAGGCCCCGTCCTCTGATTGGGCCGTAGACTGAAGGCGGCGGAGCGCCGCGGCGGGCTGGTGCGTGTCGCTGCCTGCTAGGTGTGCGGCCGTGGGCTGGTCCAGCCCGACTCCCCGCGGCCCTTCCCACCCTGCTCGCTCCGGCTTCTCGCCAGCGGCTTTCCTTTTGTCCCCACCTAGAATCGCCGGGCCTTGGAGAGCTTTCCCTTATTAGATCTGGGTTTTTAGTGGAGTCCCTATGCCCCTGCCTCCCTCGGATCGTGCGCCCCTCGGCTCCGATCTGAGCACTTGATGTGACCGTCCCCTGCTTTCAGATCTGAAGCGCTCAGTGCCACCCGTGAAGCGCGTCTCTAGGGCCACTATGCTGTCTTCAGTGGCTTCGTGGCTCCCGCTACGTCTGAGCTTCACGGCTTTCCCGGCCACGGCACCTACTCACCTCTCCTCGCCTGATCTGCCTTTGTGCTCACTGGTCTGAACCAGTGCGCTGTGGGGGCTTCCGATGGCCTCTCACCTGAAGTCACCCGACCCAGACCCGGGGGAACTTGAGGTCCTAACTCGGTGTTCTAGAGTCCGGTTCTCTAACTCCCTTCAATTCCCCTCCCAGCCCATGACCAATAACTGGAGAAGACGGGAGTGTCCCAGGGCAACTTTATTGAGAGGAAACATGGTCACACCCAGCAAACATGTGTTCCTTCTCATTCTCTCTCACACACTCACACACTCACACACACACACACTCACAGCCCTTGCCACAGTCCAGTTCTCAGCCACAGTGGTGGGAGCCTCCTCCATTCCTAGGCTCTAGAAGCAACGGGTACAGAAGGAGGCACAGGGCGGAGGACAGGTTCCGGAGCATTTGTAAGGAAGTTGGGGTGCAGAGGGCGGGGGTGGGGGGGTGGGCAGTGTTAGGAACACCCACCAGACAGCTGCATGAAGAGTGGGGTCTCCAGCCCGTCAGCCTGGCTGCACCCCTTCCAGGGCGCGTTTCAGGGTGTGGCAGAACGTTCAGGGTTTGGGAAGGGCCGGCTCTCACTCCCTGTTAGTCCTCTCTGCAGACTGGGGACCGGAGGGCAAGGCAGGGCGGGGAGGGAGCAGACGGCTTCAGCTCTGGGGCTCCTCTGGCGCTTCTCCACCCTCTTCTCCAGCACTGTCCGCTGTCCACAGCGTCAGGTTGTCTCTCAGCAGCTGCATGATGAGTGTGCTGTCCTTGTAGGAGTCCTCGTTGAGAGTGTGCAGATCGGCCATGGCCTCGTCGAAGGTGGTCTTGGCCAGCGAGATGGCCTCCTCGGGGCTGTTGGCTATCTCGTAGTGGAAGACAGAAAAGTTCAGGGCCAGGCCCAGGCGGATGGGGTTGGTGGGCGGCATCTCCTTCTTGCTGATGTCCATGGCCTCTTGGTAGGCCGACCGGGCAGAATCGATGATGCGCTTCTTGTCATCTCCGGTGGCCACCTCGGCCAGATAGCGGTAGTAGTCACCCTTCATCTTCAGGTAGAAGACGCGGCTCTCTGCCTCCCCAGCCTCCTTGATGAGGTGGGAGTCCAGCAGGCCCAGCACGGTGTTGCACACACCCTGGAGCTCCGTCTCCACCTTCTCCCGGTACTCTTTCACCTCGGGGCCTCTCTCTTCCGACCCCTCCTCGTTGCTCTTCTGTTCGATGCTGGACAGGACCCTCCAGGCCGCTCTCTGGCCGCCCACCACATTCTTATAGGCCACGGAGAGCAGATTTCGCTCCTCGCAGGAGAGTTCCTCACCCTTTTCCACGGCCCCCTTCATGAAGGCTGCCATGTCCTCATAGCGTTCCGCCTGCTCGGCCAACTTGGCCTTCTGGATCAGACTGGCTCTCTCCATGACTCCGAGGACCGACAGGGGGGTGAACTGGCTGCCTTGAGACCAATGCTGGATTCTGTGCCTCTCTTGCTCTGGGTCCTGCCTTTTGGCTGGGGTGGCAGGGCCTGGAGAGGGTTTGGGAGTGGCCTGGGCGGGCCTGGGCCCTGCCTCCTCCTCTTCTCCACACCCTTTCCGGCTCTTCCTTAAAGGTAAAAGGGCTGGGATGGGATGGGGTGAGTCATCAGGACAGTCAGCAGGAGAAACCTGGCCATGGGTCCCACCTGAACAGGCATCCTTCCTGCTTCCAGACTGCCCCCTGCTGTTCAGAGCGGAGTTGCAGGAACATTCTAGATCACCAAAATCAGATTGTCTTTCAGGGGGTCCTTCCAGGCGTAAGGATGGCTTCAGCCACTGGGCTCCTTTAGCCTGGGCAGAGCCCCATGAGCTGGTACCGAGGGCTGGGATGGTTCTGGTGAGAATTCATGTGTAGACAGGACTAGACAGTTTCCCAAACACTTCAGCAGCCCTGATCTGATAGAAGAACCCCCTTGACGGCTCTGTAGGGCTGCGGAGGTAGAAACATCAAGTCTCAAGAGGAGAAACTGCTTTTAAGGTCACAAGCTGCCAGCTCCCTGTTTCTTCTGACTTTTCTCCCATTGAGGCCTCTGGCCTGGGTCCCATTATCTGGAATCGAGAGCTAGACTTCTTCCTGAGTCCGCCCAAAGACGGTTCCATCCCTTGGTCCTTGTTCTCCTTCGAGGTCCCCTCTGAACACCCAGAACGCGCAGGTGGCATTTCAGGGTGCCACTTAATGGAGTGTTTAACGAGTGGCCTCTGAAGCTTCAGCCCAGCCTTGGTAATTAGTCACCCAGTCGGTGTGTTGGCCACCTTCCCCATGACAGCACCATTTTCCCTTTCAAGTTGGTGGCCTGTTGACACTTGTCTGAGGCCTTACTCTCCGGTTCCCCACGGCAGGTCACCTGTCCCTTCCGAGCTGCCTGCCGTCATGTATGAGCAGGGCTCCCAGAGGGCGGGGGCATAGCTCTCTGACTGTCCCACGCTTGCCTGACTCAGACAGCCCTGTCAGAGGCTGGGAAGCAGGCCACGGGGTGCTCAGTCCAGTTTGGTCCCCCAGGGGGGACGCTAGCAACCTGGGGAGGAAGACAGGCTTGAGAAGGAGCCAGTGATGACACACACCATTTTGTTTTATGGGGCAGCAATTCCAGCTCAGGGAGATACCCCACTTGACTCCCAGAGGTTCCAGTCCCCTCTCGTCGATCAAAGCCCCGCCTCCAACTGGAGAGAAGCCTCCTCAGAGATGGAGACCACTTTGTTACTTGTCTGGTTGGGCCCTGTCTTCAAGCCTTATCAAGAGTATGGGTACTGAGGGTAGGGTAGGTTCCTGCTTATCTGCCTCACCCCCCAAGCTTAGGCGGGACTCCGGGGTCCCTTCTAAGGAACCTTCTCCCTGGGACCCAGCCAATCTAATCCTTGAGCCAGGACAGTTGCACAGCTTTGCCAGTCTTCTCCCCCACCCAGTGCCTGATCACGCTCCTTGCCTCTGGGAGGGAGGCATAGGCCTCAGGACACGATGGCGTGTGCTTGTGTACCACAAGAGGAGAGACTCTTCAGATCCTGGCTAACTCTACGGGGTTTCCCAGGAAGCGGATGGGATTTCCCTCCTGAGATCCCGAGGGCTTTGCCTAACTGGGAGCACAGACACAGGAAGGGATGGAATGAAATTACACTAAAACGTCACATTAGGGAAGGCCATGGCAGTGCACACCTAGAATCTCAGCGCTCAGGCTGACTGACGTGGGAGACGTTCCAGTTGGTGGCCAGCTTGGCTACAAAGAGACTCGCTGCCCAGCTTCCAACCTCCAGAAAAAAAAAAAAAAGGTTGGGATGTAGCTGGGTGGGTGGTGTTCCTGCCTATGTCTGGAGTTGGGTCCCCAGTATAGGGGATCCGCAGAGACTGTTGCACATCTGTAATTCCAACACGAGGCAGAGGCAGAGGCAGGGGCAGGAGGATCTCAAGTTCGAGGCCGGTCTGGTCTACATACAGAGTGCGCCATGCTTGGTTTATGCAGTGGTGCTGGGATTGTCCCCAGGGGTCCTAAGAACTCTGTCAGCTAAACTACACCCTCAGCTCCCATCCCTGTCTTTCTTTTCTAGCTGGGTTCTCTGGAATGAGGAACGATCACAAACTATCCACACCGTGTGGCCCAGCCAGGTAGAGAAGGGGTCCTGTGCCCAGACTTCCCTCTCCAGACTGACAAACGGTTAGGTGTGATGAGCACTGACTCCTCCCTTTCCTTCTGGAACATTCCTTGCAGCGCTCAAAGGCTTCCCTTGGCCCTAGTCATCTAGCCTGGGCTTCCCCAAGTCCTGGGGGGCAACTTGGAGATCCCAGGGCACTAAGAGCTTGGACCTCAGGGCCCGGCAAAATTGTAAGTCCAAGAAGGGAGTGTTCTCACGCCTCTTAAGCCAGGAACGTGGTGGGTGTCTAGAGCCAGGTTCTGGACCCTCGGCAAGCTTCTCCCTCCTCCTCCTTCTCCTCCACTGAAGCCAGGCTGCTCGACACTCCTGCCGGCTCTGACCTGTAGATCCTGACTCAGTTCCTGTCTCAGTCGCCACCCTTTGCCTCCAGGCTTCCACTTCCCAAGTCCAGAAGCCCAGGCAGGCAAGAGGCTGCAGGTCCTGGCAGAGCATGGGGCTCCAAAGCGGCTGCCTGAGTCAGCAGGACGGGAGACGAGGCTACAGTCCAGTCCAGGGGGCTCTCCGCATCCTGGTGGCCACTGGCCACCTTTCTAGAGTGGCTGGCAGCAAGAGGGATTCTTACTAGTCTAGAAAGAATTTACCACAACTGGCAAAACAATTTCTTAGGTAATTTCTCGCTTTGGAATGATCAAATTCAGCAGTTGACCAGAGGTCCTCGTGATTGGTTTTAAGAATAGTTACGGAGCTGAGAGCTGAATACTCGAAGCCTCTGGAAGGGGACAATGGAGGACGCTTAGGTGATTCAGCTGTTTGCCTGTTTTTCTTCTCAAGTATTGCTGCTGTTCGAGGTGGCCCCCTCTGCTAAACCAGTCCAGGGTACGAGACAGTGTGGAATTCATAGAAACAGGCCCGAATGAGGTCAGCATGCAGAACTGCATTCCAGCTGGGTCATGAGAGGCCTTGGGCAGGTCCCTTCCTGCCCCTCCTGGGCTAAGGCCTCCCCACCAGTAACAGGAGGCTGGCAGCCCCGTCCTGGGTATGGCATTCTCCAAGTTTAGGGCTTCTCCAACCGCCCTCCCTCTTCCTGCTGTGGTATCGCAGCACTGTTGGCTAGGTGACCTTCCCTGAGTCTCAGCTCTCTCATTTGTAAGAAAGCTGAGATCACCTTTCTCTTTGGTTACGGGAGAAAAACAGCCTAATACTTAGCAAGCCCTGATAAATTGTAGCAGCAATACCGTCGCCTAGGCTTTTTTTTTTTTTTTAAATAATTTATTATTTGTATTTTATGTACACGGGTGTTTCGCCTACATGTATGTCTGTGAGGGTGTCAGATCCCCTGGAACTGGAGTTACAGATGGTTGTGATCTGCCATGTGGGTGCTGGGAATTGAACCCCCGGGGTCCTCTGGAAGAGCAGCCAGTGCTCTTAACCCCTGAGCCATCTCTCCAGCCCGGCAATTTCCTTTTATGTTTACATACTGTGTGTTTGTGTGTCCATGTGTGTCCTTGTGGAAAGCACCTGGGGAATGGGAAGGAGACTATGGACTACCTTGGGTTGGGCTCAACTGGGAAATGTGAGCTTCAGGTTGGAGTTTGGCAGCCCCCCCCCACACCCTCGTTTTGGACTAGGCAGGGTTTTTCCAAGTTCAGAGTTCAGCTAAGCCTTGAAGGTCTCTTGGGAGGAATGAGTTCTGGAGAGAGAGCCAAGAGGTCACTTCCCCATGTCCCTCCTGGCCTCTGTCTCCAGAGCAGCACTGTCCAGCCAGAGCTGGGCTGGAAGGGAGGCAAACAGTTGTTCTCACTCATCCACAGCAGGCCCCACCCACGGCCCCGAAGGAAAGTGGCAGGAGACACAGGAGACACTCCAGGCTATGGCAAGAAGAGGGAGGTCTTTATTTCTGTTACAAAAGGTGGTGGACAGCAGGTGAGCAGCCCCCATGCTGGGCGCAGCGCATCTCCCCAGGTCTGGCCCGTTTCCCTTTGGGTCCTTGGAAGAACGTGGAGCTGTGTAGCCCTTGGTGCCCGGGGCCAAGGATACAGGCTCCCACTTCACGTCCTCCTGGGGGATGGGGGCGTGGGAACAGTGTTGAGGCCTTGTGCTCAGAACAGTCGCCAAACTTGTTCAGCAGCGTCGGGACACCCAGATAGCTCCCGAAGAAACCTGCTTGGCTTGCCTATGGCTCTGCTGACTTGGGGGGGGGGGAGGGCTGTAAGGCAAGATTCCTGAAGAGTCTTGACACTTCACAAATCTGGGGAAGGGGCATGGCGGGAGGAGGGGAGGGCGAGGTTCGGCAGGGGTACAGTATTGAATATTGGGCTGAGGCTGCAGTATGGCTTTGTACACTCTGGCCAGCAAGGAGTCGGGGTGGGGGCCAAGAGGTCAGCACCTGCCCACTGTGGGGGGCTCCAGAGAGCTCACAAGTAGGACAGGCTGGGGGATGGACCCTGTAGGCACAGATGGTGGCCGATGGGCCACAGGTTAGGCAGGTGAAGGTACAGGGTGCCCGGCTCCCCCCAGGCCGCTCCTGAAGAGGCAGAGAATGGCGGTCCTCAGGAGCTCCTTCAGCCCCTGAACGTACTGGACGATCCCGCAGGATGGCAGAGGAGGAGGAGAGAGAGGGTTAGCGGATGGACGGATGGAAAGAGGTAGCCTGCAGGGGCCCCAGTGGGGTCAGAGGCTACCACAGCAGCTGCCCCGTTCCCAGAAAAGGGCCAAAGCGCAGGCGGCAGGAGAGAAACCAGGCAGGCGAGGGAGCTTGGCAGGGACACAGAGCAGGATGCAGAGGTGTTAGTGACCTGACTGAGGGCCCTGTACACCACGACAGACACTGCCAGCACAGGCCCAGGCCCTCACAGCACGTGTGCTGCCCTCCCCAGCCTCACCCTTCCTCTTCTGAAAGGACGGACGCTCCAGTCCAAGGAGGGATGGGGCAGGACTAAGAGCTTTCTGATTGGGGGACCCCTGGGGACCTGCCACCACCAGCACACACACCACACCACACACCAGACAGATGGATGGACTGCTCCATGGGTTGGTGAGCATGCGATGAGGATGAGATGGTGTGTGAGGGAGTGGGCAGAGCTGGCTGACAGGTGAGACATGGTCTTACCAGCTAACCCTCTGCAGAGAGGCCTGTTAGCTCCCCTCAGGCTGTGCAGGAGATGGCAAAGTCCTGACAAGTGTCCTCCTGGAGGAGATACCAGAGAGGTCGGCCTGTGTTAGCATCTGCTGTCCTGACTACCTAGGAGGTTGGGTTGGGGCAGGGACAAGAAGCTCTAACTGGCTGCCAGGCAGTGGTGGCACATGCCTTTAATCCCAGCACTTGGGAGGCAGAGGCAGGCGGATCTCTGTGAGTTCGAAGCCAGCCTGGTCTACAGAGCAAGGACAGGCACCAAAGCTACACAGAGAAACCCTGTCTCGAAAAACCAAGGAGAGAGAGAGAGAGAGAGAGAGAGAGAGAGAGAGAGAGAGAGAGAGAGAGAGAGAGAGAGAGAGAAGCTCCAACTGGGACCCACTGTCTCCACATGGTTTTGGCTGAGCGATCATGGGATCAGGGTGGAAAGTCAGCAGGAAAGAGCTCAGCAGGTACCAATCCCTGGGGCCCAAGGAGGTAGACATGCTGAAGGCAGTCAGGGGGGTTAGCCCCAGCTCCTCGGCCTCAGAGTGCCTCCAGTCGCCTGCCTGCCTCTCATTTCCCAGGGAAGACCCAAGTGTGTCTGAAAGAACCCAGAGCTAATAAGCTGCAAGCCAGGGACTCAGCAAAACAAAAGCCAACAAAAAACCAAACCAAAGAAAAGCAGCTCTTAAAAACACAAGTTTTATTACAAGCGGGAACAAAGAATACTGGCTTAAACAAAAGGCAGGTTAGGAGCCCTCCTCCAGCCCCCCTGTCTACCTCCCAGGGCCATGCAGGATGGCCTAGGACTCTGAAGCTATCTCTCCCAGCCACCACTTCCCCGTGTCCGGGACCCACTGGCCTCAGGAACAAGGAATGGAAGTTAAGTGACTTCCTAAGCTATGACCCAAGGGCTTCACCCACCTGAAGGGCCAAAGCGGGGCCTAGAAGAACAAGTCTCTATTTTGATTAGAAACTCCAGCTCCCAGCAGAAGGAGGATTTGCTATGAGCTCCTGGCCAACCCACATGCCTCCTGGCCTAGTCTATTTCTTCCTTCATTTCTAATCAGCAGAAATGCATCGTCTCCTAGATCCTCGCACTGGGGCCCATACTCAGAGCAGAACACCAAGGAGGGGGTGTGGCTCTGCAGAATGGCAGCTCTTCCCCAGACCCGTCACCCCACCCACCACACCTAGCCTCAGCCTGTTGGGGCAGAACACAGCTGGGAGCCTGACCTGGGGGCTGGGTGGCAGAGTCCCTAGCCACTGGTTGTCTGTCTGATGGCTGTGGCAGAAGGGAAGAGGGCAGGAGCCCAGGGGTCTCCTGTGACTAATGCACATCCTCCCAGTCCCCATGCCTCAGGCTGCTCCTGAACACAGGGTAAGAGGGGAAGGGAACAGCCCAGGGAATATGGAAGTCAGCTGTATTTGTACACAGGTGGACACACACACACACACACACACACACACACACACACACACACACACACACACACACACTCTCAATCACTCACAGCTAGATCTGCTGTAAAAAAAATGTATTAAACCACCTAGCCTTCTGAAACCCCTTGACTTGGCACTACACAGATAGTAACACACTAACTTCTATTTTAAAAAAGGGTATGTAAAAAAGAGGTCTATAAAATTGTGCAAAATACCCAGCATTAATAAACCCGTTTCAAGTATTGCCAGCATGATCTAACCCACCCACCTCTAACCCTGACTTGGAAGAGACTTGGGGGGCACAGGAAAGGATCCTTAGCGTCTCCGTGGGCTGGGGAAGGTAGGATCCCCATTCTACTGTGCTGCCCAGGACTCTGCAGGAGCTGAACTTCTGGGGGCCTGGATGGCCGGTCTGACTGCCTCTGACACCGGCTGCCTCCCACCCTCGGCCCAGGCTCTCTCTACTGGTACCCAGCTCTATCCTATTGGCCAATTCCATACAACCCTCCCCGCAAAAAGCCCACCAAAATAACCATGATCATCACAAAGGGAACGCAGGAGCCCCGGAACAAAGCAGTTCAAGGGCGGGCGCTGGCCTGTGGCCACCTGTCCTTCAGGGCCAGGTGCTCAACAGTCCCGCTTCCAGAAGGCTCTTGACTCCCCTGGGCCCGTGCAAGCCTCCAGCTGGGAGGCCGTCCACTCGGCTCTCACCCTCACTCACACTGGGCCTCCCTGGGCACAGGCAATGACTTGGCATGGTCCCCTTGGTGACCTGTCGAGGCTGTGGCTCTCCTCTCCTGCCACTGATCAGCTCAGGAACCTAGGGTCCGAACTGTGGGAACCTGGGTTTGGGGAGCAGAGGGCCCAGCTATGGGACAGTTCAGAGAAAGCCACGCAGGATGGGAAATAAATAGGAAAAGACTGGAGTCTCTGGCAGCTCTGCTTCCCTCGGATGGTATGGGGAGGGTCCCGGCAGGCGTGGAGGGCGGCAGGTGGCAAGCACTGAGTCACATTCAGGGGTGGCCTCCTACCATGCTGGCGTCTGGCTTGGCCCCACAGGGTGGCTCGTCACTTCTGATGGGCGAGGGCAACACAGCGTCAGACTGCACGAATCCCCGCCGGTCAATCAGGCTTCCAAAACACAAGGACAGGACATGAATTCCCGATACGGCTCCAGGCCAAAGGCCAGGTGGTGTCACAACACAGACAATGTCTTCCAGGAGAGATCCAGCCCTAGGAAAGCTGGGCAAATGGAAGCTGCTTCCCATTCAGGAGTTCAAGACCCTCCCTCTGGGACTGGTGAGATAATTCAGTGGGTGAAGGTGTTTGCCACCAAACCTGATGACTTGAGTTCAACCCCAAGGACTCATGACCTCCATATGCGCACCACTGTATGTGTGTACACACACATGTAAATACATGTAAAATAAGACCTTCTGGACACTTAGCTTTTTCCATATAATTCATTCACTAGTTTGGTTTTGTTGTTTTTTTATAATTATTACTATTTTTAGACAAGATCTCATTATGTAGCTCTGTAGATTGTAGACTGTCCTGGAACTCATGATGTAGACCAGGCTGGCCTTGAATTCACAGAAATCGACCTGCCTCTGACTCCCGAGTGCTGGGACTAAAGGCGTGAACTACTATGCACAGCTTATTATTTTTTGAGACAGTGATTCACTCTGCAGCCCTGGCTGGCTTGGAACTCACTATATAGACCAAACTGGTCTTGAACTCACAAAGATCTGCCTGTTTCTGTTCAGATTTAAAAGGCAGGTGCCCCTGGATGGAGATGGCGCATGCCTAATAACCCCAGCACTGGGGAGGCAGAGACAGGTGGATCTCTGTGAGTTCGAAGCCAGCCTGGTCTATAGAGCGAGTTTCAGGACTACACAGAGAAACTCTGTCTCAAAAAAAAAAAAAAAAAAAAAAAAGAGGTGGGTACATGCAGTAGTGCCATCATGCCAGAATGTTTTTAGGACCCCCAAATGGCCTTGCTCCTTGAGGATGTAGCTGAGCATGACCTTGAACTTCTGACAGGCCTGCCTCTACCTCCCAAGTTTATTCATTGTTACTTCAAACTGACTCAGCTGTCAGGGTGCCAAGAAGCCAGGCTGCAGGTGAGAGAAAAGAAAGAAGGAACAGCTACTCGGAGGCAGTGGGAGACCTACTTCTGTCTCCCTAGTTGGGGCACATCTGAAGGAAGGTCCTGTCCCCTCCGTCCCCATGGCCTGTTCTGGAGCTCTGGTGCCCTCTGCTGTCAGCACCGACATGGAGCCTCCTGGCAGGGCTGAGCCACTAAGGTTCCGGGAGGGGGTGGTGACCTCACCACGTGCAGGAAGAGCATGTCACCCAGTGTGGTCATGACAGTCACTGTGGTATCTCTGAGAAGTAGGGTTACACAGACTACCCTATGATCTTTACTATGTTGTACTTTTTTTTCCCTTCGAAACAGTTTCACTGTGTCTCCTAGGCTGGCCTTGAACATGAAGCAATCCTCCTGCCTCAGCTTTCAAGTGCAAGGATTACAGGCACGTACAACTATGCCTGGTTGTACTTATTCTTATTCTGCAAATGAGTACATGTGACTAAAACTAACAGCTAACAGCCTTCCTCAGGATTTCTGGGTCATCCAGGAGAGCAGAGGACAGCAAACAAGGAATCCATGTACGTGCAGGGAGAAGGCCTGCTAAGGTCCAGACTCAAGGCCACCTCCCCGAGCCCTCTCTTACCTGGGAGGTAGAGGGCCACAGAGCACAGCACAGCAGTTGGTGACAATACTTTTATGGCTGTAGGGGTTGACAGACGCCTCACCACCCCTCTTGCTGGACCAAGACCCTTTGATCTAGAAAGAGGAAGAAGCCTGGGTAAGCTCCCTTCTTCCAGCCTCCCTCCCTGGAGAAGAGTTGGAGACTCCCGTGGAACCTACTCCCGTCACACCTGCCTCCTTTTTCTTCACCATCTAGAAAAGGGACCCAGAGGCCGGGGAGTCCACAGAAACCAGTTCTGGTTGGACTACTGGAGGGAACAAGTCTTCAGAGGAGGCCTCCAATGAAGATGGGGGACTTCCGGGTGTAGGGAGCTCTCTAGTAGAGACTAGAAGGCTCCAGCTAGCACAGAAGACAGAACCAAAAGGAAGTCTCTAGAGGAGGATGCTTGGGTAGACCACCTCTCCCCTGGCTGCTCATCTGTGCCGATAGATTTACATACTGGATACAAGCTAGCATCATCTGAAAGGAGGGACCCTCAATTAAGAAAATGTCCATAAGATCCGGGTATAGACAAACCTGTAGGGCCATTTTCTTCATTAGTGATTGATGGGGGAGGGCCCAGCCCATTGTGGGTGGGGCCACCCCAGGCTGGTGGTCCTGGGTTCTATAAAAAAGGCTGAGCAAGCCATGAGGGAGCCAGCCAGTAAGCAGCACCCCTCCATGACCCCTGCATCAGCTCCTGCCTCCAGATTCTTGCCCTGTGTGAGTTCCTGTCCTGACTTCCTTTAATGAACAATGCTGTGGAAGTGTAAGCCAAATGAACCCTTTCCTCAACTTGCTTTTGGTCGTGGTGATTCGTCACAGCAGTAGTAACCCTGACTAGGTCACCAACTGAGAGGGGGCAGGATGGAGGGCCCCACCACTCCACTCCCCGACCTCGGACAGTCTGCCTCCGGGAAGCCCTCTGTGGAAGGCATGGAGGGGCTCAGCAGGAAGTTCCCCACTTGCTGGGCCAAACAGCCCTTTCTGCTCAGGCTTCAGTAACACCTGCAGAACTAGTCCTGAGGACACCCAGTGGGGGTGGGGGCCGGGCTGGGGCGGACGTCATTTCCGCCCTTATCAATGTGCTCAGTTTTGTTTTCCCAAACGAGAGTGTGAGAGGTCATGGGATTTTTTGGGGGGGAGGAGTTGATTTTTTGAGACAGGGTTTCTCTGTGTAGCTTTGCGCCTTTCCTGGAACTTGCTCTGTAGCCCAGGCTGGCCTAGAACTCACAGAGATCCGCCTGGCTCTGCCTCCCGAGTGCCGGGATTAAAGGTGTGTGCACCACCACCGCCCGGCTCTCTTTTTACTTTTTGAGACAGACTGTCCATTCTAACCTTGAATTTGCAATTCCTGTCCCAGTCTCTAGAGCAGCCGGGATTACAGGCCTGAGCCACCAGACTAACCAAGCTCCTGTTCTTTCTCTTCCCAACCCCCCTTTTACTTCTCCCCAAGTCAGTATCTCCCCACATAGCCCAGGCTAGCCTCAAACCAAGGATCGCCTTGCCTCGGTCTCCTAAGTGTCGAGATTACAGGGATGTACCACCATACCCAGTCCGCAATGGATCCATTTCTCTTGGATGGTGGGTCTCTAGAGGATCCATGTTATGTGGCAACCCCGGGAACACACACTGCTGTTTTCTCTTTGTGGGCTGAAGGACAGCGAGGGGAGGGCATGTCTGGACTGGGGACAGCGGGCGCTCAGACAGTGCTGGCTGGTAGGAGGGATCAGCGGAGCCACGCTGCTCTGTGCTGACTCTCAAAGCACAGGACCTGCCGCGTGTGGGAACGCAGGCTCTGACATTGGGCTCTGCCCAGGCTCTCCCAGCAGGGCTGCCCTGGACCACCCCAGGCTCCCCAGCCCTGCCCAGCTCTACTCACGTCTTCGTTCGTCGTCAGGTTGGAGGCGACGAGGTAAGTGTGGAACCCTGAGAGGCCCAGGATGGACCAGATCGAGAAGAAGCAGATGACCAACTCCAGCACAGTGGGACCATCAAGGACACATGTGTGGGGGAGGGTGGAGACCCTGGGACCTGTGCTCACCCTTCCCCACTCACCCCTCCCTGGAGCCATACCCCTGAAAAGCACAGGTGTTCTAACCTTTCTGTGATCCAGTCATCATTCCTCAGCGGATCACCTCTGCACCCCCAAAACAGGATGGGAGTCCTGAGGAGCAAGTCAAGATCTGGCTAGGGATGGCCCGGGGGATTCTAACCACAGGCTCTTGGCCACGACATGGTCTAGGGAGCTTGGCACCCCAAGGAACATGCAGGCTGGTGACATGACTCAGGGGGTAGAGGCGTTTGTCGCCAAGCCTGCTGGCTGGAGTTGGAACTTCGAGTTCCTCGGACCTCATTTGTGTGCTGTGGCACACACGTGTTCTCTACTGCCCCACGCAAGTCACAATAAACAAAGATTTAATTAAGAAACACACTTGGGGTTGGAGAGATGCCTCAGCAGTTTAGAGCATGGACTGCTCTTCCAGAGGACCCCTGTTCAATTCCCAGCACCCACATGGCAGCTCACAACTGTCTGTAACTCCTGACACCCTCACGCAGACATACATACAGACAAAAACAATGTGTGTGTGTGTGATATATATATAAATAAATAAATGCACTCTTTGCCGGGCCTTTATAGACAGGGACAGTTTCCTGAGGTTGCTTGCTCAGCCCCTCCCCATGACGATCCATTCAGGATCAGCTCTAGGCCGGGTGTTGACACAGTAACTGGCAGAGTGGATTTTAGGGAGCATGGCCCTACCATCCCACTTGGAGACCCGCCCCATGAAGAGGCCTCAACTCCCACCCAGGGCGACAACTGGAAAAAGATATCTTGCTGGTGTCTCTTTCAGAGTGGACAGGAAGTTGCTTTCTCGAGAACCTAGGAAGGAAGGACAGAGACCTAGCTCAGGGTGGTGACCACCGCCCCTTGCTAGGGCCAAGCTCACCGGTCAGGCCTCCTCTGCCCCTGTTGTCCCCCCACTCACGCAGAGTCAGGTGGGTGACCACGCAGGCGAAGATGAAGGCCGTCAGGAAGGAGAGGGACAGGATAAACGCATAAAAGAAGCGGTAGTTCCGTCTCCCGACACAGTTGCCCACCCAGGGGCAGTGATGGTCAAACCGTTCTAGAAAGGAAAGGAGTCAGTGTGGGTCTCAGTCAGCACTGGTGGCTAGCCCCCCCCCCCAGGCTGGCACTGTCCCATCCTCTCCCCCCGACAGCAGCTGACTCCTGTCCCTCCCTTGGACACACCCTACTTGTAGTCCTTGATCATCAGATCCCACCCACTGCCTGACACATTCCCTCTATTCTTTTAGCTCCATAGTAACTCCTTCAGATGTCAACTACAAAGCCACTCCCTTAAAAGGTCTCCTGTGGCCTCAAACTAGGTAGGGGTCCTCTGTCATCTGCTCTGTTACTCTCTTTTACATAGCTTTGCCCTTGAGTGTTGACATTCATGCAAGACATGGTTGGCCTCAGACCCCTGAAATCTCCAGGATCCAAGAGAGTGTCTGGTTCACAGATTCACAGACCATGGCCTATTACCAGCTCCATACCCACAACTCTGGGCCTAAGGCCCAGAGAGGGCTGGGCCGCTAGGTAACTCACGGAGAGCTGGCACCAGAGGCCAGGGCAAGGGACTGAGCTCATACCAGCGCTAAGTCCCTGGGGGTGGGAGTCACACCCAACTGATGAAGAAAGTCCCTGTGGGAATCTGGGTCATAAGCCCGTTTTGGGCCTTATGCCAAGGCTGGTGCCCTCTAAGGAGGTGGGTGGGGCAGACTGGTAGGGATGAATAACACCCACTGAGTCACCCACTTCTCTGCTGCTGCCCCAGCTCTCCTCCTGAGGGAGTGCTGAGCTGGCAAGATGAAGTCACTGCCCTGGGAACTGCGCACTGTGACCATCGCTCAGCTCACTTGGGTGTCATATACATTCTCCCTTATGACACCCTCCCAAGGGACCATCCTGGGTCCTCATCAAGCTGTAGAGCCTCCGAGGAGCAGGGTGAGGGAACAGACCTAGCAGAGGAGGGTGGTCAGGAGCCACCTGCCCGTTCTGGCCCAGGCTCTCCACCTCACCCTCCAGATTCTCACCCTCCCCGCCCTCTTTCTCAGTTCCATCATCCTCTCTCTGTCTTCCATGCTACTGTCCAGGCCTCAGGGATCACGGACCTACTGAGGAGTGGACTGAAGCCTCCAGACAAGTTCAAGGCCTCTGTCTGCCGAAATACTTGGGGACTGGGGGACAGGATATACCAACCCTGGGCCAAGAGGTGTCCCAGCCAATCCGGGAGAGCCAGCCTTCCGGCTCAGCCCTAAGTATTTCAGATGTTGCCCGTCTTGCCCTACATGTGACTTCCTGCATCCAAGACTCAATCTCTCAGGGGTCCCCAAGGCCTCCAACTCACCCACACAGTTGTCGCAGACACTGCAGTGTGAGGTCCTGGGTGGCCGAAACATCTTACAGGTGAAGCAATACTTCAGTTTCACCATCTGCCCGTTGATCATCACCTCCCGGGTCCGAGGGGGCGGTCGGTATGTGGAGCTGCCTGTGTTGTCTGGGGGTGGGAAGAGAGAGAAAGAGGATGCCCAGATGGGAGGGGGGGACGACACACTAATGCAGGGTCAAACGTTATGAACTGCTTACAGGCCCAGCACTCCATTCAGGCCTGGGACTGTGCTCATATCTCACACATCTGCTCACATACCCGCGGGCCAGCCTTCACCCTGAGAAAGGCCATCAGGGACAGAGCTCCTAGGAAGGTTTAGGGAGGTCATGTGCCTCTAATCCATGAGAACTTCCCAGTTAAAGGAACAAGATGAGCGCCCCAGGGAAGCAACTGGATCTAGAACTTGGACATCTACAACCCACTGGTCTGACCGCTCACCAAAGCCAATGATACTTATAGAGAAGAGCTGGACAGAAGGCGGCTCAGTGTTAGTGAAGGATGCTTCTTGCCCTCCCAGGGGACCTGATTCTGTCCCCAGCACCCATGTCAGGCGGCTCAGCTCTTCTGGCAGTCACATGCACACCTCCCTCGCCTCACACATAATTAAAAACAAAATCTTAACAAACAACAAAACAACAACATCAACAGAATGTCAGAGCTGGGATGGTAGCTCGTGCTTGTAATCCGACACTGTGAAACTGGAAAACTGTGAGTTCAAGGCTAGCCTAGACTACAATGTGTCTTTCCCTCCTCCTCCTCTTTCTTTTTTTAGAAAAAGATGTTTATTGACCACACTGTACGACAGAAGTAGGTAACAGAAGAACCACCTGTCTGTTTTCTTGTTTTTTAATGGAAGGAATAACAAGTTTACCCGAAGTCTACACATTCCACATGTTCTGTTGGATGAGTGTCTCCAAACTGAACTCACGTGATCTGAGTTCAGATCAAGAGTGTGTAACCAGCCGGGCGGTGGTGGCGCACGCCTTTAATCCCAGCACTCGGGAGGCAGAGGCAGGCGGATCTCTGTGAGTTCGAGGCCAGCCTGGTCTACCAAGTGAGTTCCAGGAGAGGCGCAAAGCTACACAAGAGAAACCCTGTCTCGAAAAACCAAAAAAAAAAAAAAAAAGAGTGTGTAACCAGCCAGGTATCCAGCACTTGGGAAGCAGAGGCAGGCAGATCTGAGTTCAAGGCCAACCTGGTCTACAGAAAAAGTTGTAGGTCAGCCAGGGCTACACAGAGAAACACTGTCTCAAAAAACAAAAAAAACACAAAATAGGGTCTCACCATGTATCCCTAGCTCCTGGAATTCACTATGTAGGCCAGGTTGCCCTTGAACTCACAGAGATCCTCCTGCACTCACCTGCCAGGTGCTGGAACCACCAGCCCAGTTACTTATTGTGTTGATATGGGTGCTGAGCTTGGGGACATTCATCAACCGGGCTCCTAAACACCAGTCTACTGCAGTCTCCAGTTTGCCTGCTCACCTCCAGTGAGTAGTGTCTGAGGGCTCACCTCCAGTGAGTAGTGTCTGAGGGCTCACCTCCAGTGAGTAGTGTCTGAGGGCTCACCTCCAGTGAGTAGTGTCTGAGTACTCACCTCCAGTGAGTAGTGTCTGAGTGCTCATCTCCAGTGAGTAGTGTCTGAGTACTCACCTCCAGTGAAAGTGTCTGAGTACTCACCTCCAGTGAGTAGTGTCTGAGTGCTCACCTCCAGTGACAGTGTCTGAGTGCTCACCTCCAGTGACAGTGTCTGAGTGCTCACCTCCAGTGAGTAGTGTCTGAGGGCTCACCTCCAGTGAGTAGTGTCTGAGTGCTCACCTCCAGTGACAGTGTCTGAGTGCTCACCTCCAGTGACAGTGTCTGAGTGCTCACCTCCAGTGAGTAGTGTCTGAGTGCTCACCTCCAGTGAGCAGTGTCTGAGTGCTCACCTCCAGTGAGCAGTGTCTGAGTGCTCACCTCCAGTGAGCAGTGTCTGAGTGCTCACCTCCAGTGACAGTGTCTGAGTGCTCACCTCCAGTGACAGTGTCTGAGTGCTCACCTCCAGTGAGTAGTGTCTGAGTGCTCACCTCCAGTGAGTAGTGTCTGAGTGCTCACCTCCAGTGAGTAGTGTCTGAGTGCTCACCTCCAGTGACAGTGTCTGAGTGCTCACCTCCAGTGAGTAGTGTCTGAGTGCTCACCTCCAGTGAGTAGTGTCTGAGTGCTCACCTCCAGTGACAGTGTCTGAGTGCTCACCTCCAGTGAGTAGTGTCTGAGTGCTCACCTCCAGTGAGCAGTGTCTGAGTGCTCACCTCCAGTGAGTAGTGTCTGAGTGCTCACCTCCAGTGAGCAGTGTCTGAGTGCTCACCTCCAGTGAGTAGTGTCTGAGTGCTCACCTCCAGTGACAGTGTCTGAGTGCTCACCTCCAGTGAGTAGTGTCTGAGTGCTCACCTCCAGTGAGCAGTGTCTGAGTGCTCACCTCCAGTGAGTAGTGTCTGAGTGCTCACCTCCAGTGAGTAGTGTCTGAGTGCTCACCTCCAGTGAGTAGTATCTGAGGGCACTAGTCCAGGTACCCAGCATGCACTGGTGAGGCACATGCATTCTGATCTCAGTTCCAACCACCAAAGAGACTCTTATCATAACCTTGACCACACATGTTTAAAATGCAATTAAGCACCTAAAGATTTCCTCTTTAGAAGAGGAAGTACGAAAAGGCAGGGGTTGGGGCCCAGGAGACTGAGTCAAGTGAACTCTGAGTCTTTGTTTTCTAATTTGTAAAAGAGGATTCACCGGTAGAATGGTGAATACATTTTGGTCCTTTGTGAGACAGGATCTCCTGTAGTCCAGGCTGGCTTACACTCACTATGTAGCTGAGGATGACTCTGATCCTTTCACCTCTCACATGTTGGAATTACAGACATTTAACTACCACATCTGGCTCTATGTGGTGCTGGGAACTGAGGCTGGGCACACACATTCTACCAACTGAGTCACACACCTTGTCCTGTTTGGTTTCTGAGACTCTGGTCTTGAACTCAGGCAGACACATCTACTTTACCCCAACACATACTTTAAAGGTAAGATCATTTTCAGCATCCCTACCTTACAGCTAAGACTTGCTCAACACATTAAGTGACTTGCCCTAGGCCACACAGTACACAGCAAAACCAGGATTTGAACCCAGGTTTCAAAGTTCAGGTTTGAGGTCTTTTCATACAATTTGTAGCACCCTGGTAGGTTTGCAGCTCAAAAAAGCACTTTGACCAGCATACCAGATCCTCAGGTTTAATCCCCAGTACCATCCCCAAATAAATAAATAATAGAAATTATCCAGATTCCTGCTGGGCAAGTTGCAAGCCCAGTGCTTGGGAGGTAGAGGCAGGAGATTCACGAGTTTGAGGCTACCCTCAGCTACATGGCAAATTTGAGGCCAACATGGACTACATAAAACTTTGTCTTAATAATAAAGTGGCGGGGGGGGGGGAGCAGTGGGGGCACATGCCTTTAATCCCAGCACTTGGGAGGCAGAGCCAGGTAGATCTCTGCGTTTGAGGCCAGCCTGGGCTACAGAGTGAGTTCCAAGATAGCCAGAGCTATAACACAGAGAAATCCTGTCTCGAAAAGAAAAGACAAATAAACAAAAGAATCAATTCATTTCATCTTATGTGTGTGGGTGTTTTGCCTGCATGTGTGCCTGTACACCACATGTGTGCCTGGTGTACATGGGGGCCAGAGGAAGGGATCAGATCCCCCGAGACAGGAGTTACAGACAGTTCTGAGCTCCCATGTGGGTGCTGGGAATTGAACCTGGGTCCACTGGAAAAGCAGCCAGTGCTCTTAACCGCTGAGCCATCTCTCCAGTTAAATTGCTCCTCCCCTAAGTTACTTTTCTTGGGCATTTGTGGAGCAACAAGTAACTACTAGAGCCTCTGTGCAGACAGCTTCTTTGTCCTCATCCTTGCCTGGCCAGTCAACGGTCTGCGTGTCCTCCCCAGCCCTCTGCCCCCTCCTCGCATCGCCCTGATGCAGGCCAGGCCCGTATCACAAAGAGCTGCTCCAGAAGACTTCCTTTCCCACCCCTCTACACAGCCACATCCTTCCTAATGCCCCTTCCAAGTTACTTCCTAGCTCCAACACTTTCCCAGAGCCCTTTTAAGACAAGACGGAGGGCTAGAGAGATGCTCAGTAGTTAAGAGCCTTAAATTCAGTTCCCAGCACCCACACTGAACAGCTCACAACGACCTGCATCGGACATCCTTCTGGCCTCCTCAGACACCTGAAGACATATGGTGCGCACAGACTCAAACAGGCAAACAGACATACACAGAAATCAAATAAATCTTAAAAAAACAAGAAACACAAGAAAAGAAAAAGACAATTACTAGTTTTAAATACTTTACATTATTACCAACTATTAGGATATAAAGAAATGAAAGTTAGTAGTTAGACATTACAATAGAAATTGTAGTCATATTAGATATGTTTTAAAAATTGAGCAGATGTATTTTAGACAGGTCATCTTCAAACCCTTCAGAGATCTACAGAATATGGCATTTAAAATGTTTTAATAACTTAGAAATTTTTCTTTTTTGAGACATGTCGGCTCCTGGCAGTACCAATCTACTTCAGAGAAAATATGGGCATTGAAGAAACTGCATATGGAGTTAATTTTCATTGTGGCAAAAGTTAGCCACTGGACAACAAAGTATCCTCAAATCAACAGGACAAAATGGACAGACAGAACACGAAACAAAGGACTACCGATTCCTGCCAAAACAAGTATGGTTATGGCTTTATCAGACGGCATCTTCTGAGGCCAGGACAATATGGCACCATCCCTGAAGTGGCCTTCACAATCTGGAAAAGGTACAGTGCCCTTTTCTTTGAAGGCAGCTGAACAGGCAGTGGGCCGATGGCTTCTGTTGTGCAATGGAACAGCAACTGAAAGCTCACGCCTCTCAATAGTAGACTGGCATTTAATAGAGGGATGTGGAGAAGGGCATGCTTAGATGAAGCCATATATACACAGCCAAGAAGAATGGACAGCTGAATTCAAAAACCATCAACAATTTCCAGAATTTAAAATCCTGAATCATGACATGACACTAGTGGAATTCAGGTGTTTCTGGTACATGGACTGCTCTCACCCAAATGGAGGTTGAACTGTTGACCTTGTGTACAACCTACTTCACAAATGAGTCTGTCAGATACGCTAAGCCTATAGGCTGAAGATGATGCCCCAACACTGTGGAGAAACCTCAGGTGACTGTCCAGGCAGCTGGCTGTTTCTGTCAACTCACAAAATTTTTGGAAGTTGCTTTTGTGCACTTCCTGTTTTTATTTTTGTTAGCTAATATTATTTCCTTCTTGGGTCTCTGAGGGAGTTGAAGATTAGTTAGTTATAGTTGAAGATTAATTAGGATAGAAAGTGAATTAGATACATTTTGGACTTACTAAAATAGGATAGATAAGGGAATTATTTTCTCTGATTTGTCAAATACAAATGGACTAGACATCGTTTAGGTATTTGTTACTTGTATATATTGTATATAGTTATTGTACTTTTGTATATAGTTTTTCTTTTGTTAGTTATAACCTCTTGCCTTTTTTCTTTTTATTAAAATAGAAAAGGGGAAATGTGGTGATATTTTATTTGTATTGAAATGTTATTTTAATTTTATGTTAATAAATAAAGTTGCCCTGGGGTCAGAGCTATTAGAGCCATAGTAAGAGCATGGTGGTTAGAAGAGCTAGGTAGATTTCTGTGTGTTCAGGGATACAGCCAGTATTGGAGACATACGCCTTTAAGACCTGGAGGGCGGTACTTACAGGCAGTGATGAGGCAGTCATGTGGTTGGGTTTACAACCAATGAGAAGGCAGAACAGAAAGATTATTTAAACAGGGACACAGGAAGTACCTCCCTCTCTCGGGGAAGCTAGGAGCACTGCAGGAGGTAAGATTTTATCTCTGAGCTCTGACCTCTCGGCTTTTCTCTTTTACCTTGGCTCTGTGTTTCTTATTTTAATAATACGATTGGTTACATCTACACTGTCCAGGCAGCATTTTGCAATCCTAGAACTTAGCAGGTAGACATAGGAGGCTCAGGAATTCAAGCTCAGCCTTGGCTACCTAGCAAGACTGAAGGAAGCTGGGACTGCATGAGACCCTGTCTCAACATCTTCAACCATTAAAAAAACAAACTTAGCCAGGCGGTTGTGGCGCACGCCTGTGGTGGTATTCTAATTGTACTGAAATGTGATTTTGATTGTATGTTAATAAATAAAGTTGCCCGGGGGTCAGAGCTATTAGAGCCATAGACAGAGTGTGGCGGTGGTGGCACACGCCTTTAATCCCATAGATCTCTGTGTGTTCAGGGATACAGCCAGCATTGGAGACATATGCCTTTAAGACCTAGGGGGCTGTACATTCAGACAGTGACGAGGCAGTCACGTGTTTGGGTTTACAACCAATGAGAAGGCAGAACAATAATACTATAAAAAAGACGTACAGACAGGAAGTAGCTCTCTTTCGGGAAGCTGGGACACCGCAGGCGGAAGGGTGAGATTTTAGCTCTGAGCTCTGACCTCTCGGCTTTCTCTTTTACATTGTTTCTGTGTTTCTTATTTAATAAGACGGTTGGTTACATCAATACATGCCTTTAATCCCAGCACTGGGAGGCAGAGCCAGGCGGATCTCTGTGAGTTCGAGGCCAGCCTGGGCTACGGGATAGGCTCCAAAACTACACAGAGAAACTCTGTCTCGAAAAAAACAAAAACAACAACAACATAAATAAATTAACCTAGGGGCTGAAGGGCTGTCTTAGTGGGTAAGAGCATGTGCTGCTCTTGGAGAGGACCTGGGTTTGGTTCCCAGTGCCCACATGGTGGCTATCAACCACCTGTAAGTCCAGTTCTAAAGAATCTAATGCTCTTACCAGATGGTGGCGGAGCACACCTTTAATCTCAGCACTCAGGAGGCAGAGGCAGGTGGATCTCTGTAAGTTTGAGGCCAGCCTGGTCTACAAATTGAGTTCCAAGACAGCCAGAGCTGTCTTGAAAAACCACCACCAAAAAAAAAAAAAAAAAAAAAAAGAAAAGAAAAAAAGAAAATTGAATGCCCTCTTCTGGAATCCATGGGCACTGCATGCATGTGATACACAGACATACATGTATGTGAAGCACCCATACACATAAAATAAAAATAAATCTTAAAACAACAACAACAATAAACAGCCGAGCTTGGTGGCACTCATCTTTAAACCAGCACTCAGGAGGCAGAGGCAGGTGGATCTCTGTGACTTTGAGGCCAGCCTGGTCTACAAAGTGAGTTCCAGGACAGCCAAGGCTACACAGATCCGCCTATCTCCGCCTCCAGAGTGCTGGGATTAAAGGCATGTGCCACCACCACCCAGAAACAAGCTTTATTCTTTTGACAGGGTCTCATTGTAGCCCAGGCTGGCCTCAAGCTTGCTGTGTTTCAGGATGGCTTCGAACCTCTGACCTGCCGGCCTCTACCTCCTGAGCGCTAAATTTTTGTGGTGCTGAGATTAAAACCAGAGCCTATGATGCTAGACAAGTGCTCTACCCACTGAGCCGCCCCCAGCCCATCCTCCCGCCTCTCTTTAAGATTTAAGTATTTGTTATGTAGACAGTGTTCCTCCTGCACGTACACCTGCACGCTATAAATCTCAGTATTGACGGTTGTGAGCCACCATGTGACTGCTGGGAGTTGAACTCAGGACCTCTGGAAGAGCAGCCAGGGCTTTTAACCTCTGAGCCATCTCTCCAGCCCCTTTCTTTTCTTTTCTTTTCTTTTCTTTTCTTTCTTTTCTCTCTCTCTCTCTCTCTCTCTCTCTCTCTCTCTCTCTCTCTCTCTCTCTCTCTCTCTCCTTCCCTCCCTCTCTCCCTTCCTAACTGGCCTGGAACTCAGAGATCTGCCTACCTCTGCTTTCCAAGTGTTGGGATTAAAAGTGTGTGTGGACCCAGCACTTTTTTCTCTTTGGGGTACTGGAGAATCAAATCCAATCAATACCTTTTACATCCCAGGGAAGTGCTTGCAAGGCCACTAGCTACATCCACAGCCCAAAGAACCAACTCCTGCAGGGGTGTTCAGGGCCTTTCTCCCACACCCCTTCCCTAACAGGCTGCTGCTGCTGCTTTGGATGTCCTTCTCTGGCCCCAGGACACCCTAACCCTAGCACTTCCTTTTTCTTCTCTCACCAGGCTTCACCAAAGCCCAACCTCTCCATGACCCTTGGCAGCCACCTCAGGCTTTGTAGACTCCTGCTCCTCACACCACACCTGTCACTGCGTGATGCTGTAGTGGGACCTGTGTGTGTGTGTGTGTGTGTGTGTGTGTGTGTGTGTGTGTGTGTGTGTGCGCGCTCCTCCCTCGAGCTAGACTGTAACAAGGCAAAACAAGGGCAGTCCTGGGGCTAAGAACTAGGAGGCAGAGAGCTGAGGAAGAAGACAAGCTTTAAGGTTGAGGCAGGCTGGGAGTTCAAGTCCTGACCTTTCCACTTAGGAGCAGGTGCTTCTGGGTACTTAACCGCTGCCTCACAGAAGCAGATGAGCACCACAATGCCCAAGGCTATAAGGGTATAAAGACCAGACTGGACGGTTGGGAGGTACCTACTTAGATATTCACAGGAGAACCCAGAGGCCCGGGCTCACAAGTCTGAGAACACTGAGCTTGAATCCCGCCTGGAATTCTACTTGTTACGAAGGAAGTCCTTTCACTTCTCCCTCAGTAAAACAGAGACCAGGTGGTCCCATGCTCTCTGCCGTGATGAGGCGGGGAGAAGTACAGGCCGCCTGAGGCACAATGCTGGTGGCCCGTGAGTCACTGACCTTGGTCCTGACCAACGGGCCAGAACATGCCAGCAGGTAAAAGGCCAGCTCTTTCCAAGTTCCTGGCATTGCTCCACACCAGACCCCAGGTCCTGACCACTGCCCCGGGGCTCCAGCGCTGGCCAGCTGCCCACTGCTGTCTCCCTGTCCTGTACAGGAGCTTTCAAGCTGGTAAGATACATGGCTACACATCTCTGCCCAACCACTTACTGAGGTAGGCAGATCAAACCATTCGGCTTCTCTGATCCAAAGAAATCAATAAAACGGAACAGAACTGACTCCACCCCCCAGGGTTGCTGGGAGAACGAGCTAAGAATTTACTAAGTGGGGTCAACACCATGTCTAGCATTTAGCAAGAGCCTTGGGGAGGCTATGCACCCCTATCTGAAATACTGGGAACCAGAAGTGTTTTAGATTTGGGCATTTTTCAGATTTTAGAATATCTACATATACATAATGGCATGTATAGAGAGTGGAACGCAAGCCACACGTGAAATTCTCTTACATACGGGGTCTATACAGGTCTTTTACACATAGCCAGAAGGCAATTTTTTTTTTCATTATTGTTTTGAGACAGGATCTCACTAGGTAGCCCTGGTTGGTCTGGATCTCACTTTGTAGGCTGGCTTTGAACTCGCAGAGCGGTACCAGCTTGCTTCTGCTGGGATTAAAGTATGAGCCACCTCACCTGGCTTCAGACGTAATTTATGGAATATTTTTAGTGCACCTGTGTTCTGACTGCAATCTGCTGGGTGAGGTCTGCTGTGGAATTTTCTGGTTGGGTATCAGATTTTGAAGCATTTAGGATTTTCAGGTAAGGGATGCTGAGCCTTGTAAGTAGAAGCTGACACTACTATTGTTGCTATAGGAACACCACAGACACATAGTGAGTTATAAAGAAACCTCTGGGAGTGAAGGGCACATCCAGGCCCTCTTCAGTATTGTGAGACCCTCCTGGGAATCTCACCAGATCCCAGAGATCCTCCTCAGGACATACGGGAACCTTGGTCTCTCCCACAAGGTAGGGAGGAGCCCTAGCAGCCTGTTCCAGTCTCTGGGAGTGAGGTTCCCTGCCCTCCAGAGCCGTGACAGAGAAGGGAAGCAGTCCACCGCTACTCCGGACCAAAAGCTCAGTCTGTCAAGGGTCCAGAGGGAAACATGATTACCAAGGTGCACTGAGACCATCTCCCTGAATCAGAGTATGCAGGCTGGGCAAGGACACAAGGCCACATTCTGCAGATGCGAAACCAAATTAACCCGGATTAGAAGGCGGGGCTGAGATCAGAATCTCTGTCTCCCAAGGCATCCATTCCTTCACACACACAAGCATTCACTACATGCAAGATACTGTACAGGCCTGGGTGTGGTGGGTAAGGGACCCATACAGATAGATGAGCCAGAAATGTCTGCTCACTCTATGCCTGCTTGGCACACCACAGTAATATATATTTATCGGTGGTTAAGAGCACTGACTACTCTTCCAGAGGACTTGAGTTCCATTCCCAGCACCCATGGTGGCTCACAGCCACCTATAACTCCTGTCCCAGAAGATCCACTGCCCTCTTCTAATCTCAGTGGGCACTGGACACCCATGGCGCACAGACAGACATGCAGACAAATCATCCTCATGCAAGGGTGTGAGACAAGGCCTCGCTTCACAGCAAGGTTGGCCACCACCTGAGGGAAAAAAATACTCACTAAAGGAAGAAGGAAGTGGTTAAGAAATGCTTCCTGGCCGGGCAGTGGTGGCGCATGTCTTTAATCCCAGCACTTGGAAGGCAGAGGCAGGCGGATCTCTGTGAGTTCCAGGCTAGCCTGGTCTACAGAGTGAGTTCCAGGACAGCCAAGGCTACACAGAGAAACTCCATCTAAAAAAAAAAAAAAAGAAAAGAAAAAGGAATACTTCCTGGCTGGGCCTCTAGAAGCATCTCAGAGCTTTCTGTATGACCAACTCTTCCCCAGGAAAGCAAACAGATGCCCACACACTGGTGAGCACCCTGGCCAGTGCACCTTCTAGACAGGAAACTCTAGAGGAAGTCACTTCAAGAACTGGGGCTCGCCTCTCCCCATGTGTGCACGGCTGTGAGAAGCAGATGACCTCCCCACAGCTTCCTCCTGCCTGAGGTACTGCCAGGACCCACCACACCTTCAAAGTAGCTTTTTTGGCTGGGACTGTCAATGGGAGCCAGTACTGGTGTGGACCAAGACCTCACTCCACCAGGGCAGGGCGGGCCTGGGCTACTGGAAAGGCTTTCCCTTCGTAGTGCTAGAGGTGGAGCCCTGGCTTCACACACAGGTGGTCTACCACTGGTCTCAACTCCAGAGAAGGCTTAAGGAAGGGAGGCCCTGCCTGCCTGCCACCCAGCTGTCACCACAGCTGTTAGCACCTGTCCCCAGCACCAGCTCAAGGCTAACCATAAACCAACCTTCAAGTTCTGGTCTCTGTAATCTCCACATGACCACTTCTGTTCATCCCTAAGGTTGAGGGAGCCCTGCCACCCACCAAGCTTAGTGCAAGGGGGGGGGGGGACACACAGGAAGATGACACAGAGGCTGTGACTGTGTGGCCACGGAGAAAGGAGTGAGTCAATGCCACTGACGCCATGGGGTGACTTGGGACCAGTTTGATTTCTTCTTGAAACGTGGCATGGCTGCCTGTCAGCGTTTAGAACCTCAGTTTCTTTGCTTTAAAATGGGCAGTAGGAGTCTTGTAAGACTGTACACAAACAAGAGACGGCATTTTATTAAAGCTCAACCCATAGCTACTCCGATGTTGGTGTCTATAATCTTGAGAATACAGAAGCGGGGCTAGAGAGATGGCTCAGAGGTTAAGGGAGCTGGCTGCCCTTCCAGAGGACCCGGGTTCAATTCCCAGCACTCACATGGCAGCTCACAACTGTCTGTTCTAGTTCCAAGGGATCTCACACCCTCACAACAATGTGCATAAAATAATAAAATAAAATATTTTTTAAAAAAAGAATACAGAAACTGGGTGTGGTGGATTCTACCTTTAATCCCAGCACTCAGGAGGCAGAGGCAGGCAGATCTCTGTGAGCTCGAGGCCAGCCCGGTCTACAGAGCGAGTTCCAGGACAGCCAGAGCTACACAGTGAGACTCTACCTCAAAAAACAAACACACAAACAAAGAATAGAGCTCTTTTTCTGGGGGGGGGGGATGTCATGAGCATGATGATTGGTTATTCGCCACTGTGTAATACATGCCCCCCACAAACCTTGTAACAACCACATCAGCACATTACCCATCTAACGGGAAGGGAAATACCGAAAAGCCAGGTGTGGCGGGACATGGCTTTAATCTCAGGAGGCAGAGGCAGGCAGCTCTCTGTGAGTTAGAGACCAGCCTGCTCTACAGAGCGAGTTCCAGGACAGGCTAACACATGGTGGAGATGCTGTCTCAAAAACCAAAACAAAATAAAAATAACAAACAAAATACCCCAAACACCACCAGGAATAGAGAAGAGAGCCAGGTAAGACATCACATACCTGTGCCCCTAGCAACTGGGGAGTGAAGGCAGGACTGGGAATTCAAGGCCAGCCCAGCTACCCCAGACTCTGTCTCAAAACCTAAACCCAGGCTGGGGAGGTAAGCTCAGCTGGTAGTGTGCTTGCCTAACTAAGCCTGACTCTGATCCCCGGGGCCATGTGAACTGGGTGCAGTGGTTCCCACCCTAGTAACCTCAGCACCTGGGGGTGAAGGCATCAGACGCTCCAGATCATCTTTAGTGAGCCTGAGCTACATAAGACCCCCCCCCAGACAAAACGAAAACAAACCAAAACCCCCAAATTAAAATAAAACACAAAGTGGCAATATACCTGATAGAATCAGACACCAGCTCAGCAGGGATGGGTGGGCGGCGCCCAGGAGGGGAACAGGGCAAGCAAAGGAAAAGGCCCAGGGGCCCTGAGGTCCCACATCGTTGGGATGGGGGTGGGGGGAGGAAGTGGGGAGGCTGCTGCTGGCCTCCTGGTGGCTCTGCCCCCGCAGGGAGTTTCCTGCGCTAGGCTTGAGAATCATGGTCGAGAAAGTTATTTCCCCTTCCAGTCTCCATCCTTCTACTCCAGCAAAGGGAAAATCTCCGCCTACACCGAGAACCTCACACACCTCCAGGTACCTGCTTCAACGGCCGCCATAATGGCCAGGAACCCTGCATCCTAGCTGTCTCTTACGTGATCACGGTCCATGCACAGCAAATAAGCCTGGCTTTGTCCTCACGGGGCCTACATAAATTTCTCTTTTAAAATGTATAGTCACATGTCACATAAAAGTAGTTTCAAGAAATACGTCATTGTGTCCGTAGGTGATTTCCCCATGCAAATGTCACAGAAAGTTCTCAAACTAAGGAGGCTCTGGTTCCATTAGGTGGCTTAATGGGGACCTCAGTTATAAACGGAGTTTGTCAGTGACTAAAGCATTGTTATATAGCATAAGGCTTATTTAAGAGTGATTATTTTTTGGGAGGGGACTCCACAGGGTCTCACTATGGTGGTTTGAAACTTGCTATGTAGACTAGTCTCATAAAAAAATGAGCCATTTGTAGGGCGGTGGTAGCTCACAGAGGCAGAGGCAGGTGGGTCCCTACCACTTCAAGGCCAGCCTGGTGAGTTCCAGGACAGCCAAGATTGTCACACAGGGAAACCCTATCTCAAAAACAAAGAAACAAACAAACCAACCAAAGTGAGCCACCTGAAGGGAAACACTAAAGAGATGATGGGAGGGGCTGGAGAGAAGGCTCAGCAGGTAAGAGCCATGTTAGTCTCGAAAGAGACTCAGGTTCAGTTCCCAGTACCCACACGGTAGCCCATAACCACCCAAACTCCAGTTCCAAGGGATCCAATACCTTCTTATGATCTCTGCAGATACCAGGCATGCACATGAATGGTGCACATATATTCACGCAGGCAAAACACTCAGAAATTTACAAAAGAGTTGGGAGTTAGGTGGGCTAGGAGCCTGCAACCCTAGCACCCAGGAAGACAGAAGGGGGGGGGGGACTCGCCTGGTCTGTATATTGAGTCTATATATATCCAGGCTTGAAGTGCAGTGCCACCTCACAGGGTACCAACCGTCCCCTCTCCAAGTCTCACATACACAACACACTCCTGACTCCTCCCAATTAGCTTCCAAAGGCTCTTCCAGTCAGACCTCTCCACCTCACACTGGCCTGGACCCCACAGGGTAGGTAGGCTTCCTATCAGATCCCCATCTTTAGATTCTGTTTTAGTGCTGGGCAAACTGGGAGGAGCTGGTCCCCTGCTGTCCCTGGTGGAGCAGCAAGGCTCAGTCCCTGCCCTGCCCCCCCCCCCCCCCCAGTTCCTGTTCCTTTGAACACTCGCCTCAGAGCCAGAAGGGCTCAGGGACCTTAGACCCTTTCAAGAAAATGTGTCTCAACTCTGACAGAAGCTTCCTGGCCACATTTCAAAATCTAGGAACAATTCAAGCAGGTGGCAATGATGCCACTCTCAGACTCTGCTGTTCTCAGATGAGTCTCATTCCCAGCTCCACACCACCCTTTCAAGCACAGCTTCCTAACGGCACCACTCCGCATGCTCGGCTAACGGGCCCTGCTCGGTGGCCCCGGGCCTGGCCCCGCTCCCTCCTGCTCCGCCTCTTGCCCTGCCATCTGCCTGGAGGGCTCCCTTCAGGCAGGTTCTCCTGCTTGAAGCGCAGCCTCACAGGGTACCAACCGTCCCCTCTCCAAGTCTCACATACACAACACACTCCTGACTCCTCCCAACTAGCTTCCAAAGGCTCTTCCGGTCAGACCTCTCCACCTCACACTGGCCTCGACCCCACAGTGTAGGCTTCCTATCAGATCCCCATCTTTAGATTCTGGCCATCCAGCCCGGCAGTGGTGGCGCACACCTTTAGTCCCAGCACTCAGGAGGCAGAGGCAGGGGGATCTTTGGGAGTCTGAGGAGGCCAGCCTGGGCTACAAAGCAAGTTTCAGGACAGTTAAGGCTACACAGAGAAGCCTTGTCTTGAAAAGAAAAAAAAAAGTTCAAAGCAACCAGGCGGTGGTGGTGCATGCTTTTAATTCCAGCACTCGGGAGGCAGAGGCAGGTGGATCTGAGTTCAAGGCCAGCCTGGTCTACAGAGTGAGTTCTAGGGCAGGCAGCCAGGGCTACACAGAGAAACCCTGTGTTGGAAAAGAGAGAGAGAGAGAGAGAGAGAGAGACAGAGAGAGACAGAGAGAGACAGAGGGAAAGAGGGAAAGAGGGAAAGAAGGAAAGAGAGAAAGAGAGAAAGAGAGAGAGAGAAAGAAAGAAAGAAAGAAAGAAAGAAAGAAAGAAAGAAAGAAAGAAAGAAAGAAAGAAAGAAAGAAAGGAAGGAAGGAAAAGACTCTTGCCATCCATTTGGCTGCCAGGAGGCATTGTATAGAGCCGGCATTTAACTGCATGAACCCACCCTGTCCTCCCTGGGAGACACCAAAACCTCTCACATGTCCCCAGTGCAGCAAATAGAGCTCCCGGAGGCTCCCATTCATTCCTCAGCCATCCTTCCGTCCACCCCTTCCTTCAGCTAACACCACTGAGCTTCCTGCACGGTGATAAGGTAAACCAGACACCCATGTCTTCATCTCCCTTGCCTGAACACCCCAGCAGAGAACAATTTCATCATGACCACCATGTAGGTCCGTGGGAATGTCATAGAAGGTCTAGCCCAGGATACAGCACATTAAAGTGGAGATAAAGGATGGAGGGGGTGTATCCCTGCTGCCATCCCGAAACACAAAGCCCGGGTGTGGGAAGAGGGCCCCCTACTCCCTCCCTCTCTTCAACCCTTGGCCCTGTGACCCCTTGCTTGGAGTCTACAGTTACACATCTGGGGTCACCCTCTGCAGATGTGAAGATCTGTGGGGAAAACAGTGGACAGTGCTGGACACACAGACCCCAGCTCTCCCTAAACATGGGGATTACTGTTGTTACTGGTCACGCAGCTCGGGAGCCAGGGGATTCCAGGCAGCCAGACACGGAGGCCTGGCTGAGCTGCACACTAATCCTGCTTCAGGATTAGCCTGACTGAAGTGGCCGTGAACCCAGAGGCTGCTGAGCAGCCCAGGTCATACACTGAGGAGATGCATGGGGAGGCCAGAGCCGTGCAAAGGGGAAGGAAGCTTCTAGAGAAAGACCACGGGTGTGGTTGCTCCACCCCCATGCTCCACCCCCTTCCTGGGCCGAGGCAGAGGCAAAGCTGAGAGGTAGCCTCTCCAGGGCCCTCCCTGGCTGCTCCAGAATCAGCAAAACAATTCCTGGGGATGGATGTGGCTGGGCTCTGACATTTACAGGTCACTAGATCTCACCAGGCCAGCTAGGCGGTTAAAAGCCTGTGTGTATACAGCCTTCTTAGGGCAAGGAGCCAGCCATGACCGGAAACCCTGGAGGTGTGCAAACATCCGAGGCACTTCTCAGCAGGAAGGAGCTGGGGTGGGGCCAGCTGAGATGCAGGTCCTGGCCCTGGGCAGACAGCTCTCTCCTCGGGGGAATAAAGGGCTAGCCACGCAGAGTCCTGGGAGGGCAGGTTCTTTTCTGGGCTCCCAGAGTTCCCTCCTCCAGGTTTTCACCTCGGTAGACAGACCCCTTCCTTCCTCACATAGCATCTAGGGCTTGGCCTGACCTCTAGGCTAAACTAGTCCATGCTCCATGCTGCTGCCCCCCAGCCTGGTCCCCTGCCCAGGCCTATGCCTCCCTCTTCGCTCATACACCACCTCCCTCAGAGCCCGCCCCCGCCCCCCACCCCACCCCCACCCCCCTCACCCCCGCCAGCCCCAAGTCCCGTGCCTCTTCCCGAACATCCTTTTTATTTGTTTACTGTCTTTCTTGTACCCTGGAATGTCCCCTCGACCTCCATGAGGACAGATTACTGTCAGTCTCCTTCATTCCCTGTCTCCAGCATCTGGAATAGCTCACGGCGCACAGCAGGGGTTCGATAAATGTTTCATGACTGAATGAGTAAAGAGTACACAGACACTTAGCCTAGTGTTGGGGAGCATGCCTAGAATCCTAGCACTTAGGAGGTGAAGGCAGACAGATCAGAAATGAAGGCCATCCTCAGTTACATGGTGAGTTCAAGGCCAGCCTAGACTTCATGCTACCTTGTTGTGTGTGGGGGGAGGGTATATGAACACCTAAGAGTGGGCTCAGGCCAACCGCTGCCTGGAGGTGCATCACAGGTCTTGACTAACTGTGCGCTCTTTTTTTGCTAGGTCCCCCCGCCCCCCCCAGACAGGATCTCACTATGTAGCTCTGGCTGTCCTGGAACTCCCTTTGTAGAACAAGCTGTCCTGGAATTTACAGAAATCTGCCTGCCTCTGTCTCTGGGATTAAAGGCACACACCACCACCGCCACCTGGCTTCGGCTGTGTGATCCTGAACCATGTACTTAAACTCTCTGTGTCTCCTTTCAATGAATGAACAGGAAAAGAGTAATAACACTGACCCCACAGGCTAATGGCCTATCAGTAGGCACACATGCAAGGGCAGCTCAAAGCGCGGCCCTGCACCCTGGATGCCAGCATTTCTTGCTTACTTATTCGCCTGCTTGCTCATTGGTCTCCCTCTACTACAGGTCAGCCCCAGCCTGCCTTGCTCATGGCTCAATTCCTTAATTCCTAGCAAAGGGCTGTAGGAGGGAAAACCAGGCCTCCTTTCACATCTGTCCGGGATGTGGGGCTGGGGAGCTAGCACGGGCTGGGAGTAAGAGCCTCACCAATCTGCTTCTCCAGGGCGGCTGCTTCACAGATGGTCGCCCGGGGTAGGATGCCAGGGTCAGTGAAACTGGTCTGCAGGAGGCAGCTCATGACGAAGAAGAAGAGGATGGCAGCGATGATGGGGATGGCCAGGGTCAGCTCGCGGGCCAGGTAGGGACAGCTAGGAGAGAAGAGATGCAGATTACCCAGGGCTCCCGGGGACCTCGTTCCTGAAAAGAGCCTCTCCCTGAGGGCAGGGGAGGTGAGTGCAGCCCCTCCCCGTAAGTGTCCAGAGCAGACATTACTAGTTAATCCTGGACCTTTTCCAATGTCAGATGAGGTCAATAGATACTCTCCCTCACCCGACGCTGGCAGGCAGGTCCCTCTTCCTCCATCCCTTCCTTCCAACAGGAACTTGCTAGATAGCCCAAATTGGCCTGAAACTTTCTAAGCTGGCCTTGAACTCTTGATTTTACTGCTTCCACCTCCTGAATACACACACACACACACACACACACACACACACACACACACACACACCACCATACCTAGCCTTCAATTTTTTTTTTTGTGGCAGCAAAAAACAAAAAACAAACCCAGGCCACTGAGATGGTTCAGCATATAATGTTTGCTCTCCAGCTCGATGGCCTGAGTGTGGTACTGGAACCCACAGGATGACAGAAGAAGAGTGACTCACAAGGTGTCCTATTGGTCACATGCACACCATGGCAACACATATGCATACATACACAAAATAAATAAAATCCACCAGCGGTGGTGGCGCACGCCTTTAATCCCAGCACTCTAGAGGCAGAGGCAGGCAGATCTCTGTGAGTTCAAAGCCAATCTGATCTACAAAGCGAGTTCCAGGACAGCCAGGGCTGTTACACAGAGAAAAATCTGTCTGGAAAAAACAAACAACAACAAAGTAAATAAAATGTAATTAAAAACCAAAGAGAGAGACAAAGAGACAGAGATGGAAACAGAGAAGGACAGGGGCTTCTTGGGCTCGCTCTAAACCCCTGGACCCAAGGCATCTTCCTACTAAGAGTTGGGGCCGCAGGTGAACACAACACTGTGTCCAGCTCAGTACCCAGCATTTTAGTATTTCCTGTCTATGGATAGTGTTTTGCTTGTATGCATGTCTGTGCACCATGTGCATGCCTGGTGCTTGAAGAGGCCAGAAGAAGACACTGGATGCCCTGGAACGGTAGTCAGAGATGGCTGTGACCATGTGGGTGCTAGGATTGAACCCGAGGCCTCTGGAAGAGCGGCTAGTGCTTTTAATCACTCTCCAGACCTATCCCAGCACTTAGCTGCAGCCTCAGCTCTCAGTCCTTTTAGTAGACACAGAACTTCAGGAAGCCATTGCCAATTAAGGGGGCTGCTACTTGAGATGACCATCCATGGCAATGTTGCAATGTCATTCATTCATTCATTCACTCACTCACTCACTCAGAAAGCTTCTCTACAAATATTTACTGAGTTCTTTTTTGTGCCAGGCAACACTCTCAATAAACAGCAGGAATCGTGGCTATGACCATGACGAGAGTCTCTGCCGTGTGGCTTATGGTCGACTGGGGAAGAGAGCCCCACAAACAGGGAACTGCCACACGTGGTGACGTGTACTGCAAACAAAAGATCCCTGAAGGAGATGATACTGCAGCCACACCCAGAAGGAGGAGGAGAGGGCTAAGGAAAGCAGCATGCCCCTGCCCCTGCCACCCTAGACACTAACTCCAGGCTGATCCAGGATGGTTCCAGAAACAGCTTGTGGGATGCCCTGCTCCTCCCTCCCAGCAGGCAGGCTGCCCACCACAAGCTTCCGAGTGCCTCCTGAAGCTCTCACTTCCATTTTAGGGCTGTAATGGTCGGGGGCATGGCTTCAGGATAAAGTGGACCTACTGGGGCGCGCTATGGCCGGTCTTCTTTGTCACTCTGCGGTCCACTCCAAAGCCAACCACCTTCTGCAAATGGAAATCAATCTTGTCAGGTCCCTGCCTGAGACCCTCTGATGGCTTCAGATGGGATCCAGACTCTCCATCAGCCTACTAGGCCAGCCTTGTCCTGAGATTTGCTGAGGTTCCCCTGCCTCAACCTACAAACTCTCCTCACCCCCTCTACCCAACATCACACCGGCAGTTTCTACACAGCCGTGACTCTTTCCTACCTCAGGGTCTTTGCACTCACTGCTCATTTCCTCTGGAATGTTCTTCCTCCTCAGAGGACCTTCCTTGACAGTTCACACAAAGCAGTCCTCCCCCAGGACTATTTTCTGTACAGCATTTATTAAAAATGTTAGCTGTGGGGACTAGAGATGGCTTGGCAGTTATAATCACTTCCTCCTCCCCCCCCCAGAGGACCTAGGTTCAGCTGTCAGCATCCTCATGATAGATAGCTCACGACCATCCCTAATACCCGTTCCAGGGGATCCAATGCCCCCTTCTGAACTCCCCACGTGGTACACGTATATACATGCAGATAAAACACTCAAAGACATAAAATAAACAAGCCGGGCTGTGGTGACGCACACCTTTGATTCCTGTGCTCAGGAGGCAGAGGCAGGCGGATTTCTGTGTGTTCGAGGCCAGCCTGGTCTACAGAGTGAGCAGCCAGGCTACACAAACAAACCCTGGCTCAAAACAAACAAACAAAAATTAACTAATTTAGGGAATGGCAGCGCACCCCTTTAATCCCAGCACTCTGAAGGCAGAAGCAGACAGAGCTCTGAATTTGAGGCCAGTTTGGTCTATACATTGAGTTCCAGGCTAGCCAGGACCATAGAGTAAGATCTCATCTAAAAAAAAAGTTCACTGCTTGTGTGGCTGTTACCTGCCTTTGTCCTGTTAAGTGACAAGCTTCTCTGTGGACACAGACAGCATCCCTCACATGTTACTCAGGAAATATCTACCATATAAATGGTGCACCCCTCATGGAGAGAAAGTACCTCCCATATATTTTATTTTTCAGTACTACGGACCAAACCCATTGCCTTGTACATGCTAGGAAAGCACTTGGCCTTTCTGCTGTCTCCAGCCCTAACACCTGACACCTTCTGAAGATTTACTATATGCTAGATACTGCCCTAGTCAATAAGTCATTATAATTAATACCTACAGGCTGGGGATACAGCTCAGTGGCAGAACACTCTCTACCATGCACAAAGCCCCGAGTTCAATCCCCAGCAGTCCCCATAGCACAAAGTAATAATAACAATAGTCATGATGACAATATCAAATACATGCCAATATCATGGCATTTGAGAGGCTGAGAAAGGAGAATCCTGAGAATTTGAAGCCCATCTGGGCTACAGAGGGAATGCTATCTTAAAAACATTAATTCTGTGGGGGCACAGTGGGGCATGCCTTTAATCTCAGTCAGCACTCGGAGACACAGGCAGGTGGGTCTATGTGAGTTCAAGGCCAGCTAGGATTACACAGTGAGACCCTGTTTCAAAATTAACTAATCAATTAAATGCCTGACGTACATAACAATCACCATGTGCGAGACACGCTGCTGAGCACTGTACAGGCATTCTCGTCTTCACGGTGACCCTCTAACCTTATGCCCCAAACTTCACACATGAGGAAGTTGAGAAAGCTTAAACAACCTAGACAGCACAGGTCAGGAGTGTTCACGTGACCGAGAAGTTCACGCTGACCAACGGCAGCCAGCTGCTGCCTTTCCACTGGAGCCAGAGGGGCTGTGGTGGGTGGGGTCGCTGCTTGGGCACTGCATCTGCTGGGAGGCTTGGGGCCAGAGCATGTGAACACTGCTTCTGAAGCCTGCAGCGGCCTGCCCCTAAGGACCAGAGCCTGCCAAAGCCAAGGGCTCCAAGTGGGCCACCCTCTGCTCACTCATCTCTTCATGTCTAAGCCTCCAAAAGAACCAGCCCCTCTCAGTGTCAGTGTGGACGGACAGCTCACCTAGTTCATGTACAAGGCGAAGGCGAGCCTGGGGAACAAAGCCTGGGACTTGTAGAGCCCTTGGGAGACACCAACACCAAGTCCTAGGCTCTGAGTTCCACAGCTGGATTCAAGGTCATCCAGCCAGGATGCCAATTACAAGCTGGATCTCAAGACTCTCAGCAAGTGATGTGACCATTCATTCATCCAACCAGAATCTCCTGTGCACTGGCTCCAGGTACCAAATATACAGCAGTGTGGATATTTACTATGCTCACGGAAAAGACAAGCACAAAATGACCAAACGTGTGTGTGTGTGTGTGTGTGTGTGTGTGTGTGTGTGTGTGTGTGTGTGTGTGTTAGCAGAAGGGGAAACAGTGAAAAGAATGAGTGAACCATGAGGGTGCTCCAAACAGTGCCCAGGCCCTGAGGCAGCAGGTCAATGAGCTTGAGAGGCTAACTCCGCAGAGAGAACTGAGCCGGAGGACTAAGAGCGAGCAGAGGCCATTATCAGAGCTCTGGCTCTCACCGAGAGGGAGAAGCAGGGAGCCTGAAATCTGGTGTCAAGGGGCCGTGGCTGCTGTGTAACGTGGGAAGTGGGGTAGAAGCGGGGAGCCCTGCCTGCTGGGAAGCTGTGTCACAACCCTCCAAACGGGGAAGCAAAACCAGCGGGAAGGGTCTCCCCCAAGAGTAACCCGAACCTTCCCCAGTCTCAGCAGTGAGCGCCTCCTACCATCCCTGTCCTCACTAAAGCCTGTCCACCGCTCTGGCTCCTCTTTGGAGTCCTCCAAGCCCCCAACACCCAGCAGGACTATGGGATGTAACCCAGCCCTGCCCCCAAAGTCACCACCCAAGAGTGAGAACAAGAGATGAAGGCCAAGTTGACTGATGGTCGGTCCTCCCTTCCTCCTAGGCTGGGAACAGCTCAGGACCGCCATGAAGACATTCATCAGAAGTTCACGCTCTGAAGCGTGATCCAAATCTTACACTGAAGGGTCACAGAGCAACTACAGCCAGCATTGCTTCCTCCTGCCTGGGCCATAACCCTGGGCCTGAGCACCACGGAGAGTGGCCCGAGGGCTCTGGAAAAAGCATTTCTACAGCACCCAAGAGGCATTAGTAAGGTGGAAATGAAACTTGGTTGTCTAAGGGCCACGCTGGGGGCCCAGCGCTTCTCTGTGTAAACCACTCCGGACCTTTCCCCATCCTGACCCAGTATGAAACGCAGAGCATTTGGGGGGACAGTGGGAAAGAAGGAAGCCTTCACCTTGCGGTTGCAGACACACAATCCACGTCCTGGAAAGTGACCTGAGAACTGATCTTTCAGAAAACCGCATGCCCCCCAGGAAGTGATTTTTGGCAAACAGAGAATTAATAGCTGCCAACATCAAGTGCTAAAAGCTTGCATGCAAAAGAATAAATAAATGATAAATAAATTTGAAAAAAGCTGAAAGCTCACATGCATGACTGGGTATTAATCTCAATAAAGCCTTCGGAGGTGGGTCCCCATTCTGTCGAGGAGGAAGTGGGGAGGGGGTGGGTGAAGTGATTGCCCCAGGCCACACAACTAGTGGGAGGTGGAGCTAGGCTAGCTTCCCTGGCTCCAGAGTCGGAGGTCTTAACTAGGCTCAACCCCAAAGAACAGAGAGAAGCAGGAGGGGAAGATGGGGCTCACCCGGTGGGTGTGCATGCGTGTGTGGGTGTGGGGGGTGCGTGCAAAAAGTCACATGGCTGGTGTGGTGGCTCCAGCTAGAGGCTGAGGGTGGGGTGGGAACTTTGGATGCATGAGTGGCCCTGATAAAGCCCTAAGCAGCCAGTCCTCCATCCTTGGGTCCTAGGATGGAGATGCCGTGTAGGCCAGCCCTGGGTCACTAGAAAAAAGGTCAAGGGCCCGTAAGGGCAATAAAGACCTGTCATGTGAAAGTGCTAAGGTCTCTTTCGTGAAAAGGAGTGGTGCAGCTGTCTGGGTGGGGGAATGGACCGACGGACGCTCCAGAGTGTCCAGAGGGGCAAGAGAGCCAGGTCAAGGTTGGAGAGACACCTGGGGTTCTAGGAAGGTACGGGAGGGTCAGGAAGCAGCTCCGGAGAAACTAAGGGAAGCGCCGGAGAGGGAAGGGCCAGTCTAAGAGGCCCAGAGATGCTTTAGAAAGGATGCCTTGGGGCCTAGGGCGAGCGTGACTGAGGGAAAGCGGGGGTGGGGGACAGTCTGAGGGAGCCAGGACCCTGCAGAACCTTGGAGGGACTTGAGAAGCCGCCTAGGAGATGCGAGGTGTCCACAGCCAAGGGACACAAAAACTTAGTTGTCTGAGGATAGGCATAAAAGACGCCTAGAGGGGTCAGAATGAGCCTGGGATAGGCAAGAACCGGCCAAGGCTAGGGGGGCAGGCGGACCTGAGGGACCCGGCAAAGGCCGGTGACCGGGGCCGGGCACCCCAAGTCCGGGTGGCGAGGAGGGGTGCGGGGGTCCAGGGCGGGCGGAGGCCCGACGGTACACGGCCGCGGGCCGGGAAGGAGCGGCGGCCGGGGGCCACAGCGCACGCAGCGGGGATGGGGGGCACTCACTCGAAGAAGAAGAAGAGGACGGTGGTGCTGAGGATGAGCAGCAGCGTGAGCGCGAAGACGCCGCCGTGGCCGGCCAGCATGAGGCGGCCGCCGCAGTAGAAGCGGTTGCGGCCCGGGAACACCTCCCACTTACGCCGCGGCCGGCGGCCCAGGCTCCCGCTGCCGCTGCCGCTGCCGCTGCCGCTCCAGCGCGGTGCTCCGGGCGCGGGCCCGGGGCTCGGGGCGGGGGGCGCGCCGGGGCCGGGGCGACGCGCCCCGGGGGAGGCGGGCGGCGGGGCGGCCCCGGGGCTGATCTGCTGGTACTCGCAGTCCTTCATGCGGCCGCCCCGCGGGCCTCGGCTCCGCGCCCCGCGGGCCGGCCGCGCCGCTCCGGGACCGGGCCGAGCAGCGGAGGTAGCGGCGGCGCGCGCGGCGCGGGCGGGCGGGCGGGCGGGCTCGCTCGGGTTGGCCCCGTCCGCGGCCGCCCCGCCCCCGGTTCGCTCCGCAGCGCCCCCCGCGACCGGCACGGGAACTGCAGGCGCGGCCTCCCGGGCTCCCTCCCGGGGGTGGGGTGGGGGGCGCTTGGCATGGAGACCCTGGGTTAGCAGAGCGGTGTGCCAGGCGCTCGGCGGAGCCAGGAGAGTCAGGGGGCCCGCCCAGACGGTAACTCCAAGGCCAGGCTCGCCCACCTCTGCGGGCAGCCTGGTAAGGGTGGTACACAATTTGCTTTGAAAGTTCCGAGTGTCTGAAGGGGTGCGAGTGAAAGATGCTGTCTTTTCCTCCAAGCTGTCTTAGACCTGGACGCAGGTCCAACCCTGGGTTACTAGATATCCCCTCAACGGGGATCATTCCCGAGGGCCCCAAGGCTTTTTCAGGTGGAGGTTTTCACAACACACCTAATCGAGTGGGGTAGCCCATGTGCCAGGAAGGCTGGGGCAGTTCTTTGTAAGTCTAGCATCCGGGGACTGAGACAATGAGGGTTCAAGGCCAACTTAAGACACAGGGAGAATTTGCGCCCAGCTTGGGCTACAAGTGAGACCATGAACACACACATACTCACACTTTATCTCATATGCCTAAGGTCAGGAGTCCAGAAATAGTTTAGCAAATTCTTTTACATGCAGCCCCAAGACTAGTAGGGCTTCTACTGAATTCTCATCCCGAGAGTCAAATGGGGACCAGTCCCCTTGCGAGCCATTCAGGAAGTTGGCAGAGCTTATTTCTTGTGACATGACTTGAGGCCTGGAAGTTTTGTTGAAACTCCACCCAAACTTACTAGAGATTATCCAATGACTCACCAGGGAGAGTTCTCTAAAGGAGCCTCGTACTTCATGAACCTGACAAGGAGAATTTAACTTCGATTTGCTAAAACAGAGCTTGATTTGGTTTTGCGTGACTTGGGTATCCAGCCCAGGGCCTCACATGCTGGGCAACTTCACCAGCCCTAAGACAGAGCATTTGTGCTTGTGTGAGTGAATGTATGCATGGGGAGGCAGGGTGTGTGGGCCCATGCATGCATGGAGGCCTGAAGAAAGTATCAGATCCTTCAGGGCTGGAGTCCAGGAGCATATGCAGAATGCCTAAATTGCTCCATGGGTGCCAGGATCCAAAATCTGATAGTCATGATTGTTCACGTATTTTTAACGACAGGGCCGTCTTTCCAGTGCCCAAGCCAGAGCATGTGTCACTTATTATTTGTGTAGCAGAAATGACATGTCGTCACCTTTGCTCTAGTCTGTGATTGGAAGCAAGTCACAGGTGTTACTGACAATCGAACGGACGGAATCCTACAAAGGTGTGAGTGTCAGAAGGCGAGATCATTGGTGGTCATCACAGAGTCTGTCCATCAAGCCAAAGTTACTGCAAAACCCAAGGACAAGAGACCCAGGGACTGAGACTGGAAGAGCTGAGAAAGGAAGACAAAATACACAATGGAGTGGATCATGGTGGATGTCGCTGGGAATCTCTTCACCTGGGATGCTGACATAGGAGGATTGCAGGTGTGAAGCCAGCCGGGGCTGCACAGCAAGACCATGTCTACGAACAAACACACAGTCATTAACTGGAGCCAGACACGTGGTCATGTCATCCCAACACCAGGAGGCAGAGGCAGACAGCTTTCTGTGAGTATGAGGCCAGCCTGGTCTGCACAGCAAGTCCCTCACCAGGGCAAACAGGGCTGAATAATGAGACCCTCTCTTATCACACCACCACACCACCAAAAAAATATAGTGGCACAGGTTGTTGTTGTTGTTTGTTTTTTGACAGGATTCCTCTGTGTAGCTCTGACTGGCCTGGAACTCAGAGAGATCTCCCTGCCTCTGCCTCCGGAGTGCTGGGATTAAAGGTGCCACCTCTCCAGCCCCTAATCCCCATCTTAATCCTTGTCACTGTACAGAAGCCCAGACTGTCCTACTCAGTTCCCCTCCTGTTTATATCATAATGTCTATTTGCAGACAGCCTTTCTGCTCATCTGTTCAAAAATGAATTTATTTCTAATTATGCGCATGTTCCTGTGTCTTCCTGTGGTCATGTGTACCTGAGTGCAAGCACCCAGAGAGGCCAGAGGCTTTGGATCCTCCGGGAGCTAACGTTACAGACAGTTGTGAACTGGCCAGTGTGGGGACCGGAAACTGAACTCTGGTCCTCTGGAAGAGCAGTAAGCATTCTTAACCACTTAACTGTTGCAGAATATCATTTTAAGGTGTGTTACTTTTGTTTATGTTGCATTTGTTTAGCTCTGTGAAGCTGTGATTCTTTGCCTGTCTAAAACACCTGATGGTCTAATAAGGGAACTGAACAGCCAAATAGCAAGGCAGGAGAAAGGATAGGTGGAGCTGGGAGGCAGAGAGAATAAATAGAGGGAGGAGAGATCAGGTAGCCAGAGAAGGAGGGAGGACTCTAGGGGCCAGCCACCCAGGTATACAGCAAGATTTTTTACAGAAGTTAAGAGAATGAGGAAAGCCCAGAGACAAGTTAATTTAAGTTAAGGAAAGCCGGCAAGGAACAAGCCACGCTAAGGCCAGGCATTCATAACTAATAATGAGCCTCCGCGAGTCATTTATTTGGGAGCTGGGTGGGGGTAAACAACACTGAACCATCTCTCCATTCTGCTCACCTAAAAAGATGTGGGGCTGGAGATGTAGTTCATCGGTAGAACATAGCATTTATGAGACCATGTTCCAACACACCACATACACACACACACACACACACACACACACACACACACACACACACGTGCGCGCACGAAACAGAAAAGAGAAAGAGGGGAGTCTCCTGTCTGTATCCACTCCCCAACTTTCTCATCCTGTCCTATATGAATTTCTTTTCATTGAGGTTGCAATTACATGCTCAAATTAAAAATAAAATAGTTGGGTGGTGGTGACCCATGTCTTTAATCCCAGCACTTGGGAGGTAGAGGAAGATGGATCTCTGAGTTTGAAGCCAGCCTGGTCTACAATGCAAGTTCCAGGTCATCCAGGACTACACAGGGAAACCCTGTCACAAAACAAAACAGCTTTTTGGATGACTGAGGCAAGAGGATGACTTGATTACATGAGTTAAATGCTAGCCTGGTCAACATAGCCAGAACAAAACAAAACACAGAGCCAAAAGCTGTGACCTTCCACTTTACACAGCCCGATGCTGAGAGGAAGGGCATTCTTTGTAGATGCAAGTAACTGCTCAGTGCTGGAGCATGTGGGAGTCCTCCCCGGAGCACTCAAAATAGTGACATCCAATGCTAAACCAAGATAGAGTCGATTTACACACACACACACACACACACACACACTCACACACACTCACACAACAACAACAACAACAAGAGGAGCAGGGTATTCATGCTCAATGGCAAACACATGCTTAACATAGGTAAGGCCCTAGGTTCAATTCCCAGCACTAAAACAACCTAAACAAACAAACAAACAAAAACAGAAACAAAACAAAACCAGCAAACGAGAAAAAGGCTAGAGCAGTTAAGAGCACTGGCTGCTCTTCCCGAGACCACATGTTCCATTCCAGCACCCACACAGTCGCTCACCACGGTCTGTAACTCCAGTTCCAGGGAATCCGATGCCCTCCTCTGGCTTCCACAAGCCTTTAATCCCAGCACTTGGAAGGCAGAGGCAGGAGGATTTCTGAGTTGGAGGAGAGCCTGGTCTACATAGTGATGCCTCGTCTCAAAAAAAAAAAGTTAATTTTGAACAAAAATTTGCATAATATGAAGAGAAAATGATGTGTATTATTTATATGTTCACAATTATAATTATTTTATCATTCTAATATTGATAAATCATAATTACATACACACACAACAACAAACGAAGGAGATACAAGCTGCTTGAACAGTTGTCTGGAACTGGTCACCAGCGCTAGTTGGTATTTGGTGCTTTCCTGACTATCCATTCCACATCTCCTTTGCTCTCTGTCAGGATCTCCGCTCTTTATAATTCTTTCCCTGGTAGGGCAATCCAAATCTCTTTTCGAAGGGCTTTGAATCTCCAGGGGGAGCACACCGCAGACCGCAGACCGTCAGTAGTGCCTCTGCATGGAGCTGTCATGTGTCAGCTGTCCCCTCCCATGCCATCTGGAACCAGGCTGGAGACAGCAGGAACTCCTTGGGAGGAGGAAGTGCGAAGTCGGAAATGGAGGGCAAAGGAAAATTACCTGCCCTTCGGCTTGCTCACGCCTTCACCTTCCACACACCTTGTTTCTTTATATTTTATCCCCTAACACTTCCTTATTTATTCTGTGTGAACATGCAGCAGCCTATATGTATGTAGAGGTCAGGGGACACCTTGTGGGAGTCAGTTTTCTCCTTCCACCATGTGAGTTCCAAGGATCTCACTCAGCTCCTCAGCTGTGGGGGTGAGTGAGCACCTTACCTCCTGAGCTATTTCATGGAGCTCAGGTCGGGTCACGTGACTGCGGAATAGCCTGTGCTTAGGCTTTCAGCTCTACCAGTACAGCAGCCAGGATGAAGAGAGAGGTCATCTCCAGAAAAGGACACGGATTTGTTCCAAATTCTGAGAGTTCTGTGTGGTGGTTCACCAAGTGGGGCTTGCCAGTGACTCCACACAGGCTCTCTGTTTGACAGGAAGACTTTGGATCCCATTGAGTTTCCCGGCTGCTTAGGTTCAAAAGCAGCTTGGAATCCAGCCTGGATGCGGCCCCCAAGGGGTCCTCTAAAGTAGGAGACTCGTCAGAATTGTTGGTGGTGTTTTTGTTTTTCCTTTTTCTTTTCTTTTTTCTTTTTCTTTTTTTGAGACAGGGTTTCTCTGTGTAGCCCTGGCTGTCCTGGAACTCACTCTGTAGACCGGGCTGGCCTCGAACTCACAGAGATTCACCTGCCTCTGCCTCCCAAGTGCTGGGATTAAAGGCGTGCGCCACCATGCCCGGCTCTCAGATTTATTTTTCGAATTGTATGGGTGTGAGTGTTTTGCCTACATGTATGTCTGCACTGTGTGTGTGTGATGCGCAAGGAAGCCAGAAGAGGGCATCAGATTCCTTGGAACTAGAGTAGCCTTTAGTTACCATGTGGGCGCTGGGAATCAAACCTGGATTCTCTGGAAGAGCAGCCAGTGCTCTCAACTGCTGAGCCACCTCTCCAGCCCCAATTTCTGTGACAGGACAGAAAACCAAAGACTTGATGGAGTGCTGAGTACAAAGGCGTGCTTTGGGTCCTCAAGGTAAAAGCAGATGGCTCCTGGCATGGCTTATAATTTATATTGAGGAAAAGAATCATGTTAGGTCAGCCGCCGGATCTCAAACAGCAAGAGTACTACCACACTCAAAACATCGTCTGTGATTGGAGTCACTGCCTGATTATCCATGGCAGTTTGAAGTCGTCGCCATGATCCAGCTGCCTCATCTACAGACCAAACATGTGGGTTAAATATGGATGCTGTCGGCTCCATCACCTAGCAGCTCCCCTAGTCACAAGCACTTGAGCTGCTATACCACAGGGGGCGCGGTTTGAACAGCAGGATTCTACCTTAGTTCCAGGGGCTAGAACTTCAAGACTAATGTGCCAGCTGGGCTGCTCTCTGGGGGGCGGGGTGGGGGGTGGGGGATGGGGGGTGGAGGGTGGGGGTGGGGGGGTGTCTCTGGCTGTCTCCGTAAGACCTGGGCACACGCCCCAGGGGCCTCGTCCTGGTGTGAGGGTCTCGGGCCTATTGGATCAGGTGCCTCCTTAAGACCTCATTTAATTACTTCCTTCAAGGACCTATCCCTAGACACTCACGGAAGGGTTTGGATTTATTATATGAGTTAGTGGGAGACACAATTCAGTCCGTAACACTCTGGAACACAGTTTACTTCTGGTTGGCTAGTCCCATCTACATGTTCTGGGGGCATCCTCTTGGTTGTTCCTACCATATGGTCCTTTTTCTCTGGGTCAGAATCACAAGGACCAGGTAATTTTGGGGGGCTGGTGGTAATGTATAAGATTATATTGCCGATGTGAATGTCTGTGCGCCATCTTTGAAGAGGCCAGAACAGAGTGCCAGATCCCCTGGAACTGGAGTTACATATAGATGATTGTGAGCCATCAGGTGGGTGCTGGGAATCAAACCTTGGTCCTCTGGAAGAGCAGCCAGTGCTCCTAACCTCAGGGCTACCTCTCTATCCATAGATTACTTGTTAAATGTAGTCATTTATCACTTAATTATGGGAACTTGTTCTTAGAAATTTGTCATTGGGTGGTGGTGGCACACACCTTTAATCCCAGAACTTGGGAGGCAGAGGCAGGCAGATCTCTGAGTTTGAAGCCAGCCTGGTCTACAGAGGGAGTTCCAGGACAGCCAGGGCTATGAAGAGAAACTCCTGCCTCAAAAAAGAAAGAAAAGAAAAACTTATAATCTTTGTAATCTTATCATCATGGTGAATATCATCTGTAGTGGGTAGCCGGTCCAGCTTTGACCTGGAAGTATCACCCCCATTGAGGCTTCGGTAACTGTCACACCTACAAGGCAAACTGAGAGAGGACCCCTGAAGACCCGAGATCCAGATGAGCCGGCTCTCTTGGTTCCTGGATCCTGGAGGCTGGAGGTAGACCAAGCAGAGTTCTCCAGAGAACATGGCTGGACTCCACTTCACCTTTCCTATACCCTGTTACCTATCCTTTACTTGTAAGTTACCCCACAAAATGAACCTCCCTTTTAACTACGTGGCGTAGAGTTGCCTTAATATTTAAACCAATAATCATCAAGTATACTGGCAACAAAAACTTAAGTGAGGGGGCTGGAGAGATGGCTCAGCAGTTAAGAGCACTGGCTCTTCTTCCAGAGGACCCAGGTTCAATTCCCAGCACCCACATGGCAGCTCATAGCTGCCTGTAACTCCAGTTCCAGGGCACCTGACACCCTCAAACAGATATACATGTACTCAAAACATAAATGTGTAGCCATAAGTTTCTCTGGTCCCACCTGGCCCCATGGTCCCTTGTTTCTCCAGTCCTGCCCAGTCCCAAGGTCCTGCAGCTACTTATAAAATAATCACTCAGAGGCTTAATATTAACTGCAAGTTAAATGGCCTATGGGTCAGGCTTCTTGCCAGCTAGTTCTTATAACTTTTCCCCCCCCTGAGACAGGGTTTCTCAGTGTAGTTTTGCTGCCTGTCCTGGAACTCACTCTGTAGACCAGGCTGGCCTCCAACTCACAGAGATCTGCCTGACTCCGCCTCATGAGTGCTGGGATTAAAGGCGTGTGCCACCGCCTCCTGATTTAGTTCTTATAACTTAACGCAACCCATTTCTATAAATCTATATGTTGCCGTGGGGCCATCGCGTTACCGGTCTGCTGGCATCATGTTGCTCCTTTGGCAGCTGCTGGCATTTCCTCCCCTCCCCTTTCTTCTTCTGTCTCTTCAGTTCCATCTGATCTTATTCTGCCCTGCTACTGGCTGAACACCTTTTTATCAACCAATCAGAGCAACACATATTCACAGCGTACAGAAAGACATCCCATAGCACTTCCCCTTTTCTGTCTAATCAGAAAGGAAGGTTTTAACATAATAAAATTACATATAATAGAACAGTTATTAAGCAAGAATTATAGTTACAACACCTAGTCTATTTGTATTTGGCAAAATTAAAAACATTCTATCATCTACCCTATTTTTGTGAGTCTAAAATTTCATATCTATCTTTTATCATAAGTAAGGACAATTATAACTATCTTGTATTCAACTCCATCAAAGACCCCAGAAGGATGTAATATTAGCTAACTAAACAGGAAATGCATTGTAAGCAACTTCCAAAATTCTGGAAATGACAGAGACAGCCGGCTGCCTGGACAGTCACCCCAAGTTCCTCTGCAACAGTGGGGCATCCATCTTCAGCCCGCAGGCCTAGAGTCTCTCAGTCACTTCTCTCTGTGTCCTGTAGAATGTCTGGCAGTCTCCTCTGCAAAGAAGGAACCTAAAGGACCACCTTACCTTGTTTTGGCAAAATTCAGTGGTTATTTTCCTATGGGTCCTATATGTCCAGTTTATACAACATCCTGTCAAGCAGTCGAGGCAAGGACACTTTTTTGCCCAGTGGCTAACTTTTGCCACAAAGAAAGCAAAATCCATTAGTAGGTTTCTTTGATGCCCATCATCTTCTTTGAAGTAATTGGCGCTGCCAGGAGCAGATGTGTCTCACTGTCCAGAAAAGTCTAAGTTCTTAAGACATTTATTTATTTATTTTTATTTTATGTGCATTTTATTTTGTCTGTATGTATGTCTGTATGAGGGTTCTATGGAACTAGAGTTACAGACAGTTGTGAGCTGCCATGTGGTTGCTGGGAAATGAACCTAGGTCCTCTGGAAGAACAGTCAGTGCTCTTAACTGCTGAGCCATCTCTCCAGCCCTCTTAAGACATTTTATTATTTTTATTTTTTTATTTTTTTTTTTTTTGGTTTTTTCGAGACAGGGTTTCTCTGTGTAGCTTTGCGCCTTTCCTGGAACTCACTTGGTAGCCCAGGCTGGCCTCGAACTCCCAAAGATCCACCTGCCTCTGCCTCCCGAGTGCTGGGATTAAAGGCGTGCGCCACCACCGCCCGTCTCTGACCATTGTTTTAAACTGTAGCCCCAGCTGCTGGCTCAGCCCTTGCTCGGCTTTTCAACATGGCAGAGTTACATTTATCGTGAGCTCTGGGAAGCAGTATTAAGTAGCGTGGAGCTGTACTCTAAATGCCTCGGCTGCACTTGCAAGCCCGCAGCAGGCAGTGGCAGTGGCTGGGAGAAGCCTCTCTGTACTGCAACCTGTGGGAGAGACTTCCGGAACCCACAGTGCCACTTAGCTCAGGGTGGCTGGTGGCCAGCTTCATCTTGCAGGTGGCTGTCGGCAGATATGTCTCTGCACAGCTGCTGCCCTGAGACAGCAAGGCCAGGAAACCCAGTGCAGAATCCTTTTTAAAGCCCGGTGGTGGGGGTGAGGGTGGTGGTGGTGGTGGTGGTGTGGCGGCAGCGGTGCACACTTTAATCCCAGCACTTGGAAGGCAGAGACAGGAGTATCTCTGCGAGTTTGAGGCCAGCCTGGTCTACAGAGGGAGTTCCAGGACAGGCTCCAAAGTTACACAGAAAAATTATGCCTTGAAAAACAAAACAAACAATCCTTTTTAAGCTTTATCAGGTCTATGTGGATCAATGCCCGACTGTGGGCATCAACTGTAGTTGGAAGTTTCTCCGGTCCCGCCTGACCCCTGCAGTCCAGACAAATCTCTCTCACCCTCAGTCCGCAGCCATTTATAAAATAATCACTGAGAGACTTAATATTAATTACAAACTGTATGGCTTATGGCTTAGAATTCTTCCTAGCTAGCGCTTTCATCTTAAATTAACCCATTTCTATTAATCTATATATTGCCACGTGGCTGTGGGTTACAGGTCTGTTGGCATGTTGCTCCTTGGGCAGCAGGCTGGCGTCTCCTCTGCCTCACCTTTCTTCTTCCTGTCTCTCTCTTGGATTTCCCTCCTGGCTATAACCTGACTTGCCATAGGCCAGAGCAGCTTCTTTATTAACCAATCATAGCAACACATATTCACAGCATATAGAAAGACATACCACAGCTCAAATGCACATGAAATAATAAAAATTAATTAATTAATTAATTAAAAAAGAATACTACCTGCTCTTTCAGAGGATGCAGGATCAATTTCCAGCACCCACACAGTGGCTCACAATGGTCTGAAACTCTAGTCCCTCTTCTGCCTTCAAAGGCACTGCATACATGTGGTACAGACACATATGCAGGCAAAACACCCATGTGCATAAAATAAAAAAAACCTTAAAAAACTTAAGGGAAAAAACTGAATACATATCTAAGCTATCTTGTAATGCTCCTAGGCTCCAAAACTCTACTCACTACTACAGGCAAATACAACACAGTGTTGTTTGTGTATTTCACACAACTAGACACAGAAAAGATGCAGCAAATACAAAGGTTGGTTCGTGCCTGCTTCTCAGCCCTTGGGAGGCAGAGAAACATGATCTCAGAAGCTTTGGCTATACAGCAAGTTTGGGTCTAGCCTGGGTTACACAAGGCCATATCTTTTTGTGGTTATTGGGTTTTTTGTTTGTTTGTTTGTTTGTTTTTTTCAAGACATGGTTTCTCTGTTTATCTGGAACTCGCTCTGTAGGCCAGGTTGGCCTCAAACTCACAGAGATCCGCCTGCCTCTGCCTCCCAAGTGCTGGGATTAAAGGTACATGCCACCACTACCCAGCGGTTCTCAACCTTTCTAATGCTTGGATCCTTTAAATACAGTTTCTCATATTGTGGTAATCCCCCAATCATAAAATTATTTTGTTGCTACATCATAACTATATTTTTGTTATTGTTATGAATCATAATGTAAATAGCTAATATTTGACCCTTATGAAAGGGTCATGTGACCCCCAAAGGGGTTGCCACCCACAGGTTGAGAACCATTGCTCTGTATTTAAGCTACATGAATTCATTAAAACTGTTTTCTTGGGCTGGAGAGCTGGCTCAGAGGTTAAGAGCACTGGTTGCTCTTCCAGAGGTCCTGAGTTCAATTCCCAGCAACCACATGGTGGTTCACAGCCATCTGTAATGAGGTCTGGTGCCCTCTTCTACCCTGCAGTCATATATACTGTATGCATGATAAATAAATAAATCTTTAAAAAAAATGTTTTCTTGCTGGCTGGTTGTGGTGAAAGCCTTCAATGCCAGCAGTTGAGAGGCAGAGGTAGGAAGGTCTTTCTGGTCTACAGAGTGAGTTCTAGGACAGCCAGGACTATGCAAAAAAAAAAAAAAAAAACCTGTCTCAAAACAAAACAATATATATATATATATATAATAAGTAAATAAAAAATGTTTCCTTCTGGTTCAGTGAGATAGCTCAGCACATAAAGGCGACTGATGCCCAGGGCCCACGTGACAGCAGGAGAGACCCAGTTCTCACAAGATGTCCTTTAGCCACCATGTGCTTGCAATGGCACATGTAGTTCCCATGCAAATAAATAAATAAATAAACTCAATTACAATTTCCTTCCTGCTTTTTTTTACACTTTGCTTTTTCTTTTTTTCTTTTTTCAAGACAGGGTTTCTCTGTGTAGCCCTGGCTGACCTGGAACTCACTCTGTAGACTGGGCTGGCCTCGAACTCACAGAGATCCACCTGCATGTGATTCCCAAGTGCTGGGCTTTTAAAGTTTTTAATATTTGTTTTATTTTACGTGTATGACTTTTGAGTGTTTTGTCTGCATGTATGTATGTGCATCACATTTATGCCTGGTGGTCATAGAGGTCAGAAGAGGGCATCAGATCCCTGGAACTGGAGTTACAGATGATTTTTTAGCTGCCTTGTGGGTGCTGGAAACTGAGCCCAGTTTCTCTGCAGGAGCAGCAAATGCCTTTAACCACTGAGCCATCCCACCAGCCCCTGTCACAAGTTTGAAGCAAGAGAATTGTTTTAAGTTTGGTGTATGTGGTACATTGCAGGCCTGCAAGGGATATGTAGAGATCCCATCTCAAAATAAAACAAAGTCCCCAAACGACAATCAAAACAAAAAGAAAAAAAGGAAGGAAGGAGGGAGGGAGGGAAGGAAGAGAAAACACCGTTTTCTGGAGTGGGAACTGTGCCGCTCTGTCTGCCTCTCGTTCTCTGCCTTTTGAGCAATGCTCTAACTGTGTAGTCCAGGTGGGCCTTGAACTCCTGATCTTCCCGCTTCAGTGTCCCGAATGCTGAGAATACAGATACGTGTTACCACCATGCTTGGCTTCTTCTTTCTTCTGCAAAGATTCAGATGCCATCCAGGACGGTCAGTGGCCCTCACCGTTATCTCTGTCAGCGCAACACACCTGCTTTAGTTGACACCTTGTCACTGATAACCACAGCTGACACCTGGTTCCTTGTGCTGCTCCGTGGCAGGAACTGAGAGCACTGAATCTGCCTTGGCATGGAGCTTAGCATTCAAACTCCGCGACACCGCTAGGCCAGGTTCCACCTCTCGTCTGTTTCCTCGGGACCCTTCCTAGTACCGATTTTCGTAGCCATCGGGGCCTCGTCAGTGCAACAGAAACCACAGCAGTAATTTACACAGAAAATGTAATACAGCAACTGATTAAATACAAAATTGTTAACTATAAGCCAGGTATGGTGGCCCACATCTCTGTGACTTTGAGGCTAGCCTGATCTACACAGTGAGCTCCAGGCTAGCCAAGGCTACATGGTGAGACCTTGTCTAAAAAAATCAATAACTGTTACTGAAAACTTATACAGATGGATAAAGGAGAAAAACTATTTAGAAGCCCTCGCTTGGTAGAGTGTTTGCTTAGCATTCAGAGGCTTTGGTTCTGGGATGATGGCACGCACCTATAACCCCAGAATTTGGAAGGTAGAACAAGATGATCAGAATCTCAAGGTCACTGGGCAGTGATAGCCTCCCCCTTTAATGAAATTGGGTGGGGCTTTTATCGTCACCATATCCTGGAGATTCCAAATGATGTTGGTGATAAAATTGTCCTTTCCTTGAGCCGGGCATAGTGGCGCACAGCTTTAATCCCAGCACTCGGGAGGCAGAGGCAGGCGGATCTCTGTGAGTTCGAGGCCAGCCTGGTCTACAGGACGAGTGCCAGGGCTACCCAGAGAAACCCTGTCTCGGAGAAACAAAACCAAAGAACAGCAAAGGAGAAGCGAGCCGGAAGCTTCTGTAGGTCTAGACCAGAGAGCAAAGCCACGAGTTTGGAATTCCAGAACCTGGGACCCTTGAAGGGGCCGGCAGAGCCGCTCGGACCTTGGAAAAGTCCGGTGCTCTTGCTCCCTTGGTCTCTGCACCTGCGGTGGACCCAGACCTCGAAGTAGATTCTACCTAGCTGGTCGCTGCTGTCTGTGGTGGAAAGCTATGGGGCTGGTTCTGTGGCTGTTGCTGGGGAAACACATCTCCAAAGTTCATTCCACAGCAGCTGCAGGAGACGCCAGCTCAAGGAGCAAATCGCTCCCTTCCGCCTCTGGCCTCACTATCGCCCTCTCCTGGCTTTTATTGGCAGAGCCAAACACTGAGGCTGCAGATGGCAGCTGCGTGATTTTCTCTGCCGAGCTCCAGTGTCTCACTCATAGCAGGAAAGGGAACAGAGCGGGTAAAAGAAGAACTTGGAGAGCAGAGCTAAAAACGTAGTAATTAACAGCAGAGAGGTCTTCATAATATGTGTATGGAGCTGGACAGCTGGCTCTTCCAGAGAGCAGAGGTTTGATTCCCAGCACCCACCAGGCGGCTCACAACTGTCTGTAACTCCAGTCGCAGGGGATCCGACGCCCTCTTCTGGCCTCTCTGGGCACTGCATGCACATGGTACACAGACTTACGTGCAGGCAAAGTACTCATGCACGTTAAATAAATTTTTAAAAATTACATATGTTTGCAATGAAAAACTACATTTTCTTATTTATTGCGTGTCTGCATGTGCATATCACATACTGTGCCCGCGTGGCAGCTGAAGGACAATCGTCAGGAGTCGCTTCTCTTCTTCCACCATGGGAGTGCTGGGGATCAAACTTAAGTCATCGGGCTCGGCTGCCAAGTGGCCACTGAGCCATCTTGCTGGCCCTAAAGCTATGTTTTAACCCCGATCCCCACAAGGCACCAACTGACTGAGCCTTACAATTAACTGCGGACCCCCCATATAGGAAGCCAGTGGAGAAAGCTGAACATTTCCCAAGGAAGCCCTACTCCTAAGGCCCATCTCAGGTGTGCACATGAGGACAGTCAGCACAGAGAAACTTCCAGAGTTCAGTGTCCCAGGAAGGAGGGGCAGCCGAAACCAACAATGGACCAAGGAGTCCTTCCAAAGGAAAGTCAGGCTCTGATCAAGGAACTTGCCCTAACCCTAGGAAGGGTTTGCTGTGCCTGACCAGTGAGAATTCAGAAGGGTTTGATCAGAAGCCACGCCCTCGCTTGCTTCCCTTTTCTGAATGAAGTCTGACCCGACTTTACCCTTTCTTCCCCTGCTGGTGGACGCTGGGTGTATCTGTGGAGTGTAGACGACTTGTAGATCACCACCAGCAACTGCCTGAGAGACTGCTCAGTGCAAGGGCGACATGGGACTCGGGGTAATGTATTCGGTCAGGAAAAACAGGTATTTGGCTCAGAAAGGCACTGACAGACAAATATCTGAGTCTTCGTCTTCCTGAACGCTGGGCCAAGCCTCACTTCCTCCTAGGGACTGCCAGGTTTAGCAAGTAAAAGTACAGGATTTGAATTTCAGATAAACAACCAAGAATTTCTCAGCATAAGTGTGTCCTGTGCAATATTTGGAACACAGTTAAAGTATGAAATTATTCATGATTACCTGTGTTTCCTCCCTTGCTGTAGATGTGGCCACGTGGCAGTTCTGTTCCATGGAAGGAAGGTTCATGGGAACAGGGTTAGTGTCCTCCAGGCTGACCCCTCAATGTGGATGCTTCAGGAAGTAGAGGAATCAAGAAATGCTTCCCCGGGGCTGGAGAGATGGCTCAGAGGTTAAGAGAACTGGCTGTTCTTCCAGAGGTCCTGAGTTCAATTCCCAGCAACCACATGGTGGCTCACAACCATCTGTAATGAGATCCCTCTTCTGGCCTGAAGGGACACATGCAGGCAGAATACTGTATATGTAATAAATAAATAAATCTTAAAAAAAAAAAAAAAAAAGACATGCTTCCCCGTGTCTTGACAGGATGGGCCCCTGTCCCCAAACCTGTACTAGACTACAGTGTAAACAAGACAGAAACCTCTGGGCCAGAGGCGGGGCTCGGTGGAGTAAAAGGTGCTTACCACATGATGACCTGACTTTGATGCCTGGAACCCACTGGTGTTAGAAGAGAACCAACTCCCAGAAGCGCTCTCCCTCTCTCTCTCCCTCTCTCCCTCCCTCCCTCCCTCCCTCCCTCCCTCCCTCCCTCTCTCTCTCTCTCTCTCTCATGTGTTTATGTGTGCGCAGAGAGAGAAAGTGAGACAGACAGAGAAAGACAGGTGTAGTGGTGCACTCTTTTAATCCCAGCACTAGAGAGGTAGAAGCAAGCAGATCTCTGTGAGTTCTGGGCCAGCCTGATCTACATATTGAGCTCTAGGCTGGACAGGGCTATACAATGAGATCCTGTCTCAAAAGGGACTTCTTATGAACCACTGAACTATAGAAAGTTTTTTTTTTCCCTTTTCTTTTTGTTTTTTTCAAGACAGGGTTTCTCTGTAACAGCCCTGGCTGTCCTGGAAATCACTCTGTAGATCAGGCTGGCCTTGAACTCAGACATCTGACTGCCTCTGCCTCCTGAAGGTGTGAGTCAACAGGCCCAGCTTTAGGAAGTGTCTTTTGTGGGGGCCAGCTTCCCTTCCACTTCATTCCTAATCCTTAAATTCAATCTTTTTATCTCTGTTTTCTTTCCTCCTCCTCCTTTCTTCTCCTCCTCTTTCTCCTTTTCTTTCTTCTTGTATTGGGGACTGAACCCAGGGCCTTTTAAAAAATTATTGGGGCCAGTCAGTGGTGGCACATGCCTTTAATCCCAGCACTTGGGAGGCAGAGGCAAGAGGCCAGCCTGGTCTGCAGAGGGAGTTCCAGGACAATCAGAGCTACACAGAGAAACCTTACCTCAAAAAAAAAAAAAAAAAAAAAAAAAAAAAAAAAAAAAAAAAAAAAAAAAGCTGGGTGGTGGTGGCACATGCCTTTAGTCCCAGCAATTGGGAGGCAGAGGCAGGCAGATCTCTGTGAGTTGGAGGCCAGCCTGGGCTACAAAGCAAGTTCCAGGACAGGCTCCAAAGCTACACAAAGAAAGCGTCTAGGGGGGGGGGGGAAGAAAGAAAAAGTACTCACTGTACTATGTAGTCCAGTACAGGCCTGACACTTGTCATTCTCCTACGCTAGCCCCCTGAGTGCTGGGATTAGAGGACACCATGACCAGCTGAGCCTCATGCATCACACACACACACACACACACACACACACACACACACACACACGCTCCCACTGGAGCTGCCCCACATCTGCCAGCCTCTGCATGGCTTTTCTTCGTCCCTCCTAGCACCTGAACCTTTTCCTTATTTGTGTTCATGTATGACTGCACTGCACACCTGCATGCAGAGGCCAGAGGTCTACCTTAGTTTTGTCAGGTGGGAGTGATCTGGGAGTGATCTTCATCATGTGGAGACACTAAACGCACATCACTGGACTTCCAGCCATCATCCCCTATGTGCCCTGTGAAGGGAGGAACACATGAGGATTATCCCACCTGAGAGGATGTCTACATTCTTGAAAGAAGGCTCCTCATGAGGACGTGGGGCTTGAGGACTCAGCTAGTGTCTTACCTTTTTCTCTGGCTGTGACAAAACACCATGACTAAGGCAACTCGTAAAAGAAAGTGTTTAACCGGGCAGTGGTGGCGCACACCTATAACCCCAACTCTTGGGAGGCAGAGGCAGGTGGAGCTTCATGAGTTCGAGGCCATCCTAGTCTACAAAGTGAGTTCCAGGACAGCCATGACTACACAAAGAAACCCTGTCTGTCTTTGAGAAACTAAAAAAAAAAAAAGGTGTATATAAAGAAAGTGTTTAATTGGGCTTATGGCTTCAGAGGGCTGGCGTCCATGATGATGAAGACACGATGGCAGAGCAGCTCAGAACTCATAACTTGACCTGAAAACAGGAGAAGAGGAAGAGAGGGGGAGAGAGGGGGAGGGGGAGGGGGAGAGGAGGGGAAGGAGGAGAGAGAGAGAGAACTCTGTAGGAATGCCACAAGTCTTTTGAAACCTCAAAGCCTGCCTGTACCTCCTAACCCTTCCCAAACAGTTCTACTAACCAACTAGGAACCAAGTATTCAACCACGTGAGCCTATGGGGGTCATTCTCATTCAGCTACGTTGTCTGGACAGTGAGCCCCTCCCCAGGGTCTCCATGTTCAGGCTTGCCTGTGCACACACCACCACCACCACCAAGTCCAGCTTCTTATATGTGGGTTCTCGTCATCACACTTGAGTCCACGTACTTGTGTGTCAAACATTTTTATAGAATGGGTTATCTCCCCCAGCTCGTCTTTCTCCTCCCCGACTCGATGTTATTGTATCTAGTGATGATGTTGTCATGTTAATGACAATGATGTTGTCACTATGTGTTAATCCGATGCACTGTTCTCATGGCTACTCTGTGGGATCCATGCTACCATGCCCTTACAGTCGGTTACACTAGCTTTCCCTGGGGAGATATGAGCACATGTCTGCCCACCCTGAGACAGGGTACCAGCCGCAAACCCAAGAGCCTAGCTTGGTGACCCAATGAGTTTAGGTCAGCCGACAGGAGTGTACGGGCAGCTTCAGGACCAAAGAAGAGTGCCCTCTGCTCCCAGCAACCATTAATGGCTTATATATCCCAAGGGAGGGGCAGGACCTTGAACAGCACCTCCTGGGACGGAGTGCTCCCTCCCCGCCAGGGTGGAATGTTGCTGGGCTGAATCCTGGGCAGGTAACCGCTCTCCAGTGCTGACACAGCAGCAGCCTTGCTAGGCCTGGATCACATGCAGATGAGAAGGTACATCTAGGGAGGGCCAGCCGTTGCCCAAAGCCTCACAGCCCCTCCCTCACCTCTTGCTTCCTTTGGACAGTCCCATCTCAGCACAGCTGCAAGGGTCACGTCTCTGTGGATGGCTCCTGACCCCTCCCCTTGGACCTGAGTCCACTTTTCCCAGCACGTGAATGAGCTGATGGCATGATACACTCAGCGTGCCCCAAATGCAGCTATTCTTTTGTTAACATTTTTCTAAAGGCTTTTCCATGTGGTGCTATTTCATCTTCACAATCATCCTGGAAGACCATGTTATTATTCCTTCCCATGTGCAGTGTAGTTTCTCCTCAGAGACCCAGAGACCTGGTCCCAGGGTCCATGAGGGAATCATGCGCGCGCGCACACACACACACACACACCCCCCATAGATTTTGTATATAACCTGTATAACCCTCTTGCATATTTCAAATATCTCCATAATACTTAATATGTAAATGGTACATGAATAATTGTATTATGTTATTTAGGAAGTAATGAGAAAAGTCAATATATTCAGCACTGATTTTTTTTCAACTAATTGTTTCTCTTGTTTGGTTGTTTTTTTGTTTTGTTTTGTTTGTTTTTGGAGAGTCTCGCTATGTAGTTCTGGGTATCCAAGGACTTGCCATGTAGACCAAGATGGCCTCAACCTCAGAGATATCTGCCTGTCTCTGCTTCCCAAGGGCTAAAACTAAAAACCTGCCTCATTCATCTCTTTCTGATCGGTGTGCTGGTACACATATGTACTCCCAATCTGGAGGGTGGAGAGTTCCAGGCCAGCCCAGGCTGTGTAGTGTTTAAGGTCAATATGGACTGTACCATCAGATGTCTCCCAAATTCCAAAGTGACATCTATTTTACTGTCTGGGAGTGATTGAGTCTATGGATAAGAACTCGGTAGACAAGGCAGCCAATTGTATAATGCACACAAGTGAAGCCAGGCTTACATGTCTGTCTCAGGTGCACACAGCTTGTACACAGTGGGCTGGTCCTGAATCCTGACCTTACAGTAACACCTTGATTCCCCCAAGCTGAGCCCTCCTTGCTTCCCATCCATCTGCTGCAGTCATCCTCTGCTGGGGATGTAGTTGTGCTACAACATTTCCCCAGCTGGTGTAGGGTTCACCCCCATCACCACCACCTCTACCAGAAGGGTGGGGGTGGGGGAAGTAATATATTCATTCACTGCTTTTTGTTGTTGCTGTTTTTCAAGACAGGGTTTCTCCGTGTAGTTTTGGTGCCTGTAGACCAGGCTGGCCTCGAACTCACAGAGATCCACCTGCCTCTGCCTCCCGAGTGTTGGGATTAAAGGCGTGTGCCACCACCACCGGTTTATATATTTATTTTTATGTATATATGTATCTGTGTGAGTGTATGCCACATGTATTCGGGGAACTCACGAAAGCTAGAAGAGGTTAGATCCCTTGGGACTGAAGTTCCTAGAGGGGCTCCCCAACAAGGTTGCTGGGAGGCAAACTCTAGTCCTTTGGAAGAGCAGTAAGCACTTTAAACCACTGAGCTATTTCTCTAGCGCTAAGATTTTTAAATATGTTCATGTATGTTTCTATGTGGGGATGTGGACAGGAATGCAGCTTCCCCGGGAGCTAGAGTACACCCAGCTTTTAACTACTGAACATCTCTCCAGTGCCCCCTCCTTTTTTGGGGGGGCGGGGAGGGGGCTGAGGCAGGGTCTCACTGTGTAGCTCTGGCTATCCTGAACTCAGAGATGCACCTACTCTGCCTCCGGAGTACTGGGACTGAAGGTTTGCACCACATTGGGCTGGGCTTTGCAATCTTCCTGCACAGCCTCACAAGTGCCGGGGATTGGGTGTGTGCATCACACCTTTAACTAGACCTTTATTTCACCTTCGATGTAAAAAAATCCAAGCAGAGCCAGGCAGTGGTGGTGCACGCCTTTAATTCCAGCACTTTAGAGGCAGAATGAGGTGGTTCTCTGTGAATTTGAGGCCAGCCTGGTCTACAAGGTGAGTTCCAGGACAGCCAGAGGTATTACACAGAGAAACTGTCTTGAAACAGAAACAAAAATTTCAAATAGAGAGACAGAAAGCAAAAAGTGTCCTTTATGTCTCAGAATTTTTCACTTCTGGACCAGCAGGGCATGTCCAGTGAAGACGCTTGTCCTCAAGCCTGACAAACCAAGTCTGAGCCCCAGGACTCACACAGTGGAAGAACCAAGGCCCACAGAAGGTGATTCTGACTTCATGTGTGTGCTCTGGATGTTCGTGTTCACACACACTAAAAAGTGCTGCTTTTCAAAGAACTTCCCTCTCCCCTGATGAACGCATCTGTGTACTGGCCAGCAACTCACGCGAGACATCTGAGGACAGGGGGGTGTGCCTGAGTCTCCCTTAGTCCAAAATAGGCATTAATAAACAACTGCTGAAAAGAATCCATTGAAAGTCTCCTAAGCCAGCAGCACACTTAACATTTTTAGATCCAGACTTCCGCTCACCCACCCCCCGAGGGACGGCTCCTTCTTCTCCCACCTTCATTAAAGAACAAAAAGATATGTACCTCTCGGTCTGCAGTGTCTGGTCTGTATTTTAGCAGGGTCTCAGAAGGAAATGACTTTTCTCTAAACTGTGGCCGCCCAACCCAGCTGTGGCATTCTTAGACCTCGGGTAAACAGGAAGCTTCCTGCCTTGGGCCCTTCATGTTTCTCTCTCAAGACTATTAAAGACTGTTAATAGGCCGGTAAAAGGGCAGCTGCTGGCCATAAAGTCAGCCCACTCCTTAGAACCTTAGCAACTAGCCCGCCACGGTCAGAGACCACACCCTTCCCCAGGTGTGGCGCCCCAGCAGGGGTCCTCAGGTGTAGGGTTTCTGGGTGATGAGGTCTTGAGACAAAACAATAGCACACAGCCGCTCTGTGGGAGGTGAGTCACCTCTCCTAGGAGGGGAACAATCCCTTTTAGTTATCCCCCAAAAGGAGGCAAAGTGATGCAGGAACCAAAGTACCCAGTGCTCCAGCAAACTGGACCCCAGCGCCTCTCACACATTTATTTTGGGGGGAGGAGGGAACCCTAGGACTTGCAGCTGCTGAAGAGGCGCAATCTTTGCCAGCTGGAGGGACACTGGGGCAGAGGTGATCGTCTTTTGCCAAGAAGGGCACTCGGTGTCTTGGCAGAAGGCAGAGGGCTGCCCCAATCTGTGTGTACATTTTCAGTAGCATTTGACTCCGGACCAAATGCTTGGCTCTGCTAGTGCCGTGGTGATGGGTGGGAATGCTCGTTGGCCAGGCTGGCTGGAGGCTCCCACGGAGGGTGCTGGGCGTCGGCCAGGAGCTTCCCTTCAGCTGGCAAGTTGAGTGTTCTGTCACGGTTGGAGGGAGTGTGTCCAAATTCCAACTCTCAGCTTTCCAGAAGCCGCAGCTGATTGCCATCTGTTTTGAAGAATGCTGCTTATTGGAATTTCTGGCTCAGTGGGGAGTCAGAAGGATAATGACAGAGCCAAACTCTTACCTGGCTCAAGAATGAAGAAACGCTGCTGGCCAGGGCCAGCGTTTTTAGTTAGACAAGGTCTTATTCTGCAGCTGCCCTCAAACTCACCTCCTGCCTCAGCATCCTGGAGTGCTGGGATAGGTGGGTCAGTGATATCACTATTAGCAACCATGAAGAGGCAGGAAGCAGGGCAGACGCTGCATTAGACAGCCTTGGCCTTGGCTCTGATGTACCCCATCAGGGATGCGGTGCCGGTGCCTGTGACTCATGCCTACCAATCAAGCAGAGCTTTTGAGGATGGAAACCCAGTCATCCTGGGTGAGCCTTTTCCCCGGGGTGTCATCCCTCCCCCGCGGCAGCTCCTGTTCAGGGTTGTTCCCGGGGGTGGGGTGGTGGTGGTGGTGGGGAGTGGGGGGTTCGGGGGGAGGGTAGTGGTGGTGGTGGTGGCCGGGTTGGTTCTAATTGATCTAAGGAAATAGAGGACTTTCTGCTTAGGTCACATTTGAGCCTCCAGGTGTTTAGATTGGGATCTGTTTAAGGTAATTTCAGATTTAAGGGCTAAAAGACCTAAACCATACCCCGGGGGACTAGTACCTTCCTAAATCACATCCCAGGGAACAAGCAGGTAAAGAAGGCCAAGTAGTTTAGGATCACAGAGCTGGAACATGAGGATTAGGATCCAGAGTTCAGATCATGTGCTCTGACCCAAATCATTTATTATTGAAATTAGGGCCTCACATGCTTTACTACTGAGTTCTAGCCCCAAACCCCTACAATTTACAAAAAGTAACTCAGTAGAGCCTGTGGCACACACCGTTAGTACCAGCACTCAGGAGGCAGAGGCAGGTAGATCTCTGTGGGTTCAAGACCAGCCTGAGCTACATAGCAAATTCCAGGACAGCCAGAACCCTGTCTCAACTTCCATGACTCCCCACAAAAGGTGATTCATTGTGAATACAAGTTTTTAAATGTTCATAGTGTGTAGAATTTTTTATATAAATGAACACATCATAAACTTCAGACAATCTCACTCAGAGCAGGTGGTCCCTTTTTCCTCCCTTTCACTGTACTGTCCCCATCATCTTGAGGGGACCAAGATGTCAGCTAGAGCTTTGATCAAACACTGAATTTAAATTACACATGGGGAGCCAGGTGGTGGCGGCGGCCTGCACCTTTAATCCCAGCACTTGGGAGGCAAAGGTAGGCAGATCTCTGAGTTCAAGGCCAGCCTGGTATAGAGTGAGTTCCAGGATAGCCAGGGCCACACAGAGAAACCCTGTCTTGAAAAACAAACAGTATGAGGTTTAAGATTGTCTGATGCTTGTTGATCAGGGGGATTTGAGACAGCCCCACTCAGCAGAGAAAACCGTTCCTCCTCTAAACTCACTCCACCCAGGACAAGAAGAGCGCTTCTGTGCTCATATTCTCCATTCCTCCAGAGGAATGGGGAGATGCTAATGGACAGTGCTCTCAGGGATGTGCAGGCAGTCCCAGGCAGTGTATCTTGAAGCTTTTAGCCCATGGGTTAAATCAGCTTCCAGTTTGTCCCTTGAGACTCCAGGTCAAGTCCAAGGCAGGAAGTTGCAATGGAGGAGTAGTCCCAGGAGCCAGTAAGTCAGGAAGTAGCCTAGAATGCATCTTGTGACTGGAGAACAGGCCTTCCAGTTGTATAAGAGTTTCAGGATACAGTTTCTGGGGGTCTTCTGTCCTGGTGAGGAGTTTTCTGCAAACTTCTCAGGTACTGTGTCTACAGATCTCAACAGTGGTTCTTGACTCTGAAGCAAGTAAGCTGGAAACCAGTACACGATAGGAGTGGAAGAGCCCAACAGTCGTGTGAGAACCTGAAAAGAAAGCCATGTTGACTGGAGCACCAGTGATGCGGCTGGTGAACCATGCCTGACAACTAGGAAATCACACTGGAAAGTTCAGCACAGCTCAGACCTGCCTGGAAGCCTGGTGGGCCGCCAGCCAGCCTTGAGTTTCCAGTAAGCAGGGTCCCAGGCTAATCACAGCAATAATGGGCCAACCGATACTGAAGTCTCTAGGATCTTAAACTTCAGTCTGTTGGAGGTTGGTAACCTGAGGAGGCGCTTTATCACAGGGCTGGGGCAGAGAAGCAGCAGGGCCCCGTTCAACCTCCCTCAGTCTCACAGTTCTGAGCCAAATCTCCAAGAGCCCTCACCAACACTGGCTGCGCTGACTGCAAGGCTGATCCAGTCGGTGACACAGATGGCTGTTTTTACTTCCCCGAACCACATGGCTCAAAGACCACCACAAACTGTCAATATATGCTGTGAGGGGAGGCAGGTCAGCACAGCGACAGGTCTTCCTTGGAGACAGCTAAGAACTTTAAAACTGGACGTAAGACCAAATCCCTGGTCCTGAACTGCCACCACCACCCCAAACACTGGACAAGATGTCTCCTGCCTGTGCTCAAGACAGCCCGAAAGACCAACTCGGGCCGTCTGTGCACCAGGGAAAGGCCCCAAGAGAACCTGTTCACTCCTACACTCCAGTGAACCAATCCTCGACCACCTTCACACCTTCGCTTGTGCCCATCCCTTCCCTTCCCGCATCTGCCTGGAATGTTCTCTGCTGTTTCTTTGTTTTGGAGATAGAATTTCACATCGTGCAGGCTGACCTCAAACTCTGTATACAAGGATGGTCTTGAACTGACCTTTTGAGACAGTTTCTCACTGAACCTGGAGTTCACTGATTGGCTAAACTGCGTGTCCAGCACAAGAACCATAGACTGTTTTTTTATGTGGGTGCTAAGCTGAGGATGCAACCTCCTATGAAGACTTATTTATTATGTATACAGTGTTCTGCCTGCATGTATGCTTGCAGGTCAGAAGAGGGCACCAGATCTCATTATGGATGGCTGAAAGTCACCATGTGGGTGCTGAGAATTGAACTCAGGACCTCTGGAAGAGCAGCCAGTGCTCCTAACCGCTGAGCCACCTCTCCAGCCTGCAACCTATGTTTGCACTGTAAGCATTTAATCAGTTCGGCCATCTCCCCACTCCTACATGCTTCCTACATGTTTTTTCCCTCTTCAGAACCCATTTTAAATATGATGCCTTAGTGAGTTAACTATTTTTTCACATTCACAATAAACAACTAATTGATTGTGTGTGTGGTCAGCTCTCTTCTATCATGTGAATTCCAAGGACTGAACTTAGGTCAGTCATGCGTGGCAAGAAGTGCCTGTACCTTTATTTCAGTGCTGGGGACTGAACTCGGGGCTCTCACCTGCCAGGCAAGTGCTCTACCACTGAGTCATCCTGTCAGGACAACTGCAGTGTTTTATCTGCATGTCCTTGGGTTCTTGGGCAGGATCTCCGTATATAGCTCTAGTTGGCTGGGAATGTACTATAAAGACCAGGCTGGCTGGCCCTGAACTTGGGACCACCTCCCTGTCTCTGCTTCCCAAGCACTGGAAGTACAAGTATGTGTCAGCATGTCTGGTCCCCTGGAACTGGAGTCACAGACAGCTATGAGCTGCTATGTGGGTGCTGGGAATTGAACCCACATCTTCTGGAAGAGCAGTCAGTATTTCTAACTGCTGAGCCATCTCTCCAGCCTGCCTGGGTGGATTTTACTTTTTGTTTTGAGACAGGGTTTCACTATGTAGCCTGGACTCAAACTCAGAGACCCACCCACTGGGATTTATTTATTTATTTGAAGGAGTTTCTCTCTGTGTAGCTCTAGCTATCCTAGAACCCACTGTAGACAAGGCAGGCCTTAACTTCACACCTGCCTCTGCCTCCTGAGTGATGCACTGAAGTCATATGCCATCACTGCCTGGCTATATGTGCATATTATTTTTAAAAATAACAACAGTAGTATAATTTGAAACAAATATGGTCTCATATAGCTCAGGCTGGCCTTAAACTCACTATGTAAAAAAGAATGACCTTAACCAGTTTTGGTTTTTTGAGGCAGGCTCTCACTATATAGCTCCCCCTGCCTCCCCCTCCCAAGTGTTGGGATTATAGGCCGTTTTATGCGGTGTTGGGAAAGGACTTGAGATCTTCATGCATTCTAGGCAAGCAGTCTATCAACTGAGCTGCATCCCCAGCCCCTAATTGTATCTAATATGTCTGTCTCGGTGTTGATACCGTGAGACTCATTAAGGCAGTAATTTTATCTTACTTGTGTCCCATCTCTGAGTTCTAATTTAGATCTGGGACGAAGAGAGCCCCAAGTTTGTTTTTGTCTAGCTATTTAGCCTATGCGGATCTAAAAACTGCTTTGTAGTCCAGGCTGACCTTTAATTTAAAACCCTCTGCCGCTGCCGCCTCCTCCTCTTCCTCCTCCTCCTCCTCCGTGCTGGGATTACAGCTGTGCCTGACCACATCTGACTGCCCACAGTTGTTGACTAAATCAGGCATGGGCCATCGAGTGAGAAAGCTGCCGCAGCCCCTGACTGTGAGGTCTTGTCTGTTCCCACACAGCCCTCCAGGTAGCACCCTCACCTGAACATGCATGCACAGACTTCCGGAGAGCAGCAGCGCTGCGGCGTGGACCAGGTACACAAACACCTTCGGACCGAGGAAGCCAGGGTGGGTCTTCTCTAGGGCCTTACTGTCCTTGCTCCTGAGCAGCCCAAGTGTAAGGCAGAGCCAAGGGTGGGTGGTCACATATGTCCAGGTTGCCCACACAACCAGCACAGCCACGGGTGCAGCTAGAAGAAAATTGGGCACCTGCCTGAGCTCATAGTACCGCAGGAAGCCGACATTCCAGTAGACATCCTGGATGTAGCTGTAGATGAGGGGAAGAGTCCAGGAGCACCATGGAGGCGCCTCGTCTCCTCGAATCCTGTAGCCTCTGTCCACAGCTAACTGCACCAAGGGCTCAGGAATGGAGGGGGCAGAGCCTGGGAAACAGAACTGGCTGTAGGCATAATACTGAAAGAGAGCAAAGGGAAGGCTGACCGTGAGCACCGACAAGCAGACAGAGGTCAGCAGCTTGACGAGCTGTTTCAGCGGGTTCAGCACCACGAGAGAAGAGAAAAAGCCTCTGCACTGAGAATGCACGAGGAAGCCGACACTGACCAGCCCATTGGAGCGCACCCCAGTGGCAAGAGCAAAGAGCAGCCCGCTGGCCCAGCTCCGGCCCCTCTCCAGCTGCCCCATGGCGCTGAATGTCAGGAAGGCAAACAAAGCTTCCGAATAACCAGCTGCCAAGAAAACATTGGCAGGGCTGAGGCAGAAGAGCATGGCTGCATAAAAGGCCTGGCGGGGGCAGCGCAAAACCAGACGACCCAGATCATGAAGGGCGACGGCGGCCAGCACAGAGAACAGGAAGTTGAGAAGCGCCACGGAGAGCAGCAGGCCACTGCGCCGGCTCAGGAGGCCCTGCAAGGGCTTCAGCAGCTCAGTTCCCGTCCTCAGGGCCAAGGGGAAGCCGGGGAGGAAGGCAAAGTTGTGCTCATAAAGGTAGCCGTGCTCAGCAATAAACAGGAAGTGTTCTGCATCCCATCGAGACAGACCACCCAGGAGACCTTCCACTAGCTGATCCACAGAGCCAGAGGGGGCCAGGCGGGGAGGAGAAAAGGCATCTGCATGGTGATCTGGGATGATGGCATTGAAGAGTACCTGTGGGGTGAGGGAGAACCAGGATGTTGGTGAGTAACGGGAAGAAAAGCATTACCACTTAGTAAAATGAGAAAAGCAGACTTGTTGCTATGGGGTGTGTGTGTGTGTGTGTGTGTGTGTGTGTGTGTGTGTGTGTGTGTGTAGCTTCAACGATAAATAGTTAACTCTAGTGCAGAGGTCAACCAAGCAGGAGATGCCTGAGTCTACAAACGAGAAGCTGGATCAGGATTCGTATAAATTGGAGATGGAAGTAGGGCTGGTACCCCCCAGAATGAAGGAGCCTGCCTGGGAGGAAGTAGAGGTAGAGGAGAGATCTGAAGACAGAGCACATCAAGGATGAGGATGGAGTCTTCCTGACAAGGACGTAAGGATAATGCACTGAGAGAAAGCATGAAGCCAGGCATGCTGGCATAAGCCTTGAATCTCTGCACTCAGGAGCCAGAGGCAGGCGGGTATCTGTGGGTTCCAGGACAGCCTGATAGACTTAATGAGTTCCAGGCACACAAACAGGAAGAGTGAATGATGAGTGGGCTGTGGGAAGCCCAGGGGAGAACAGAGGCTTAGAACCAACCGAAAACCAGGATTGAGAAATTGTTGAATGCTGCTGACAGGGCCCAGGACAGACAGGAACTGGAAATGATCACAGACTCCAGCAACGTGAAGGTCGCTGGTGACCGATTAGAGCTATTTCAGCAGAGTGGTGGTGGGACGCCACCCAGCGAACAGAAGGGGGGGCGGGCGGTGCATACAATGATTTTGAGTTGTTTTGCTGTGGAGATGAAGGGAGAAATGGGGTAGTCAGTAGAGCAATGTAAAGTAAAAAGGACAGAGTTGGATGTATGTGGACAGGGGCTCGAACTTGAAACAGCTGAGAATGACCTTGAGTTTGCTCTTTCTACATGTCCAGTGCTTGTTACAGGTGTGAGGGGGGGGGGGCTGGAACGGGGAGAATGAGAGAAATTTTTGCATTTCACTGGAATAAGCCAGTGAAGAGAAACCACTGAACAGGCAGGAGGCTGGAAGGAAGCCTGGGCAGGCAACAGGGGCCGCACCCACTGGACAGACAGATGAGGAGAGCGTTCATCTCACTTTCAGGAGTGGAGCCACAAAGACACATGGAGGAGGCTAAGGGATGGAGCAATCTGATTTTCTTGACTTTGTATCTAGGAATGAGAATTCCTGCTTGAAAGTACCGGGACAAGTTATTATGGATTTGTAACGAGTGTGGAGACGACCCAGTTAAGAGGCCCGCTGTGTTGGGGAATATTATTTTAAGGTGTGTTTCTTTTGTTTATGTTGCATTTGTTTAACTCTGTGAAGCTGTGTTACTGTGCCTGTCTAACACACCTGATGGTCTAATAAAGAGCTGAACGGCCAACAGCAGGGCAGGAGAGAGGATAGGCGGGGCTGGCAGGCAGAGAGAATAAATAGGAGAAATCTGGCAGAGAGAGAGATTTAGGAGCAAGAGGAGGAGGAGGCTATCTGGGGCCAGCCACCCAGCTACACAACCAGCAACTGTAAGAAAGAAAGGTACACAACAGAGAAAGGAAAAGCCCAGAGGCAAAAGGTAGATGGGATAATCTAAGGTTAAGACAAGCTGGCAAGAAACAAGCCAAGCTAAGGCTGGGCATTCATAATGAAGAGTGAGCCTCCGTGTGTGATTTGGGAGCTGGGTGGTGTGCCCCCACAAAGAGACAGAGTAAGAAAACAACCAATGACGCTGTTGCTCTTCCAGAGGACCTGGGTTTGACTGCCAGCACCCACAGGGTGGCTCACAACTGTCTAACTCTAGTCCCAGAGGATCTGATGCCCTCCTTTGGTCCCCTTGAGCATTGTATGCATGTATATACATGCATGCACACAAGCAAAACACTCATACACATGAAATAATAAATCTTAAAAAGAAATTGTAGGGCTGGAGAGATGGCTCAGAGGCTAAGAGCACTGACTGCTCTTCCAGAGGTCCTGAGTTCAATTCCCAGCAACCACATGGTGGCTCACAACCATCTGCAATGAGATCTGGTGCCCTCTTCTGGCCTGCAGGGATACATGCTGTATACATAATAAATAAATAAATCTTAAAAAAAAAAAAAAAAAAAGAACTTGGTGTTAAAAAAAAGCAATTGTAGAATGAGGAAAACACATAAAATAAGTGGTGGCTGTAAAGTCAGGCTGTGCAAACTATGCAGGAGTTTAAACAACACTGGCAATGGCCAGGTCCTTCTCTTACTTAAAATGAGATTGAACAGAGCCTGGGCATTTGATTAAAAAATGTTACATGTTTGTTTATTTTATGTGTATGGGGTATATATATGCCAAGTCACATGTACAGGGGACAGCTTGTGGGAGTTGGTTCTCTCCTGCCACCACATGATCATAGGGACCAAAGTCAGGTTATCAGATTTGGAGGCATGTGGCTACCCTGAGCCATCCTGCTAGCCCTGGTTATTGGAATTTTGAATTTTTCATTTTTATGTGTTTTTGAGTGTGTGTGTGTATGTGTATGTCAGAATATAATATTCAGAGCATCACACATACTAAGTATTCTACCACTGAGCTACATCTCCATCCAACACTGCATTTTTTAAAAAGTCCCCCAGGTAACTGACGTACAAAAGTCATTTGAGGGAACAGGAGGGTTAATGGGCTACAGGAATTCACCAAGATTTCCAAGTGGTGCTAATGACGCACTTGATCTTGTATTAAAAAAACAAGGTTAGTTAATATTCTTGCATGTTTCTGGTTTTGTTTTAAATGGGTAGCCATCGGCATGGAGGAAGCAGGTCACTATACTAGCCAAGACTAGACTTTTGTCAGATACTGGAAGAAGGGAGCTGCATGTTTGCACAGGAATGATCACCACGAAGGAAGACTCAGCTGGGGAAGACGACGCTGAAGGCTGATGGGTGAAGGCCACAGAAACACAGTGGTTCCAGGGCTACAAAGCCGAAAACGAGATGCAGGAGCAGACTCTCTGGCAGGTGTTGGCTCTGGAGCACCACCGTGGAGTGGGGAAGACAAGGTCCCTGACAGGAAGTGGAACTGTGACATGAGGCTCAGGGTGCTGAACTCTTCATAGGGAAACCAGAGACATCAACAGAAGCAGTGCCAGGAAGAGCGTCAGTGAGACGGGAGTTCAAACCTCCAGAGAACCACTATCATCGGCAGACGGCAGCACCAGTGGAGGGTAGCTAGGGACAGAAGCTGATAGCTGAGCTTGGGAGCTGGAAGGGGTTATATGTCTTTCTGCCTCATTAGGTTGTCAGTTACTTGAGGAAAAACATGACCTTTCACTCACAATTTAGCACAGTTTTGGGAATAGGTATTCACTATAATTTTGGTGGCTGAGCTTCAGGGATCTGAGGAAATCTACTGTTTCCAAAATCACACTGAACGAGAACGCAGCTGTCCTGGCTCCTCCCCCAGATGCTGACCTGCCTCACTCCGCTCTCGGTTCTGCCAGGAACTCAGCTGACGCTGGTTCAGAGCCATCACTGAGGCATGCTCTCCAGCCTAGCAACTCGAGCGCAGCTCACTTAAAGGCCCATTCTCTTCTTGGTCAATTTCTTTCTTTCTTTTTCTTTTTGGTTTTTCAAGACAGGGTTTCTCTGTGTAGACCTAGCTGCCCTGGAACTCACTCGGTACACCAGGCTGGCCTCGAACTCAGAGATATGCCTGAGTGCTGGGATTAAAGGCGTGCACCACCACTGCCTGACTCATTGGTCAGTTTCTTTATCAGACTACTAAAAACAGTGAAAAGAAATGGGATGGGGTGGCAATCACAGGTCACAGCACTGTCCTCCAAGTTAAAGACACTTTAATCCCCAAAGCCAGTAGAAGCTAAAATGCTTTGGTTAATAGGGGAGGAAAGATTCAGGGCTAGAAGCTCAGAGGGAAGAAAGAAAAGGTCTCTACAAAGGAGCAGCTAGGAGCCCCACATATGGGTGGCAAAGAAACACCCATCACTATCTCAATACAGCAACTCTAGGTGTTGACCTGTGTTCATTCACGGTCACAAACTCAGGACCTACCAAGTACAAGGCACTAAGCTAGGCACCAAGTAATTCATACCTGTCTGGTTTTGATAAAATATGCATCAAGGCAGACGAGGGGGAGGGGCGGCAAAGGGCAAACATACTGAGAACTGGCTAAGACGGCAAGAGAGGGAAGCGTTCCTGATGACCAGTCAGATGGTCTCAGAACTTTGGAAGTGCCTCCTTGCTCCCAGTCAACTAACGCAGTGCGCAGACTCCAAGTAAGGGAGCCCTGGTCAACACTGTATCTCTGTTGGTGAGACCATCAGATAACCAAGGTCTGTAGGAAAACCTCTGGTCTGGGCAGGGAGTTAGGGAGCCTGGGGTCCAGCTCTAGCCCTTTATCTTGTTACGTAGCTTCGGACAAATCATTTCACCTGTCTGGGCTTCTGCTGCTTCGGGTGTGAGACACAAGATGAATACCACTACCAAGGCTCCTGCCCACTGTTGAGCTGCCCGCCCACACGAGGAGGCAGGCACGAGAGGAAGTGGGAGATGAGGACCATTCAGTCTCCATTCCTAGCTCAGTCACACAGTAACAGCATGTTAGGGAAAGGATCAAAGACTGACCTGGAGCGTTAGAGTTAGGACGCGGCAGCGTATTGCAAATGTCAGCACCTCTTTCTGGGATGGGTCCAGGGGCCACATCCTCTCCTCCCCAGGTCTGAGCTTCCTCTGGCTTCTAAATTCTAACACCCAAGGAAGAAAATGTCACACAAGGGCCAAAAGAAACTCATAACATTCTCTTCACAGGGCCACCCCCTTCAGCATCTCTACGGCATTTCCAGAGGGAAGACTATTTTGAAGGCAGATGGACCACTGGGTGTCACCCTGAAGCACTCTATTCTTGTCAGATAAGTTCTACATAGATGAGCTTGAAGCTGAAAAGCTAAGCTCACAGAAGTTTTAAAAGTCCGTTGAATGCTTGTATGTAGGAGTCAAAGACCTGGGTTCAAGTCCCGATTCTATCACTTGCAAGTTCTTATTCAGTCCCTCTGAGACTCCTTTATCTGTAAAATGGAATAAGACGTATCTCCTCCCACCCCCATCTCACAAATCTGTCACCATGGTAAAATGGACTAAACTAAAAAGTACTACACAAATCAATGTTGTGGCTATTATTTGGCATGGGCCCTTTTCCTCTTGCCCAGAATAATAAACTAATTCCCAAACCAGAGTCCCCAAAGTGGGGCATAGAACCATACTAGAAGCCCGTAATAACTGCACATGCCAGCTAGTGCTCTGATGTGTGTTCAGCTGGCCTGGAAATTAAGTGGGGAAGGAAAAGAAAACCACCACTCAGCAGGACTTCGGCCAGCTCCCATCGCTAAAACAAACTCAGGCAAAGACACAGTCTACCGCTAGGGAAGGAGTGAAAGGCTATTTATTTCCCATGGGGGGGGGGGGAACAACGTACGAAAACCCAGAGCCATTCTGAGGTGCGGAATACACTTCAAGACATTTTCTTCCTTTCTTTTTCTTTCTTTTCTATTTTTAAAAACAATTTAAAAGGAGTCGTGGCTCCTACTGTGTATCAGCAAGAGCCACAAGTCTCCTCTTCTCTCAGGTGGCTAACTCCGGCTTTCTGAAATTTTCTGATTCTCACTAGACTGCGCTATGCTCTCACTGCCTCTTACCCTGACATACCGCCGTTATTTATGAGGACAGGGGCTTTTCGTCCTTCTTCCCAGGACCTAGCATGTAAACCAACATCTTGTTCTGAACAAGACGTAGCAAGAGCAGGATATGGCATCACCAGTTCTGACTCTAGATCTAGAAATCACTGGTCCAAATATTCCTCCCATCATATTTCATGTTAAAAAGCCCGATGGCCCAGGAGGTAAAGGCACTTGCCGCCACGGTGACCCACGAGTTGTCCTCCGACCTCCTCACACAGGTGTGCCACGGCACACTTGCAGCCACACACATACACAAATACATGCACACTGAACAACAAAACAAACGAAAGTCACAGAAACCCTGGGAGAAAACAGAAGTTCTGCACCAGGGGAACGAGACTGACTAACAGCGACAGTACTTCTTTCCGGGCACAAGGGGGCACTCACTGCTTACTCCATCCCCGGGAGGCCAGGAGAAAAGGAGGGCCCTTGGCACCTCCCAACTCCACATCGGTTTACCCAAGAAAGTTCAGTTTAAAGTTAAGCTTCTGAACACCCCCAGGAAGGAGTATTTGCTGACTATACACGATATCTCCAACAGTGGATTCACTGAACCCAAAGAAACTACAGAAACAAGCGCCCCCATCTCCTCTGCCCTACGATGAATTCTTTTTTTCCCCCTTCACTGGCTTCCTACCTGCATGCACAAGAGAGGCAGGGATCAGAATCCACCTCTGCACCTTGACCAGACTCGCATGCTCTTCCTCTTTCAAACTCTGGCCTCAGTGGCCACAAGAGATGCAACCCACACTTAATTCACAGTTAAACCAAGTAAAATCAAGACAATTATCCCCCTAGATATCTGCCAACTTCCCTTTGAAAGAAGCCCCTTGCCAAATCACACTCTTAACTGGCAGGACGCTTAGAACCGACCAGTTTCATTCTTTCATTTTCCCGTGAGATAGGCTCCGGAGATCTCATTAGACACGGGAGGCCGGTATAATTACCATCGCCATTTTATGGATGTGAAAACTGAGGCTCCCTGGAGCCAAGAGACACGCCCACGACTTAAAGCGTCTCATGCACTGCTTTCTAAAACCTCATGCCCAAAGTCACGAGCGCGCTCTGCCACCAACACAAAGGGTATGCATTCCTTTCCAGCCGGGACCACCCAGGTCTCCAACACCTAGCCCGGGACTTCCTCCAACGCTAGCGCATGTTGTTGCTGGAAGCTTATGGTGACGGGCTCTTATCTGGGAAAGCCTGTGGACCTGGAGCCCTGGGCTCTCTCGGGAAGGCTATCACCTCCTCGGTGGGGTGATGCGCTCGGACCCGGGGTGCTCGGGGCCAGAGGCCTCTCAGGGCGAGCGGCCTCCTGCCAAACCCCGCGGGGCCGGGAGCCCGTTCCAGCCTGTTCTTTTCGGACACAGCTCCTCCCCGGGACGGGGCACTGACCCTCACCCCAAGGGAGCCACGGCCCAGGACTTCGTCCCGAGGGAACCGCAGGGCCGGGCCGGGCCACAGGGCCGGAAGCAGACGAGGGCCGGAGGCCGCAAAGGAAGAGGCGGCGCCGGGGCTCCCCCCATCCCCACGCTATGGCGGAGGGGCGGGGCTCCCCGCTTCCCTACAGCCTCCGCCTTATTTCTCTCGTCCTCCGTTTGACAGCTTCCCTCCCCGGAGAACTCCAGAGCTCCAAGAGCTGGCGCCGGGTCCTCCTCGCCCCGCGCGCCCAGACCACCCCCGCGGAGCGCCAACCTCAGCACCTCCATCCGGGTCCCGCGCGTCCCGCGCCTGCGCGCTGGCTCCGCCGACGGCGGCCCCGCCCAGCTCCTGCCCGGACTCGGGGCGCCCCGCCTCCCTTGCTCGGCGGCCATGTCGACCCTGGCCGGGGCGGGGGCCGCGGTGCGCGTCGCACCTTCCGGGCGCGGTGACACCTGAGGAGTTTGCCTCGCGCTCGCCGTCCGCGTGTGCGCGGGCGCTGCGCTCCCAGCCGGCGCCCTCGCCCCCCGTCCCGCCCCGGCGAGCGGCCCCTGACTCCCCGCAGTGGGCCGAGGTGGCCCTCGGAACTACCCCGGGGCCTCTTGGCCGCAGCCAGGGCCGCACGTCCTCTCCCGCCCCGCCGCCGCCACACCAGCCCGGCCCAGGGCCCGGCACACAATGGACCGTAGGAATGGGCGGAAGGGAGCCCCGTTGGGGTTCTCGTGGCACGCAGCGGTGCCCTGCGCCTGGGCGCGAGGCAAGCGGGGGACCCCCGTGACTTCCCCTCCCTCCGGCGAGGCAGGACCTCGGCCCTGCCTCTGCAGTCCCGCCGCGGGTGGCCGTATAGGACGGAGGACGAGGGAGGGAACCTCAGAGAACACCCCCAGGACTCCTCCCTCGAGCAGTGTCTGTCCTAGGAAGTGGCGCCAAAAGCAGAAAAAAAAAAAAAAAGGAAGCTAATTGAACAAAACCGTCTGTTGGGGAGGAGCGGCCGGTTGGTGCCCCTGCAACGGAAACGGTTAGAACGGCTTTGCACCCTCCCTTAAAGGAAACAGATAATAAATCCTTCTCCGTTGGATTTCTCGTTTCTCAGGATTCCAAAGCCGCCTGTGGTTTCAGTTATCTGTCCTCTCCACGTAGCTCGGGTCTGGCTTAACCTCTGGCCACAACCCTGGCTGAGGGAGGGGTTTATCTTCGGCAACAGCCACCAGTGTGGGTGGGAACAAAGGGATGGTCGCTATCTCTCCCAGCAAAGAGAACTAGCCCGCTTCAGTTTTTTGGGGGGCCAGGTGCACTATCATTTCAGGCCCTGGGACTTAAAACTGCCCCCTGGATGTTTGTGTGTGAAGTGGATAAAGTATAAAGCATAATTTAGTGGCTGGTAAAGAGAGACAAGGAGTTGACCAAGTCATCCTTCCAGGTTTTTCAGCGTAGAAACAACGCGTTCGTCTGCGTGAAATGGCAACGCCTCTCTGGGTGCGCTTGTGACTTGGGCCCAAGGTTGTGACTTGAATTTCTAGAGGCTCCCCAACACTCTGCCTTTAAAGACAAAACAGAGACATAACTCTGCTTGTTTGTGAATTCACGCGGGGGAAATGCTCAAGGTTCTGTCTGTCCACACGGAATTCCCTCAGAATGTTCTTGTCAAAAAGGCAGGGGTCCTCTTGTGAGAAGTGCGAGCGCTTGCTGGAACACCGTGTGGAGCTGGAACTTCGTCTAGCTCTTCAGTTGCACTTGGCTGCAATTTCTCCTTCCTTCTTCCCAGCTACCCAACCCCCTCCTCTTCTGCTCTGTTTCCCGTTTCATTTTCTGGCTTCTGCTCCTACAGGAAAACAAGGAAGCCGAGTCTTGCGCTCCCAAAGCCCTGACTCTCGCGCTTGCTTTTTAGACTGGAAGGGGGCAGGCTGGGATGGGAGGGGGTTCTGGGGCTCCAGGGCGCTGAGTGGAAGGTGAAAGAGGCCGCGCTGTAGTTTGCCTTCGCAGTCTGCAGTTAAAATGGAGCCTGCAGCAACATCGGCAGCTGAGCCGCTAGAACTAGAGAAGGCAAGGGAGCCAGCCAGCCACGTCCCCGGGCTCCGGAAAGACTGCTTCTCCCACCTTGCATTAAAAAGGAAATACCCCACACCATCAGGGAAGAGTTTCACAATACAGAGTCCTCAGCTAATCAATGCAAGCAATGTGCCACTATTTCTAAAATCCTAAAATTCAAGAGGGTGACATCATTTGTGTTCTTTGAAGTTGTCTGCCTCTGCATTTGCTTTTTTTTTTTTTAACTTAAAACATCCCACCAGACCACCCTTTGGCTTCGGGGACAAAGCATGTCCATCCACTTCCACCACCCTGTTCTGTCTGTCACTTGCCGGTCTTAGCACCGTCTACTTTACCCTGTCCCTGGCATTTCAGTACCTGTCTTCTCTTTTGGAATATTAACTTCTGAAATACAGTGGAAGACCAGGCTAATCTTTCACCAAGTATTAGAGCACTTGGAAAGGCAGCTTGGGCAGGGAGTGTAAGTCAGTGACCGACCGAGGGCTGGTCCTAGACTTGATCCCTAGGACCACAGAAACAACAGTAAAACCCACACAGAGCCTTGCGTGTTTTGTATGGTGAATAAATTAATTTAACTGGATGCCATATTTGATACTTAAGGAAATCAAGGCTTACTAAAGGAAGGTCACACAGGCCTCAAACCCATGATCCTCCCTGCTTCAGCTTCCTGAGGGCTGAGATTACTTACATATGTGAGGCACCATGCCCAGCTACTTCATGTGGCTGTAATTGTTCCCACGGTTACACTTTTTAATCTCTTCCTGGTTAAGAGTCTTTAGGAAGCCCTGTGGTACACACCTTTAATCCCAGCACTTGGGAGGCAGAGGCAGGCGGATCTCTGTGAGTTCGAGGCCAGCCTGGGCTACAGAGTGAGTTCCAGGACAGCCAGGGCTGTTACACAGAGAAACCCGGTCTCCAAAACAAAACAAAAAACCAAACAACAGAGTCTCTAGGAACTGTAGTACCCTATGTAAGGCCCATCAAGTCCTAATATCACCTACCTTCTCTTTCTTCCAATGGGACCATACCATGCCATAGGCACTGAGGAAGTGCCACTGAGGAAGATGTGTTCGGGAACCACCTGCCCTCAAGTGATTTATGAGTGAGTAGCATAAAGTACTCTTATAAGACAGGCTGTTCTAACTCCATGTCCAAAGAATAGTTTTCCCGCTGAAGATGTAGAGAAGTCAGAATCCCCCTGCCCCCGAAGCATTCTGACAGTTTATTCCTCCTTGTAGCTTCCTTGTCTTGTTCCTGTCTCCACACCCGAGATAATGGGGTCCCAGGCTGGGCTGAGACACTGCCCCGTGTATGTATCTGTTCTCTGTAATTATGTTTCCAGGCATTAAACTTTCCAAAGCCCGCTTCCTATGGGATTGCAGTAGCTGACCCTGATCTGGGACACTGGATCCGAAGCACACCATTGAGATGGAAGTGACCACACAGCCCCGATTCCTTACTATCTACTGTCAGTGGCCAAGGCTAATGCTCATGATGAGCAGAAGCTAGACCTTTCCAGAACTTTGATGCTTCTTTTCACTGTTCAGAAAAATATAAAAAATCGTCCACTGACAGTTTCTAAGGATGCTGGGTAGTACTTACAGCCATCTTGACATCTGAAATGACACCAATTAGGTCTTGGACATTTACGGAAAATGTTTGACCTCTGCCATGTCACTTAAAGATGCTCACCCACGCCAGGTTACTAAGATCCTTCCTTGTTTCCAATTGCAGGTACCAAACAGTGATGCTTCAAAAACCACGGACATGTTACAAAAACACTTCGTCAGTGTCTGCCTTTCAATAGTTAGAAACCTTGATTCCACTGAGAGGCCCGGTGGGAAGGCCTTAGCCTCTTGGGGGTGGCAGTGGCTGCCAAGCAAAAGAGCCAATCAGCTTCAGAGTATTGTTTAGGCTGGACTTGGCTGCTGTCCAGCTCTGAAAGAAGGTTAAGGTCATTTGGGGGTGGGGGTAGGGGAGGGAGGAGCCTGGGAAAAGAACTACTGGCCACACCCGGGGGTTCTCTACTGGCCAGGTTCTATTTACTTCTCAAAAGCCAATTACTCACAGCTCAGTGCTCCGCAGTGCTCTTGGCCAGTGGTAACTCCAGTCAGAAACTGGAGACTGGGCTAGGCGGTCCTCGAATTGCAGAAGAGCAGATTAAAGAAACCCAGGAGACAGAACTCCTAGGTAATGCTCCCCACAGTCCAGAAATGCACTTTCTAGATTGGAAAGTTCGAGTTCAAGGTCCATAGCAAAAATAGTGACTAGCAGTCTTACTAAATAAAAGAAAGATATGAAAAACACCCTCCTTTTGTTTTTATAAGAAACTACCTTGGTTGACAAAGGATTTTCTTTCTCAGTAAGTACTAATTTGCCATTCCTGTCCCTGACTCAAATATTAACAGCCACACCAAGTTTGATGAGCACTTGACTAAAATTCTTGAGACACTTTTGCCTCATGCCAAATACAATAGAAACCACTCTCCCTAAAGCCTGCTGTGGATGGAGTAAGGGTGGTGTGGTACTGGTAGAACTTCGGCCTTGGTCAGGTGGGCCTAGTTTTGCATATGAAAGGGAGCTATTGCACTTACTTCCTAGACACAGGGCTGTCACAGGAATATCTGGGACATATTTTGTTCAGCAGACAAATATGCAATAGAAAACTGTCTCAGGTTTCACTTAAGTGTTTACAATCATATTTTGTTAGTAGCTCTGATTTCACTGGAAAAAATATGAACTTTAGTTTTCTTCACTTTCCTAAGGGAAGGGAGGATGAGTAGAGAAGGATGAACAGAAAGGCGACATCACAGTATTGACCTAAAAGCAGCTGCATCTGCTACTGGGACGCCATTTGATTGGTTTGTTTTGTTTTTCGAGACAGGGTTTCTGTGTAGCTTTGTGCCTTTCCTGAATCTCACTCTGTAGACCAGGCTGGCCTCGAACGCACAGAGATCTGACTGCCTCAGCCTCCTGAGTGCTGGGATTAAAGTTGTGCGCCACCACTGCCCAGCCATTTGATTGGTTTTTAAGTTGGTATTGTGTGCCAGGATGCATGTCAGAAAAGGACTGAGCAGTGAACATCACAAACTGTTTATATTCCAGTGGTCAAAAACACAGTGGGCCAGATGCCGACAGAAACGCCAGACAGAAAGAACCTAAGTCAGGGAGCGCAGATTGGCATTATTATTATTATTTTGCTTTTTCAAGACAGGGTTTCTCTGTGTAGCTTTGCGCCTTTCCCTGGAAATCATTTGGTAACCCAGGCTGGCCTCGAACTCACAGAGATCCGCCTGGCTCTGCCTCCTGAGTGCTGGGATTAAAGGCGTGCGCCTCCAACGCCCAGCCTATTATTATTATTTTAACTGACATTCTAATTTTTCTTTTTTTTTTTTTTTTTTTTTTTTTTTTTTCGAGACAGGGTTTCTCTGTGTAACAGACCTGGTGTCATGGAACTTACTTTGTAGATCAGGCTGCCTTCAAACTCATACTGCCTGCCTTTGCCTCGAGGCATGCACCATGCCCATTTTTTTTTTTTTTTTTTTTTTTCCTGGAGACGGTCTTACTATGTAGATCCAGTTGACCTGTAAGTCCAGGCAGTTAGCCTCAAACTCAAACATCGTCACCTGCCTCTGCCTGAGAGCTAGGACTTCAGGTGTATGTCACTACACCCAGGGGTTCACGATTTTGATGAAGTCTTAAGCATTACACAGGTTCTGATTTTAAAGGGGTCATTGTGGTAGTTGTATTATAGGTTTGTACTCAAGCACAGCACAAGAGAATGATAAGAATTTGGGGAAGTTGACAAGTGTCATGAGCTCTGGTGGCAGTGGCCAGACTGAGGATGATTTCAAGGATGTAGAAGAGGAATGGGTTGGTTGTGGTAGCGCACAGTGCACACCTTTAGTCTCAGGAGGCAGGGAGAGGATCTCGGTGAGATCCGCCTATCTACAGTGAGAGTTACAGGTCAGATAGAACTATACAGTGAGACCCTATCTCAAAATCACAAAAACAGCAAACAAAAACCAAAAAGAAGTGAGTCAAGGAATCTTTCTGGCCAAACACGGAAGGTTGGACCTGCCACTTACTACAAAAGCTGAGAAAAATAGGCTTCCTCATAGACACTCCGAATGCTCAAGTTCTCAGTAGTGATGCTGACGAGTCAAGTCTGGAGTCAAGAGAGCCAAAATGCAGATCCAAGTGGGAGAGGCGGTTCCTGGGAAGTGGCTCTTAATAACGATTTCTCAAAGAACCTCCCCTTTGTCAACCATGGGTGGAGGAGGCCACCATGCTAGGAGGGCACATAAAGGAGAGCAGGGCCCTGCAAAGGGTCAAGCTCTCATTCTTTTCCAAAACAGTCTCACTGGCTGTCCTGGAACTGTAGACCAGGCTGGCCTCAAACTCCGAAATCCAGCCCCCTGCTTCCCAAAGGCTGGGATTAGAGTGCGCCTCTATGCCTAGCTTTTATTAGTTTAGAAAGATTGGCTAAAGATTGTTGTTTATGTGTGCGCGTTCTGCCTGCATGTATGCATGGTGCACCTCTGTGTGCCTGGAGACCATGGAGTCAGAACAGGGTGTTGAATCACCCCTGGAACTGGAGTTACAGATGGTTATGAGCCACTGTGTGGGTACTGAGAATCAAACCTGGGTCCTTTGTAAAAGCAAGTGCTCTTAATCACTGAGCCATCTCTCTGGCCCTGGTTAAAGATTTAATTTTAACTATGTGTGTGTGGGTGTGTGGATGTCAGTATAGGTGTCTATGGCCCAAGTCAGAGGTGTCAGGTCCCATGGAGTTGAGTAAGAGGTTATGAGCCACCCAAACATGGGTCCTCCTAACTGCTCAGTCATCTTGCCAGCCACAGGTAAAGCTCTTAAATAACTGGAAAATAAAAAAGCCTCACAAAGTCTTACCAAGATTTAATGTACATTTATTCTTAACACGTGGAACATATAGTATAAAGATTTCATACTGAATAAATGATATTCATTAAGCCAAAAAAGGAAAAAAAGGAGGAATTTACATCAAGTTTTTAGCTACATTGTTGAAATACAAATATGCAGATTTTATCACTGAAAAAATCTCAATTGTGTTTCTTCATCAGGAACTTCAACTGAACCTAGAACTTTTTCACACCTCGATTAGAAAGGAAACAAAACAAAACAAAAACCCAGAAAAAATAAACTATAAGTTGATTGGCTGCCGAGACAGCAAGGACTTTTTACAGAGACCTGTACAGCACCGCACCAAGAGGGCGATGTCTGGCAAGAGATTAAATAGCTGTGTCTCGCTTTGTGCAGGTCACCAACTTGTTAACTCGTCATACTATAAAGGGGCAGCTGGGAAGGGGACCGAACTGTGGAGGTCAAGGGTATGTGCAATGTACAACATCATATATACACACGCGTGGCAGCGCAGCCGCTGCAGCTAAAGGTTAAAACCAGTTCTAAGAGGTGATCTCAGGGTTATTCATACAATCAAGGAGGAGAGAAAGAGGTCAGGGTGTTGTAGGTTCACACATGATACTTTGGGGGAAAAGCCTTTTTTTTTTCTCCTCAACATTTAACTAAAAACATTTTAAAAACTACAGCTTGCTGCTGAGCCAGCGTCCTCTCTCATCTCCATGTGAGACATTATTATTACAGTATGTTTACAGTATCAGGTGTACAGTACAGTACATGAAAGGGTCTCCACTCTACTGCACAGGCCTCTCCTCTCCAGTGACGGGGGCTGCTCACAACTGCCAACTTCTCGGCTCCTGCGAGATTGTGAATGGACAGCAAGAAACCACACAGTTCAGCAGTCACCTTTTGTCCTTCAGGGTTTTTTTGTATTTTTTTCCTTTTTTTTTAACCATTAAAAACAGTTATGAAATGTGGCATCCCGTTGATGCAAGAACCGGGAACGCCATTTTTTCCCCAAACTCACTGTAAACAACAGTAACTTTGGTTAAAATAAAAAAGTCTTCTATGTAGGCAGAGCTTTGTCTCTTCAAATAGGGTGGGGTCCTGAGGGAAGCGGTGAGGGTGAGGAGGAACAGAAAGGTGTGAGGGAGTGGGGGTGGGGAGAGACTTTCCCAAGGGAGAAGCTGGACAGCACAGGGTAAACTGGATTCTGAGGTGGTTTTGCATAAATAAAGGGCAACAGTCAGTTTCTAAGTTCTCCACACACTCACACACACACAGGGAGGGGAGGTGTCCCACGGCTGTCATGACTGGCCAATCAAAAACAGTACATCACAAATGACTTGTGAAACCAATGAGTTCATCAACGGTGATACCGAGATGTCCAACAGCCGTGACTCGTACAGAGTGAACTCTGAGTGGTTCTCGTCCACCTTGGCCAGGGCAAGCAGTGCACGGGCAGCCCGCCGCATCATGTCCACACTAGTTGGTTCAAAGGGTGGGTTCTGCATATGGAGGAGGCTGGCCTGGCTCTGCTGGAACTGTGTGGCAGCTAGGCTGTCCTCTAGGAAGCCCAGGAGGTTGCCGATGCTGCCCTTCTGCACTGCAATGGCCCGGGCTGCCAGGCTGTCCCCCTGTGCCAGATTGGCCAGCAGTACCACGGCCATCTCCCGGCACACTGGGTTCTTTCGGTCACTGAGGAAGCGCACCATAGTGCTGTACAGCTTCTCCAGGCGGCTGAAGGGGGGTGTGGCCAGGATCAGGTCCACATTGTTGTCCTGGATGCTGAGTTTGCTGAGGGTCTCCAAGACCAGTCTCTGGGGAGAGAGGACGGCGTTGGGGCCTAGGGTGGAGAAAGGGTCCTGGGCTTCAGCGGAAGGGCAAACTGCCCAGTGTAGGAGTCCATCCAGCACAGGCAGGCAGATGCTCTCAGGGTACGGGGATAGGTCCAACTGGCCCGAGATGTTGGCCAGGGTGACCAGTGTGTTTTCCCGGAGCATCTCCAAGCAGTCCCACCACCACTCCACTTTGTCACAGCTCACCCCTTGGTCCTGTTCCTCCTCCTTCTCATACGTTAGTGGCGCCTGCTTCCGTTCTGGATGCTTATGGTGCAGTAGGATCAGCTTGCCTAGGATAAGCAGCAGCCCCGGGTGTTTGGACATCTCAAAGTCGTTGCCTGGCACAAAGGACAGGCTGCGGATGGTATTGGAGACGCAGACACAGCGCTTAGCAAGGGAATCCTGCCAGTCCAGAAGGGTACACAGTGGGGTCTCATCCTTGCTGTGGGGTTCATCCTCTAAAATCTTGATGTTCCGGTGGCTCTGTGCTGGGCTAATGCCAAATGGAAACTTGCTGCTTTCCTTGGTGGCCTCTGCACTCTTTGTTCCCTCATCAGTCAGCGTGCTCGACCGGGTGGACAACATGTCATCCATAGTGGCTGTGATCCTTTTTTCTGGAAGGCCATCAGGCGGGGGACCCTCCTGCTCTGTCGTCCCTTGTGTACCCTCTACCGTTGTGAGGTGTTTCCGAGGGGGCGTCGGGCAGGGCACATACGGCCGGGCAGGCAGCAGCTCTACCTTGCTCTCAAAGTGGGTCTGGATATGCTCGGTGGTGTCCCCACCACCAATCCGCCAGTGCAGCAGGCCGCTGTCAAACTCCTGCACGCGCCCAAGCTTATCTGAGCAGTCCACCACAAATGGGTCGTTTTTCTGCACAATCTTGACCGGAAGCTTGTCAAACTTACTGACCAGCTTCTCCTCACTGTTCTCTGAAGCTGCCTTGTCCTTGCCTAAGAAGGCCATCTCCTCATCATTTTCAACCACTGCCTCCTCCTCTTCCTCCTCCGGTTTAGGATCTTGGAGTTCGTCTTCCTCCTCCTCCTCCTCGGTGGGGGCTGGACTAGACACCTTGCTGAATCTCCCAGGGTCTAGTAATGTTCTCTGTCCTGGGTCCCCCACCTCATACTCCTTTAAAATGCCAAAGATCTCAATCAGGCATCGACGGAAGTATTCCACAAGAAGCTCTAGCAACCCTGGGAGCTGAAAGATAAGAGAAAAGGAAATAAAACCAAGGGAAGAATCCTTGACCTGAGAGTTCCCAAGCTCTATCCAATCTTCATTCTTTTGAGTTAGACATTTTTCACTGAGGTGGTAAAGCTGTTCCCTTTCTGAAGGCTTCTGTTCCAGCAGACTGCCTGTCTTTTCTTTTGCTCAAACAATGGTCGCATAAGCCTGTCCCCAGCAGGCTGGAAATGTTAGCCACACATCAGTAACACCCAATACCTTTAAACCTGAATATATGTTCTGCTTTTCGCCAGGCTCCTGGTCACTGCCACTGGCCCTCGAGGGTGGTATCTCTATTCCACGGCCATATGTAGCCCAAATCTAAGCATGCTGGGATGAGCCCTTCCCAACACAGGCTAGCAAAGGGCATGTACTGTCAACAGGTGCTCATCTATGCTCCACTAATTCCCAGTAAGATTAACTCTTGGCTGAACTCCTTCCATCCACCTGGTTATTAGAATCAGAAAGACCTTGGTTTGAATATTGCCTTTCCTAGAAATTAGTTATATAAAATGATGAAAAATCCCCTAAACTTCATAAAGTTGTTCTAGTATATGGAAAATAATGAAAATTTATTTCTCGCCAGGCGGTGGTCGCACATGCCTTTAATCCCAGCACTCAGGAGGCAGAGGCAGGCGAATCTTTCTGAGTTCGAGTCCAGCCTGGTCTACAGAGCGAGATCCAGGACAGGCTCCAAAGCTACACAGAGAAACCCTGTCTCAAAACAAACAACCCCCCCCCCCAAAAGGAAATTTATTTCTCTACTTTCTTGTGGACAGCAATATCATTCAATGGAAATCGCTATGCTTTGGCCACCTGTGGTGGCCCCAGTGACCTCAGTTCCAGGCTACCCTGGGCTCACATAGTGACATGCTCAGGGGCGGGTGCTCTGCATTTCCAGAGGACCTGGTTAGATCCGCAGCACCTACATGGCTGCTAAAAAGTGTAACTCCAGTTCTAGGGGATCAGCAACACCCACTGTGGCCTCAGTAAGCACCTGAGGTACAGGTGGTACAGACACATGCAGACAAGACACACATACAGAGACACCCCCACCCCACCCCGCCTTATATAAAAAAACTAGTAAGATTAGCAATGCCGTCTTTTACTTAATAGAAACTAGAAAAATAAAAAAGGAGCTGCTATGATCACTGACATAGACACCACAATGTTATTCCTGGTAGATCAGAAACCCCTAGGAGTCAATCTTCCTTTTTATCTGCCTTTATTATTAGTTTTGTACATACAGAGTCTCATGTATCCCAGGTTGGCCTCAACTACTGAGGTAAACAAAGATGACTTTGAACCTCTGATCGATCTCCTAAGCGTACCTCCGTCCTTCCCTAGTGCTGGGATTGTGTGTGTGTGTGTCACCACACATGACTTATGTGGTACCAGGGGTCCATCTCTGGGGACTGTGTGTGTGTGTCACCACACGTGACTTATGTGGTACCAGGAGGCCATCTCCGAGCCATGTACATGCTAAGGGAGCACTTCTCCATCTAAATTACAAAATTTCAGTCTCTAGTCTTGAATTCCTTTTAAATTAATTTATAAATAAAATCCCCCAGAGCTGGGTGGTTGTGGTGCACACCTTTAATCCTAACACTCAGGAGTCAGAGTCAGAGGGGATCTCTGTGAGTTCCAGGCCAGCCCGGTCTACAAAGAGAAACCTTGTCTCGAAAAGACAAGATAAAATCAATAAATAAAAGAAAACAAGGCGGGAGAGAGAAAGGGAGGGAGGGAGGGAGGGAGGGAGGGAGGAGTATTTGGGTGGAGGGAGTGCCAGGCGTCATGGAGATCGGGGATGGGGTCTGTGGAGTCATTTCTCTCTCCTTCCACCTTTATATGGGAACTGAACTTCTAAACGCAGTCCCAACTGCCAAGTGCCTTTATCTGTTAAGCCATCTTGCTGGATTCTTTTTTTTCTTTTTCTTTTTGTTTTTTGAGACAGGGTTTCTCTGTGTAGCCCTGGCTGTCCTGGAACTTGCTCCATACACCAGGCTGGCCTCAAACTCCCAGAGATGCACCTGCCTCTGCCTCCTGAGTGCTGAGATTAAAGGTGTGTGCCACCACCACCAGGCTATCTTGCTGAACTGTTACCAGAAACAAAAAGTTTCTCCCAGCTGGGATTAAGTAGTTCCTTTAAGAGGAGAGAGGCTGGCAGATCTCTGTGAGTTCAAGGCCAGCCTGATCTACAGAGCAAATTCCAGGACAAGCAGGGCTATATAGTGAAACCCTGCCTCAAAAAGAAACTCCCAGCTGAGCATGGCATCTCAGATGGAAGCTAAGACAGAAGAACCTTAAGTCTAAGGCTAGCCTGGTGCAGATAACTTAGTAAGACCCCGGCTCAAAACCAAATAAACCCCAGCAAGAGCTGGAGCACAACAACCACCTTGCTCCCAAATACAATGCCTTTGAATTTAGTTTGACACTAACAACACACGTCAATTATTACCGCTCCCATGCCCAGTGTCAAGGGAAGCAAAGTATAAAAAGACTGCCAGCAAAATGACAATGCGTTAGCCGAGGATGGCGTCCTTCTTGTTGTTGCTTAGCATTATCTATATCCAGAATGTCCTAGGCCTTCCCCACCTCGCCCAGGAACCTGTACTCACCTGACTGAGGTTGAAGGTCATAATGCTGTTGTCATCATATAGGAGGATGTTAATGGTGTCTAATGCCCACGTGCTCTCTGCCAGGAGCCCAGACTTGAGGGACATCATTACCCGCCATGCCTCCGGGGTTCCTGAAATAAACCTCTGTGTTGTCCATCCACCAAGCCTCGGCTGGCTGGAGGCACCCCAGGGCTGTCCCATTAGTCAGGCTATTCTGCCTTCATTGCTTCTAAGCTGTCTAGGACACCAGTATGTGGCAGAGCCTTAAAGAAAAACCTGAAGTCAGCGTATTTCTTCCACCCCCTCAAAGTCTTTTGCTTTATTTGAGTAAACACTATACCTGACTTAACCATATCCAGAATTACCAGGATGGAGGGAACCACATCAAAGATGGAAAGGGGGAGTAGATTCAGCCACCCAGTCAGGGAGCTCTCCTTACCAATGTCTTTCATTGTGAGCCGCCTTCTCTGCTTCAGCACAGGCTGGGTGGCTTCAACAGAACCAGGTGGGAAGGTAATATCCCGCCGAACCATAGGGGGCTGCACAGGGGCAGGCGCTATGTGTGAAGCAGGTACTGGAGGACCTGCCTTCTGCATTTTCATCCCAGAGTGCAGGAATGGAGATTTGCTAGGAGAGGTACGGTTCTCCATTGGCCGGGGTAGGGGAGCGGGGCTGGATACCTGAGGAATGTGATTCTGCATGCTTGGTGGGGGCTGGTAGTTAGATGGAGGGGGTCTTGTCATGGGGGGAACAGGGGCCGAAGGACCATATGGAGGCTGGCGTGTGCCGTGGGAAGGCCATGGGCCCTCATGGTTGGCCCTCTGATCTGTGTGGAGCATTTCATCTGTTCGGTTCACACCATGATACGCAGGACCCTGGGGGGCAGAGCCTGTGCTCTGCCTGTTGGCATAGTTGTAGGTCATGTCATTCCGCCCCTGCCACATGGTGCCTTGCTGAGCAACCTCAGCCGATGCCTGTATAGGGCCGCCCATCATTTGTGGTGGCATGTTCTGCTGGGCATTGGAACCAGGAGGTGCAGAGACCCGGTCTCGGCCAAACTGGAATGGGAACTGGTTCTGGGGGCCGCCTGCTGGCCGGCGCTCAGTAGCAGCGGTGGCAGTGGCAGGATAGGCAGCGTTGCTGTACTGGTTGTACACATCCTGCTGAGTGGAGGGCTGGGCAGCTTGTTGCTGGCTGGCAGACTGGGACTGAGCTGCAGGCAACTGTTGCTGCTGAGGCTGCCCCTGCCCAGTGCTGTATGGCACACTGTACATCTCCCCTTCGTGCCGCTTGGCAGGAGGGCCATATGCACCATCCATCGGCCTCTTATAATTCTAAGACAGAGGAAACAGAGGCCAAATCAATATCGTTTATTCAGTCACAGAAGTCACAAGTGCCACGGATGGCTCCCATTGGACATTAACTCATTTTCTTTTGCCCCTTGGAAAGACAGGACACAGATGCAAAGAAAATACCTTTGCAAATTATCTTTGTTTTGTGTGTGTGTGTGTGTGTGTGTGTGTGTGTGTGTGTGTGTGTGTGTGTGTGTGTAGCTTTGGAGCCTTTTCTGTAACTCACTTTGTAGACCAGGCTGGCCTCGAATTCACAGAGATCCGCCTGCCTTTGCCTCCCGAGTGCTGGGATTAAAGGCGAGTGCCACCAGCGCCTGACTTGCAAATTATCTTTTGAAGCTGTTTCTGAGAGCAACCCCTATTTTCTCTTCTAGAGTTCTCCATCCAAATAGAAAAAAAGACCTTAAACCAAAATAAAATCTGTTTCTAGCTCTTCTAGAGAAAAGAGAGAGACTTGAGAAACAGGGAGGACACCGAGATCTGACTCTCTGGGTAGAACTGCCTATTTGGGCAAGAATACCAAGGTAGTAGCCAAAGTGAATTTTATAGACTGCAATCAATTAGACTTGGTGACTTACTGCTTTCCAGGGGAACCTGTGGGGCAGTGCATCCCAGCCACCCTCCTCACCTGCTGCTGCTGCTGCTGCTGATACATTGTGGACTGCTGGCTGGGGAAGGGGCTGCTGGAAGGGGTGCCTTGAGTGGAGAACTGATTGCCATAGGAATCATGTCTGCCGACGACAAAGGAGGTCATCAGGGGGGAGGATCATAAAACCTGAGCCAACAATGTCAAAGGAACAAGGATTCACTCACCTTTGCTGCTGCTGTTGCTGCTGCGGGGGGTAGCGGCTAGGAGAATACATCCCCGAGTCTGGGGTGGAAGGCATGAGATTTGGCTGGGGGGCCCCAGTGCCCATATTTCCTTCAGGCCCGATTCCAGGCTCCGTCCTAAACAAAATTGAAGAAGGGAATTCAACACACTACAGCTTCAGGGCACCCAGGGCACCCAGGGCAGGACATGGGCAGGGGCGCTTACCTCACTCTGTCGTAAGGACCTCCATAGGGATAGTGCTGTCGTGGTCCCATAGCCACATTTCCCAGCCCAGGGCCAGCAGCACGGCTGTAGGGGTCACCCATCCCACCGTTGGGGCCCTGCCCTGAGGACATGAAGGGATCACTTCCTGGAGCTGAGTGTAGAAAGGAAGGCAATGAGCAAACTGGCAAGCAGGCAGCTGAGCAAGCTACATAAGGCCTGTCCCAAAGTTCCAGGCTCTCTACAGAGCATGGTTTGTTCTACTACTTTTCTGGCAGAATTAATGGAGAAATATAAAGCCTTAAAAGTGGCTCGGTAAAGCAAAGGTAAGCGAGAGGTGTTTAAAAACAAAACACAAAAACAGAGGTGGGTGGCTCTAGATGTAGCTCAGTGGCATAATGCCTGCCTGGCGAATGGGACTCCCTAGGTCTGACCCCAGCATCCCACCCGAAAGAGAAGGCAGGCAGGGCAGAGGGGAAGGCTATGGTCAGTGATCAGGGGACACACAGAAGAATCTCAGAAGCTACCTCAGTCACAGCACCACGCCACTCACGCTCCCGTCTGCATAAGCCTAAGGTCACCAACATCCCCAAGTCAGTCACCTTTCCTCATGCTGCCGTAAGGATCCTTATTTGGCTCATAGGACATGCGCCCCATCATGTCAGAGGTATTCATACTGGGCTGGTACCCAGGGTTTGGAGTCATGGAATTCCGCTTCTGGAATGTGGGGTCACTTCCATCAGGAAAGGCATCCTGGATTCCAACTGAGTTGCTCCTGCTCCAGAGTGAGGAAAACTAATGAAACCCCCAATAGACCAATTCATCATCTGAGCCAAGAGACACAGGTGTCACTAGCTGGGCAGGAAGAGGCAGGAACCATCCTTGGACTACACAAGTCTTACCCCGACACACTCCAAGTTCTATCCTGCTCATGGGCCTTACCTCATGCCTGGTAAGGGGGGAATCTGACTATGTGGTGTAGATGCTGGAGTTGGAGGCTTCAGGTCTCCTCCTTCTGCCATAGAACTGCTGGTTGACTGGGGAGTTTGTGGCCCCTGCATAGATCCTGATCCCGCTGTGGACAGAGATGCAGAGTGACCAGCTTACTTGCCAGAAACATATTCAACTCTAACAAAAACATGAATGCTGTACAATCTAGGGGGGTGTGCGTGTGCATGTGCATGTGTATGAGTTTGTCTGGAACTTTTTCTCAGCCTCCAGAGTGTTGGGACTGACATTCTGTCTGCCATCCCAGGATCTCTCTGGAAGAGATTTTCCTAAGGACAATACATCCTTAAGTAGTCTTCTTCTTATAGCTGGTGATGTAGAAGGGCAAGTCTTAAGGGAATGGGTTTTGTCACTTATGTAGGCAAGTCTTGATACAACACTGGCATGTAGAAGTTCACATCTGAGAGCTGCACAACTGAGCTATAATAAATAAATATATAACATATACGCCCCCACCTTACTATTTTATGTTTGGTTGCATTCATAGCTTAGAAAGGAAAAGACGATGTGGCCATATTTCACCACACCAGGCCATTAAGTCACAGGTAACTTCCTGACTGCCTTGCTTTATTCTCCAAAGAACCTGTCTAATGCTATCAACACCACGATGAGGGTGGGGCAAAAACTGAAATCCAGGGTGCAGGGGAGTCACATGGCCACAGCCTAGATGTTTCTATTAAGCCCCCAGCACAATGTCATCCTTAGGTTCCAATGCTCCTCTAACTAGATGAGCACAGAATTCCCAATAATTAGTGTTTGCATTAGTTACAGTTTCCCAGCACTAGCTATCCCACTCGAGAACTCCCCAGCTGATGAGTCATCTCAGGAAGGCATTACTCTCTCAAGAGGTCAACGTCAGGGCACATATGTTTACACCTACCTTCTAGGGCCCATGCTAGCCTAGGACCCGGCCTCCTCTGAGAAAGGAGGGTAGGCAGAAGCATTCCTATCATCAAAAAGTCCCATTCATATCCCTTCCTACCCCTCCTTCCATTCATTACCATCCTAACTCTCTGGGGAATTTAGGGCTCTAGTATGAGCTGCATTCTAAGGCGCTGACATCAGCAGGCCAAAGCTCCCAGATGGCCCAGCCACACTGCTATTTGTCAGTTTTCCCTCACTCCTCGGGTGTCCCTCCCACTCACTAGTTTACAAACATTTGGCAAGATGCCAGGTGTACAACAGGAAAATTAGAAAGTGAAAACTTAAGGCTGCAGCACAGCACCTCCCAAGGGAGTCGCCACTGCTGCTCTTTAGTCTGCCGACCTGCTAAGCCACGTGGATGTAAAACACACATCTCTGGCATCTGCTCTGCTCCCTGGAGGGAGGAAGGCACCACTACTTAAGGAACCCTGCAGGCTTTTAGGGCTTCCAGTCTTGGGGGTGCTTGCCCACTCTTACCAGGAGAGGGAGGCTGGATCTTGGGCTGGGACTTCTTGGAATCAGCAGCTGCAAAAATGTCTGGGGGAGGGTCCTCTCCCCGCTCGATCTTGCACTCAAAGGCGTAGAGACACTGGATATACTGCTTCTTCAAGGAGCTGGCTGCACTGCTTGATGTACCCACATTGAGGTTGGTCGCAAGTTCCCGCCATTTTTTGTTCTTGTTGACCTGTGAGACCAGCAGAAGAGTCAAAGCATACCTGAGCTGGCTGTCCAGCTCACAAGCTACCAACCCAAACTGGTTGCTGCAACAGACTTAACAATTCTAAGTAACTGCAGGCCCCACTGCTGATTGAAAACAGGGCAAACAGCACACCAATATGGGAACAGCCTTCAGCATCTGGTCTTTACGCTCCAATCCTCACGCTCTTGACTTTGTCAAGCTAAGGATTTTTACACAATTGCCTTCCTTCAGTGTGAGGGTGACAACTTAAGTGTGGTCAGTCCAGAATTCCGTCTCCTTTTTCAGCCTCAGGGCACACTGACCAAGACCATTTCTCAAATGTTCCTTCTAATCTGGCCTGCACTAGCTGGGCAGGTTTCCACTGTGTATTCTTAAAACACCAGGGCAAGCCTATCTCTCTAGTGCTGAAAACACTGACGTTACAGTCCTGGTCCAAACAAAGATCACTGGGTTATGATAGTTTTGACCTGGTAACTGCAAATCCATAGTTTAGGGAAGGAGAAAGAGAGGGGAGAGAGGAGAGAGAGGAGAGAGAGGAGGGAGGGAGGGAGGGAGGGAGGGAGGGAGGGAGGGAGGGAGGGAGGGAGAGAGGGGGAGAGAGGGAGAGAGAGAGAGAGAGAGAGAGAGAGAGAGAGATATCCTACACTGAAAGGAGGTGACTCCCTGCAGGAGTCTCTGGTGTGGACAATAGACAGCCCCAGAGAAGACAAGTCTGCGAGGCTCCACCCTCAGGCAGGGGAGCATCACCAGTGAGCCCCCAGCTGAATGCAAACCAAAGTGCAAAGCACACAAGGCACCCGAGCATGGACTGACCCCCTTCTCTGAGGTCACCGTGTAAAATGACCAGGCGTCATTTTCACCCTTCTACTTCTTCCTATAACCACTCCAAACTTCTACCCGGGACGTTTCTTGAATTCAAAGGGTCAATGAATCTGGCTGCTGTACCACAACTCACAGACCAAGTGATTCAGTGGGACCCAGCCTTGCTGAAGCTTTCCACTCATTATTTCTAACATTTGGCAGGACAGAAGGTTACACATGGTCCCTGTCTTACCATCAAGAAAATTAAAGCTCATATGGTTTATAGACCTTGGTTAGGTCACATGTTTGAATGTCTAAAAGCACTATCCCTGTAGAATGAATGATACCATCAGAAGCCACCTGTCTGGTACTTACCTGAGTCAATCCACCAATCTCCTTCACAGACACATAGAGGCGATAGAGGTCCAGAGGTTTCCTACCCACAGCAGGCAAATTGGTCATACCCATGGCCTTTTCCTCTGTAAAGGCCAGGTATCGGTCCACCCACATCTTCCTCTCTGGCTCACCACCCAACTCATACAACTTGGTGATCTTCTCATTGGTTGTAGTAGATGAGCTGGATTTCTGGAGGGGAGGATCAAAAACAGAGACTCATCAAAGCCAAAGCCTGTGCATATGAGGGCCACCAGAGATCCCTTTTCTGCCCCTCCCCCTTTGAGAGAGAAAGTCTTCCAAGAGCCTGGGCCGGTCATAGAATCCTCCTGCTTTGGTCTCTTAGGTGCTGGGATTATATCTCAGAAGTAACTGGCTCTTTTTTAAGATGTGTATTTAACAGTAATGGCTATTCTGGTTATACACAAGTTCACTGAGATGGGTTTTGTTAATTTCGGTGTCTGACTTTTTATTTTTTACAGCATATTAAAATTTACAAATTACATCATGTGAATGGCTGTTTTGTCTGTAGATGTCTGTGTACTACACGTGTCTAGTGCTTGCCAGACCAGGAGAGGGCACTGGATCGATCCCTGGAGCTGGAGTTACAGACAATTTGAGTTGCCATGTGGGTGCTGGGAATTGAACTCATCCTCTGGAAGAGCAGCCAGTGCTCCTGACCACTAAGCCATCTCTCCAGCCTCCCCCCCCCCCCCCCCGCTTTTTTTTTTTTTTTTTTTTGGTTTTTCAAGACAGGGTTTCTCTGTGTAGCTTTGCGCCTTTCCTGGCACTCACTTGGTAGCCCAGGCTGGCTTCGAACTCACAGAGATCCACCCGGCTCTGCCTCCCGAGTGCTGGGATTAAAGGTGTGCGCCTCCACCGCCCGGCTCCACCTCCTTATTAATTGTGTGCTTTTGTTTTTGTTTTAGCCAGCCCTGGCTGTTCTGGAACTCACTCTGTAGACCAGGCTAGCCTCAACACAGAGATCCACCTGCCTTTGCATCTTGAGTGCTGGGCGTGTGTCAACCCCCACACCCAAGCTGCTTTGTTTCGTTTTTTAAATAACCAAGTTTATTTTTAAAAAACCACACATGTGTACTAGGTATGGTGGTACATGCCTTTAATCCCAGCACTCTACATAGGAAGGTACCAATCATTTTTGCTACTCTTGAGTAATGTCAAGGAAGAGAAGGGCAGCTAGTTGCCTACAGCACATATAATCATCAGTGTCTAAGCATGGGAGGCTGAGCCTCCCTGAGAAAATTCTATACTGCCACGTGTGGTGCTTTCTCTGTAACACGTGGTGGTTACAGTGTGCTGTTATTTACATGGAGACCCTACAGACAGCCTCAAACAAGTGCACGGCCGGTCCTTCTAGGACCCTTCATGGCAGACAACAACGGAAACTCTTGTCAGAGATTAGTGTCATAACATGCTAAAACCTTGTCATTCTCTTTCATGTTTCCTTCTTTTTTTTTTTTTTTTTTTTTTTGGTTTTTTCGAGACAGGGTTTCTCTGTGTAGCTTTGCGCCTTTCCTGGGACTCACTTGGTAGCCCAGGCTGGCCTCGAACTCACAGAGATCCGCCTGGCTCTGCCTCCCGAGTGCTGGGATTAAAGGCGTGCGCCACCACTGCCCGGCTTCATGTTTCCTTCTTATCATTCAGGGAAGGAGAAAAGACATAGAGCTGAGGAGATTCAAGACAAAATTCATCACCTTAGATTTGGATTCTGTCTTGGGGGTCCCATCGGCCTTGTTGTTCATCTTTGTGGCTGGAGTTAACTTAACATCCCCAAGGCCCATCATCTCAGGGCTGGCTGCCATCCCTGGAAAACAGAAACACAGTCAAGTTAAATCTATTTGCTACAATGTGAAGAGCATTCCTGAAGATACTCTGGGATGAGCAATAAATTATACATACCTGCTGAGTTGTTGGCCATGGTCCCGCCCATAGGATACGGGGGTCCCTGAGGGTTGATCATGCCAGCCATACTATTAATCCCCTGTCCATAGGGAGGTCCAGTTCCCATCATGCTCCCTTGATTCATATTTGGGTAGCCTGGTGGCCTAGGGAAGATGATGGAAATTAAATACAAGAAAAGGTTAGGTTAGATCTGGACATGAGCTAAATAGGGTTGTATGACCATCTAATTAGAGTATAAAAGTCAAAGTCTCTCAAAGCAGACTCAGGCATATCTAGTTATTCCTATCTTCTACTTCCCACAAAGGTTCAAGGAAGGTTTGAGCTCTGCATAACAAACATTAGTCTGAAGGGATCTCATCCTTGGAGAAAAAAGGCCTTCCTAAAAGCAACCTCTAAAGTTGCTGTCTTTCTATTCAAAGGCACTTTGAATAGAAGTGACAAAAGGCCTATGAGCGATGTTCAATTTTAACACTTTTTATCTGTCACACTAAACACCCAGACTGGACTCCAGCATTCTCTCTCCAACTACCCTTTCTTGCCTAGACTCCAAGTATTGGGGCCGACAGATGTAAACCAACATACCTAGCCTAAGTTCTGTATGGATAATACTTTGCTATATGAATTTTTTACTCTAAATCCTTAAGAACTAGCACATTTGTGTGTGTTTGTGTGTTTAAACTATAAAAAAAGAGTGCTCTGAAGAGCTCTCAATATATACATACGTACATGCAACTATGCATGTATGTACACACACAACATTCTGTTTTAGGACCCGAACTGTACATGGACATCCCTTCACTTCCCAGGCCTTACCTGTTTTGGATAGAGTTGGCAGCAACATGCATGGCAACAGCAGATTCTTGAGTTTTCCGGTTCATCCCCCCTGGTGGGGGACACATCCCTGACCCAACCTGAGGTGGCATATTGGCCATATTAGGACCATAAGGCCTGTTGCCCATTGATGCATGAGTCATTCTCCCTGGAGGGAGTGTGCCATAAGGTGGGATTCCGGGCTGCCCGTGCATTTGACCTCCAGCACCCATAGGGTTCATACTTCCAGCCATGCCTGCATTGGGGTAGTTGGCATTGGGCAAGGCATTATAGTTAGGCTGCCTAGGGTAGCCTCCTGAGAGGGGAGGGAAAGAGGACACAAGTCTTGGTTAGTGACCCTAGCATTTATCAACTCTAAAACTTCAAACAATGAGAATCAATCAATATTTTGGTTAGGAAATTGAACAGCTCCATGGTTTGTTTTTTGTTTTTTAAAAGAAAGTTAACAAGGGGAGAATAGGAGCCTGTGAAGGTAGGCATCTGTTGCCATGCCCCCAAATTTGGGGGTAGGGATTGCTGGGGATTGAATCCAGGGCTTTGTTCATACTAGGTAAGTGCTATATTACTGAGCCATACTCCAGCATGACTGCCCAGCACAGAGAATGGATGGCTGTTACTATCTAGGCCTTTCAGCCTCCAATAGAATCTTTTCCTATCCACATATTCTTTTTGCCTCTTCCCCAAACATTTTATGTGTGTGAGTTTGTCTCTATGAATGCACATGGATTCACAGCACAGTGCCTTTACCTGATAAATTATTGTGTTGGCCCAGAAATTCAAAGGCTTTTTCAAGATGACAGAATTAAGTGAAGACAAGATGGAACCTTGTCCTGCTCTACTTCAGGGCCTAGGCTGGGTAGATGTGAGCCAAGAATAATCCTCCTCTTTAACCCAGCAGTCAACATATCAGCTATTTAATCCTCTCACCTCTATCTCCTTCTAACTGGGTAGCACACTTACCTTGTGGGCCATACTGACTCCCCTGGGGGCCATAGCTCCCCATGGAGTTCTGCTGGTAGGAGCCCATGCCTGTGTGCATCTGTCCTCCAGAAGGCTGACGTGGAGATAAGGCCGAGCCGGGCTGAGGGGAAGTGTACTGGGGCATTTGGGGGTTCCTCTGCATATAACCTATTTGTGGATAGTATCCATATAATTATCTGCTCAATACAAGGGGAATAAATGCTTTCCTCTCATTCTGCTGGGATGTTTTTTGGCATGGAATATGCTACTGTCATTTGCTCTTCAGCTACCTTGAATGCGATATGCCATTTACATAGGGTATACATATCAACCTTTGTTTTCTTGGAGACTGATTCCTCTGTATAGCCCTGGTTGTCCTGGAGTTCACTCACTAGACCAGGCTGGCCTTGAACTCAGCGATCTGCCTGCCTCCCCAGTGCTGGATTAAAGGCCTGTGCCACCACTGCCCCATATCAACTATCATACTAAATAGAAAATTGAAAGAGAGCACTGACCCAACAACCAAAACGTAAATGAGTAAGGGAGCTAATGAGGCACACACAGTGAAAGGTGTAAGCTACCAACATGCTGGTCAGCCCCGAGATATGCAGAATGACTGTGGGGATGCAAACATGGCTGAGCTCACTGGAACTTCACAGCTTTCTGCCATGCGAGTCTCTAAAAGTTCTTGCACAGGGCACTAAAGTAAATACCTTAGTACCAAGTACATCCCATTTGCAGCCCTGCCTGGGACAGCTATGAATGTGGCTCAGCATAATTTATAGTTATCATGTCACAATGTCAGTGGCTTGGAAGCCCTTGCTAGCCCCTGTCCCTACTCTAAGACAAGTTCTCACCTCGATCTTGGGCAATGCTTGATTGGTTCATGGAAGGATGCATGATGCTGTCTGACTGGCCACTGGGTGGCCGAGGTGGCATCTGGTTGCCTGCTCCAGACAAAACAAGCAAAAGTAAGCAACCCATGGCTCAGCCTGCAAATTCTAGCTAAGAGGCGGATTTGGAGCTGGAAATGGCCAAACACTTCCTATGTCACATATAAAGAGGTATCCACCCAAAGGTTTCCCACCTCCCTTCTTCAATGCTAAGGGAATCCACACAGACAGGAGTAAGTGCTCCCTCATATCACCCAGCCCCCGGGTCAGCACTCGCGGGTACCTGGCACTGCAGCGGGCGAGAGCGGTCCTGAGCGAGACTGAGCGACGCTGGCAGGCGAGCCAACAGGGGACGGGGAGGGGCCTCGGATGCCAGGCAGGTGAGGGGAGGTATGAGGAGAAAAGGGAGACTGAGCTGGATTACTCTGCTCTCCTTGGCTGCTGGAAATCCCTGATGTGCTCACGCCAGGACTCAGAGCTCCTTCTGTCCCCATGGGGAGATCATCTATTGAACCAGATAGATCCTGAAACACACACAAGGCTATAAATTAGTAAAATGAGGATACACACACTACACGCTTGGTCATAACACTAGACTGCATATAGCAAACTTCATTAAGGACCACAAAGTGTGTGTTTGTTACTTGGTAGGCTTTCTGGACCTAGCTCTTCAATACTTCTGAACAAGATGGTACACATTTGTAACTCTAGCACTCATAAGACTGAGGCAGTAGGATTGTGAATTTAAGGCCAGTCTGGAGTACATAGTAATTACCTGTCACAGGACAAAACCACACACACACACACACACACACACACACACACACACACACACACACACACACACACACACACACACCTTGTGCTGGTACTCAATTCAGGCCAGTCGGATCTATACAGTGAGTTCCAAGCCAATTAAGAGAGCCTATCTCCAAACCAAACAAACAAACAGAAACCAGTCAGCTACCTGTTATGTAGCCACCAACCAACTGAAACCTATCTCAATTCTGCTATTGTATTACAAGTAGCCACAAACATTGAAAATGTACATTTGCATCAATAAGCTTTATTTATAAAAATGAATAGCTATAAACTGTAGTTTTCTGGTCTGTTCTACCCCCATCAAGATCCCATAACCCAGCTGGGAGTGTCTCTTCTTTCTCCTACAATGAGGAGAAAAGTGCCTGTTTCAGTGAGACTTAAGTGCTATGCTAGTAACCCCACCCCACCCCCCCACCCCCCCACCCCCGCCTCACATAATGATTTCCTTTTTATTTGTTGTGCATTGGTGTTTTGCTTGCATATATCTGTATGAGGGTGTCGGATACTCTGGAACTGAAGTTACAGACAGTTGTGAGCTGCCATGTGGGTGCTTGGAATTGAACCAGGGTCTTCTGGAAAAGCAGCCAGTGTTCTTACCTCTGAACTTCATCCAAACCTCTGTAATATATGCTGGAGGAGGTAAGAAAGCACATGGGACATGGGAAAGAGAATCTCTTAAATGCCAAGAAGGTCTGGCACTAAATTTCCAACACCTGATGGACAGAAGTTTGCCAAATGAACAAACTCAATGTTCTATTCTAGGTACTATATTCTAGGTTCCCTCATGCACTATAGTCTTTACTCATTTTAAAGCTGCCAGCTTATGAGATGACCTCCTTGCTTACTGGAAGAAGAAATTAGTATATTTTGCAAGATAATAAGAATCAAATGCCCATTTTACTTGTTTTTTGAGACAGGCTCTAAAGTAGCTCAGGTTGGCCTTGAATTCACTATAAAGCTGATGATGATGACTTTGAATTTCACCTCCATGCCCCAGGACTGCAGGTATGCACTGCCAGAGCTGACTTCCCAGATCTAGTCCTGTGAGCGTGTTATTGTGCTTGTGTGTTTTGATATGGTTTGTGCAACTTGCACATGTGGAGAGCGGTAGTTGGTCTCAGGTACTGTTCCTCAGAATCAAATGGAACTCGAACTGGATAAGAAGACTGAGGTGGCTAGCCAGCAAGCCTCAGGGATCTCTCACTGCCTGTTTCTGCCTCCCTGGCACCAATATTACAAAAGTGAGTGAACTACCATGCCTGGTTTTTTGGTTTGTTTTTTCAGAGACAGGGTTTCCTGTGTAGTCCTGGCTGTCCTGGAACTTGCTCTGTAGATCAGGCTGGCCTCTGCCTCTAAGTGCTAGGATTAAAGGCATGTACCACTGGTGCCTGGCATGCCTGGCTCTTTTTGACATGGGTTCCTAGAGATCAAGCTCAGGTCCACATACCTGCCGGGCGGCACTTTTCAAACTGAGCTCTCTCTAGCCCCCAAAGGCCCAAATATGATTCTTGATTTTGAAAAATTAAGCATTCTTTTCTGGACCCTTTGTATTTATACAAGTAAAATACAAACATCTCAGAAAACACATTCCAGATAATGCCTACAGCCCTCTTGAATATCTTTTTGCTGCCCTTAATAGTAGGTGGTTCATGTCCTCAGAGACTTTAGGAAGATCTCGGAACAGACAAATGCCTTGGACATGCACCATGGCTACAGGTCAGGAGATGGCTCAGCAGCACTTCCGTTAGAGAGCAGAGCTCACAACAGACCTACTAGGTAATTGCTCAGTCTTGGCTGAGTGAGCCCAGAAGCAGCCTTTGGGATGAAGTCTCAAGATCTATGAATGCCTTTATTTTCTTAATAAAGGCATTCTGAAGAGAGTTGTCTGTTTGGATAAAATGTCTTACTTTCTTTGAAGAAAAAGTGCTAAATAGCTCCATGTCAGATAGGACACCCAAGCACAGAAATGTAACAGGACAGGGGGCAGCACTAATCTGATCTCAATTGGTCTGAAACTAACTTAACAAAACTTGTATTTTTGTCAGATGGTAACTGGTCAGCATAGGGAACACTGCTTTGAAATGATTTTAAGAAGCAGAACAGGATTTAAGAACGGGAGAGGGCCAAAGATTGAATATTAACAATAGTTACTATTGACCAACTGTTATGTACAAGGGAGAGCCAGGATCTCTGTGAGTTCGAGGCCAGCCTGGTCTACCGAGTGAGATCCAAGACAGGCACCAAAACTACACAGAAAAGCCCTGTCTCAAAAAAAACAGTAGCAACAGCAACACAACCCCACTAGCACGACACAGTTAGGGCCAAAAGACCAGCTACAATATTCTAGAATAAGAATGGCAGTGGGGGAGACGGAATAGCGGATAAGATAAGGATTTGACTCTGGATCCTTAGCACCCATATCAAAACTGGGAATAACACCTGTATTCCCAACACTGGGGACAGAGATAGGGGCGCTGCCGGGCTTGATGGCCAGCCAGCAAAGCTGAAAATGGCAAGCTCTAAGTTCAACACTCAACAGCATGAGCAGAGTACTCAACGTCCTCCTCTGTCTTCCACAACTACATACACATACACACACACACACACACACACACACACACACACACACACACACACACACCCACCCCACTCACAAGCTACTACCACATACATACAAATCAATTTTTTTCAATTAGAGAGAGAGAGAGAGAGAGAGAGAGAGAGAGAGAGAGAGAGAGAAGCATACAACGTCCGAGCAGCAGGAAATATTCATTAGTCCTAGGGGTTACCACATGGTAAATGGTTTGTTTTGTTTTTTAATTGGAAATAAGGGTTTAAAAGTCTCCAAAAGCTGCTGCCGTCCACCATCCCCACCCCCCACCCCCCCCCACCCCCCACCCCCCACCCCCACCCCCGTTCCAGGGGACAGATATTATCCTACCTCATGACCTTTCTGGCTTGGGACATACCTCTGCTTTCTACTCTATGAAAGCCAGTTTTCCAGGTCTTGATTCACAAAAAGCTGATGTCTGGGTGTTGAGTCGGACCTTCAGTGTACTAACAAGTCAGGTCTCTACCACGTGCTTATAAAGATACAGCTTCCTCAATCTAAGTCCCTACTTTTCCCAGCTGTGGCTGCCTTTGGCATTTCAGAAACCCATGTTCTTACAATGCTACCAAAAGAACCCCTCTAATAAGTATTTCTTGAGAGAGGAGGGGGTTGCCAAGAGAACTGTAGAAATGTCTCTTTAGTAGAAAGCTTCTTCCCTGGGTTTGCTCTTCTCCAAGTACAATCCTGCTGAGAGATGGGAGGCGAGGATCAGCCCACTCAATGCCCTTGCCAGTTCCAAGGAAGCAGCAGGGCCAGAAGAATTTCCTCACGTGTTTCCAACGTGTTTCATGAATTTTATTGCTCATCTACCATGCAGATCAAAAGCGCTGGAGCAGGTCCAACTATTTCACACAGAATCTCACACTCCAGGCTGGCTACAGCCCCGAAAGCCTTCAGTTCTTCACTTGAAATACTGCCCAATGTTATTTTGGGATGTGACCTGATAGAGGAAGCCCATAGGGACTCCATGACGATAACTGTTCCAGCTGTGATTGGTTGCCCAGCCCTCGAGTGTGCCAGCATGGGTCTGTCAGGCTCTGCTGACAAACAGAATTCAGCAGCTGACACCTTCTCTTCACACCACAACAAAACCGCGCCTGAAATCACAGTCCATACCTCATGGTGGAGGTTGGGGGCTGAGCTCTTGGGGGGAGAGATTATAAGACCCATCATGAGCCAGCTGCCTGGTGAAGCAGTTAGCTCCAGTTCAGGATTAAAGAGAACAGGAAGATGATCTCCCAACAGAACCATGCAAGGACGATGAGCACGGCAATCATATACTCATGGAGTTCTTGCATCGACTCAGTTGTGAGGAGATTTTACCTAGCTTTGTGCTGTTACTGGCAGGTAACACATTTATTTATCAATAGAACTAGCTAAGGGCTGAGGACACTGCTCACTTGTATGTCTTGTGAGGCCTTGGGCTTGATGCTCAATATGGAGAGGAGGAAGAAGAGAGCGCCAGGTAAATCCTACCTTGTATGGGTGTGTGTTATATCCACAGCCACACACTCTGAATGATCCTTAATAAAAAAGACTAAGTCCTAGTGCTGGCTTCAGCAGCACATGTACGAGAAAAGTCTAAATTCTTAACATAAAATAAGCACGTCTACACTGGCAGTTTGTCAGTCCCTGCCCCAGGCCAGTGGCAGAGCTGCCGAGACACAGCGTGCAGGGAGCATGGGAACAATCCTTGAGAACACTGGAGAAACGCAGAAAACCATCCTCACAGGGCGAAGCCGGGAGAGAGGTTCAACCAACTCAGGAAAAGGACAACTAGTTATTCAGAACAAATAGATCTGGGAGGTTTAAGCCTGATGGTGCACAACTATAATCTCATTATTTGAGGTAGAGTTCAAGGCCAATCTAACCTACAAAGTGGAACACTGTCTTAAAAAGATGTCTTTTTTCACTGGGCGGTGGTGGCGCACTCTTTTAATCCCAGCACTCAGGAGGCAGAGCCAGGCGGATCTCTGTGAGTTCGAGGCCAGCCTGGGCTACCAAGTGAGTTCCAGGAAAGGCGCAAAACTACACAGAGAAACCCTGTCTTGAAAAACAAAACAAAACAAAACAAAAGTCTTTTTTGTTGTTGACCACCTTAAAAAAAAAAAAAAAAAAGAACCCTTTCTTAGCGCCATGCTTATTTAACAAAGGTAGCGGTGAGAAGAGATCACTTCTACCAAACATTCTAGAACAGACAAGCTGGTATTGGATACAAAGCCAGGAATGAATCCAAACAGAACAGGGTGCCCCTTAATTCTTAGTCTAGTCCTCTGCTGGAGATTCACACTAACTTTGTTCTAATCCTATTATCAACCAACAGGATATGGCTTAGAGAGAGAAATCAACATATTCCTGTTGTTCCTTGCTCAGCTCTGCAGAGATCCTTTCAAACTATAGGAAAAAGTGGGCCTTGTATAGGGACCCCATCCCCAAGCTAAACGATGGGAAGGCTCCTTCCTGAGTAAAGGAAAGCCACTAAATAAGCTTCAACTTCCTCCCTCCCCAAGCGGGTCACACAAACACTCCAGCAACAGCGCAATAGAGCACTCCTTGAAACAAACCAAGTCAGCTCACTTTTTCCTCACCAAACCAGAGAACAAGGATGAAGACCAATTGCTTTAAATGTGTTATAGCTGTAACAACTTTAAATAAATTAAAACCCAATTTTTGCCTTGGGAACTTCAAAACTAAATGCAGGGAGTAGTGTGAGTACTCACAGTCCTAACTACTCAAAAGGCTAAAGAAGGAATACTCAAGTCCAAGGCCAGTATTGCCAATATAAAGAAATCTCTATTTCAGAAACAAAACAACAAAACCCAGTTTTACACTCCTAAAATATGCTGGATAATCTGTTAAGATTATCTACCTTGAGCGTGTGGCGGTGGCACACGCCTTTAATCCCAGCACTTGGGAGGCAGAGGCAGGCGGATCTCTGTAAGTTCAAGGCCAGCCTGATCTACAGAGTGAGTTCCAGGACAGGCACCAAAACTACACAGAGAAACCCTGTCTCAAAAAACAAGCGAGTATCTCTCTTATTGTTTTCTTCTTTTTCTTCTGAGATACAAAATTGCACTGTGTAGCTTACGCTGGTCTAGAACTCTTACATAGCTCAGATTGGCCTCACACCAACAGTCCTCCTGCCTCCGTCTCTCAAGTGCTGGGAGTACAGGATATATAGGAGATGCCGCATGGCTTTGCTTTAAATGAAGGCCGCAGGACAACTTCCGGGCCCATTCCTTTCAGTATGAAGGTGAGGTTCTTACTCACCCTCCCCACCCCGGGAGCTGAGGACCAGGGTCTCTCCTTGCTGCTTTACAAGTGCTACCACTGAGCTAAAGCCCCGACCTTTAGTTCTCCACACCCATCCCCAACGGGTTTCTCTGTGGAACAACAGTCCTGGCCGTCCTGGAACTCGATCTGTAGACCAGGCTGGCTGTGAACTCAGAGACCCACCTGCCTCTGCCTCCGTGTGCTGGAATTAAAGGCGTGCGCCACCACCTCAAGGCCCTACTTTTTTTTTTTTTTTTTTTTTAAATTTTATTCTTTAATTTTTTGAGACAGGGTATCTCTGTGTAACAACAGCTCTGACTGTCCTGGAACTCGCTCTGTAGACCAGGCTAGCCTGGAACTCACTGTCCCTACCTCCTGAGTGCTGGGATTAAGGGCATGCGTCACCACAACCCAGCCCCATTCTACCTTTTACACTTGGAACTTTGGACATGTACTGCCACCCACAGCAGTGACTGTCCCATCTAGAAAATGAGAAGTACATGGCCCCTATAACTTAGAGGAAGCTGTTGCTAGAGTTGTAGCAGAGCAAGGAAGGAATGTCTGAGAGCAGGCTCGTGGGAGGCAGGGTTGTTATTACTGGAGAAACTTCATCCAAACTGTAAAACATAAAATCAAAACCTGCTGCTCTAACTCACCGCAGCACAATCTCCAGGTAGGTCGGACTCAAGGTGGAGGCTGAGGGTGTTGCTGAGGTGAGAGACTGTTGGGCTGCTTACATTTCTGCGCTCCTGCCTACAGGAACTTGGCTACGGCAGCAGCCATTGATTTTGCATGGGTCGATATCTCGTTCCCACAGATCTTCTCTGTTGGAGGTTTAATCACATTGAATGTTTCTACTCAACATCTCTACGTGTACCCCCACCCCCACAAAACACTAAACACAATGAGTTGGCAAAGGAGAGATGAGAGGATGCTCTCCATATCTGATCCCCAGAAAAATTCTACATATCATCTCACAGGAGGTAAATGCAAACAGGAAGGAGCCAAAGTCATAGGGAGCATTCACCAGAAGCTCCAAGTAAAGACCCACAGTACTGAAGAATCTTCCAATTCAGTGCCCAGAATTCCTATATGGACCAACCTAAAATTGGGGACATTTGAAAGAACTCCTAGCCGGGCCTTGGTGGCGCACGCCTTTAATCCCAGCACTCGGGAGGCAGAGCCAGGCGGATCTCCGTGAGTTCGAGGCCAGCCTGGGCTACCAAGTGAGTTCAAGGAAAGGCGCAAAGCTACACAGAGAAACTCTGTCTTGAAAAACAAACAAACAAACAAACAAACAAACAAACAAACAACAAAAAAAAAAACACCTCCTAACAGGGCAATACTTGGTTGAAATGTCACTCTCCAGTTTGTTATGGTCCTGATGTTACTTGGCCACCTCGACCTCCCTATATACACGGATCCTGTCCCCATCACAGGCTTGTCACGTGGACCAGAGAAAAGAAACATCTTATCAGCTTCATAACTACCTCTTGGCCAAAAACATCTATGGCATCCAGGCAGATCTGTAAGTTTAAAGGCCAGCCTGGGCTACAAAGTGGGTCCCAGGCCAGCCAGGGCTATTACACAGAGAAACCTTGTATCCCCAAAACAAAACAAACAAACAACAAAAAACAAAAACAAAATCTATGGTCTTTTGAATCATTAGTTAATCAATAGTTAACAGACTTACATCTGACTGGGGTGGGGTGTGGAGATTACATGGGTCAGATCTGGGCCTGGGTTGGAGGAGTGCATATTTATGGAATGGGGTGTTCTAATTCCAGCAGGAAACAAGAGCATTACAAATGATAGAAAAGGCAAGGGCCTGGCAGCTGCTGTTCTCCAAGTCAAGCCTGTTAGGAAGGCCAACCACACAAAGCCTATTCCATCCACAGCGTCAATGTCAGCCCAGAACTTGACAGGAGAAGGAGAGTATGAAAGTGTAACAGGGAAGACTCTATTCCATTCTCTGACTCTCCCCTCAGAACCATAGCAACCAGAAAGCAGGAAAGGTCAGCTGGGGAGGCTAAGTTGGCAATGTGCTGAACATGAACTGGAATTAGGGACTGATGGCCTCCAGTTTGTAAACTTCTCAATTTATTTTAGCCAGAGATCTTCACTACCACAGTCTAGATAAAAGTCTAAATATCTGTGTAGAACAAGTAGACCTGGTAATGGAAAATAGACAAGATTGTGACGGGCAGAAAAGGCAGCCACCAACCTCAGTGTCCTTTAAAAAACCAGGACAACAACGCAGGGAGCCTTTGCCAAGTTCTAGAAGACAACGTGGGGGGAAAATCCAAACATTCTTACTGCTTCCTATCAACACTGTTTCTTTTCATCGAAACCTGGTTTCTCTCCTGTCCCCCAAATACTGGGAAATTACTTTAACCCACCTCAGTAGACAACATTCAGAATCTCTTCTATGTCAAGGCTGGCCTTACGTGACAGGTCTGCTGATTCTCAAGCCTTCAATCCCTAGGTTCCCACCTTTGAAAACGCATGGCTTCTTAGCATCCTTGGAAAATGTCAAATGGGAAGGAAGCTACCAACTTGGAGGTGGCCTCTACTTCATGGTAATCAAAGATTATGTCACAATACTTGTCAATTCCATGATGGTGCCATGTGAGAAAGACGGAACAGGTTTAGACCACAGGAGTTGATGGTCAGTACCAGAACATCTACTGAGTGGGCTCAACACAGTTTCCAAGTGTCTTAGAAAAGGAAAAAAGATGACTCTGCCCCGAGGCTCTTTCCAACTGGACTAAGTCTGGCTGATTCTAAGCTTAGCTAAAGGGAGCCCCCAGTGGTTTCTCTACAAAGAAGGTATTTCTAGGTAGACTTGGGCCAACAACTCTACCCCACCCCTGACAAACAAAATACCTTGGTAACCAGGCATTTCAGGGTCGGTTTTTTGGTTTGGGTTGGTATTCTCTGCAGAATGTAATAAAAGCTTAAAGAAGGGAATGGGAAGGAAGAAATGAAGGGAGAAGGAATCCAGTGATATGATGGCAACAGACTCACCCACAAGGGGACTCAGAATTCAGAAGATTCTGCGTTTGAAGAACTTGTCGCTTCCAGAGTAAATGCTTCTTACATATTTTCCCACAGAACAGAACTAAACCCAGAAGCTGCAGTACATCTGCTCTTTACCTAGAAATGCCAACCTCCGTCCTTCCCTGCCGCCTTCCCTGTCTCAAAGGAAAGTCGTTTCTGGATCCCGAGCATCCTCTCTCATTCCCTTCTCCTCTCTGAGGTCCACCTCTTCCTCTAAAGGATCTTTCTGTCCCAACAGTAAAAACAAGTGAGAGAATCATGTTTTCTCTTAATCAATAATCCTTATCCTCTAGTTCTTCATCTTTTCTGGATCTAGTTTCTCTAGATGTAAAGAGGGAAGTGAGAGGTGTGAGGGCATGAGAGGTGTTAGTGTGGTTCCCCATTCTGTCTACATTTTACCTTTTTCCTAATAGTATAGGTTAAAACTAAAACTAAAATCTTCAGGAAATTTAAAAGCTTAGTGTTGAATATAAGTTCCACACGCAGTTCAGCTTCTGTTCATTAGAAGCGCACTCCTGGGATATGATCAAGTGTACCCTAGACTTGTCTCCTCCACTCATTTTTGCAGTAGCATTCGGGTTCTACCCTCTACTTAACTAGGTACTGCTTCTGGCAGTAGCGACTACTGTTTGTTGGTATTTTGAGACAGGGTTTCTCTATGTAGCCCTGGCTGTTCTGGAACTCAGAGATCCGACTGCCTCTGCCTCACGAGTGCTGGGATTAAAGATGTGTGCCACCATGCCAGGCTGCAGCTGCTTCTACCCTAGTGATTCCTGGATCACACATAGATCTTGGGAAAGAGGGAACCTCAGGATAACCAGTCTGATAGTGCCTCTGGGTCACACTGAGGTCAAGTTTGTAGTCTTTTTCTCAAGTCTACACCTGGATCATGCCCCTCAATCCTTTCCTTGCAAACTCAAGTCCTCATTATTGAATGTTTCTCTACAACCATTCCCAAGCAAAGGGTTCAGCATTAAACACTCTGCTTCGGTATTATCAGGTGACCCCACAAGAGTGACTACATAGGAAATATTCTAGATTTAATTACAGAGCACACTCTGCTAAGCAAAATTTTGGGGGGAGGGTGTCCTTTGAATCTGTCTAGAATAGCCTCCTTTCGTCCCTTTTTACACCTCCCCGTACTCCTCTCCCATTCTAAGCTGGGGTGTGTATGTGTATATGGGGGAGGGGTGTGTGCATAAGACTTGAACTGGTGTGGTGGCACACGCCTTTAGACTCAGCACTTTTCATCCCAGGCAGAGGCAAGTGGATGGATCTATTTGATTTGAGGCCAGTCTGTCTCAATAGGGAGCTTCAGGTCAGCCAAGGCTACGCAGTGAACCGTTCACACAAGCAGGAAAGCTTTCTTTTCCATGCCTGTGTTCTCTCTAGGCTGTTCTGAAGACAGCAAGGCCTATCTACCCTAAGTGGACTCTGAACTCGGGAGGCCTGCACTAGAAGGATAGATAGTCCTATGTCCTCCTCAGCGGTAGGAGACATATCTGTAAGCACCAGGGGTAAAAGAACAAGGACCAGCGATCCTGGACCAGTATGTCCAATGAGCAGGGGAAGAAGATAGCCTCGTTTCTTTTCATACAAGTTTTGGGTCTAGAGCTTCCTCTAGCAGGCTAAGGACAAACTGAAAAAAAACAAAAAACAAGTCAAAGTCACATGGTGGTTCTTCCCATCGGTCCTCTTAGGTCTGACCAACTCAAGAGCCATCATATTAAAGTTCAGCTGCTTCTCAGGCTGAGGTTGTTCTAAAGAAAACACAAGGTTCCAGCAAGAAGAATCTGTGTGAGATACACAGGCAGGAAGCATAGCTGAGCCACCAGAGACCAGAATAGAAACAGGAAACGGGCCCAGGGACAAGCATGCAGTAATGTGCGGCCCAGGCTCCGGAAGGCACCAAGCAGTAGCAGGGCTAGAGCAGTGTGACTAAAAGGGAGAAGTGGATTGGCTGGCTCTGCCGGCGAGCAAGCGTTCTAGAAAAGGATGGCTACATACACACGGCACACCCTGCTCTGAGCAGTCTCAGCAGACCTGGGGAATGAAGGTGGTGGTAGGAATTAATCAAGGCTGTGAGAGCACTCTGGTTCAACTCCAGATGGGACCAGATCACTCTTTTGGTTATCAAAACTGCTACCAGTATTTGTCATCCTTAGAAAATAAACCAGGAAATCTTAGGCAAGGACTGTTGGCTTCCTCTTACTATGAAATGAACAAAAGGGAACACAACCAGTATGATTAAAATCCTTCAAATGCCCCAAATTTTTAAGCATTCACAGGATTTGTTGCTCCTCCTGATATAGAGCAAAAAGCTGGCCTCTAAGCTCAGCTAGGTAGCTGGGATATACCTGGGATCATTTCATAAAGGCTGACTGAATACATATCTAAACTCAGGAGGCAACAGAGGTCGGAGAATCTGAGGTACTCGAGCACAGGTAATAGGCACAGTGTTGTGCCAGCACTAAGATGAAGATATCCCAGAGAAGACATTTCAGTGGGGGACTTGAAGCCATAAGTAGAAACCCACCGGGTCTCTTAAGAACCCAGTGCTGAGCATGTTGCCCTGCTCATGAAATCCCAGTACTCAGGAGGTAGCACATGGAGGGATTCCAGGATGGCCTCGGCTGCAGAGGTCTAGTCCAGTGTCTGTTACAGGACATAAACAGCAGAGAGAAACAGACACGGAGAAATAAGTACATCTCAAACAAAATAATACGGCAGGAAAAGAACAGGAATTCTGAAGGTGTTTAAGGCATAGTAGAGGCTGTAGACTGAATTTAGGACCTGAACCAACACACACACACACACACACACACACCCCACCCCACCCCACAGGTCTCAAAAACACCCACCAACAAGTGATGCTATCTCACAACCAGAGACTATGTAAACCTGAGGATACAGGGTCAGTAAATTGTATTAAATTCTAAAGTCCCCAGCCTGTTGTGCCATTTATTTATTTATTTATTTATTTTTTAAAAAAATTCCTAACTCTGGGCTTCTAAATCATTAAACACATGAATCACTTAGGGATTCTTAAGAGTTAGACCAGCCAGGTGTGGTGGTAAACACCTTTGATTTCAGCACTCTGGAGGTAGCGGCAGGAAGATCTCTTTGAGTTTCAAGGTCAGCCAAGGCTGCATAGTGAGACCCTGTCTAGAACAAAAACAAAATAATCCCAAAGGATACATCTACAACATAACTCCTCTTTCCAAAGCTCAGGGAAAAGGGTGCTGAAAGACTGTAAGCCCAGAGGACCAAGGAATTTGCTTAAGATTGTGGCTCCTAGAAATGTCAGAAGCTACACACCCATGAAGTCTCACCAACATGGCTGCCTAAATACAACTGGAACAAGGATGACACCATAAACATGCTAGTAAGAGGGAAAAGCCATGGAGCCTCAACTGGAGACCATCAGCTAGACAACTGAGGATAGTAACAAAGTCTTCTCCAGGGAAGAACATACCAATTTGTTACCCAATACCAAATTTCACTCCTGAAAATACACACACACACACACACATACACACATACATACATACATACATACATACATACATACACACACACACAGCTGGAGAGATGGCTCAGCGGTTAAGAGCACTGGATGCTCTTCCAGAGGTCCTGAGTTCAATTCCCAGCACCCACATGGCAGATGACAACCATCGACAATAGGATCTGATGCCCTCTTCTGGCGTGCAGGCATACATGCAGGCAGAGCATCATACATAAAAACACCCAAGAACAAAATTAAAAAAAAAGATCAATAGATGAGAGATGAGGTCTCAGAAACTGCATTCTCACGCAATTTCCATACCACAGGACAAGACTTTGAGTAGAAGGGATCTGGCTTGAATTAGTATTAACCACGGTGCTTTGCTCCAGACCAAGAGATGTGTAATACAGGTAGGGCCTGCTCCTGTCCAATGCCTAGGAGTCACCCCAGCCTATTCTCTGATGCTCTACAGACTGCTTCTTCCCCAAGCAATTCCTACAGGTTACCCTGGGGGACAGCTCTCTCCAGTTGCCCTTTCATATCTCATCATCTGTGACTCACAAGATCTGGGAAAACAAACGTGAAATGCAGGCCAGCGGGATGGCTCAGCAGGTAGAAGCCTGAGGGACCTGAATTTGATCCCTGGGGACCACTTAGTGGAAACTCCAAAAAGTTCTGACCTCCACAAACGACTGTGGTATTTGAGAATGCACACAGGAACATACATAATAAATAAAGAACTGTAATTTTCTAAACTGTGACAGAAGGGTATGGTGTGGTGGCACATGCCTGTAACACCAACACTGAGAAGAGGCAGAGGGTCTGAGACTGGAGGTAAGACTAGGATGGGCTAAAGAAAGAACTCAGAAATTCACATTGGCTGGTCTTTCGGAGACCTAGGTTTAACTCTGTAATTGCAGTCCCGGGGAACTGAGGCACAGTCTTCTTTCTGTCTTCTGCAAGTAGCAGGCATGCATGTGATGCACACATATGCATTTAAGAACACCCATACAAATAAAAGTAAGTAAAAATTAAAAAAACATGAGGCTGGCCGGGCGGTGGTGGCGCACGCCTTTAATCCCAGCACTCGGGAGGCAGAGCCAGGCGGATCGCTGTGAGTTCGAGGCCAGCCTGGGCTACCAAGTGAGCTCCAGGAAAGGCACAAAGCTACGCAGAGAAACCCTGTCTCGAAAACCAAAAAAAAAAAAAACAAACCATGAGGCTGGAAAGATGGCTCAGCGGTTAAGAGCACTGCTGCTCTTCCAGAGGTCCCAGGTTCAATTCCCAGCACCCACACGGCAGCTCATAGCTGTCTGTAACTCCAGTTCCAGAGGATCCGACAGCCTCACACAGACATACACGCAGGGGAAACACTACTGCACATAAAACAAAAGTAAAGAAACCAGGCAGGCACTGTAGCACACGCCTTTAATCCCAGGCAAAAGGCAATTAGATCTCTAAGTTGGAGGCCACTCTGGTCTATAGAGCGAGTTCCAGAATACCCAGGGCCACACAGAGAAATCATGTCTCAAACAAACTTTAAAAAAAATCAAGAACACTAAAACATAAAGGAGACCCTGGATTATCAATGATCTTATTATACTAGGTGGCATGATAAAGGAAATGTTTCATTTGAAATAGCAGAGCTGGATTCAAGACCTTTGTATTTTTTCCATATAATACAGGAATGGACACATTTCAATTGCGGCCTTCTTGGGATCACAGATGTGGATTGTGATTCAGAGTCTGCAGGACAGTATTTCCCCTCCCTTTCCCTTTTCTTTCTTTCTTTCTCTTTCTTTTTTTTTTTTTTTTTTTTTTTAGCTGAGGATCGAACCCAGGGCCTTGTGCTTGCTAGGCAAACGCTCTATCACTGAGCTAAATCCCCAACCCCGTTCCCTTTTCCTTTTCTAGAACACACCACCCACACTGGGATGTTGTTTTTTTAGATTCATTTCATTTGTTCAATGATTTTGCTTGTATGTATGTACGAATGTACGTACGTATGTATGTATGTATGTATGTATGTATGTATGTATGCCACATGCAGGCCGTGTGCCTCGGGTAAGAAGAGGGTGTTGATCCCTAGCAGGAGAGTTACACCATGTGGGTGCTAGGAACTTAAGCTGGGTCCTCTGCAAGAGCACCAAGTATTCTGAATCACTGGGCCACAAGTGGTATCTAAAGACAGAAGTCAAAGAGATAAAAGAATATCTGTGGTTAGTTTAATAAGTACTACACATCCCACTCCTTTCTCTACTTCATCCTGGCATTAATAACACCCACTCCTACCAAGTCAGGGACACAGGATTTAGATCTTTGCCAGTAGCAGCCTCTTTCTTCTTTCTCTTTTTGGTTTTTTGAGACAGGGTTTCTCTGTGTTGCCCTGACTGTCCTAGAACTCCCTCTGTAGACCAGCCTGGCCTCGAACTCAGAAATCCACCTGCCTCTGCCTCCTGAGTGCCCTATCGCAGTCTCTTAAACCAAGTTCTCAGGCAGGGCAGAGAGGCCTCCATAAGCTCAGCCATGAGGCATCAGATTTTTCCTCCGGGAAGGGTTTACTTTTTATAAACACTCCGCTGTCATCTTTACTCTTTCCTCTCCTGTCTTAGACTCAGGGAAAGGGGGAGCGGGGGATCCGGCTGATCCAGCCACCTCTCCTGCTAGTGCCTATTAATGGTTCTCTTTGCTGTGTGTGGTGGTACACCTGTAATATTCAGGAGGCAGAAACAGGATAAGCAGTGGGTTTTAGGCTAGACTGGGCTACATGAGACAAAAAAGAAAGAGATGGGGGAGGGAGGGAAAGAGGAGAGAAACAAGAGTGTTCTTTACCATTTCTTTGTTCATTTCCTTTTCCTATGTAAAAAGGATCCCAATAAAAACACTTCATGACAACTCCACCTGTCTCTTTTCCTTGATATGGACTATTCTCCCTTCTCCTTTGGCTCCAGAAATATACAATCCTGGTCCTATGCCGATCGTGCCGATCTCTGTTGGCTGCATCCACCTGGTGACTTCAGGCATTGTTCAGGGCTCCATCTGGCTCCTTTCTCTACACTCTAATCACAGCCTCTGAGGTCTACTTCATTTCATGGTTTAACTATTAACTACCATGCAAGACAGCTCTCCAGCACCACCCAGAATTGCTCCTATCTGCGTTTTAGTTTTCCATCTATGACTTGTAAGTAGGTATGTTTCTGGATCTTACTAATGCTAATTAATTACTCTATAACATAAAAATGACACTTGGCCTGAAGGATGAGTTTCCCCCATTAAACTCTCTGTTGATGAGATCACTACCCACCCCTTTCCTCTACCTTCCAAAGACCAAACCAGACAATCAATGTATTTAAATTGTTCAGCAAGTATAGTACACTTATTTTCAAGGCTATAAATTCTTTTCCTTCATGTCACTATGCAAATAGTAGAAGGGGCAGAATTAAGTTTAACAGTTTAACTTTTTGTACTCCCTCGTTCTCACTTGAGCCTTTTCAAGCCATAATACACACAATTTTTTTCCTTTTTAAAAAGCAAGCAAACGCCGGGCGGTGGTGGCGGCGCACGCCTTTAATCCCAGCACTCAGGAGGCAGCGGCAGGCGGATCTCTGTGAATTCGAGGCCAACCTGGGCTACCAAGTGAGTTCCAGGAAAGGCGCAAAGCTACACAGAGAAACCCTGTCTCGAAAAACCAAAAAAAAACCAAAAAAAAAAAAAAAAAAAAAAAAAAAGCAAGCAAACAACAACTTAAAACAAATGCCCTTCTGTAGGCCCTTAACATCAGATCCAAAGGGACTAAACCCTGTGGTCTAGTGTTCCTCCTCTCTGTTACTTTCCACTCTGGGAAGCCTATCCAAGCCCTGTGTCTTCAGTCCATGCCTTCCACATCCTACTGGCCTCTGGTCCAGCTAGATGTTTTCCTTTCGACCCTCTCAAATACATTTACATCTAGTGCATACTCAGCTTCTGTAATTCACTATGGAGGTACACCTGACTCTGAGTACTGGGATTAAAGGCATTTACCACTTCACCTATTCAAACTTTTTTAGGTTTTGAAATAAGGTCTCATTAAGTTATTTGGGCAGACCTTGAACTTGGAAACCCCTTGCCTCAGCCTCGAAAACAGCTGAGAATACAGTCTGTGCCCCCAAGCCCATCTGTATAGACATAAAAGGAAGGACCACTGACTTCAACAAACTCTGACAGCACTCATCACAGGACGGTCCTGGCACTCGTTACTCTGTTGAAGTTTTCCTCAAGAAAACCAGATCAGAATTCTAGGCCTCAGATTCCAAGAGAAATCACCCACGACCAATCTTTACTATTTGTTTTCTATCATAGTTATGGTAAAATGAGTGCCAGGTTTTACTCCAGAAATGGAAAACTTACCTATAAAAAAGTAGGGGGCTAGAAGGCTGGCCCAGCAGAAGAGCACTTGCTGATCTTGTAGAGGACCTGATTTGGTTGCCAGCACCCACATGGCACTTATATCTTGAGCTGCAGGCACCCACATATACATGTATGCAGATAAAGACTTATACACATCAAAATTTTTAAATAAACAACTATCCCTGCTGTGGGATGATCTGTATGCCAAATTACTCTGATTGGTCAATAAATAAAACACTGATTGGCCAGTGGCTAGGCAGGAAGTATAGGCAGGACTACTAACAGGAGAAAAGAACAGGAAGGCGGAGGGAGACACTGCCATCTGCCACCATGACAAGCAGCATGTGAAGACGCCGGTAAGCCACTAGCCACATGGCAAGGTATAGATTTATGGAAATGGATTAATTTAAGCTATAAGAACAGTTAGCAAGAAGCCTGCCACGGCCATACAGTTTGTAAGCAATATAAGTCTCTGTGTTTACTTGGTTGGGTCTGAGCGGCTGTGGGACTGGCGGGTGAAAGAGATTTATCCTGACTCTTGGCAAGGCAGGAAAACAAGCTACATATCCCCCTCTATATACTGGGTATATTAGCATATGTCTGCACCCAGCCTTTGAGCGGCTTGAGAGGATGAGGTCAAGATGCCCTTACATATGTACACACATCCATCCTTATCCTTCAGAACATGAAAAACATTTTATAACATTAAACCTATAGAGAATAGGTAGTCAAGAGGTTTGAAAGGAACAGGCAGTGTGATATGTCCAGGTCTCTCCCTGTCCCTCTGGTAGACTGTTATGGACACACTTGAAGGAAAAGGGGAAAAAAAAAAAATAACAACTAAGGACCTATAGCTAGACAAGTGAGAGGTGACCAGAGACCTGGTGGATGGCAACAGGAAGAGCAGAACAGACACAAAGACTTTTCTCTTTCCTAAAAATTGAATTCTTTTGAGTGTGTGTATGATCGGGAAGTGTGGGTGGGCAGTGCCCAAGGGTGAAGGCCAGAGGACAATTCTGTAGAAAAGGTTCCTCTCCCTCTTCACACTCACATCCTGGGGATCGGGCTCAGATGGAGCAGGAATCTGCTGAGGGCCCCCCCCCCCCCCCCGGTCCTTCAAAATCTTTTCCTTGGGTAGACTAGAATTTAGTGGCCCTAGTAAAGGTAATGGAAGACGGCCAGTGATGAGTGCCCCAGAACAGAGGAAAGCTTCCTGAGTAGTAGCTATGCCATACAAGAGCTAGCCCAAAAAATAATCTGCTCTGCGTGAGGCCATAGCTTCAAGACAGTTTGTCACTTCTAAATGAGTGGTGAGGTTAGGAAGGGGAAGAGGGAGGAGGCAAGAGAGGCTCGAGAACAACTTGGGGTGCTGTGCTTCAGAGGTACCATCACCTTGTTTTTAGAGACAGGGCCTCTCACTGGCCAGAACTTGCTGGATTGGGAGGCCTCCCCAGGACTGGTGTCATAAACTGACTACCCTGTGGCTCTTCTACAGGGATGCTGGCGACCAAACTCAGGTCCTTGTGCTGGTAGAGTAAGTGGTCTCCCAGCTGAGCCTCCCCAGCCCATGCCCCTTCTCTCCTCCATTTCAATTCACTGTCTGCCCTCTAAATCCCAAGAATCATCAGCAGTATAAATTACCATCACTGTCAAAGTTGCCACAGTGGCCTCCTAAACTACTGCATTTTTCTCTTCATAGGTCCACCTAGCTGGGCAGTATGTTGCACGCCTTTAATCCCAGCACTTGGGAAGCAGAGGCAGGCAGATCTATATGAGTTTGAGGTCAGCCTGATCTACAGAACAAGCTCCAGGAAAGCCAAGGCTACACAGAGAACTGTCTCAAAAACCAAACCAAACCAAACAAACAAACAAAAAGGTCTACCTAGTGCAGTATGTTCCAATGTTGGTATTTAAACAGGAATCAACAATACCTACTGAAAATGTAAACTTTGGGGCACTACTTCACACCTACTGAATCACAATCTCTCAAATAGGGCTAGTATAATAATGTGCATTTTTATTAATTGCCAGACAATTTTTATTGCATGCTAAAAAACCGTAAAAGTTAGCTCTATTTAGCTTTCTTCGACAGGGCTTTCAATCTTGTACCAATCTTCCATGTGATATCACAGGTATATTTTCAAGACCAAATGTAAACTCATAAATATGTCCCTATTTAAAAAAAATTCTGGGAATCGACACACTTGTTTAAATAGCTGCTTTTTTTTTTTTAATTAAAGATAAGGCCTCACTAAATAGCCTCTATGCATGATCTCATCTAACGTTCCCAGAACTGAGATAACGAGTATATCCCAACCGCAATGCTCAGCTAAAGAGAAAAGAAACCCCCTATATGCATTTGTGCCTGAGTGTATACATGTGCATTGTTGTACACCTATGTACAGCGGAGGTCAGAGAAGAGTTCTGGATCCCCGGAGCGGGGTTTAACAGGTAGTACGTACAAACAGTTTAATACGAATGTAGGCCTGCCCTAACAGAATCTTTAAAGAAACAACTCCAGGTACAAGTAGTGTTGCATGTTTTTAATACCAGTACATGCAAGGCAGAGGCAGGTTCCAGGCCAGCCTAGGCTACACAGTGAATCCCTGTCTAAAGCCCCCCCTTCTTCCTCCAAAAATCATACAGCCCATAACTCCTAGTTAACCACAAGTCGGACATCAAATTTCAGGTTAGTGTCCTAAGATTTTGATGGAAATGAAGGAAATTAAAGACCTCACCTGTCCCTTACAAAGACCTTCTTGACATAAAAAGGCAGTTATTTTACAAGATGCATAACAAAAACAAACTCACTTCCTAAGGCCACGGTCAGTAAGGACAAATAAAACATCCTCTAAAACAAAGTATGGACCTGTCACGTCTGCCCTGACCTAGCATTAAAAACAATCTAGTAATAGGGCCAAATTGCCCTCACCAGACACAGAGCAATATTATAGACATTACACTTATTTAGGGGAATTATAATTTAATCACAACATTTCTCCCTTCCCTTTTCCTCCCTCCAAATACCCCCACATAAACTCCTTCCTGCTCTTTCAAATTCTTGGCCTCTTTTTTCACTAGTTGTTTATTATGGATATTTTTCAGGTTAATTTCTTTCAATGAATTGGGAACCTATATCATATGCCAGGCACTATGATGGTAATATGCAAGACACACCCAGTCTGCCTAAAGCAAACGTATGTTAAATACACTAAGTGAAGCCAGGCAGGATGGCTTGTGCTATAATCCAAGCATTTGGGAATCTGGGCTACATAGTGAGTCAGTTCCATGCTGGTCTATGCTACAAAGATCTACCTAAAAGCAAAAACAAGGCATGAATAAAAATAACCTCCCAGCACTTGGGAAGCAGAGGCAGGCAGATATCTGAGTTTGAGGCCAGCCTGGTCCATGACAGTCAGGGCTTTTGCACAGAGAAACCCTTTCTTTCTCTGTGTAGTTTTGGTGCCTGTCCTGGATATCACTCTGTAGATCAGGCAGGCCTTGAACTCAGAGATCTTCCTGGCTCTGCCTCCCCGAGTGCTGGGATTAAAGGCATACATCACCTCCGCCCGGCAAGAAATCCTTTCTTGAAAAACCAAAATAAACAACTTGCTTGTTTCCAACAGGTTACTGTAACACATATCTAACTCTCCTACTCTTGGATTCTTGACATAGGTATAGCGGCATGGGTGTCAATACAAGCTTCCTACTCTCGAGGCGCTTGCTATTTAAGTAAGCAGGTGTATCATGCAAAATACTCTGCCAGTGTGGAGCAAAGCAATGACTCTCCCAGGCACAGGAAGGAAAGTGATCCCAGAAAACTGCTTAAGACTTTTCACCTTTGGTGCTATAGTTTGATTTCTTTTCTTTTCTCTCTTTTTTTTTTTCTTCCCCGAGACAGGGTTTCTCTGTGTAGCTTTGGAGCCTGTCCTGGAACTCACTTGGTAGGCCAGGCTAGCCTCGAACTCACAGAGATCCGCCTGCCTCTGCCTCCCGAGTGCTGGGAGTGTGCTGCCGCCACCACCCAACTATAGTTTGGTTTCTAAGGATGAATATCCATCCAGACATTGAATTACTCTTTATACTTGTTCACATATTAGTTAAGTTCTGAAGAAATGACATATAAGATATGGACTAGAGTAGAACACAAGGAATTGGAGAAGAAGCATGAGAATTAAGAGTTTGTAAAAAGGACTGAAAACTAAAAACACATTACTAGGTCTCAGAGACAGCTCAAAGGCAGAGGGAAACAAGAAAGCAGTTTCTCAAAGTGAGTGCTGTCCATGGTCTGCAGAGCCGAATGTCACAAGAGGAGTGATAAAAATGCCCTATTGCACCTACAATCAGAAAAACTGTGATGAGAGGCACAACAATCTGTGTTTCTGATTTCTGTGTAATCATATACAGAATTTTCAGGTTTTTATACTAAGATTAATGAAGGATTAACTCACAGGCTAGAGATAGCTCAGCAGCTAAGAGCACTGGCTGTTCTTCCAATGGACCTAGGTTCAATTCTCAGCACCCACATGATGGCTCACTTCGGTTTCAGGGGATCTGATGCCCCTTTTGGACTGCTCTAGGCACTGCACGCACATAAGGCAAGTAAAACACCCATACACATAAAAGAAAAAAGGGGAAAAAATTTAATTAAAGGCTGGATTAAAGTATTCAAGGTAATAGCATCTAGATGACTTAATACTATTATCTGAGCAAAAAATTCCTCAGAGGAATAAATCAAGATCAGAAACCTCGAGTCCCACAGTGAAGTATCTTAAGTGAAGAGAGTGACAGGAAACTGGAGGGCCTGTCTAATCAGACAGTCCAGCATTTGACTCCTGCTCAGTGAAGAGATGCAAGGGTTCTGCTTAGTGTTTTGTCAGCTTGACACAAGCAGAGTCATTTGGGAAGAGGAGCCTGTAGCAAGTCTGAGGAGGAACATCTTAATTAAATGACTCATGTGAGGGTCCAGCCCCTCTAGGTAATGCCAGCCCAGGGCAGGCGGTCCTGAGTTGCATAAAAAGCAGTGTTCCTCCAGGGCCTCTGCTTTTAGGTTCCTGCTTTAGCTCCTGCCCTGAACTTCTCTTCGGGATAGATTATAAACTATAATCTGAAATGAACCCATTCCTCTCCAAGTGCCTTTTGGTTGTGGAACAAAAACTGAACTAAGACAGCTAGCAGACTTGGATATCCCCTAACAACTGGTAAGGGAGAACCTTGGAGGAACTTAATGACTCCCGCCTTCTTCAGCCGGGATGGTTTTCCTAGCCCAGCTTAAATATCTTTCCCCAAACCAAAAGAATGCCCAAGTATAAACTACCTCTCTATTTCTTGATCCAGGCAGAATAATAATAAAAAAAATAATAATAATTCAAAAAATAAAGTAAGAGCTAGGCATGGTGACACATGCTCATAATTGAGTCAGGAGAATTGCCCTAAGTTCAAGGCCAGCTGAGGCTATACAGCAGCATCTTGTTTCAAAGAAACAAAACTAAACACAAGGACAAGTTGCCAATTCACCTACATGGAGTTTCTTCCACAGAGCAAATGACCCGTTTGGCAGGTTCCTAACGGAAGCCTAAATCTGGAAATGGTACTTGTTCTTGGGATTCCCAGAAACACAACTCTCTCTATTCCTGGAAGGTTAACCTTCATTCAGTGACTGAATCAGAAGGTTTTAGGTTCCCAGTCCTTAGAAGACACACTAGCATGCCTGCCCGTGACCCGTCTCAGGGAAATATCAAATATTTTTCAATCAAAAGGTCAGTAGGTCAAAGCTAACCTGGACACACAAAGAAACCCTCTAGCTAAGGAGTCCCAGAATCAAGAAAACTTTTGAAGGTCAGCAACTTATTACACTGATAGAAATCCATCAATATGAGTTCTTGTCACAAAAGCACACCACCCAAATTTAGCCACATACAATAGATGAGGAAGCATTAGACATTCAAGTGGATGAAGTTCCGGAGTGAGTTGGGTGGCCCAGGGCATTTGGAGCCCCCAATGCTGCAAGCCTGGTGACCTGAGTATGAGACCTGGAACCTTCATAAAGGTGCAAGGAGAAATGGACTCCACGGGCTCTCCGCTGACCTGCACGTGTGCACGGTGGCACATGTGTGCACGGTGGCACATGTGTGCACCCACAGTGATTCAAAGGCATCACTGACAACAGTGAGAAGTTAAAAGTAACTAATTTTGTTGTTGTTTCTGTTGGTTTGGTTTGGTTTGGTTTTTGCTTATGGCTTTGTTTTTGTTTTGATGAGAGTCTCACTGTGTAGCCCTGACTGGTCTGGAACTCCCTTTGTAGACCTGGCTGGCCTTGAACACACCGAGGTTCACCTGAGAAAAAAGTGACTGCTTTATGCATTCACTTCCTCCCAGCATTCGGCAGTTGAGAGTCACCAGCAGAGATCTCACCCGACGGCAGGTCTTCTCTCAGCCTCAGCCTCAGACTAAGCCTCAGACTAAGCAGGACTAAGTCTCTGCACACCTTCCCCTAAAGTCAAGCCTTTTCCCAAGGCTTTGAGGGCAAGCCATGGGAAGCTTCATGATGAAGAGCTACTGCTCTCCATGTATGTGTTCTTTAACAGTCTAGAAGCCACCTGGAGATGGCAGCTTATGACTATAATCTTAGCACTAGAAAGGCAGAGGCTAGCCGGGGACACATACATACTGAAACCTTAACAATTGACAACAAAAAATAAGACCCAGATGCTGTTTCTCCGAAGCTTAAATAACTGGAAGGTTGCAAGCATCCAAGCAGACTCAACTGTTTGTTTGAAACAAACTCTCACACTATTAGCCAGGCTGACCTTGAACTCAGTGATCTTCCTACCTAAGGTTCCCCAGGGCTAGGATAACAACCATAAGCCACCATAATTCTTCACCATTTTAAGACTTCACGATTTTAAGACTTACCTGGACGCGTGTGGTTGAACTCCTGATTCCTAACTGAGACAGAATTTACAATAATGGGGTTGCTACCTACCAAATGATGAGATTTCAGAGAAACTTATTTTATTAGTGTCCAAGAAACTCACTTTTAGAGGCTTAGACTTTCACAAACATTCCCACAACAACCAACAGGTATCAAGCAGTTCCTACACCCTCTGAGATGACTCCAGTGTCAGACATCATGCCTACCATAAACCAAGCATTCTTTATTAACCAGCATTATCAATTACTTCTACCTAAAGCAGCTTAGGGTCCTTTTACAGATGTGAAAGTGAAGGCACAGAAAAGTGAGGGACTTGGCCACAGGTTATAGGCATGGATGCAAAATTAAGATGCAGTTGTAGGAACGTTGGCTTCAGAGCTAACACATATTCTCTCACCCTCCAACACCCACCCCGAGACAGGGTTATCTCTGTGAAGCCCTGACTGTCCTGGAACTCACTCTGCCTCTGCCTCCTGAGGGCTGGGGTGAAAGGTGTGTCCAACCACCACCTGGCTAAATATATCTTTTTTAAGCATGCACTTATTTATTGGGCGTTTCTGTTACATGGATGTGCCACAGCACCCATGAGGTTAGAGGACAACAGGTTATCAGGCTTGGTAGCAGGTGAGCATTTTGGCAGCTCATCCACAGCCCCAGCTCTAGGCTATACTGCCTTTCTGAAGGTCTGGTCAGTTGATTCCACAATCAAGTATTTAGGCATCAAGCACTCTAGATCAAAGCACACATTCACACAAAACCACCCCCAGAACAACGACTTCCTACTCAACTCATGCTCAATATGACATCGAAAGCTTGACTGTACAAGATACCACCTCTGGAACTAATACTAAGCCAAAAACCTAAAACCTAAGGCCTGAAAAGCAAGGTTAAATAAACAGGATCTAGAGAGATAGTTCATCAGTTTAAGAGCTCTGGATGCTCTTGTAGAGGACTTGGGTTCAATTTCCATCACCCACATGGTGGCTCACAACCATCTGAAACTCTAGTCCCAAGGGATACAATGCCCCTTTCTGGCCTCTAAGGGCACAAGGCATGCGTGTCGTGCACAGGAGTATGTTCAGGCTAAACATCCAATAAAGTAAAATTTAAAGAAAGGTAACTTTCCAAATTTTAAATGTAGAAAAATAAGAAAGAAAACAGAAAACAGAACAAACTCTCTTCCTTTTTTGTGGCCGTGGTGGAGAGCAACACTTCTAACATCTACATTTTCTGTCCCTTGTATTAACTACGTCACACATAAGAGGCCCACAGTTTTGAGAAACCAAAACAAAGACTGGAAGTGGAGGCAGACAGGTGGATCCCTATGAATTTGAGACAAGGCAGGGTTATACAGTGAGACCCTGTCACGAACAAACACCAAACAGAACACACCAGAAGCTGGGTATGGTGGTGCACACAAGTGCTCTGGAAGAGGTAAGAAGATCAGGAATTCAGGGGCAGTTTCTACTACATAGAAAGTGCAAAGCTAGTCTGGGATACCAGAGACTGTCTCAAAAACAAACACACAACCCTACATGCAGATCACAAACCTATACCTGGACAAGTCAACAGAACAGATATTCTACAAAGTGAAATCTATGAATTCCCATTCAGAATTTTGAACAACTTAATTTGGGTGCTATCAAAACATCTAAAATTTAGCTGTAGTTCATTTCTTCTCTAGTCCTCACCCTTGACAGGTGTTAGAAATACTCACAGGCAAGCTGGAGGGTCTTGACTGAAGACTCAGGTTCATATCTTCTTGCCCTCCTTTACTGGAGGTCATTGAGGGGGCTGAGGATGCCTGAGACCCAAATGAATCTTGAGAAAGCTCCTATAAGAAAAATAAAAAAGCTGTGAGGGCCTGTCCCACATGGTGATACACCTTTAATCTCAGTGCTTGGCAGGCAGAAGCAGATGGATCCGTAAGTTCCACACACTGTCTCAAAACAATAAGCAACAACAAAAAGAAAGAGAGAGAAACAGACAGACGGACCGGCCGACCACCCCGGCTGGGGCTGGCGAAATGGCTCAGCATCTGCTGCTCCTGTAGAAGACACAGGTTCAGCTTTCAGCATCCACACGAAGGCTCACGACTCACAACCATCTGCAGCTCTATCTAGTTACAGAGGATTCACCACTCTATCCGGGCCTCTGTGGGCATCAGGTACACACAGGGTACACACAGGCAAACATAATAGGCAAAAAACACCCCCCCATACACACACACACACTCAACAAAAACAATTTTAAAAAAAGAGAAAGAGGCAGGCAAGCTTGCTTTGGGTAAAAGAGCTGTGGAGCTTTCTCACCCAGGAGAGCCACGTGTGAGAAATGCTCATGCACATAAATTATCTGACCAAAGACTCAAGCAATGGTTTGTTCTTAAGAATGTCAAGAATAAGCCTGATATGGTAGTCGATGCCTGTAATCCCAGCACTAGGCAGGCTACACCAGAGGGGCAGCAAGTTCAAGGGCAGCCTGGGCTAAAGTGAGGCACTGCCTCAAAAACAAACAAACAAAACACCCTCCAAACAAACTAAAGTCAACAGTGGAACTTGATGGAATTGTCTGTTCACTGCTACCCGAGAGCCATTTCTGGAGGTTGAAGGCAGAAATATAACTAACTGTATTTAGTATCTTGATCAAGCAATTTGGTTTGTTTAAAAAAACAAACAAAAGTAATGCTAGAGCCCCGTCTAAAGCGAGCACTGACAGATGATTTATTTCAATACTGTCACCGTCACAGAAAAATACTTAGGTGCCAGTCATTTTTCCTTATGTGGCTCTAAAAAGAATTATTCTCTAATTCTTAAAATCAAAACTACCCTCAAAAATTAAGAATTTCAGGGCTGGGTATGGTGGTACAAATCTCTAATCCCAGCACTAGTAGTAGAGGTTTCAGACCAGACTTTGTCTAAAACAAACAAAAAATAAAACTCCAAACAGAGAGTTTCAGAATCCAGAATATTCTGGGCAAAAGAACAGAATGGCAGGCAGCGAAAATAAACTGCATATAGTACAGCTAACTCAAGTGATTATTTTGGAAAATGACCAGTCATTTGGGTACTCACGTTCTGATATGCTGGTTGGGGGTAGTGGGAATCAGACCCATAACCATATTTCTTGTCTATAAGATTTTCCATTGCTTTATTTTTTTCACAGAACTACACGTCTTTATGTAGTTCAATCACTCCTGATAGCACATTTACCCAGAATTTAATTGGTTTTTATGCACATGGCCCCAAGCTGTAAGCTGCCTCTGGTCGAGCTCAGGTAGGACAAGAGGTAGAGCAACTCACCTGCGGTGGAGGGAAGCGCTGTTGGGAGTAGGCAGTTTGCTGGGACTGCTGAGGCTGGGGCTGAGGATACGCAGCCTGCTGGGAGAGCGTCGAGGATGCTGGCTGCTGAGGTTGCTGCTGCTGGTAGGGAGACTGTGCCTGTGGTTGTGAGTAGGGGGGCTGGCTCTGGGGGTGCTGTTGTGCAGTGGACTGCTGAGAGGGGTACGGAGTTGGGGACTGCTGATGAGGAGGCTGGGATGGCTGCTGGGAATACGGTGGCTGAGAGGACTGAAGCTGTGGTTGCTGAGTCTGCGGCTGCTGCTGATATGAAGGCTGCGCATGAGGGGTCTGGGATGGTGGTTGCTGGGAGTAAGGTGGCTGCTGCTGCTGGGGATGAGGACTTTGCTGGTTATAGTACGGAGTCTGGCCCTGCTGACCATACCCACTGGGGCCTTGCTGTCCATAAGGTGGAATCTGTAAGAAAGAAAAGAGACTTTAAGGACTGACTCACCTGGATGAAGAAAGGTGAGGAGCAATGCCTGAAGATGGGTATGTAAAGCAGTCACGCCTCATCTCATATAAAGTCCAGGTTTCTTCTACCATCCTCTCTAAACTAAGCCATAAAGAATGGTCAAATTTGCTGGTCAGAGGCGGTGGTGGAGACGGTGGTGGTGGCGGCGGCGGCGACGGCAGTGCACGCCTTTAATCCCAGAACTCAGGAGGTGGATCTCTGTGAGTTCGAGGCCAGCCTGGGCTACAGAATGAGTTCCAGGAGAGGTACAAAGCTGTACAGAGAAACTCTGCCTTGGAAAACTCATAGATAGATAGATAGATAGATAGATAGATAGATAGATAGATAGATAGATAGATAGATAGATAGATAGATAGATAGATAGATAGATAGACAGACAATGATTGATAGATAGATGAGAGAGAGAGAGAGAGAGATAGACAGACGATGATAGATAGATAGATAGATAGATAGATAGATAGATAGATAGATAGATAGATAGATAGATAGATAGATGGATGAAATAAGACCAGACTTGTTTACATATAAGACTGAATTCACTATTTTGAGCCAGGTGTTGGTGGCGCCTTTAATCTCAGCTCTCGAGAGGCAGAGCAGGAAAAATCTCTGTGAGTTTGAGGCCAGCCTGGTCTACAGAGCAAGATCAAGGACAGGCACCAAAACTACACAGGGAAACTGTCTTAAAAAAAACCAAGTAAGTTATTTTCCCTAGTGAGCCTATCGTTTGTATCATGACCTAGGTTGTTTTTATGTTAGGAATTTTATCCTAACCACAATGAAGAAGCACTAGAAGCCTGGTTCAAATAATTGAAGGTCTAGTGTTTAGTAATCAGAATAGTATACAAATCACTAAGCTACATTGGTTCTCTCTTCACTTTAAAAATATTCAGGGGCTATAGTAGTTACTGTGTTTACCTAGCATGCACAAAGTCCCCAATACTACATAAACCAGGCAGGATGAATGGAGGATGCCTCTTCCACCACACTACTGATGACCAAGAGGCAGAACATCAGGAAGTCAAAGGTCATTCTGGCTATTAGAGTTAGAGGCCATGCATGACACTACATTAAGAAAGAACTCCGTGTCATCTCTCAGTTTTCTCATAGAAAGAGCAGGGAGTGATGGCGTTATGCCTTCAGTCCCACCACCTGAGTCAGAGGCAGGCAAAACTGAGTTCAAGGTCAGCCTGGTCTACACAGAGAGACCCTGCCCGTCCCCCAAAAAAAGCAGCAGCAGCTGGGCCGTGGTGGTGCATTTCATCCCAGCACTTGGGAGGCAGAGGCAGGCAGATCTATGAGTTCCTTGCCAGCCTAGTTGGTCTACCCAGTGAGTTCCAGGATAGCCAGGGCCATACAGAGAAACTCTGTCTTGGAAAAAAAGAAGAAAAGGAAGTATATACATTTCATTTTCTGTATTTAAAGACACTCTTTGCTCTAAAGTTTTAGAAATAATTTCAGACTTCATATACTGCCCTTTACCTTTTTGTTACTCGGACATAAACAGCAGAAAATCTGCCAACCCAAAAACAATGAAAAGATGATAAGATATTGGGGTCAACAATATGGCTTAGCAGATAAGACACTTGCCACCAAGCCTGATGACCTGAGTTCAATCCCTGGGACCTATTAGAGCAAGGTGTCCTCTGCTGTGAGACCTGGCATCTTGTCCTCATCCCCAAATAAATAATAGTAATATAATTTTTTAAACGGTGACAGTGCAGGGGCTGGGGGTGGAGCTCGGTAGCAGAGTCCCATCTAGCATGCTTGGGTGGGGCCTTGGGCCTAATTCTCTGCACTGAAAACCAAACCAACCCCCGCCCCAAAACAATGGCATGGTTAATGAGACAGACTGACATGATGAGAGGAAGTCTCATCTGTAACAGCACTGATCCCATCTTTACTGTTCATTATAGTCCCTTTTTTTTCACACTAAGTCTTCTTAAACATTCTCTTTGACTCAGGCAGCTTCTGTTACAGGCCATGAGGAAGGTGAAGGACCACAAGGCAAATGCACAAATAGCTTCTACTGCAGTAACAATGAACAGGTGCTCAGCCATGACCTTTCCACCATCTAGCCTCCCAAGGGAAGACCAGCCAGGTCAAGAAAAAAAAGACAGGTAGATTTGGTTCAAATCCCAAGATATGTTGAGACAGACAGAAAGACAGACAGATATAGGATGTATGTCTATCTTGTCTACGCTATGTCTATCCTGTCCTTATTAGCTAGCATATGTGCATATCAAGAGGAGGTCTGAAAGCCATTCTAATCCTCACACACCCATTGTAGACAGCAAAGAAGGTCAATGTCATCATATACCTGCTGTGCATAAGAGAGGCCGCCCATGGCACTCTGAGCCCGGCCCTGCATGGTCATTGGATACCGCTGTGGAGTCTGGGACCCATATGGCTGCCCTGGGTACCCATGTCCTTGTTGCGGTCCTGAAGGAGGTCCCTGTTGTTGCGAGTATGGGTTAGTCCCACCATACGGCTGAGGTCTCATCTTTCCCATCTGATCCATTGGACTGGATGGCTACAAAAATAAAGAACATTTTCATTAACCTCAAATTTTGATGGCCTCTGGCCGGCATGAACATATAGAGGTCTTTTTAAAGTCCACATGCCACATAAGAAACCAGTTATTATGGAAAGGTAATGGGACAGATCTAGTAACCCTTAAGAAGTCATTCACCTCTTTACGGAACTTAAGATTTTCATAAGTAAAATGATAACGCCATGTCAAAGCTTTTGGAAGCTTCAAAAGCTGAGATACAGAAGCATCCTAGAAAACTGAAAAGGAGGCGGGGGGGGGGGGGGGGTGGGGGGGGGGGGAGAACTGATTCCATAGTCCATTAACGGAAACTTTTTCTTTGCATGTTTGTAATGCTATAGCAAAGTAGTTCAATTTATGCTTTCTTCAAACGAGCAACAAGGCTAAGTAATAGCTGTTGAAAGGACAGTAATGAATTTGGAGCCTTGTTTATTTCAAGTGAAAATCCATTTCATTTAAAACTGAAGAATTTCAAAGTAAAGGACAGAACCTTGTCTCTTCAAGGAACAAGCAATGGGACTAGAGAAACGCTCAGCAGTTAGGGCATTAGGTTTGGTTCCCAGCACTGGGTGGCTCACAACACCTCTAACTCCAGTTCTAGGGGATTCAATGACCTCCTCTTCTGATCTTAGCAGGCCACATGGCAAAACACACATGGCAAAACACACGTGCACAAGCACGCATAAAAAAACATACCCACATAAACACACTGAGACACAAATAAAAAGAAACCTTTAAATAAACAAGTAGCAAGCTATAGGCCGAGTGTGGAGGCACACATCTTTAATCCCAGCCAGACCCAGGATGATCGGGAGTTCAAGGTCATCCTAAGATAAAAAGTGAGTTTGAGACCAGTCTGGGTTAAATGAGACCCGTCTCAAAAAGCCAAAAGGAACAAAGTACAACACTAACATCATAAGCTCCAAAGTTCAAAGCACAGGCATCAATGTACAAATAATGTACAAATACAGCTTTCTAGCTGGGCATGGTGGCTCACACCTATAATCCCAGCACTTAGGAGACTCCAGCTGAGGGGTTGCTGTGCATCTGAGGTGACCCTTAAGGAATTTCAGGCCAACTTGAGCAGGTAATGAGATCCTGTCTCAAGATGATAGATGATAGCTAGATAGATTAGATAGATAGATAGATAGATAGATAGATAGATAGATAGATAGATAGATAGATAGATAGATAGATAAAGATACACAGACAGATACTTGAAAATTCATGTGACTTTCCAGTCCTTTATGGTTCTACAGATTCAATCAGCTCATTCACTTTCTGATCCTACTGGAGCTACAAAAGACAGTCCGAACATACTTTCCTCTACCAAAGATACCTCTCTGTATCTACTGGTGAGAAGAGGAGGTAAAAATTCTAAATATCTCTCAAATACACTCAGTTGCAGGATAGTTTCAGAGCCTAATACAAAACTTGAAACAGAATCTTAAATTGGGAGTAGGGAGTAAATAAAAGTAGTCTAGGTATAGATGTCATTAACTCTTAAATGAAGGAGCTCAGTAAGTCAGTAGCACACATCAAGATCACCTGGAGAGCTTGTTAAACCACAGACCACTGGCATCCATCTGTGATTCAGCAGGTTCAAATAGGGCCCAGGATATGCATATTTGTAACAAGTTCCCTGGGGATCATACTTCTGGGGACATAGTGGCTCTAGGTTCAACTCCCAGTTTTGGGGAGGATGGGGGCTAAATGAGGGTGGCTGGAGGTGGTCTAGATCATCCCTAGGGTTCTTTCTAGTTCTATTATTCAATAAATACTAGATTACTTAAAAACGTAAGATGTGCTCCATTTAAACGGTTGCTCGCCTCTTCCTTCTTCCATCCCTCTCCCCTCTTGTGTTTTTATACAAGAAGTAGAGCTATTGGGGAGGAATATCCAACTGTCAACAACAACAACAACAACAACAACAACAACAACACCAGAAGCTAGTGGAGGGGGTATGGTGGTCACACCTGTAACCCCAGCTGCTCAGAAGATGAGGCAGGATCGTCACAGATTCAAAGCTAGCTTGGTCTACATATAGCAAGTCCTAGGCCAGCCACGGCTACGTAGATGGTAGCTTTGTTTGTTTGTTTGTTTGTTTTCAAAGAGAAACAAAATGAAGCAGAAGCAAAGTTCTTTCAGGCTATGCATAAATTTCAACTAAAAAGGTAACCATGGAGGTGGGAGTACTTCCTTCCCAAACTAGAGAATCACAGAAAAACTGTGTCCCAAATCACTACCCTTCAGTGTCATTCCAGGGCTATTTCCAACAATCCTAACTTCTATATCAGAGGCCCCAATAATGCTCCCAATCAGAATTCTGGCACCTACATGCGTTATTTTGGGACTATTTAGGACATTCAAGTTTAACAAAATTTGGGCTAGTGAGAAATACCAAAATTTTCCCCAATACTGTTGGCAATGGTGCAAGACTCTGTGTGTGTGTGTGTGTGTGTGTGTGTGTGTGTGTGTGTGTGTGTGTGTGTTGGGGGGGGGGTTTAAATGACACACATCACACCTCACCTCATCCCAGGCTACAGGGACTGTCTGAGGCCCTCAACCGAAGACAACAGAATTTTCTACACGGAGAGACCAGCATGCCCTGGCTATCTTTCAGCCTAGGCCTGTCCAGAACACCAGAACAATTACCATGGTGTTGCTGTGGCTCTTCTACAGCAATCAATGGCTGCAGAATAGAATTTTTCATGAAGCTTCATAAATGACCAGGCCTCAAGGTTCCAATTTTGTTGATGTGGGAGGCCTTAAGCTCCTCACCACTTTAGATCCATGAATGATTCTGATACATGATTAGCTGGGAACATTATTTATTCAGTAAAATGGAATGACTGTGATGTGTTACTATTACACACTTAAAATATGAAACGTAACTGGGGAACTGAATTATTTGCTTTTTTCCTCCTTAGACAGATTTTGCTGCATGTAGACCAGGCTAACCTCAAACTTGGCAATCTCCCTGCTTAGCCTCAAAGTACTGGGATTAAAGGTGTGGACTGCCACTTTTTATTTTTATTGTTTTTTGTTGTTTTTTTGAGACAATGTTTCTCTGTGTAGCTCTGACTGTTCTGGAACATTTGTAGAACCAAGCTGGCCCCAAACTCAGAGATTTACCTGCTTCCGCCTCCTGAGTGCACCACTGCCTGGCTATTTTTACTATTTGTATACTTTAGTTTTGCAGTCCTAGGGATTGAACACAAGGCCTGATACATGCTAGATAGACATTCTACCGGATAAATATTCTACCACTGGTCCCTTATTTTACTTTTTATTGGAAGAGGGTCTTACTAAGTTGCCCAGGATAACTATGAACTTTAAAAAATAGATTTATGGCCGGGCGGTGGTGGCGCACGCCTTTAATCCCAGCACTCGGGAGGCAGAGCCAGGCGGATCTCTGTGAGTTCTCTGTGAGTTCGAGGCCAGCCTGGACTACCAAGTGAGTTCCAGGAAAAGGCACAAAGCTACACAGAGAAACCCTGTCTCGAAAAACCAAAAAAAAAAAAAAAAGATTTATGTATTTTGTGTGTATGAGTGTTTGCCTAACTATATCCATCTATGCACCATGTGTGTGTCTGACATCCAGTGAGTCCAAAAGAGGATGCCGGAATTCCCTAGAACTGTACAGTTGGGAGCCACAATGTGGGTGCTGAGAATCAAACTCCAGTCTTCTGTAAGAACAAGTGCTCTTAACAGCTGAGTCCTAAATTAAAGGCTTGTGCTGCTAAGCTTGGCATTTTACTTATATTAGTTAATTTATTATTTGTTAATTACTTCTTTTAAGTCAGGATCTCAAGTAGCATAGGATGGCCTCAAACAAGCTATATAGCAAAAGATGACCATGAACTGCTGATTTTCCTAACTCCATCCAGCTCCCCCAAGTGCTGGGATTAAAGGCATGTGCCACCATATCCAGGGTATGTGGTGCCTGGGATCAAATCCAGTGCAAAATTTACATTAGACAAGTACTCTACCAACTAAGCTATCCATATAATCACATATGACTAGTGGCTACCCTACTACAATGTAGTTTGAGGGTAATGTTTCTAAATAATTTACCACTTCCTACTAAATATGGCTCCAAACTTCCTACTGAACCCCACACAATATTAACATATAGAAAAAGTAAAGAGTGTAGTAATTTGATAGACTTGGGGCTCAAATTCTCAATGTCTGGCCTTGAACGCTTTAGTTTATGACCTAAAATGCACATAATGAACAATTCCCCACAGCCTGGTGTGGGGTACTCATGGTCACGCCTATAATCTCAGCACCTGGGAAGCTGAAGCAGGAGGATCATCATGAGTTCTGTGCAAACCAAAATTACAAAGTAATCTCTAGGCCAGACTGGGCTACAGAATGAGGAACCCCTGCCCCCCAAAAAAGCTTCCCACAGTGCTTATATTTAAATGCCCAATAAATGATAGCTATTATCAACAATGACAAACTGCCACCCCATGCTATAAATTCCAAGCTCTGTTCTGGTTCTTGATTCTGCTGTCTTATCCACAATGGCTTCCTCTCACCCCAGTGCCAGCAACAGAACTTAAGGCCTTGTGTGTACTCTCCGCTGTCCCTCCCTCCAGCCCTACCCTGGCTTCTAGCAGTTCAGCTCAGCCTCCAACATACAACACGGTGTCACTTTCAGCTCACTCTGCACTTCTCACACTTCCTTCTAAACGACCCAATGTAAATTTCGTAACGCATTATAAGGCTTAATAACAGTGACAACTCCAATAAACAGGCTGTATTTCTGAAGTCCACGTTAGTTTTGTCTTGTTTTGAAATGGCAGGGAATCTCACTGTTGCCAAAATTGCACTTGAATTCCTGGGTTCAAGACTCTAGAATGGGGGTGTGGGGAGAGGAAGGGGGGGGAAATGCGGTCAGGATGTAAAATAAATAACTCACTCCAGGATGGCTGGGATTACAGTATATACTTTGGCTAAGTTCTGGGACACAAGAGTTCAGGCATTTTATTTACAAAGTCTTCTCGATGCCCCAAGTACAACTGCAATGATGTGTACTCCAGAGAGAAAGCACAGTTCAAACTATCCAGCCAGAAGCTGAAAGACATCTTCAACCCCAAAACAGATTGTAACTTTGGGGGCAGTCCAAGAATTGCTTCTCAAAATCAAACTGACATTATTTTATTTGGTCATCACTCGTTCCCCTCATCAAAGGCTTATCATGGTCAACAGACTATGCAGCTTATTTGGCAAATGAAAATATATTCAGCTCAAACAACCAGACCACCCTGGTCTCATGTCAAAGTTAAATATCTGCTCATATCAAAAGAGAATTTAATTTACACTTCTGAGATTTAAAAATATTGTCAAAGATATATGGTTTGTAGTTATGGAAAAAAAGGCACCATCAATCTCTTAAAGTAGAGAATAACATTAAATCTTCATTGATCAGTCTTATTGAAACAGAACATTTTCTACTACATGTAAAGTAGAACCGCCAATCTCCGTAGTCAGCAGCCACAAAGGAGGAGATGGGAACACCAAATCAGAGCTGCAAAAGAGCCAGAGATTCCACTCTGGAAAAGACAGAGAGGAAACCCTTTCAATGGGAAACCACAGGAGTAGATTACTGTGATTACACTTCAAAAGCAAAGACTCTGCCACAGAGACACATAATTGAGAGGAAAATGCTGGCCCTTGATCAGGGAAGTCAGGCCCCCCGCTACATACTCTCCGGCATTCATAAAAAATAAAAATGAAAAGGGGGAAGGAGCCACAAGAAAACACACTCCCTCTACCACTTAGCTCCTTCCAGATCACTGGCCAAGTTATAAAGTGCCCGACAAATCAAAGAACGCAGTTCAGGGGCTTCAAAGGCAAGATGCTTAGCAGGCTTATCTGTCTGAATATGTTCAGTACAAACAGCTTGCAGACTAGCCACTTGCAGAGCTCCCCTGCTCCCAGCAAATGGAATTACATACAAGCACCTCCAGACCAGGTGGCTGCCGGGATCCCTCACAAGTTCTCAATGTACCAAGGAAAGCCAGTGACCCTGTGAACTGTTGAATGTAACAAACTGAGTTTTAAGGTTCATCGGGGTTAAGAGTCAGAGAATCAAAAGTAACCAATTTCAGGACACTCAAAAGATTAAACATAGTTGCAAATCTCTATCTGACCATGAGCCACCGAGGAGACAAGACCAAGCACTAACACTTCCAAACACCAAGAGATAACATTCCCCATATCATGTGGTAATGGCACCAGAAAAAAGAAACTGTAATTTTGAAATACAAGTCTGAGAAGGACTCGGAGTCCCAAGCCAAAGGTGCACAGAGGAAGTGATCAGAAGTAGAGGTAAGGGTCAACTTTAACGCCCAGCAGTGCCAAAGACTGAAAAGAATAAAATGGAAAGGTTGGGTCAGGGACTGCCAAGAGCATCCATCGTCAGAAAGAAGTCCTGAGCAATACACACTTGTACTTTCACTCTGGATGCCAACTAGTCGGTGCCAGGATAAACCTAGAGCCATACCCTTGGATTTGGGACCTCCAAGTATTATTTCTTACTTCTTGTGCTTTCAATTTATTCCTAGCCAGATTTGTTTATGAGTTTTAATAATAACAATAAAAAATGCATCCCTGGCTCTTTAACCGAAAGAACCCCCTAATTGATTCCCACAGTAATTAACCTGCATTTTACCTCAGAGAGCGGTAGTTAAGGAAGTCGGCACTGCTATTTATAACTCATCTCAAATTGAGGGCAGACTGCCTAAAATCTAACACATCCCAGCTGTACTCCTGTTTGAACTGGGGCCAAGGGAATTTTTTAAAGCAATCTTGGCACCGAATGAATGACACCAACAGTAGGAGAGCGCGAGTGGTTGTGTTGTGGTGACGTAGCACTGGAGGGGGGGGGCAGTGTACTGTGATCCCTCCCGTGCGTGCCTGCTGCCTGAGTCCCAGTACAGTAAGCTGGGAACCGCCCACTGAGAGCCAAACACAGGAAAAGCCTTTTCCTGTGGACCGCCTCGAAGTGAGAAACACATGGCTAATCTGCATAAACTCGAAGCCACACCGCCCCTGCCAGGAAGGTTAGTGCTCGTAATCTCTGGCCATGGAGCTGGCTGCCTGGGAAGACTTGGACTGGCGCCTGATAACCCAGAAAGAGCCGAGAGAACAGATGGGTAAGGACCCCAGCAGAATACAGCCCCGGGTCACGTGACTCGCCACATGGCCCCGCCAGCACAAACTATTGTCTGGCTGCAGAGCTCCTATACAAAGGCACCAGGCCTCCACTTCCTGTGATTCTAGGGACTGGCAGCAGCTGTTGATCAGTTCCCAGAGCGGACCCTCCTCTGTTAAGGAGCACTCCAGGCAGAGATAAGTACAAAAGTTAAGGCCTCTCCCAACCGGCAAACTTTCCCTTTCCCAGCCGGCTCCACAGACAGAATTCTTAGGAGACTTCCCCTGCAGGAACAGCCTTGTTCCCTAGTACATAAATGGACCAGCAGAAATCACTCCCATTCTCCCTTTTTTCTATCACTACAGACTATCCTTGCCCTCCCTCCCTCCCACCCCAACCGCCACCTGTACACCATGGCCTTGAAGACATCAGATTCCTAACCAAATCCAAGAGCAAGTACTATGAAACCAGCTCAGACGTTTCTATCCCGAGACCCTGCCTCCTAAAAAGAGACTCTACAGGGTTAGGAGACAGGATGTTACTTTGTTCTTTTGAGATGGGGTCTTGCTATCTTGTCCAGGCTGGTTTGTAACTCTTGGGATCAAATGATCATGAGCAGTGCTGGGACGACAGGCAGCTATGTCATACCCAGCCCCCTGTTTTACTTTTAAACAGGGCAACATGACGACATGAGAGGACAACAACCAACTCCTAACCTCCTATTTGGCCTTACCAGAGCGACCTCATCCATGGAGAAATGGAAATTAGATTAGGTGGGAAAACGACAATCTTATCACATACATTAACATTTATCCAGAGTCAACCCCACCTGGCCTACGAGTCTCATTATCTATCATCTTACAAAAGATAAAAAAGACGACAGTTCATTCAAGTTCTGAACAAACTGGTCACCTGCCCCTCTCTGTGGGTGGTGCAACCTCCATTCCCAAGTCAGTTTTGTTGCCTTAAACTCTTTCCAACTTCCCCTGTGTTTACAAGGGGAGTACAAGACTGTATTTCCAACACATCAGGGCTGGGGCCAGACCTAAGGTCCTTCCGAACCCACACCACCTCATAATGATACAAAACAAGCGAGGCATGGCCTGACACATTGCTACAACCTCTGCACTTAGGACAAGGACGGCCTGGGTTATATGCATTCAGTTTAGGGGGAGGGGGAAAGCTAGATTGTGACTCAAAATAAAAAAGGTATTTGGACTATGGATCTCTATCCAAACCAAAGGAGCATAGAAAACTTAGCAAGGTTTAGAAAAGGAGACAGAAAGAGAGTCACTAAACCATCCAATAAAACTAACCGAGTATGAGAGCCAATTAATAACCACTTCACAGCTGCCCACCCAAAAGAAGCATGCCAGAAAAACCACAGCCGGGTGGCTGGTGTTCTTTCCTTCTTCACTGGCACCAGAAAGAGAGCAGCTAGAGCACCAAACTTGAGAGCAGCCCTTCATCAGCCACTTCTGACGGCGAGGAAAGAAAGCTCGTGCTACAATGAAGACTGCTTTTCGTAAGACTGGACTTGCATCCCAATGTTCCTACTTCCAACTATAGAATCTCTAAGGAAAACAATCAACTTCTTCAGAGAAATACTCCTCTTGCTACGGGGGTGTGATAGTGAATGTCTTTTATCTCAGCAGAGGGAAGCTGATCTCTCTGTGAGTTCAAGGCCAATCTGATCTACACAGCAAGTTCTAGGACAGCCAGAGCTACATGATAGAGAAAACTCATCTCAAAAACAAAACAAAACCCTACAAAAGGAAAATATTCTTCTTCAGATGTTACTTAAAACCAGGGCCATGTAAAACAGGGTAAGGCCTCAGGAGGGCAAGCAGAAACAAAAGGTCATCTGATAAATCAGGAGCCCCTTTACAACTGTCAAGGAGAAGACAACAGTACAAGTTCCTGAGAATAGTCAGAGGTAGAACAGGTGGGCTCGAATACCAGTTTTCATAACAGCTTCATGGGAAGACAAGCGAAAGTGAATCAATTTTAACTCATTATGGTACTCAAGCCAAAACTACTACCCCCAGGATTCTGGATCAGTGGCAAGAGGGCAGGGTCAGGAATCTAGTCTCAGGGGAAGTCTTACTTCTCTTACTCTTTGTACCCTTAACTAGTACAGACTCTAGGAAGCTACAACTGTATGCAAGGTTGCCTACTTTAAGGAAAAGGTCTTCAGATATTGCTTAAAATGCAAGACTATAAAAGAATAAAGACCCCCAAGAAGACAAACATGCTCTGAGACTCTGTATGGACATTGTGGGCCACTGGATTAAGAGCTCTGCCCATGTTCCTAATTTCTTTGACCCTTAGTTTCCTCATCAAGAAAATAGAAGTAACTAGGCATAGAGGAAGTAGGCAGATCTCTGTGAGCTTGAGGCCAGTCTGATCTACACAGTGAGTGAGACCCTGTCTCTCTGTCTCTGTCTCTCATACACACACACACATACAGGAGGGAGGGAGGGAGGGAGGGGGAGAGAGAGAGAGAGAGAGAGAGAGAGAGAGCGCACATACACAGATGAGAGGGACGAAGGGAGAAGAGAATAGAAAATAGAGAATAGCCAGGCATGTGGTGTTTCATTCACAATTGCCATTTCATCACTCAAGAGACTAAACAAGAGGATTGCAGTTTGATGCCAGCCTTGGCTACATCTTTAAATTAAAAGAAGGGGGGGGGGAGGAAGGAAGAAAGAAATCAAAACAGGACTAGGGAGCTGGCTCAGTGGGTCAAGTGCTCGCTACACAAGCATGAAGACTGAGTTCAGCTCCCAGCTCCCCTGAAAAAGCCAAGCACAGGAGTGAGTGTCTATAACCTCAATGCTGGGGAAGCAAAGACAGATGGATCTAGGCCAGCCAGTCTAGTCAAAATAGGAAGCTCCAGGTTCAGTGAAAGATACTATCCAAAAATATGATGGAGAGCCGGGCAGTGGTGGCGCACACCTTTAATCCCAGCACTCAGGAGGCAGAGCTAGGTGGATCTCGGTGAGTTCGAGGCCAGCCTGGGCTACATGAGCAAGATCCCGACAGACACCAAAACTACAGAGAAACCCTGCCTTGAAAAGACAAAAAGATGGCGAGTGACAGGGAAGGCCCCCCACAGACATGCATAAGCAGGAGTATGTACACACGTCACACAGTGAGCTGGGGGGTGTGGCTCAGTGCTGGGCTAGCATGAGGACCTGGACTTGATTCCTAACATTGAAAACACCACAACCAGCAAACAGGTATTTCTTGGCTATAAGTCAGCCCAGAATAACTGAGACAAGAGAGAATAACAATAATCATAATGGTCCCTCCCTATCTGAAACTGCACACAATATCACACACACATACACACATTTCCAATACACTCATGGATATGAAGAAATTTGATTTTTTTTGGCTTTTCTTTCTGTAGTCTTTCCTGTCCTAGAACTAGCTCTGTAAAACAGGCCTTGAAGTCAGAGATCCTCCTGCCTCTGCCTCCCGAGTGGAATTACCGGCATGTGCCACCGCCACCCAGCAAGAAACTTATTTCTATATTACACCCAGCAAGTGGTTTACAACAATAATAAACCATTTACAACAATACATTATAAGTTAAGGGAATGTCTCTTTCTCAAAACGTGGAGTTTTCCATTTCATATTTTCAGATAGGAGTTGACTGTTGGTACCTAAAACTTGAGAAAGAAAAACCAGACAAGGGGAACGACTAGGGCCAGAGAAGTGACTTGGTGACTAAGAGCACCGGGTTCAATCCCCAGCATCCACAGGCAGCTCACAGCATCCTCAGGGTTTGAGGGAAGAAGTGAATCAAGGGAAGTACACCTTCCATCCAAATGAACATGGTCCAGTCTAGGAGACTATTCACTCATCCAGCAACTCACTTCTCCCAGACAGGGATCATCTATTTACATTAAACAACTCTTCAAGGCTGGAGATGTAGCGCTAACCACAGAAACCTGAGGGTTCAAGCTCCAGCAAGGCCTGACATAGGATGAGGAGGGATGGTGACATGCCTGCAATCCCAGCACCCAGGGAAGGCTGGAGAGAGGAGGAGCTGTAGTTCAAATTATCTTAAGCTACAGAGTTGAGGCCAGCCTGGTCCACATTAACACCGTCTCAACACCAGCAAACAAATGCAGCTCCTAAACAGACAAACTCTTCAGTGTGGCCTTTTCCTGTGAACCATTTAAAAAATGAGAATCCTGAACCTTTCTACAAAGAGTCTCTAATTGTTTTCTTCCACCATACCATTGCCACACAAGATGGGAGGTGTCTTTGCTTACCCTTACTTACTTATGTGTGTGCCTAGACAGCCTGTGTGTATGATCCAGTGTCCTGTCTGTCATCTAGCGCCCTTAGCTATCTTCAGCCTGCTCAGTCTCAAATTTCCAGCAGCAAAGCTTAGAAACCAGAAGAATTGCTGGGCAGTGGTGGGACAAGCCTTTAATCCCAGCACTCAGGAGGCAGAGATCCGCCTGCTTCTGCCTCCCTTGTGCTGGGATTAAAGGCACACTCCACCACCACCCAGCCTAAGTGTTTTTAATTAAATGTATGGAAAGCATTTTCTGGGTTGTCCCAGACTCTTTATAATGCTACTGACATTTATGACCTGGGGAGCAAAGTGCCAAATGCCCTACAGTGCAGCTCCACACAGAGAAAGAAGGTCCTCACCCACCACAGCAGAGGAATTTGCAACTCTGGAACTTAACCCTTGAGCAACCAAGAAAACACAAGTCAGGCTGACCAGTACTGACCCTAACAGTTAAATAGTACAAAGACATCTGCTAGCCGAGGAGAACAAAGCATTTTATTTTAAGCAATAGTTGGTGGCTCATGTATAAGGCAAGAGGACTGCTCTAGTTTGAGACCAGCCAGTGTAAAATCTAATCTCAAACAAAACACAACACACACACACACACACACAGTTGTAAGATAATCTACCAAGCGGGGTGGTGGCAGCGCACATCTTTAATCCCAGCACTCGGGAAGCAGAGGCAGGCGGATCTCTGTGAGTTCGAGGCCAGCCTGGGCTACAGAGTGAGTTCCAGGACAGCCAGGGCTACACAGAGAAACCCTGTCTCGAAAAACCAAAACAAACCAAAAAAAGTAGTTTAAAAAAAAAAAAGGTACAGTCTCTGTCACTCACACAAAGTGACATGACAACACCAAAACAAGGCACTTGCACAGGTGATGTGACCTGAGAGGAAAGGTGGGGACTTCCTCCCACTGCCGTCCTCTAGTGCATCCGACTAGGGAAGGAGGGACACTGGTGTGGGTGAGCCCACAAGCCTGGCGGGGTTCTTCTGCCATTCTTCCGTGTCGTCTTACCTCTGTGTGACACTGCACAAAAGGAATGCAGGGAAGGCCATGGAACCTGACATGGCTGCTTCACCTGGAGAGAACAAGGCACTGCCCAGCTCTTCAGATTAGTTTGAAATGTTCCTCCAGATCCAGTATCTGGTCTGCAGACAGTATTCAAAACCAACTAAACAAGTGAAGACAGAACCTACTCCTTTCTCTTGTAAAGGCACAGGTTGCACACACACACACACACACACACACACACGTAATAAAATTAAAGATACTAAATCTAAGCGCACAGTGTTTTCTCTTGGCAAAGTTTTTCCTCCTATACTAAAAAGGGTGTGTATCTGCAGCACACCACCAAAGAGTGGAACTACATTTACACACAGACGTGTAAATCAAGTGTTACACTACCCTTTGACAAAAGCAGCAGCAATACCACTCGGCTTGTTTCACTAATTTCTGGAAGTATCTTGGGCTACTCCCCTAAAGTGCCAATTTTTCAGCGAGACCCACCCCGAGTCTGCTGACCCCACAACAGACACAATAACAGAAGTTAAAGAAGGGCTAACCTTAGGATGTCAGCCTTAGTCCAAGTGCACTCAAATCCTAGGAGTTAAGGTCAGCAATCTGCAGACTGGTAAATCATATAGTCTAGCAAATTCTCCACTTCCTTTCAAAGCTTCCAAAGTACATTGTTAACAGACTCTTCAGCCACCGGTCAAAAGAGCATGTGCACAGAACTCTATTTCAAGATTCTCACCAAAAAGACGAAAAGTTACCAGCTGTCTTTTTAGAGGTACATTGTCTGTTTCCTTTGCCCTCTGGCCAGTTGATCATGTTGAGATGGATACTTGGTGTACTAAACCACCAGGAAAATCTAGTCAGCATCTTACCCTCTTCTATCTCCTTCTTCTCTGTCTTCGTCCTAGTCCCCTTTGGCTCACACTCTCATCAGAGAGTGTCTTATTTCCCGGCACTAAGAATGTCCTTTACTCTATGTGTCTGGGTAGGTGAGCCCAACTACTTCAATCTTGCTTTATTTTAACCCCACACTCACCATGACCCCACTGTTGTAGCCTGAGGCTTTCTGTTGAGCTTTAGAACACAAGGACTGAACTCAGAGAGTGAAAGGAAAACAGCAATGTCACCCACGAAGCTGTCCTGTGCCAACTGAGCCCCAAGAGTAAGGAAGGCCAAGGGTGTCCTCTAGCCCAAAGGGAATGAAATGGGAAAGTACTAACCATCTGGGCACTTCTGCTTAATAGTTAGACAAAGGTAGCTCCTGTCTTTAATTATCCAGGCCTTTAGAACAGAGGTTAAGTGGTAAGACATTAGGGTCTTCTCAGAAATGTCTTGGAAAATGGTGCTAACTGCAACTCTAAGCCTTGGACCAGCTCTAGCATGAGAAAGTTACTGGAGCATCCATGTGCTTTATATTCTACTAAGTAAGATACCAAATGAGGGAATGAAAGGAAGTGGATTAAAAGTATTCCTCGTATATACAAATGTCAATTCACAGGTCCAACTATCAGCCTTCTGGAAACCACTGACCTGTCCTAGTTGGGTTTTAATGATACATTTCTCAGGCAGCAAGGAAAGGTGGTCTGTTTCTAAAGGAAAGGACATACACATTCTACTTGAGATCTGTGAATTAGAACACTGGTTCTATTAATGTTTACTAACTGACCATTTCTGCTATTTTCATTATATTGCCAAGGACAATCTTGAATAATAAGAATTCTTTATACAAATGGAGACAGGTCTCTTGAATAACATAACTTACACAACTAGACGAGTCTCAGCTCAAAGATACACTCAGACAGGGCTCACCCACTTCAGTGATGGGATAACTTGCTGGGTTCTACTTTGCTAGAACTTCAAAAGGGACACAAGGGGAAAAAAGAAAAAAACAACTTAGGCTGGTCACTAGAGAGCTGGACATGAGGAGAGAGGGGAGTTACTGAGGAAGATCACCACACTCCTCTTCTCAGATCAGGTAGCCATCACAGGCAGAAGAACATAACATGTATTTAATTAGTGTTGAAATACTGGTCCTTTTTTTTTGAGACAGGATCTCACATAGCTGAGGCTGGATTTGAACTCCTGATCCTCTTGCCTCCATCTCCCAAGTGCTGGGATTAGGTATGTCATATTTGGAGACTGTCAGACAGACATATCCAGAAATAGTCTTCTCTACCTTCCTCCAACTCCCATGACCACAGACACAGATTACTGCCATGTCACCTCATTGTAGAACTAGGAAAAGGAAAAGAAAAAGAACTAGGAAAAGGAAAACCAGCAAGAGTCCAGTCTTAAACAGAAACTGAACAGGCGGTGGTGGTACGACCTTTAATCCCAGCACTCAGGAGGCAGAGGCAGGCAGATCTCAGTGAGTTCAAGGCTAGCCTGGTCTAAAAGTGAGTACCAGGACAGCCAGGACTGCTACACAGAGAAACCCTGTCTCTAAAAACATAAACAAACAAACAAACAGAAACTGGGTGCCATCCCATTCGAGTTCATCATCATCTGTTTTCTACATGGACTAAATGTCTGGCTATCCCTGAAGTGCCTATGCTGGAGTCCTCAGCCCTAATGGAACGGTTTTAGAATGTGGGGCCTTGGGTAGTAACTGGGTTTAGCTTGGATCACAATGGTAGGTCCCCATACAGAGATCAGGACTCTTTAACGACATGTGAGGCACTAGTTAGAGGATGCTAAAACCACAAGCAAGGTTCAAGGCCAGCCTGGTCTACAGAATGAGTTCCAGAACAGCCAGGGCTACACAGAGAAACCCTATCTGGAAAAACCAGAAAAGACCACAAGCAAGAGACTTCACCTAGATTCAAATCTGCTGACAACTTAACCTGGCACTTCTACACTCTAGAACTGACCTGTTGCTTAAGCCTCACAATCCACAAAGTTTTGTTATTTAGTAGCCCATGAGGCTAACACAACTTCAATCACTTTGACAGCCTTTTCTCTATCCAGTAACGCTTTGATCACAGAAGACAGATGTATCTGAAACATCCATCTACAGTATAATTAGAAGCACCTCAGGCAATTCGGATATGCCCTGAAGAATAGTTAAGTGTAAATGCACAATGCAATCCTTTTCAAATTCGAGTGTCCATTAGGACAATCTAAGAACCTGTTACAGTATACTGTGGGGTTCGGGATTTGGGGTTTCAATTTCTAAACAAGGCCACACAGGTAGACTCTTTTTTTGTTGTTTGTTTGTTTTTGGTTTTTGGTTTTTTTCGAGACAAGGTTTCTTTGTGTAGCTTTGCGCCTTTCCTGGAACTCACTTGGTAGACCAGGCTGGCCTCGAACTCACAGAGATCCACCTGCCTCTTCTCCCGAGTGCTGGGATTAAAGGCTTGTGCCACCACGCCCGGCTCCACCTAGGTTAAAATTTGGGTTTTTCAGGAATTTATGGTGACATGTCCCTCAGGAGGCTATAAAATAACAAGACCCTGCCTCAAAAAGAAAGAAGAAAGAAAGAAAGAAAGAAAGAAAGAAAGAAAGAAAGGAAGGAAGGAAGGAAGGAAGGAAGGAAGGAAGGAAGGAAGGAAGGAAGGAAGGAAGGAAGGAAGGAAGGAAGGAAGGAAGGAAGGAAGAAAGAAAGAAAGAAAGACAGGCTGCAGCAAGATGCTTCATAGAGTTAAGTACTGGCCATGCAGGCCTGACAACCAGTCAAACGGAAAGAAGGGCATCAGATCACAAGGTTGTTCTCTCACCTCCGTGTGCACAATGTCACACATCTGCACCTACACACGGTACATACATAGTAAAAAGATGTTTCAAGGAATAGTTGCTCATTTGTTTGTTTGGTTGGTTTTTCAAGGCAGGGTCTCTCTGTGTATGTAGCCCTGGCTATCCCAGAACAAACTCATTCTATAGACCAGACTGGCTTTGAACTCACAGAGATCCGCCTGGCTCTGCCTCCTGAGTGCTGGGATCAAAGGTGTGTACCACTATTGCTGACAGTGATGGCCCACGCCTTTAATCCCAGCACTGGGGAGGCAGAGGCAGGCGGATCTCTGTGAGTTTGAGGCCAGCCTGGACTACAGAGTGAGATCCAGGACAGGCACCAAAACTGCACAGAGAAACCCTGTCTCTGAAAAACAAGAACAAAAAAAGGTATGCACCACCAACTTTTTTAAAAAATGTCCATAACCTAGTAGTACTTTCACTCAGCTTTAACATGGATTCCAACCTACAAAGTAGGGTTTTTTTTCATCATGTAGTTTAGAATAGAGTAAGAGAAATAGCTGATGTAAAGCCACACAGCCTAAAGAAAATTTAAAACTGGACTTAGAGCCGACTCTCCTGTGAAACTGTACATGGCACTTAACCGTGAGTGTTCGCTTTGCCCAGGTGGCAGATTAAGACAGCAATGCCCTCCTCTCTAACTGGCACTCAAAGTTTCTGAAAAGTAATTATCCTATAAATATTTTCATAATGCAAGTCACTCAGACAAAAGTTATTCCATCGTAACCCGAATCCCATCCCCAGTCTCAAATGTGTCTCCTGATAACGGGCTCAAACAACCAAATACTGCCAGTTCTCTTCCCAGGAATAACAAGACAGCAATAAATCAAGTGCCATGACCATTTATGAGAAACCCAGAATAATTAAACTTTAAATGGAAAAAATGGACAGGGCCAACATCTAGGTATGATGTCACAGTAACCAAAAGCTACTCAGTCTTTTTATTTCATTTGGAGTTTCCATCAAGGCTGAAGAGTCTGCTCAGTGGTTATGAGCATTCCCTGATAATTCTGGAAGACCCATGTTCGGTTCCCAACACCCTTATCAGGCAGCTCACAACTACCTGAAACTTCACCTCCAGGATATCCAAACCACTCTTTTGGCCTCTGCAGGTACCCACACATATGTGGCAGACCTTCAAACACAGACACATACAAACAAATAAAAATAACATCTTTTTTAAAAAGTTCTAGACAAATACAAAAATAATATCCTAAGTAGTCCTGGTTCGTAAGTAATTTATTTTGGGGGACACAAACTTAGTATTTTAGAAGGGGGTGGCTCGGTGATAAGAGTACCTGTCTAGCATCAAGAGACCCTAGATTTAACTCTTACTACCTTAAAAAATAAATACCTCCAGAGCCATGGCTCTTAACAAACCTTGATTCACCCTCAACTTAACCTTATACTAACTACTACCCCAAAGGATGTTTTATAATTCTATTTCCATGACTGGATGCCAAGAGGAATAACAGAATCTGCCTCTCCCGGGATTTTGAAGAAAGAGTAAATGAGGAAATTCATGAGAATCAAACATAATGCGTACTCAGCACAAACTAGGTCCACAGTACACAGTAGCTGTCCTGAATACTCACTTTCAGCATGCTAGCTCGAACTTCAAAGTCAAGATCTCAGTAAAGATTCTGGCCCTGAGCAATGGACAAACTGTTCCCTAAGTCCATTAGGATATAGTTTTCTTTGGCAGCCTAGATTCCTAAACAGGTAAACGTTGGAAGCCAAAGCATAAGTCATCTAAACTGGATGATAAAAAGTTTCAGGCTTGCCGGGCAATGGTGGCCCATGCCTTTAATCCCAGCACTCAGGAGGCAGAGGCAGGCAGATCTCTGAGTTCAAGGCCAGCCTGGTCTACAGAGTGAGTCCCAGGACAGTCAGGGCTACACAGACAAACCTTGTCTCAAAAAAACCAAAAACGAACAAAAAGGAGTTTCAGGCGCTGGACTAATATGGAGCCAGCCTGTGAATTCCACAGCCTCAGGATCAGAACAGAATGCTGTCCAAAGGGCAGAGAGAAGCCATTTGTATCTGCCAAAAAAGACATGGCCATCTCTGCCTAGGTAACCTGCTTGCTAAGGACAGAAGAAAGCTGTAATGTCCACTTCAGAGAAGTTGGAGATCACTGGGTAGAAGCTCCCAAAGAATGTACCCCAAACATGAAGCCTTTAGTCTTCTCCCACATAGCCAAATTCATACTGTTCTTAAAGTCCAAGTCCACTAGACTTGAGTCAGTTCAGAGTAAACAGGCAGGCCCAAATGCACTCTTGCTGGGAAAGCTCTGCGAGCATGCTGTGAGCTCAGGAAAAAAAGGCCGCAAAACAAAATCAAGCACACAGCAAATGGGTTTTTTAAATAAGTGCTATCACACCGACCCCTCACACTCCCCGCTGCCATCACACTGGTGCTAGATCTTTGGGGGTGGGGGTGGGGTGGGGTCTTTTCAACGGAGATAAACAAGCAAGCTGAAAGCTAACAGGTTTAAAAGTGTAAAGCACATAAAAATCTTGGCTGCTGGTGATGAGCCACAGAAAATCATGCACGTGCCAGTGCCAAGGGAAAAGGAAATCTAATATCTAACATTGCAGACTTGGGAACATAGAAGCAGCAAAGCCATAGGACACCCAAATGCAAAGGCTAGGGATGGGGGCAGGGGCAATTCAAGTAGTGCACTCTGGGCCTGCAGAGCACACAGTCCAATACCAAAGCCCCTTAGTATTTAGTATCAACATAACTTCCTGGAGGACAACAAAAATCTGTCCTGGATTACTGGGTGATTTCTAATATGCACCATAACCAACACTAAGTCAACATTTAGGGATGGAATTTCCCACTGCAGCTTGCTGGAATGCATTCTTGGCATCAGGCTTCTTCCTATTCCAGTCCACCCTTAGAAGATGCAGAAGCCACTGGGAAATACTCAACCTGTCCAAAGACACTCTCACTGATATGCACAAGTGACCAACAAACTCCCTCAGGTATCTCCTTCACGTGCAATTTAAACAACAAAACAACAACAAAACTCCCCTCCATTTCAATAGGGGATGGACAATGGAGTCAATGTTTACCCAGCCTGATTCCTCTCAAGTGCGGGACTCCATGATTATGAGTGCTTACTGCTCCTGCAGAATGCAGAAGACTGGGCTTCAGTTCCCGAAACCCACAAAGCAGCTCACAACCACCTGTTACTCCAGTGCCAGGGTTCCAATGCCCTCTTCTGAACTCAGTGGGCTTAGGCATGCGCATGAAGCACATATATACACTCAGATACATACACATAAAGCAAACAGTTAAAAGATACGATAAAATGTGGGATTAAGGAATTCATCTTTAAGTCCTGTACACCTACTATCCAAGACAGAGGAACTATGATGCCTAGTGTTGAATTAATCAAAATTCACTTTCCCAAAATGCAAAAACCCAAGGCAAAAAAGAAGTTGAAAGAGGTATTTCTAAATTAGAATCTGTATTCCATACTTGCAGGGCTGACCGGATGGCTCAGTAGGTAAAGTTGTTTGCTTAATGAAAAGCCTAACTACGCACGCACGCACGCAGCATACACACTCAATGTAAAGGTAGGGGGAAACAGGTTATGAACTCCACAAGGTAAGCTATCCTCTGACCTCTACACTCCACAATTTTACACACACACACAGTCTTAAAGATTCTGCACTTCCATACTGGTGCAGTATAGCCTATCCACTTCCAGGAGGAAGCATTTTTGTATTGTAATGGCTTGGCATTGGACACACAATTCACACTTGGTTAGTAAGCATACACTGGTGGTCCTTAACAAGTGTCGGGTCCAAACACAAAGACCAGTAGGTTAAGACAAATCACAACATTGCATTTTAGAGGCTCCATAAGGAATAATCGGTGTTTGCAGCACTAGGTTTCTTGGCCATAGTCAATCTATAAACGGTATTAAAGGCCATTTCTCTGAACGGACTATGGCAAACTGTATACATCCATCAACCCATCAACCAATATAAGGTCTAAAGCAACTCAGTTTGAGCACAACCCCCACCTCTTCAGAAATCATAGCAGTGTAAGAGTCCTAAACAGGTACTTCATGACTAGGGAAATGGCTCAGTGGTTCAGAATGCTTCCTGTTCTTCCTCAGGACCCAAATTCAGTTCCCAGCACCCACACTGGTTGGCTTACAACCACCTGTAACTCCAACTCAAGAGATCCAACCTCCTCCTCTGGCACCTGAACCCATGACATTTACTCAACAAATAAATGAAATAATAATACTAATTTTCTTAGTATTATTTCATCAGCTAACTATGGTTTACCAACCAAACATGAACCACCATGACTACAGAATGTCCAGAATACACAACTCTGAAGTTGTCAAGACCTTCCAAATGCAGAGTTACTACAAATAAATCCACAAACTGCTCTAGAACTTCGCAGATCCTAACAGAGCCACAGGAACCACTAAGCTGGTGCAACCATTCTTTCAGGAATTTTATGGTTAGTATGCCATCTCAAGGTCACTCTAACACTACGGTAACTACAGGTCCGGGAATGACTATATATAGTTTGGATTCTATAAAGCCCACGAAATTAGAAATCATTATGGATAAAAGGCAAGTTAATATTTTAACGTTTCTCCTTTTAAATATTTAGTTTGTCAGATGCTACACATCTGAACAGCTACTCCTGACTACGCCTGCTCAATTCTGATTGCTCTTCACCCCCGAGTCCCTTCAGCCTGTATACTAGCTTTAGGTCACAGCCACAGTAAAACCACTTTGCAAGTTTTCTGGATGTGTGTACCCAGCCCAAGATAACTAAATTCTTTAAAGCAGATATTGCCTCAATCTTTTCTAAGGGGTGGGGTTGAAACAGTCTACCTGTGTACCCTAGACTGCCTTGAAATTTAAAGCCATTCTCCTGCCTCAAGCCTTCCAAATCCCAAACCCCAAGTGCTGAGATTACAAGCATATGCCACCACACCTGGATCTGCCCTTTTCTATCTAGTATCTAGTCAGTGTAAGTGTTCAGGCCCATTTCTCAGGCCACTGGAGTCTCCAGATCTCCTAACCTGGAGATTAGGCTCTCTGCAATCAGAATGAAGTTCTAATAGCTTGCCATCTTTGTAGTGGGAAAGGCCTTAACAATAAGAGGTGACCAAAGTCAGTGTCATCCAAGTTTCTTTCTTTTTTCTTAATTTTGCTTTAAAACAATATGATAGCCTTTGTAACAGAGCTGAACCTAAAAAATTATTATCAGGACCATAATTACATTCACACTCCCTGCTATTATCTAAGCTAAATCAAGCAGGCTCTCACAGAACACTGATCTAAAACAAACAACAAACAAACAACAAACTCTTCTTGTATAGTAACTGGTATCAGTCGGTGAATTTAGGTCTTTTTTTTGGGGGGGGGTGTACTAGTAGTGGTGAGACAAGGTCTCACTATGTAGCCCTGGCTGGCCTGGAACTCACTATGTAGACCAGGCTAGCCCCAAAGTCAGAGATCTGCCTGCCTCTGCCTCCAGAGTTCTAGGATTAAAGGTGTGGTACACCACACCTGGATGGGTGGATCTTAAAAGTCACTGACAAAATTATTCTGGCCATTTCAAAGCTACCAAGTCAGATTCTCTCTCCTTCCTTCCTTCCTTCCCTCCCTCCCTCCCCCCCCCCTCTCCAGGGTTTCTCTGCGTAGCACTGGCTGTCCTGGAGCTCGATTTGTAGACCAAGCTGGCCTTGAATTCAGAGATCTGCATGCCTCTGCCTCACGAGTGCTGGGACTAAAAGCATAGGCCACCACACCTGGCTCGGATTCTTGTTTCACCATAAAAAGAATATATCACTAAAGGAACAAATCCAGAAATATTAATCTAAAATAACAATTTCTAAAATCTACCCATCTAACCCTTGAAACACAATCTCGTGGACTGACTGACCCAGAACTGGGAGATGAGAAGAATTTTAGCATGTGCATTACAGAGAAGCCTTGCAAAACTGTATAAACCAGCCAGGCCCTTCAGCAAGTAGGTTTATAATGCACAGCTGAACGAGAGTAAGGCTGACGCCGAACCTTCAGTATCTTTCTCCTTTCTGGTATTCTAGAAATGTAAATCCAATCCAACAAGACCTCATGCCAAACTACAAATCCTTTTCCAAAGGAACAAGGTTTTAACTCAAAGTCTCCTAAGCCAAGCTTTTGGAACACATTTATTACATTGCTGAAACTTAGTGCGTTCTTTCCAAACTTCTGTTGGCTTTCTCTATGTAACTGCAACTGACTTTTAACAAGGTCTCATGTCTTCAACTTAGCATGAAGTCAATCAGGGTGGCATCTTCTACTTGGTAATTCTCAAAGAACTACCTCTCCCAATTCTCCATATCCTGCATACCCTGACCCACAGCACCGCCTTCTTCCCGGCCCCCTTTTCAGCAGGGTTATTTTATTCTACCTCATGAGGCACCAGCATTATCTTCGCCTGAAAACTGTTTATTAATTTGCCTGTCAAACATTCTATAGAGCCGTTTACATCTTACTACAGAAACCTCCTGGGTACATATTGACAGCTCAGCAAGTATTTACACAAAGCTCGGAAACATTTGGTTGCTTCTGAGGAAGAAGCTGCTGTGTCAAGTCGAGACTCAAACACCTTTTCTCCTGCCGTTTCCCCTCCTCTACAGAACCAAGCTTCCTTCCAGCACAGCTTCCATATACGCAGAACCACACTTCTACACTACTAGACCACTCAGTGTGACGGGACACTCAGTGTGCTGGAGAGAACACGTCCAGGGCCACACACAGCAAGTCACACCCCGCGTAGTTCCTAAACCAGGGTAAAGGAATACAAACAACCTAAAAATTTGCCGTCTAACACTTAGTTTCTCCTGTTCCCGGCTCCGGAACTTTTCTTTCTCTCAGCAAAACTCACAGGGCAAGTCCAGGCACTCAGACTGCAACCAACTGCCCAAACCAGACCCAGACCTGCCCCGACGCTGAGCGTCTGAAGAGCTAAATGCTACCTCTCCCTCCCTCCCTAACCACCCACCTCAAAGCAGTGTGCGGATGTTAAATTGTATCAATACCTACTTCCTATCCCACCCCAGTGGCTAGCCTCCTGGGGATCCTGAAGAAACTATTTCCAGGTTTTAACGAAGGCTGCCCATTATTTCATTACCTTCACTGTTTTCAAACCTCCGCCAGGTGAAATGACTAATGACGCACAGATTAACAGTTTTGAGACAAGTTTTTTCTTTGTAGCACTCAACTTCTCTGAGCTTGTCCCTGCAAATCCCAGGAGATAACCTTGACTTCCTTAAGCCTAGGGGAAGAAAGATAGCTTAAAAACAACACTGAAATCAGGCCCAAACCTTAACTCCCAAGAAGATTGAGAGTTTGAAAGTCAATCTGAGCTACACTTCAGGACCCAACCTCTCCCTCTCTCCTCTCTCTGTCTCTCTCTCTCTCTCTGTCTGTCTCTGTCTCTCACGCACGCACACCAAATAGGAGGAGGGTCACTGAAGAAGGAACTTGTCTACTATGGAAGACTATGGAAGAAATCAATGAGTTTCAACATAGAGCAAGATTATTTGGTTCATCAGCTTCATTTAACCAGAAATGCAAATGACTTGCCCTGAGTCAGTTTCATGAGGAACCCAAGCCTCCCTCCCTCCTGAGCTACAAGCTCTCGGACCCTTCATACAACTCAGCATGCAGTTAAGGACCAACCAACCAAACAACCAAAGAACAAGCAGAGATAAAAGCTAGGTGGATTCAGAATCCCTTTCAGAGCCCCAGGAATCACAGTTCACTGGAAGGATACTAGTCAGTATCAATTTATTCTGTTTTTTATTTTTGTTCAATTTATTTTATTGTTTGTGTGAGACAGAGTCTACCTATGCAGCTCTGGCTATCTTGAAATCTTCATGGTCCCTTAGCTTCCCTTACTGGGATTAGAGGCATGTGCTACCAGACTATTTTTTTCTCCTTTAATACAGGGTTTCTCCCTAGGAAGTCCAAGCTGACCTGGAATTCACTATGTAACCTAGGTTCACCTTAAATTTAAGATCTTCCTGCCTCAGCCTTAGGAGTGCTGGGAATACAGATGTCAACTACCATTTCTGGTTCTTGAATACCATTTTTAAATATATCTGCATGCTGCCACTGCTTCTAAAACTTAGAGGTTTTAAGCAAACCAATACAATCTTTTGGGGGTGGAATAGGAAAGGACTCAGGCCATTACTTTGTTAGCCTACTCCCACATTTTTAAACTGTTCACCAGCTGCTGTGAGATACCTACTGTAGCTGACATCACACCTGTACAAATCGATCCAACATATGAAGGTGATAGCAGGTCCTGGGGGTGGGAGGGATGGACCTTCAACTAAAAAAAGTCCTTATACAGATCAATACAGAAGAAATCTACCTCACTGCTTCCTCCCTCTCTTCTCACATCGCTATCCCAACTCCCACCACCCACAACCATGAACAGGAGAAACGCGAAGCCTCCACTGCTGTATTTTCCCCATGATTTCCCTGTCCTTCCAGAGAGAGAACTCCCAATTGTTCTGTATTTCAGCCAGCCCAGAATATCTGCCACGTACTCTGATAATAAATTCAGGATTCCCGTATCTGTTTCCCAGAAGTTTGGAATACCAGCTCATAATGTCCAGCCATGCTTCTACAGTGAAATCCAGAACTAGTTACTGTAGCTCTACCTGATTTAGGCTCAAGTCAGCCTCACACTCCCAATCCCTCTCATCCCTCTCTCCCTACACCTCATAAATACACGAGCCACCACACCAAGCTATAGTTCACTTTTTTTTTACTATGATAAACTAGTATTACTCAAGGTATACTGCTAAAAGTGACCCAAGTAAAAAGCTTTACATAAACTCACTCACATAGGTAACCTAAACCAATGTTGTCAGTACCAGATAACCTCTGGGATGATCCTAGTTCCTACGACAAAAATCACATACTAGTCTTTACTTCTGAAAAGCAAAGTCAAATAACATCACTTTATTTAACCATGTGATGGAAAAAAAATATTCTTTTGTTGTTTTGCTTTTTTGAGACAGGGTCTCATTGTACAGCTGACCAGCCTAGAACACACTATGTAGACCAGGCTGGCCTTGAACTCACAGAGTTCCACCTGCTTTTGTCTCCCAAGAGCCACCACACCTAACTCTAAAAAATAGTCTTTAAACTATGGCTGGGTTGGGGAAAGGAATGAGATTCCTTAAGAATATTTAGGGGACCAGGCGGTGGCACACCCCTTTAATCCCAGCACTACGGAGGCAGAGCCAGGTGGAGCTCTGAGATCCAGGACAGGCACCAAAACTCCCAGAGAAACCCTGTCTTGAAAACAACAACAACAAAGAATATTTAGGGACTAGGGATATAGCTCAGTTGTCAGAGTGCTTACCTAGCATGTGTGAAGTCTGGGTTCAACTCCCAGCCCTACATTAAAAACCTAGCCTACGCTGTAGAGACAGATGATGATGGGTCAGCAGTTAAGAGCACTTACTGTGCTCTTGCAGAGAACCTGGGTTCGGTTCCCAGCACCCACATCAGACAGCTCACAACTGTCTGTACCTCCAGTTCCAGGGCATCAGACATCTGGTGCACATAAACTCGTGTACACAAACACATTCCCATAAATTTTTAAAATTCTACAACAGGATAAACAGGCCTGGTGGCACATGCATGTATAGATCCTAGAACTTCAGGGGTGGAGGGCAAGATGATCAACAGGTCAAAGTTATCCTTGAGTTCAAAGCCAACCTGAGACTTCAAAAGGCACGACAGGTTTATCCTCAAGTAGGGAGTGGAATCTCAGAGCCAAACCTACTCCCCCTAGAGCCCTAGGGACTAGAGACTATTAGACTCCTAGACTGCTAGACACACCTGAGGCTTACAAAACTCAAGCTGTACTAGCTCTTCCACAAGGTACTGCTCTCCAGAACTGAAATGAAATTGAATAGGAAATCTATTTTGTGAAAGCTGGGGCCTGGTGGTGATAAAAGAGAATTAAAAAAAAAAAAAAAAAAAAAACATCCAACCACAGCAGACATAGGATTCTAAATAAGGACTGTATCCACATTCTTATGTGCCCTGGACAGAACATATGACTAGTACCTAGACACATAGGGAATGCTCAATTATTTAATAACCAAAACCAGAAATTACCACAAAAGTTGATTTAAAAATAAACAAATAAAACATAGCTCCTGCCTGTAATCCTAGCACTTGGGAGGCAGAGATGGGAGAATCAAGAGTTCAAAATCAACCTAATCTCATATACACTGTAAGTTCCAGAACATCCTAGGGTACATGAGACCCTGACACAAAACAAACAAAACTCACTGTTTTTAATGAGCCTTGACACCCATCCCCAATTATTTCTCCTAATAGTTCTCAAGAAAGGAAATTTTCTTAGTCAAAATAAAAGAAAGCGAGGGAAAGCAGACATACATCACAGAATGACTGGGGAGACATGCATTCTGTCTGAGACAAAACGTATCCTCCAGGCAGCAGGAAAAACTCGAGTGTGTCCCTATTGTCACACAGATGAAGATCACTGGGGAAGACTGCAGCCTCACAGGAGAGCTGCCTCCGATTAGGCTATTTTCAAAGTTCCTAGTCAACAGAAGAGCACAAAAGTAGTTCTAGGATGGGGAGGGGTACAGGAAGTCACTGTTCTTCTAAGTGAACAAATCTAGCACAAAGATACAACTGCAGGGAATGGGAACCTGAGGACGTTTCTCCCCTCTTTGAAAATATGTCTAAAGGGGTAAGATAGTCCTGACCAAAGCACCCAGGAAGAGGCAGCAAGGTAAAATAAATAAAATGTACAAAAAGGTACCAAAAGTGGCAGTCATATAGGTCATTGTAGGTCATAGCTTTACACCCTAAAAGATAAAAGGGAAAAAAGGAAAAAGACACATAATTTAAAACACAAAGAAAAATATTGGCCAGTCTCTATTTTAGAGCTCTGAAACGACCAGTGACAAAACAGATATTCCAGGGACAAGTCATAAATTTCTTAAAATGAGCCTTTAGGAGACAATCCCTCTAAATCTGGAAAACATCAGCATCTCTTTCAATTGAGCTGGTCTTCCAAAAGTTCAATTAACACAAGAAAAGTGTTAACAAGATTCAACATGTAAACAAAGAAAGAGGCAAGCCTTGCTTAAAAGGGAATTCTTGATCCTAATATCGAATTCCGCCAGAAAGCTCTTAAGCAAAAAAATATTAACAAAAACCATCTTCTTCCCCTATAGATCCCACATTTGCCATTCAATAAAAAGGCCAGTAAAATAATTTCAGTTCTGTAAAGTGGAACAGTGTCAAAAAATTACTCAAGACAAATGTATCCTCAGAGCCATCAAAGAACTCATTTATATCATCAGGAAAGTCACAAAACCAAAACAAACAGCAAACCCATTGTAGAGAAAAACTCAGCTACTGTTCCAACAACACAGAATCTATTTCAGACTGCATAAAACATAACAAGCAAAATAAATCCAAGGTACAAGCAAAATGCCATCGCCTGCTCTTTTGTTTCAGGCACAATGTAACAAGGGCAGCCTGTCTGGGGCTCTGCTCCTGCTGATACAGTATTGCTGCTTAAACCTCCCTCCTCAAGGTCACAGCCAATTT